>NC_064617.1:649415331-650736164 GCF_023898315.1 Schistocerca nitens
AACAACATGAGTTTCTTAGATCGTACCATGTGCAAACAAAGTAACAAATATAGATTAGCTGTACACTGTAAACCGGCCTGTTCAGATGCTATCATTAATCATAAGTCAATGCATACTCCGTTATAATACAGGCGTCCTTCCAGTCTATGATATCGAGATTCGACATGCTAGTTCTATATCAGTATGGGTACAAAAATGAACATGGCATATTAAAACAAGTAGCGATGGGTAAAACTACAAAAAAAGAATGTCACCGAGGTGCATAACAAATTATTTCACAGGTGGACAAACTGAGTACATGATAAACGCTTGGAACAGTAAAAAGAAAAATGAAAACTATTTTTTAATGTTTTCATTTCCGAGTAGCACTTGCACCCTATGTCCTCAATTATTCGTTGAATGTACTCCAATCTCTATCTTCAGCTACAGTTTTTATCCTCTACGGGTAATCTAGTACATTGGAGATTATTTCGTAACGTCTTAACACCCGTTTCATCTTCCTGTCCCTAACACGACCTTTCAGTGTTTTCCATACGTTCCTTCCTTCCCCATTCTGCGAAAAACATCCCCATTCCTTACCGTATCACTCCACCAAATTCTCGTCATTGTTCTATAGCATCACATCTTAAGCCCTTCGATTCTCCTGTGTTTCGGTTTTCCTACAGTCGTGTGCTATGCTCCAAACGTACGAGGGACATTTCATAAATAATATGCATTAATATGTTTTACTCACACGTTTATTTTATGATTTTTTTCAATTTATCTTTACAGTCCTTCATCAGAGTCTCCCTGCTTCTCTATGACTCAATCCCTACGTCTCAGAAGCCCTACTATTCCGCCCAGGACACAAGTTCAGTTCATCTGTCTAATGGCTCGGACAGCGGTGGTAGAAACCTCTCCGAGAGAAAGATAACGGCATCCACGCATAGGGTTTTTCAACTTTGGGAACAAGCCGAGGTCAGCCGAACTCGTCCAGGTTGTAGGGAGAATGCGGTAACATTTCCCATCCGTATTCGCGCAGTTTTTGGTCTACAAAATTGACGATATTCGGTCGAGAATTGTTGTGGAGATTGAGCGCTCCAGCCACGAGCAACTGAGATCTGGTTTTGTGCATTTATCTGCGCAGGTTTTGCATGATGTTACGACAGTAAACTGCTCTGACACTTGTGCCACATGATGCTTCCTTGGTGATCATAAGCCAAAATCGTCATTTGCTGGAGCATTGATTGAGCAAGTTGAAATTTATTTGGACGCAGAGAATCTCTCCAATCATTGGACTGCGATTTCAACTCCTGTTCAAAGTCACACATCCACGTTTCATTAGTAGCGACAGTACGATATAAGAATCGTTGACCTTCACAGTCCAAGCGTTGTTTGAGCAAAGTTGCAGTTTCCAGACGTTTCTACTTCTCTTCAGCAGTCAAACAGTGTGGGACAATTCTCGCAGAAATTTTTCTCTTCTTCAAATGATTTGTCAGCATACGGAATACTGATTTGGGGAGAATTCCCGTGGCTTCAGAGAGTTCCTCACAAGTAGCTCTGCGATCTCCTTCAAGAGCATCTACCACAAGCTTCACACTTCGTTCATCTGTTGAGGTTTCTCACCTTCCGCGTCCTGTATTATCGTCTTTGCTGATACGACCACCACGAAAACGGTTAAGACAACGTGCAACTGTACTAAGATCCACTCACCACAAACTTCAGTTGAAGCATTGTGGATTATGTCGGATTTCTGTCTCCTAGCTATCATTACTTCGCATTTTTCTTCGGTTTACTGTCAGTCATTATTCTGAACTCACTGGAGCCTACAATTCTTCTTCACTTTTGCTGATGACAGCAATGTCATCAACGAATTTTATCATTTAAATCTCTTCACCCTGAATTTTAGTCCCACTACTGAACTTTACTTTTATTTCTTTCATTGTTTTTTTTCTATGCAGGGATTGAATAGTTGAGGCGAAAGGCTGCATTTCTGTCTTACACCCTTTTTAATCCGAACATTTAGTTCATGGTCATCCACTCTTATTGTTGCCAATTGGTTCTTGTACATATTGCGTATTACCCTTCCAACCCCATAGTTCACTCCTGTTTTTCTCAAAATTCCGAACAACTTGCACAGTTTTACGTTGTCCGGCGCCTTTTTTCAGGTCAACAGACCCTATGAATGTGTCTTGATTTCTCTTCGGTATTGTGTTTATTATCAAGGGCACCGTCAGGACTGCTTCTTGTGCCCTTACAGTTCCTTATGCCAAACTGACTGTCATCTTAAAGACAATCATTTTTCTTCTCCAGTCTTCTGTACATTGTTCTAGTGAGCTGTTATGCTGATTGTTTGATAGTTATCGCACTATCTACCTTTGATGTCTTCTGAGTAGTTTTGACATTTTCCCAAAGGCTGATGATATGTCGGCGGTCTCATAGATTCTACTCACCACGCTGAATAGTCGTTTGGCTGCCACTTCTCCAATAATTGTAGACATTCCTATGCAATGTTAGCCATGCAATTTGCCTTATTTCACCTCTCTTTTTTTTCTAAGCTGTTTTGAATTCTGACCATAATACTGCATCCCCTAATCCTTCCATATAGATTCCAATTTGTTCTTCTATAACATAAGCTGAATCCTTCTCCTCATAGTAGCCTTAGTGTTCTGGTTCCACGTACCTATATCTTCTCTGCATCCAGCAGTAGAATTCCCATTGCACTCTTAATGTTATTATCCTTGCTTTTAATTTCACCAAAAATTGTTCTAATTTACCTATAATTCGAATCAGTTCTTCCGACGATTGTTTCCGTTTTTATTTCTTCACATTTTTTGTGTGCAGGCATTTCGTTGTAATATCGTTGTATCGCTGTACTTGCTATTTATTTCATTTCTAAGTGATTTATGCTCCTACATTTCTGTATTTCATTCGACATTTTGGCACTTTACTCTTTCCAAAAGAAATGGAAGTACATTCTAAGACAAGACAGTGAAGGAATTATCTGAATGTGACAGAAATCGGTACCAGATACTTACTACACTACTGGCCATTAAAATTGCTACACCAAGAAGAAATGCAGATGATAAATGGGTATTCATTGGACAAATATATTATACTAGAACTGACATGTGATTACATTTACACGTAATTTGGCTGCATAGATCCTGAGAAATCAGTACCCAGAATAACCACCTCTGGCCGTAATAACGGCCTTGATACGCCTGGGCATTGAGTCAAACAGAGCTTGGATGGCGTGTACAGGTACAGCTGCCCATGCAGCTTCAACACGATAGCACAGTTCATCAATAGTAGTGACTGGCGTATTGTGACGAGCCAGTTGCTCGGCCACTATTGACCAGACGTTTTCATTTGGTGAGAGATCTGGAGAATGTGCCGGCCAGGGCAGCAGTCGAACACTTTCCGTATCCAGAAAGGCCCGTACAGGAGCTGCTCCATGCGTTCGTGCATTATCCTGATGAAATGTAGGGTTTCGCAGGGACTGAATGAAGGATAAAGCCACGGGTCGTAACACATCTGAAATGTAACGTCCACTGTTCAAAGTGCTTTCAATGCGAACAAGAGGTGACCGAGACATGTAACCAATGGCACCCCATAGCGTCACGCCGGGTGATACGCCAGTATGGCGATAACGAACACACGCTTCCAATTTGCGTTCACCACGATGTCGCCAAACACGGATGCGACCATCATGATCACACTGGACTCGCATTCGGGAGGACGACGGTTCAATCCCGTCTCCGGCCATCCTGATTTAGGTTTTCCGTGATTTCCCTAAATCGTTTCAGGCAAATGCCGGGATGGTTCCTTTGAAAGGGCACGGCCGATTTCCTTCCCAATCCTTCCCTAACCCGAGCTTGCGCTCCGTCTCTAATGACCTCGTTGTCGACGGGACGTTAAACACTAACCACCACCACCACCACCATCATGATGCTGTAAACAGAACCTGAATTCATCAGAAAAAATGACGTTTTGCAATTCTTGCACCCAGGTTCGTCGTTGAGTACACCATCGCAGGCGCTCCTGTCTGTGATGCAGCGTCAAGGGTAACCGCAGCCATTGTCTCCGAGCTGATAGTCCATGCTGCTGCAAGCGTCGTCAAAATGTTCGTGCAGATTGTTGCTGTCTTGCAAACGTCCCCATCTGTTGACTCAGGGTTCGAGACGTGGCTGCACGATCCGTTACAGCCATGCGCCTAAGATGCCTGTCATCTCGACTGCTAGTGATACTAGGCCGTTGGGATCCAGCACGGCGTTTCGTATTACCCTCCTGAACCCACCGATTCCATATTCTGCCAACAGTCATTGGATCTCGAACAACGCGAGCAGCAATGTCGCGGTACGATAAACCGCAATCGCGATAAGCTACAATCCGACCTTTATCAAAGTCGGAAACGTGATGGTACGCATTTCTCCTCCTTACACGAGGCATCACAACGACGTTTCACCAGGCAACGCCGGTCAACTGCTGTTTGTGTATGAGAAATCGGTTGGAAACGTTCCTCATGTCAGCACGTTGAAGGTGTCGTCATAGACGCCAACCTTGTGTGAATGCTCTGAAAAGCTAATCAATTGCATATCACAGCATCTTCTTCCTGTCGGTTAAATTTCGCTTCTGTAACACGTCATCTTCGTGGTTGGGGTAGTAGTGTATTTCAGAATCACTGGATGATTTACTCAAGAGAAAGGACTTCACAAATTGATGACGTCAGTAATGTGTTGGTCCTCCTCTGGTCCTTATGTAAGCAGTTATTCGGCTTGGCATTGATTGACAGAGTTGTTGGATGTCCTTCTGAGGGATATCGCGCCAGATTCTGTCCAGTTGGCGCATTAGACAGTAAAAATCCCTAGCTTGTAGGAAGGCACTGCCCATATTGCTCCAAACATTTTCTGTTATTGAGAGGTCCGGCGGCCTTCCTGACTAGGTTAGGATTCGGCAGGCACGAAGACAAGAAGCAGAAACTCTCGCTGTGTGCGGGCGGGTATTGTCTTGCTGAAATGTAAGCCAAGGATGGCCAGGCGTGCCAGTACTTTGTGTACCTACGGCCACTGTGGTATCCTGCGCGCCTGAGCTGTCGTTCCGTAGCGCTGTTACTACTAGCAGCCAGACGTTCGAAGTCTGTACCTATGTTCTCTATTGATGTATGTGAAACACCAGCCTAGTTCAATCGCTTTTCTTATCTTCAGCCTTAAGGTAAGTGGCTGTTCTGCCAGTATGTGTACTTCGAAATGATGTGTTTGCCGCACTCGTCTAGGTGCTCTACCACTGCTGGTGCATTTTCCTAAATGACTGTATCCCTTTTTCAGATATCCGTCTGCTGATCGGTCACCCCGTCTCACTTACCAGTCTACATTCGCAGCCGATTTAGTAGACTCCAACAGTATGTAGCTTTTCGACTTCATCTTCCGCTTTTATAGCTTCGGAAAACTGGCTTAATACTTTATCGGTGGAGAGTTTTGCCCACACTTTTAGTGACCACTTGTACGTATGGTAATAAGGCGGTGTTTTGTACTTTCTTCCTGCTCAATTCTATTGCCTTTAATGTGTCTCCACAGTTTTGTCTATGATATTCATACTATAAACACAGGTTCCAAAGATGGACCAGATGTTTTGCAGTTCCAACTTCAGTTGTCCTTCATCGCTGATCCTGTGGGCCCTCTTGGTTAAAATGTGCAGGCCAAATGTATTCTGCGTAGAGTGATTGTGTTGCCATTGTGAATATCATACATCATAAAATAGGCATTTCAGTCACCAGATTTCTGTTATTGCTTCGTCAACTGTAGCCTTCAGTTCCAACAGTCAAAGCACAGGTACGTTTACACTGTTAGCGCCTCTCCACGCCACTTCAGTTGAAGAGTTTCTATATTCTAGTACGTGTACACAATTAAATTTGAGACATAAATTATTTTCTATTATTTAAACACTCCTCTTTGCTTCTCAGCAAACAGACCAACTGTTGATGACATAGGCGGAAATATATAACAGAAAAGAACAAAGCTGTACCGTATCCCATCCAGCTTTCGTTAGCAAGGAATAGAAGATGTGAAAAAAGGAAGTACAACATAACACGCATAGACACATGTAAACAATATTTATTTTTAATTGACAATGTTTCAGTAACTGTTCCACTCACCGTTTCAGACAAAGGACATCAGAGAACATCACTTGGCCGTAAGGCACATCCCAGATACGGAAATCCTGACCCCCCCCCCCCCCACCTCTCCTCCAATTAACTCCCAATTGATAATTACTCTGTCGAACTACCAGCTCGCCAGATCCCAGATGGCTTGTCCTTGGGAAATTGAAATAATGTGTTTCGATAAATAGAGTCGCGAGCTTCTAGACTCATGGGTTTCCTTCCGACCAACAAAGATCGCCATTATGTTCTTATTTCTGACTTTCGGAGGCTGACTGGACAGATTTAAGTTTGCTAATCTATTAGGTGCAAGAGCATAATTTGTTTGATATTCTCCTAGCTCTGAATTAAGTTGTTCCTCTGCATGATTCCGAAAATCTTTCGAGAATTAGGGAGATGTCAGAAATTCACAAGGTGAACCCTCATTAAAGTTTGTCCATCAGCTAAGGAAGTAGCAAAGACACTTTCATACATCACAAGAGTTCGGATAATCTTAAAGAAAAAAGCCTTGATGTTGTACCCACATACTTCGTCATTTGTTATTGCATGGAGTACACTTTATTGTTTAGTAACAATTATTATGGTTACAAATTAAGAACCTTGTCAATAACGAATAACATCACTCACAACAATTAAAAGATTTGAACAGGATCAGTTCATTAATAAAGAACTTTAACGATTTATACCGTTATAAACGGGGCTTACGGCCAGGAATATACACAATTCCGCAAATACGAGTAAAAAGTCATACCAACTAGGCGTGACAACAAGCTGGTTCAAAAAACTGAGTTTATCAGTGAAATGAATTACAGATGACTGCCACTAAAAGTATTAACAATTGCCAAGCATGGATAAAACTTCAAACAAATAGACAACGCCCACCCAAAATACACTCCTGGAAATGGAAAAAAGAACACATTGACACCGATGTGTCAGACCCACCATACTTGCTCCGGACACTGCGAGAGAGCTGTACAAGCAATGATCACACGCACGGCACAGCGGACACACCAGGAACCGCGGTGTTAGCCGTCGAATGGCGCTAGCTGCGCAGCATTTGTGCACCGCCGCCGTCAGTGTCAGCCAGTTTGCCGTGGCATACGGAGCTCCATCGCAGTCTTTAACACTGGTAGCATGCCGCGACAGCGTGGACGTGAACCGTATGTGCAGTTGACGGACTTTGAGCGAGGGCGTATAGTGGGCATGCGGGAGGCCGGGTGGACGTACCGCCGAATTGCTCAACACGTGGGGCGTGAGATATCCACAATACATCGATGTTGTCGCCAGTGGTCGGCGGAAGGTGCACGTGCCCGTCGACCTGGGACCGGACCGCAGCGACGCACGGATGCACGCCAAGACCGTAGGATCCTACGCAGTGCCGTAGGGGACCGCACCGCCACTTCCCAGCAAATTAGGGACACTGTTGCTCCTGGGGTATCGGCGAGGACCATTCGCAACCGTCTCCATGAAGCTGGGCTACGGTCCCGCACACCGTTAGGCCGTCTTCCGCTCACGCCCCAACATCGTGCAGCCCGCCTCCAGTGGTGTCGCGACAGGCGTGAATGGAGGGACGAATGGAGACGTGTCGTCTTCAGCGATGAGAGTCGCTTCTGCCTTGGTGCCAATGATGGTCGTATGCGTGTTTGGCGCCGTGCAGGTGAGCGCCACAATCAGGACTGCATACGACCGAGGCACACAGGGCCAACACCCGGCATCATGGTGTGGGGAGCGATCTCCTACACTGGCCGTACACCACTGGTGATCGTCGAGGGGACACTGAATAGTGCACGGTACATCCAAACCGTCATCGAAACCATCGTTCTACCATTCCTAGACCGGTAAGGGAACTTGCTGTTCCAACAGGACAATGCACGTCCGCATGTATCCCGTGCCACCCAACGTGCTCTAGAAGGTGTAAGTCAACTACCCTGGCCAGCAAGATCTCCGGATCTGTCCCCCATTGAGCATGTTTGGGACTGGATGAAGCGTCGTCTCACGCGGTCTGCACGTCCAGCACGAACGCTGGTCCAACTGAGGCGCCAGGTGGAAATGGCATGGCAAGCCGTTCCACAGGACTACATCCAGCATCTCTACGATCGTCTCCATGGGAGAATAGCAGCCTGCATTGCTGCGAAAGGTGGATATACACTGTACTAGTGCCGACATTGTGCATGCTCTGTTGCCTGTGTCTATGTGCCTGTGGTTCTGTCAGTGTGATCATGTGATGTATCTGACCCCAGGAATGTGTCAATAAAGTTTCCCCTTCCTGGGACAATGAATTCACGGTGTTCTTATTTCAATTTCCAGGAGTGATCATAAAGGATATCAAGTCACGGCACTGATTGTGGCTGTTGGAAAGCCCTTAACAATTTATAAAGCTTAACAAAATCCCTTAAGCAATAAAATAAATAGTCCCCCAAAATACAAGACAAACTGGGAAGGCATGCAATTCAAACGTGACTCCCAGCTGTCACACATCATCAGAAACGTTAATAATGACCCTTAAATAAATACACAATCCCCCAAAATACAAGAAAATCTTGGAAGACATAAAATTCAAAAGTGACCCAACTGATACACTCCAGCGCAAACATTAACAATAACCCTTAAATAAATATACAGTCCTCCAAAATGCAAGAAATGTGACAAATTACAGCAACCTGTTATCACAGCAAACTGACAGCAACCACGCAAGTTAGAAAATGAATGGAGTTGTCTTATGACTGCGGATGAAAGAACTCAAAAGTTCATACTCATAAGCAAAAGCCTTTAAAACTTAACACTCTCCAGAACCAGCAAAATGGCGCCTGCAAGATTTTAAAAAGTTGTTAAAGAGCAAATATTGTCGCAAGGAACTTCGGACTTGTAGAACATACCTTAATGCTTGTGTGCTTGCTGAACTCCCAGTATTTGGATGGATCAAAGGTTCTGGAATTTATTGGGAGACACTCCGCCGTGTCAAGTACAAAACGATCAAATTTACTTAACTTGAGATAACGCGAAGCAGCTTATAGTGGCACCTGACTGCGGCCAAACCTAGACGTCGTGAGACTACGGAAGTGTCGCTACAGCAGAAAGAAAACACGTCACTGCTCTGGGCCCAGGAGACAGGAAAGCGTCTTCCGCTACCAGAGCTACTCAGCCAACATGCGTCAGAAAGGAAACAGTAATCTGCCCAAATAAGGCTACAAACGACAATATCTATGATGTAGGATATATTAAATTATTGTCGAAGTGGCTACACATACCAGTCACGAGATTGGTGCTCCTTAATGTTACATGAAAACTGACGATGTGAACTTCAACGACTTGCAAATCCAAATACCGGGGAACACCCTCCTTTGACAGTGCATTGCCTTCGACACAGGCTATATTGCTATTCGAAGTAAATCGTCTCAATTTACAACAAACAATATACACTTGCAATGAATATGATCTGGAACAAACAGATAAAAATCAGTTACACTGACTGGTGACCATCCACACAATCACTCGGAGGCGTAATGCATATGACGAGTATAATTCAACATTAACACAGACGTGGGCTTACGATGACAAATACCAGTAAAAATCAACACTTAACTCCACTCAGGTGCAAAGGAGCCATGACTTCCATAATTCCAAGACTCCAATCCGTGGAGGTGATTTACAGGTGCCTTACTGTTTAAGCCTCCAGAGTTGGCCCAGTGCTAACTGACCAGGTTGCACGCCGCGTCAGCTGCCCTTCCCGCAACTCGCCGCTATCGATACTTAATCTAGCCGGAAAACTCTGGTTGCGACCAACTTAACAACTCGCGGCTTCACGAGCACCGCGCCTGGGCAACAGGTCTCCCGCTATCTGCCGGTACCACAGCCTGCCAAGCCCAACAAAACACTCCTCCACCAAAGACCTTAGCCCTTGCATATGACCAGGATCGAAATCGGCTGCACAGGCAGTAAGTGGAGCCAGTGGAGTGGCATGTCCACCAAAATTAATGCCGCCACTGCTCACACTTGTTCGACCATTACTCGAATATTGTTCGTCATTTTGTGATTTGCACCAAATAGGATTGATAGACGATATAGAGCAGATCCTAAGAAGAGTGATAGTGATTGCGTCACTGAAATGCTCAGTAAACCCCAGTCACGACACTACAAGAGAGGCGAACTGTATCACGGTATGTCTAGTGTTAAAATTCCGGAAGTGAACCTTCCTAGAGGAGTGTGGACTTTCAAACATATTAATGGTGGCCCTCAACTACGTACCCTCAGACTCAGAGTTGAAATATTAAAAGTTTTGGCTGGTTCCGTTGTCTAGCGGCTGGGATACTTAGTTGCCACGTTACATGCCAAATACTGCTGAGTCTACAGTATACAATATGAATATACATGAATCGAATGGTCGAAGGTTCCCATCACTCGGCAGTTGCGAATTTTGAATGTAACATAGAAATCTGTAAGTGAAATATTGCAATTAAATAAAATCTGCAGGCCCTATTTCAACAACTTTAAATGATGAGTACGTTAGCAAAAATGGCTCGGAGCACTATGGGACTTAACTTCTGAGGTCATCAGTCCCCTAGAACTTAGAACTACTTAAACCTAACTAACCTAAGGACATCACACACATCCATGCCCAAGGCAGGATTCGAACCTCCGACCGTAGCGATCGCGCGGTTCCAGACTGAAGCGCCTAGAACCGCTTGGCCACTCCGGCCGGCAGTACGATATCAGAAGTACTTTTAAGATTGCTGTTTATTTCTGCAAATGACTTATTGGTGTCGCCGGCCGCGGTGGTCTAGCGGTTCTAGGCGCGCAGTCCGAAACCGCGCGACTGCTACGGTCGCAGGTTCGAATCCTGCCTCGGCCATGGATGTGTGATGTCCTTAGGTTATTTAGGGTTAGGTAGTTCTAAGTTCCAGGGGACTGATGACCACAGATGTTAAGTCCCATAGTGCTCAGAACCATTTTTGAACTTATTGGTGTCGATGGTCCAGCAATTAAATAAAATATAAGTTGAGTACATCTACATCTACATCTACATCTACATGACTACTCAGCAATTCACATTTAATTGCTTGGCAGAGGGTTCGTCGAACCACAATCATACTATCTCTCTATCATTCCACTCCCGAACAGCGCGCGGGAAAAACGAACACCTAAACCTTTCAGTTCGAGCTCTGATTTCTCTTATTTTATTTTGATGATCATTCCTACCTATGTAGGTTGGGATCAACAAAATATTTTCGCATTCGGAAGAGAAAGTTGATGACTGAAATTTCGTAAATAGATCTCGCCGCGACGAAAAACGTCTTTGCTGTAATGACTTCCATCCCAATTCGCGTATCATATCTGCCACACTCTCTCCCCTACTACGTGATAATACAAAATGAGCTCCCCTTTTTTGCACCCTTTCGATGTCCTCCGTCAATCCCACCTGATGAGGATCCCACACCGCGCAGCAATATTCTAACAGAGGACGAACGAGTGTAGTGCAAGCTGTCTCTTTAGTGGACTTGTTGCATCTTATAAGTGTCCTGCCAATGAAACGCAACCTTTGGCTCGCCTTCCCCACAATATTACCTATGTGGTCTTTCCAACTGAAGTTGTTCGCAATTTTAACACCCAGGCACTTAGTTGAATTGACAGCCTTGAGAATTGTACTATTTATCGAGTGATCGAATTCCAACGGATTTCTTTTGGAACTCATGTGGATCACCTCACACTTTTCGTTATTTAGCGTCAACTGCCACCTGCCACACCATACAGCAATCTTTTCTAAATCGCTTTGCAACTGATACTGGTCTTCGGATGACCTTACTAGACGGTAAATTACAGCATGATCTGCGAAGAAACTAAGAAAACTGCTCAGATTGTCACCCAGGTCATTTATATAGATCAGGAACAGCAGAGCTCCCAGGACGTTTCCCTGGGGAACACCTGATATCACTTCAATTTTACTCGATGATTTGCCGTCTATTACTACGAACTGCGACGTTCCTGACAGAAAATCACGAATCCAGTCGCACAACTGAGACGATACCCCATAGGCCCGCAACTTGATTAGAAGTCGCTTGTGAGGAACGGTGTCAAAAGCTTTGCGGAAATCTATAAATACGGAATCAACTTGAGATCCCCTGTCGATAGCGGCCATTACTTCGTGCGAATAAAGAGCTAGCTGCGTTGCACAAGAACGATGTTTTCTGAAACCATGCTGATTACGTATCAATAGATCGTTCCCTTCGAGGTGATTCATAATGTTGGAATACAGTATATGCTCCAAAACCCTACTACAAACCGATGTCAATGATATAGGTCTGTAGTTCGATGGATTACTCGTACTACCCTTCTTAAACAGTGGTGCGACCTGCGCAATTTTACAATCTGTAGGTACAGATCTATCGGTGAGCGAGCGATTGTATATGAGTGCTAAGTAGGGAGCTATTGAATCAGCGTAATCTGAAAGGAACCTAATCGGTATACAATCTGGACCTGAAGACTTGCCCGTATCAAGCGATTTGAGTTGCTTCGCAACCCCTAAGGTATCTACTTCTAAGAAACTCATGCATGCAGCTGTTCGTGTTTCAAATTCTGGAATATTCCATTCATTTTCCCTGGTGAAGGAATTTCGGAAAACTGCGTTCAATAACTCCGCTTTAGCGGCACAGTCGTCGGTAACAGTACCACCGGCACTGCGCAGCGAAGGTATTGACTGCGTCTTGCCGCTTGTGTACTTTACATACGACCAGAATTTCTTCGGATTTTCTACCAAATTTCGAGACAACGTTTCGTTGTGGAACCTATTAAAGGCATCTCGCATTGAAGTCCGTGCCAAATTTCGCGCGTCTGAAAATTTTAGCCAATCTTCGGGATTTCGCGTTCTTCTGAACTTCGCATGCTTTTGCCGTTGCCTCTGCAACAGAGTTCGGACCTGTTTTGTGTACCACGGGGGATCAGTTCCATCTCTTACCAATTTATGAGGTATGAATCTCTCAATTGCTGTTGCTACTATATCTTTGAATTTGAGCCACAAAAAAAAAAAAAAAAAAAAAAATGGCTCTGAGCACTATGGGACTTAACATCTGGGGTCATCAGTCCCCTAGAACTTAGAACTACTTAAACCTAACTAACCTAAGGACATCACACACATCCATGCCCGAGGCAGGATTCGAACCTGCGACCGTAGTAGTCGCGCGTTTGAGCCACATCTCGTCTACATTTGCATAGTTCGGAAGGAATGGAGATTGTCTCTTAGGAAGGCTTCTAGTGACACTTTATCCGCTTTTTTAAATAAAATTATTTTGCGTTTGTTTCTGGTGGATTTGGAAGAACCGGTATTGAACCTAGCTACAACGACCTTGTGATCACTAATCCCTGTATCAGTCATGATGCTCTCTATCAGCTCTGGATTGTTTGTGGCTAAGAGGTCAAGTGTGTTTTCGCAAACATTTACAATTCGCGTGGGTTCGTGGACTAACTGCTCGAAATAATTTTCGGAGAAAGCATTTAGGACATTCTCGGAAGATGTTTTCTGCCTACCACCGGTTTTGAACAAGTATTTTTGCCAACATATCGAGGGAAGGTTGAAGTCACCACCAACTATAACCGTATGAGTGGGGTATTTATTTGTTACGAAATGTTCCGCAACTATATCATCGGAGTCTGGGGGTCGGTAGAAGGAGGCAATTATTAACTTACAAGGGAACCTCCCCATCGCACCCCCCTCAGATTTAATTATAAGTTGGCACAGTGGATAGGCCTTGAAAAACTGAACACAGATCAATCGAGAAAACAGGAAGAAGTTGTGTGGAACTATGAAAAAAAATAAGCAAAATATACAAACTGAGTAGTCCATGTGCAATATAGGCAACAAAAAGGATAGCGCGAGATCAGGAACGCCATGGTCCCGTGGTTAGCGTGAGCAGCTGCGGAACGGGAGTTCCTTGGTTCAAGTCTTCCCTCGAGTGAAATGTTTAATTTTTTATTTTCATTTTATGTGACAAACTCTTATGTTTTCATGACTTTTTTGGAAGTGATTATCACATTCATAAGAAAACCTAAATCGGGTGAGGTAGAAGAATCTTTTTCCACATTCGCCTAGTGTACAAGTTAGGTGGGTCGACAACATATTCCTGTTATGTGACGCACATGCCGTCACCAGTGTCGAATAGAATATATCAGGCGTGTTTTCCTGTCGAGGAATCGGTTGACCTATGACCTTGCGATCAAATGTTTTCGGTTCCCATTGGGAAGGCACGTCCTTTCGTCTACTAATCGCACGGTTTTGCGGTGCGGTCGCAAAACACAGGCACTGAACTTATTACAGTGAACAGAGACGCCAATGAACGAACGGGCAGATCATAACTTTACGAAAATAAAATTTGCGCCCGAGGGAGGACTTGAACCAAGGACCTCTCATTCCGCAAATGTTCACGCTAACCACGGAACCACGGCGCTCTTTAGTTCATTCGTTCCATGATGTTGCCTATGTTGCACATGAACTACTCAGTTTGTATATTTTGCTTATTTTCTTCATAGTTCCACACAACTTCTTCCTGTTTTCTCGATTGATCTGTGTTCAGTTTTTCAAGGCCTATCCACTGTGCCAACTTGTAACTAAATCTGAGGGGGGTGCGATGGGGAGGTTCCCTTGTTAGTTCGGCTGTTAAGTATAACCTCCACCCATACCAATTAGCACGGAATAACAGGGAAACAGTAGATTCATACTTCACGTAATTAGTTATGAACAACAACATAGCTCGCGAGATATTCACTTCTAAATACATACTACGTCTTCACTGCAGAAGCCACGAAAATCTCACAAGTGCACAAGTCGGCACTACGAAGTATTTCTATCTCTTGCGACCACGTGCGAACTGCTCAACACTCTCCAAGTATTTCCTGCGACCGTCTGTCGCGCCTTCCCGTCCAACACTACTCTGTCCTCTGCAACCCGATGCTCCTCCCCCACTTCCATACAGCCTCTCCGTTGACTTCAGTAGTCGTCTACCGTAGTAACGAGTACTGTGATTGGCTAGAGCACTCCAGCCATGTGTCCAAGCCAACACACAAACATATCGAAACACTTACGAAATACTGGATTTACCTTTAAAGAACTTGAAATTAAACAAATATTCCTACGGCTGGGCCATAAACACGCTCTAACACACATTATTAAGTACATAAACAAATTAAATAAATATATACCAAAGGAATAGAAACAAAAGTAGGCCAGTAGCCCAATGGCTCTGTGCTTTCTAAAACACAGTAAATATTAGAACAATTTCTTCATGAATTGTATATATCGGATATAAACAAAGACATAGACGAATAAATATATTTATGAACATGCTGTTACCGTTTTTTTGTGTAACTGTGGTGTACTTATGGCCTGATGCGATCAATAATAATCGACCGATTTGACCTTCAATGACTCATATACTATTCAAGTTACATGTCTGTAATTCACACCAATTTAGGTTTCCACTAATAGCTTTCTAAAGACATGTCGATCGACAAAATCGGATGAACCGTATAGATTTTGGACATTCGTTGCTGGGTGTTACTTGTATATTTTACAATCAGATACTAATCTTTAAACTAATAAAGATATTGAAAATCTGATTACATCATCAGAATTGTCTTGCAAATAATGGTAATGTACATGTTTTTTTAAGGTATCACGATTCCTCTGGCTATTATTAATTTCCACATGAACTGTGAAATGTCTGCCATTATAATTTCACAAAGTCCGCCATCTTTTGCACGCCCCACATACAAATCTCCTTCATCGACACAAAGCCCATTCCTCGACGCAGTGTCAACATGGAATTCCCAGCCACACGGTCGGCCTCAATCACGCGCTGGGGCTACCTCTCTTGCTCCGGCTAATGTTCGGCACCACGCGGTTGCTGACGAGCTCCAGCCTGCTGAGCGGCACGTGCGGCCACGCCAACTCCGAACTGAGAATATTTTCAGGGCGCCCCAACTCGCCCGTTGCCTCACACGAGTCAACTAATATATTGCTTCCCTCGTGGAAAGACCATGAAGGCTTATCAGCGATCGATGTTCCTGCGAACCATACGTAACTGGAACAGAAAAAGTGGGAGGTGAGACTGGTACAGAAAGTACCTTAAGCCAGACACCATAACGGAGCTTACGGGGTATAAATGTAGCAGTAGATCTATATATATGTGAGATCGCAGATGGTTTTACCGCCTTTTTTGTTTTGTTTTTGGGAATGAAGATGAAACCAATCCGCTATATTCCTGTTTCCCTAACCACATAGACGGTAGCTGTTAGCTTATTCGTAGCTCTGACATCTACATGTTAGCTGGGTTCAGAAATTAGTGAATCATTGCCTGGTGCTTTGTTGTCATCTAGGAACTACATAATTTACCCGATTTCGTCTTTTGTTGGTGGATGTAAGTCTGGGTTTGAAGAGAGGTTTCTTCGAAAATAAATTTCAAGTTTGGAGGATCACAATTTTAAAAAAATCTTATGGTATATTGCTATGACAGTTGTCTTCGTAAAGCAGTTTTTCAGAAGGATTTATTTACTTGTTGTCTGAATGGTCTATAGAAATCTTGAGTGCTGTATTTCGTGAAAACCTGCAATGTGTGTACCAGCTGTTTCATGTCTAAATAACGCCTTACTGCCCTTACAGCGTAGGCTGCAGTAACGGAGTCTGTACAGCTATCATTACTTTGTTGCTAGATCGTCTTTGCCTGGTTAAGCGTCTTTGTCCCTTTGTGTCATCGCATTAATGTACACAAGAGGTGTTTAGCAGATAGTTGAAAAATGAAAATGGCTCTGAGCACTATGGGACTTAACATCTGTGGTCATCAGTCCCCTAGAACTTAGAACTACTTAAACCTAACTAACCTAAGGAAATCACACACATCCATGCCCGAGACAGGATTGGAACCTGCGACCGTAGCAGCCACGTGGTTCCGGACTGAAGCGCCTAGAACCGCTTGGCCACCGCGGCCGGCAGCAGACAGTTGATATAGTTTCATTGAGTAAACCCCAGTTCTCTGTATCTACAGATCGTAGTTTCTCGGTGATCTCTCAGTTGGTTATAAGATTTTACATGTCGAATATTCAAATTGTATTTGAACCTTCCTGGTGTTTTTGGAACGAAGCTATGCTTTTAAAAATTGTTCTCATAATCAAGACTGGCACTTCTTCGAAATGATGCATTCTGAATCTTTCGTGTTAGCTTAGTGAGTGGCAGCATGGTTACATTGACATTCAAGGTTGGCACTACTCAGAAATTTCACATTCTGAATCTCTCGCGTTAACTTCCCTGAATGGTACCGAGGCCAGAATATAACTCAGTATGTTTGGAATCTGGGGATGTTGAGGTCAGTTGTTTTCTCGACCGACATTTGAAGACTGTCGATTTCACAACTAGCTTAACATCTTATATCAATAATCAACAATGTAGTGACGATGTCAAAGAAATATATTTGACTCGTGGAGTTAAGTCTAGAAAGAATCTTCTCATTAAAAGATCTTGAATGAACAACTTCTCATCACTCCGTGTCACGCTACTTGTTTTAAATTAGATATCGAGCTGTAGGACTTTACATATGATTTACTTTCAATCGTAAGTACACTGATAAAGGAACCAGCTTATGTGTCATTTATTACGACTGATCACATTTATCTTGTCTCCCTCTGGATGGAATGATAACAGGTCAATATTGTTAAATGTCTTTTTTATTACCTTACCTGGGAACTTTTATAACCATCTCCTTGGTTTCTTAAATTATCTGGTAGTTTCAGAAGTGACAAAGGAGAACACAGTTTCTGCAGAGCTTAACCACAGTTACCTCTTACAAGTATTCTGTGTATCATCCACATATTTCAAGTTCTTGTTTAAATTGGTGATTTAACAACCTGAATTCTCATTTTTAATTATGTCTCTTTCTCCCTCTTATTGTTCTGTATTATTTATTCTCACTGGTTGTTATTAGTATTCCGAGGCTCCAGTGGGCTTATGTGGATTCCAGTGAACCAGAAGTATGTATTATTGTCTTGAAGTAAAAATTACGTAATTAATTCTGTGTGCGTTATTCTCAAAAATGTCACCGAGATTATTTATCCATTGTATAGAGCAAATGTTATTTTATAATCAGACGTTGAGATACATCTTACAAGAAATAGTATGTTATTTCCTCCACCTTTCCACTTAACTCCTTATGCCTATCAGTTAAACCTTAGGTTGCGACGGATAAAAGGTCCGAATTCACGTCAAGGCGATTCCAAGGATTCTGTTCAAAGAACGATGTTGAACACACAACGTCTGCACTGTTACACTCGAGAGCATCATGGACGCAGAGCGAACACTCCAACCATTTGAACAACAATTGATGACGGTGAGAGGTAAACAGCTAAACGACTAAGCAATCGGAAACATAGGTTTGTGAGTTAAAATGTTCTTCTTAGTCATATATGCCAGTTTTGCCGATGAAGTCCATCAGTTCCATTAAGCACCTGTTGCCCTTAATAGCAGTACTACCGAGAAAACAATGCTGGTTCACCTGATCAGTTCTGATGTCATCAGTTTTGATATTGGTTTTAGGTTCTCCCATAATTTTTCGCACTATCGTCATGTTTTTCGTTTGTTCAGTTTTAATTTCCAAAGTGTGATAGTGATAGGACCTGCAGAATTATATCCTTTCGTTTTCGGAGTCTGCAACTATCACGATGTCATCAGCAAATCTACTAGAATGTATCATTTCACTATGGCTTATAATTCCTTTTTCTTCTCCTTAATGATCTGCTGAGCTTAACTAACACATTAAATAAGTGTAAAATTAGGGGACAATGCGTGACTCCTTTTCTGATTTTTAAAAATATATTTTTATACTTTGGTTCTGATACATTTGATTATTCATTCTCCCTTCCTCCTAGTCAGATACTATTTCCTTCCTAATTCAAATGAGTTGCTTCCACTCCATACTGTCAAACGCTTTTTCTAAGTTAATATAGGTAAGACTTCTATTCATATCCATCTTTCTCCCAATAGTGCAGGAGAAAAGTTCTCTTCATCCTCTGTCTTCTATAAATCTAAACGGATATTCTGTAATATACTTCCCTACTTTTCCTTTTATCCCGCCCTCAGTTACATTAATGAGTGTTCTGCAGGCACGTGATAATATTGATAATGTTCTATAAGTGATTCACCCAACTGCTTTTCCATTTTTTAGGTATGGCAATACAAGTAAAAATTCTACAGATTTCGCTCTAGATTTGTACTGGAGTGTTCTGATTTTCTTATAAACTCGGTTCCCTTTTACGTCTTTTTCAGGAATGCTTTTAGTCGATTCCTCCTTTTCTTCTCTGCATCTGCTTGAGATGTGATTTGGAACTCTTTTGTATTCATCTTTATTGTTTCCTTGCTGAGAGTCATTCTTTCCTGAATTAGGTCAAGTATTTGTGGTCTCATCGAAGTTTGTTCTGGGGTCAAGTTTCCTTTTTATTAAAACTCACTTGTTCCTTCAATTGCACGCATCGAGATGTTGTTTCACTCCATTGGCTCTTTCCCTTTCGTTAGATATTTCGTTGTTTCTTTCTTGAGAAACCGTCTTTATTGCTTCTTCTTTCAATCCTTCTACCCTGCATTTCTTTTTGGCAGATACCTTGGTTATTTTAAACCTGATATTACACTTGGCTACACAAGTGTATCTTCATAATGTCTATGCCTATGTGCTCATGACATTTAAAATGACTGAGAATTTATGCAGATACTGCCTTAACTTCAAAGAAAATATTCGTGTTGATCACAAAACTGCTCTTATATTTTGTTCGTCTGTAGCTTTCCTGAAGCAATGCAGTATTTAGCATCTCGATTTATATTTTCGTGATATCAGTTCAGCTGATGCGTTTGGATTACAGTCTATGTGAAAACCATGGTATTTTGTCCTCCAGTATCTGATGAGTAAGTATTACTTTTCAAAACTATCATTTAGTTGAATGTGAGTGTCAAGCAACAACTTCCTATGTTTATATGCGATAGCAATTAGAAATTAGCCAAATGCATTGGTACCCCACGGAATCTATTATCTTATTATCGTATCTAATCGCTGTTTATCGTCAATTCATGGTTGCAAAACACTGGGTAGCGTATTAAAACGGTTTCAATATTCGCAATATGGATTTATCATACGAATCGTAAAATGCAATTTCAGAAAAAAATATATATTTTATCAACAGAATTAGCAAGCATTCAGCAATATTTTACTGTCGTCATGAATACGTCTTATGTATAAAAATGAATTGAGACGCTATAAAGCTTTGGCTCGCTTCAAAGAGTTTGTCGTTAATTGTCACAATCTATTTTGTATCCGTAACCAACCGTGAAATTTTATCACATGCTCCAGAAAACGACATAACAATGGCTTTATGAAACTGTCAACGAAGTCATTTACTCGTATTACGCTAGCGCAATCATAGCATTCAGTTGAGTTTTCAGTGTCTTTTGGGATTACGTAATTATTTTATTAATTCCAGTTCCAGTGTTTCACGCGGTTAGCGCAACATCAAACTGGTTAAAACGCTGAGGCGTTAGCTGTGGAACCATGTTTTCATGAATCCATAGCAGAAGGAAGAGCCGCTGCTGCGGTACGTACATGTTTTATGACGGCGTGGCTATTTGTGTTTCGTTCTACAGAAAACGTTTCACTCACCTTTCGATGATTTATTCTTAAATGAGTTATTCTTTTGCGGTACTGTCCAAAAGCCCTTGCTGTTGGAAAAATGTGTAGTGTTCGTCGGCTAGAAAAAACTGTAGAGGAAATTAGCCGCACAACACATCTCTACAGACCGCAACAAACTGCTTTTCAGTACCAGGTTAGCTGAGAGATTAACTGAAAGGTAGTTTTCGAGTAAAAAGTTCAAAATATTGTTACTTGTTTGATACAAAACACCCCCAAACCCGTGCTAATCTTAAATTACAGTTTCGTCACTACGCAATCCCACTCACTTCCAATAGCCAGCTCACGGTAATTAAACAAACCCGTTAGATTCCTCCGCCAGGAGTATTCAATCAGGGTCCGGTGCGCCTTGTTGAATCCCGGAAGTGACGTGGTAACGACCAGTTTTTTGAGCAATTCTGAAGAGAAAACTTTCTAGCGAAAATACCGATCTCGAAAGCTTTCTAAAAACATGGGCAGTCCCTGCTTTGGACGCCTGTTTGGCATCTAGCCCGACATTTTTCCTCTTTGTTCCCCCTTTTTTCTCCTGTTATGTTCCCACGCTAGGAAACAGCGCGCGAAAGTCACAAAAATGGAGACATCTGGATTGGCTGGAATATCATGACGTAAAATTTCTAGACGCGAGTTTCTCGAAGAGTAGTTACTGTAGACGTGTTGGGAGAGCTGCATTCTTCCTCTGCAGTTGTGAGCACAGCAGCGTCTGCTAATTTTTTTTTTTTTTTTTTTTTTTGCTATGGCGGGAAATAAACGTTACCCTTAGAACCGCAAATTTCCGCTCCAGACGCGGCAAACGTCTGCAGAACTGAGGCGCTTTTCCTTTTTTGGGACACTTCGGATTCTGCTCTGAGCAGGGTGCATTTAGGCGCTGCATGGAGAGAGGACACTTCCAACCCAGTTTGCAACAGAGTAATTTAGCGCTTTACACACTGTAGAGGCACTTCACGTTTCGCATGCACAGCTGGGACACTCTTCTGTCAGGGTACTACAGCCGGAAGCTTCGACAAACAGACTACCGGTTCGGAACTCGTCCGAGAACAATGCAGCATCGGAACACATACAGCCACACGCAGCGAGCCGTCGGCATCTCCCGAACCAGCACGTTTATATTCCAACGAAGGTGAGATATGCAGGCAGCACTGGCGGTACGGTTTGCGATGAATTTAATAACACTAATTAATTTCACAATTAGTATCTACTTGGCTACTTGGACTGACACAGTTGCAGAACTACTTCACTTCTATCCCGAGAATGTATGCAGTCACTGTTGTCGAATCGCGGATTTGAGTGACTTAAAATTTAATATGTTACACAGCTGTTAGAGGCCTTCTCTTCCTGACATTTCCAAACGCAAGTCACTTCAGTTTTATCTTTTTATGTTTACTGTTATTGTTGCTGCATCAGGAATAACTCTTACTGAATTACTTGATAATTTTTTCACGAAATCAGCTCAAGAATCTATTGTACTTTTGAAATTAATTTCATAGCTAGTCATCCCTACGTCTAATTAATGAAACTGTGTGATTACACCCATCCATTTACCCATTGCTAGACCGGACCGAAAATTAGCGTTTATGAACTCCGTTGCGCACAGTTTAAATAGCGGGATTCATTGAGGGGAGAGACCTAGATAGATAACTAACTACCATTACTTCTCAGTCTCTTTAATGGCAAGGGGGGATTTTGCAGAATGAGTAGTTCATTGTCTCTGCTCGGCTCTCCGACTTTACTCGGCACTTCATTGGCTCAGATCACAGTACATGCGAAATTGCTCTGTGCTCACTCTAACCATTACGTGACTTATTGCTCCTTCTAAGAGTTAACAAACATTGCTTTAACCCTGACAGAATAACTATAACAACAATAACAAAAACATCACAACTATGGAGCACCGGAAGCAAAGGCACCAGAACTATTTATTTTCATAGATCTGAAGATAGTTGCTAATCTACCGAAATCGATAATAGCCAACTGCAATTTTTTTCGTTGTTGTGGTCAACAGTATTAAAATTTTGATAGTTTGTGAAAGAAAAGCTGCCAAAATTGTAACTACATCTACAATGCTAACTGGCTCAAATTATTCTGCGACATTCAAGAAACACAATGCAACTAAACTAATAAACCGCAGTCAGCGTCTATATTCATCAAACGACTGAATTTGGTTCATGTCAATTTTAAACGTGGTACGTTAGATATTTTAGGTACTTCTTAGAAACAGAAGCATTTAATTTTAGATAGTCGCCTATTCTATTCTCTGACTTTATATTTTCTCTTCCCTCTCTGTCTCTCTTCCCAGTTTGCTCGTATCTTCCCACGTACAGGTTAACTGCCGTCAAGAACTGTATTGCTCAGTTTACAGTTCATTACGTTACCCTCATCGATCCACATAAACAGTTCATTAATATCTTCTTTGGCGAGCATGCAGTATTTGATATTCATGTATTAATGTCCATGTAACAAATGTACGTGTAATAACTTCGTGATCAAATGCGCATCGTAATCTGCATTCGGAATGAACAGCAAAAATTTATTTAAAAATATTGTATTTAATGTTTTGGGTTAATTCCGCAGCTCACGAATAATACATTTTTTGTAGCAGTAATTCCTGTTGAAAATAGTTTATGCAATATAATACGTTGCCGTGAGTACTGAAGTGTAATGTGTAATACACGAGAAAAGTGTCACACCACAGTATTACACACGAAGCAGCTTAAACTGCATGATTTTCTCATCCCTTTCTACTACTTTTACCTTATTATTTGAGCTCTTTCTTTGACCAGTCACCTTCTTCTTCACCTTGATTCCTTCTGTACTCCAGCCACACATTTATGTTAGACGTCATGACTCACACTTGAAATCAGAACCTTTCCTCAAGTTGGTATATTAATTACTATATTTTTTTTTACAATCGTATTGACCAACTAGGATCACGTTCACAACTTCAGTTCCTCTTCTTCCTTTGTTGTTGTTTCCTATTTTTCTAGTATTCCCTCATTTTCTCCCCATTAAGTCTCCTCCTTTCTTCTGTCCATGTTGTTCCCGATTTTTTATTTCTTCTGCTTTGAAAGCCTTCCAAATTTAGTATTTTGTTTTTAAACAGTTTCTTTCTGCTATTTCTGATTTTTTGATGTTGTTTCTTTCAAGATCTTTTCATACTTGTGTAATCCATGCTATTGTCGATTTCTTCTTCCAGAAATAGAGGAGTATTTGTTTTGTTAGTCTATTTACATCCATTCGGTAGAGTTGTCCAAAAAAGGTTCCTTTGGCCATTACTTCAGATATTTTCTCTATATTTTTGTAGATCTCCTCATTACTTCTTATTTTCCATCATCTGCAGTTTTCATTGCACCCATTATTTTTGTAATAATCCTTCTTTCCAGTACCTCAAGTTTGTCCATCTTATAGTTCATCGTTAGGCATTCAGATCCATATAAACATTCTGGTCGTACCACTGTGGTGTAGTATTTTAATTTTGTTTTTCTAGATATACATTTCTTGTCGTAAATATTTTTGGTCAAACCATATGCTCTTTCTATTTTGTTAATTGTTACATCTACTGCAGATTTTTCTAGTCCATTCAGTTGTATAGTTTCTCCAAGATATTTAAATTTATTTACTTGCTCTATTTTACCTATTCGTGTTTTATGTATTTTGGTGCATTTTTTATATTACTATATTATTATTATTAACTTTATATATTACCTATGTACTACACAAATTTTAATTTTGACACACAAAGGCTTTCTGGATAGATGTCAGAGAGGACACCATTTTGGTCAATTTCTGGCGTTAGGAACTTGCTTATTAATAATAGTGATGCTGTAACTGTTGGTTGGTAATATTTGCTGACAAAATACAACCTAACGCTACATTGCGTACTTACAGCTATCTTGTGTGGCCGTTTTTTAGTGCGACTTTAAAAGAGAGAGAGCTTATTAATTGATCACCGATGCGTCGCTTCTCGATTTTGTTCAGGAGACGTACGGATTGATTACGCGAATAATTGACCTTTTGACCCGGATTGCCTTCACGCAATCAGAATCTTCGATGAAAATACCTAAGGGACCTATTTGAATGTAAAAAACGGAAATGAAAGCAAATTAGTGGAATTTCGTAAGAGAAAGATTAACAGATCGGAAGTTGAACACATTAGTAGTCTCCCAAATACAATCGAGACACCACGATAAAGAGCGAACCTGTAAAAAAGCTCATATACAATTTGAACATCATTTTTGGTTACTGAAAAAATAGAATAAAAAGATAATTACTGCATCCTAAAAGATTAATATATTTAGAACAAATTGGCTTTAAACTTCTACACATTGACAAATACACAACAAATGCATGACTTACATCTGATATTTCTTTTGCAAATGGCGTAGTCCAATAATCGCTGCTTTGTCAGTCCGTTCCTTCTTAAAATTAAATTTCCTAGCGTGTGCGTAAGTACATTGTATCCACACCCTAGTTACCGAAATGTGTGTTCGTCGTTTCACATAGTTTTTAGACAAAATAAAAATACAACTTGTAGCAATGGTATGTAGTACGTCTTGACATATCGGCGACCAAAAGTACAAGGGATAATGAAATCTCTAGAATATTTCTTAACAAAAGATATATTATTCTTTCTTCTGTTTCGCAGCTTCGTGCTATCAAGCGCTGCGGCAATGATTTTAAATATCTGCGCCCAGCGGGTCATAGTGTTTATTTAGAGTATTTAAACGCTGGACGGGCGTTTTGTTCTAGGCGCACATTAAAAAAAAAAAATATTTCGTCTCTTTACTCTCGCGCTGCGATGCTTAGCATCTTTACAAACTACAGCTCGTTGGCTGTCCTTTTCTTTTATGACAAATACCTCATATGGAAAGTATCTGAAATCCAATAATATTACAATTTGTAATTGATAATCCGAAATGTTCCCTTTGCTCTCAGTACCAATTCTGCGCATGTTGCTGCCAAAACTTATCAGTGCTTTCTCCTGACAACAGGTGTACCTTTCAGGTAATGAATAGGATGTTGGAACAGTCTAAACTCATAATGGAAAAATGTGAATTTGTGGCTGACACAGATAAGTACAACCTTCACAACAGAATCCACAATTTGTAAACTAGTTACGAAATCGTGTTTATGATTAATAGTTATTTAAATTCTTAAGGAATGTATAGTTGACGTTAACGTACCGTGTGAACATCATCTCCGAAGTAGGTCAAACTTGGAGCTGAAGATAAGGCGTTTCATAACTACAGAAGCACGCATAGCTATCCGCGAATGATGTATTAAGACACAGATGCACAGATACACAGAATCATGAGCACCGATTTTTAAGCACCTCTCAGTTATGGAAGCGATAAACACAAAAATGTATATTTCTAAATACGTTGTGAGACACAACCACAATTAACATGCATGAATTAATTTTTACGTACTGTTTCTTTCTACGTAAACTGACCCCATAAAATCGCTTATTGAGATTCATGAACGATCAGTCACATAAAATAAAAGGCTGCTTCTAAGAGAAAACGAGGTAATATGCAAGTTTTGCAGATACGGCCGCAATACTGTGCTGCGGTGCAATGCAGTGTTTGCTGTTTGCGAGGGGCGGGCCACCGCCATGTGCAGAGCGATGACCCTGTTTGCCCCTCATTAGTGTTAACAAGCAGCCCATGCGGCGACTCTTGTCCGCGCCGCGGCCCGACAGATACGTCACGATCTGTCCGCGTTCCTTTGTGGGCTGGCGCCCGCCGAGTACCAGTGCGCCCAGCAGCGAGTAATGACACGGCATAAGGTCTGGTGCCGAGATTCCACTGCAATGATCCTGATCTCGACCGCGCATGCCGAACATGGATTTCGATACATTTTCAAATCTTTGTGGCTCATAAGGTGCAATTATTATTTGTACATGTTTTGTGATAGTGTATGTTTACCATATTCTGCACAGGTATGCTTACTTATATCAACAAAGACTCAGGTGCGGACAGCCAGTGGGTGAAACTTAAAACAATGTTTAAGAAGAAGGAGAAGATTAAACTCAGCAATACTGAAAATAGCAAGTAAGGTCCTAAGGAAAAGGGGTCTGAAGGTACGGAATACAGAACTACACAACAATATTTTTTAAGAAAAGCTTATAATTCCCATTTACAAACAGGGACCAACAAAGCCTGGGAAAAACATAAGCAGAAAAGGAATAAATCATAAAATTTAATAATAAGATATTGTAATCAATCTGGGGAAAGAGAGATTGCCAATGTTGGACATGACATTCAAAGAAGACAGAATATAGCGATTAAACTTATGAAATGTGAATGAAAGGGAGAAAGAGTCTGCAAAGATTAATATAACAAGAGAAAATCACTGGATAGATAACGACCCTAAGTTACAGTATGATGAAAACAGGGAAGAAATTTATTACATAAAAACCGATAATAAAATGGATGCAAAGAAATTAAAAGGAGTCCTTCATAGTAACAAATGGAAATGCTACTGATGTGGATCGAAATAATGTTAAATTACTCAAATATAGAGGAATCTCTCTAGAATTTTGCGTTTTCCATTTTTTACATGTGACGTGGAAGAACAGTACCACAACTGAAGAATGGAACACAGCTAAGTTATTTATATATTAAAAAAAAGCTATAGCAAAGTCACGGGAAGTTGTAGAAGAATAAGTTTAATAAATGCAGGAAATAAAATACACTCCTGGAAATTGAAATAAGAACACCGTGAATTCATTGTCCCAGGAAGGGGAAACTTTATTGACACATTCCTGGGGTCAGATACATCACATGATCACACTGACAGAACCACAGGCACATAGACACAGGCAACAGAGCATGCACAATGTCGGCACTAGTACAGTGTATATCCACCTTTCGCAGCAATGCAGGCTGCTATTCTCCCATGGAGACGATCGTAGAGATGCTGGATGTAGTCCTGTGGAACGGCTTGCCATGCCATTTCCACCTGGCGCCTCAGTTGGACCAGCGTTCGTGCTGGACGTGCAGACCGCGTGAGACGACGCTTCATCCAGTCCCAAACATGCTCAATGGGGGACAGATCCGGAGATCTTGCTGGCCAGGGTAGTTGACTTACACCTTCTAGAGCACGTTGGGTGGCACGGGATACATGCGGACGTGCATTGTCCTGTTGGAACAGCAAGTTCCCTTGCCGGTCTAGGAATGGTAGAACGATGGGTTCGATGACGGTTTGGATGTACCGTGCACTATTCAGTGTCCCCTCGACGATCACCAGTGGTGTACGGCCAGTGTAGGAGATCGCTCCCCACACCATGATGCCGGGTGTTGGCCCTGTGTGCCTCGGTCGTATGCAGTCCTGATTGTGGCGCTCACCTGCACGGAGCCAAACACGCATACGACCATCATTGGCACCAAGGCAGAAGCGACTCTCATCGCTGAAGACGACACGTCTCCATTCGTCCCTCCATTCACGCCTGTCGCGACACCACTGGAGGCGGGCTGCACGATGTTGGGGCGTGAGCGGAAGACGGCCTAACGGTGTGCGGGACCGTAGCCCAGCTTCATGGAGACGGTTGCGAATGGTCCTCGCCGATACCCCAGGAGCAACAGTGTCCCTAATTTGCTGGGAAGTGGCGGTGCGGTCCCCTACGGCACTGCGTAGGATCCTACGGTCTTGGCGTGCATCCGTGCGTCGCTGCGGTCCGGTCCCAGGTCGACGGGCACGTGCACCTTCCGCCGACCACTGGCGACAACATCGATGTACTGTGGATATCTCACGCCCCACGTGTTGAGCAATTCGGCGGTACGTCCACCCGGCCTCCCGCATGCCCACTATACGCCCTCGCTCAAAGTCCGTCAACTGCACATACGGTTCACGTCCACGCTGTCGCGGCATGCTACCAGTGTTAAAGACTGCGATGGAGCTCCGTATGCCACGGCAAACTGGCTGACACTGACGGCGGCGGTGCACAAATGCTGCGCAGCTAGCGCCATTCGACGGCCAACACCGCGGTTCCTGGTGTGTCCGCTGTGCCGTGCGTGTGATCATTGCTTGTACAGCCCTCTCGCAGTGTCCGGAGCAAGTATGGTGGGTCTGACACACCGGTGTCAATGTGTTCGTTTTTCCATTTCCAGGAGTGTATATGACAAATTGTTAATCAAAAATTTGGAAACTAATTTCTGAAGAACAATCAGATTTTAGGATGTGACGCTCGTGCAATTATAAAATGTTTATAATGAGACAAATTATCGAAGACGCGGGGGTTAGCCACGCGGTCTGTAGCGCCTTCCCACGGTTCGCGCGGCTCCCTCAGTCGGAGGTCCGAGTCCTCCCTCTGGCATGGTTGTCTGTGTGTTGTCCTTAGCGTATGTTAGTTTAAGTTAGATTAAGTAGTGTGTAAGCCTAGGGACCGAAATGACCTCAGCAGTTTGGTCCCATAGGAAGTTATCAAAAATTTCCAAAATTCCAGAATTATCGAAGTACGTCGTGAGTATGGCTTAGAAAAGCATTTACCACATATTGATTACGAGAAAGCCTTGTATGAGGTGAAAAGACCCCTTTTGTTGGAAATGGTAGAGAAAAAATTATTTTTCTAAACACCATATTAATACCATAAAGAGTGTGTATGCAAGTACAAAAATTTCACGTTACAAAAGGTTGGATGAAATTTTAAGAAACTGAGACGGTGGACAAGGGTGTAAGCTATGATCTCCTTTACTTAATTTACATACTGACGGAGTAATTATGAATCGGAAAGATGTAATGCAGTAAGGAATTAAAATATGATTCAGTGTACCATTAAAATTTCTTTTACATGTTGATGACTAGATAAAACAAAAGATAATTTGAAATGATGATAATATAGAGTGAACCAAAACGCAATATACAGTTTAATTACATATGAAAATCAGACAAAGGTAGTGACCTAGGAAGTGAAGAATCCAATTGGATCGAAAATAACACAAATGAGAAAATTTTAGGGCAAGTAGCTCAGGTAAGTTAACGAGCATTTGATATTAGTTTTAACTATGTCAAAGACATTAAGGAGACGGTTAATATATTTGAAGCAATGGATGGAACAACTGGAAGAAAACTGGGAAGAGAAATGAGAAAGCAAACACAAATGAAATTGTATAAAGTTGTGGCTGTTGTGGTTGTACCTACTCTTCTACGTGGTTCCGAAACATAGACAATAACAAGATAAGTAAAATCGTATGGACAGACAGCAGAGAAGTAATTCATGAGATGAATGAAGGCCTGTAATAAAAAGAAAAAAAATGAAAAATTAGGCAGTAAGATCAAATTTAAAAATCTTTTCAGTTAACGAATATACAGAAGAGAACACAATGAAGTTGAAGGAATATATTAAAAATATTGCTGAAAAAAGTGAATTAACGGCCGACTAGAAAGAAAAACCTAGGCAAACGTCGTAAGAGGTGGGTGGATGAGAGAGATCGAAACAGGTGACGTAACACATAATCCTTGGAAGCAGTTGATAGTGTGTATTTATGAAATAAAGCCCCAAAATTTTGTTTTTATTTCCGTCAAGACACGTTTTGGGCACTTACGTTCTACTCCAGATATTAACGTTTACGTTACATGTCACTGCATAACATTAGCAACGTTCCATGAACCGCTTGTGTGAAATTGTGTTTTCTTGGGTGGTGAGAGTCTTACGTATAAATAAGGACAGGTTGATATGAAAGGCAACAACAACAGCTTACTCCAGTTGTCTCCTACTTGCGAAAAATACACGTAAGTTCTATGTACTAACATAGGTCGATGTTCAAGTTTTCGACTACGCAACGAATTTTCGTGGACGCTGCCAAAAACAAAGAAGGAGCACTGAATAAATTATTAATCAGGTACACTTTTTATTTTCCATATATGAATACTAAGTAATTTTTTTCCGTACACCATTCCAGACAAGTGTTTCACTACAAGTAATGTTTTCGCTACTGAAACGTTTCCATCGAGCAAAGAATCACTTCCGATATTATCTTATCTTTCTTACACATGCTACAGTATTTTAGACAGTAATAAAGCTATTTAACAAAGTACGTTTTTCGCTACTCAAAACAACATTCATCAGTAACTGGTTGCGACCTTCGCTGTTAGTCTAGAGGACTGGTCCCCTCAAACAAATAACACCAAGTGTATCTAGAAAACACATACATTATGTGGGGGCTGTTGTTTAACTCTTCATCCGCTGACCAATGAAAGATTGGTGACTTAGACTTCAGTTATCCAGAAATATTCTTTCAGAGCATTACTCTGTTTCCAATTCCACTTTTAGGTAACTATAACCATTCTAACATTGCTGCAGTTATTTTGTAAGATCGTAAATATCGTCAGACACAGGTCGTTTGCCTCATAAGTTTTGCACACAAACCTTTTTTTGTGTATTCCATAATACACTAAATAAAAATGCTTCATTGGGTCCAATGAAGAGTACAAAATCCCTTATCCCTGTTCAATTAGAGCTTTTAACCCGCTTCTAATGACTATAATCAGCCTTCTTTCGTCTCATTACGTTGTGTGATCTTCGAAGTCAGACAGACAACACTGAGTTAGGAGGCAGTTGTGCTGGCTAACTCTCGCTGCATGAAACTGAAACATCACTTACACTAGGCAGCGACGTCAAGGTGGCTGGTGTGGAAGGTACGCGCTGGAGCACTGCAGCCGCGTGGCGAATCCGCGCGAGTAGCGCTCATCTACATCATTCGATATGCAATCGCGAGCGGAAACACGCGGCTAAGAGCGGGTTCAGTGGTGATCATCACCGAGTAAAGGGCTACAGCCGCCTGGCCTTGCCATGCGGGTGAGGAAACAGACTCTGCCTATATACTTTCGACACGACATAATGGCACTAAGGGGCCCAGCAAGCGCTCAGAAGCATTGAGAACTAGAATTTTCTTTTAGATGTTTATTTTCCACTTTGGACTAGGCGGTTTATAGAATCCACTCTGGAAAGTAAAGGAGAACAGCGAAGTTTTCAACTCCCAATGGATGATCGAGATGAATTTGCAGTTGCTGTAATAAATTTATGCTGTGTTTTGCAAAATAATGTGCCAGAAAGAAAAGAGCATAAATTTGAAGACAGACACATTAGGTCCCTCCAGAACTGGAAATCCTCGAATTCCTACAAGCTGTCGAAAATCATCATGAAATTTGTTTCAGGACACAAAGGAGGTTGGGCTGCTTCGAAAAGTGCACGGACACATTAAGATTTCCATGAGGCAACCTGTTCACAATTGGCAGCGGGTAGCCAGCTAGCTGTCGCAACGGGACAAAAGGTGGGCCATAGTGCACGACCTTCTTTACTGGCTGCCGCCGACAGCCTTACTTCACTACCGACTCACCCCATCGGCCCCCTCAATCTGTATCTGCACCTGTCAATATGCTTCCGCCTCCCACTGCTAACATGGCGCTAGAACTCTACGTGAGCAGCCAACGGTGAGAATGTAACCGATAAAAACTGTAAATCTTCAAAATCTTTTTCAGGTTACTAACACTATCGGATATCCGCGTCTGTTTAGTATAATTCCACAGTTGATGGTAGTAATGCTACAAAATGAGTGAACCAAGCAAGAAGTCAGTGGTTGCTACGTATCACATCACCAGACTTTAAATGTAAAGTCTCCTAAAATGTTTATGGAATGCTGATGGACGTCCAGAGTCATCCAAAGTGTTTTAGAATTAACTCTGAGGCCATTATGGCCGAAATTAATCTGTGTGAGCTTGCCGTTAGAATATGGAATAGATTTTCGATCCGACATACGTCTACGCATTTACGTAGAGCTTTGAGATTCAAATTTCGGAAGAGGCACTGGGTTCGAGTATACAGACGAGGTCATGACAATGCTGCAAGCTTTCAATTTGTGAATCTTGAAGGTGTCAACCAACGATTTTTAGACATGCTTCATCTTTCTACACCATTTACAATTATAGCAGTAATTTCTTACAATTTAAAAACAAACAGTCCACCTTTATAGCTGTCCATGACCAAGGGAGGCTTACAACAAACTTAAGATATATAATAGACAAACAAATGTCAAAGAAATCAGGCCACGGATTTCGAGTGACATTACGACGTAAAATGAGGATTTTAATAGCAATGCGATTTGAGAAGTGAAACTAAAGGTGAATCACAACGAATATTTGCAAAAACCGACATTGGAACTGTTGATGTCTCAATTTTTTCTTAAGAATATTATCAACTGAAAGTCATACATCAATGTTATGATGTTATGATCAAAGACGAATTCAGGAGTGTACTGCATGTGTAGAATGTACTTTGTTCAGCGTCACAACGGTAAAGGGTTTTTCTGAAAACTGATTTGAAAGAAACGAAAAGTACATTCGTTTAACGAATGGCGAAGAATTGGAGCTATAAATGGAACAGGATTTCCGATTTGTCTATTATCCTTTATCGTTAACATTTTTTATTCTCATATGACGAATAAGAGGTTTTATTCTTGTAAGTTTGGAGATTGGAAATTTGTTGTAAGGTCTTCTGGGATCAAATTGCTGAGGTCATCGGTCCTGCAGCCTACACACTTCTTAATCTATCTTAAAAAAATTACGCTATGGACAATACACACACCAATGCCCGAGGGAGGACTCGAACCTCCGGCGGGAGTAGTTGCACGGACTGCGACAAGGCACCTTCGTCCGCGAGGCTACCCCGCGCGGCTCTTATAAGTGAATAATGTTTCGAAGAATATTTGTTATTCACAAATAACGAAAGGTAATATATTTGTATTCGTTATTCGCCATTTGCATAAATTTCGTCCAAGTCTGGTGCTCAGTGAAGCGTATTGCGCAGCCTGTGTCGAGTAATGAGACTGATTTAAAAAAATGTTGCTTGCCGTTTTAGCCACGTTTAGTGTTGTCTCCTTCAAAGTAGTTCCCTTCTGATTGCACACATTTCTTCCAGCGCTTCGGCCATTGATGGTACCATTTCTGGAACTCATCTTCTGTAATCTCCTCCAAGACCCTCGTCACAGCGTTTTGGACATCTTGTGTTGTTTGAAAATGCTGTCCCTTGACCGCCGTTTTGACTCTTCGAAATACAAAAAAGTCGCACGGAGCGATATCTGGTGAGTAAGGTGGCCGTGGTAGTATTGAAATTTATTTTGAGGTTAAAAATTGCTGTAGTGACAGAGCAGTATGGAATGGCGCATTATCGTGATGCAGAATCCAATTATCAGCAATGTTGGCACGGACATGAAGAACTCTTTTACGAAGTCTTTCTAAAATTTCTTTATAGTAATATTGGTTAACTGTTTGTCCAGGAGGCACTCACTCTTTATGAAAAATTCCCTGGGAATCAAAGAAGCACACAAGCATGCATTTCACTTTTGACTTTGACATGCGAACATTTTTTGGTCTGGGTGATCCCTTTGAGCACCATTACGAGCTTCGGCGTTTTGTATCTGGATCGTACTGAAAAAAAAAAACAACTTTCATCACCAGTGATAACATGGCTCACCAATTCTGGATTGATTTCCGTTTGCTCTAACAGATCGGCTGCCACATTTTTCCGTGTTTCTCGCTGTTGTGGTGTGAGATTTTTGGGGACCATTTTTGCACAAATCTTTCTCATACCAAGATCTTCAGTTATTATTAGACGTACCATTTCTCGATTAATTTTCAGTTGTTTTACAATCATTTTCACAGATAATCTTCGATCAGATCACACGAGTTCACACACGCTGGCCAAGTTGACATCCATCCGTGAGGTTCATCGTTGACCACTGCGGTCTTCATTTTCAACATTCGTTCTGCCTTCACTAAACATTTTATGCCAATGAAAAACTTCAACTCTTGACATAACCTCCTCTCCAAAAGCCTTCTGAAGCTTACTGTAAGTTGTCGTCGACGTTTTACCCAATTTAACGCAAAAAGACATGGTATAGCGTTGCTCAATATTATGCGGTTCCATTTCCGTGACGAGAGACACAAACACGTGTTAACTTATTACAGCACAACTCATGACTGAGCAGCTGTATCGATGTGCCACTTGGACTAGAAGCAGCTTATAGACCAGGGTCAAAGATATTGTGCCTACGCAAGCCTGCAGGGTTGCCACATCTTGCAGAGAAAATCAGTCTCATCACTTTATTGTCGCACCTCCTACGTGCGCTCACGTGGTTGTCATTAGCATCAGTAATCTTCGGCAACTTCCGCTAACGTTCGCGAAGCGTATTAGAGCTCTCACTAGCACACTTACAGATGCGTTCAGGCCACTCGGGTTGACCATGCGGTTGCAGAGCTCTAGTATGGACATCTACACATATGTGTCAAAATTGTCGGTGACACTCGCTATCTGTAATTGCTGACTCAATGTACGTATAAACCATGTTACAAGTTTTATCACACGTTAAAACACTTGTTAGGTGACTACACAAACTCTGTTTTCCTCTTTTCATGCGTCGGCTGATCAGGGGTAGAATGGGAGACATCTTTTAACGCTGGCCCCATAGAGCAATTCTTATCTATCGTCCCCGTCATTTTTGTGAGACTTTTATTATAATTAGTAAATTTAAACTGATGACACTGGGTGGGAAAGAAAATCTAAAGAAATAATTGTTCTGGATTTGAGTCCATTTAATTTTATAGAGAAGATGGAAATTAATTTCATTAGAAGATTATATTTTACTTTCTCTTATACGCTGTAACCTGGAGAGGAACTTATGAAACATATGGCAAAAGAGTGGTGAATTGTTTAGACATATGAAAATTACTATAAGGGAGATGAACTTGATTTAATATTCACGGACCACATGAAAAAGTTCTGTGCCACTCAGCGGCAATTAAATAATGTCCTCGACGACAAATATACTACAGCATTATCGAAATCGGCACCCTCACACTATGTGTGATATTATCTTTTCCTCCTCAAACTGTGCAAGCTGAGCCTGCAACCTAAAGTTTGAAATTGATATTAGCAGTCAACGAAGAAACGCGGTAAACAGCACAGAATATAGGACTTTCATTGTCATTTCCTTTCTGGGTTGTTATGTGGTGTTGAACAATATCGGGGATATAAAACACAAGTAGTAAAAGTAGTAACACGACAGCACTAAACAGGCAAGTGTTCTGTTACAAACATGTGGGCAGTGGGCAGTAAGCCATAGGTATGAATACTACAGACCTCAGCCTTTGTTTCACGTACCGAACATATGTAACAGCGAGCGTTTGTCTTGACGGATTAATGTCAATACTTCGTGGGAAAGTGCTTGTAGCAGGCAGATCGGTCCTTTGGGTGCGTCTGTTACTGATTACGCGCTAAGACTGCAGCGAACGGTGCTTGAAACGATAAGGAGCAAAGCAGGCCATATGGACATGCGGCTGGAAACGCATTGCAGGGTAGGTACATGGTCAGAGTGGAGTAAACCAGACGACTGTGCGGAACATTACCTATGGTAAATGCCACTACTCGTACCATTCACAGCGTGTGCAGGCCTTTTTACCTACGGACATGCATAGTCATCAATCCACCTCACGAGTCTACGTTTACGAAGTGCGGCATCTTCAGCCTTCGCAGCACCAACCTGTGGGCTCTGGAGAACCTGTATGGTGTAATGGCAGCGAAAAATCAGCACTGGTTTGGTCTCATTGTGTGGCCAGAACTATTGGCGATTGCCTTGTGGGACGTGGCATCCTTCCATAATGCCTCACAGCAATGCATATCTGCACTTCCTGTGGGTGACTCTGCCTACATGATGGGGCTCTAGCTCACTGACAACTTTGGTGTGGAGGTAAAACAGTAATACAGACAGAACTTGCTAATGTATGCTTTCAGTCACTGAAACCTTCAAGTGGGTATACCTCCATAGGAACGCATTTCCATACGTGTGTCCACATGACCATATTTGCTCCTTATCCGTCCTTTGATTATTTTTTGCAGTTTGCCCCCAATTTCGTAAAGTCATCCTGTATATTAATAATACCTTATATTATGACTGTTTTTGTGCAGCTAAATAGATGAAATTTACATTTTATCATACACGTTTTGACTTTATTTATTGAGACAACTTCCATTGCCTGAAATATGTGAACAGTTTCACATAAATTCTGCATTTCTAGTTCGTATGTTGTGTTATTATACTTATAAGCTACGAACAGTTCTGGTCCTAACACATTGTTAATCTACACAAACATTTTATTACTTACAGTACTGTACTTTGATGTTCTCTACGTGTGGACGACCCTACCCAAAGTCCCATGCGTTAGTTTGACATGGATGCGACGCCCCATTATTGTCTATACTTGTACACTAGTAGCCCTTCATCTTGTTCGCAGTTTATGGCACCTGAAGATAAAGCTTTATGCTTCTAAATATGTCTTGGAATAAATTAAGGAAGTACAAGCGACTCAAGAGGTCTTCTATTCTATAAATACGTTCTTCAGCTGCGGTTATTCACTTGATCAACGTAAAGCAATCAAGTACAGAAACTTTAACCAGCACAAGTGAAATATAAAATTACTGTGTGACCAGAAAGTACCTTTAGACCGGAACTAAATAAATGGAACTGCGTAAATAAGAATGTATTTAAGGAATGAAACCTTCATCGTGATCATTGTTACCTCAACAGTGTTCCTCACGCGAACCACAATGTGATCGTTGCGTATCTGCCACGTGACAACCGGGGAGAGGAGAATAAAATCTCTGCGTTGACCAGTTCATTGTTCTACAGGTACTAGTGACCCCTTCGGTGGAGCGCTTCGTGACAAGTGTGAGGGTAAACGAACGGAAGCATAGCAACGAAAATGTGACGCATGTGCTGGATAGTTTTCAAAGCCACCAAATCAGACTTTGATGCCATGGGAGAAGGAAGTTTTTGCCTAAGAAGTGTTTTGAAGGTCTTACGCTGTGGTTATCCACCAATCCAAAGGGAAACATGTGTTGTGGTTACTTCATCAATGATACACTCACGCTTCAAGTCGACCAGAAAACTTTGTGCAGAACTTGGAACTTAAAGAAGCTCACTTCTACTACACAATTAAATGACATTTGTTGCTAAGTCAGATGAGTAGAAGGCCAAGAAAGCGTAACAAACTGTGCAGAGGCTATTGTGGCGCACATAAAGAAGTTTTCGACAAATGACAAGTGTTATCAAAGTTGCAATGGAGTAACTGCATGAGTAAAGGGACTTTCTGGACACCAACTCAACTGGATGTAATGTATTGTTTGACCGGTGTGAAAGGGCAAGAAGTTTTGCGTGGAAGTACACCAGAGACGATTATGAGAGCGAATACTTTAATGTGAAGTGTGCGCATTATAGGAAACTCTTCTTGTTTTAAATTGTTATTTTACGTTTTAGATTCATGTTTCTTTAGTTTACTCTTTCACATATGTGTATTATGTTAATTTAAAACAGTAAGTAAGTCATTATAACCACATACAATTATTACAATAATGAAAATATCCAAAGACATACTTAAAACATAATTTTTTTGGCACATGTACATAATATGAACGAAATTTCTTCGCATAAAACACACAACAAACAGCACAATATAAATCAAAATTCAGCAGGATTTCAAATTACCGTGGATGAGTCTTTAAATATCCAAATTTGTACTTGGCATATTTCAGTACAGTGGAAAACCTTGGTGAATCGATTTGATTATGCAGCAGTGAGTGTAGCTTGATTACATTATTTCTCAGGTGGATATTTACATAATAATCACTCAGCAGAGCTAGATCTGAAAATTGTCTCACAAAATTCTTCCAACATCGCATTCAACGTGCATACAATGGCTGTACCTGCCCAATCGAGCCTTTTGGGATCACCACATGAACAAGTTCGTTGTCCTCAAGTACGACGCTGGAAACGTTTCTGTCACACTGACCATCCAATAATCTAACAATAACACAAATTTTTCTTCTGAACTGGGAAAGAAAACTCCTGTTAAATATCTGTTGACGTGTTCACACGTTGGTTTACAGCTTTTCGATGCTGTCACAAGGACATTTGGGGCTTCAAAAGAGATTCTCGAATTCTCGATCTGAAATTCTCCATTAATTTCCTTTAAAACAATGAATAGAGCTGTGGTCAGTGTGAAAAAGTGTCGTGGTTGGGAACAAGGAACTTGTTCATTTGGTGATCCCAAAAGCCCCGATAGGACAGATACCGCCGTTGAACGAATACGACTGTCTATGTTGGAAGAACTTTGTGAGATGATTTTCAGATCTAGCTCTGCTGAATGATATGATGTCAATCTCCACTTGAGAAACGAGATAATGATGCTGCAGTCACTACTGCATAATCAAATCTCTTCACGAAGAATTTCCATTGTACTAAAATATGCCTAACGCAAATCAGGATATTTAGAGGACAACCTGCCACAATTTTAAATCAAACTGAATTTTGTTTTATATTGTGTCGTCTGTTATGACTATTATGCGAAGTAATTTCGTTCATTCACTGTCGATGGTATAAAGAAACTTCACGTTTTAAGCATTTCTTTACCATTAAAATAATGATTTTATATCATAATAATGAGTTACTTGTCATCTTCAATTAATAAAATACATGCATTTGAAATGTTAAACCAAAAAGTTGCTTAACACGTAATATAATCATTTAATACATAAAACAAAAATAAGTAAATCAAATAATTAGAATAATGTTGAACGTTTAAATATTTTAATTGGACATGTTGAAAATATTCTGACATTACACAGTAAAGTTTGTTTTCCAAAAATGGTATTTCAGAAACTAGATTTATTAGACATGGGTTAATATGGTGAGAAAGCTTCTTTAATTTATATTATTAACAAAAGCTTTCATTTTTCACAATTAATCAATGGTTGTGGGGCATTTTGCAAAATTCCAAATTACCACAAAATTAAATTATACAGTTTTCAAGAATGTTAATTACTTTTCAACTTTCATGTTAAACACATTTCTTATATATCACGGTTATGAATCTATTCCATCGAAATCTACTATTCCAAACTAACTTTCAGGGAGTGTTTTACCCCTTAAATAAGTAATTGGCCAAAACGATAAAATATGGATTGCATTGTTTTGACCCGTATACATACGCGCTAAGTTTCATCGAAGTCTCTTATTTAAACCTGGGAATGTTCCCTTGTGAGTGACAGTGATTCGAAACTACACTGGTAGAGATGTATCCACTTACTGAATGAGATATCGAAGCATTAATCTGCCAGTAATTTTTCCTTTTTCCTGCTCTCTACAGAGAGAGGAGATTTGCCTACTGTGCTGGATGGATGTCCACTTTCACCTTGATTTCAGTAACGTTTGTAGTCCAACCCACAGTCAGCTGGTGCCATCCGGAGGGATCCAGAGCTGGTTACAGACTTCAACGAATTAAATAGTCTTCTTATTGCTGGTTTAAATGTAGGGTAATTAGATAGATTCGACTTTTGTTTAGTAATCAAAATTCCTTGGAACTCTTCGAGCTAGAAAATAATAACTGGTTCATGCGACCAGCTCTGAGTGACGCAATTTAAAAAATAAATAAATGAAAAGGTAGCTTTTTGCATTCATGATTTTCAAAATTTGGTACACTCATTACACTACTTCTGCCACATGAATTATTATCTCCGCTCAATATCGCTGTCGATATCAAATATACAAGCCAAACCGCAAGAAGTAAAGGTGATTCTCACACTGAAGGCCATCAACAAATACTTCCGTGAAACAATTCCTACCATTTTCGTTGACGGTATTCAGTTTTCTCATCAATAAACTGTAAAATAGCCCTGCATAATCTTGTATAATATCCGAAAGAATAACTAACTCTTAGGAAATGAATTGTTTCCCTACAGACATTACTCCTGCCGAATTTATACTTCTACGGCGTATTTCATAGCGAAACAACAACGAAAACTCCAGACCACTCAAGAAAGATATAAATCTTTGCTTAAAATACGTCCATTACGCTCGGTTGTTTGATTTACGTTGGTTCTGTCCTTGCTCATTTAAGGTGGATTCGGCAGAACAGATAATGTGTTTTCACACGCTCTACAATACAAGAGCTGATATATCCAGCATTTTTGCTACACCTAAGAATAACACAAAATCTTTTTCGATTTTGTTCCAGTTACTCGTTGGAGAATAAATGGCCCAGTAATTTGGAACTGATCCGCAATCACGCTATATTATAGATGAGATTAAAACTTCACTTATTGACACCATCATAGCTTTGCTCTTGGTGTATCCCACCTGTCTTCCTCTTCTGTTCAACAGAGAACCAGTATTTCTGTCACATTGTCAGCACTACCTCAGCTTTTCTCAATCCGGTATATTTCTGTTTTGTTCTTCCACATCATCTGCTAGCAACTACTTTTTGCTCTTCCCAGCGCCAGCTGATTTCTTCTTCAGATCTGATTCCTTCCGCACTGCTGCAACGTATCTCTGTTAGTGTGCCATTTCTCCCGTTCTACATGTATGTTATATTAGAAGTAAATTCTTCAAAGACTCTTAAAAGTCTGACAAAATGTTATATTCATTACTATAACTTTATTATTATTATTATTATTATTATTACTACTACTGTACAGCTGAAGTACTACGAACATTGCTACGCTAACTCCCTAACGATATCCGGTCAGGTGTACGAGAGGGCTTGGGGGCCCTAATTATACAAAGTAGAATAAATGCAAATAATACTCCTTTTCCCATGTTTACCTTTCTTCAACAACTGATGGCCGCTTTAATGCATGTAACAATGGGACCACAGAGAAGAAAGAATGCTAATCCTAAAGTCCATGCAGTGCACTTCGTGTTAAGACAAAGACCGCTGAAATGTAAATTAGCTGAAACGCGGCTCAACTTTTCTCATATTTCACGCGAAGCTCATCAAGAATTCTTCTCAACCTCTAGCAGGGACGGAGGACCGGGATTCGTGGCCTTCTCATTTTCAGGTAATTAAAGTGCAAGAGATGAAGCGGTGGTGTTAGAAGGCATTTGTTACAATGAAGCGAAAGTGAGCAGCCAGAGCATGCCGACATTTCGGGACATACAGTAACTCTTAAAGTTAAACACGTTCTTAAATAAATAATTATACATTCAAAGCCTCTTGTGACTTATATGCACTTCAATGACTCATTACCGTGATGTTCTGGCTGTACTGTATTCGTAAGAGGGAAAGGTACGCTTCCTGCTTTAGCTCTGTACACTACACTTTTAATTACACCTCTTTTCTGTTGTGGATGATGAATGGAATCCTTATGCAAGTGTCTGTACGCCGGAATACCTGGGCGCCGAGTTAAAACATCTAAAGCAGGCTTTTGAGAGGAATGGGTACTCTGGTAAGGAAATAAATAGAGTTTTGCGACCGAATAGCAGGATACCTAAGGACAACGATAGGACACAGCGATGGAAGAACACGGTTTCTCTACCCTTCATCATAAAATTAATGGACCAAATCGGAAAGATTTTAAGGAAACATGACGTTCGACCGATTTTCAGACCAACTAAGAAAATGGGCCAAACACTTCGTTCCGTTAAGGATGAACATCCCCCTCAGCCTCCAAGTGGTGTATACAAGATTCCGTGTACGTGTGGTAAGGTCTACATTGGAACTACAAAGAGAAGTGCGAATACACGGTTGAAGGAACATTAAAGTCTTTGCCGACTAGGGAAAACAGACAAGTTAGCCGTGGCGGAACATGCTATTCAGTCACGTGAAGACGTAGTGGAATTTTTTGAAACTGAAGTTTTATGTACTATGACGAACTATTATCCACGGATATATAGAGAAGCCATCGAAATATATAAACATGGGGATAATTTAACAGAACAGACGAAGCCATGAAACTCAGCGATATATGGACAGTGGCGCTACATAATCGATGAGACGTTTTTATCTTTGACCTACTGTGATCGATAGTTATATTTTATCTTTGACAAGGTTTATCTTTGCTATCACGTAAAATCCAGACGACGCCCAGTTTACACGGTATTTAGGACGCTCTTCGACGTCTTACTCGTCAGTCCGCAAGACTCAGCACAACCAGGAGTACCTCCGAACATGTCCAACGCAGCCTTGTACGAAACGTTAGGGACAGAAGAGTTCCATGGACCACGTCCATACAACCCGGAAGAATTCTCAGCAGCTGAAACACCCGGTCATGAAAGCCTTCATTGTATGGTTGAATAATGTGGACAACTACAGTGATGCTACCTAAGTACCTACCTCGGTTGTAAGCCTTGCTTTTATAATGTAACGTCCCACCTGAATCACCGAGTGATGGGTAGGGGATTCCTCATAATTTCTTATCTGATGAAAGTTACTGCTGAATCTGCAAGTGGTGAAGTGAGAATGAGTCTGCCCATGTGCATTCCCGGAATTTTTTATCTCTCGTGAAATACCTACTCATCAAGTTCCGACCAGTTTCTAGTCGAGTTCCTCATCTTGTAAACATATGCATCATCTTTCTCTCCCTCATTTCCATATGGCGTCGCTTAGTCGTCTTTCTGCTGCATGCATTATATTCGTTGGCAGTTATTATAATTTCTCAATGAAATTAAGTCATTTGTGTACTATGTCCAGTGCACGAGCAAGTCTTTGATAAGAGCGTCTTATCATGCACAGCTGCTGCTCGCAAGGACACCGCCGCCCGTCAGTTGCCACCTCCAGCCCGGTACAAGTTGTCAGAGCAGGTGTGGTACATTAAATCTTATGTTACGGATAATAATGCATATAAAGCATAGCGAAGCGGATGTGTCCAGTTCCATAACTTAGACCTTTATTTGAAAGATGAAATGAGTTTCTAAAAGGAGTGATGCAGCTTGAGATCTTGAAACTTATGTTAGAATTTTCAGGGCCAACGTTGCTCACAAGCAAAGCTATCTCGCCTGCTGACTAGTAAATTCAAATAAAGATTACAAAAATTTGAAAACTGTTGTCTGCATTATCTCCTAACTCAAGAGCTGTGGACGCTCAGACCACGTGAGAATTTTCGAACTCGCTCTCCAAGGTCAATTCTGAATCGCCAACTATACAATTGTTCACTGTCGTTTACACTATCGCTTTCTTCGTTTGTTGTTGACACATGATGTAGACATGTGTCTCATTAATTACCTACCTGCTTTTTTTTTTTCATTGTATCTGGAATAGTGTGCATCTGGGATGTCTGTGCTACCGAAGTGGAGGCTAGCGAGCACCGATGAGTGTTGTGGCATTTGAGACGTGCCTATCGTGGAATATTACAAGTCACTCAGAGGACGAAAAATAAATTTTATTTACTGAAAAATTGTGGCAAGCCACAGTACAAAGATGCACAGTTCTTTAAGGACGCATGTCTGCCTCTTGTGGTTTTGAACTGAATAGAACACACACATTCATTAATGAGTTTCTTGATTACGCAGGCGTCTCGGAAATTTTATTCCTCCAAACCCGCAATGTGAATCTGCGCTGGTACGTTACAGCTTGGTGACTATGCTTACTAATGACATTCATCGGAAATTGCTGATTCAGGATGGTGGTGTGTCATAAAAATTGGAACACTTACTTCAAATAGCCTGTTGTTGCTGCTGTACTTGTCAGAGAAGCAGTCATCATCATAGTCGCGTCATCATTCATCGCGTTCGTCGCAAAACGTAAGTATAACTTGAGCTACATATTACTAGTAATAAGATCTATATATCTTGCGCATCAGTCACTTGCTGTAATAGAAAAAAGCTGGGATTCTTCTGCTCGCATGTTACAGAACTTGAAACATCTGGGCATCAGCACAAGTGAAGTACAAATCGAAAGACTATAGGCACTGGAGAAGAGGCAACGCCATCCAGTATTGAACAAGGGATGCGTTAACACTCACTTTGGAGCAGTATTGCAGGTTTCTCCGAAAGAAAGAAAAATATACCTGCCATCAAGATTCTTGAGCATCAGTACTGGTGAACTTTACTGTCTCAACTGTGGCATTTTCTGCTAGATTTATCGCAGAAATATGGGCAACATGGTCATAGTTGATTCCGAAGTTAAGAGGAACAATTTTTTTTTCAAATGTGCCTAGTGGAAAAATGCTGTTTATATATAAATGTCAGTTCATAAACTGTCACGCAGTGGTACTATAAAATATGTTAATATTTCATCTCTAAATGATGTTTGTTACGGCTTCTTGTTTAATTTGGAAGGATGTTTGGTTTTCACATATAAAGTCACTGGTATTGTTCTGGTATAAATGCCTTTTCAGAAATGAGTACCAAAATAGTACTAGTCCTTAAGAAGGAATGCTGCTAGATGCTGAACATTGTGTTATTCTTGAAGTGTTCAATAGACGTGGATGTATTTATTACACTGAGCTGTTATTGTATCACTATAACAAACTGGTTAACTGTTACAGTAAGGATGTGTTATTCATATTACACATTGTTTGCCAACAAAATGCAATTCAGTGCCATTTCGATTTTATTAAGGGAGATACAGCAGTCAACGTCGGCTTTCTAACAGAGATGCCTCAAATATTTACTCATATTGTAACATCCTGCTATTTGCAATAGATGATACTGTAAAATATGTTGAAGGTGAAGTAAAATATATATGAAATTCGTATGTTTCGAGAGTGTGATGATACAATGTATCAAACGATTTGTGCCACGAGTCAAATTTCACTATGATTTCCTGTACAATTTTTGTAATAAAATTTATATCTATAGTATTTTTGTTGGTTGGTGTTTCTTTCCTTTTATTTACGGTGATGATGAAGCAGATCTGGAAACATTTTTTAATGTTGTGTTCACACACGTATGAGATGAAATTTAATGATAAGCTGAGATGGAAAGAGGGAGATATGAAACTTATTGTGATGTGTGCGCACTTCAGAGGCAAATATCTTTGAACATAGTGCCGTTCTGTCAAGTAAATATCTTTGAACATGAACGTGAGAACAATTTCAAAGGAAAATTACAAAATTTTGTTTTCGGAAATACTGAATAACTTTGAAACTGGCACCATTTTTATGCATTTCACGTGAGTGAGTGCTGCACAGATACTGAGAAAGGCTAAGGATTGGGAGAGTGTGTAGGCTTGTCACATAATGATGATGATAATACATCGTTTATGATGCTGATTACCTCAGTGACAAGGGTAATGACAACACTAATAAGCAGGGGGAATAGGGACGTCACAGGTAGTGAACAGAGCTGAGTCACATGACGTCGCAAATATAAACGAAGTGATCTGGAACCACTATCGGTTTACTACTCGCTAGGACAGGAGGAAATATACACTCATGGAAATGGAAAAACGAACACATTGACACCGGTGTGTCAGACCCACCATACTTGCTCCGGACACTGCGAGAGGGCTGTACAAGCAATGATCACACGCACGGCACAGCGGACACACCAGGAACCGCGGTGTTGGCCGTCGAATGGCGCTAGCTGCGCAGCATTTGTGCACCGCCGCCGTCAGTGTCAGCCAGTTTGCCGTGGCATACGGAGCTCCATCGCAGTCTTTAACACTGGTAGCATGCCGCGACAGCGTGGACGTGAACCGTATGTGCAGTTGACGGACTTTGAGCGAGGGCGTATAGTGGGCATGCGGGAGGCCGGGTGGACGTACCGCCGAATTGCTCAACACGTGGGGCGTGAGGTCTCCACAGTACATCGATGTTGTCGCCAGTGGTCGGCGGAAGGTGCAAGTGCCCGTCGACCTGGGACCGGACCGCAGCGACGCACGGATGCACGCCAAGACCGTAGGATCCTACGCAGTGCCGTAGGGGACCGCACCGCCACTTCCCAGCAAATTAGGGACACTGTTGCTCCTGGGGTATGGGCGAGGACCATTCGCAACCGTCTCCATGAAGCTGGGCTACGGTCCCGCACACCGTTAGGCCGTCTTCCGCTCACGCCCCAACATCGTGCAGCCCGCCTCCAGTGGTGTCGCGACAGGCGTGAATGGAGGGACGAATGGAGACGTGTCGTCTTCAGCGATGAGAGTCGCTTCTGCCTTGGTGCCAATGATGGTCGTATGCGTGTTTGGCACCGTGCAGGTGAGCGCCACAATCAGGACTGCATACGACCGAGGCACACAGGGCCAACCCCCGGCATCATGGTGTGGGGAGCGATCTCCTACACTGGCCGTACACCACTGGTGATCGTCGAGGGGACACTGAATAGTGCACGGTACATCCAAACCGTCATCGAACCCATCGTTCTACCATTCCTAGACCGGCAAGGGAACTTGTTGTTCCAACAGGACAATGCACGTCCGCATGTATCCCGTGCCACCCAACGTGCTCTAGAAGATGTAAGTCAACTACCCTGGCCAGCAAAATCTCCGGATCTGTCCCCCATTGAGCATGTTTGGGACTGGATGAAGCGTCGTCTCACGCGGTCTGCACGTCCAGCACGAACGCTGGTCCAACTGAGGCGCCAGGTGGAAATGGCATGGCAAGCCGTTCCACAGGACTACATCCAGCATCTCTACGATCGTCTCCATGGGAGAATAGCAGCCTGCATTGCTGCGAAAGGTGGATATACACTGTACTAGTGCCGACATTGTGCATGCTCTGTTGCCTGTGTCTATGTGCCTGTGGTTTTGTCAGTGTGATCATGTGATGTATCTGACCCCAGGAATGTGTCAATAAAGTTTCCCCTTCCTGGGACAATGAATTCACGGTGTTCTTATTTCAATTTCCAGGAGTGTACGTTCTAGAAATCAAGCAAAAATGGTTCAAATGGCTCTAAGCCCTATGGGACTTAACATCTGAGGTCATCAGTGCCCTGGACTTAGAACTACATGAACCTACCTAACTTAAGGACATCACACACATCCACGCCCGATGCAGGATTACAGTCTGCGACCGTAGCAGCAGCGCGGTTCCGGACTGAAACGCCTAGAACAACTCGGCCACAGCGGCCGGCAGCAATGAAGCAAACAATTCACCAGACGTGAATCTTCAGGTTTTGGAGGGTGCAAAGACTGTTCCATTAAGTTTCGGGTGTGCAGCCGCAAGAAATCTCCTTCTTCTTCTAATATTTCGGCTGCCATCCAGCCATCTTCAGACTGAGCCGCAAGATGGCTGGACGGTATACAGCCGAAATATTAGAAGAAGAAGGAGATTTCTTGCATCTGCACACCCGAAACGTAATGGAACAATTCACCAGATATCACATTTCACCCCAGACATACACTGAAATTATTGATCATTTGTGGAACAATCACATCATAAAATTATAAAAACCATTTAAATGGGTATAATAGTAAAAGGCACATCTCTAATAAGGAGCACTTTCAACTGTTCAGGGCTCATCGCAATGTCATAGATACAACACACACGGATTATATATATACTCTTCACACAAGAATCAGGATTACCGATGCTCAAAAAGACACAGGGTGACAATTATTGAACTATATGAAATCAAATCGTCATAACCTCTGAACGGTGAGCGTTCGGACGTTCAAACTGCACTGTTGGCCGCGGGGTGTGATGGAATTAGTATTCGCATCCGCACGCGCCTTAGCGACGAAGTCCAGTTTCATTTGGATGGATTCGTCGATAAGTAAAACTGGCGTATTTTGGGGACTGAGAATCCGCATTTCATGATTGAGAAGTTTCTTCACCCACAATGGACGACTGTGTGGTGTGTAATGTCCAGTTATGAAATAACCGGTGAGCTATTCCTTAATGGCACGGTGACTACTGAACGGTACGTTGACCCTTATTTCGATAAGATGTGGTTCACGGAAGATGGAACTCGTCCTCATTGAAGAAGGATAGTGTCTGATGTCCTGGAGGAGCACTTTGGGGGCCGCATACTGGCTCTGGAGTACCAAGAGGCCGCTGACATGTGCCTCGATTGACCGTCATATTCTCCGAATCTCAACACATCCGACTCCATTTTGTGGGACTATATTAAAGACAAGGTGTACAGCAATAACCCGAAAACCATTGCTGAGCTGAAAACACCCGTTCAGGAAGTCATCGACAGAATCGATATTCCGACACTTCAGCCGTCATGCAGAATTTCGCTATTCGTCTGCGCCACATAATCGTCAATGATGGCAGGCATGTCGAACATGTCATAAACTAAATCCGAATATCGGTAGTGACGTCTACGTGTTAAATAAAGTCTGCGTACGCCGTAGTCTGTAAGTAATTTACGTTTTTCTTTCACATAGTTCAATAATTGCCACCCTGTATCAATTACCTGATTACATCTCTTCTTCAAAACGTGATGCTGACAAACATTATCTGCTATGTGTGCGTTCCTACATAGGTATGCCCTATACTTTAAGCTGCATGCTATTATTTCTTACCAAAGCAGCTCTGTCCGTGCTAATGAAGTGTACTCGGCACGGCATCTGTGCCCTTGCTAACGAAAGGTTTATCGATCCAATGAAGTGGGCAGTACTCTACCTTGACCCCTGATTTCAAACAGATAAGACATGCCCGAGTCCAGGTAGACCACAATAAAATTCATTGAGGACTCGCTACTACGCCCATGCAGGAATGAAAAGTTACGCCACACGAACTGGCCCGTGTCGATGCAAGGGGAAATATCAGTGCATGATTTCTGAAGGACCGCTAAAATTCCTGGACGAGCTAATTTGTAATTTTAGCTATTTTACTTTATGTTATTGCGAAGTCAATGAATAGCTGATAAAACAGAAAAATATTTCTCAATATATGCCAGTTATCATGTACGTTTCACCAAATACATGCAGTTTTAACCTACTACGGAATTTCTTGACTATTTTGATGATTTCTTTTTATACCCGTGTATTTCTTGTTAGTTAATGTATTGTGGTCATTTAATGAAGGTATTTTCTCATAGCAGTGTCATGTTTCCGTATTGCGCGTTCCTGAATTGTCTTCTATATACACTAAATGACTGCAGTTACTTGTCTTTTGCCGTTCCCTTGTGCCTTTTTAGAAAACTTGTTACTGATTTAATTCCCTTCCAGACGTAACAACCAGTAGCTTTTCAAGACAGTGAATTATTCATATCCTGATAAATATGTGATTTAACATTTTGTTCAAAGTAGTACTTATTCCAATCCTTTCATATCTCCCTTATGTACTCTCCCTAGGAGTTAACCGTTTTGGATGCCCATAGGCGTCTTCTGTTCCTGTCATCCGGTGTTAAACTTCTGTCTTCCACTGCTTTCTGTATATATTTTTCTCATCTTAGCGCTGGCCTTCTTCATCTGAAGGGCTCGCAGTTTAAAATCTTCCTTGGCCACATATTGTTAGGCATTCTCCGTACCACTGAAGCACTGCATTCTCCAAAGATTTGTTATGGAGCACGTTATCTCCATTCGCTTCCATACCTCTGCATTTCATATCCTAGCTTGCCTCGTTAAGTGCAGGCATCTTCTCGTAAAGTCTGTTTCCACTTTACTAATTTCCTGTCTGACTTCCTTTTTTTTAAGTCATATCTCATCCCCATATCGATCTATATTCTCCATGACACTGTAAAATATCCTTTTGTTTGAGTGATGCCGAATTTTATTATTCAGTATTATCCCGTTTAAAAACTTAGTAGCTCTTCCCCATTGCTGTTTTGAACCTAAGATCCTTTGACGTGTACTGTAGATATTCTTTATTAATTCCGAATATTTGTATTCCTGCAGGATTTTCTTTCTCCTTCCTCTGCCTCAATTTTCACCCAATTGTGTCCGGATTTATTCCCAGATCCTATTTGTCACATCCTCTACAAGTTTCCTTAGTATATATTCAATATCCCTTTCATCTTGAGAGAATATTAGTTAGTCGGCAGCAAATGAAACAGAGTAAAGAATACGGTCACAGATCTTTATTCCCATTCTTCATTTTTGTGGCCATAGCGTCCATAATTGCTTTATAATTCTTGAGGGTGTATTTGTTCTGTCGTTGGAACTACAAAAATGCGTGATTTTTTCGGCAGACGCGTATCGCTTTATTGAGGTAAAGCATCATCAGTGGTGGTGATTTTCCGGCTGATTTCTCGCTTACATCGGGAAAAGCCGTCCCCTAGCACATCGTTGTTTTTTTGTATCAGACACTGATCTAATTTTTACATGTTCTGCATCCCTATGCATTTCTTCTGTTTTTCACAACACACTTTTACGCTCAGCACTGTATTCTGTTTGTTTTTGTACTGCAAGTATGTGTAACAACACAACGACGGAACAATAATACCCTCAAGCTTTATTCCCACGCCTGAGCGTTTCCTGTAGCACCCATTCAGTGCCTGTTCGTAGTAAATGTTTAAGAAAATGAATGACATTCCACAACCTTGATTTAGATCCTTGTCAACTAGAATACTTCAGCTAACTTTGTTTCGGATTTCAGCCATTATTTTTGTGTTCTTGAATAACTTCTAACAAGATTAATCCATTTTTCTCTCACATTAAACCTACACAGGGATTCCAACAATTTTATTTAAGGGACACTGTCATACGCTTTCCTCAGGTCGACAAAGCTCATTTATACCCTTTTATTTTTATTTCGGTATTTCCGCGATAACTGACACAGTGAATTTTATCAAGACGTGATCGTCAGTGCACAGAAGCACTTTGCTCTTCACTTAAAGCCAACACATGCTTTGCTTACTCGAAATACTGTACAAAAGCCTAGCTGTAACTGGTACAACACTTATTATTCTTCTATAATTTGCGCGAATCTTTTTATCACCTTTACTATATTCCGAACCTAGTCTTCCATCTGACAATATAACTCTTCTACATATTCATTTCTCTTTTCATTTCCAACAAGGTATTCTCTTCTTGCTTACAAAATTCTTTACTTCAGGTGTTTCAGGTAGTTGTGGTATCTTTTATCCTTGGTCTGTTTATTCTGGAGCCTATCGTGGTATGAACTTTGACGCTATATTGTCTAAGAAAGTCTCCTTAAACATCGTATACAAATGGTTCAAATTGCTCTGAGCACTATGGGACTTAACTTCAGAGGTCATCAGTACCCTAGAACTTAGAACTACTTAAACCTAAGGACATGACGCATATACATGCCCGAGGCAGGATTCGAACCTGCGACCATATCGGTCGCGCAGTTCCAGACTGTAGCGCCTAGAACCGCTCGGCCACTCCGGCCGGCAAACATCGTATACATATATTCTGTCTTCCAACCGTGTGATAGTTGTAAAAAACCTTGCACCATGTATTTCCAATACATTATGGTGATCCCTTGTGCACTCAGCATGTGTATATAGTAATACAGTCGTGTTTTTCGTTCTCTACAACATCAAATCTACACAGTCCAGTCATATTAATGTGAACACCGTCTACGTTCGACATAAACGTGCGATAACCACTCACAGACGGCACGTGGCAACACAAGCAGAGGATGACATACATAGCGTGGCCGGGGGACGTGGAAAACGATGCGATCGTTATCGTAATGCGCAAACAGAAAATGTATGATCATTCACTTTCGGGCCAAGGGTAGAAGCATTTTGGAAACGGCTAAGTTTATAAGGAGTTAATGTGTCGCTATGGTTATAACACATCGTGCATGGCAAAATGGCGCTGTCCGAAACCGGTGCTGCGGAAAGTGTGGTGCAGTACTGGACACAGATGAAGGGGGTGCATGACGAGCGAGCTGCTGTGCAACTGACCGACAAGATGAACCAAAGAGCTGCCAACAGTACCTCCTCAACGACAGGGGATAAGTTGATTCCGTATTTCTAGATTTCCGGAAAGCTTTTGACACCGTTCCTCACAAGCGACTTCTCATCAAGCTGCGGGCCTATGGGGTATCGTCTCAGTTGTGCGACTGGATTCTTAATTTCCTGTCAGGAAGGTCTATATAAATGACCTGGGTGACAATCTGAGCAGTTCTCTTAGGTTGCTGGCAGATGATGCTGTAATTTACCGTCTAGTAAGGTCATCCGAAGACCAGTATCAGTTGCAAAGCGATTTAGAAAAGATTGCTGTATGGTGTGGCAGGTGGCAGTTGACGCTAAATAACGAAAAGTGTGAGGTGATCCACATGAGTTCCAAAAGAAATCTGTTGGAATTCGATTACTCGATAACTAGTACAATTCTCAAGGCTGTCAATTCAACTAAGTACCTGGGTGTTAAAATTGCGGACAACTTCAGTTGGAAAGACCACATAGATAATATTGTGGGGAAGGCGAGCCAAAGGTTGCGTTTCATTGGCAGGACACTTAGAAGATGCAACAAGTCCACTAAAGAGACAGCTTACACTACACTCGTTCGTCCTCTGTTAGAATATTGCTGCGTGGTGTGGGATCCTTACCAGGTGGGATTGACGGAAGACATCGAAAGGGTGCAAAAAAGGGCAGCTCGTTTTGTATTATCACGTAACAGGGGAGAGAGTGTGGCAGATATGATACGCGATTTGGGATGGAAGTCATTAAAGCAAAGACGTTTTTCGTCGCGGCGAGATCTATTTACGAAATTTCAGTCACCAACTTTCTCTTCCGAATGCGAAAATATTTTGTTGAGCCCAACCTACATAGGTAGGAATGATCATCAAAATAAAATAAGAGAAATCAGAGCTCGAACTGAAAGGTTTAGGTGTTCGTTTTTCCCACGCGCTGTTCGGGAGTGGAATGGTAGAGAGATAGTATGATAGTGGTTCGATGAACCCTCTGCCAAGCACTTAAATGTGAATTGCAGAGTAATCATGTAGATGTAGATGTAGACGGGACAGCGATCGTGTTGCATGTGGGCCTCTGCAGCTAGCGCCAGGTTCTTGCATCCATGCTGACTGCTGTTCATCGGCAATGAAGGCCGAAACTGGCGCGCCACTATCGCAGCTGGACGGTCACTGAATGGCAGCTGGTGGCCCTTCCAGATAAGTCATGTTTTATGTCCCATCGGATAGATTGACACTGGCGTGTAACTTCTGAAAGAAAATACTCCGCAAGTACTGTCGGGAGGGTCCATGTCGGAGGAAATTCCCTGAGTGATCTCATCGTTCTGGAAGGTAAAATGGATCAACACAAGTATGCACCTGTTCATGGGGACTGTGTCCATTCCTAGTGGCAGTTTGCTTTTTCTCAGAATGATGGCATTTACTTACAGGAAAATCGAACGTGACACACAGATCGCCGTTTATTTGCGTGGTTCGAACTGCACCAGGATGAGTTTACCGTACTCCCGTGGCCACAAAACTCCCCGGATTTAAAGATAATGTTTACCTATCGGACCACGTCGATCGGGTTGCTCGCACCACGAAATCCTAAAGCGAGAAACCCAGAGCTGCTGGTCGTGGCAATGGAGTCGACTGGCTCGAAACCCAGTCTGCATCTCACACAACCACCACAACTTCCTACTCGCACGAATCGTGACAGTCTGCGCTGCAAAAGGTGGTTAATCAGGCTTCTGACAGGTTGTCACTTCAATCCGACTGCGCAGTGCATAATAGATTTACGATACTTCGTAGGCTCTTCCCATGTGAATTTAGGTATGTCTTTACGCTGGAAAAATTGTCTCGTACAGTACATTCTTGTCCCTTACGTAGACTGATTCATCTGCTCAGTTGTTATTTACTGTTGTTTCTTGGAAATGAACTATAATTACTTTTCAGGTGATTCCAACCTGCTTATGTCACCAAACACTATAATATCATCTCGCTCATTTATTACTTTCATGTTGTATTATTAACTGTCAAACAATGTACCGCCGGCTGGAGTGGCCGAGCGGTTCTAGGCGCTACAGTCTGGAACCGCGCGACCGCTACGGTCGCAGGTTCGAATCCTGCCTCGGGCATGGATGTGTGTGATGTCCTTAGGTTAGTTAGGTTTAAGTAGTTCTAAGTTCTAGGGGACTGATGACCTCAGAAGTTAAGTCCCATAGTGCTCAGAGCCATTTGAACCATTTTTGAACAATGTACCATTCCATTCATAAAGCTCATTTTCATTTGTAGCACATACTCCAAATTTAGTCGTCTTGTGATATCGTACATTTAATTCCACTTTTATAATCCTATCTCTCATTTGTTCCGATTAATCACATATCTCATCGACTTATTGTGTATTATTGTCGATACTACGTCTCTATAATGTTGGGATTTTGGTAGTCCATCACATTAGGTAATAGAGGCCCAGAACGTCTTCGCCAGGGCTCTTGTTCTTATTTTCGGTTATAATAGTGATGTGCAGTTTTAACTAACTTATTTGAGCTATGATTGTGGCCTGCTTTTAGCTCAGTCTTTGAATATTCCAAGTGAAATAGAAATGTCCATTTGCGTACCAAAACTCGTCGTCTGTTTATCCTTGCTTGCTTGTTTATCCTTGGGCTTCAATACCAGCACATCTTTATCCAGAGTATGCGGAGCAGGCCCATCGGTCCAGGAGAACCAGGATATTTTGTACCCAGGGCGTTTCTTCTGTTAGACTGCCAGTCTTCCTAGACTTCGAAGTTCAGTCTACTTCTCTGTTGCTAGTTTTGGTTCACAACGAGTATTTGATTTTTCGGTACCACCCACATGTGGAAGTCATTCCCCTATCTGTTTGTAAGTAGGGCATCCACAATCGAAATATTCAACGTTGAACAAGATGGACAGCTTTGATCGTTTAAAATATTTACTGAGAGACACGACCGGTTCACAAACAAAGGGTGAAGAAAAAAGAGTTAACATTAAATAGGTGTTTGATCATGCGAAATTAGAAGGCAGGGATTTGGTTACAGGGTTTAAATTTAGCACCCATCTCGCCCCGAGCACCTATAGAGTCTGTCCGTTATTGACTGTAAAGTCCACTGGGCCATTTGGGCAAGGATAGAAGCGATGACCTTAGTGACGTAGTGCCTTAGGTCGTCCAGGTTGCTAGGTTTGCTGGCACACATAGGATCCTTGAACATGCTCCAGAGCCAAAATTCGCATAGTATCAGGTCGGGTGAACGTGCTGGCCGTAGGAGATGACCACCTCTACCACTCAAAACGTTTACCGAACGAGTCGTTCAGATAACCCTAAACCATCTGACTGTAATGGGCAGGGACGCCATCCTGCTAAAAGTATCCTAGCTGGAGAATGGCAGGTGGCGCCGTCTCCTACATGAATGTGTTGAGCATGGCAGAGTGATTCTCTCCATGACGGTCATTTCTTCATAAACGAAGGGTCCAATCGCTCCATATTAGCTCACTGCACACCAACTGTCCATTTTGGGGGGATTCCACAAGAGCTCTCGAACTTCCAGCGGGTGCTCCGTCGCCCGGATGACACAGTTGCGCTTGTTCACACGACCACTGGTGTGGGCTGCTGCTTCTTCAGAAAACATGAACAGAATGTCAGGCCCCATGGGCACCGTTTCAAAAAAAATGGTTCAAATGGCTCTGAGCACTATGGGACTTAACTTCTAAGGTCATCAGTCCCCTAGAACTTAGAACTACTTAAACCTAACTAACCTAAGGACATCACACACATCCATGCCCGAGGCAGGATTCGAATCTGCGACCGCAGCAGTCGCGCGGTTCCGGACTGAGCGCCTAGAACCGCATGACCACCGCGGCCGGCGGCACCGTTTCCAAGACAATTTGTGCAGTACTCACAACTGCCCGCTAGTTCCAATTGGTGAGGTGCTGCACAGTCTGCAAGTGGTATGGCTTTCATTCCCAAATTATGGCGCAGAATTCTAACCACTGACTTCTGAGAAATGATGGTCTCTAGAGAAAGTCTGCGCGAGGATTTGGTTGGGCTTGCTATCACCGTCACTGTACGAGGAGGATTTTCTCTTTAGTTCTGGCAGATGTCTTTATACTGCTGTTTCCCTTGCAATCGTCTTGAACGGAACCCGTCCTTGCGCACTTCTCGTCAGGCGCTATGGTGCAAACCGTCCGGACCACGGCCTGAATTTGTTTTTTATAAGATTCTTGGGGAATAAAAGACCTCGATCCAGGCAGCTATCTTCCTTCGTTCCTCAGTATAATGTCAGGACGCCATGGTTTAGTCTGCGAAAAAACAAGAAGATAACTCACATTTAATATTAACAAGGTTTTGCCTGTATTTGCATCATCAAGTGTTTATCTATACAGAAATATGTAAAACATCGTTTTAGAATTTTTACAACGGCGGTATATGGAAAATAAAAGCGATTAAGTTTGTCTCTGATAACAGTCAGTCCATAAAAGCGATCTGTGTAAAAACAGGAAGATGCATATTCCCCAAAATTTTCATCAAGGTATTTAAAATCTGTAAATTGTATATGTTCGAAAGTCCACAAATAAATAATGAGGACTATGGCCATCCAGAAACCTAAAAAAAGAACCCACTATAAACGACAAAAGCAATAGTGTAGTGCATACTAAATTTAATATTTATAAATATAGTCTGCAAACGAACTGCTTTTCAAACGGTGATGGAGAAACAACTGTTAGAGTAACGTCACACTTTACCATCGCGGGGAGGAAGCGTTGCTGTTGTCAGTATTAAACTAACCATAAGGACCAGCGTGGCCTACGTGGAAAGCCGACCATGCGCAGTGTCGCAAACAAGGTGTAACTGACATGTTGTGGGCTGGCTGTAATTTTTTCGACATACTATCATAATCAAAAACACCATATTCTGTTTGAGTCGCCTATGTCCAAATCTATGTTACAGCTAATTTCAAAACACATTCAGCTACTATCGAAGCTGCTCTAACATTTAATAATTATTTACACGGACAAAGTATTTTTAAATATATACACTGATAAAAATTTTACAGGTTGGCAAGAATACAGCAATATGATTAATTTAAGTAATCAAAATTGACAAAGGCTTTTCTGTTGCATAAATCAGCCTGCAAATTGAGGGTATTCTCAGGGGCTGTTTGTAGGGAGTGAAGTTATTCTAGAATATTTAGGATTTTAGCCTTTCCTTGTCGATGAAGTATTTGGAGATTAGCGGCAATATTGGATATTGTGTGTTCTGTCTTCTGCAAGGGAGCGCACAAAGCTGTCTTCGCATCTGAATTACCCGTATGTTCCCTAAATAATATTTCAAAGCTTCTTCCTGCTTGGCCAATTTATTTTGGACAACTGTCGTAAGATTTACTGCACACACCCAGGGCATTTAAATAATTCATTTTTTTTTGCTCCCTATGTTCAAATTTAGGGCCATTACTTAGGGATAAAATATGTTGGTATTATATTTTGTACAGTCAACCGTTTACCTATTTTGTTGGACATATTCACATAGTAAGGCATCCTATAGTAGTTCTTGCCATTATCAACATTATTTCGTACAGGGTTGAAAGTAGTATGATCGTCATGTGATCTCTATGTCGTATTTATGGGAGAATTATTTTCCTTTTTTACAGTACTGCTACTGACAATATTGACATCTGCATTATAGCCAATGGAATTAGCTATATAATAAATTATGCGATACTTGCGATCGAAGGCGACGCTAGACAGTGGGATGTTACGTAATCTACGTAGCATGAAATGGAACGCTACCATCTTATTAGTGCCATTGGTGATACGAAGAATTGTGAATTACTCTTAAGCTGTGTGTTTCCTATAAACATCTGTCAGCTATGGTTCCTTGCGTGGTGATTGACTCCGAACATTCACTGCGTGCAGCTCCCGTCCCAGTGATCAGTGATCTCACGTGAAAAGGCAGGGCTTGGACCTTCGGTCACTGCCTGCAACAACTGCGGTCGGATTTGGACGCGATCTTGATTCACAGTCCGTGAAACGCTCCTCCGGTTCGTTTGAGCCAGGATTTTTACACGACCACAATTTTTACGTTGCGTTTTGTGGTTACGTGTGCTACAGCACTGCTTGCAGACATGTCAAACAGTCCGCCGCGAAACACGAACAAATCCAGCAACTTCACACACCGTGTGGCCCTTTTTGCTCATCTGTCCGCACGCCACACCTCAACGAACCCCACCCATTCACCCCTACTCGCAGATTTCTGATTCCCGTATGAAGTCGGACGTTGGTTGCGAATTGACACTGAAATTTTTCGTCAAACAGTCGTCACGCCCTTATAATTATAGAGGTATTGTGTAAGTAGGCAGTTAAGGTTTTCTTATTGGTAACGCCACGTAACGCTCTGTATGAAAATCACTGGCTGTGCTGTGCGCAGTCTGTGGCTGTTTTGCATTGTTGTAATACTCGCCATTGTAGCGTTGGGCAGTTGGCTGTTAACAGCGCGTAGCGTTGCGCAGTTGGAGGTGAGCCGCCAGCAGTGGTGGATGTGGGGAGAGAGATGGCGGAGTTTTGAAATTTGTAAGACTGTATGTCATGAACTGCTATATATATTATGACTATTAAGGTAAATACATTGTTTGTTCTCTATTAAAATCTTTCATTTGCTAACTATGCCTATCAGTAGTTAGTGCCTTCCGTAGTTTGAATATTTTATTTAGCTGGCAGTAGAGGCGCTCGCTGTATTGCAGTAGTTCGAGTAACGAAGATTTTTGTGAGGTAAGTGATTTGTGAAAGGTATAGGTTAATGTTAGTCAGGGCCATTCGTTTGTAGGGATTATTGAAAGTCAGATTGCGTTGCGCTAAAAAATATTGTGTGTCAGTTTAAGCACAATCATGTATAATTGTTCAAAGGGGACATTTCATATGTCGACCTTAGCCGAGGATACCTCACTGGAATCTTCTGATTTTTTTCTTGTAGTTTGTGTAATTAGTATAGATTTTGTTTATTGCTAGCGCGTAATTGTAGAGAGAATCTCCTTTGTAGTTGCAGTCTTTCATTGTTGTACAGTAAAACAGGTGTGGCACGCATGTAAATTTGCACCAAGTATTTCGCAGCTGCGCTTACAATTAATTAGATATTATTTTCAGTGCTATGTTAATGTGTTTTCTTATTTTTGCTCTTCAAATTGTGCTTTTCTGTGTTACCATGCGAAATATTGTGACAATAATGGCGTGTGAAAAGCGTAATACTATGATCCAAAGTAAACTGAGAAATGACAGTGAAGACGAAAGCAGTGTGTTAGCGCCACCATGTAATGAATTAACTAATGTTCAGAGTAGTAATTTGGTAATTGTGCATAGGGAAATGGAGCGAGCTGCAAATAATGGTGTAGGCAGTGAAACAATTAGTGAACAGGGAAGCATTATCGATCGATCAGTCGGCAGCAGCTCGCCTCAGGTTTCCGAAATGACAGGACACAATCTTACAAATACTGTAGATTCAGGTTTTGCGTCCTCACCGTTTTCTCAAATAAATCAAGACACATTTTCTGCTTTTCAAAATGCGAATATTGCCGGTTCAAATGCACTGCCGAATAGCACTGAGGAACATGTTTCAGACACCAGTGCACTGTTATTGCAGTTAATGCAACAAATGGGACAAAGGCTACAAAAGTTAGACACAACGCTTGAACAAAATCAGAAACAAATGGGACAAAATCTTCAAAAGTTAGACACAATGCAACAACACCAGAGACAAACACAGCAACAGTTAGACACAGTGGAACAAATACTTCAAAAGTTAGACACAATGGAACAAAATCTTCGGAAGTTAGACACCACACTTGAACAAACACGTGAAGATTTAACTTCTGAGTTAAATAACATTGAATCGAAATGTCAAAAAGTCTGTAATGACGTAAAAACACAAATTTGTGAGCATTTCCAACCTCTTTTTTCGCGTCATGAAAATGCATTACAGAATCACGAAGCAGCCATAAAAGAACTGCAAATTATTGTTCATGAGAATCACGACACCTTGCAAGCTAAAATTGACTCAGTTGCATCTACCGATTCGGTTACGCAACTTGCAAAAACTCAGGAAAACTTAAAGGACACAGTAGATACGATTTCAACACAAATGGACACTCTGAAACTTGGTTCAGAAAAACACACAGAGGAAATAATATCACTAACGGATAAAGTAGCCGAACTTTCAGATCAGTTCACTAACTTATCTACAGAGGTAGATGATGATTGAATGACTCAAGACCTGTAGCCGTCACGGACACTGAAGAGTATGAAGAAATTAGAAAATTCAAACAAAATCAAAATCAAACCAATACACAGTACAAAAGAGAAATCCGGGAATTACAAGATCAGTTGGCACAAGTAATACAAGAATTACATATTTCAGCGGACACTCGCGCTCCAGTACGGGAAGACGGACATAGGAATATGGAACAACCACAAAATAATAACACAGGACACTTCGGAAATTATGAAAGAAATTGGCAAGGCGCATTGGATTTTGAAATGGAAGCGCCGAAACGAAGTAACAATGAGCGACAACGACATTCATCCACAAGCATGGCTTCTTCAATTCTCTCATTGTTTTCGTCCCAACTGGTCATTGGAGCACAGGTCAGAATTTATATGTGGCTACTTGGAGAATGAACCAGCTGTAAGAATGCGATCGGCCATTCACGATTGTCACAGTGAAGGAGAATTTTATCATGCCTTCCTCTCAGCGTATTGGTCTCAAGCCACACAAGTCCGAGTAAAACATAGCATCATAATGATGAAACATTTCGAACAATCTGAATTTTCCAGTCTTATGAAATATTTTGAAGACATGTTGCATAAGAATCAGTATCTTCCAAACCCATACAGCCCCTCAGAACTGATCCGCATTTGCTTAATCAAATTGCCTGAACATTTACGACATATTATTTTAGCAGGACGTTGCAAAGACGACATTGAAGCTTTTCAGGGACTGCTACAAGAACTGGAAATTGACACTGACAATCGCGGAACGCGAAAACAGGAGCACAACAATTACAGGTCACATCTGTCACAATTCCGCGATGACAGAAACAATACACGACAAGGCTATTCTTACAACGTAAATCGTGACCAAAACAGACACCACCCATATGAGAACCGTTGGCACAGTAGTAATAATTACAGGGAAAAATCACCTCTCCGCAGTAGTGACTATTACAAAGACAATCAGAGAAACAGACAATATGGCAACCAAAATAATTATTATCAAGGGAGACAGAATAACTTTAGATGCAATGGTCCAGTGCGCAGTTACGATTCAGGGAGAAATTCTCCACCACGTGACCGACAAGAAAGAAACTATGGAATCTACCGACATGACGACAGACGATATGATCGTAACGACAGACCTGAATTGCATCAGAACTGGCGGGATTCAAACGGAGCAGGACCCTCTCGACAAGGTGAATTTGTAGAAGTTAGGTCTCCAAATCCCTATAACGACGCGCGCCAACAAAGACACAGTAGGCAATGACTCATACCGCTGGCAGCCACAAAACGTACTTATGAAACTGACGACACAGCTGGCGTAGCTAGTAATTACGTAAAAATGGAAGACATTAGGGACATCTTACTCCAGGAACACGACGTAAAACATAACAACATTGCATATCCTGTGATTCACATTACTGTAAATGACGTAAAATTCACGGCAGTACTTGACTCTGGCAGTCGCATTTCAGTAATTAGTGAAACAGCTTTTAGCAAATGCAACAAATCGAACGATTGCCCCACACTTCCGTTACGTATGATTAAATTACAAGGTGCAATCTATGGAAAAAGTGTAGATGTACGGCAACAAACCAATTTAGAATTCTTTTGCCAAAGCCACAGCTTCTCTATGAACTTTCTCATTGTTCCATTATTGTCGACGGAAATTATATTGGGAGTAGACTTTTTGAATGAATACAAAGCAATCTTAAACTTTCACGATGCTGACATAAGTTTAGAGAAGGAAGGTAAGTCAATAGTTTTGAAATTTGAAGATTGGCTCTCAAACCATGATGAGGAAATTAATCGGCTTTACCTTCTGTTAGACAACAGTTCGGAATTTTCTACGGAACTAGACACTAACAATCACTCTGCAAGTACTGACAGGGATGATATCGACGGCATATTTGAAATTAATGAGTTAATTCATAATAAAATTCAAACAATTGAGAACTGTAATGAGACTGATAGGCAGGACATTTTTGAGATTTTACAAGCATATACCACAGTTTTTACTCGCAAAACAGGAACAATCAAGGGATTTCAATACCAATTTCGTGTTCGTGAGCATACTAAATTTTGTGTTTACGTAATTCCAGCACATTATAGGGACCGTGTTAGAACAGAAATACAATCTATGCTTGACGAGGGCATTATTGAGCCTGCAGTAAGCTCATACAACAATCCATTACATGTTGTTGAGAAGAAAAATGGATCGATCAGTCTTGTCTTAGATTCGAGACAAATCAATACTATCATTATTCCTGAAACAGACAGGCCGCAAACGTTGGAAGAACTTCTTCAAAATTTTAATGGTGTAAAAGTGTTGTCTTCCATTGATCTCAGATCCAGCTTTTATCAGATCGAACTTCATCCAGAATGTAGAAAATACACAGCTTTCCTTTGTTTCGGCGTTTGTTATCAGTTTCGGAAACATCCTTTTGGTTTGAACATTTCTTCAGCAGCATTCATTCGCGGGCTAAATTCCATATTACCTGAGTTCTTAAAACGTCACATCACTTTATATGTGGACGATATTCTAATAGCAGAAGCTTCATGGGAACAACATAATCGCATCCTCAACAGGCTGTTACGTATTTTTGCAGAATCTGGAATTACAGTTAACTTGGAAACGTCTGAATTCGGTAGGTCAAAGGTGAGGTTTTTGGGACATATTATTTCTTCTGAAGGCATTCAGCCGGACCCTGAAAAGTTAGAAGCAATCAGAGCCATTCCAGTTCCATCCACAAAAAAACAAGTCCGCAGTTTTGTAGGTCTCGTAAATTTTTACCGTCGTTTTCTGAATATGCAAATTCTTGTTACACCCAAACTTCGTTCTCTCACTGGAAAAAATACTATTTGGAACTGGGACGAACAAGCACAGTTGGAATTCAATTCTTTGAAAGAATCGCTACTTAACGCGCCAATAATAGCCCATCCAGATCTGTCACAAGATTTCTGCCTTAGCACAGATTCTTCTAAAGTCGGTCTTGGTGCCCATTTATTTCAAGATGCCATAGAAAATGACACTACCATTCAGAAAACCATTGCTTTTGCTAGCCGAGTGCTAACAAAATCTGAAAAAAATTATTCCGTTACTGAATTAGAAGCTTTAGCTATCGTTTGGGCATTTAACAAATTCCGTTTCTTTCTTTCTGGTAAGCACGTAAAAGTATAAAGTGATCATTGTGCATTACAATTTCTTATGTCTTCAAAATTAAATCATGACAGGTTAAAACGTTGGGCATTGTTTCTGCAAGAATTCCGCTTCACAATAGTCTACATTCCTGGCAAGGAGAACATTGTTGCGGACGCACTGTCACGCGCACCGGCTGGGCTTGAGAAAAGTAACACAGAAGGCAACCTCAAAAAAAATTTCAGTATTCTTTACATTCAGAAAATCGCCTTTGAAAACTTCATCTCCACACCTTTAAAGGACATTGCTCATGAACAAGATAAAGATCAGATTTGGAAAGACATCAAGAGCAAATGGCATGAAAAGACACACACACAGATTCGGCATTATTATCTGGTTAGAAACAACATACTGTTCAAGCGCTGCACTGTTGATGACAAGCTATGGGTACTTTGCATTCCTGACGATTTTGTTAATAAGCTCATTTGGTACATTCATTTCAGCTATGCACATTTTGGCCCACGAAAATGTTATCATATTCTTCGAACAACTTGTTATTTTAACAATATGGAAAAGAGAATTCGAAGAGTCTTGTCTATTTGTAAACTTTGTCAAAAGGCGAAACCATCTGCTATCTCCCATCGTGCTCCGCTGTTTCCTGTCATTCCTTCTAAATTAAAAGAATTTGCTGCTGTTGATCTCTTGGGACCGCTTGTCAGAACATCTAATGGATTTTCGTACGTTCTAGTCGCTGTTGAACTTACTTCAAAATTTGTTTCTTTCACACCGTTACGTAAAGCCACTGGACGGTCTGTATCCAACGCCATTGTTAAAAATTTTTTACGTGAAGTTGGACACGTTAGTGAAGTTATTTCAGATAACTCTGCTGTTTGGTCACGCATGCTTCGGAATCATAAAATCAAATCTGTTTTTATTTCATTGTACTCACCACATTGTAACCCCTCCGAACGGATTATGAAAGAAATCAATAAGCTTTGCAGACTTTATTGTCACAGAAAGCATCAGCATTGGGACAGTTATTTACACTTATTTCAAAACGTGCTGAATGAAATGCCTCATGACTCCACTGCTTTACCACCTACTCTTGTACTGAAGAATGAAGAACCACCAAACAGAATCAGAGAGCTTGTACCTTTCCCGAATACACGTAAACTCCGACACAAAGACATAATTGATTTGGCTGCAGCAGACAAAAGAAGAAAACTACATGCTAAAGCAAATGCAAAGAAATTATATATTGGTCAGAAAGTTCTCATTAAAGCTCATTCATTTTCACATAAGAAGAAACACTTGAGTCACAAATTCTTTCTAGTTTACAATGGACCTTACAGAATCCGACGTATACCACATGATAATTGCGTTGAAGTTGAAACTCTGCGTACTAGGAAGAGTAAAAGTTTACACCACATTTCACATGTAAAACCGTTTATTGAAAGATAATCTGCTTTTTAACTTTGCCTTTGCCATACAACTTTTCACTTTACATTACTAGTATGCTTTGTCAGACTTATAATCTGCTAATATGCAACAATGTTTGAAGTTAAATATCCCGTCAAGAACCAAGAGAACTTATTGAAACAGAAATTACGATTGCATTGTTATTGTGAACAGACGACACAGTGTTATTGTGTGTGTACATTCTTGCTTGTTAGTTGCACGATTACGTAACGACTATAAGGCTCACATACTTAGAACATTTACCAGTACTGCTAATAAGTTTTTAATGCAACATTTTGGTTTACTTGAAAATACATTCTGGATTTAAAGTACTTTCTGTGAGATACCAGATGACACAGTGGTTAGTTTATGTGACAGCTACACGATTTTATCACGACGCTACTAATGAGTGACAATTCACGATGTTGCTTTTGCGGTGTATCTGTTTTATATCTGCAATGTTTTTCTGAATTCTTCTGGAAAGTAAAACATGTATTAGTAGTAACTTTTGTGGTATAGCTACAAGGAGACAGCCTTTTCCGTAGCACAACTATACGTTACAGCACAGTATGTTCTTCATCACGGCAATAAGCGTAATAACTAAGATATCTATACGCAAAGCATTTCACTTTTGTTTATCATGGGGTAAGTACATTGACTTCTGCAGAACTTAGCTTTCGGAGGACGATAACTACGACACTTCCACAGAGATTATCTTACAACAAGACGCACAGTTTAGCGCTACATTACACGTATTTGAGTGATTAATTTTGTATTTAAAACATTTATTTTTAAAGATATTTGAAGTACAATGATACTAAGTTTTTCCGTGATACATTTCATTCCATTGCAATGATCTGTAACACCTGAGGGTATAATTACATTAATCCTCAGGAGGGTACACGCTTACTTTGTGTACCATGTGTTTGGCAAGCACAAGGAACCCTAGCTAATATGGTATTTGCTTATACAACTTTACACATCGGTACTATATTCCTCTAACGCGGAATTACACAGCTATCTGATCATTTAACTGAGAGATAAACATTTTTTTTTACTATGTCAGTGACAGATGTTTACGCAATTACACAGTTGGATAACTTCACACTTATGAAATTGTATTTCGTCTGTACTTTGTGAACTATTCATATTTTTTCGGAACCATTGTGATACTATGAGAGCGTTGAATGATGTGTTTGGTATGGGATCATGGTTTGAAAGTACGTTTGAGGTAGATGACACTATTGAAATGAGCAGAGAATTTTCTTTTGGTTTTGAAATTATTGGAGAAAGCTACGACGATTTTGAGATTTGACTGAAGTGTTATTATTACGATGACGATGTGTATTATGCTGTTGAGGTATGTTTATGATCAATAAGCTGATGCTATATGAGAAATTTGATTATGCTATGTATTTAGTATGATGAAATATAGAATAAGTGTTTATGAATATGTATATGTGTAATAAAGTAAGGAACAATGAGTAGTGGTTAGGGACTCTGGTTGTGGAAAAGGATGTTGAAAACTGAGAATCGTACTTTAAGAGTTAGAAATGTGTGTATATGCATGAATGTATCACAATGCCAGCGCAAATTTTTTGGACACTGTTATATTTACAGGGTTTTGTTTCTACACATCTGTAACGCAAATTCTTGACCTGTGAAACTTTTTATATGAGACTGTCACTCACTGTAGTGCAAACTGGTGTCGTAAATATTTCGGTAAGAAGTTAAGTGACCACCTTCAAGTAATGTGTCGTGGGCACCCAGCTGCGCGACAATTGCCTGGAAAAAAGCCATTAGTGTTTCCCTTTCAGAGGCACAGGTTGAGAAGAAAAAAAAAGGGAGGCCATTATCCCTCACTGTTGACATTCCTTTGTAGAAAGGATCGCAAATACGACACGCTCAAACTTGAAAACATATGATTATACTTTGGAGATCTTAATTTATGATATTTACTAAAATACCTATTGAAATGATGAGAAACATTTTATATCTATTGTCTTTCTAGTTGAGAGAATTTTTTTGCCTTTGGAGACGCCATTTGCCTAGTGAATGGCGTTTCATATGTTGCTTTATACGTATGTAAATAAAATTGAGTTTCTGATATCAAGAGATTAACATTTTCTTTTCAGCTACAATAATATTAGCGGTGTTTTAAAAATAAATAGTTAGTTTCACCATTTGCAAGGCTATTAATGAAAATAATCTGTTTAGCATGGCAGAGCAGCTAACAAATGAGACCCTGTTTAGCAAAAAACTCTCACATAGTGAATGATTCATTCAAAATGTCCCATTCTCCTACTTCTGGCATGCCTATGGTACTGGCTATTTTATACATCTTTAATTACCAAGTGTACAAAACTGTGTGTGGTCAGTTTTAGATATTCTTCACACAGATCATCTTTGAGAGAATGAATCCAGCTACCACTTTAATTAATTGTTGAGAATGGATGGGTAAAGTCTTTATAAACCTTCAACTTTGAATGAGTTTTGGTTGGCAATAAATTGCAAGCACAGTATTCTAGTCTATCTGTTTGGACAAAACACATGCAAGATAACACAGGCCAACGATGGAAAAACTTTTTTTGCTGAAATTACCTTATCCCTTTAGTGACCAAATTATTTTTGGAAGTTGTATACTTTTTATGAACACTTTATCAGGCTAAGATACCGTTCATAAAATCGTAGTTTAGATCTTGAAAGTGAGATTTTAGCCTAGGAGTATAAAAAAATTTATGGTAACTATTGTTCCCACCGAACTCTGGAGTAACTTCACATGCTAATTTAAAAAATGTATTTCCTTTATTTTTTAGTACAAAAACATGGTTCAGATGGCTCTGAGCACTATAGGACTTAACTGCTGTGGTCATTATTCGCCTAGAAATTAGAACTACTTCAAACTGAACTAACCTAAGGACAACACACACATCCATGCCCAAGGCAGGATTCGAACCTGCGACCGTAGCGGTCTCGCGGCTCCAGACTGTAGAGCCTAGAACCACTCGGCCATTTCGGGCGGCCTACCAAAACATGTTAAACATTACGTTTATATTTGTATTATTAATACTGTCCTCTGAGTTCACTAAGTTGATGTAGTATGGAAGTTAGAGAAGCAAGTTGCTACACACAAAGGTACACGACAGTTGTTACACATTATTTTTGTTCTCTTTCGTTTGTTCTTGGTGCTACATTGGCGGCATCTTCTGTTTGTTGTACCTTTTTTTAGGGAAATGAGTTCCAACTTTCTCCAGACAAAGTTCATCTGGTACTCCAGACACACCTCTTTTTGGTGCCAGGCATAATGTTACTGAATTTGACTTTGTACTACTCTGTTAAGTCAGTTTTACTACAGATTTATTTTTCTTGTATGCTGCGCATTGCCTTATATTAGTTGTAATATTGCATTTGCCGCTGCTGCTTGCTTTGCCAATTTCCTTTTTTGTGTCATTGCTGTTTGTGTTAATTGTTTTGTGCTGCTGCATTGCCTCGTCCCTTAGTATATATATATCTGAGCTCAGTAGATTTAAGTTAGCTTAAAATGGGGTAGGCTATATAAGAGAACGAGTTGTGATGAATTGGAAGAAATGCATTGATAAGCTATAAGAACATGGTTTGGCCAAAAATGTATTTGAAAGAGGATATGAACAAAATAGTAGCGTTTAGAGACAACAAGTTTAGTAGGATTTTTTTGGAAATAAATTATGTAAGATAATGGAAAATAAATAATGAGGTAAGAAATATGTGAACATATAAATTCAGAAAGCATGCTTGGATAGGATGTTTTGGTGAAAACAAATGTTGAAATAAGACAAAAGATCTATGGAATGAAGTTTTGGGTTGGACTGCAGTACCAAATGTTACACTAAAAACGAACCCTGTCCTTTCCATTGTGTTATCCCCCTATGTGTTTGTGTACTCTTGTATATTTGTGTTTTCCCTGTCTTTATGTGTTTAGCTAATAAGAGTTATGTTGTAGAATTTTTCAAATAATATGTGATTTACATTGTAAAGATGTTTAGACATTATTTATTCTGTTTTGTTTTAATTCTCACGTGTGAAGTTGATGTTTCGAAAGTTACTCTGACCTTTTATGTATTTACTTATGTCATAATTCCTGTAACACTGATGTATATATTTATTTCTATTCTTTTGTAAAGACTGTGTTATTACAAATGTTATCTGTATTGTTATGTTCTTTAATGATGTATTTTGTACCTTTGTTATTGTATTCTTATGTTATTAAATTGTAATTGACACCAGTTCATCAAATTATTAACTTGTAAGTTACATTTCACTGCACACGTTTCTGTTGGTCATAGTATATGAACAATACGTGAGAAGTAGGGACTGTTAGTGTTTGCACATGTGTTGATAATTCAGCAAGGGACTGGTTAACAGCATTGCTGGTTCTAAGGACAATTCCAAAAACTTTGTGAGTGGTTTGTGAGTGGTTTATGGACTTGCTGTATTCTCCGCAAGACTCTTCGATGGTGATTGTGCACCTGCACAGTCGCAACAGATGGCTGCCGGCCGTCTCTACAAGGACTGCAGTGGGTCTGCACCTTTGATGACCCACCAATACCATTATTTCTACAAGGACTACAGTGGGTCTGCATCTCTGATGGCCCACCAATACCGTAACCTCTACCAGGAATACAGTGGGTCTGCTCTGTGACGACCTACCTACCAATATTCTTCAAATCTTCGACTGACTCTGCTGTGGGTTTGCTCTGTTGTGGCCCATTACCTGTCTGCATGTCAAGAGTCAGCACTGTCTTTCCGTTGGAAGGACAACACTACTTCTTCAAGACTGCATGGAAATCGACTACTTCCGTGTGCATTTATTTTACTGCTCAGACTTTGAGAAAAACACTGCAATTTTACTGTGATGAATGATCAGGACTGTCTTTATGGACTGTGAAAAAACGTTAGCTTTCGACCAACCTTGTATCAGTAAGTGTGTACATTTGATTTCTTTGTTATTGTAATTATGATTATTAAAATTTTTTTTCAAATCTGTATTGGCCATTGCTCAAAACAATTTGTAAAATTTTTTTTGGGGAGCATGGGGGCTATGTAAGTAGGCTGTTTAGGTTTTCTTATTGGTAACGCCACTTAGCGCTCGGTATGAAAATCACTGGCTGTGCTGTGTGCAGTCTGTGGCTGCTTTGCATTGTTGTAATACTCGCCAGTGTAGCGTTGGGCAGTTGGCTGTTAACAGCGCGTAGCGTTGCGCAGTTGGAGGTGAGTCGCCAGCAGTGGTGGATGTGGGGAGAGAGATGGCGGAGTTTTGAAATTTGTAAGACTGTATGTTATGAACTGCTATATATATTATGACTATTAAGGTAAATACATTGTTTGTTCTCTATTAAAATCTTTCATTTGCTAACTATGCCTAACAGTAGTTAGTGCCTTCCGTAGTTTGAATATTTTATTTAGCTGGCAGTAGTGGCGCTCGCTGTATTGCAGTAGTTCGAGTAACGAAGATTTTTGTGAGGTACGTGATTTGTGAAAGGTATAGGTTAATGTTAGTCAGGGCCATTCTTTTGTAGGGATTATTGAAAGTCAGATTGCGTTGCGCTAAAAAATATTGTGTGTCAGTTTAAGCACAGTCATGTATAATTGTTCAAAGGGGACGTTTCTATTGTTTTGTCGAACATTTTCGACAGAGCAGACTCCAAGCATATCTGTAATTGTACGTGCAGTGTCCACTTGAAACGTAAATGATAATTTCCTGACAATATTAGCTTTATTGGAGGTGATCTCAGAAACAAAACACGATTGTCCTTATCACAGAAGTTTATACGCCCAGACAGCATAAAAATACACAGTGACTACTAGTTCGATCGAAATCAAACCGCCGCCCTCAGACAATCAGCATAGAAAAATTTTTTTCTGTAGCCTACAAATGATTTGAGGATGGCGATTTAATTTTGCTGAAATCAGCAATCATTCTATACTTTTATGCAATGTGGGCGAATAAACTTTTGCAATAAGAACAATAACTACGTTTTGAAACGTGATCACTGCTGTCTCATGCTCACGTAGAGGCGGTCCACCGGCATTTGGGCTTGTGACTCAAACGATGCGCCATCTGCGAGGACTTAACGATCCATCTGTGCGTGCGCTCAGGGATGAGTAACTTTTAGTACCGCCAGCTTATTAAAAAGAATAGCATAAGTACCAACATACTTCCCCGGGCCACTCCCGAAAATACACCTGCGTCTGTCGATGATTCTCCACACATGGTAAGACACTGTGTCCTCTCCACAAAGATATCCTCGCCGGCCTTTCGTGGCCGAGCGGTTCTAGGCGCTTCAGTCTGGAACCGCACGATCGCTACTGTCGGAGCTTCGAATCCTGCCTTGGGCATGGATGTTTGTGATGTCCTTAGGTTAGTTAGGTTTATGTAGTTCTAAATCTAGGGAACTGATGACTTCAGATGTTAAGTCCCATAGTGCTCAGAGCCATCTGAACCATTTGAGCAGGGATATCCTCAACGCATTAACGGTTGATACTCCACAAGGCAGTATTTTCGCTATAAGCATTGTTGTGAATTTGAGTCAAATGCCTCTTGGAGGTCAAGAAATACTTCATCTTCCGGAATTACTTGATTTTTGTCTTTCAGGAAGTCATGTTAGAAAGGCTTCTTTTGTTAAGTCGAGTAGACGAAGAGCGAGAAGAAATGGATACACCTCTACATTCATTTGAGATCGACGTCATTAAAAGAGAATGACCAAGTGAGAGTGGACAATGAAAATGGGGTGAAACTCCTGGCGGTCTTGGACATACTATTACGTCATCCACCTCAAGTGATTTGGAAAAAAGTTGGAAAATCTCCATATTTTTAGAGATTCGAGTCGAAAGAAACCGAGGAATCCTTATTTCGGCTGTTGTACCATAACTGGACTAAGGCTGCCGCAGGCACATCTATTTCAGTGAACGGAAGGATATAGTTGAATATGAACTTTTTATTACTCGAGGAAGAACAAGGTCTAACAATCCAGTTCTGTCAGTTCAGTAATCATGATGATAATTAAATGAAGGTAATTATGTTTCAACATTTGTGTCAGCATCAAATAACGTAGAAATGCATTATATTTTAATAAGGAAAACGAAATTGTAGGTAGACCGATACTAAGTTAATTGTACCAGTAATTAGCTATCAGAAAATTTCCTCATCTTCGATTTGGCGTAGAAAGTGTTGGCTCAGCACGTTGTCCTGCAAAACGCGAAGTATGGTTCTTTCAGAGGCCCTGCTCTTGACACGGTTACGTAAGGAACATCATCCTGTTAACGTAGGATGATCACAGAATATTCTTGAATTAAACTTCTAGAATAGTATGGTTCTACCCATTGGCTTCATATTCCCTGCTCTCACTGACGTAATGCAAACAGTAATACTCTCAGTGCGATTTTACCGCACACATTTCACAATACACAACTTCACGTTATTGCATTGCACCTCCAAGCAAGTTACACACTTGGCGTCCTTCGTCCTCCATCACAAAACAAAGATTCTCTCTAAAAAGTTATAATACAATAAGCAGAGGTAGAAGACGTCGTCGGTGCTAAGAGTTCGAGAGGCAACATATAACAATTCTAAGTGGACACCTGTAAGGGAAACAATAAGCAGTAGAAAAACGCATTTTGTGGCGGAAAAATAATTGTACATTCCTAAGGACAATTTCTCGTAATGAAAGTTATAATTTGGATAATTGTAAATATATTATTAACTTCTGGTTGCAGACGAAAGAAAAAATTCGGTTTCAATCATAATTAACTTTTTCAAGAGTGACTCGAAAATCGAATACGAAAAAAAATATAAAAGGATAAATGAAATTTCGATTGATAGTCGACAAACAAAATAATAATCCTAAAATCTCCCACAACAAAAATAGAATGCGCAATTTTCAAACAAATATCGTCAAAATATGAACGGTATCGAACGGTTTATTACACAAAAGTATCGTCACCTACAATTTTTCAGCTGACACAGTAGTACAGATTCATTTCAAGGAACTGCACATAATTACGGAAACGGCAAGAACAGAGCCCATTACTATGCCTAATACGGTGGAGGAAATCCTTTGCCATTCAAAACAGCTTCCGGTTGTGTTGGGAACGATAAACACAGATCGTGCGTGGTTTTCAGTATAATATTGTGGTAGCCGGGGGAAATGTATGTTCATCCTCGTGCTCACAAAACCAGTCCTGGGTCCCGTCGTCTTGGAACACATCATCACCATAGTGGGAACACAGAATCACCATTGGCGAACAAATATTGTACTACGGGATGGACCATAGCATCAAAAATGGTCACATAATCCTTGAGAATAATAGAGCCTTGTGGAGTAGCAGTGTGGCCTTCGGAATACCACAATACTGCGATCCAAATCGTCAACAGACAGCCGCCCTGTCTCACTCTTAGGAATTAAAATCGGCCAAAGGATAGAAACTGCGTGAAACAAGATTCATACGACCAAACGACAGTTTTCTATTGCTCCATAGATCACGCTTTATTGCTTAGGCACCACGTTTTCGTGTTACGATCTTTTGCATCATTGATGTGTGGTTTTGGGATTCCAGCTTGTCATCCAATTCCCGGCTTATGGAACTCCCTTCATGTTGTTTAGGTGCTGACAAGGTTCGCGAGGACGACATTCAGTTCTTCAGTGACTTTTGCAGCGGTCGTCCCCTCATTTTTTTGGTCACAGTCCTTTTCAATGGCCATCTGTCACGTTCATTCAACACACACTTTCGCCCGAATTGTGACTTAGCAGACAATGTTTCTCCGCTTTCCCTGTGGCGACATAAATCTTCTACATGGTGCTTCTTGAAAAATCAAACAGTTCGGCTCCATCGGTTACAGTAACAGCCACCATGTGAGCACCATCAATTTTCCCACGTTCGAACGCACTGAGATCCAACATAACTACCCAGAACACAGTTCTGACGCTACTGACAATTGCGTCGTGCGTCGTCCGGGGTGGCCGAGCGGCTATAGGCGCTTCAGTCTGGTTCAAATGGTTCAAATGGCTCTGAGCGATATGGGACTTAACTGCTGTTGTCATCAGTCCCCTAGAACTTAGAACTACTTAAACCTAACTAACCTAAGGCCATCACACACTTCCATGCCCGAGGCAGGATTCGAACCAGCGATCGTAGTGGTCGCCCGGTTCCAGACTGTAGCGCCTAGAACTGCTCGGCCACCCCGGCCGGCCTTCAGTCTGGAACCGCGTGACCGCTACGACCGCAGGTTAGAATCCTGCCTCGGGCATGGATGTGTGTGATGTCCTTAGGTTAGTTAGGTTTAAGTAGTTATAAGTTCTAGGTGACTGATGACCTCAGATGTTAAGTCCCATAGTGCCCAGAGCCATTTGAGCTTGCGTCGTGTTGAGGACACTGAACAGTTTCCGTTAGTGGTCAAAGCCTGCAGGCAGCGTCTGTATTTATGTAGAAGCATGCAGCTCTCTCCACATTTCCACATTACTGTTGTAACGTTACGCGTTTGTAGGCAAGCGAGTCGGCAGCCTGCAGTTGGCGTGAGGTGAGATGGATTTGCTTGCACGGTCCCATGGCCGAGGTTGCGCTGCGGCCGGCCCAGCTAACAAGAGGACCCTCCGACCTTTCCCTCACCGATTTGCTCCATGGTGACAGGATGTGTAGCGCACGAATAGGACTTCAACATGTGTAAACAGGAAGACGCAATTCTCAATCGTTTCAAGGTAGCCGAGTTTGAATATTTTACTCTTGCTTTCATTTTACATAGGCACGAGATCGCAGCCGAGCGATTGAACCCTTAGTTTTTAAAACACAATGTCTGTGGATAGAATCTCCCTGCCAGCACTTCTATTTCTCATTCCGACGTAATCCTAACAACCTATTTATTATGAGCGTGCAGATTATAAACGTTGAATGACTCATTTATTATTTTCAAAATCTTTACTCCTAAAAAAAAGAAAAAAATCGTAAGGAGACTGGGAAAGAAAAGAATGTTGCACAAGGACATTCAGTCAAATTGGCATGGCCATTTCGTTTATATTATTGTAACTACATTTGTGACAAGTATAACGTGTGACCTACGAAACATGGCACAAATTAGGATGATACTGATTATGGAAACATGGAAAACAATAATCATTGCGACATTCAGCACTTTCAATGAATTTTTTCATGGTTTTCTTCTAGGTGTCTATTGCAAAAGAAAATTGGTTTTCGTAAATAAACAGTTCATGATCATCACTCGATTACGTGGCGTACCACACACGTCCGTTGTTAGAATTACGGCGGAACGAAAAAATAAACGTCCCAGTAGCTTGATCCGAGCGACAGACCACACGCTTATGAAACTAAGCGCTTACTCTCAGCTAAGGAATCCTGGAATGCTAGCGACCTTACAAAGTATGTAAGCACGCCTAATATTTTAGAATTCGATTTTCTCATTAATGGGTGTGAGTTTTATCTTTCTGTTTACATATATTGAAGCCTTAGCCGCTCCTGTACACCCTGTCAATATGAATCAAATTAAGGAGGAGAAGGTCGTAGGCCCCCTTGTAAGCAACCGGTATGGGCCAGACCAGTACAAAGGAAAGCAGCGTGGCCGGAAAAGGGGAAAATCCCAGAGGGGATCTGGACAATGGTCATTCGCTCAGCAGAATGTGGAATGCACTAGGAATGGCGGATTTTTAGACGATCTGGAATATGGTTATGATACAACTCTTAGAAAATCTATAATAATTCTCAGTCTAATATTAAAGCAAATCCAAATAAACCTGCATGCGCAGAAAAATTGTGTACATCCAATGAAACAAATATATCATAAATAGCTTAAAACTACAGAAGTTAATATTTTACAATGACTAACTGTTTTCACAGTGAACCTTAGAGTTAACAACATTTAAATGACTTTTTGGGTTTCAACAAGCGATATCACAGATGGGAGGACTGAACTGAAGATCCTTGAAGAATACGGATATGTATCCATTTTATTTACTGAGCTATGACGTCTTTTATATCTTTTTCATTACGCAGTTACGTAAAATATGTACATCAGGTATATTCCCAGTTGGTTTGTCGAATGGATTGCTGGTTAGAGAGCTACTACCCAAAAGATAACAGTAGGGTAATTATGCACTGTCAAACCCCCTTTAAATCACTAGCATCAAAAACAGGATAGTGAATGGAGGCTCATTGTAAAATAAGCTGAGCTGTTTAGACGCGATTTTTTTGTCAACTCCCGCTCCGCAGATCTCATTCTCCTCCGGGAGGAAATCTCTGAGGACATTTGGCTCAATGTAGCCGTATACAGTAACAATAAAGTTAGGAGACCCTATAGAGAAAAGTTGTTGCTATCCGGAAAAGGACAGAAAGCGTTTCTCCCTGGGGGTGGTCGGTGTCAGCTGCGCCTTTTCTCTTGTCGTCTCCACCTGCCCTGTCCCTGTGCTCTCCTTTGTCACTGAAGACGGAGGCCGTCCTACGGGAGAGCGCCCCCACCACTGCCTCACGGGCCGGCTCGCTCACAATTAGTTTAACAGCCTGCGGCCGGCGCCACTTCCGCAGCGTCTACCTTAAACACTGCCTCGCCTCCCGCTTCTGGGGACTGATTATAGCAACAATGTCTGCGGTGTAGCACTGTAGTTCATCTCCAGAAATTGTGCAGACGTCTTCCTAAGGGGTACAATTGACAAGTACGTGGCAGAGTGTCACCAACGTGAATTATCCGTAACTGATATTTCTCCTATTCCCTACAGCTACATCTATTCTCTGCAAATGATTGTAGAATGCATGGCGCAAGTTGTTAAGCCGTCACGGGGCTAGTATAATATGGAAGGGAAATATCCATCTTTTGATTGGCAGCTCCTTGTATTGGCCGTGTTTGCAGTTAAAATTTTTGGATGTGAGGTCCGCCAGTTACGCAAAACACCGTTTTCCTCAGTACCCAAACATGTTTCGGCACCGCTGTGCCATCATCAGTGGGTTTTCGTTTTTATTTATTCTCCAAAGCGAAGATTTTTGTTAAATGATTATAAAATTATATGCATTTTCAGTTCATACAACAGATCGTTAATTTTGTAAATACCTTTACATCTGGTGTGCATGAATTTTCTGGATCACTTTTATGTTAATTACTACAGGTAGCTTGTCGTTTGCAACCAAACGATGTTGATGAGAAAGATTTTTGCTGGGAGTTAACCTATCTTCTAGAATGTAATTTAGTTTTTCGCGATGTTTTCTCACCTATTTTCGTATTTACTTACGTTTTCCTGTGGCAAGCACTTCCATTCTCCGCGTCATGCTGAGATGTTGTGGTGCATACTTAACTATAACAAGTATTATCCACAAATAACATAGTAAAACACTCTTCATTACACCAGAACACAGTGTGATTGTTGTTTGTTATGTGTCCCAGCCCAGTCAGTGTTCATTTGTTCACCAGAGAGTTCGGCGCCAAATCTGAATTTTGTTTGCATTTTATCTTTTGGAAAAATAGATACACTAAAATCTGCAAAGACGCACCATTTACACACAAAAGGAATACCATATAAAAGACAACACACACAGCTATGCAGCACAGAGGAAAACAAACTCACACACACACAAAAAGATGAAATGCAAACAAAATTCAAATTTGGCGCCGACCTCTCTGCTGAACAAATGAACACTGACTGCGCTGGGACACATAACAAACCACAATCACATTGTGTTATGGTGTGGTGGTGGTGGTTAGTGTTTAACGTCCCGTCGACAACGAGGTCATTAGAGACGGAGCGCAAGCTCGGGTTAGGGAAGGATTGGGAAGGAAATCGGCCGTGCCCTTTCAAAGGAACCATCCCGGCATTTGCCTGAAACGATTTAGGAAAATCACGGAAAACCTAAATCAGGATGGCTGGAGACGGGATTGAACCGTCGTCCTCCCGAATGCGAGTCCAGTGTGCTAACCACTGCGCCACCTCGCTCGGTTGTGTTATGGTGTAATGAAAAGTGTTTTACTACGTTATTTGTGGAAGATAGTGTTATGCCTCGTCTAAGAAGGATAAAAGTACAGCACCATTTGTGGCAGTTCTACAGCGGTTGTATGGTCACCTATCGGGACGGCGTTTCACGGTTTCACGGTACTGCTACTTACGCCGGATGGGATCTGACGAATGTCATATGACTGCAGAATAGATTATTTAACAGGACCCCACTAAATGCTATGCATAATCTCAATGGCCTCCTGAGGCCACATCACATCCCTTAAATTGGGAAATGCGATCCTCCGAAATAAGGGAGGTAACCACGACGTCTGGTCCCAAGGAGTGTCACCACGGTTACCGCTGTTGTGGCTTCCCTGAGTGCGCCGGCAGAGAGCGACGTACGCCAACATTGGCGGGCCAACGACAAAATTGGAAATATTTCTGACATCACGTCGTATTTTCAGATGATTCCCAGTTTTCCGTACAGCGTCACTATGAACGTGTGTGGACGCTGCGAGGAGGACGAACATTGCGACAACGAACGTTGCCATCATGGCATTCGTCATTATCATACGATCCGGGCATCTGAATAATTGTATGGCCTGCTGTTGGATACACTAAACGATTACCTCTGGCTCACATAGCTGGCTGTTTCTACAACAGCCGTTACATTTCTGGCGTGTTAAAACCTAAGGGCTGTACCCAAACATCGACGTATCCCTGGTGGTAACTTCTTTTAAAAATGATAATGCAAGACCAAACGATGCCCGTGTTATCATGATATATCTCAGTACAGAGGGTATTCGAATGTTTCTCCGGACAATTTGATCTGGTCTCTCGTCCACTGAAAACAACCTGCAACCGTGGTCTACGGATAGTGTCTTCGATTAGTAATCAAAACGTCATCCGGCTCGGTTTCAAAACCCGACACTTCCCAAATTTTGATTAATAATCATCAATGGCAGCGGAAGACATCCGGCATAAGAAGTTTCACTCATTCTACTACCTGCTTTGTCAAAGAGGGCGAAGGAGCAGACAGACATTCACGGCACTGTCATGTCCTTAGTGCGGTACACTGTCCCCAAAGGCGGAAGAATCAGCAATGATCAACGGCATGAGGATGCAGAAGGCAGTGGAAACCACTGTATTAAAAACATATAACGTGTATCCACAGGACACGTGGCCTGTAATTGAAGAAGTGTCACGATGATATCTCCATTCGCAAAAGATTCCGGAATAGTTCCTCATTCGGATCTCCGGGAGGGGACTGCCAAGGGGGAGGTGACCATGAGGGAAAGACTCAATAAACAACGAAATGGTACCAGTCGGGCTGTGGATGTCAGAAGCTTGAACGTGGCAGCGAAGCTAGAAAATCCAAAGAGTCGTTAAGCGAATTTTCTCAGTTTTTCCGGCAGATATTTGCAGTTTAACTTTTGCAACGTATATTGGAATCAGCGCAAACATGTGCTGCTCATAATGCCTTCCAAGCGACGCCCACCGTGGATGGAAAACGTTGGTTTGTTTCCAGTTACAAACGAAATTATTTTTAAAGTGGAATTTTACGAACCCATTTGACAGAACTGTCCCAAATTAGCCCAGTGCTGTATTTGTTTTACCGATATCTATTAACAGGGACAGCAAAACACGAGGAATAACCAGTAATGCAGCAGCGACAGCACTGCCCTGGCCCGCTCTGACCGCTACCGCCATGCAGTCATTGGTTTAGTATTGATTATTCTTCGAGTTTTAATGCTCTTGTTACTGAATGTCGCTGAAACAAATATCGCAGTAGACTAATCTGGTAGCACTCTGTTGAATGGGCACGTAAAATTCCGATGTAAAGATAATTTTGTTGAAATGGGGACAAACCGACCGACGCATTACGTCAACGCTGGACGTCGCATGAAACGTGTGATGACCTGTATTTGTTTGGGCTAACACCAGTTACACGTTGCAGATATGTGGCGGAACAGAAGAGAAAATGCACCTGACGACGCTTAGGAGAGACACCCGGTATATAGTGGAGCTCTGGATTACCTAAGTACAAGGGTTCGCAGAAAACAACGATAGCAGATGGACGCGTCGCTCACGCTGTTCGTACTGGCTCAAAAAATGGCTCAAATGGCTCTGAGCACTATGGGACTCAACTGCTGAGGTTATTAGTCCCCTAGAACTTAGAACTAGTTAAACCTAACTAACCTAAGGACATCACAAACATCCATGCCCGAGGCAGGATTCGAACCTGCGACCGTAGCGGTCTTGCGGTTCCAGACTGCAGCGCCTTTAACCGCACGGCCACTTCGGCCGGCTTCGTACTGGCATTCTCCCGTATATACTCCTGCTGAAGTGGACCTACTGGGCCGTCTTGTCTTTGACGATGCAGTTTCTCTTATACACTGCTTAGTTCGTTGCCTTTTTATTCTTCAATTACTTCTTCTGATCACAGAAGCGATACAACCATAAAGTTTATGCAAATGAAATCTTCTCAGCTGTCTTCCTGCGTCAATCCGTAGTGTGTTCTTTCCTTCCAACTTCTGGCGAAGTGAATATGCCTTCCGATAGGTCACGAACACACTGCGACCTGTGAGTGCAACAAATCCGACTGGGTTTCACTGTACTGACACGTTACCAGAACTTCCATTGGCACAGATTCTTATGAAATGTCCTTAAAGTGCAATTATAAACCAACACTATCGCATAGTAACGAGTTCACGATTAAGATGCATGCAGAAATGAACTTTTCGTCTACACAGCAAATTAGCTTCATTACTGTGCGTTCATTAGACATCCTCTCGTGCCCTCATGCGACTTAGTTTAAAGGCTTGCATTGGAAGAGGCCATTAGCCGAATAGCCGATGAAGCGACAGTGACGAAATTAGATTCCGATACGCACAGAATGTACATTTTAGTGCATGGATACTAGTTCAGTGCATAAAACCTGGACTATTTCTTTCGGTAGAGTCCATTCTTACAAGACAGGTGTTCCCTAAAATATTCTGTACCGTGTCTTCCTCCAACGGAAGCATTCCTCAGAAGGTCGTTATGGAGGTGCCACGTCATAGTTAGTTGCAATTCCATACATTCCTCCTTTCTGCCTGTTGTTGCGAAGTGTTGTGTCATGTCAGTGCAATAATTATTATTAATAAACAAACTATAATATCAGCTAGAACATCAGGACGACGTAAACGTTCTCCTCAACCAGACTTTGCGGATTCGATCGTCTGCCGAGAAGGCCAAAAGTGTGACGAACGTGAGGCTGGCCACACCAAGTTGTTGTTGTTGTTGTTTTGTTTAGTTTTTAAGTCATCAATCTTCATATTGGTTTCTGGTTTGATGCCACCCTCCACTAATTTATTTCTCTCCTCTGCTAAATTTTTGATCTCAGAATAGCACTTGAAATCTACGTCCTCAATTATTTTCTGGATGTATCCCAATCTCTGTCTTCCTCTGCAGTTTTCACCCTTTACAGTTCCCTCTAGTACCATGAAAGTTATCCCTGATAAACACATGTTCTATCATCCTTTTCTTTTTCTTGTCAGTGTTCTCCATACATTAATTTCTCTCCGATTCTTCGGAGACTCACCTCATTCCTTACCTTCTCAGTCCACCTAATTTACATAATGCTTGGGATCGTTAGCATGTCAAACATTCGGAGATAGTAGAATAAAATGCTGCCTAGTATTGTGAACCCCTCTCTGTGGTACATATGGTGAAGAGGACAGTTAAGAGTCGTCCCTGTTACATCATTTCAAGCGTGTAAGAAAATATCTATTGCTGATATTCGACTATGAATGCCATTACTAGACTAATTTTCCGTTGTAAAGGGTGGTGACCTATTGTATAAACTCTGTGGATCCAGAAAAATCCTTGATAATCAAGCCCACAAACTTTTATTGATTGCTAATTTCGGCAGTTGTACACTAAACAACGTACCTTAATTGCTCTGAAGATGTCTTGCAGAAAAACTGCAACTAGTAATCAAATTAAATTTACGATCTTGACTATGAAGGATTTTACTTAACCACAGGTTCTGTTAAGTATAAGCCTCTCTTATATGTCCTACATTAGTGTGTGCTGTATTACAGCAAGAGGGTATACTTGTGAGTACATAACATTGCGATATCTGTGCTTAAGTGCCTGAAAATGAAGCTGTATCAGATTCTGAAATCTATTGCAAATAAGCAACAGACACAGATGAATAGAAAACAATCTCGAAACAGCCTGTGTGTTCCATAACAAAATAGTTGATAGGTGAAGATCCCATGTAATGGGCAAGGGTTGGTGGCTACTAACGTGGGGATGGGGACTATGTTGACGCAGTCATGAGCCGCTAGTTCAACACCCTGGGCGGGGTAACAGTGGAGCAGCAAGTGCTTGCCTTGTTGCAGGCTGATGTGCCGTGAGAGGCCTCACATCCTTAGTAAATTTGGAAATGGGCGTTATTCCACCATGCTGCGTTTAAAACTATTTTGTTTTCACCACTAGATTCGTGCACCGCCCATTATCAAGTACATCTATAGTGATGGATGTCCATACATCGTCCTCGATTCGTCAAAAAATCATGTGCCATGCGTATTTGTGCACAGCACGTTGTCGACAGTTATCATATTGTAATGATTTATTAAAAATCCTCCAACGCAGTCAACGTGTCAATTACATCAACAAGTGCATATGGTATGTTCTGTAGTAAACGTTGCAAAGTGACAATTGTTGACGACAGTGCCATGAACAAATATGCATGGAACGTTATTTTTTGACGAATTGAGGACAATCTATCCACATTTATCACTACACAGGCGTTTGAGAACGGGCAGTGCCGAAGACTAGTAGCGCACAAAACAACAATTTAAAACAGCCTAATGGAATAATGTCCTTCTTCAAATCCCTGACTAAACACACATTTTTTTAGTGACCACAGTATAACAATCGTAGCGACGCTCTGTCGTGCAAAGACCTCCGGGGCATGAGCTGAAGATAGCGGGTGTGGAGCGAGGCCAACGAGAAAGACAAGCCGCGGCGCGTACGTCACCAAGGTAGGCCTGAACTCGCTCGCTCGCTTGCTCAGCTCATCAGACAAAATGCGTTTCTGAACATGTTAACACGTAGCTGATTGTGTACGTAATAACTAGAATAACAGCTTCCACTGGAATTTGTTGTTTTATACTACCTCAGTACTGCCATAGTAAATTATGAGTTGGCGTATGGAATTCCGATTATTGTAGGACTGATTACGGTAAGACTCCATGATAGCGAATTCTAGTAGAAGATGCAGTTCTCGTTTGTACGTACACACCTCGAAATGAGTTACCAGGCGTAGAGATGTAGTTTGTCTGAGTTGAGCGAGCGGGCGAGCTCAGGCCTAATTCGTGACTTACACGCCGCGGCCTGTCTTTCTCGTAGGCCTCGGTGTGGAGGGAATGGCGCAAGCAGACGGCCTGCGGCCTCCGGCAGCCTGCGGCAACGTCAGCTATTCAACGGGGAATCTGCCGCGGGGTGCGAGTGGCTGCGTGTGAACTGACTGGATGCAGCTTCGCAGCAGGGGGCAGGTAACACCGGAATGCGAGGAGTCTGTGGAGGATGACAGCTCTCGTCGGTAGTGTCCGCCCTTGTTAGCAGAGATCAAACAGAGCCAGTGCCCTCGCACAGGAAAGGCCGGCTAGGCAGCTGCACTGCTCCAGTCTCGAACGGTAGCCCTGCCTGGTGAAAGGCTGGATGCGACCGAAAGTAGTCTCAGAGACAGCAGGAAGATACTGGAACGTGCCCGAAGACACTAAACCCACAACATTGAACTCACAGCCAGCAGTAGCCCTGCAGTTACGGGAGGCCAAGTCTCGTGGTGCCGGCTAGTAGATTCATGTCGGCTCACAGAACGGCAAGGACGTCTTCACGACGCTTGCGGCTGATAGACGGCATCCAGCTATCTAAATGTATTCATACGGCTTGGTGCTTACTTGTTTTGCCAAGGCATCGATCCGCGTCACAAAGCCCGAACAGAGCCTACGGCTCAGGTATGAAGGAACCAGGCCACCGCCCTGCGGTAGCACTGCGTTTCTACTGTTTCTTTATCACAATGTTCACCCCTTGACTGGCCAGCGATGTGGTAATCGCCCGACGTCGTGATAGCAATTTCTGTGACATCAGGGTGCAGTCTCTAACATAATTTTGTCTACTTGACTCTGGTACGATGATGTTTGGTTTGAGGGCTGCTCAACTGCTCAGTCATCAGCAGCCGTACAAAGTCGCATTTCTTACACAGTCCAATTTTTACACTGTCCAATCGAGCCACTATCACGAATGATGGGGACAACACAAACACCCAGTCTTCCAGTCTTCGCTGCAAAGAAAAGTCCCCATCCCAGCCGGGAATCGAAGCCGGAACCCCTTGATGTAGAGGCAGCAACGGTAGCCACTAGACCACAAGCTACGTACTTCACTCTGGTCTGACTCACTTTCATGGCCCCTCGCATCAGCCGTGGCAGCGTCGTTATTTTGTTCAGTATCGCCAAAAAACAGTAGTGGCGCTACACGTAACATTCACCACCATGGAAGTAATAAGATCTGTTTCCTGCGAAAGGTGTTCCTTGAGTGGTATTAGATTGTAATGATTTTTGAAACCTGTTAGGTGTAAAATACGACAATCTTGGTTTTAAATCTTTTAATACCAGTTGCAACGCCGGCCTCGGTGGCCGAGCGGTTCTAGGTGCTTCCGTCCAGTACCGCGCGACTGCTTGGTCGCAGGTTCGAATCCTGTCTCGGGCGTGGATGTGTGTGATGTCCTTAGGTTAATTAGGTTTAATTACTTCTGAGTTCTAGGGGACTGATGACCTGAGAAGTTACGTCCCATAGTGCTCAGAGCCATTTGAACCCTTTTTCGAACCAGGAGCAATGGTTACAACTGGCTAGAATAGTGATTTCAGTATCACTAACGAAAAAAACTTATCAGAAATGTTACAATGGTTATTTCGTTTCTTAGACGCTTTCAGTATTCCAAAATACAGATATATATTATTGTTCCATATGTATCTGAAAATTATGTGTAAACTATACTTAAAGTAGTAGGAACTTAAAATACGTTATAAGAAAACAATGTCAAACTTCTACTTCGTATAGGCCACTGTCCATGACAGCAAAATCATTTTCATCGGAAAAGCACAGCAACAAAGAAATTACGATCTTTCATTAAGGGGACAACACCCTGCCTATCTAACCCATGTTAATTTAGGGAAGTATTTGACCCATTTCTGAAAAAAACTATTTGTTGCAGGACCTTAATATTTTTACTGTATGTTACATGATGCTAATAGGGGCAACTCTATTAAAATCTACTTTATCCATTGTATAGTGTTTAAGAAACACTTTTATAAATTTATTAACAAAAATATTATGTGTTTTCTGCAGAAAATATTTTTTGTGAACTTCCTAATGAGGGAATATTAACTAATGTAGTACCAGAGGTGGCTTTATATGTTATGCAGAGTCTCTGAAAATTTCATTCATTTATCTGTGGTAGTTTCTGATATAATGGGGCAAATGTACTGAAAATTTTAGTTTGCGGGAAACTGCCTTTAAAGAAAAAACTTTTGAAATTTGTTACTTACAGTTAATTAAAACTGTCCTGCTGCATATGATGGCCCTTCTTTGGCCTCTAGCAGGTCTTACAACTTCTTTTTCACCTGCCTGGATGTTTGTCTTGCTTTCTTGGCCATATTAGATACAGACCTGTCTGCATCGGCTGTCCTCATTTTATCGCAATGTTGCTGCACAGTGAACATATTTTCACCAGGATTAATTCCCAGCTTTCCCAGTACCCAACACTTTCCAATATTACCACAATTGAATGTAATAACAGCATCATGAACTCCTAGTTTCATTGTATGCATGCCTACATATACAGTTTTAGGAAGGCGGTTCCAAATTATGCTGTTGAAACATTCATTTGGGTTCTGTGTCTGCCGATGCAGACATTTCCTTAGAAGGTCAGGATGAGACAAGGCTCTGAAACTAGGTTTAATTGCTGTAATAACAGCAGCAGGAAGCGAATGCTGGTGAGAATAATATTCTCCAGTTGCCTGAGCCCTAATGTATTTGCGTGACGAATTTTCTCCTGATGGACGCAATCCATGACATGGCTTATCATCAGTAGAGGACTTATGGAAGAATATGGCCCAAACATCTCTCTTCATTGCCTCCAGATTTTCTTTATTTCTCCTAATTGCCTGCCCATAGTATACCCGCAAGTTTCCTATAAAAAGTACTCGCAATCACACTTGAACAAAACTAACCGCGTGTTTGAAAGCGTGTTGTTTACAAACAGCAGAAACAAAAGAATACCGAGCGTTGGATTCCAAGGATAGCCAACACACTCTGGAGTATAAAAGAAATCCATAACGTGCAATGTAAGTGATATAAAGATATAAAATATATGCAGGAAAGTGGGTGACAGAAAAGTGGGCGTGGCACATAAACACACGTGGTATGAAAATGGTCTTTAAATGCTCGAAAATATTTTTTTCAGCAAAACCCTTTTCAGAGAACTTAAATAAAACGTTAATCTATCTAAATATGATGAAATCCGAAAATCGATATTTTCGACCCGAACCACGGTGTGGTCCTCTTAAATGAAGGTGGAGGGGAGAGAAAGAAGAAGGAGGGAACTACTGATGTCATCTGCAGCGAGATTTTGTGTGGCATCAGCAGCGACGAACGAAAATGTGTTTCGGTGCAGAATTCGAACCCGAGATATATTGCGTACTACGCAGCTGCGTTTAGTACTGCGCCACCTGGACACAGTTTTTACCACGACTGCACAGACTATCTCGGCACCCATCCCGCACGACCTACATTGTCACCTAGCTCCACCTGTCTGCAGTTCCGTCCACGTCCTCCGTACTACTCCGGGATTCCCCCAACAGGCCGAACATAATTGTGCATTCGCTCTGAAGGTGGTGGATTCATTGCCAATCGAGGCGAGTTAGTTGTATAAATGCATGGTGTCTGGCCTTTTTCACGTGCCTCAATGGGCAATGAATCCACCACATTAATTGTGGATGAACAATTGCACCTGGCCTCCTGCGGGACTCTCAAAGTGGCAAGAAGGGAGGACATCGACAGGGACTGTGGATAGTTGGCTCTAGTTGGGAAAACGGGTCTGCCGGAAGGGGTGCCAAGATAGTCCGTGCAATTGCGTTAAATACTTTGGGTAGCGCAGTGGTTCACGGAACTGTCTAGTAAGCAGGAAATGCCGGGTTCTGATCCTGGGCTGGCTCACTGAAGCTGGTTCCGCATAAAGTACCGATGCAGGTGGCATCCAGAGTTCCTTCCCCTTCCTTTCCTTTCTGTCCCCTACTCTTTCAGTTCACATAATATGTACCACAGCTGCGGGTTCCGCGTGGTATGTGTTCCATCGGACATGTCCGAAAGAAAGGACACCATGCATTCATAAAATTACCATTCCATCTCTAGGGCAAACATAAATTCGTTCCAAGAAAAAAATTGTACACCCCCTTTAAAGGCTGAAATTGTTGTTTAAATTGTGCATATGGAGTACATGAAATGATTACATTTACACATCAATATCACAACCAGTTCTGAAGTATCAAGTATCGAAACACTTTGAAATACCTATATTAGCACGTGGTGTTGCTTCCACAGGTGGCAATGAAGGGGCTGATACTGGTATGCAGTCAATCGTACAGATGATGAATACTATCCTGGGATATGCTAAGCCACGCCTGCTCGACCCTTTCACGTAGTTCTGTGAGAGTTGTTGGTTGGTGAGTTGCACGAGCCACTTCTCGTCCCTGCATATCATAAACGTGCTCGATTGGAGACAAGTCTGGGCATCATGATGACCAGAGAAGTTGCTGTACGTCTTGCAGAGCATTCTGAGTTTCATTGGCTGTGTGTATCCTGTTGGAACAACAGATCACATTCCTGTTGTAAGAAAGGAAAACGACAGTCTAACAATATTCTGCATGTACTCAGTGCTGATTACCGTCTGCTCCAAAAACACCGGAGATGAACGTGAGTTTTAGCTTATCGCACCCTTGACCATAACGCCCGTCGTGGGACTAGATGAATGTATTCTACGAGACAGCGCTCACCAGGTCTATGTCACACCCATGAAAGACCATCACATGCATGAAGGCAGAGTCTGCTGTCAGTGCTGAAGACCATGGCGCGCTATTCCATCTTCCAAGTGATCCTCTGACGGCGCCAGTCAAGTAGTGCACGTCGATGCTGTTACCTTAGTGTAACACGGGCTAGAGATATGCGTGCCCGTAGTCTCATTGCTAACAATCGGTTTCCAAAAGTTCATGTCGACATGTCTGTTCTCACAATCCCTCCTATCTGTGCTGCGGTAGCCATTACGATGTGCGACTACTACCCTTACAATACGAAGATCCTGCAGGCATCTGTGCTGCACAGACATCCATAACCTCGTCTGTGGGTGTGAGAATATTCACATGATCATTGATATCAGCATCGTTGCACAACGGATGCAGCACGTCCAAACTTATATGGCAGTTCTCCAAAGGACCATACTACCACTCGTGAAGCCACATTTTGACCTCTTTGAGACTCGTTGTTGGCTGTAGAAAGAACAAATAAGTCTCTGTGGCATGGTTGCCTCTTGCTTCACAAGTTTGTATCACACTGCGCCTTCTGGCTGCCTAGCATTCTCTATTAAAGGGTAGTCACAGACGGCGCTCTGGTAGCCATGCCACTACGCTATCTGTTAGCGCACGATGTTGAAACTATTATCAGTACATGTACCATCCCTTAGTTGCCATATGCAGTCATCGGAACTACATCGACGACGTCGTCTTTCCAGGTGTACTAATTTTTTCTGATAGTGTACATTTTTTGGTATTCTAATCATAATATTAATCACATTCCTCTTCACATGATGGGCGGAACCATTCGAAGACCTGTTTGTCATATATAAGCCTGTGGTTCCACTGGATATAAATGAGTGTTTCATTTGTACCTGCAGATAGTCTGTTTCGTAATGGCGTGTGTGTGTGTGTGTGTGTGTGTGTGTGTGTGTGTGTGCTAAGGGACCAACCTGCTGAAGTCATCGGTCCCTAGGCTTACTTAAACTAACTTACGCTAAGAACAACACACACACACACACACACACTCACATGCCCAACGGAGGACTCGAACCTCAGGCGGGAGTGGCCGCGCAATCCGTGACATGGCTCCTGTAACTGCGCGGCCATTCCACGCGGCTTATGGCATGTGAATCGGTCTGTGAGCAGACCAGATATGCTCACTTGCTGCTGAGAAAGTCGGTACATATGAACTTCTACAAGAAAATGAACGTAGGGGTTGTTTAGAACATAACCATTTCCACTATACAGAAAGAGATAGATGTTTTGAAGCAGTCCACAAAGAACACTTTTGTAAAAAACGTCTGGACGAAATAGTGCCAAATTTCCAATAACAGTGCCACTGTCATATCCCAAGAACTCAATTATTGTTGCAACGAAATCTAGTGTCTGTGTTTCCTCCTTCGGACTGAGAGTTTCCCTCTTAGAATGGGAATCCTTTGCCACAGCATGAACAGCTTAATGTGCATACTTGTACCTCACTATAACAATATCCGCAGTAGAGGATTTTACTACTGGAGAAAGTGTCTTAAACTGTAGCAGTGCTGCCTCTACTTTGCTAGGCATGCTGTCAAACACTTCACGCATATCCTAAAGTGCAGCATTATCTGTAACAAACATGCATATCCCTTCTGACAGTGGTCGCAAGGGACTCCATGCTGCATGAAACTGCTGCCATGTCTCTCCTGCTAATACAGAAGCTGTAATTTGAGTGTACAACTGTACAGTTGGGCATACGCGCGCAGTAGTTTATGATGTAGCCTCTTAACAAATCGCAGTGCCTGCTCAGAGGGTTGTGATAGAACTTTTAGTGTCACAGATGTATAAACGTGTTAGTAGTAGAGCAAGGAGGTGGGGTGCATGGCCCCATCGAAGATTTCGGCGATAGATGTATCAATATTACAATTATCTCATGGTGGGTAGTTCAAATTTTGGCTGGAAAATAGATCAATTGGGCTACCTCCACTAACGTAACCTTCTTCCCTGCCGCCCCCCTCCCGTCACGCCTCCCCTCCTCAAGAAAATGGCGGGTAAAGTTTGGTGGAAGTTCAAATTTTGGTGAGGAAAATAGGTCAATAGGGCTACCTACAGTAACCTAAGTCATCCAACTATCACCTCTTCCCTGGAATTGGTGCAAAAAGGACGCAGCCTGTGTTGGGCTGCTGGACAGGATGGACATAAGTCTCTATTTTGTATGCATTCTTTATTTTAACAGTTTGAGGTGTCATTGGCAGTAGCTCTATCCATTGTGTTCACCATGAGGTTCACAGTCCAGCTGACCCAGTACACAGTTCCGCCACCAGAGGGCGCTGTCATCTCTCCCATGACATAATCCAAGATGGCGGTCCAGAGAAAAAGGTAGGAATCAATCGGAGCACTGAATCCAGTCACATGTTAGATTTCAGCCAGTAGGATGGCAGTATTGGTAACGTCATTGGGTGGGGTATAGAGCAGGCTCAGTCACACTCAGTCAGACAATAGAAGCAGCAGCAGAGAAGAAGAAAAAGAAGAAGAAGAACCATAAAGCATTAACAGCAGTCATGATCCAGCACAGCCCTGCCGAACAGAAATAAATGGAAAAGTAAGTACCCTTTATCACATATTTGTCTGTGTCTTGCTTCGTAAGTAATGTTTCCTCCTCTTTGTACAGCAGTAATCCTGACACGTCCAAACTTGCAGCCATGAGAGCCAACATCTCGACCTCTGCCGCCAACAGACCTGCAGCAACCTCAGCTGCCAGCTTGTCAAGGTCTGCACTGACCTCTGGACCTGTGGCAGCAACAACTTCCAGCTTGTCTTAACCTGTAGCCACCACATGGGATCCTGTAGCACACATAGCCCACTTGCTAGAGTAGGACAACGAACTGTTGTTCTCTTTCCTACTTGTCTATTTGTGTAATGAGGACACACAGTCTGCTCCCAATACATCGAACGCTGTTGGTGGTCCTAAACAACTGCGAGATGGAGGGCAGTATTGGTCACCGACATACGACCCATCCCAGCAGAACATCCCTGTGCTAGTGCAAGTACAGAGTGCAGATGCTGTGGATAAGAAGACATCAAGAATACCTACGCATTTCAGTTCTATTTACAATTTAACTCCCAGTGGAACAAGCTCTATAAATGTGTGTATAGAAGCACATCATGACTGGGGCTTGCAGGCGAGAATAGAAACTGAAAATGCATCGAAGGGTGTTAAAGTGCCTATTTCTGAGTTCGACTGGGACGAGTTATGTCATGGAGAGCACTACATCGTTCAACAGAAGACCACAAAGTTTTATCCAACTCATACCCCCTTACCTCTCCATACATTTGCCTTACTGGTGTGACACTGTCTGTTACAACAGTGTATGATGACTCTGCACTATGTGTGAAATTGGGTGACAAGTGTTATCTATGGCATGCATCAGTTATGAACTTATACTATCTGAATACTGCGCTAAGCCTTGCATTAGAGAGATTGAGTCATTGGTTGCTGACTATCGATTCTGCATACAATCATGTTGTAAACTTCCTATGTGTGCATAGTGTACATGTTGATGCTTTAGAGCAGTACTTTTGTTTGCACATGAACACAGAACCAAAAGAGAAAGAGGTTAAATCTGCATGTGAAAAACCCAAATACTTTGAGACATCCATTGGCTTGAAGGAGATACATGCAGAATTTATTGCATATCAAAAAACTTAGTTTGGGAAATAATGTACAGATGTGGTGCGAAGAGGAAGATAAAGAAAGAGCCTGATCATTTTTTTGAAATACCACATCCCATGTATGAGATTTTAATATATATATATATATATATATATATATATATATATATATATATATATATATGTGTGTGTGTGTGTGTGTGTGTGTGTGTGTGTGTGTGTGTGTGTGTGTGTCAAACTGTGTGTTTTATTTCAGACCTCTCATTGCATACTGTCCAAGTATTACACTTACTGATATCATGATTACTGTTCAGTGCCACACGTTTAGTAATGCAGTAGCAGCAGACAATTACTCCAAACATCTCCACACCAGTCATTGACAAAATGGACGATGTGATGAAGTTCCTCTACAAGGGTAAAACATATATACAGCTGACTTCTCTGGGTAGCCAATATAACTCAGTCACACAAGTGATGGAGATATAGTGGCTACACATACTATTACTGTCCCTTCAAGTGTATCTCTCTCTATATGCCAACTACTTGTCAGTACCTGGCGTAGTTAGTATCATGGCAGCGTGCGTGAAACAGCCTCATCACAAGGACTTTGTTGTCGGTGACTGTGCCTGTGAAGTTGCGAAACAAGACCTGAAGAAGAAGAACAGAATACTCCTTCCTGATAATATACAAGGGATAATATACTAGGGATAACGTACATAATTTGAGATTATTTCTGTGCCATTAGTGTTTGCTAAAGTTACTGAAATCGCTGTGTATCTAAGGATAATTGATCATTTTATATCACCCGATTTGCTATCAAATATACGATTCACTTCAGAAATTGCTTAACAACTGAAAATGCTATATTCTCTTTTCTCTGTGAGGTACTGGATGGATTAAACAACAGATTTAGAAAGCTAGGCATATTTTTTGATTTAATTAAGGCATTTGATTGTGTTGATCACGAAATATTTCTCCAGAAGTGGGACCATTATGGAATATGGGGAGTATCTCACAACTGGTTCACCTCTTACCATAGCAACAGACAGCAAAAGGTCATTATTCCCAATGTTGAGAATGGCTGTGATGTGGGGTCTGAGTGGGGTATGGTAAAGTGGGGGGGGGGGGTGCCCCAGGGTTCAGTGCTGGGGTCACTCCTGTTCCTTATTTAAATAAATGATATGCCCTCTAGTATTACAGGTAACTGTAAAATATTTCTGTTTGCTGATGATACTAGCTTGGTAGTAAAGGATATTGTGTGCAACATTGGCTCGTTTTCAAGTAGTGCAGTTCATGATCTAAGTTCATGGCTTGTAGACAATAAACTAATGCTAAATCACAGTGAGACTCATTTTACATTTTCTAACACACAATTCAACAAAACCTGACCTTTTAATTTCACAGAATTCGCATATGATTAGTGAATCCGAAAAGTTCAAATTTCTAGGTGTTCGGATAGTAAAATATCGTGGAAAGCCCACATTCAGGACCTTTCTCAAAGACTTAATGCTGCTATTTTTACTATTCGAACTGTATCTGAAGTGAGTGATCGTTCAACACGAAACTTAGTCTATTTTGCTTATTTTCATTCGCTTATGTCGTATGGTATTATATTCTGGGGTAACTCTTCCTATTCTAAAAGGATATTTTTGGCTCAGAAACGGGCGGTTCGGGTAATATGTGGTGTAAGTCCACGAACGTCTTGTCGACCCCCTTTTCATTTCTTGTTAACAATATTAGCTTATTCCCGAGAATAAGCAGCTTTCACTCAGTTAATACTCGGCAAAAATCAAACCTCCATTTGGATCGAACTTCCTTAACACTTGTGCAGAAAGGTGTGCAGTATACTGCTGTATCCATTTTGAATAAATCACCACTCGATTTCAAAAATCTTAGCAGTAATTCACGCGCTTTCAAATCGAAGCTGAAGAGTTTCCTAATGGGTCACGCCCTCTATTCTGTCGGGGAGTACCTTGAAAAAGTAAGCTGATTCTTGTTGTATTGTTGATTGCCTTTAATTAAACTTATGGATTGATTTTTAATGGTGCATGAACATTTTATTTTAAACAGTTATTACTTTTATGTTGTAATTTCATGTACTGACACGTTCCATGACCTTGGAGATTTGCTCGTCAATTTGGTCCCACTGAATTTGATGTGTAAATAAAAAATAAATAAATAACAATTATTTTAGGTCCAATTGAGCCAAGACTAATGTTTTCATGACGCTGCTAACATGTAGATAGAGTCCGATTTGAACATGTTTGTGTATTCTCAAAAACACTGTTTCAGTCCAAGTATCAGCTATTACAGGAGATATTGTGCGGTGTAAAGGGTGTTACATACACGACATTCAGTGGAAGCGGTGATATCCCCTCACCTGAAAAAACAAAGCCAAACACCGTCTTTATAACTGACGATGTTTCTGTGGAAAACAAAGACAAAATTCGAAAATATTCCTGTTTCAGTCGTCATATCAGTGCTGATGTATTTTATCTAAGCCAAACATATTCCAGAATCCCGAAGCGGTTGATTAGGGATAATGCAAATCTCATTATAGCCTTCAAGACAATCTGAAATTAAATCACATCTACCAGGCACATGTAGGCAATTACACGTCGTTCAACTGTTTTGTAAAGATATGTGCTGATTGCTGGAAACATCGACAGTATGGTTTTCTCATTACTGATTAAACAAGAAAACTAAATGATGGTAGGTACAGGCGAAACTTTCAAGAATTTCGGAATATATTAGCCTGGTGAGAGAGGTGAGTACATCAGTATACGCTGCACGACGGACAAATTCGAGCGCATATCGAGCTCTCAACCCGAGAGAATGGGTGTACACAGACATGACACTCGCTTACACACGGATGCTAAAATTCAGGCAATTGTAAATAAAGCTGGAGGTATGTGCAGGGAACTAGAGACGTATTACCAGACTCATCTGAGAATGGTCGATGCCTTAAATGAGTTAGCTAATGAAATCGGTAAGAAAATAATCGACTTAAGTGAGAAGGTCGAGGGCACTGAAGGGAAAATACATGTAGAGTTCCTTGTTGTTGAGAAGGGGCAGCAGGCACCTAAGAGAAAGAAGCAGACGTCAACGAAGCAGAACGTCATTCAAGGACGGAAAGTGGGTCAAGAGAAATTACGTTTGCTAAGGTTAGGGCATGTGGATCGACAGCAAAAGGCCTTTAAGCCGTTTACTGAATCCCTCAGGTAGCTCTCAGCAAAAACCAAAACCACATGTTAACGATGCCATTTAAAACGTCCCCTTAGAAAAATTGTACATGACTGTGCTTAATCTGACACAAAATGTTTTTAGCGCAACGCAAACTGACTTTCAATAATCCCTACAAAAGAATGGCCCTGACTAACATTAACCTATACCTTTCATGAATCACTTACTCCACAAAACTCTTCGTTACTCGAACTACTGCAATACAGTGAGCGCCACTACTGCCAGCTAAATGAAAGTTTCAAACTACTGAAGGAACTAACTACTGATAGGCATAGTTATCAAATGAAAGATTTTGATAGAGAACAAACAATGTATTTACCTAAATAGTGTTCAAAAGTCATAATATATATAGCAGTTCATGACATCCATTCTCACAAATGTTGCTGATGGACACACGTCCAGATCATCCGCTCTCAAAAATCCGCCATCTCACTTCCCCAGACAACAATGCAAATTAGCCACAGACTGCACACAGCACAGCCAGTGATTTTCATACAGAGCGCTACGTGGCGTTACCAATAGGAAAACCTAAACAGCCTACTTACATAGCCCCCATGCTCCCCACAAAATATGTGACTAATTGTTTTTGGCACTGGCCAATACATATTTGTTAAAATTTTTTCACAATTACAATAACAAAGAAATCAAATGCACACACTTATTGATACAATGTTGGACAAAAGCTAAAATTTCCTCACAGTCCATAAAGACAGTCCTGATCGTTCATCACAGTAAAATTGCAGTGTTTTTCTCAAAGTCTGAGCAGTAAAAGAAAATGCACACGGAAGTAGTGGATTTCCATGCAGTCTTGAAGAAGTAGTGTTGTCCTTCCAACGGAAAGACAGTTCTGACTCTTGACATGCAGACAGGTAATGGGCCACAACAGAGCAAACACACAGCAGAGTCAGTCGAAGTTTTGAAGAATGTTGGTAGGTACGTCATCACAGAGTAGATCCACTGTAGTCCTGGTAGAGATTACGGTATTGGTGGGCCACCAGAGATGCAGACCCAGTGCAGTCCTTATAGAAATAATGGTATTGGTGGGCCATCAAAGATGCAGACCCACTGCATTCCTTGTAGAGACGGCCACCAGCCATCTGTTGCCACTGTGCAGGTGCACAATCACCATCGAAGAGTCCTATGGAGAATATAGCAAGTCCATAAACCACCACTTGTGCACACACAAAGTTTTTGGAATTGTCCTTAGAACCAGCAATGCAGTTAATCAGTCCCTTGCTGGATTATTAACACACATCCAAACACTAACAGTCCTCTTTTCTTTCCACATATTGTGCATATACTATGACCAACAGAAATATGTGCAGTGAAATGAATACTTACAAGTTACTTAATTTGACGAACTGGTGTCAGTTACAATTTTATAACATGAGAACACAATAACAAAGGTACAAAATACATCATTAAAGAACATAACAATACAGATAACATTTGTACTAATACGGACTTTACAAAAGAATCGAAATAACGTATACATCAGTGTTACAGAAATTATGACATACGTACATACATAAAAGATCAGAGTAACTATTGAAACATCAACTTCACACATGAGCAAGAAAACAGAACAGATAAATAATGTCTAAACATCTTTACAAAGTAAATAACTTAGTATTATAAAAATTCTACAACATAACTCTCATCAGCTAAACACATAAAGACAGGAAAAACACAAATACACAAGGGTACACAAACACATAGCCGAATAACACAAGAGGAAAGGGCAGGGTTTGTTTTCAGTGTAACATTTGGTCCAACCCAAAACTTCATTCCATAGATATTTTGTCTTATTTCAACATTTGTTTCCACCACAAAAAGACAATCCAAGCATGCTTTCTGTATTTATATATTCACATATTTCTTACCTCATTATTTATTTTCCATTATCTTACCTCATCAATTATTTCCAAGAAAATCCTACCTAAACCTGTTGTCCCTAAACCCTACTTTTTTGTTCATATCCTCTTTCAAAATACTTTTTTGGCCAAACCATTTTCTTATAGCTTCTCAATGCATTTCTTCCAATTCATCATAACTCGTTCTCTCATATAGCCTACCCCATCTTAAGCTAACTTAAATCTACTGAGCACAAATGCATGAACTAAGGGACGAGGCAATGCAGCAGTACAAAACAATTAACACAAACAGCAATGACAAAAAATGCAAATTGGCAAAGCAAGCAGCAGTAAATCTAAATTAGCAGAGCAAATGCAACATAACAACTAATATGAGCCAATGTGCAGCAACAAGAAAAACAAAACAATAGTAAAACTGGCTTAACAGAGTAATACAAAGTGAAATTTAGAAGCACTATGCCTGGCAAACAGCAGCAGCAAATGCTATAACTTATATCTAAAGATGTCAAAGCTCAAGCAGAAAAAATATCACAGTAAAGATTGGAAATGTCTAATAACTATGTCAGATCTTAACACTAGAGTGAAGCATCACCTTAACTTACACTACTAAAAAGTTACCACTCATTGACAAAAATTATGTATGCAATTTCTGTGAGGGAAAATGCCTTTTTGTGCTCCCTCGTTTTTTTAAGTAGATCATAAAGTTATTATTTACTGGATCTGTAGGCATAAAATATCTATATTAGTACTTCTATAAAATTTTATTTTAACCTATGCTGCACTGCAGCTAGAAACTAGATATTAAACAAAATGAGCAAATAAATACATAAGGCAAGGCGTGAAATGTCATTCACTAGGCAAATGGCGTCTCCAAAGGCAGGAAGAAAATCTCTCAACTAGAAAGACAACAGATATAAACTGTTTCTCATCATTTCATTTGGCATTTTAGTAAATATCATAAATTAAGAGCTCCACAGTGTAATCATGTGTTTTCAAGTTTGAGCGTGTAGTAAATGCGATGCTTTCTACAAAGAAATGTCAATAGCGAGGATAATGGCCTCTCTTTTTTTTCTCCACCTAATGGCTTTCTTTTTTCAAGCGGCTGACACAGCTGGCCGCTCACAATGCACTATGTCAAGGTCACTTGGCTTTCTTACCGAAATATTTACGACAGCAGTTTGCACTACAGTGACACTCTCATATAAAAAATTTCACAGGTCGAGAATTTGCATTACAAATGTGTAGAAACAAAATCCTATAAATATAACAGTGTCCAAAAAATTTTTGGTGGCATTGTGATACATTCACACATGTACACACATTTCATAATTCTTAAATTACGATTCTTGGTTTCCAACATCCTTTTCCACAAATCAGAGTCCCTAACCACTACTCATTATTCATATACATATAAACACGTAATCACATTCCTCATATATGGTAGCATCATCCTATTGATCATAAACATACCTCAACAGCATAATACACATCGTCATCATAATAATAACATCATAACAAAAAAATGGTACAAATGGCTCTGAGCACTATGGGACTCAACTGCTGTGGTCATCAGTCCCCTAGAACTTAGAACTACTTAAACATAACTAATCTAAGGACATCACACACATCCATGCCCGAGGCAGGATTCGAACCTGCGACCGTAGCAGTCGCACGGTTCCGGACTGCGCGCCTAGAACCGCGAGACCACCGCGGCCGGCTAACATCGTAACAGATCAATCACATCTCAAAATCATCACAGCTTCTTTCAATAATTTCAAGACCTTCAATAAAGTCATCTACCTCAAATGTACTTCAAACACCATGCTCACTTACCAAATACAACATTCAAAGCTCTCATAGTATCACAATGGTTCCGAAAAAGTATGAACAGTTTACACAGTGCAGACAAAATACAATTTCATAAGTGTGAAGTTATCCAACTGTGTAATTGCGTAAACATGTGTCACTGAAGGAGTGAAAAGAATGTTTGTTTCTCTGTCAAATAATCAGATAGCTGTGTAATTCTGTGTTAGAGAAATATGGTACCGATGTGTAAAGTTGTATAAGGAAATACCATATTAGCTAGGGCTCCTTTTGCATGCCAAACACATGGTACACAAAGTAAGTATGTACCCCCCTGAGGATTAATGTAATTATAAACTCAGGTGTTACAGATTACAGAAATGGAATGAAATGTATCACAGAAAACCTTTGTATCATTGTAATTAAAAAATCTTTAAAAATAAATGTTTTAAGTACAAAATTAATCACTCACTTGCATGTCCTGTAGCGCTAAATGTGCGTCTTGCTGTAAGATAATTCTGTGGAAGTGCCGTAGTTATCGTCCTCTGTAAGCAAAGTTCTGCTGAAGTTAATGTACTCACCTCATCATAAACAAAAGTGAAATGCTTTGTGTATAGATATTTCGTAGTTATTATGCTTATTGCCACGATGAAGTTAGTACTGTACTGTAACGTATTGTTGTGCTACGGAAAAGGCTGTCTCACATAGTAGCTATACCAAAAAAGTTACTACTAAAACATGTTTTACTTTCCAGAATAATACATAAAAACTGTGCACATATAAAACAGATACACCGCAAAAGCAACAATGTAAATTGTGCCACACATTAGTAGCATCGTGATATAATGGTGTAGCTGTCAAAGAAACCAAATACTAAGTCATCTTTAATCTCGCAGAAGGTACATCAAATAAAGAATGTCTTATCAACTAAACCAAAATGTTGCATTAAAATCTCATTAGCAGTATATGTTCTAAGTATGTAAGCCCTATATTCGTTACCTAATCTTGCAACTAACAAGCAAGAATGTACAAATAACAACATTGTGTCGTCTGTTCACTATAACAATGAATTCGTAATTTCTGTTTAAATAAGTTTTCTTGGTTCTTGACTGGATATTTAACTTCAAACATTGTTGCATGTTAACAGATTCTAACAAAGCATACTAGTAATGTAAAGTGAAAAATTTTATAGCAAAGACTAAGTTAAAAAAAACAGATTATCTCTCAATAAACGGTTTTACATGTGAAATGCAATCCTTTACTATTCCTAGTACGGAGAGTTTCAGTTTCAACGCAATTATCATGTGGTATACGTCGGTAAGGAATACTGGAATTTTTCTCAAGTTTAGCTTATGTTATTTTTCTCAAGTCCAGCCAGTGCACGTGGCTGCCTGCGCTGCGAGTCAGTGTCTGTTTCTTTGTTGGCCCGCGTCGCTATTGGGATAAGGAAACCTAACTTCTTCAAATTCACCTTGTCGAGAGGGCCCTGCCCTGTTTGAATCTCACCAGTTCTGATGCAATTCAGGTCTTTCGTTTTGTCGATAGTTTACATAGTTTCTTGTTTGTCGATCATGTGGTGGAGAATTTCTCCTGGAATCATAACTGCGAGGTGGACCGTTGCGTCTGAAGTTATTCTGTCTCCCTTGATAATAATTATTTTGGTTCCCATATTGTCTGTTTCTATGGTAATCTCTGTCATAGTCATTACTACAGAAATGCGAACTTTCTCTGTAACTATTATTACTCTGTCAGTGGTTGTCATATGGGTGGTGTCTGTTTTGGTCACGATTTGCGTTGTAAGAATAGACTTGTTGTGTCCAGTTATTGTTTCTGTCATCACGGAATTGTGACGGATGTAACCTGTAATTGTTGTGCTCCTGTTTTCGCGTTCCGCGATTGTCAGTGTCAATTTCCAATTCTTGTCACAGTCCCTGACAAACTTCAATGTCGTCTTTGCAACGTCCTGCCAAAATAATATGTCGTAAATGTTCAGGCAATTTGATTAAGCAAATGCGGATGAGTTCTGAGGGGCTGTAAGGGTTTGACAGGTACTGATTCTTGTGCAACATGTCTTCAAAATATTTCACAAGACTGGAAAATTCAGATTGTTCGAAATGTTTCATCATTATGATGCTATGTTTTACTCGGTCTTGTGTAGTTTGAGACCAATATGCTGAGAGGAAGGCATGGTAAAATTCTCCTTCACTGTCGCAATCGTGAATGACCGATGGCATTCTTACAGCTGGTTCATTCTCTAAGTAGCCACACATAAATTCTAATCTGTGCTCTAATGACCAGTTGGGAGGAAAGGAATGAGAGAATTGATGAAGCCACGCTTGTGGATAATTATCGTTGCCGGAATTCTTAAATGTTTTGAATTTACGTGTAGTAATAAACGGCTTATAGTCAAAATCATCATGTCGGCGAGTCGCATGTCGGTCATTGTTACGTCGTTTCGGCGGTTCCATCTCAAAATTCGGTGTACTTTGCCAACTTCTTTCATAATATCCGAAGTGCCCTGTGTTATTATTTTGTGGCTGTTCCGTATTTCTATGTCCCTCTTCCCGTATTGGAGCGCGAGTGTCCTCTGAAATATGTAATTCTTGTGTTACCTGTGTCAACTGATCTTGCACTTCCCGGATTTCTCTTTGTTGTTGCGTATTAATTTGATTCTGGTTTTGTTTGAATTTCCTAATTTGTTCGTACTCTCTTTGTCAGTGAAGGCTACAGGTCTTGCGTCATTCAGACCATCATCCACGTTTGCAGATAAGTTAGTGAACTGATCCGAAAGTTCGGCTCCGATAGTGAACTTATTTCCTCAGTGTGTTTTTCTGAACCAAGTTTCAGAGTGTCCATTTGTGTTAAAATCGTATCTACTGTGTCGTTTAAGTTTTCCTGAGTTTTTGCAAGTTGCGTAACCGAATCGGTAGGTGCAATTGAGTCAATCTTAGCTTGCAGGGTCTCATGATTTTCATGAAAAATAGTTTGCAGTTCTTTTATGGCTGCTTCGTGATTCTGTAATGTATTTTCGTGCCGCGAGAAAATAGGTTGGAAATGCTCACAAATTTGTGTTTTTACGTCATTACAGACTTTTTGACATTTCGATTCGATTTTATGTAACTCAGTAGTTAAATCTTCATGTCTTTGTTCAAGCGTGGTGTTTAACCTTTGAAGATTTTGTTCCATTGTGTCTAACTTTCGAAGATTTTGTTCCATTGTGTCTAACTTTTGAAGCCTTTGCTGCGTTTGTCCCATTTGTTGTACTTGGTCGGTTGTTTGGGGGCAGAGACCAAACAGCGAGGTTATCGGTCTCATAGGGTTAGGGAAGGATGGGGAAGGAAGTCGGCCGTGCCCTTTCAAAGGAACCATCCCGGCATTTGCCTGGAGCGATTTAGGGAAATCACGGAAAACCTAAATCAGGATGGCCGGACGCGGGATTGAACCGTCGTCCTTCCGAATGCGAGTCCAGTGTGCTAACCACTGCGCCACCTCGCTCGGTTTTGTTGTACTAATTGTAATAACAATGCACTGGTGTCTGAAACATGTTCTTCGGTGCTTTTCGGCAGTGAATTTGCACCGGCAACATTCACATTGTGACAAGCAGAAAATGTGTCTATACTTATTTGAGAAAACGGTGAGAACACAAAACCTGAATCTACAGTATTTACGAGATTGTGCCCTGTCATTTCGGATTCCTGAGGCGAGTTGTTGCCCACCGATCGATCGATAATGCTTCCCTGTTCACTAATTGTTTCACTGTCTACGCCATTATTTGCCGCCCACTCCATTTCCCTATGCACAATTACCAAATTACCACTTTGAATGTCTGTTAATTCATTACACAGTGGTGCTGATAAGCTACACTCGTCGTCACTATTATTTCTCAGTTTACTTTGTAGCCGAGTGTTACGTTTTTCACACGCCATTATTGTCACAATATTTCACACGATAACACAGAAAAGCACAATTTGAAGAGCAAAATAAGAAAACACATTAACATAGCACTGAAAATAATATCTAGTTAATTGCAAGCGCAGCTGGGAAATACTTGGTGCAAATCTACATGCATGCCACAACTGTTTTACTGTGCAACAATGAAAAACTACAACTACAAAGGAAATTCTCTCTATGATTACACGCTAGCAATAAACAATATCTACACTAATTACACAAACTACAAGAAAAAAATCAGAAGATTCCTGACCCACAATATTTTTTGGCGCAACGCAATCTGACTTTCAATAATCCCTACAAAAGAATGGCCCTGACTAACATTAACCTATACCTTTCACAAATCATTTACCTCACAAAAATCTTCGTTACTCAGACTACTGCAATACAGCGAGCGCCACTACTGCCAGCTAAATAAAAGATTCAGACTACTGAAGGCACTAACTACTGATAGGCATAGTTATCAAATGAAAGATTTTGATAGAGAACAAACAATGTATTTACCTTAATAGTGTTCAAAAGTCATAATATATATAGCAGTTCATGACATCCATTCTTACCAATGTACTGTTTCTGGTGGACACACGTCCAGATCATCTGCTCTCAAAAATCCGCCATCTCACTTCCCCACATCCATCACTGCTGGCGGCTCACTTCCAACTGCGCAACGCTACGCGCTGTTCACATCCAGCTGCCCAACACTACAATGGCAGACAACAATGCAAACTAGCCACAGACTGCACACAGCACAGCCAGTGATTTTCATACAGAGCGCTACGTGGTGTTACCAATAAGAAAACCTAAACAGCCTAGTTATCACTGTTAGCATTCAATTGCGATTCTTATACATATTTTAACAACGCGTTTGAAGAGACAATGCTCTCATCATCAGGTTGTAAAATCTATTTCATGACTTTTTAGTCCGTTAAATTCATGACATAGATTTTACAACCTGATGATGAGAGCATTGTCTCTTGAAACGCGTTGTTGAAATATGTATAAGAATCGCGGTTGAATGCTAACAGTGATAACCAGTATAACGACAACTGCTACCTCGACTCCATAATGGATTATATCTAAACAGCCCACTTACACATTGACGAATTCATAACACCTCACGCCCCTGGTGAGATAGATAGAAAATTCGATGTTAGTAAGGGAAGGCCATACATCTTGGCATGCATCCTATAAACGTAACTGATTACACAATACAGATTGGTGACAGGCGGTTTGAGAAAATACCTGGCTTAATGAATCTTATTTTCCTAAGACCTACCAATAAACCTATAAATTATTCAGTTAATGATAGGAAAATGTACCGTGTAATGTACATAAGGTCGCAAAAAGCCTGAGCATAAAGCAGTGAACAATCGAATCCCGCAGTATGTATGACGACCCCAACGAGTTAATAGATCGACTATGGCTACTCCTACGGCATCTGCTGCTGCAGGTAATACAGCTAATTCGAATGAGGCTGTTCCCATAACTTCTGAGCTTAGAGAGAGAGAGAGGTTATAGAATAAGTATGGGGGACAGTAGTTCGTGAACTGCACATACCAGCACCCAAAACATACCGTCGTAAGCACGTTGTGATTAAAGGTAACTTATGGCAGGCTGATCTTATAGATATGAGGGATTAACCACATGAGAATAATAGATTCAACCTATTTTTAAGGTTGTTGGTACATAATCCAAATTTACCTGGCCAGTACCTGTGAAAATCAAAACGGGTAGAAACGTCGCGGATGTGTTTGAGCGTTTGCTACAGACATGGACGAATCGATGCTCAGACAACCTCCAAACCGATCACAGTGGAGAGTTTTACAATAGGTATTTCAACACCATGATGCAGCGGTACAGAAACATAGCTACTTAACACAACATTCACTCACCTGAAGATCAGTATCGTGGAGTATTTGAATACAACAATAAAAGGTCGAATGTGGATGTGTTTTAACGTCCGCGGCTCATGCAAATGGACAGATATGCTCCCAGAAATAATTGATCAGTATAATCGAAACAAACATGCACAATAAAAACGAGACCAGTCGATGTACGTGATAATGGACTCATGGATACGTGCTACTATCACATTAAAATGCCGGATCCAACCAGACAGAAATTTAATGTAAGTGTTTTGGTACGTATCTTAAAACACAAGACAGCATTTTAGAAATCATACCTACCGAACTGGTCACCAAATATATTTACAGTTTCAAACTGTAAATCTTAGAACTTATATTTTGAAGGATAGTATAGGCGAAGTAAGTTGCAGGTTGCTTCTACACCGAGGAGTTGCAGAAAACTTCAGAACCGGTTGTAATTCTCGTGGAGAGAGTCATCAGACGGCAGGGAAATAGAGCACTTGTCAAATGGCTTGAGTTTCGTGCAGCACAAAACAGTTGGATTGATGCTAACGATCTGCTATATAATGGGGCACACAGTCCACAACCTCCGCAGTAGCATAACATGCATACTAGGAGATGCATGGTCGAATCCTGCCTCGGGCATGGATGTGTGTGATGTCGTTAGGTTAGTTAGGTTTAAGTAGTTCTAAGTTGCAGGGGACTGATGACCTCAGATATTAAGTCCCATAGTGCTCAGAGCCATTTTTTTAGTAGACGCATTGGAGGAGGTGGTGCTATTCTAGACAAACTGCCAGTGGAATTACACATTCCGTGATAAAATGACTGTGGACTTGGAACAAAGCTTCAGAAACGCTTGGCACGAGGTGATAAGAGGATCAATCTGCTCGACGAAGCGTGCATGGAACACAATATTGCATACCCTGAAAATAAAGATCTCTCAAGACTTCACATTGCAGATAGGATCTTAGCTGATAAGGCTAATGCGATACGGAGAAGAAAGGATATTGGTTTAGGTCAAGGCATCGCAGCATTTTTAATTGATAAAACCATGCGTGGAAAAATTAAGTTGGGTTTGGAGTTATGAATTTCCAGCGAGCTATGAATGCTGCACGTTGTGCACTAAACAAGACGAAGGAGGGTGGGAAGCAGAGCTGTTTGAAGAACTGATCCTGACAGCGATGTATGCAGCTAAAAACGCTCTGAAGCAGAAAGGTGCGGGAAGACGAAGAAGATAGGTTAAATCATCTCGAGTTCTACCAATACCCTAGACGTCTCACGGTTTTCTTCCATTCCTCATCCCAGCCCTCTCCACGCTCTCGGCGGTAGGGTTCTTCGCCGGTGGTGCTACAGCTATTGCTCGAACAGTCAAGAACGCGCAAAACTCCCATCGCAGTTACAAGAGGCAAGAAGACATAACCGCATGATGGAAGACGCAGCCATTAGAAATGGACTGTACTTGAAACGCACAGGAAAGGACTTGGTCTATTCATAAATTAAAAATCAGGCCGTTGGAGGTCCTATCAGATATCACTGATCTTCTTAAGTTTGTTAGAAACAAAATTCAACATTCCAAGGTTACCGAAGACTATCTGGAGAAATGGTGAATGTGGTATTGTGAATTTGGACATTGCTGGAGTCTCCAACACCCACTGGGTGTCATATATCAGACATGCGGATACCGTCTACTATTTCGACTCATGTGGTGAGGTGCAACCGCCAGAAGAATTACAACGATACTTCAGATAAGATTAGATTAGATTTACTTTCATTCCAATTGATCTGTAGTGAGGAGGTCCTCCAGGATGTAGAACATGCCAGAACTCAAAGAAAACGTGTGTTCTGCAGTTTTCAGCTCTATCAGAACTTTAATACAAACCTCTGCGGACATCTTGACGTTTACAAGGAAGAATATGTAAAGAGGTGCTTTAAACATTCTGTCATCACTTGAGGTTGTGATGCAACGTTTGACGTTAAAAGAGCGATCATCTGTTTTGAGTGGAAATTACTTCCCGCCAACAGATTTGAGCACTGGTTAATGGAGTATTGGATAGATTGGACTGGAGATGTACAACAGCAACCCAAATATCACAACAAACTGCATCTGAACATTAATGGTGAAAAAGACATTATGAAAGTAGAACCGGGTGCATACGATTTCGGCGATTTAAACAAAGTCTTACAACAGTCCGGAAAGGTATTGAGCTACGTGCAAACATCAATATACACTCCTGGAAATGGAAAAAAGAACACATTGACACCGGTGTGTCAGACCCACCATACTTGCTCCGGACACTGCGAGAGGGCTGTACAAGCAATGATCACACGCACGGCACAGCGGACACACCAGGAACCGCGGTGTTGGCCGTCGAATGGCGCTAGCTGCGCAGCATTTGTGCACCGCCGCCGTCAGTGTCAGCCAGTTTGCCGTGGCATACGGAGCTCCATCGCAGTCTTTAACACTGGTAGGATGCCGCGACAGCGTGAACGTGAACCGTATGTGCAGTTGACGGACTTTGAGCGAGGGCGTATAGTGGGCATGCGGGAGGCCGGGTGGACGTACCGCCGAATTGCTCAACACGTGGGGCGTGAGGTCTCCACAGTACATCGATGTTGTCGCCAGTGGTCAGCGGAAGGTGCACGTGCCCGTCGACCTGGGACCGGACCGCAGCGACGCACGGATGCACGCCAAGACCGTAGGATTCTACGCAGTGCCGTAGGGGACCACACCGCCACTTCCCAGCAAATTAGGGACACTGTTGCTCCTGGGGTATCGGCGAGGACCATTCGCAACCGTCTCCATGAAGCTGGGCTACGGTCCCGCACACCGTTAGGCCGTCTTCCGCTCACGCCCCAACATCGTGCAGCCCGCCTCCAGTGGTGTCGCGACAGGCGTGAATGGAGGGACGAATGGAGACGAGTCGTCTTCAGCGGTGAGAGTCGCTTCTGCCTTGGTGCCAATGATGGTCGTATGCGTGTTTGGCGCCGTGCAGGTGAGCGCCACAATCAGGACTGCATACGACCGAGGCACACAGGGCCAACACCCGGCATCATGGTGTGGGAAGCGATCTCCTACACTGGCCGTACACCACTGGTGATCGTCAAGGGGACACTGAATAGTGCACGGTACATCCAAACCGTCATCGAACCCATCGTTCTACCATTCCTAGACCGGCAAGGGAACTTGCTGTTCCAACACGACAATGCACGTCCGCATGTATCTCGTGCCACCCAACGTGCTCTAGAAGGTGTAAGTCAACTACCCTGGCCAGCAAGATCTCCGGATCTGTCCCGCATTGAGCATGTTTTAAATAATGAGTTACATGCAATGACTGACTTTAACCAGAAAGGTTCAATAGGGCGCCCACTGAGTTCAACAAAAGGGCAAGATTCTAGTAAATTTTCGAAGCCAGATCTGACTGCAGACATACTGGCCGTCAATACAGTCTGAGTCGAGGGAACGTTGCAACGATCTCCTATCTCAACGACAGTTTGATTCGTACTATTCACGGATTTTCCCCCTCAGTTGCAACGGGGTATAAGATTGTTGAGATTCCTTCCAATGCAATATACCTTCGAGTGACAGTTGAGACACTGGACTATTTGGAGTTGCGTATTGTGGACCGGAATAATCAACTGGTTGACTTTAATGGTGAGGAAATCATTGTAAGATTACATGTAAGTCAGGATGGACGTGTGGTATAAAACCAGTATACGCAATCAACAGCACGTCACCTCACTGCCGAATCGCAAAATGATAACGTGGGCAAACTCTGAGTTTCTTAAATTAGTTGGCTTGAAACCTTGCAATGACGTCCTCACTCAATATAACCAGTCCAGTAGATTATGATGAGCGATTTATAAGTCAGGAATACTTCTCGCCTATACTTTGCACTTCATCCACGTTAAAAAAATGATGAAATTAGGACTGTCATCCAGCACCAAGACGCGCTCACGCTTCCATGCAAGAGTTTCATCTATCTGGAGGGTTCGTTCAAGAAAACCGACGGCAGCGATACGGTGGGATCAAAGCGTATTGCTTTAGCGTTCCTGTGTTAAGAGATAAACTACGAAGTCCATTGGTCTGAGATCTAATGTACACGCAATGTCGGCGTAACATCAACCCTTAAAACATACGTCTGTGCATCACCCACGGATTTGAGTGGTTTAGAAAATGTAGGACGTTCCGTAGATGATCTGACGAATAGTGCAGTTGCAGAGTACATGCTATTTACTGCATGCATACCTCTAAAAATGTTTATGGGCTACTTTGAAGAAATGAGGCAGATTATTATGAATGCTAAACAGGAACTTATTCAGTTATGGAGTGCGACGGGTAATAACTCATACATTCAAGGAGCTCCAGAGGAGAATATGATCCTCACATCAGTGTATCAAACGAAGAGTGTTTAAACCTTTTAAAAGTCTTGAATTCCGGTACATTTCTATCACTAACATTTCGCTCGTGGTAGGTTCTCGAGTACTCAGTGCAACCAACTGCAAGCAGACAAATAAGGGCTATTAAAGCCTCTTCGCAGCTAGAGACACCTAGATTCAGACTGATAGAAGACTATAGCAAATTAGTGCACCGTATTCTACAACTAAGGCAGTTATAAGAGTCGAGGGGCATGAAAGGGAAGCAGTGGTTGGGAAAGGAGTGAGACAGGGTTGTAGCCTCTCCCCGATGTTATTCAATCTGTATATTGGGCAAGCAGTAAAGGAAACAAAAGAAAAATTCGGAGTAGGTATTAAAATTCATGGAGAAGAAGTAAAAACTTGAGGTTCGCCGATCAGATTGTAATTCTGTCAGAGACAGCAAAGGACTGGTTCAAGTTCAAGTGGCTCTGAGCACTATGGGACTTAACATCTGTGGTCATTAGTCCCCTACAACTCAGAACTACTTAAACCTAACTAACCTAAGGACATCACACACATCCACGCCCGAGGCAGGATTCGAACCTGCGACCGGAGCGGTCACGCGGTTCCAGACTGAAGCGCCTAGACCGCACGGCCACACCGGCCGGCAGCAAAGGACTGGGAAGAGCAGTTGAACGGAATGGACAGTGTCTTGAAAGGAGGATATAAGATGAACATCGACAAAAGCAAAACGAGGATAATGGAATGTAGTCAAATTAAATCGGGTGATGCTGAGGGGATTAGATTAGGAAATGAGACACTTAACGTAGTAAAGGAGTTTTGCTATTTAGGGAGTAAAATAACTGATGATGGTCGAAGTAGAGAGGATATAAAATGTAGACTGGCAACGGCAAGGAAATCGTTTCCGACGAAGAGAAATTTGTTAACATCGAGTATAGATTTAAGTGTCAGGAAGGCGTTTCTGAAAGTATTTGTATGGAGTGTAGCCATGTATGGAAGTGAAACATGGACGATAACCAGTTTGGACAAGAAGAGAATAGAAGCTTTCGAAATGTGGTGCTACAGAAGAATGCTGAAGATAAGGTGGGTAGATCACGTAACTAATGCGGAGGTATTGAATAGGACTGGGGAGAAGAGAAGTTTGTGGCACAACTGGACTAGAAGATGGGATCGGTTGGTAGGACATGTTTTGAGGCATCAAGAGATCACAAAATTAGCATTGGAGGGCAGCGTGGAGGGCAAAAATCGTAGAGGGAGACCAAGAGATCAATACACTAAGCAGATTCAGAAGGATGTAGGTTGCAGTAGGTACTGGGAGATGAAGAAGCTTGCACAGGATAGAGTAGCATGGAGAGCTGCATCAAACCAGTCTCAGGACTGAAGACCACAACAACAACAACAACAACAACTCTACAACTGCAAGTTAACTAATGCCAAAGTCCATATGAATTCAGAATTCTACCCAGATGACAATTTACACTTGCATTGGGAAGCAAAGGTATACAGTCTAGCATACGACATGTATGCGAGGTTTTGTGCTTCTTACTATGAAAGTGCTGAAGAAGAAGGAGGACGGTGCCTACTCAGTCCACTGAAGTTCAAGGAGCTATTACCAATCATCGTAACAGACATCTCGAAACAGAACGAGATAATTAAGTCTGGTCCTGCAGGTGTGCGAATTGAATTTGAATCTTCCACAAATTTCCCAGAACTACATGACCTTTGAACAACTACTGCTGCCCACTGGTGTTGTGCAACGAGCTGTATAAATGAACAGGTGCTGCCCCATACCTAGAGCATTCCGCAATGGCATCTCAGAGTGTGAACATCATTGCAGACACTCAGAGTTTCTACGATGATGAACGCAGGCAGTCATATTTAAATATGTTGCATTCGTAGTGTATACAGAAGATGCAGCAATAATAGAAACGTGCTCAGCAAAAATTGCTTCATTGAGGTCTTTCAAGTATGTAAATTTGTGCTAAGACACGGAAGAGAGCAAAATGGTTAACACAGTTCTACCATGGAATTCACTGCGATGATCCTGGTATACCCCATAAAGATATTGTTACGTATCTTCAATTATTCGACCACATGAATATCATCATCTACATGAAGGGCAAGGAGAAGATCTTATGGATGCTTCGAATCTTCAATTTTGCTGCTATTTACGACCTAGAATTGTACAGGTGCCTGCTCTCCATCAACTCAAGAAGAAGAAGAAGAAGAAGTAATGTGAAAATAGTGTTCCTGTGTCTGCTTACCAAAAAGTAAAATTACTTTTGTTGGATGAGAAATAAATAAATTTTTACCTAACAACCTCTATGTTCCTTTTTTCAGCCGTGTTCCCACTTTGACTGTGTACAGTATTAACCAGATGCTATCGCTGTGGCTTTCTTCAAGCACAGGAGACATAATTTTAGGCATGTCTGTGGAAGCAGACACGGTCATGCGCCTCCTGTTCCCATAACACAATTCATGCTGGACGATAGGTGTAATTCCGTGCAACTATTCTATATATTTTGTTATCTTCCATCTTATGCTTCATCTCTTTAATAGCACTCATTTTCAGCAAAATTAATGTCATTTGTGACCTGCACAGTATATATATATATATATATATATATATATATATATATATATATATATATATATATAGGGTGAGTCACCTAACATTACCGCTGGATATATTTCGTAAACCACATCAAATACTGACGAGTCGATTCCACAGACCGAACGTGAGGAGAGGGGCTAGTGTAATTGGTTAATACAAACCATAAAAAAATGCACGTAAGTATGTTTTTTAACACAAACCTACTTTTTTTAAATGGAACCCCGTTAGTTTTGTTAGCACATCTGAACAAATAAACAAATACGTAATCAGTGCCGTTTGTTGGATTGTAAAATGTTTATTACATCCGGAGATATTGTAACCTAAAGTTGACACTTGAGTACCACTCCTCCCCTGTTCGATCGTGTGTATCGGAGAGCACCGAATTACGTAGGAATCCAAAGGGATCGGTGATGGACCTTAGGTACAGAAGAGACTGGAACAGCACATTACGTCCTCATGCTAACACCTTTTTATTGGTCTTTTTCACTGACGCACATGTACATTACCATGAGGGGTGAGGTACACGTACACACGTGGTTTCCGTTTTCAATTACGGAGTGGAATAGAGTGTGTCCCGACATGTCAGGCCAATAGATGTTCAATGTGGTGGCCATCATTTGCTGCACACAATTGCAATCTCTGGCGTAATGAATGTCGTACACGCCGCAGTACATCTGGTGTAATGTCGCCGCAGGATGCCACAATACTTTGTTTCATATCCTCTGGGGTTGTAGGCACATTACGGTACACATTCTCCTTTAACGTACCCCAGAGAAAGAAGTCCGGAGGTGTAAGATCAGGAGAACGGGCTGGCCAATTTATGCGTCCTCCACGTCCTATGAAACACCCGTCGAACATCCTGTCAAGGGTCAGCCTAATGTTAATTGCGGAATGTGCAGGTGCACCATCATGCTGATACCACATACGTCGACGCGTTTCCAGTGGGGCATTTTCGAGCAACGTTGGTAGATCATTCTGTAGAAACGCGATGTATGTTGCAGCTGTTTGGGCCCCTGCAATGAAGTGAGGACCAATGAAGTGGTCGCCAATGATTCTGCACCATACATTTACAGTCAACGGTCGCTGTCGCTCTACCTGTCTGAGCCAGCGAGGATTGTCCACGGACCAGTAATGCATGTTCTGTAGATTCACTGCCCCGTGGTTTGTGAAACCCGCTTCATCGGTACACAGGTAGAACTGCAAGGCATTCTCTGTTAATGCCCATTGGCAGAATTGCACTCGATGATTAAAGTCATCAGCATGTAATTGCTGGTGTAGCGACACATGAAACGGGTGAAAGCGGTGACGATGCAGCATGCGCATGACACTACTTTGACTCAGTCCACAGGCTTTCGCAATGTCCCGTGTACTCATGTGTGGGTTCATGGCAACAGCGGCTAACACACCAACTGCACTCGCTTCTCCTGTGACGGGCATGTTACGGACCCGTTTGCGTGCTACGACCATACCTGTTGCATACAGTTGGCGGTAGATGTTTTGCAATGTGCGGCACGTTGGATGCTCTCTGTCTGGGTACCGTTCTGCATACACCGTGCAGGATTCAGCTGCATTTCGTCGACACTCTCCATAGATGAGTATCATCTCCGCCTTTTCAGAGTTCGAATACACCATGGTCACAGTTCCTACAACACTACACTATCACAGACGTCTGGTAACACGGTGCATTACAGTTGGTCTGCATGCGGAGATGAATGCAGAATAACAACAGCAGCAAGCGCTACATTCGAACACTGCGACAGCTAGACCAAACCACAACAGTGCACTACAGCCACACTCGTAATCACGGTCGTCATCGTAAACATGACCCTGCAGATGCTGCTCGCCGACCGTGGCCCGTGTTTGTTACAACACGCAACTGAACGCCGGAGGTTTCAAGCGTCAACTTTAGGTTACAATATCTCCGGATGTAATTAACATTTTACAATGCAACAAACGGCAAAGATTACGTATTTGTTTATATGTTCAGATGTGCATACAAAACTAACGTGGTTCCATTTAAAAAGAACGTAGGTTTGTGTTAAACATCATACTTCCGTGCATTTTTGTATGGTTTGTATTAACCAATTACACTAGCCCCTCTCCTCACGATCGGTCTGTGGAATCGGTTCGTCAGTATTTGAGGTGGTTTACGAAATATATCCAGCGGTAACGTTAGGTGTCTCACCCTATATATATATATATATATATATATATATATATATATATATATATATAGGTCACAAATGACGTTAATTTTGCTGAAAATGAGTGCTATTAAAGAGATGAAGCATAAGATGGAAGTAACAAAATATATATAATAGTTGCACGAAATTACACCTATCGTCCAGCATGAATTGTGTTATGGGAACAGGAGGCGCATGACCGTGTCTGCTTCCACAGACATGCCTAAAATTATGTCTCCTGTGCTTGAAGAAAGCCACAGCGATAGCATCTGGGTAATACTGTGCGCAGTCAAAGTGGGAACACGGCTGAAAAAAGGAACATAGAGGTTGTTAGGTAAAAATTTATTTATTTCTCATCCAACAAAAGTATATATATATATATATATATATATATATATATATATATATATATATATACTGTGCAGGTCACAAATGTTCAATAGGGGATAGTTTTTTTTTTTTTTTGTAAATGTCCGCAACTCGTGGTCGTGCGGTGGCGTTCTCGCTTCCCGCGCCCGGGTTCCCGGGTTCGATTCCCGGCGGGGTCAGGGATTTTCTCCGCCTCGTGATGACTAGGTGTTGTGTGATGCCCATTGGTTAGTTAGGTTTAAGTAGTTCTAAGTTCTAGGGGACTGATGACCATAGATGTTAAGGCCCATAGTGCTCAGAGCCATTTGAACCATTTTTTTTTTAATAACAGGAACAAAGATGAACGGTGAAAATTTTTTTTTCTTGTTTCTTCAGTTCAGACAAATAAAATATAGTTTTTGAGGAACAATATAATTCTTGAGGCACAATGTAGTTTTTGAGGTACAATATAGTATTTTTGAGGTACAAATTGACTCTGCTATTCCAATGCAACTTACACGCTAGGACAGTGACACTAGTCGAGAATATTCTTTTTTTATAAATCTACGGTAAAAGTAATGTGGAGATATTTTCTTTATGACAACTAAATTTCACAGTCCCAATAGCATAGCCTCTACAATAATTCTGATGGATTGTGCACACTAAGAATCTAATTTCAACAGCCGCAATAGCAAAGGCTTTTACAATAAAAATTCTGAGGGAAAACTATTCCGACTTGGATGGCTAGCGGCAGGTGAAAACACTTAAAAATTATTCTATTTACAAGATGAACATGGCGCATCGATATGTGTATTTACAAGCTACACAGAAGTTACGTATGAACAAACAAATAAATATACAAATATTTTTTATGTTTATGCTTTTCAAATATTTTTACACTTTTTTAAACTTTTTCACATACATGGTGATGTGTCGATAGAAGTGCCGACACAGTGTGGTTTGAGGAGACCGATATGCACGCTATAAGCTCACGCAGGATGGCGTGAGGCCTGAAACAGGATACGTAATGAATGCTGTAAAGAAAAGTACGTAGCTTCTGGAATACTTAACTTTAATCCATCATTTGTATACATCGTTCTTGATGAGACATGCTTCATACGATAACTATCAATTGCTATGGCGCCTTGCTAGGTCGCAGCCATTGACTTAGCTGAAGGCTATTCTAACTATCTGCTCTGCAAATGAGCGAGGCTTCGTCAGTGTGCATCGCTAGCTAAGTCGTCCGTACAACTGGGGCGAGTGCTAGTCCGTCTCTCGAGACCTGCCGTGTGGTGGCGCTCGGTCTGCGATCACTGACAGTGGCGACACGCGGGTCCGACATGTACTAATGGACCGCGGCCGAGTTAAAGCTACCACTTAGCAAGTGTGGTGTCTGGCGGTGACACCACACATGGTGTGCATACATATGCATGTTTTTGTTTTTTTATTCACATACGTAGAACAGATAAATATTTACTCCACACACACACACACACACACACAAAATCACTTACACTATGATAAAAGGGTCATACTACTGCTCTGCAGGTACACACACTCTCTCTCCCTCTCTGTCTCATTCTCTCACTCTCACTTAGAGTCCCACACCCCTTCTCTTGCAACAACTTAGTAATGTGAGTACGGGAGATTTTCAATCCCGTCATCACAAATGACCCTTTTATCGTAATCAGGCGACAGGCCGATTTTAGACTGCAGTACAATGTATACCTCATGTGCTCTCTATCGAAAACTGGTCTGCCGTACCATATGCGGCGGCGGCGGTGCAGCACCGCGAACACCACTGTACAGGCATCGCAAATAGTCTTCGATAGATAGAGCTCTCGATGCCATGTGACGCACACCCTTAGCCTGCCTCTGGGTATCACTTTCCAATGTGCGATATGCATACATTTTTGAGTTTAGACCTACAACCTCCACAATCGGCAATCCATTCGCCTCATCCTTCATAAGGCCGATAACCTTCCTGTTCTGTGGAACAATGCTGTAGGGATTACCGGCCGTGTAAGAGTATGTCAAGAATTCACTACCACAGTACCTTATTTTTTTTATAGGAATAGCAATTCTTCTCCCAATAGATGAAGCTATCTGTATCCATATAAAGTAATTTAGATATGTGAAATGAGTGTTCGTAAACTCATAATGAAAGCGATAGATGTGAAGTTTGGATACGGCTAGTATACACATCTCCATATAAATAGGTTTCGTAAACTCTGCTGCAGTCTCGCCATCTCCACAGCAACAAAGTTCTTTTTGAATATGGTGACCCGCTTAAAATTTGGTCTGGCAAAGCATTTTCTTACGTCATAACGCCCATCCCATTCGGTTCTAATTAAAATTTCAAGTCAATCCCTCAAATTCTCCATTCTTTTGCCGAAAATTTAATTATTCATTAATCTGTAAAAGTCTTTCCAAAAGTCACATATCGCAGAAGCTCTGTGTCTCATATTCAAATCAATATAGTCCTTCAACCTGAGTGATTCTAACCAGCTTGTTAGCTAAGTTGAGACACAGCTGGAGATTACAATAAAATGATGTTTCTCCGCTCATTCCTCAGAATTGTCATCAGTTTTGGCATGAAACCTCCTCATGGAACTAGTTGCTCCGAACACAGCAGCAGATCAGTGTGCGCATTATGCAAACTAATGAAGTATGTGAGTTCTGCCTCTACAACAAACCCCACATCAGAATGAGCTGCCATACCCCCATGATTTTTCCACCTAACCCCTTGCATTCGTATCCAGGCACACACTGAAACTCAAAAATCGGCAGTGATTGCTGCATGGCGTGACCATATAAGTTGTTTACATCCAGGTACGTTATGTAATTCGAATTAAATGATGTGCTGAACCTGTCACCCATCTGTGGGTTATTTGCCTTTGCATGCCTATGCATACACTGGCAAGTCCCCCACGGATTCCTCGCTCAAAGAAAAGAAGCATGTCAGAATCGGTCAATAATTCGTTTTCTTGAACATTGCGTCTCAAGACAACCCAGGTGATGTGTACTAAAAGGTGGGATCCAGTGAACATGTGGCCACGTAGAGCCTTCAGAATTTCTTGAAAACGTCCACAAGCCGTGCCTACTCTCCTAAAGTGGAGATGCTGAATTCCTGCCAAACATTCACGGCATGCTCATACTCTGCGTCGGTTACGGCATCGCCTGTAAGGTTGCTGGAGAAAGCAGTTATGTCGGGTAGCCTGGTTTCATTGAGTTTCGACCTACTATCTACATGATCACATGGGAAAACCCCTTCCTATCACAAGTTGAAACTTTTCCTCGTTGGGAAACGCAGCTTGAATGATTTGCATATTCTTCCAAGATGGAGTTTCAACGTGTTTCTAGAGTGGTGCCTGCAAAAACGTAGCGTATCAAGGAAGCGGAGCGTAATTCTTGGCATCATTCATTTGGAGAATGAAATGTATTTCTCGACGCTCTCAGTTAGAGCACTGATCTGATTTTTCTCCCAACCGAAATCAGCCAAGTACTCAACTAGAAAGTGAGCGCCATATCCTCTTAAATTATGGAAGAAAACGGGTATGTGCCTTGGTAGTTGACCTAGTAGATAGTGTCGGAAGTTCCATGCGGCTTTTCGCGGATGATGCTGTAGTATACAGAGACGTTGCAGCATTAGAAAATTGTAGCGAAATGCAAGAAGATCTGCAGCGGATAGGCACTTGGTGCAGGGAGTGGCAACTGACCCTTAACATAGACAATTGTAATTTATTGCGAATACATAGAAAGAAGGATCATTTATTGTATGATTATGTGATAGCGGAACAAACACTGGTAGCAGTTACTTCTGTAAAATATCTGGGAGTATGCGCCCGGAACGATTTGAAGTGGAATGATCATATAAAATTAATTGTTGGTAAGGCGGGTACCAGGTTGAGATTCATTGGGAGAGGCCTTGGAAAATGTAGTCCATCAACAAAGGAGGTGGCTTACAAAACACTCGTCCGACCTATACTTGAGTATTGCTCTTCAGTGTTGGATCCGTACCAGATCGAGTTGACAGAGGAGATAGAAAACATCCAAAGAAGATCGGCGCATTTCGTCACAGGGTTATTTGGTAAGCGTGATAAGCGTGATAGCGTTACGGATATGTTTACAAACTCAAGTGGCAGACTCTGCAATTGAGGCGCTCTGCATCGCGGTGTAGCTTGCTGTCCAGGTTTCGAGAGGGTGCGTTTCTGGATGAGGTATCGAATATATTGCTTCCCCCTACTTATACCTCCCGAGGAGATCACGAATGTAAAATTAGAGAGATTCGAGCGATCACGGAGGCTTTCCGCAGTCGTTCTTCCCGCGAACCATACGCGACTGGAACAGGAAAGGGAGGTAATGACAGTGGCACGTAAAGTGCCCTCCGCCACACACCGTTGGGTGGCTTGCGGAGTATAATTGTAGATGTTGATGCAGTTGTAAGTAGCTGGTAATTCAAACTGCACGCATTGTGAGCTGTGCCTCAGAACTTCCCCGTAAGATGACAGTGGTCCCCAGTAGGAGCTTCGGCTTTTCTGTCTAACAGCAGCCCACAAATATGACAATCAACTGCATTTATACAAATCTTCATTCTCCTCCGATTTGGTCATGGGAACGTTATCATTGTAAAGCTTATCAACCTCCCATGGTAGGTTTTTGAGCTCAGTGAGCAGCCAAACCGCAGGACTATACCCAACGTAAGGTTTGTAGCATTTAAGAATGGAATCATGGGACGATACAAGTTGGTATGCTGCCGCATGTGGTACGCGTTTTTCTCCAAAGGTGGTATGTGAGGAGGTAGGGTCACTTTCACAGTGGATCACATGAGCGAGAAGGCATTCAAAGTCGGTGTACGCTTTATGAATTTGTTTTCCTCAGTAGGCATAATAACATGTACCAGGTTCTTGGAAGCGCGATCTACTACATGCGCTGTTAATAACTTGTCTGAGGAGAAATAATTCAGGCACCTTCAGCAAATATGTTTTTTTATGTTATTTTTCGACAATTGGCTGTAAAGGAGTCGGGACATGTCTTTGATCCAAACGTAGTGATAGTTATCATCTTGAGAGAAGAGCATCGCTCACCGAAAAATTTTGAGAAATGGAGGTGGCCGACGACAATATGCTTGACTTGCTCATACGACTTGCTTATCTTCTACAGGCCATAAAAATGAACCGATATTCCGGTTTCTGCGCCTCAGATTTAGACATGTTCTGGATTTTGACGGGGAACTCAATACCATCAAAGTTATAAGAGCCACCAATATTATCACCTGCATGGTAGGTACTAGGACGTTCAGGATGAACCCTAAGATCGTAATTTCTCTCCCCAGCCAGAACTGACCATGCAAAACAAACCTGATCGGTTTTATTTTCGACATAAGTGCATGCCCTCTTCCTAGCTATATCTTTAGGGAGCTTGATATAGCTTGACCCTCCATTTACCAGATCATAGACATGTATATGGATGTCCAGGTGTAGTAGTATTCGTCTGCGTGCTTCAACGGACCATCTGACTTCCATTTCGGAAAACTGAGCCAGTATAGCACTCAAGGTGGATTTACGAAACCACTTGGCGATTGACGTGCTCCGCACTATCACGTCATTTTCCACCCAAAGATAATGAAGAGTTGTCTCTCCAACATCACAATCAACTTTTTTTTTGGGGGGGGGGGCGGGGAGGGATGGGTGCAGTAGTTCGAAGTAGAGCATCACACTACGTTTACTGGCGGAATATCAGAATATCACGAACCATTGACTACCTTGAGGCACTCCTTTTTCACTACAGGAAGGCACGTCCTTAGAAAACCATCAGGGTCGCGGTACCCTCCTGCTGGGAGCGCGATCCTCGTTAACGAGGTTCGCTCCTCAAAGGCATCTGCAATCCCCGAGTATTGTAATTGTGGTATAGTATCACTGACCTGATGCCCTTCACCAAAAGGACGGGAGAGAGAACTGCCAATAACCACAGGATCTTCTCTATTACTATTAATGCTATTCGGCATCCACCCTGCTGATGATGGTGCTGGGGACGGTAAATACGTATATGCAGAGGCACACATACCTTGACTTTACACCGATTCTGACGAGGCTGATATAATGATGATGATGATGATGATGATGATGATGATGAAAGAGGATGCTGTGCTGCTACCAGGTCAGACCAATGGGAACAGTAAGGCTGCAGTGATGGTTCCTGATGCTGTCGTGGCTGCTGCTGCAGACCCGACCCGGTAACTTGAGGGGTGATGGCTCGTTGCTCGGTCCACGGACGCCAGAGCGGCGGTGCAAGGGTGGTGGCAGCGGTGGCGCCGGCGGCGGCGGCTCTCGGCGCGGCGACTAGTGGCGCCCTTATAAGCGATTCGTGCCTTACCGGGTGCCGATTTGGCGACGAAGAAGGTTCAGCCAATCCCGGTATGCGCACCACACTGTGTTCGGTTGCAGACATGCGACGGCTGTAGAAAAAAAGATTAAAAAATAATACTTACGTACATTGCTTTCCGCTGCTGGCGAAGTGAAAGAAAGAATACTAACGAGCACAAGACTATAACCAGAGTGAGTAATTACTTTTTCCATTCTGGCTCCAAAGCTTTAACACTTCATTGGACAACTCCACCAAACCCTCAAAGGAGTCATCATCATCGTCATCGTCATCTTCTAACTGGGTCAGATCACAGCGCCTTTCCTCTTCCTCTAGTTCAGTGACCCTTTGTCTGACCCACTCAGGCAAGTCATTGTCCCCATCCGAATCAGAATCTGGCAGTTGGCTGTCTCGTCTACAACAAGCAAGATATACAGGGTGGTCCACTGATAGTGACCGGGCTAAATATCTCACAAAATAAGCATCGAACGGAAAAACTACAAAGAACGAAACTCGTCTAGCTTCAAGGGGGAAACCAGATGGCGCTATGGTTGGCCCGCTAGATGGCGCTGCCATAGGTCAAACTACTTTTTTTTTTTTTACATAGGAACCCCCATTTTTATTACATATTCGTGTAGTACGTAAAGAAATATGAATGTTTTAGTTGAACCACTTTTACGCTTTGTGATAGATGGCGCTTAATAGTCGCAAACTTCTAAGTACGTGGTATCACGCAACATTCCGCCAGTGCGGACGGTATTTGCTTCGTGATACATTACCCGTGTTAAAATGGACCGTTTACCAATTGCTGAAAAGGTCGATATCGTGTTGATGTATCGCTATTGTGATCAAAATGCCCAACGGGAGTGTACTATGTATGCTGATCGGTATCGTGGACGACATCATCCAAGTGTCCGGACCGTTCGCTGGATATTTAAGGAAACAGGAAGCGTTGAGCCGCATGTGAAACGTCAACCACGACCTGCAACAAATGATGATGCCCCAGTAGGTGTTTTAGCTGCTGTCGCGGCCTATCAGCACATCAGTAGCAGACAAATTACGCGAGAATCGGAAATCTCAAAAACGTCGGTATTGAGAATGCTACATCGAAATCGATCGCACCTTTACCATATTTCTATGCACCAGGAATAGCATGGTGACGACTTTGAACGTCCTGTACAGTTCTGCCACTGGGCACAAGAGAAATTACGGGACGATGACATATTTTTGGTATGCGTTCTATTTAGCGACGAAGCGTCATTCACCAACAACGGTGACGTAAACCGGCATAATATGCACTACTGGGAACGGAAAATCCACGATGGCTGCGATAAGTGGAACATCAGCAACCTTGGCGGGTTAATATATGGTGCGGCATTATGGGAGGAAGGATAAAATGGTTCAAATGGCTCTGAGCACTATGGGACTTAACATCTATGCTCATCAGTCCCCTAGAAATTAGAACTACTTAAACCTAACTAACTTAAGGACAGTACACAACACCCAGTCATCACGAGGCAGAGAAAATCCCTGACCCCGCCGGGAATCGAACCCGGGAACCCGGGCGTGGGAAGCGAGAATGCTATCGCACGACCACGAGCTGCGGACGGAGGAAGGATAATTGGCTCCCATTTTACCTTGGTAATCTAAATTTTGCAATGTATTCTGATTTCCTACGTATTTTTCTACCGATGTTTCACTGCATGACAGAAAGGCGATGTACTTCCAACATCGTGGATGTCCGGCACATAGCTCGCGTGCGGTTGAAGCGATATTGAATAGCATAATTCATGACAGGTGGATTGGTCGTCGAAGCACCATACCATGGCCCGCAGGTTCACCGGATCTGACGTCCCCAGATTTCTTTCTGTGGGGAAAGTTAAAGGATATTTACTATCGTAATCCACCGACAACGCCTGACAACATGCGTCAGCGCATTGTCAATGTATGTGCGAACATTACGGAAGGTGAACTACTTGCTGTTGAGAGGAATGTCGTTACACATGTTGCCAAATCAAATGCATTCAGGTTGACGGACATCATTTTGAGCATTTATTGCATTAATATGGTATTTACAGCTAAACACGTTGTAACAGCATGCGTTTTCAGAAATGATAAGTTCACAAAGGTACATGTATCATATTGGAACAACCGAAAAAAAAATGTTCAAACGTACCTATGTTGTACTCTTTAATTTAAAAACCTATCTGTTACCAACTGTTCGTCTAAAATTGTGGGCCATATGTTTGTGACGATTACAGCGCCATCTATCACAAAGCGAAAAAAGTGGTCCAACTAAAACATTCATATTTCTTTACGTACTATACGAATATGTAATAAAAATAGGGGTTCTTATTTTAAAAAACGCGGCGCCATCTAGCGGGCCAACCCCAGCGCCATCTGGCTTCCCCTTCAAGCTAGACGAATTTTGTTCTTTGTAGTTTTTTCGTTTGACGCTTATTTCGTCCCGATCACGACCAGTGGACCACCCTGTATAAATAAAAGAAACAAGTATGAAATAAAAAAATTAGAATCGCTACTATACAAGAACAGATTACATTGAAAATTATACTCACATGGCAGTCTTCGCTGTGAACCCAGTGCTGGAGGTTGGACTTTGAGAGTCTGCCAAAGTTGAGCCCCCTCCCGTCTCTCCTCACACTCCAAGATAAAATCCTGGATTTGCACTATAACAAGGAGACGGAAGTGATAAGAGGAATTTAACATATACACGAAAATTTACACACAAATTATTTACTCACTTGGTAATTCTGCCTCCAGAACTCTATGCCTCTTGCCGCTATACTCTGATCAGTTACTGCTGCTACCTCTCCTTATCTTGGGAAGAAACAACACAAGCATAGACAGAGACGAAGCTACACACAATAAGGCGGACAGGAGTGGGCTGAGGACGACAGAGGTTGGTTGTGGGTTTATATATAAACCGAGGAGAACAATGAGAGAGTTTCGTTTGAATGGAGAGTCAATGAGAAGCCTCTATAGAACGTCACAATTTCCTGGAAGGGCTTGATCTGACCATCGTCTCTCTTTCCAAATAACGAGAATGCTTTTACGATTAACAGTGTTTTCGCAAGCATGCACAGACATGATGAAGGCTTTTAGCAGTGAGAACGTTAACAGTTTCTGAGACGTATGTTGAAAGCAGGACATAACGATTTTCAGGAATGGTAACATGGGATGCCTTGTTAGGACCATCAGGAGGAATGCATTCGGTGCTACTCTGGACTGTTATCGTAAACAGATCCTATTAGGGCAAGAATTTTCATGGAGACAAGCTGAGACATCACACCCACTACGCACACATCTCTCACTCGGCAATTAGGCTCGCGCTGGTTCAAAATGGTTCGAATGGCTTTGAGCACTATGAGACGTAACTTCTGTGGCCATCAGTCCCCTAGAACTTAGAACTACTTAAACGTAACTAACCTAATGACATCACACACATCCATGCCCGAGGCAGGATTCGAACCTGTGACTGTAGCGGTCGCGCGGTTCAAGATTGAAGCGCCTAGAACCGCTCGGCCACTCCGGCCGGCAAAAAGCACTTGAGGTCAAGTATTTTTCTTGAGCGTAATAAATAAACTACATGGAATCTGTGCCTAATTAAACTGTTCCAACTTCCCACTGAAAATAAATAAATGCCTCTTCAGCAGATATACACAGGCTGAGTCCTTTTCCCACCAGTTCCAAGGAAGAGGTGGTGGTTGAATGACTTAGGTTGGCAAAGGTAGCCCAAGTGACCTGTTTTACAGCCAAACTTTTCCCACCATTTTCTTATGTTATTTGAGGCAGCCCAATAGACCATTCTTTTCACCAAAATTTTCCTGCCATTTTCTGGGGATGGTAGGGGAGGGGTGGAGGTTAGGTTTGTGGAGGTAGCCCAGTTGACCTATTTTCCGACCAAAATTAGAACTTCCCACCATGATGTCATTGCAACGTTGCTACATCCATCACCGCGATTTTGGATCCGACATCTTGAATAAGTTTGGCAACAATGTAGAGTGGCGCCATGCTACCCTTGCCTTCCTACTCGTATTTCTCATTCCTCTTTGTTTTCAATACAGCACCTGGGACGTGGTGCTCCTTAAAGGATGTTATTATTTTTTTCGCTTGATTGAAACATATTTCCAGTGTTCTCAGTTTCAAGCGTTCTCAGTGACATTGTGGCTTTATTAAAATATTAAATATGTGCCACACATCCTACGCAATGTATGAGTATATTGCTCTTCTACTATTTTCCATGTAGCACGGATATTTCGAGCGTTTCCAGGTACCACTGCTACGAACCTCTCTACGCTTATTTCACTAATAACTTCTGGTCTCGCGGTTCTAGGCGCTCAGTCCGGAGCTGCGCGACTGCTACGGTCGCAGGTTCGAATCCTGCCTCGGGCATGGATGTGTGTGATGTCCTTAGGTTAGTTAGGTTTAAGTAGTTCTAAGTTCTAGGGGACTGATGACCACAGATGTTAAGTCCCATAGTGCCCAGAGCCATTTGAACAATTTAGAACTAATAACTTCAATTAGCTGCGAAGCAATATGCTGAGCTTTGTGTCTTTCCTCGCAAGGTTGTGTTTTGTTGTGGAATATCAGCTGAGGTATTGTCATTCTAAATCAATGAAAGAGCAGTTGAACAAACCAGATTCTTTGTCGGAAATGTCTTTACACCATCATATTCGGTAGAAAGCAAAGGTGTGATAAACAGGTGGTGACTAGGAGGATCATAGCCACGAGTATTTTCTGAAATGCAATATTTCGAATGCAGCAGAGATAGTGGAGCAACTGGAGCATACATGCCCCTAGCAACAGCTTCATCTATGTCACTATTCGCTGCTTGATGTGCACTCTTATGTCTGGATGAAGAGGGTTGTTATCAATCTGTTGTTGGTTGTTCACTGAGGGGAGGGCCATAAGGCATTAATGATACCGTAGGTGAAGACGCCATGCTTCATTCTTCAGAATTCTGCATTGCACTCTTTACTGACTTATTTGTTTCTTTTTATTTATTTATTTATTTTGCTTTACTTGTCATGCATCACCTGGAGCTGCCCATTTAACAGACTGACGGCGAAGATGGCATCTGATAAGATTTAATTGTAATCGTGATGCCAGAGCATTATGATATTTAGTTTCAAAAGTTACCTCTCTGCCTTACCAACAACTTGTCTCACCTATTGATCGAGCATTCTTTCACTAACTAAACGACCCAGTTTGATTACACATGAAAGCACAGTCTAATGTCAGCTGTGGCGTGTCTGCATTGGCTTTATATAGACATGTGGGCTGTAAACCCAGCTCTCTCCAATGTTAACAGATTCGTTGTGTTCATTTTAGTACGACAGCCTCTGATGGGTATGCAGTACATGTTGCTGTATGATCCAGCTGGCCGCTTGACTACCAGGATGAAAGGAACCACTCCTACCCTTCTTACAGGGTTTTAAAGGGTTTAAAACAAGGCCGGCCATGGCGTGGCAAACTTCACACACGCCGGTGTGAGAGTTGCGTATGGGACAAGGCTCGGCCTGTCTTGGCTTTGCTCAGTCCCTCTCAGAGGTGCCCACTACAGTGCGACATTTCATTAGCTACTGCAGAGTGGTATTATTACGTCGGCACGACACCCTACATTTCGGCAGAATAGTGATGTCAACGCTGTTTACCTTTCGCTATTTGTTCTTGGTGTGAAGAACATGCACAGGTCTGGTGGCTGTTGGCACAAAAAGAGGCAATTTAGTGATCTATCGACACAAGTCTTTAAAAATGAGTGGGACTGACAGAAGAGAGGGATGAGAATTATCAATATACAGTAATACGCAGTCACAAAATTGAAGGTTACTGCATATCTGCTATGAAACAACATTAGAATACCACGTAGAAAAATTTAGAGATTTAGTTGATAATGAAAGAGATTAAAAATTACAGCGATCGACAGATGGGATTTATTGCCCTGTACATTAAGGAAAACTTGGTGCTAGATTTAAAGGCATGCAGCACGTGAAGATTGGTTGGTTGGTTTGAGGTACAAAGGGACCGAAGTACAGGGTCATCAGTCCCTTTTTCCTGACGCAAGCAAGGCTCAAGGCACAAAAGACCCAAAGTACGTTTGAGAAAGTAAAAGGGGAAAAAGCAATGGGGAACCGCACCTGAAAAGAACGAGTGGAACGACAAATAACGGGGAAAACATACACACAAGGAAAAGCTGAAGTACGTATTAAAACCATAGAGCAGATGGTCTGGACTGGCTGATGACAATAATAAAAGAGCATGAGCCAGCTACTCTGCAACACATTAAAACGTCCGCCCCTAAAAGATAAGGTGAGATTAACACACATAGGGAAAAGACGACCACCAAGACAAACAAATGCAAAGAAAGTGGGATAGAGTTAAAATTGAGGGAGGGTGGCGGCCTCGGAGAGAAGGCTAAATGTCCACCCTTAGATGGTATGATAAAAAAAAACGTCACGAATAAAACGTAAAACTAAATCTGCTCTTGAGGCATTGTCGCTCAGCACTGAAGGGAGCTGAGAAAGTTAAAAGTCCGCCGCAGAGGGGATAAAAGTGGGCAGTCCAGCAAGATGTGGACGACAGTCGTATGTGAGGCACAGTGACACCGAGTTGGGTCCTCGCAATGGAGGCCACGTATGGCCAATACAGAACAGGCAGAGAACCACAGAGTCCCTGCGAGAGGCCTGCGCAGAGCACTTCCACACATTTGTAGTCTCCTTAATGGCACACAGTTTGTTCTGTGCTCTGAGATTATGCCATTCCGTCTCCCATAGCTGAAATACCTTGTGGCCTAATAATGATTGCAGGTCAGTTACAAGGATGCCGATCTCCAGAAGCGGTTTCCATGTAGCCTGTTTGGCCAGCCTGTCAGCAAGTTCATTTCCTGGGATTCCGACGTGGCCTGGGGTCCACACAAACACTACCGAATAACTGGACCGTTCCAGGATATAGCTGGACTTCTGGATGGTCGCTACCAAAGGATGGTGAGGGCAGCACTGGTCGATAGCTTGTAGGCTGCTCAAGGAGTCAGTACAGAGAAGAAACGACTCGCCAGGCCATGAGCAGACGTGCTGAAGAACATGAGAAAAGGTTACCAGCTCTACAGTGAAAACAATGCAGCCATCTGGCAAGGGGTGCTGCTCAAAATGTCCTCCAGGAACATACGCAAAGCCAACATGACCGTCAGGCATCGAGCCATCAGTGTAAACTACTTCATGGTCTCAGTACATGTCAAGAATTGAAAGTAAGTCACAGTGGTGAGCTGTGGGGTTAACTGAGTCCTTAGGACCATGTAAAAGGTCCAGGCGAAGCTTCAGCGTACGTGTATACCATGGAGGTGTACATGAATGGACGTAGAGTATAGGTGGTATAGGCAAGGACACCACTTCACACAGAAAAGATCAGACAAAAACCGCAACCATAAGCGCTGACCTGGGCCTCCAATGTGGGAGATGAACCGCCGTGGGTGGGAAAAGGACACAGTAATTCGGATGCTCAGGAGAACTACAAATATATGCAACGTAAATAACGAGCTGTTATGCATGCCTAATCTTCAGTAGAGGGACTCTGGCCTCCACCAGGACGCTGGTCACTGGGCTCATACTAAAAGCTCTCGTTGCCAGTTGAATACCACTGGGTCGAGTAAACGAAACGCTGAGGCGCTGATAAACCATAAACCAACTCCCATAGTGAAGGAGTGATTGAACAAGGGCTCTGTAGAGCTGCAGCTGTATAGAGGGGTCTGCACCCCAGTTGGTGTTGCTCAGGCAGCGGTGGGCATTGAGGTGCTGCCGGCACTTCCGCTTCAGCTGACGAAGATGAGGAAGCCACGTCAATCGGGCGTCAAAAACCAGTCCTAAGAATCGATATGTCTCGACTGGGGAGAGTGGATCGTCATTAAGGTAAAATTCTAGTTCCAGATGATCGCTACGACGCCGGCAGAAGTGCATGACACACGATCTTTGCGGCTGAAAACTGGAACCCATTGGCTAAAACCCATGCTGCGCCTTGTGGATGGCTGCCTGTAGGCGCCGCTCAGCAACACCAGTACTGGAGGAGCAGTATGAAATGCAGAAGTCGTCTGCTTACAGAGAAGGTGAAACGAATGGCCAACATCTGCTGTGAGACCATTAATTGCCACTAAAAATAGAGATACACTTAATACAGAGACCTGTGGGACCCCATTCTTCTGGATATGCGGGGAACAATGGGAGGCACCAACTTGGACATGGAAAGTATGGAACATCAGGAAATTTTGGATAAAAATCAGGAGTGGGCCACAGAGATCCCACTCATACAATGCGGCAAGGATATGATGTCACCAGGTCGTGTTGTAAGCTTTTCGTAAATCAAAAAAGATGGCAACCAGGTGTTGGCATCTGGAAAAGGTTATTCGGATGGCAGACTCTAGGGAAACTAGATTATCAGTGGTAGATTGACCCTCACAGAAACTACCGTGGCATGGAGCCAGTATGCCATGTGTCTCCAGAACCCAACACAATCGCTGACTTACCATATATTCTAACAGCTTGCAAAGAACGTTGATGAGGCTGATGGGCCGATAGCTACCCACATCAAGCGGGTCTCTGCCGGGTTTGTTCACTTGTTTGATGGTGCTCTCTCAAATTTCGATGGAAAGACACCATCGCTCCAGATGCGGTTGAAGATGACAAGGAGATGTCGCTTGCAGTCAGACGAGAGATGTTTGATCATCTGACTGTGCATCAGATCTGGCCCAGGAGCTTTGTCGGGGGAATGTGCAAGGACGCTGAGGAGCTGTAAATGTAGCATGGTTCAATGTGACGTTCAGTGAATGTGGTGAATGAGAGGACTTTCTTTTCCATCCGCCGTTTGAGGGTGAAAAATACTGGGGGATAATTCTCTGACACGGAGGCTTGAGCATAGTGCCCAGCAATGTCCTTGGCCATTGCGTTTGCTTCGGGAGATACCACACCATTAATGTTAATTTGGCCATTGCGTTTGCTTCGGGAGATAACACACCATTAATGTTAATGCCAGTGACACCTGTTGGGGTCTCTTACCTGCAAACATGTCTGATCTCCGTCCAGACTTGGTAAGGTGACGTATGTCACCCAGTGGTCGAGATGTACCTCTCCCAATATTCCTGTTTCCATCTTTTTATAAGCTGGCGAACATGGGCAAAGAGCCGTTTAAAAGCTATTAGGTGCTGTAGGGAAGGGTGCCTCTTATGTCACTGTACAGCTCGTCGACGCTTTTTAATGGCCTCAGCGATTTCCGGCGACCAGCAAAGTATAACTTTCGCTGGGGGACGATTGATCTAGTGACCCGCTCAACTACCACATCAATGGTAACACGTGGGGGAGATTCAATGGTGACAGCTGTGAAAGCTTCCAAATCTGCATTGTTTAAAGCTCAGGGGAATGGCACTGGGGGAGTGACAGGAAGATGGAAAAGTGATCACTACCACTGAAGCCATCATGTGCTCTGCAGTGGACAGATGGGAGAAATCCTGGGCTGCAGAGCGATAAATTAATGGCTGAGTAAGTGCCATGAGCCTCACTGAAATGTGTGGGGTCCCTAGTATTTAAGAGGCAGAGGTCGAGTTGAGACAGTAAAGTTTTGACATGTCTACCTCGGCCAGGAAGCATGGTGCCACCCCACAAGGGGTTATGGGCGTTAAAATCTTCGAAAAGTAGTAAAGGCTCAGGGAGTTGTTGAATCAGTGCAGCCAATGTGTTCAGGGGTACTGAACCATCTGATGGAAGATATACGTTGCAGACAGTTATTTCCTGTGTCGTCCTTATCCTGACAGCCACAGCTTCAAGAGGGGTTTGAAGAGAAACAGCTTGAGTTCAGGACATAGGCACAAACTACACCTGACAATCTATTATAGTCGCTATGGTTCTTGTAATATCCCCTATAGCTGTGGAGGACAGGAGTCCGCATTGCTGGGAACCAGGTTTCCTGGAGGGCAATACAGAAAGCGGGTGTAAAGCTTAACAGTTGCCATAGCTCAGTCAGGTTGTGGAAAGAACTGCCACAATTCCACTGGAGGATGAGGTTATCATGAGGCTCGGAAGGCATGAAGGGTGTAAGAAGGGAGGTTACCCATCAGGGTCACCTGCCACCACCGATTGAGTGTTTATATCCATTCCTATTGTGGGCGAGGCATCAGTGAGATCCAGATCCTAAGGAATGTTAAGATCGCCATCTCTTCCTCAGGTGCAGAATGGGTAGGGAGTGGTGGTGTTGGGGCCACTGGCGGGCCCTTTTTCTTAGCAGACTTCTTTGTTTGCTTGTCCTCTCGCTTCTCTTTAGGGGCTTGCGGTGAGGACTTCTCCGAAGTAGCTTCAGGCACAGGGGAAGACCGTGAAGCTCTCCATCCAGCAGCTTTTGGCTCCTTTAGCCACTGGCAAGTGTCCGCTTTGGCATGAGTGGAGACCTTGGTAGAGAGGGCCCCAAGGGACCCCTTCCGCACGAGAGGAGCCTGAGGAGGCTGTTGCTTCTCCAGCTAGGGGAAGGAGACCGATGTCTCGTGCATATGTGGGGGCCTTGCTCCTGAAGTAGGTACTTTGTGAGCAATGGAAGGAGATTTTCCCCCTACAACCAAGGGGGCTGATGTATTCTGGAGGCCCAGAGGGTCCACTGTTCGTATCTCAGATTGTGGTACAACTGGTACTTGTGACAGCGATGGTAATGTAGCTGCAGTATATGTGGGCATCAACTGAATCTGGTGTAATCGTTCAAATTTACGTTTAGCCTCTTGGTAAGTCAACTGGTCCAGGGTCTTGCTCTCCATGATTTTCTGCTCCTTATGGAGTGCTGTACACTCTGGCGAGCAGAGGGAGTGCTGCTCTCCACAGTTGATACAAGTGGGAGGAGGCGCACATGGAGTATCTCGATGCAGTGGACATCCACAGTCTCAACATGTGGCACTGGAAGTGCAGTGGGAAGACATGTGTCCAAATTTCCAGCACTTAATGCTCTGCATAGGGGGAGGGACGTATGGTTTAATGTCACAGCGGTAAACCATCACCTTGACCTTTTCAGGCAATGAATCACCTTCAAAGGCCAAGATGAAGGCACTGGTAGCAACCCTGTTCTCTTTCGGTCTCCTGTAAACGCACCAGATGAAATGAACCCTCCGCCGTTATAAATTTGCGCAGAGCTCGTCTTTAGACTGCAAGAGGAGGTGGCGATGGAAAATAATCCCCTGGACCATGTTGAGGCCTTTATGGGGAGTGACAAAAACAGGAAAATCACCCAGCCATTCGCAAGTGAGTAACGCCTGGGATTGGGCTGGGGATGCTGAATCAAGACTGCGCTGCTTCTCATCTTAGACAGCGCTGTCACTTCCCCAAACTTATCTTCAAGATGTTCAACAAAAAATTGAGTCTTCATAGGTAGATAGGTGTCCTTATCTATTCTCCTACAGATTAAATACTGAGGCGAAAATGGCTCTCTTGTTTCTGTAGCCCTACGTTTCTCCCATGGTGTAGCGAGGGAGGGAAAAGATTTAGGTTCATATCTGTCAGCAGTGTACTCGATCTTGCCTTTCTTAGAGACTGCTGGCGTCATATGGTCACCAGCAAGAGATGACTTACTCCACTTCATTGCAGGTTATCTGGCCTGGTGCCATCCGCTCCTCTCAGGGGCTCTTCCCACGGGCGCCAGCCAGCCACAGCAAAGGACACCTGGCATGATGGCCATTGCCAGGAGTCCTGATGCCCCAGGAAGACAAGGATATCAGGTATATACTCCTTGGTATACGTATGGAGTTTACAGCTCCCACATCGCAGTGCGATCCATATGTTGTCAGGGGGCTACCACCAAATGGGTACGTGATGGCCCCATGACAACAGACTGGCTGCCATGCTGGATATTGGGCGCAGAGAAGTCCAAAATTGTCATGGGGCGAAAGAGGACAGGAAACAATGGAAGAATCAAATTCTCTGCATTCAAGATAAAATCTGAGCTTTTCAAGGGCGGATAGAATGGCTAAGGGCTCACACTCACACACGGAATACCTAAATTCCAGACCCATCTATCTCCTCGAGCCAAAATCCAAAGTACGTCTCTCACCCAGATCCTCCTGGAGAAGTACCATGGTGATGCCAGCATTCTAACCATCAGTCTGAACAATAAGTCTCCTGTCGAAAACAGGCACAGAAAACACCAAAGGTTGGTGATGGCGGTCTTAATAGCCACAGAAGCACACTGCTGACTTTATCCCCACCAAAAGCTCCCTCCTGTCTTCTGCAAATTAGGGGAGCAGCAAGTTCGACGAATTGGGAACGAATTCCCGAAAATAATTAACCATTCCTATAAATATGGCCACCTCCTTTTTACTTGTAGATGGAGGAAATTTCTTGAGGTCCGTTGTTCATTCATGGTCGATGCTAATGCCATCACCTGAAACGAAGTGACCCAAAAAAGAGGTTCAGCACCTGGCGAGGGTAACCTTGGACAGCTTCGCTATTAATCCAGCAGAAAGAAGCCTGGACAACACCTGACCATGGTGAGAAAGATATTCCCCCAACGAATGGCTATAGACAACCACATCATCAAGTTTTTGTAAACACAAGCAAAATTCAAATCCTCCTAAACACAATCCAATAAACGAGAAAGAACTGCGGCTACAGTTGTCAACCCGAACGGCACTCTATTAAACTCATACAGATTCCAGTCCGTGCAGAAGGCGGTGACATTCTTAGATCCTACGGTCAAGTTGAGCACATTAAAACAGCTAGCCACAGAAAACCACATACAACAGTTATGAAGATCAGGCAAAGGGACTGATTCCAAAATGACCTTTTTCAGGACCCTATATTCAACTACCAGCACATAGTCCTATCCCTGAGTTTTAGGGACAACGAATATTGAAGTATACAGTGAAGTGGAAGGGTTAAGTACCCCATCCCGCCATATAGCACTGATCTCCTGCCTCAAAATTGTCATTTTATGTGGCGAAAGACGATAAGTGGCCTGTCGAACTAGAACATCAACTAGACGAATATTATATTGAATCAAATTAGTAACAGCCAGTTTGTCAGATAAGAGATCCGGAAACTCCCACAAGGGTCCAATAACTGTCTCGCCTGTTCCAGCCGGAGATGACCAACAACAAAGTCTCCAGTTTTGGAAAATACAGAATTAAGGAGCCTCGGACCTCTAAAGGAGCAGAGGGTTATCTTCTCTGCTGGACAGTATTTAAAGAATAGGATACCACACGCAAAGTCAAGGACGAACCCAGTCCACCGAATACAATCACAGCCGAGCAATAAGGTGACCTACAACACCTTAACTACGAGAAGTCTGACTCTTCATGAGAAGTTGCAAATGGATAAACTACCGCGTATCTCGCCAACAAGAAGCAACTTTTGCCCATTTGCAGAGTAACATCTCTGTGATGACGAGCGGCTGGGAAATAATATGCGTAAGTGGTGAAACACGGGGTATCATTTGTAATCCCGTAAGGAGACCAAACTACCAGAGTCCAATAACGCGCAAACTGGTTCTTGTCCAACACGGGCACACATAAGGAAGGGAAGATCTTTCCATTGCACGAATACACATACAACTAAACGGTAACCTCCTCCGACACGTTCCACCCCACCACTCCATGTCGTCAGGAGGCCTGGGCTTCTCACAATAGGGCCCTAGCGCACAAGGTGGTCACTCGCATCGTGACGAAAACAACGTCTGCGGCCAGACCAATAAGACTGGCATCGTAGTTTGTTTACACCATGGAATAAAAGGCGTGGATCGTAGACTTCCATCTTACCCACTCAGCTAGTCACAAAAGGTATGTGCTTCAATTGACTCTAGCAATTCCGGCAAACACCAAGCGATATCGATCCTCTGGGAGCATGCCTTCTAAAATATTGGAGATGCTCTCAGATTCGGTAACCCCAAGTTAAGTGCTGACAAGTCATAAGCACTCTTTCAACATATTACCTCAATGTCTGAAGTTGCATGCACCCGCCAACAATACGTCCGTTCAAGCTCACTGCGCATACACGCCAACAACTTTCTGGGTATATGTCGAGCCCTGCCCTGCCCTATGGAATCCTGATGTCTCAAGGTTTCGAAAACCAAGATACTCAGTGTACCTTTTGTGAATGGATGAAGGTTCAAATGGTTCAAATGGCTCTGAGCACTATGCGACTCAACTGCTGAGGTCATTAGTCCCCTAGAACTTAGAACTAGTTAAACCTAACTAACCTAAGGACATCACAAACATCCATGCCCGAGGCAGGATTCGAACCTGCGACCGTAGCGGTCTTGCGGTTCCAGACTGCAACGCCTTTAACCGCACGGCCACTTCGGCCGGCAATGGATGAAGGACCACATGATTTATGTGTAGGGCATTACCATGAGTCTCACACTGGGCAAGCAGCCACAGCGTTCATTCTCGATACAAACCAATAGACAACTCAGATATACCGGTAAGGAGGAACATAATAGGGTTGGGAAATCTGCTGAAGTGATCAGAGGGCTAACTACCAAGAACTCGCGCACTGGACCGTTTATCATGGAGCTGTACGACTTAAAACTTCTTGGTCCAACCCCACCGCCCCCCCCCCTCCTCACTCTTTATACTCAGGGATGCTGCCATAACCTTCACGTTCCTTACTCGATTAAGCAACTAATTAACCCCTTGCTTTTCGGAATCCTTAAGTTCAATATGACTGAAATCCATTAAGTGATACTCCCCAATGTGCTGATGGGTCCTACAGGACGGCTTGTAGGTGGGCTGACTGCCCTCTAGAAAGACATCAAATTGCATATCAGCTAATGCGGCTGAAATAATATGCGGACGGATCACCCACCTTCCCAGTCGTGTCTGAAGAGAGGCAGAGTGAGCTGTCCACCGCCGCTCGCAAAATGGCTGCGAGTTCTGGTACGCAACATTCCTTAGGCGGGCGACGAACCTTTAATTCATAATGCATATGCTCCCTCTTAAGATGCGAAATCTCGGGGCACTCCCTAGAATTAAGGATAGGTAGTGACCTCGTGAAAAATAATCAAATGTGTTCATGTAATAACTCAGGGAATGAAAAATGAATTAGCACAATAACTCAAAGAAACGACAAATGACGCCAAAGTGTTGACTGGTGTAAACCCCCCTGCCAAACAGAAGGTGACCGTGCTCTGCTACCAATTACGACCAAGAACAAGGATCGTTATTAATTTACGGAAAACACTTAGAAGGGTGGCATTACCTCATGCGTCATTTATCATTCCCAAACATACACTCCTGGAAATGGAAAAAAGAACACATTGACACCGGTGTGTCAGACCCACCATACTTGCTCCGGACACTGCGAGAGGGCTGTACAAGCAATGATCACACGCACGGCACAGCGGACACACCAGGAACCGCGGTGTTGGCCGTCGAATGGCGCTAGCTGCGCAGCATTTGTGCACCGCCGCCGTCAGTGTCAGCCAGTTTGCCGTGGCATACGGAGCTCCATCGCAGTCTTTAACACTGGTAGCATGCCGCGACAGCGTGGACGTGAACCGTATGTGCAGTTGACGGACTTTGAGCGAGGGCGTATAGTGGGCATGTGGGAGGCCGGGTGGACGTACCGCCGAATTGCTCAACACGTGGGGCGTGAGGTCTCCACAGTACATCGATGTTGTCGCCAGTGGTCGGCGGAAGGTGCACGTGCCCGTCGACCTGGGACCGGACCGCAGCAACGCACGGATGCACGCCAAGACCGTAGGATCCTACGCAGTGCCGTAGGGGACCGCACCGCCACTTCCCAGCAAATTAGGGACACTGTTGCTCCTGGGGTATCGGCGAGGACCATTCGCAACCGTCTCCATGAAGCTGGGCTACGGTCCCGCACACCGTTAGGCCGTCTTCCGCTCACGCCCCAACATCGTGCAGCCCGCCTCCAGTGGTGTCGCGACAGGCGTGAATGGAGGGACGAATGGAGACGTGTCGTCTTCAGCGATGAGAGTCGCTTCTGCCTTGGTGCCAATGATGGTCGTATGCGTGTTTGGAGCCGTGCATGTGAGCGCCACAATCAGGACTGCATACGACCGAGGCACACAGGGCCAACACCCGGCATCATGGTGTGGGGAGCGATCTCCTACACTGGCCGTACACCACTGGTGATCGTCGAGGGGACACTGAATAGTGCACGGTACATCCAAACCGTCATCGAACCCATCGTTCTACCATTCCTAGACCGGCAAGGGAACTTGCTGTTCCAACAGGACAATGCACGTCCGCATGTATCCCGTGCCACCCAACGTGCTCTAGAAGGTGTAAGTCAAGTACTCTGGCCAGCAAGATCTCCGGATCTGTCCCCCATTGAGAATGTTTGGGACTGGATGAAGCGTCGTCTCACGCGGTCTGCACGTCCAGCACGAACGCTGGTCCAACTGAGGCGCCAGGTGGAAATGGCATGGCAAGCCGTTCCACAGGACTACATCCAGCATCTCTACGATCGTCTCCATGGGAGAATAGCAGCCTGCATTGCTGCGAAAGGTGGATATACACTGTACTAGTGCCGACATTGTGCATGCTCTGTTGCCTGTGTCTATGTGCCTGTGGTTCTGTCAGTGTGATCATGTGATGTATCTGACCCCAGGAATGTGTCAATAAAGTTTCCCCTTCCTGGGACAATGAATTCACGGTGTTCTTATTTCAATTTCCAGGAGTGTATTATCATACAGGGTGATTCAAAAAGGAAACCACAACTTAAGAATTTAAAACTCTGCAACGACAAAAGGCAGAGCTAAGCACTATGTGTCGGCGAATTAAGGGAGCTATAAAGTTTCATTTAGTTGTACATTTGTTCGCTTGAGGCGCTGTTGACTAGGCGTCAGCGTCAGTAGATGCTAAGATGGCGACTGCTCAACAGAAAGCTTTTTGTGTTATTGAGTACGGCAGAAGTGAATCGACGACAGTTGTTCAGCGTGCATTTCGAACGAAGTATGGTGTTAAACCTCCTGATAGATGGTGTATTAAACGTTGGTATAAACAGTTTACAGAGAATGGGTGTTTGTGCAAAGGGAAAAGTTCTGGACGGCCGAGAACGAGTGATGAAAATGTAGCACGCATCCAGCAAGCATTTGTTCGCAGCCCAGGAAAATCGACTCGCAGAGCTAGCAGAGAGCTGCAAATTCCACAATCAACTGTATGGAGAGTCCTACGAAAAAGGTTAGTTACGAAACCTTATCGTCTGAAATTGGTTCAAGCACTGTCTGCAGCTGATAAGATTAAAAGAGTCGATTTCTGTGATTTTATCCTTGCTCAAATGGAAACAGATGAATCTTTCGTTTCAAAGATTGTGTTTAGTGATGAAGCATCTTTCCACACTAACGGGAAAGTCAACCGTCACAATGTCTGTATATGGGGCACTGAGAATCCGCGGGAAACAACTCAGTATGAACGTGACTCGCCTAAGTTGAACGTTTTCTGTGCCATTTCAGCCAATAAAGTTTTTGGTCCCTTTTTCTTCGAAGGTGCTACTGTAACTGGACTACAGTATCTGGAGATGTTAGAGAATTGGCTGTTCCCTCAGCTCGAACAAGAAGCACAACAATTCATATTTCAGCAGGATGGAGCGCCACCACATTGGCACTTATCTGTCCGCAACTACCTGAACGTCAACTACCCGAGGCGATGGATCGGCCGCCAGGCAGCCCGTGACAGAGCACTTCATCACTGGCCTCCAAGAAGCCCTGATCTTACCCCCTGCGATTTTTTCTTATGGGGGTATGTTAAGGATATGGTGTTTCGGCCACCTCTCCCAGCCACCATTGATGATTTGAAACGAGAAATAACAGCAGCTATCCAAACTGTTACGCCTGATATGCTACAGAGAGTGTGGAACGAGTTGGAGTATCGGGTTGATATTGCTCGTGTGTCTGGAGGGGACCATATTGAACATCTCTGAACTTGTTTTTGAGTGAAAAAAAAACCTTTTTAAATACTCTTTGTAATGATGTATAACAGAAGGTTATATTATGTTTCTTTCATTAAATACACATTTTTAAAATTGTATTCTTTTTGAAACACCCTGTATTTAATAATAGTTCAATCATGAATCACGTGACAGTTACCAAGATTATTGCGGAATACATACGAATTAAGACTTTTAATTGAATTTCACAATGTATAAAGACAATTGCATCATACGTAAAGTAAAAATACTAATCAAAAATGTCAGCTGTGCAACACAATAGTGGCCCAACTACAAATAGTTAATTAGTGAAGTAAGTCCGTCCCCGCAGCTAGAGAATCACCAGGGGGCTTATCCCACAACGGGACTTTAACATCACAAACCATTAAATAAAACACTGAAATGCATACACCAGCACGCGAATAGATAAAATACGGCCAAGCTACTCAAAGGACAGCCACATGTGAAACCGAAGCAACAGTAGTACTTCACTCATTGGCCACAAGCCTGTTCCACATAAATCACGTCAAGTATTTAAATTACCGGGCCCCTGAAAGACAACTGAAACGATAATGCCAATTCCTCATTTTTTTAAAAGGAATCTAGAAACTCAGTGCTCAGTTTGCCCAACGAGTTTTATCACACGCTCACGATGGCCTTACTGAGTCAATTACTTCCCAATCCGGCGAAAGTCCCCGCCAAATCCAATAACTCGCCTCAGGAAAGGCCACGAGGTCTACAACAAACAGAATTTACAATCAGTAGTATCAACTACTCAGTAACTACAAACCATAATTACAAGTAGGAGATTAAGATTGCAATACACTCGTTTGGAGCATAAAGGAATCCCCAGATTGAGACGCACAGCCCCAAAGGGATCACCGACAGGCATTAAGAAACTAGATTACTGGGCAACTCACACTAGGCAGAATTAACGATCTTTAAGTTCAGTACGTACTAAACAGCCGTTCATAGATCATTTCAAACAAATGCCAAGGAGGCCAATAGCTTCACGACTCCAGATAGGCACCAGATAATACCACCCTCCTGCTAAGAATTTGTTCGACACTTATTGGCATATTTAGCATAAAACAGTTGACTGATGTACGTCTTAATCAGGTTGCAAGTGACGAGAGTCGCTTCTTCCCCCCTATACTCACTAGTAGCAACGGCCAACGCTGAGGAAAACCGGACCCCCATTAGCCCAATTGCCGATGGAGTTAGCGCGCTGCAATCGCGAAGACACCGCCAACTTAGGTACACCCGTCGGACCCCGTGTCCGATCCTCCACTCACCACCATACAGCCCCAGGAGGGAACACATAACCCAGCAAAGATGACGCGAAGAGGACCAGAGTCGATTTGACGATCACAATAGTGGCGGCAATAGGATTACTGTCACGCACTGTCAAGAAAGCCTCCACGCCTCAGCGTAGTAGTAGTAGTAAGTAGTACTACCTTTATTCACCCGTAGATCTCTTTTTAGAAGGACATAGGACATGTCAAAGACTTTACAAGCTTAGAGCAATTGAAACCAATCAAATTCGTATACACACACATTTCCAGACTTCTGGTTAGAAGTAATTATTAGATTTACTCTTGGTATACAATACTGAAAGACCTGAGTCGAAAAAAGGCCCCGGGAGTAGACAACATTCCATTAGAACTACTGATGCCCTTGGGAGAGCCAGTCCTGACAAAACTCTACCATCTGGTGAGCAAGATATACGAGACAGGCGAAATACCCACAGACTTCAAGAAGAATATAATAATTCCAATCCCAAAGAAAGCAGGTGTTGACAGATGTGAAAATTACCGAACTATCAGTTTAATAAGTCACGGCAGCAAAATACTAACGCGATTCTTAACAGACGAATGGAAAAACAAGTAGAAGCCGACCTCGGGGAAGATCAGTTTGGATTCTGTAGAAATATTGGAACACGTGAGGCAATACTGACCCTACGACTTATCTTAGAAGCTAGATTAAGAAAAGGCAAACCTACGTTTCTAGCATTTGTAGACTTAGAGAAAGCTTTTGACAATGTTAACTGGAATACTCTCTTTCAAATTCTGAAGGTGGCAGGGGTAAAATACAGGGAGCGAAAGGCTATTTACAATTTGTACAGAAACCAGATGGCAGTTATAAGAGTCGAGGGGAATGAAAGGGAAGCAGTGGTTGGGAAGGGAGTGAGACAGGGTTGTAGCCTCTCCCCAATGTAATTCAATCTGTATATTGAGCAAGCAGTAAAGGAAACAAAAGAAAAATTCGGAGTAGGTATTAAAATTCATGGAGAAGAAATAAAAACTTTGAGGTTCGCCGATGACATTGTAATTCTGTCAGAGACGGCATAGGACTTGGAAGAGCAGTTGAACGGAATGGACTGTGTCTTGAAACGAGGATATAAGATGAACATCAACAAAAGCAAAACGAGGATAATGTAGTCAAATGAAATCGGGTGATGCTGAGGGGATTAGATTAGGAAATGAGACAAAGTAGTGAAGGAGTTTTGCTATTTGGGGAGCAAAATAACTGATGATGGTCGAAGTAGGGAGGATATAAAATGTAGACTGGCAATGGCAAGGAAAGAATTTCTGAAGAAGAGAAATTTGCTAACATCGAGTATAGATTTAAGTATCAGGAAGTCGTTTCTGAAAGTATTTGTGTGGAGTGTGGCCATGTATGGAAGTGAAACATGGACGATAAATAGTTTGGACAAGAAGAGAATAGAAGCTTTCGAAATGTGGTGCTACAGAAGAATGCTGAAGATTAGATGGGTAGCTCACATGACAAATGAGGAGGTATTGAATAGAATTGGGGAGAAGAGGAGTTTGTAGCACAACTTGATAAAAAGAAGGGACCGGTTGGTATGACATGTTTTGAGGCATCAAGGGATCACAAATTTGGCATTGGAGGGCAGCGTGGAGGGTAAAAATCGTGGAGAGAGACCAAGAGATGAATACACCAAGCAGATTCAGAAGGATGTAGGTTGCACAGGATAGAGTAGCATGGAGAGCTGCATCAAACCAGTCTCAGGACTGAAGACAACAACAACAACAATACAATACTCTACAAATAACTTACAAAATAATGTATTGTAAAACTGTTCACTCATATCTCACTATCAGTCACTGCACACACTGTACATGCATTGTTTCATAACACTTCACTCACTACACACAAAGGCACACACACTGGTTAACGCTGGGCATTTTCTGTACCGCAACTTCCCATTTGCTATCCTGGGAAATGGAGTCAGCATCCCTCCATAATGAGTGAGATGTTGAGCTCGGATAGAGGAAGAGGTGTTAGTATTGTGCTATACATAACTTGGGGTTAAGTACTTCTAGAAAGGAAAGAAGGACAAAAACATGAAGTGGAGGTGTTATGTGGAACGTTGGATGTTTTATAATAATAATAATTATTATTTATTTGCATAACATTTTTTTACCAAACCCGTGCTCTGTTTTATCGAAGTAATCCTTCAATGTGTGAAATGTACTGCGTAACAGGTACATTTTGGCTGTCTTTTTAAATAAGTGTATTTTTGCAACTTCTTTAATCTCTTTTTGTAATTTATTGTACAGTTTTATTCCTTGGTAGAAAATGTTGTTTTGAGTTTTGTGTTTATTTCTTCTTGGTAAAATTAACTTGAGTCTATCACTTGTTCTATGATCATGGACAGAGCTGTTTGTATGAAGTAATTACCAACGTTATTTTTGATGGGTGCAACTGACTGTTAAATGTATTCGCATGGAGCAGTTAAAATCCCCAGTGTTTTGAAGAGATATTTACAATGCGCTTAACTACTAATTTTGGTTATTATTCTTATGGCTCCTATCGTAAAGCATAGCATTCGAATTCCACAATGGTCATACTGAGTTTGAATATATCTCCTGTGCTGTAAAACTCCGAGATGAATCCAGTACATTTGGTTCACTTGTCTGCCTCATTCTACAATGTTTTCTGTTTCTGTAATCCATGGTGATACGTGAGATAATACAGCTCACAAACGATGCGTAAAATGTTGTTGTATGAATACCACGTGTATCAAATTTTTCACAGTCCTACAGTTATTGAGATGGGATGTACATCTGGAAAGATAGCCTAAAATCACTCATACATGTGCCTCAGTACTTAAAATTTTTTTTCTACGTTGGAGGAAAGTGATAATCAGGGAAGAGGTATTTATGTCGTGAAATGTATTCAAATACCCGTAAAAAACACATTACGGTGCTTGCTTTCCCATTAGATGTTAAACTGACTTCGTTTCAGGGGCGGCCATGGGCCGACTTCATGAATAACCAAAGTGCTCTTTTAGAAGCGTAAGATTTTAATCAAATTTCTTCTGCAGAGACTTGTGAGAGGAGCAACGCAATCTCGTTTGAAGTAAAAAGATTTTTAATTTGCTAAATGTAATACAGTTGATATCTTTTAAATATAAAGTCGTCGATAAGACCAGTCGCCTATTATAATTCAAAAGATATCTTCGTATCCGATATTAGTAGCCGGAAAGTGATATTAACGTAACTAAACGCTTTAAAATATGTAGTGTGTATTTTAAGATGGGAAACAACCGCCGTACACTTGTAAGTGACACACACAAATCACTCACATTCTATGATGTAGTAAATGTCTTAAACGTCTTTTGCGTTTCCGGTGCAGTCTGATACGAAGTAGTGGAACCATTAGTGAATAGATACAGATATGAACTGAATGCCTGCTGCAGTTCCTTTGAAGATATCATTAATACAGCAATTGCTAATTTATAGTTAGAAACTTTCTGCAATTACAGACAGTTCATTTACCTTTCGAACTGTTACAACACTGAGTTCTCTCACAATGAGAAATGAGAAGGATCGATCTGTATGTACTTTGAAGAAATTTTTTACAGGCAATAATGTGTTAAAAATTGGTTTTTAGTGACCAATTTCGACAAGTAAGACAGTCGTCCTCAGACCTTTAGTAACGTATTTTTTAGTGCGTCACGTTCATTCTACGTTCATTACTCAAGCAATGTTAACGTTTCAGTTGAGAGTATAGTGCACATTCTACAGAGGTTTGTGTAAAATTACAAACAAGTTTGTACAAGCAAAAATATATATAGCTAAAATACACCTTCTGGAACTTAGCATTACTGCATAACTAGCAGACCTTTGATACTTCAGTTGCTAAAATCCACAGTACATAGTACAAATGCATGTATATCTCAATGTTTACCTTTACACGACAAATGAAGCACATCTTCAAGACTTCTCACTCGAAATACATGGGTAACTCGACGAGAGTTACACCATCTGGGTTCGAGCCCCGGTCCTGCACAAGTTCCCAAGTTTCCACTGCATTAATATAATGCCCTATGCAGTTGGGCGTCATGATGTCCCATCCACCCATTCCCTTTCCTTCCCCTTCCCACATTCCATGTTTACATATTTCCGTATACTTTGAGGCAATGTAATGAGTTTTGCCATGTTATTGAAACATAATCGAAACTAAAAATACGTAACATAGTTGAAAATCCTTTATTTTTAACAAGAATTTATTTTTTTCAGATGAACAGAAGCCTTTCCACGACAGACAGTAGAGGAACATCTAAATGAACCTATAATTATACCGATACATGGTGGAAATAGTGATAAGATTCTGAAAGTAAGTAACTCATTTACCAGTCAAGCCACTGTGACATGTATTCATCTCTCTTGCTGAAAGGATCGTATGTAGTCGTCACCGAAGTTCAAAGCCCTGCAAGTTCAAGCCCGATGCAGCTGTTTACAGCATCAAATAAAAGAGGTAAAGGTGGTTAGTTCAAGAAATGACTCAATCAAAATTACATGAAGTGATTGAAAGAAAATTACCAAAGAGTTTCTGCAGTGTGCTACTCCTATCAGTAACGTAATCGCAACATACACTCCTGGAAATTGAAATAAGAACACCGTGAATTCATTGTCCCACGAAGGGGAAACTTTATTGACACATTCCTGGGGTCAGATACATCACATGATCACACTGACAGAACCACAGGCACATAGACACAGGCAACAGAGCATGCACAATGTCGGCACTAGTACAGTGTATATCCACCTTTCGCAGCAATGCAGGCTGCTATTCTCCCATGGAGACGATCGTAGAGATGCTGGATGTAGTCCTGTGGAACGGCTTGCCATGCCATTTCCACCTGGCGCCTCAGTTGGACCAGCGTTCGTGCTAGACGTGCAGACCGCGTGAGACGACGCTTCATCCAGTCCCAAACATGCTCAATGGGGGACAGATCCGGAGATCTTGCTGGCCAGGGTAGTTGACTTACACCTTCTAGAGCACGTTGGGTGGCACGGGATACATGCGGACGTGCATTGTCCTGTTGGAACAGCAAGTTCCCTTGCCGGTCTAGGAATGGTAGAACGATGGGTTCGATGACGGTTTGGATGTACCGTGCACTATTCAGTGTCCCCTCGACGATCACCAGTGGTGTACGGCCAGTTTAGGAGATCGCTCCCCACACCATGATGCCGGGTGTTGGCCCCGTGTGCCTCGGTCGTATGCAGTCCTGACTGTGGCGCTCACCTGCACGGCGCAAAACACGCATACGACCATCATTGGCACCAAGGCAGAAGCGACTCTCATCGCTGAAGACGACACGTCTCCATTCGTCCCTCCATTCACGCCTGTCGCGACACCACTGGAGGCGGGCTGCACGATGTTGGGGCGTGAGCGGAAGACGGCCTAACGGTGTGCGGGACCGTAGCCCAGCTTCATGGAGACGGTTGCGAATGGTCCTCGCCGATACCCCAGGAGCAACAGTGTCCCTAATTTGCTGGGAAGTGGCGGTGCGGTCCCCTACGGCACTGCGTAGGATCCTACGGTCTTGGCGTGCATCCGTGCGTCGCTGCGGTCCGGTCCCAGGTCGACGGGCACGTGCACCTTCCGCCGACCACTGGCGACAACATCGATGTACTGTGGAGACCTCACGTCCCACGTGTTGAGCAATTCGGCGGTACGTCCACCCGGCCTCCCGCATGCCCACTATACGCCCTCGCTCAAAGTCCGTCAACTGCACATACGGTTCACGTCCACGCTGTCGCGGCATGCTACCAGTGTTAAAGACTGCGATGGAGCTCCGTATGCCACGGCAAACTGGCTGACACTGACGGTGGCGGTGCACAAATGCTGCGCAGCTAGCGCCATTCGACGGCCAACACTGCGGTTCCTGGTGTGTCCGCTGTGCCGTGCGTGTGATCATTGCTTGTACAGCCCTCTCGCAGTGTCCGGAGCAAGTATGGTGGGTCTGACACACCGGTGTCAATGTGTTCTTTTTTCCATTTCCAGGAGTGTATTTTCATCCTCACAATGTTCATCATAATCGTACGGAATTGTAAACAATAAAGCAATTTTTCCAGAATGAGATTTTCACTCTGCAGCGGAGTGTGCGCTGATATGAAACTTCCTGGCAGATTAAAACTGTGTGTCGGACCGAGACTCGAACTCGGGACCTTTGCCTTTCGCGGGCAAGTGCTCTACCAACTGAGCTACCGAAGCACAACTCACCGCCCGCCCTCACAGCTTTACTTCTGCCAGTATCTCGTCTCCTACCTTCCAAACTTTACAGAAGCTCTCCTGCTAACCTGTGAGGGCCAGGCGTGGGTCGTGCTTCGGTAGCTCAGTTGGTAGAGCACTTGCCCGCGAAAGGCAAAGGTCTCGAGTTCGAGTCTCGGTGGGGCACACAGTTTTAATCTGCCAGGAAGTTTAATAAAGCAATTATTTACAAATTTTTTATGCCGAAATAACATGGTTGACGACTCTTCCATTTTTCTTGAGCGATAATGATGAACGAAATATGTACGGAAAAACATATACATTTATTCTTCAGATAGACAACAAAAGCGTGGAAGAAAGTGAATTTATCACTGTTCACAGCTGTTCACTAATACGAGGAATACCTTGACTGTCATACAAGCTCGTTTTTAACTGCAGCCATTGTTTGGAGCGTCGTAGAGTATTTTTCATGTCATAGCCACAGTTGTTAGGTGGAGAACCATAATAATCAAAGTAGCTGTCAACCAGGAAGTTGTTAACTCTCAGTGATTTAATAGGCGAGAATTCAAAGAAGTTATATATCCGTACTTTCTTCCTACCTAATTCGACCAGTCACTTCTTGGGGGTAGAAGAATCCATACTAGAAATACGACCAATGACAGTCAAGACAGAACGTTCCCCGAAAGTTGCATTTGAGATCGCCCCGCGCTGTGTTTCCCGAGAAATATAGTCAAATGACAATTAAAACTTAAACCATACAGGTAAAATTAATCAACAACTGGCAAATATTTTAAAGACACTTGAGTAAGAAATTAAAAAAGCAGAAGGACAAACCGTTCAAATCAAGAGCTGCCAGGACCGCAAACCAAAGGCTGAAACTTTAACATATTATACTCTTTATTACAAGGTTTTAATACGATTAATAACGGTCCACATTTACATATATGTAAGAATTAAACTTCAAATTGAAACATTTCTTTACTTACAAAAGGGCGCAACATGCCCCAGAGCCAAGATGACAACAGCGGCCCCCCTCAGGCACATAACGCTGAAACCATGAACTAGCTGGCTATCTAACATAATAATCAAAACTTTAACACTGAAACAATTATAAAACACACCAAAAACAACGCCAAGCTCGAGGTAACCTTAAAACTTTTTTAAAAAAATCCTTAATAAAGATTAAACAATGCCAGCAAGGCAGCTGAAAGATTAGTTAAATCAATGAATGTTTCGCCGGCCGGTGTGGCCGTGCGGTTCTAGGCGCTTCAGTCTGGAACCGCGTGACCGCTACGGTCGCAGGTTCGAATCCTGCCTCGGGCTTGGATGTGTGTGATGTCCTTAGGTTAGTTAGGTTTAAGTAGTTCTAAATTCTAGGGGACTGATGACCACAGATGTTAAGTCCTACAGTGCTCAGAGCCATTTGAACCAATGAATGTTTCATGTTTATGACTGTGCAACGGACATCAAATTTACGCAGTACCAAAGCTGTAGATTTGATGTAGGTAAAACTATCTCATTTGAGAACTGCAAAGGCCTACCAGTCTCATGTTAAACCAGCTCAGTTAAACCAGCTGATGTTTCATGTTTATAATCGTACAACAGAAATTAAGTTTATGCAGTAGCGCAAACTGGAGATTAGATTTATATAGCAGGTATACACTTAACAACTGCAAAGGCCCATCAACTTTGAACACTCCGAACTTAAAATGTGAAAACACTTAAAAGGCATAAAACATCCAAATTAAGAGCGTTAACAATCATTTAATACGACTACTCAAACAGGTGCCACCAAACCATTACTCGCGCCAACAAGCCTGATACTTTCATACTATCTGTATTTAAGGACGGGTGCTCACCATGATCAATCATGCTATAAAGTACAACTCAAATGAATCCACTAGTCTCGCTCCCCATTCATCCTGAAGCCAAGTTGAAATGAATAATCAATATAGCACCGTAGCCTCTGCAGAACAACATTTTTATGCAGCACAGCGGCGAGACTGCCCCAATTGAGCGGACTTTGATGTTTACTTCTGTACAAACGCTCGGATCCAGCACAGGGCCGAAACAACAACCGTGGTCGTTTGTCGTCACAAAAAGTGCACTGCAACAGATTCACGTAACTTCACTAGCACTGCTAATCACATATCCCGTCCCACATAGCGCTGTCCACGGCATGTGTCGCCATGTACGAGTATTCTCCCAGAAAAATCACGTTCAGGCTCGCTTAGGGCCCGGGGCACACACTGCGTCGTGATGGACTATGAGCGCTCTTCAAACCTCTGGGGCTCCAGCCCGCCACCTATCCGTCAGGCAAACCTCGTCCGTAAGGAAATTATTGCTGCCACTGACCACAGACCGACTCAGAATGAACCATCGGATAAACATCTCACAAAGGATTAGACTTACAAATTTCTTGCTAGACTGAGCCACTGGACAGACGCATGCAACAAAAAATGGCTTGGCGATCATTTACGAACACGCATAACATGGTATCCAAACTCTGAAATATTCGGCTGAAACAAGTAGAATAACTAAAGCTGCAACATTTATTTGGAGTGCATTACAAAAAAATGAAAATGATACTGTGGTATCCTCTCACTACAGAAAGTGACTATATTGCAAGCACTAAATGCTGCCTCCTATTTAACATTATAATCCATTAGGACGAGAATGACAGCAAAACAGTTATTACTGGAAACGTGAATAGATCTCCATTCATGAAATGTGAAAGGTCATCGCTTATATAAGAAATTTTCCCGCAAAGAAGTGTGATGGCTCCAATTCTGAGACGCATTGCCACAGTTCACGCGGTTCTTCCCGTCGGAGGTTCGAGCTCTCCCTCGGGCATGGGTGTTCGTGTTGTCCTTAGCGTAAGTTAGTTTCAGTTAGGTTAAGTAATGTGTAAGCCTAGGGACCGATGACCGCAGCAGTTTAGTCCCGTAGAAACTTAATACAAATTTCGAAAATTCTGTTAAATATATACACAACAGCACCCAATATCAGGAGCATCATATATGCTGCTGACCTTGCACTAGCCACCCAGAGCACACTCTGAATCAGTGAAGAACACCCTCATGAATGCTGTTAAACAATTTTCCAGATAATACAACATAAACCATGTTAAATGAAATCTCTGAAAGGCACAAATGCGTATCTCTGATTTCAGAAACAAGGAAGTTAGTCGCAAATTAAATATAGCATGGTCAGATGTCAAACTGGAACACTATGAGGCCCATAACTACCAATAAGTGACAATTGATAGATCTCTTTCTTCCAAGAAGCGCTGCATGAACTGCAAGACAATAGTTTCCAGCAGCAGCTGTCTTCTACAGAAACAGTCCCGTTACAGTGGGGTAGTCAACCTGAAACTGTAAGAATTTCTGCAATGGCACTATGCTATTCTTCGGTAGATGATGATGATGATGATGTTTGGTTTGTGGGGCGCTCAACTGCGCGGTTATCAGCGCCCGTACAAATTCCCAACCTTTGCTCAGTCCAGTGTCGCCACTTTCATGAATGATGAGGACAACACAAACACCCAGTCATCTCGAGGCAGGTGAAAATCCCTGACCCCGCCGGGAATCGAACCCTGGACCCCGTGCTCAGGAAGAGAGTACGCGAACGCGAGACCACTAGCTGCGGACTATTCTGCGGTAGAGTATGCGTGTCCAGTCTGGTATTGTTCAACACATGCCGAACAGATGGCTATAGTCAAGGAAAAATTTCCTTAGAACATCAGTGACACTTAGAACAACTGCCGAAAAAACTAGGTATATCGAAGGTTAACTTGGTAAGAGGGGGCTACACTGATCAAGATGCTGTTCAGTGTGACTGTGGAGAAGACCAAACTGTTTCTCATATGCTTCAATGATGACTGTGTCCAGCCTACAGCTCACAAGTAACAGAAAATGCATTGGAAGTGGCCAAGGTTTAGGCAAGAGTGTGCAATATGTATGTTTGTGATACGAGAATAAAATAAATAACTCTCATATATTTCATCTAGTTGTTTATAATGAAGGGCAGACGTCTGCTGCGCTGACTCACATGTGGTTTTCTGTGGATGTAATACGTTTCGTTATTTAGCGCTAGAATCTACATCTCACCACATGGTTGTTGGAAAGGTTCTTCTCTTTTGAATTCTTTCAACCTAAGACTTTATTTTCTAAGTAAAGCCCGTAAAAATCTAATGCTGCGTTATCTTATATGATAATGTTGTACTCCATTTAAATTTTATATAACAAAGAAATCTACTCTTAGTTTTTTAGAATAAAAACAGCAACAGGCTACCACTAATTTGGTACATAATATGGCATTTACTACTTTCGGCTGTCTTTCACTTGTGTTGACGATAAGATGATGGGAGTTTCTGCAGTGGTCATTCTCCCATTTTCGTTCTATTGGAAACTCAGGGTCTATTATGAACGATATACGTCTGTTGTCGAAAAGCTTCGTATCATACGAAATAATGAAGAAATACGAGGAATAACATGCCAGTATGAAAAACAGCTTTTCAAAGGATGCTGATTATAGCAGCACTGTTTATTTGATAGTGAGTCTTAAGGTAAACAGAACCATTGCACACCTGTCTGATATTTCCCTATCTCCTGAGAGTCGAGACCAGGATTATGCGGTGGATAGGCAGATGGGAATGTAGTTCAGGTAGACGGGACATGTTATTTCAATTTCCACAATCCAATTTGAACTCGGCTCTCGACAGCATTGCATGTGGATGTTTGGAGGGTAGTGCTTATCGATGTGGCGTAAGGATTGGAATCTTCTTAACTCTTCTAATATTTAGGAAACTACTGGGTTTGACTAATGGTGCATCCTGTAGAAAGTACCTATAGCTAGTCGCCAAAGACTTAATTGTCATGCAGAAAGTTTACCTCCTGTACATATTCTGATATCTATGAGAATTTCGTTTTCTGGTGTTATGAAAAATTGAAAAAGGTATACAACTGGCTCTTTTTTTCTTCCTGTTCAAGCTTCTAAATGACAAGGTCTTGTATATTTTGCCAGCGTAATTTTATGATGAAATGATAATGAGGTGCTTAAAATGCATGATGTTTTTTAGTAGAGGTACATTTTGTAGCATACTCCATTAGCTGGAAGTGGTTGGTTTTGCAACGTACATCATTCAAGCCTGCAGTCATACTTTTAACAAATTCCGAACATCACCACTATTTTAATGGAAAGTTTGAAAGTTTACCGTCTAGCCTCCTTGCCTAGGGACGCCAGATGAAAGTTGATGTTGTCAAGCCCTGAATCAATATTGCGCAACGGATAACTGGGGAGGGGAGCTTAAGAGCGCTACCTAGGGAGCGTGCCCTTTCTGTACGATACTAGGCAAGGGGCTTGAGGGCTCACACGCTGATGTGTGGGTCCCTGCATTCTGTATCATTTATTGTAAATGAATTCCTTTAACTTGACTTCTTTGTGATTTTTAAGGTATGTTAAAGATTGATGACAATTGATTAAGTATTTATTTTAAATATTATTATTCGACTTTACAGCGATTGCAGCAACTGTTTCAGTTTACAGATATTACAATTTTACAACTTATAGCTCGGGTATATTATATACTAATCTGCACGCACATTTCTATGGGTAAGACGGAATTGCGTTGGCCAAATGTATACCACCAAAGTCTCCCAATATTTTACATAGGACATTCACTATGTGAGGAGGATAACGGGCAAACTGGGGACCATATACTTTAACACAGGGAGTCAAATTTCCGGAATTAAATGAGCACATTCATTTCCTTACACAATCTGAAGCTGGAAATAAAAGAATTAGTACAAATATTCAAATACCTGTCTTCCATGCGTGATCATTGACACAGACGCACTGAGGGCACGTCTGCTCACTTACCCGTCGTCTGTTACACTCCCGACAATATGGCGGGCACCCGGAGGTCTTCCTGGGCCCCGGTGGAGGGGGTGGTCGAACCACTTGGCCGTGACCAACCTCTCCACCCCAAATCTTGTGACACTGGAAAGTCTTTGACTTTTACCTGCCTGTGGTGTCTCTCTGATCCCCTACCCAGGAGTAAGGTTGGCACTACTATACTACAGAATTACTTCCCAACAAAGATTTGGCCACGCTTTACGGAAAGGTGTGAGGAGGATTAGGAAAGTTCATGTGCATATTCACATTCACGTACAAGAAATGCATAATACACGACACATATAAATACGTAGTATGAAGCCTGGCACATTTCTTTCCACCCGTCCACATGGGTTCAGTTGCACCCGCGGCCGGCCGCGTCGTGTAATAAAATAAGCTGCGGAGCCGCCTCTGTTTCTATTTCCCGGTGCGAGCGAGCAGCGAAACCTGCTGCTTATACGGCGGAAACTACTGTACCGTTTCAAGTTGACTTCTTGTATTACCTGTGACAGCTACACTTCCTGACGCCACCACGTCTACTGTACTCTAACTATGAACTCTGGCTGCGATTATCTCAACGTTCTAAGTAGAAAGGGGTATCTTAAGGTACTAAAGATAACCTTGTGCCATATCCCCGAAATAGGAGGAAAATATTTTCATTCCTTTGTCGGCTAGGTGATTTGGTCTTCCTTTGTCAGAAAAGTAACTTTCAAACATTTAAGTACTGAAGGATGTATTGTCTCACGGAAGGAGGTATATAACATTGTGAGATTTCATTGTGTTTATGATCAAAACATTGAAGTTCACATAAATGGAAACTTCAGCACGCGATGTAACAGAATCGAATGCCGGTGATAGTTTCCTCGCTGATGCAGCCATTGAGAACACTGAAGCATCAGCTCTAGAAACTGACTCATATGCTATGAGCGAGGAAATTAACTACCAGCCCCATAGAAGATTCGTGTACTTTCTTGTATCATAGTGTGGAAACCCTTTTATCTGAAATGTCCGCGAAGCATAATGAGCTGTACTACAGACTAAATTAAACGTGAACTAGGCAAAATAATAAATGTTTTCGAAACTGATAATTTTTTTGTTGCAGTAGAATGCGTTAACGACTAAAATTACAGGACTGAAAACTGCATACCTGAGCTTTGCTGATTTTGTATGGCAGTTCAATGACGAAAAAGCTCAGTTGAAAGATTTTGTTTGCAAACTGAACAAAGAACTAGATGATTTTACATCAGAATGGTAAATTCAAATTAGGCAACAATTTCAGAGACGAAGAGAAAATGGATCCAAAGGTTTTTTTACAGTAGATTTCCGATAAAGACACTGAAATTAATGAAAAGGTAGATTCAGAACTAAGTTTTGTTAGGCAACAATTTGCCTCCCAAGTTTTGTCTCAAAATAGTACTTCAAAGGAAATAGTTATGACAGAACTGAACCAAATTAAAACTTTTTTGAGTAAAGATTTACCAGAGTAATGGGATGGAGTCATGTCACAATTCTGTAGCATGGAAAAGGTGCTGTTTGTGGTTAAGCAGCAGTACGTGACATACTGTCCTCTGTTGCTAGGATCAGTGGTGAAAATATTAGACCTGCACCATATGAAGGAACGTATAGAAATGATATAGGGAATACGGACGTCTCTCTTAACGATATATCTTATGGGGTAGGGTAGCACATTCACTGTCATCAGCTCCATTAGATGAGAGCTTATTAAAACACAGACAGTTTCAGATTTTTACATATGACAAAAAAATATTCATCTTGCCGTGTTTATCAAATCATTTAAGCCTTGTTACCAAGGGCATGGAGAGATCAGCAAAAGATCCATACACTATTGGCTTTATTCAAGTGGAAGCTGCCCATTGGGCAAACGAGACCGCTGTTCGATCGTATGCATCGGAGAGCACCGAATTACGTAGGGATCCAAAGGGAACGGTGATGGACCTTAGGTAGAGAAGAGACTGGAACAGCACATTACGTCCACATGCTAACACCTTTTTATTGTTTTTTTTTTCACTGACGCACATGTACATTACCATAAGGGGAGAGGTACACGTACACACGTGGTTTCCGTTTTCAATTACAGAGTGGAATAGATTGTGTCCCGACATTTCAGGCCAATAGATGTTCAATGTGGTGGCCATTATTTGCTGCACACAATTGCAATCTCTGGCGTAATGAATGTCGTACACGCCGCAGCACATCTGGTGTAATATCGCCGCAGGCTGCCACAATACGTTGTTTCATATCCTCTGGGGTTGTAGGCACATCACGGTACACATTCTCCTTTAACGTACCCCACAGAAAGAAGTCCAGAGGTGTAAGATCAGGAGAACGGGCTGGCCAATTTATGCGTCCTCCACGTCCTATGAAACACCCGTCGAACATCCTGTCAAGGGTCAGCCTAGTGTTAATTGCGGAATGTGCAGGTGGACCATCATGCTGATACCACATACGTCGACGCGTTTCCAGTGGGACATTTTCGAGCAACGTTGGCAGATCATTCTGTAGAAACGCGATGTATGTTGCAGCTGTTTGGGCCCCTGCAATGAAGTGAGTACCAATGAGGTGGTCGCCAATAATTCCGCACCATACATTTACAGTCCACGGTCGCTGTCGCTCTACCTGTCTCAGCCAGCGAGGATTGTCCACGGACCAGTAATGCATGTTCCGTAGATTCACTGCCACGTGATTTGTGAAACCCCCTTCATCGGTACACAGGTAGAACTGCAACGCATTCTCTGTTAGTGCCCATTGACAGAATTGCACTCGGTGATTAAAGTCATCAGCATGTAATTGCTGGTGTAGCGACACATGAAACGGGTGAAAGCGGTGACGATGCAGTATGCGCATGACACTACTTTGACTCAGTCCACCGGCTCTCGCAATGTCCCGTGTACTGATGTGTGGGTTCATGGCAACAGCAGCTAACACACCAACTGCACCCGCTTCTCCTGTGACGGGCCTGTTACGGACCCGTTTGCGTGCTACGACCATACCTGTTGCATACAGTTGGCGGTAGATGTTTTGCAATGTGCGGCACGTTGGATGCTCTCTGTCCGGGTACCATTTTGCATACACCCTGCAGGCTTCAACTGCATTTCGTCGACATTCGCCATAGATGAGTATCACCTCCGCCTTTTCAGAATTCGAATACACCACGGTCACAGTTCCTACAACACTACACTATCACAGACGTCTGGTTAACACGGTGTACTACATCTCCCAGTACCTACTGCAACCTACATCCTTCTGAATCTGCTTAATTTACTCATCTCTTGGTTTCCCTGCACGATTTTTACCCTCCACGCTGCCCTCCAATACTAAATTTGTGATCCCTTGATGCCTCAGAACATTTCCTACCAACCGATCCCTTCTTCGAGTCAAGATGTGCCACAAATGTCTCTTCTCCCCCATTCTATTCAGTACATCCTCATTAGTTATGTGATCTGCCCATACAGTTGGTATGCGTGCAGAGACGAATGCAGAATAACAATAGCAGCAAGCGCTACATGCGGACACTGCGCAGCTACACCAAACCACAACAGTGCACTACAGTCACACTCGTAAACACGGTCGTCATCGTAAACATGTCCCTGCAGATGCTGCTCGCCGACCGTGGCCCGTGTTTGTTACAAAACGCAACTGAACGTCGGAGGTTTCAAGCGTCAACTTTAGGTTACAATATCTCCGGATGTAATTAACATTTTACAATGCAACAAACGGCAGTGATTACGTATTTGTTTATATGTTCAGATGTGCTAACAAAACTAATGTGTTTTCATTTAAAAAAACGTAGGTTTGTGTTAAAAAAATACTTCCGTGCATTTTTGTATGGTTTGTATTAACCAATTACACTAGCCCCTCTCCTCACGTTCGGTCTGTGGAATCGGTTCGTCAGTATTTGATGTGGTTTACGAAATATATCCAGCGGTAACGTTAGGTGACTCACCCTGTATTTTGTTCCGAACATATGCTGCTTCAATTCTGTTTTACATGGCGGCAGATTGCAGACGTCGAAAATAGATACATCCAGATTCAGAGCTATAGAAGAATGTTAACTTCTAATTTTATATTTTTTGTAAATACATTTAATCTACAAGTGAATTCTTATAAGACGGTCAATCGGTCAATAAAATCAGGGTATCAGGAGCTTATTTGCCTAAAACTGTGAAAGATCAAGAAAAGGAGGAAAAGATTTTGCTATAGATGATCCCATTGTTTCATACAGATGCCAAATGTTAGTGTAACTGGGGGTATTACCAACGCCAACGTCCATCCAAATCTTTAGCGGAACGTTTTAGAAATCCCATACGCTCAAGCATTATAAAAGAACGTCAATGTCCAAAAATAGATTACATACGTGACCTCGTTTATTAATTTGACAATCATGGTAAACAATTTTGAAATCTGCCTCCCTTTTGCCTGGGTGAATTATATCTTCTGTAACTGATTGAGAAAGTCTTACATTGTTATGTAACTATCGTAAATTTTACTACTCCTTATTTTATTCAAATCATTTATAGTTAATGCACCAGTTAATTGAAATTATAAGCTCTCCATGTGACGGTACGTCACATAAATTGACATTTTAGTAAAAGAAAAAAAGGTTTTTGCTTGTGTCAGGTGTGAATTATAAATTATTTCAAGACTGCGTAGGTGTGCGCGATGTATAAGAAAGATTAAAAAGAAGTTAAATAATGCCACCAAAAATCACAAACAGCGATGTGATATAAAAATAAAAGAACATTCTTTTTGTCTGTGTAATGAAAATGAACATGGCCAGAGACTATTGCTTTACTGAAAGCGCTCCTGTTTTTGTTTCTTCTAGAGGTAGGCAGCCATTATAGCGCTGGATAATATTTAATGTAAGTTTGGTTGCAATTTAGTAAAAGATACTTATACTTTGAATTGGAAAGTGTATATTATTGACTTAGTTGTCATCTCGCATTATCGCTACTATTAATTATAATTAACAAAGTTTTTACAGAACTTCGTAGTGCAGGAAGCTCATCTCCCCTAGTAGTATTTAGTCGGCCATTACGCGGACTGTATTATTTATTTAAAATTTCATGTCATAATATTAAATGTAAATGCGAGAGACTTCTCTGTTTTGATCTTTCATTAATTTCAAAGTTAAAAAGCGTAGTAATAAACTTCATTTACTAAAATCCACAGCACTGAATGAGTTCAGTATGTTTCATTTTGGCCGCCTAACGGCAGATGAGATTCTCTCCAGTTTTGCCTTGAAAATAATGAACAAGAAATATTGAAAATCATTACATTCCGCAATATGTCAGTTAATCCTTATGTAGTTTGGTACATAAATAACCAGTAGTCCCTGAGACCCATATTAATAATTACAGTTTGCGTAAGAATACGCATATTTTCTTTTCTAAATAGCAGCGCTCAGGCAAACTATTTATTAGAAGGCGGTGAGTAGCGCGTTGTGTTTAAAAAATGTTATATCGTACGTACTTCGGGGCAGCCGATGTCCGTACGAGTGTTATCGCGGTATAAGTTAATTAAAAGTGGTATGCTAGCCCATAATATTGAAAGCCACCCCAATCAAAATCGTAAAATATAATTATAAAAATAAAAATATGTAATTATCCCGTGATAAAGTGGACACATACATATACAGGTATACCGTGATATCCAGTGATCTGTCACATAAAAAACAAGTACAAAATATACCCTCTTATACCATATACTGACGATACCAGATTGGCGGGAACCGCGAATTGCTACCAACTGTAAGATAACTGTAAATTTCACCAGGGTTTAGTAACATAGGGTTAACAGTAACATCTTCAGCCCAAAATTCATAAAATATGTGATTAATATGGGTGTTTTTGTTCAAGGTGATCTGCTCCATGTCCTTTTGTAAGCAATTATTAATTAAAAATTTTACCAGAGCATCTTTAAATTATGTATTCTTGAATTACTTTTGCGAAATCCTAAATATATGGTGTTACGCTTTCCTGCAATCAGTGCTCTATTTCGTTAATGGGCGGACATAAATATTTGTCAAACGTTAGAAGGATCCTTGCAACATGATGTTTACGCAAAATATTCTACATTTTCTTCGAGAGATCTCTGAATGTTCGCGGAATGTCTCTTAAGGTATGCAGTAAAAACAGTCCATCGATGATTACAACCTCTACGAATTCAGGCTTAGTGTTTCCTGTTCTTTTTTTTTTTTAATATCTCCCTTCAGTGACGATTTGTCGATTTTATTTGGTGTTCCTACTGCCCACGTAGTCGGATTCATGAACATCTAATCTAAATATTTTATAAGGTTTTTGTCATAAAATGGCAAGACATTGTGTAGATCACAGGGTCTACTACTATTAAATCTCTGATTTACTATAGAGGGAGCAGTAGGGGCATAAAGTTTACAAACTCTAAAAACCGAAACTCTTTATGATATCCATAATCCCTCATCAATATAATGAATATGGTAGGCATGAGAACGGTTGCGGAAGCGCTGGCTGACCATAAAATCCATCTTCTTCAATGAATCTTCCAGCGTAATAATTCGAAATAGTGGTGTGTGGAATAATGAATCACGATACCGTTCAAGGGTCTAGGTATAAGTGATAAAGCATAGACTAGAGTGTACAGTCTGTGTAGGAAAGCTGTCCATGGGATATCAGGCGGAAGTATTTGCTATCAGAGCGTATGCAGAGAAGATTCAGTGTAGATGTTACAACGATCATGACATCTACATTTCTTCAGACATCCGAGCAGGTCTGAAATCTCTGTCAGCCCCAGCACCAATATCAATGATCTGTGCAGTACGCTTTGAAGCCCTTGTGCAGTTAGGGGAAAGCAATGGGATAGACCTGCTGTTGGTCCCTGCAGGAATTAGTGGCCATGCACAAGCTGATAGGCAGCCTTGACAAGATCGACGAATACATGTGCTGTACAAGAACATGTCCTGACCATCACTAAAGAGATGGTAAAAGCAAAATTACATAACCGTATGAGGTAGCAGCACCATGGTACTGGGCTAAGGTCGAAAAGCAGAAACATGGTAACTTAATTATGTCAGAGGCCTTGGGATCTCTAAGAAACACATTCACACGATTGGTATAGAGAAACAACCCCTAAGCGTACATTATATGGTGAAACTGCAACACATTTAATTTTCCAATCCGAAGCATTGATTGTTAAAAGACAGAGAATACTTGGGTTACCAAGCCTTGAAGAAATTGTGCCTAATAAATAAGTAGTAAAGGGTGTCCTACTACTTTTTAAGGATACTGGCTGGCTTTACTATTATGACAGGAAGAGAAACCACGCAATAAACTCAGTTTTAGAGTGGCAAACACTGGGATAAGACCTTTGTTTTTTGCCTCACTGAATAAACCAAACCAAATCAAATCCTTTGGGCATGCACACAGAAGACCAACTTTTTCAAAAAACTGTCACACCAAATACATTGATAGCGAAACATCTAATCTGAGGCAAAAAAACATGAAAAGAGCAGGTAACGGCACCGAAGGCAAAAAATGTACTTCGTACAGTGACCTTTGGAGTAACCTTTTGCAAACTGCATACATCATATACACAGTAAGTATACGAACCAGAGTGTTAAGAGACCAACCTCAATACATATCAGATCCACTGTGATCTTTACGTTTCACTCACGCTAGACTACAAATCATGGTACTGCCAAAATCTCCTCCACGTCACATATTCATGTCTCAAAAACCAAGAGACAACTAGCTGCGAACCTATCGTACTAACCTAGATTAGCAGAGCCGCAGCTGTGTAACCACAGAGTCTGTATGGAATATTTAAGAAAATATAAAGATTCACATCTCAGATCATGCTTCAACGTGCCTTTTATGAGGACTGGTCACAACTGAAGAAGACTGCCACGTATATCCAGAGAACTTTATCATAAAATTACGTAAATCATGAAAAGATTAGATACTACTGTTATAAATGTTCCTACATATGTCTTACATCATACACTGAACATCACGACATAAAGAATATCCACTCACGATCACATGCCACAGTTTCAGACTCACGATAAACAAAAGCTCATCATCCAATACCATCTCACGTCATCACACAATATTAAGATAAATCCAATACCAATGCATCAAACTAGTTTTCAGAAGCATGCAGTAAAGCATGTGCTGTAAATTCTAATACTTCAGTCAATACAGGGCAAAGCACTACATACTCATCACACTAAGCATGCTACTCAAAGAAATAATGGCGTAAACTATATAGAAAGCTAGATTATTAATGAATAAAAGAAAAGTGACAAAATATACAAAACAGACACATTCCTAATGAACTGGCCGTGGGTAATACCACTGCACACTATCTCATTAATCCTCATAAAAGATAAACCACTATACAGTCCCTCGTCATTCCTAACCTTCAAGAACATTAAATATACCTCATTCTGTATATGCCATCCATATGGAAGAAATTATCTAGACATTCCACAATAAAACAAGAAAACCTTAACCTATGAAAAATATACCCAAAAGAGCACACACAGAAGCCACCTTTCTACACAAAAGACTGAACTAGTACATAAGGAAAAACACTAAATATTCCACAGTGAATACATAAACATCAGAAAACATGGGCCCTCCATATTTCCTCACACTGAGGCCAGTACTTTACTCAGAGTAAATCCTATGACCTTTGTGTCCCAATCCCTTTCCAATTGGGTTTCACATCTCTTATCTCAGGTACCACATAAACTAAAAAATGGGGCAATGCATGTTGGAAACTTCTCATATCAAACTCATAAACTCTCAAACATATTAGAATCCAGTTTCTCTTCGTATCACTTCAATGACTGAAATCAGACACTGCCCCACATCCATTTGGCAACAGAGTCACATTTCAGACTTGTGAATGGACACGCCCTGTTTTGAAAATTTGGCCTTTGTGGGCACACCATTCACAAAAACACACTTATTTTCAACAAAAAGAATTACAGATATTGTGACTTTCCTTTAATGCACTAAAGCTTGATTCAAAAACTTCTACTTAGTAACAAATCATTTTCAGTCATATCCCTCGTAGGTTCCATATACAGTTTATCCTGTTCCTCCAGAATCACATTAAAACATAAATATTGCTCTACATTCACTGTAAATAATTCTGATTCATCTTCTCTTATCAACTCCTAGTTTACCTCTAGTGTGTGGATAGCAGATAGAGCAACATTCTCTTCCTGGGCAGTTGTGAACCCATCTCCTACTTCAATCTGTCCATCTGCTTCAGAAACATTTTCCCCTGTTCTTTCACTTTTGAATTACCGTATAATCGTGCCTCTAGTTTCTTAAGACGAGCCTTAGGTCATTCCTTTATGGCATTCATTAATCTATTACTTAATTCAGTTGACGAAGTGGCTGCACGTCCTTCTGAATTACTCCACAATCATTTCTCTAACAAGTCTCATCTGATTCATAGATGGCATTTGATGATCAGCTAAAAAATTCATTTGTTGTAAGGACTCCACTGCTTCAATTACTGCATAATCGTTTCTGTAAGTCCCTGTAATAGATCTCAAGTAACTCGTGTACAGCTTTTATCAATCTGTCACAAAATTCTTGAGCTTCTTGGACACCACATTTGGTGATTATACGAAAGAAATAACTGTAAATCGAGCAATGAAATTAAAGATGAAAATAAAGAAATAATTTTTCACTAAGACATCAGAATCGCTGTGTTGCTCCACAACAATATTTATCAAGAACCAGTTGTATGCCAAAGAATCAAATATTAAGTTCGACGAGACAAAAAATAATTAAGTAAATAAATAAATAAGTCCTCCGCAAACACACAAAGAGCAGAATAATTCACAAAAGCTTTAATAGGAAACGCTAGCAGAAGACAGTGAATACAAGTCAATACAGGCGAAAAGACGCAATACGACGAATAGAAATGACACTTATACCCAAAGACAATAATTACACTGAAGTCATTGCGTTCTGCGATGGTACCCCGGACATTACAAGAAGCGGAACACAGTTATTTATAGTGTCTGTGTCACCACGGGCAGAATTGCATGTGCTGAAAGGTGCTCCCATGCTGGCAGAAGTTGGTTAGGAGTTCTTGAGGTAGAGTGCTCCATGCCAACACGAGCGTAGTTGACAACTGATGGACGGTCGTAGATGCATGGGAAAATGTCGCAGTACATCTCCCCAACGCATCCCACACATGCTCGATGAGATTTAAGTAGTGGGAACGGACAGACGAGACCGTTCACCGGACATCTTCTCGTTTCAAGAGGTCTTCCAACTGTGCAGTTCGATGCGATCGTTTATTGTCATCTACAGAAATGAAGACAGTTCGAATGCGCCCCTAAATGTCGCACATGCTGAAGGAGCATAGTGTCACAATAACGCTGACTGGTGAGCGTAACGTCTTCCAAGATATGGAGGTCTGTGCAGCCATGCAACATTATGCCTCCCCACACTATAACATCACGCTGACTAAAATGCTCATTATCGACAACGTTCTTGCGTGCATTACGTACCCTCGTATGACGAAGAACACACATCGAGAATACGTGCAGTGACCTCTTTACCAACTTTGTGGCCAGTGTGGTAGCACGTTGTAGAGCATGCATTGTCGTCCGTAGTGATCACACACCCCATTAAAAACTATGTCACAAGTTTTATGGCGCCCTGGGGGCCATCATGAATTGCAAGTATTTCAGTGTGATTATTGTCTTTGAATTAAAGTGTCATTTCTGTTAGTCTCATTGTCTATTTCTTTCAGTTACTTTCTATACTGTAGCCATGTTTTCTATGTATGATCCAAGTTTCATCGAGCAATGTTACTTGGTAGTGACACAGTATACGAAAGTTACTTTCGTCCTTAAATTTTTGAGACCATTGTATGTTTTCCGTCATCTGATTCATACGAAGTGTTATTAATACGTGAAATTAGTGCTGCCAAGTGAAGTTTCCCGATTGTAATTTCATTTCACGCAGTGACTACAAAGAACACCTAATTATCGTTGTGTTTGTGAAACAGCTATCATTGCCCAATAAGAAATAGTGCCTAACAAAATGTATTTTGGAAAATAAATACATTTTGTAGACCTAACACTATCAAAAATACACGTACAGCAATTTTATATTCCTTAACACACGAGGTGTGGTCTTTCAGACCACGCGAAAAATGGTTCAAATGGCTCTGAGTACTATGGGCCTCAACTGCTGAGGTCATTAGTCCCCTAGAACTTAGAACTAGTTAAACCTAACTAACCTAAGGACATCACAAACATCCATGCCCGAGGCAGGATGCTAACCTGCGACCGTAGCGGTCTTGCGGTTCCAGACTGCAGCGCCTTTAACCGCACGGCCACTTCGGCCGGCCCACCACGCGAAAACCTTCGAACTCGGTCTTCAAGGTCAGTTATGACAGAATGCTTCTATACTACTCCCTACCGTCTTTAAATGTTCTGCTGTCGATCGCATTAACGCCTTGTTTGTTTGTTGTTGACCCCTGTTGTTTACATATGTTGGGGTCTCTTACCCGTTTTCATCATTAGTACAAAAATGTCAGTTTTAACGATCCTAAGTTTGACGAAATTTTTAGTCGGTGGACGGAGGAAGACGTTAGTAATATAGAGACGCAAAAGAGGATGATTTTACAATAGCCAGTGATCACAGTTCTGCTAGCGAACAATATTTTCTTTTAAAGGATGACATTCAGCACAACTGTGACAAGGACGTTTCTTTTTCTCTAATCAGATGTGTTTCTGAGTGATGCTAGAGAAAAATGTAGATTTTAGAACTGAAAATCAGTTTTGCAGACTTTCTTTTGATGTTTCTCGAGAGCAATTTTATGTACAGATTTCAGCCCTGGAATTTCTGTGTATGTGGAAATTTACTTGATCCAGAGATACTATATTTTTTCAGAACGTAAAATTGAGTTTTCTAGCTACTAGTTTATGTGCGCAGTTTAAAAAACTGCACAGAAGTACGTGGTGATGTGTGATAAAATGTAAAATACTGCAAGCTTTATTTTGTGTTATGAAATCAACAAGATGTACTTCAACAACACTTATATATCCAGAATGAGATTTTCACTCTGCAGCGGAGTGTGCGCTGATATGAAACTTCCTGGCAGATTAAAACTGTGTGCCCGACAGAGACTCGAACTCGGCACCTTTGCCTTTCGCCGGCAAGTGCTCTACCAACTGAGCTACCGAAGCACGACTCACGCCCGGTCTCACAGCTTTACTTCTGCCAGTATCTCGTCTCCTACCTTCCAAACTTTACAGAAGCTCTCCTGCGAACCTTGCAGAACTAGCGCTCCTGAAAGAAAGGATATTGCGGAGACATGGCTTAGCCACAGCCTGGTAGAAACAGCCTGGTAGAGCACTTGCCCGCGAAAGGCAAAGGTCCCGAGTTCGAGTCTCGGTCGGGTACACAGTTTTAATCTGCCAGGAAGTTTCAACACTTATATAGTTGTAAAATCAAATGTTATATAACGTAAATAAAAAATTTCAGATTGTTTATTACTTAAAACTCAATTTAATCTTTGGACTCCCAAAGACCTCACTTCACAGTATACGCTACAGACAAGCCACCTCGTGTATTAAGGAATATAACTCCGCATTCGTGAACACAACTTTATGTTTCAGGAAACGAGACTACTTTTAGTTTGATGGTGACTAACGAGGACTGCTGGGCATTTGTTTGGGCCCTCGAAAGTTTGTGTATGAAATTAGAGAACATCCTTGCTTTGGTGCGCATAAATTGTAATAAGGTGAACTGCCAGCGAACATTGTTGTCAGAGTCTTAATGGAGGTGACATCAAAGCGAACTTCAGCCTCCCGTGGCGGCCTTTGACAGAAATCGAGGCTGTCATGCTGGTATTCACGCGTAAGCGGAGCGTGTTCGGCGGAGACAACAGGCAGGCAATTATTATTCAGCTCACCTCACTTTGAAGCACTCTGGAAAAAGTGGCCAGCTACAAAAGTCACATTTTGATTCAAAATGAAGGAGGAAGTGCCACACATCTTCCAACCATTTACTGGTTGAGGGGATATATTTTTTAAAATTTTTATGTTAACAAGTGCGCAGATATTCGTTGCATTTGCCGGGTAGTGTGGCCGAGCGGTTCTAGGCGCTACAGTCTGGAACGGCGCGACCACTACGGTCGCAGGTTCGAATCCTGCCTCGGGCATGGATGTGTTAGGCTTAGGTAGTTCTAAGTTCTAGGGGACTGATGCCATCAGATGTTAAGTCCCATAGTGCTCAGAGCCATTTTTGAACCGTTGCATTTAACCGAATTATCCCTACACTCCGTTGACCTCATATCATCTCGTTATATGTCACAGTGATTGTTCCAAGTGTTGCAATTCTTCAGTTTCTACTGACATATTTGTTGAACAGCCCACGGGTGTACTGCAGGTGCACTGTGTCTAACGGGCAGAATATTTCGGAGACATGTCTGTGTTGTAATTACTCAATTACAGTAGTGCTATCCACAGTCTCTGATCGGTGTAGCAGTCACTGCTTTATCAGTGCACTTCACATCCATAATTAACAAGTGTACATACGTATGTAATTGCCACATTTTGTTGCATTTTCCATCCTGTCATCAGACGCACCCTGTTTTACTCTGATGTGACAGTTAGAAAACTCCATCCTACTAAACTCGTTTGTTGAACGATAACCTATCCTCCAATCCTCGTCCGAGTTCTCCGCGAATCACCTTTCCACATGTGGCTGTCGGCACTCGCCTAGGAGTAATCCAACTCGAGAGGCCTTCGTTCATGAAGGTGCTCGTTAGTAATGTTAATGAGGTATCGGCACTAGAGGGAGGAAACCATAAGTGTACTGAAACACATTTAATCAATCAATGCACTTTCAGACCTCCTGTGTTTCCACTGCAATTTTAATTTTGTTTCTCTCTTCTACTGACCAGCTTGTTTCTTGCGTTTCTGAACTTTGTTTAGTATGAATATTTACAGTTCCTCGTTTCTTCGCTGTTTCGTTCATAGACACTGTTTCATTCCTTTGTACGCTGATTTTATCCAAAATATTCGCACTTTCGATGTCTCGAAGTGCTGTGGGATATTTCTATGTTTTATACAATTTGCCCTTAAAATATTTGTCACCGTTTTCTACTTCTATCTGTCAAATTGCCTGTACGTTCTTAATTACAATTCGGTCATCTCATATCTCATTAAAAATCTTTCTTTCATTGAGATTTTTCGAGTTTCCTCTGTGGGCCGTAAAAGCAGAGCTTCTGATGCATATGTACATTCAGGACTAACAATATTCTAGTGTTGTTGATTTTTCTCGTGATTAGTGACATAGCTCGTTTGTTAATGGAATACAAAGTCCAGTTTCGTATAACCGCCCTGACGGCTCATCTGTTATTCACAAATGAAGAAATACGGAAGCTAAGCACTCGAAGCCAGTCTCCTGGTATCAGAATGCACTTAGTAAATCTCAATAAAAATAAAAACATTTTGCTGAAGACGCATTTATTGTTCATTCGTGCCGGCCGTTGTGGTCGAGTGGTTCTAGGCGCTTCAATCTGGAACCGCGCGACCGCTATGGGCATGGATGTGTGTGATGTCCTTAGGTTGGTTAGGCTTAAGTTGTTCAAAGTTCTAGAGGACTGATGACCTCAGATGTTAAGTCCCATAGTGCTCAGAACAATTTGAACCATTTAGTCCATCCGTTGTTTGCCTCTGTGTGTGTTATACTGAAGATTGTAAGATTAACTGACGATAATAATACTAGAGTGGATCACAAAATCAGAGGATATTGCAATGAGGCCATACGCCGTTTAAAAGACGTCTTCGTTTAAAGATGAAAGAGGTGTCTGAACCCTACACAATTAACTCATCTTTTGTGGAAACTATTCCATGATGGTACTCAATGCATTCACAGACTTCTTACAAGAAGTGATCACAAGGTCGTTGTAGCTAGGCTCAATATCGTTTCTTCCAAATCCACCAGAAACAAACGCAAAATAATTTTATTTAAAAAAGCGGATAAAGTATCACTAGGAGCCAATCTCCATTCCTTCCGAACTGACTGTGCAAATGTAGACGAGATGTGGCTCAAATTCAAAGATATAGTAGCAACAGCAATTGAGAGATTCATACCTCATAAATTGGTAAGAGATGGAACTGATCCACCATGGTACACAAAACAGCTCCGAACGCTGTTGCAGAGGCAACGGAAAAAGCATGCGAAGTTCAGAAGAACGCGAAATTCCGAAGATTGGCTAAAATTTACAGACACGTGAGATTTGGCACGGACTTCAATGCGAGATGCCTTTAATAGGTTCCACAACGAAACATTGTCTCGAAATTTGGTAGAAAATCCGAAGAAATTCTGGTCGTATGTAAAGTACACAAGCGGCAAGACGTAGTCAATACCTTCGCTGCGCAGTGCCGATGGTACTGTTACCGACGACTGTGCCGCTGAAGCGGAGTTATTGAACGCAGTTTTCCGAAATTCCTTCACCAGGGAAGACGAATGGAATATTCCAGAATTTGAAACACGAACAGCTGCTAGCATGAGTTTCTTAGAAGTAGATACCTTAGGGGTTGCGAAGCAACTCAAATCGTTTGATACGGGCAAGTCTTCAGGTCCAGATTGTATACCGATTTGGTTCCTTTCAGATAACGCTGATACAATAGCTCCCTACTTAGCAATCATATACAACCGCTCGCTCACCGATAGATCTGTACCTACAGATTGGAAAATTGCGCAGGTCGCACCAGTGTTTAAGAAGGGTAGTACGAGTAATCCATCGAACTATAGACCTATATCACTGACGTCGGTTTGCAGTAGGGTTTTGGAGCATATACTGTTTTCAAACATTATGAATCACCTCGAAGGAACAACCTGGTTTCAGAAAACATCGTTCTTGTGCAACGCAGCTAGGTCTTTATTCGCACGAAGTAATGGCCGCTATCGACAGGGGATATCAAGTTGATTCCGTATTTCTAGATTTCCGGAAAGCTTTTGACACCGTTCCTCACAAGCGACTTCTAATCAAGCTGCGGGCCTATGGGGCATCGTCTCAGTTGTGTGACTGGATTCGTGATTTCCTGTCAGGATCGTCGCAGTTTGTAGTAATAGACGGCAAATCATCGAGTAAAACAAGTGATATCAGATTTTCCCCAGGGAAGCGTCCTGCGACCTCTGCTGTTCCTGATCTATATAAATGACCTGGGTGACAATCTGAGCAGTTCTCTTAGGTTGTTCGCAGATGATGCTGTAATTTACGGTCTAGTAATGTCATCCGAAGACCAGTATCAGTTGCAAAGCGATTTAGAAAAGATTGCTGTATGGTGTGGCAGGTGGCACTTGACGCTAAATAACGAAAAGTGTGAGGTGATCCACATGAGTTCCAAAAGAAATCCGTTGGAATTCGATTACTCGATAAATAGTACAATTCTCAAGGCTGTCAATTCAACTAAGTACCTGGGTGTTAAAATTAAGAACAACTTCAGTTGGAAAGACTACATAGATAATATTGTGGGGAAGGCGAGACAAAGGTTGCGTTTCATTGGCAGGACACTTAGAAGATAAAACAAGTCCACTAAAGAGACAGCTTACATTACACTCGTTCGTCCTCCGTTAGAATATTGCTGCGCGGTGTGGGATCCTTACCAGGTGGGATTGACGGAGGACATCGAAAGGGTGCAAAAAAGGGCAGCTCGTTTTGTATTACCACGTAATAGGGGAGAGAGTGTGGCAGATATGATACGCGAGTTTGGATGGAAGTCATTAAAGCAAAGACGTTTTTCGTCGCGGCGAGATGTATTTACGAAATTTCAGTCACCGACTTTCTCTTACAAATGCGAAAATATTTTGTTGAGCCCAACTTACATAGGTAGGAATGATCATCAAAATAAAATAAGAGAAATCAGAGCTCGAACAGAAAGGTTTAGGTGTTCGTTTTTCCCACGCTCTGTTCGGGAGTGGAATGGTAGAGAGATAGTATGATTGTGGTTCGATGAACCCTCTGCCAAGCACTTAAATGTGAATTGCAGTGTAATCATGTAGATGTAGATGTAGAAGTTCTTAGAAGATCTTATTGAGCGTTAACCTGTCCTGATTATTATCTGCCCGTCGGCTGTCTGTTGATGGAACCTGAGTTTCTTTCACCTTCTCGCTTAGGACCATTTTATCGATTATTATAACGGATTTCAAGGAACTTCTATTGATGCTGGATCGAATGGAACTGACGATGAAGCGCGAGGGATCCTAATGGTGTCATGCGTGCTCTAATACGTTCAGTATAGAGTTTGTTATTCTGTCAATGCTTCAAATGAGATTAGATATTACAGCTCGCATTTGCTTTAAAGAAAAGAAACCAACTTATTGTATGCCACATGATACCCTGTGCTAAAATTTTTAAAAAAATTGTTTGCCTAAATAAATGAAGTGCAAGTTAATGATAATAAGCAAAGTTAGCTTTACCCGAAAGCATGCCACAAATTCTGAAATCAGAGAACTGTAGGCCACTCCATGCCTGTACTCTGCCCCCTCTACACAGATTGTGAATCGGTTATCTATCATTCTATCGTACCTACTTCAGTTAGGATGTATTGAAACCCTATGTGAGGTTCCTGTCCATGGAACAAATTAGTCAGACAATACAGAAATTACTCGATACTCTTGCTTTTGAGTGAGTAGCACACACTTTAAGACGTAAGGGATTGTGCATGTTCTTCTTTAGGAAAGCAAGTAATGCAACATAAAATAACTGGAAGTATTCTGCTGTTATAACAACAAGCTGAGAGGATTTGGTGTTTGTTAGCTTCTGCGAGTTATACCTTTATTCACTGTAAATCCCACTAGTCTGCTGTTTAAACTTAATATATTTTGTATGTACGTGAACTACACGTTACTACATAAGCTATGTGACCAAATGTATCCGGACACCCCCAAAAACATACGGTTTTCATATTAGGTGTATTGTGCTGCCACCTACTGCCAGGTACTCCATATTAGAGACCTCAGTAGTCATTAGACACCGTGAGAGATCAGAATGGGGCGGTCGGAGGAACTCACGGACTTCCAATGTGGTCAGGTTACTCGGTGTCACTTGTATCATACGTCTGTACGAGATATTTCCTCACTCCTAAATATCCCTTGGTCCACTGTTACCGAAGTGATAGTGGGCTGAAAACTCAAGGCACTCGTACAGCACAAAAGCGTACAGGTCTAACTCGTCTGTTGACTGACAGAGACCGCCGACAGCTGAAGAGGGTCGTAATGGGTAATAGGCAGGCATCTATTCAGACCATCACACAGGAATTTCAAACTGCATCAGGATCCACTGCAAGTATTATGGCAGTCAGACGGGAGGCGAGGAAACTTGGATTTCATGGTCGAGTGGCTGCTCATAGGCTACACGTCACGCCGGCAAATGCCAAACGACGCCTCGCTTGGTGTAAGGAGCGTAAACATTGGACGATTGGACAGTGGAAAAATGTTGTGTGGAGGGATGAATCACGGTACACAATGTGGCGATCCGTATGTAGGGTGTGGGTATGGCGAATGCCCAGTGAACACCATCTGCCAGCGTGTGTAGTGCCAACAGTAAAATTCTGAGGCGGTGGTGTTACGGTGTGGTCGTGTTTTTCACGAAGGGGGCTTGCATCCCTTGTTGTTTTTCGTGGCACTACCACAGCACAGGCCTTCATTGATGTTTGAAGCACCTTCTTGCTTCCCACTATTGAACAGCAATTCGGGGATGGCGATTGCAGCTTTCAACACGATCGAGCACCTGTTCATAATGCAAGGCCTGTGGCGGAGTGGTCATACGACAGTAACATCCCTCTAATGGACTGTCCTGCATGGAGTCCTGTCCTGAATCCTACAGAAGAACTCCTTTGGGGTATTTTGGAACGCCGACTTCGTGTCAGGCCTCAGTTAGCACTGCGTGAAGAAAGGGCTGCCATTCCCCAAGAAACTTTCCAGCACGTTATTGAACATATGCCTGCGAGAATGGAATCTGTCATCAAGGCTAACGGTGGGCCAACACCATACTGAATTCCAACATTACCGCTGGAGGGCGTCACGAACTTGTAAGTCATTTTCAGTCAGGTGTTCGGATATTTTTGATCACATAGTGTATCAATTCCGGCTGCTGGTTCAAACCTGCTGCTTTCGTTCCCTAGCGCCGTCCTTGCTGGCGTTATGTTAGGGGGCAGTCTAACAGCGGCTTGGATGGATTTTAAATTTTAAAAGGCATTCGCGACTCACCGTTAGGCTTGTTTTGCTGGCTGTTCCGTACGCTAAGAGGGATCGCAGTGCACGTAGGTGGCCGCTGTGTTACAGCTCGCGACTGTTTATCGTGCAGAGGAAGTGTTCCGACGCTATGTGAAGATTATTGTTTTCCTCTACCTTCCCGAATTGGGATTGTGTCTCCTAAGCCCGCGCCAGTTCCAATTTATGGTGCCTTGGTGAAAGGATGTGGTCCTGCCAGCATTCTTTCTGTCTCCTGCATATGGAGTAGAAATCAAAGGTGAAAACCTTGCGATCAAGCGTTGGAAGCGACTTGCAAAAACTGTTTAGTTAAGCCCTTCTAACTAAGAGTTGCTTTTGGTTCAAGCCTCTGGCGTTGAGCAGCTATCGCTAACAGGCGTTATCTTTCCAGTGTTTTAAAAGTGAATCAGCACTCGTGCTGATCGGAACATGCCCAAGTTCTTCCAGCTTACGGCACGAATGATACAGCAACCAGTAATGTACGAAGAAGAATGAAATAGCCTTGGTTGCAGGGTTGTAACTATTATTTATTTACCAGCCACTCGCTTCATCTGATTAAGGAATCTTCAGAATGGTCTACACACAAAAATTTATATTTCGTTAGAAGTGACATGATCATCTTTTCCCCGTGCGCAGACTATCTGTGGGTAAGCCATGTCTCCGAAATATCCTTTCTTCCAGGAGTGCTAGTTCTCCTGGGTTCGCAGGAGAGATTCTGTAAAGTTTGGAAGGTGGGAGACGAGATACTGGCAGAAGTGAAGCTGTGAGTATGGGGCGTGAGTCGTGCTTGGGAAGCTCAGTTGGCAGAGCACTTTCCCGCGAAAGGCAAAGGTCCCGATTTCGAGTCTCGGTCCGGCACACAGTTTTAATCTGCCAGGAAATTTCAATGGCGATGTGTATGTACTTTTTGATTTTGTTTCCGCAATATCCTTCCTTTCAGGAGTGCTGGTTCTCCTGGATTCGCAGGAGGGATTCTGTAAAGCTTGGAAAGTATGAGACGAGATACTGGCAGAAGTGAAGCTGTGAATATGGGGCGTGAGTCGTGCTTGGGTAGCTCAGTTGGTAGAGCACTTGCCTGCGAAAGGCAAAGGTCCCGATTTCGAGTCTCGGTCCGGCACACAGTTTTAATCTGCCAGGAAATTTCAATGGCGATGTGTATGTACTTTTTGATTTTGTTTCCGCAATATCCTTCCTTTCAGGAGTGCTGGTTCTCCTGGATTCGCAGGAGGGATTCTGTAAAGCTTGGAAGGTATGAGACGAGATACTGGCAGAAGTGAAGCTGTGAATATGGGGCGTGAGTCGTGCTTGGGTAGCTCAGTTGGTAGAGCACTTGCCTGCGAAAGGCAAAGGTCCCGATTTCGAGTCTCGGTCCGGCACACAGTTTTAATCTTCCAGGAAGTTTCATATCAGCGCACACTTCGCTGCAGAGTGAATATCTCATTCTGGAAACATCCAACAGGCTATCTGTGGCTAAGCCATGTCTCTGGAATATCCTTTATTTCAGGAGTGCTAGTTCTCCTGGGTTCGCAGGAGAGATTCTGTAAAGTTTAGAAGGTATGAGACGAGATACTGGCAGAAGTGAAGGTGTGAGTATGGGGCGTGAGTCGTGCTTGGGTAGCTCAGTTGGTAGAGCACTTGCCTGCGAAAGGCAAAGGTCCCGATTTCGAGTCTCGGTCCGGCACACAGTTTTAATCTTCCAGGAAGTTTCTTATCAGCGTACACTACGCTGCAGAGTGAAAATTTCATTCTGGAAACATCACCCAGGCTGTGGGGAAGCCATGTTTCCGCAATATCATTTCTTTCAGGAGTGCTAGTTCTGCAGGGTTCGCAGGCGAGCTCCTATAAATTTTGGAAGGTAGGAGACGAGATACTGGCAGAAGTGAAGCTGTGACGATAGGGCGTGAGTCGTGCTTGGGTAGCTCAGTTGGTAGAGCACTTGCCCGCAAAAGGCAAAGATCCTGAGATCGAGTCTCGGTCCAGCACACAGTTTTAATATGCCAGGAAATTTCATATCAGCGCAGACTCCGCTGCAGAGTGACAATCTCATTCTGGAAACATCCCCCAGGCTATGGCTAAGCCAAGTCTTCGCAATATCCTTTCTTTCAGGAGTGCTAATTGTGCAGGGTTCACTGGAGAGCTTCTGTAAAGTTTGGATGGAAGGAGACGAGACACTGGCAGAAGTGAAGCTATGAGGATGGGGCCTAAGTCGTGCTTGGGTTGTTCAGTTGGTAGAGCACTTGCCCGCGAAATGCCAAGGTCCCGATTTCGAGTCTCGGTCCGGCACACAGTTTTAATCTGCCAGGAAGTTTCATATCAGCGTACAATACGCTGCCGAGTGAAAATCTCAGTCTGGAAACATCACCCAGGCTGTGGGTAAGCCATGTTTCCGCAATATCCTTTCTTTCAGGAGCCTAGTTCTGCAGGGTTCGCAGGAGAGCTCCTGTAAAGTTTGGAAGGTAGGAGACGAGACACTGGCAGAAGTGAAGCTCTGAGAACGGTGCGTGAGTCGTGTTTGGGTAGCTCAGTTGGTAGAGCACTTGCCCGCGAAATGCCAAGGTCCCGAGTTCGAGTCTCGGTCCGGCACACAGTTTTAATCTGCCAGGAAGTTTCATATCAGCGCACACTCCGCTGCAGAGTGAAAATCTCATTCTTGAAACATCCCCCAGCCTGTGGCTAAGCCATGTCTCCGCAATATCCTTTCTTTCAGGGGTGCTAGTTCTGCAGGGTTCGCAGGAGAGCTTCTGTAAATTTGGAAGGTAGGAGACGAGATACTGGCAGAAGTAAAGCTGTGAGTACCGGGCGTGAGTCGTGCTTCGGTAGCTCAGTTGGTAGAGCACTTGCCCGCGAAAGGCAAAGGTCCCGAGTTCGAGTCTCGGTCCGGCACACAGTTTTAATCTGCCAGTAAGTTTCATATCAGCACACACTCCGCTGCAGAGCGAAAATCTCATTCTGGAATTATATCGACTGTCTTTTATAATAGTGAATAAACAGCCTCGGGAAATCAGACACCCTGAGCCCTAAATTAGGTCAATTGTACAGGACAGGTCACATCAGGTGGGGGACCACACTGACTTATTATTGAGCTGTAGTGCAAGAAAATTGAAATATGTGGCCTCAGGCGATGGGACGCACTGAACAACCGATTAGGTCCATGTACACAGCATGTCACGTCAGGTGATGGAACACACTGACCCCAATAGTGAGCTGTAGTACAAGAAATGTGAAGAATAGAAGGCACCAGGTGATGGGACACACTGAGCAACCGATTGCCTGTAAAATCAGGGGATAACTTACTCTGTAACAGAGGTCTCAGGTGATTACAAACCCTGAGCCATGGTAGTATCGAGTGTGAAATATATGTCAAGTCAGATGACAACACCTACTGACATTCAGTTACAATTATCAGTCATAGAAGGCATGTTATGTCAGGTGGCAGTCCACACTGACGTACTCTTAACATCGTTAACTTCAATTACTTATAGTAGACATTTGACATGAACAGGTAGCCCACACTGGCTTTTGTCACATTCTCTTAAACTTACATCTCGTAGTCTTTCAGGTGACAATTCAGTCTCTGTTATAATATTAAAAGCAATATACAATAGGCAGTGGACAATTACTGCTAAATGTGTTATCTACATTTAAGTTAACAAGAAATTAATAGTTAAAGTAATATACAAGAACTGTATGCAGTGGACATTTGCTGCATAAAGTATGTGTTATATATATTTAAAGTAACAAGAAATTAATATTTAAAGTAATTTACAATAATTGTCTGCAGTGCATTTACTGCATAAAAATGTGTTACATATCTATAAGATAACACTAATGTTACCAACTCTCTAGCAAGAATAGCCTTGAGTTGAATAAAATCTATGTACAAAAAAATTCCTTTAAAAGGTAGTAAAACATGCTTTCATACTATTTTTTGATAAAGTGCAGTAAAGTGATCCTGCACGAATACAGTGGGAATAAATTGTACCTAATCTTCTTACATACGATGTCAATTGAAGTGCAAGAAAGTCATGTTGCTCAATTGCAGCAATGATTAACAAATTTCATACAATCTCCTTACATACTAATTATGTCAAATTTAGAAAAGTCATGCTACTCAGTTGCAGCAGTAATCAATGTTCATGAAGAAATTCCTTACAAGATTCAACAGTACAAGTTTAGGTAAAGTCCTACTCAGTAATTTGACTTCATAGTCACATCAGATAAATTAAACCTTCCATTTACATCATATAATATAAGCCTCTCGTTATGAAACAGTAATATAAATTCCATCCCAAAAATTTGTATTCAAAAGCTTCCTTTCTTTTTACCATAAACGTACATTATTAAATAGTCTTCACACAGGTATTTCAATAAAATATTCACAGTGCAAACACTCCCAAACGTCTCACATTAGGAAACATCAATTCGATCCTACAAATTAGTATTGAAAAGCTTCCTTTCCTATTTAACATAAACGTAATTCTCGAAGCCTTGCATATTAAATCCTTAGTACCATGAAATGGGGCATTACAAATAGTGATTTTACTTAACAGAGAACTGGTACACAGATATCTGACAAAAACAACAGAAAAAAATATTTAGAACAGAAAGAAGAGTAGACTGACAACTCAGAAAGGAAGAATGAGTTCTACAGAGCTTAAGGATACGGGGCACCAACGCGACATGGTGTGCCAGTTAAAGAACAACCGACCCTCTACCCCATTTAGTCCTGTTGTGTAGAACAAATGGGTAATGTGTTATCACGTGTTAATGTTAAAATCATGTCAATCATGGAAATCATGTGTGAGAAAAAAAGCAAAGTTAGTTATATAAATAACACACAGATACAATAAAGAGCTTACTAATTACTGTAGCTGAAAATAATGGTAGTTATGGTGCACCAAAATACATGAGTATCATGGAAATAAAACAATCTTATATTGATATAGCATGAAAATAACACACTTAGGGAACAGGCATTAGGACTGGACAACACACTGAGCTCAGTCAAGGAGAGGTACTGTCATGTGTCAGCAAGTAGCAGTGTGACAAAACAGAAGTGTGCATAAATAGAAGCATATATGCATAGTATGTGGCCACATAATCAACATTACAAAGTATGAAAATAGCTGTAATGAAATGCAAGAAGTTAACGTCAGATAATAAAGCAAATTAGCATGCCAACACAGAACAAAATTTCAGCAGAAAGCATATTGCAGATAATAAAGCAAAAATATCAGGCCAACACACAACAAAATTTCAGCAGAAAGCATATTACAGATAACAAAGCAAAAATATCAGGCCAACACAGAACAAAATTGCAGCAGAAAGCATAAGGCAAAATTAGCAGGCCAACACATAACAAAATTTCAGTAGAAAGCATAAGGCAATATTAGCAGGCCAACACATAACAAGATTTCAGCAGAAAGCATAAGACATAACATTACTCTAATCCTGGAATAGGTAATCTTACAAAAAAATAGAAGTGCAGAAACACAGAAAGTCACAATAACACACATGATAAGCAATGAAATAGAAACAGCTGTTTATATCTTGGCATGAAAAACACATGAAAAGAGAAGAAGCAACATATAAGGTACTACAGAGGCATCGTAAAAGGCAATAAGTGTAATACTTTTGGTGCTGTAGGTATGAAAAAAAAAGGATTACTCAACCAAAAAAATGCTGTAGCGTGGCATGATTTAAGTCCTCAGTAGATCCTCAACAACGAGTCCAAAAACCATTCCAATTGGCCTCTAGTAATCCCAAGTTATCACATTATTGCATTAATGGCATCTGAAAAATAGTTGAGCATTAATAAGCAGTTTAAAATTGGAGACACAAAATGCTAAGTTTTCAGAAACCGAATGGTCTTATTCTCAAAGACAAGGGTTAAAATAAAAGTTACTGCCGTAAAGACAAACTGAATGATAGCATAAACCATGTGTGAACATATTACTCATCATGAAAATACCTGAATATTCGATTGCCCATGGCAACGAGAACATTAATACACCATCTGTACTGGCAATGTAAAATGAAAATATTCTGACAGAGTTAAATTCTGGTAAACTTGGTACATCATAAAATCGTTGATACTTGTTCATAAAAGCTGTGAAAAGAAATTAACTGTTAAATAGTATGAAAGTGAAACCTTAAACTCGTCATATACCCATTTTTGACATTCCTAGTAAATGCAAAACCACATCGCTCACACTTCATATTTCTGTCGACGTAACTTCAGCACACATTATTTGCTAATCATCACTTGTAGCGTCCAAGATCCCAAAGTCTAAAAAAAATGCAACTTCAATCTAACAATACCTCATTCTCCACATAAACTTCCAATATCATCTTAAAAACTCTTATAAACCATCATTTTCTTCAAATACATAAAATTCATCAAGAACATTAGTCTCATCTTCATATCCTCATAGTCAATACTCATATTAAATACACATATTACAACCTTAAGCACTAAGACCCTACGTAAACTTCAGGAAGATTGTTACCACTAGCTCAACATCAACATACAAAGTAGGCTTCGTTATGACGAAATCTTCATACAAGCAGTGTCATTATGTAATAATTCCATGTAATCATCGCAAATAACAGTGGTGAGCGACCAACAAAAAAAATAATAAGAGCAAAATTATCACGTAGTAAGTATCAACATCAAATCGATGAATGATGACCAAAGTACTCCACTGTAACGTCAACTTCGAACGCCAGCATGAGACGAGTCCCACAGAAAACAATAACGTAGTTTATTAGTAATGTACAGAAAAAATCTCAGTTTAATACAATACGTAAGAAATCGTAAATCTCAGGGAAGAAAACAGGTAACATTAAAAAAGGTGTCTCCAGAAAAAGATGTCTCCGAACTCTTGTCTTTATCATATTGCCAGAACAAAACAGAGGTGGTGTTATTTGAAGTTTGTATACGGTCAGAATGTTCGCGCTCTGTAAAAGAAAAGCGCAAGACGCAGGCCAATGGACTTGAGAAAGAAAAGTTCTACCCTCCTGAGGTGGTTGACTGGGGCTCGAGAAAAGAAACAAAGTGGCCGACCACCTGTCGCTAATGTGGTTCCCAGGCAACGGTTGCAGCGACGCAACTGTACTCGGGCCAGGGAGAAATAATGTGAACAAACTAGCTGGACGTATATAGCTGGGATTACAGAAGTAAATGTAAGAAATAAGATTTAGAAAGTTCCCAAAGAAAGCAGTATTGTCTATTGAATAAAATGTTTACAGTTTGTGATGTGATGTACACCACGTGATTTCTTTGTACGTAGGGTTTGTACATTCAATTGCATTAGGATGTGCTATACGGACGACACGATGTGGACCCTTATATAACAGAAAGAATTTCTGACTGAGATTGCGGGCTTTATTGGATAGCCTATGGGAGCGGACCAGAACTTTATCTCCTACTTGAAAAGAAACATTTCTCTTTGTTGACTTCAATTGGCGCAGCCGTTGGTCAGCAGCTCGTTTAATATTCTGTAACGCAATTTGGATAATCTCGTGATGCCTTAGGCAGCGAGACTGTGGGAAACGTATGAGTTCTGTAACCTTGTCAGGTGGATGTTGGTTCTTTAAAACCAGATGTGGAGACAATTGTGTGGAAGAATTTGGTTAGAGACAAATCAAATTATATTCAAAATCTGAAATGGCTTTATATTTGTTCAAAAATTCGATCCCCAAAATGACGTCTGTAGGGAGGAGCGGAACTATTAAAAATGTTGCATAAAGAAGGTGTGTGTCAACTTGAAATTCCAGATAACACATACTCTTGCCAGCAACAGCACCACTGATCTTGCTATGCGTAAGCGGAAGTGTTGGAATGGTAGAAACAGCAGTGCATTTTTGAAAGGCGGCTTCACTGATAACAGAAACGGGAGAACCCGAATCAAATACGGCAGAGAATTTTTTGTGTGCCAATCGAAATATGAATGACCGGATGATGAACAATAGGTCGCATTTCGGTTTTTTCCAGCAGAAGGTCTTCTCGTAAATCATCACAACGGATAACGCGTGACGTTAAATTTTCTGAAGAATCATGGCACCGTCCGCTCTGCGGAGAGCATTTAGTAGGCGGAGCAGTTAATTGCTATTGTTGGTATTCTGTCTCACGCTGCGTATCTGCATTATTACGTGGGTTTGGTGGACGAACCTCTAGTAACTGTATTGTTCGACCAGATGAATTGTTGATATCTGGTCTGGGGTGGAACCGGGAATTTGGTTGATGAAATGGTACACGTCCGTCATTGCCGTAAGTCTGTCGGCTGTCACTGGTTTGTCTCCGGTCCTGATTTGCATAATTATTATTACGATTTGGGAAATTCTGTTGACTGTGCTGATGAGTGGGTGGATGGATAAGGGTTTGTCGTCGTTGGTAGTCATTATTGTTTCCGTACGGTTGGTGGCGGTTCTGGTGCCAGATTTGGTTTCTTTGTACGAAAGCAGAGTTGGAATTATTCCGCTGATTATCCCAGGTTCTCTGACTATTACCGTACCGCCGATTATCTTGTGGGGTATCATTGCGGAATGATATTGAGGGAGAGGTGTGATAATTTTGATTCCTTGATGAATAGGCATTCACATCATTCTGCTGAAACTGGGATTGTGGAAGAAACTGTCTTGCATTTCCATATTGTGGTCTGTTATTCGGAAACTGCCTACCGGTATTACGGAAACGATTGTCTCTATTCTGTTGCGTTTCCGCGAAAGAGTGTTGACTAGATCGTGAATTGTGAGTTTCGTCTAGTTCAAGAAGCTGTAAGACGTCACGGAAAGTGTTCAAGTTTTCCGTGCGACTCCCTGCCAACAATGGAACTAGCAATGATCTTGGTAATTTGGAGATACAGAGCTGAATGAGACCAGACGGACTGTAAGGTTCTGTGAGATGTTGGTTTTGTTGGATCATGTAATCAAAATATTGCGTCAAGGTGCGGAATTGTGAGTTATGGAAAGGTGGCATATTTCACAACTAATCTTTTACAGCACGCTGTGAAGTGGGATTCCAGTAAGCACCCAAAAATAGTTTTTCGAATGATTGGAAACACAAGCATTGTCGTGCAACGTGTCGCATTCTCGTTGCAGGTTCACCCTCCAAGAAACTACAAACAAGTTCTGATTGCTGAATCCAATCAAGAGGATGTAAATCGTTCGGGTTATTCCGGAACGTTTTGAATTTCGTAATTGAAAGCAAGTGTTTATGATCTACATCGTCCTGGCGGGGAAAGGAAGAAACATCATGGGGTAGGGAAAAACTACCTGGGAAGGTACTACCTTGTTGTGGGTAATCCTGTGAAAATGGAGCCTGTAAAGATACGAAGGGGGGCTGTTGTTGTAGATAAGCACCATTACTTCCCTGGTGTTCTGGGACAAAATTACGAGGTGCACTGTCGTCCTGCAATTGTTGCTGAATATCAGAAAGTGTATTCCGAATTGAGTTGAGTTCTCTTTTTTGCTGTTCGTTAATAGTGACTTGTTTGCTCTTAAATTTGGCCAGGGCTTGATATTTAGCTGTTTCTGAAAAATGAACTGTGGTTGTATGGTATGATTCATTGTCTGCGTGCGTTTCCAAAGCAGCTATTCTTTCGGTTATGTTTTCTAACTGTGATTGGAATTGTTCACCCTGTTCACTGACCTTAGTTTCAAGTTGAGTGACGTCAGATGTCAGGGATTCTGAACATGATTGTTAGACCTGTATTTGCTCTGAATGAGTAGCAGAAGTTTTTTGCAACTTGTCAATAACATCTGTTGGAAGTACAGCATTGATTCTGTTCGTAAGGTCAGTAATGTCACGGTTATGTGTTTCAATTATATCCTGTAATTTCCTGTCATTTGCTTCCTTGTATGTTTCAATAGTGTGTGTCAACTCCCGAGCACGCTTAGCATTGTCAGCACACAAGGCGTCTAATCGTCCCGTTAATATTTTGTTATGTTCCGCAATATCTGCACGGAACTGCGCAAATTGTTTGTCACGCTTTGCGTTCTGTTGTTCACTCTTAGCGTCACGTTCCTGTAGTAGTCGAAAATAACGGCCAAATTTATCTTCATTTGATACTGGGGGCGTCACCTCAGGATTTGAGTGTGACAACTGATATTGCTGGCTAGGGTTACTAAGGACTGTTTGAAAACTCTCAGATGAAACAATTTCTCTATCTGTAGAAGGATTTTGCAAGAGAAATTGATTGTTGGAGCCAACTACATTGCTTTGTGCAGGTTGATTAAGCAAAAACGAATCATGGGAAACTGTTTCTACATGGATTACTGTGTTCTGAGAATCCGAACGCAGAAGAGGAACCGATTCGGAAATTTGTGATTCTGTTGCATCATTACTAGCTGCAGTTTTATTCGCAACTTCCTGATCAGTTTGTGACGTAGGAAGATTAAGGGGCAAAACTGGGTCATTGTCCGGTTCTTGTAGCTTACGCGATTTTGAGGAACTGCGTAGTTTTACTTTATCGCCCTGTCTATTTGTTTCAGACATCTTGAAAGAGACAGTATGGCTAACAACAATTTTAAAATGGACTAAGTCACAAGACGGTATTTTACAGACAAAAAGAAAAAAAAATTATTTAGGATGGACACACAAAATCTGTAAACAATGCAGAAAGTAAGCTGAAATGAATGTTCACAAGCGTAGCAGCAAACACAATATTACGCAACTAGCAATTGTAGCACACAAGCATAGCCGCCAAAGCAATATTACGCAACTAGAAAGGCAGCGCACATCTGAAACAATGGTGGCAAAAAAGAATGCTCGAAAACAAAGTCCACAGTTACGGAAAAAATATGTCCAGGAACGTCACAACAGAGGATGTCGCCAAGTGAAAGTGTTGTTAATAAAACTTATCTATTTAAACTAGACTGAACTGCATGTGACTGCTACAATCTTTAATAAAACTTGCATCTGACTGCGTATTTAACTGAACTGAACTTTATCTGACTGCATGAAAATATTGTTGGAAAATTAATACTCAAAATACACATCTGACTGCATGAACGTTAAGTGGTAAAAATAAATGAAAGTCACCAACCTGCATCTGACTGCGTCTGTGGACTTAGCTCGTGCACTACTTCCCGTTTAGCCGATAATAAAACATATATTCAACTCAGCTGTAGTGCAATGGCATACAATTGTCATTCTAGATAACTTTACTCATTTTGGCCCTGTTTGTTACTTAATAAAAATTCTGTCCTGATCTGAATAATTTGCCAACTGTGCAATGGCATATACACTCCTGGAAATGGAAAAAAGAACACATTGACACCGGTGTGTCAGACACACCATACTTGCTCCGGACACTGCGAGAGGGCTGTACAAGCAATGATCACACGCACGGCACAGCGGACACACCAGGAACCGCGGTGTTGGCCGTCGAATGGCGCTAGCTGCGCAGCATTTGTGCACCGCCGCCGTCAGTGTCAGCCAGTTTGCCGTGGCATACGGAGCTCCATCGCAGTCTTTAACACTGGTAGCATGCCGCGACAGCGTGGACGTGAACCGTATGTGCAGTTGACGGACTTTGAGCGAGGGCGTATAGTGGGCATGCGGGAGGCCGGGTGGACGTACCGCCGAATTGCTCAACACGTGGGGCGTGAGGTCTCCACAGTACATCGATGTTGTCGCCAGTGGTCGGCGGAAGGTGCACGTGCCCGTCGACCTGGGACCGGACCGCAGCGACGCACGGATGCACGCCAAGACCGTAGGATCCTACGCAGTGCCGTAGGGGACCGCACCGCCACTTCCCAGCAAATTAGGCACACTATTCCTCCTGGGGTATCGGCGAGGACCATTCGCAACCGTCTCCATGAAGCTGGGCTACGGTCCCGCACACCGTTAGGCCGTCTTCCGCTCACGCCCCAACATCGTGCAGCCCGCCTCCAGTGGTGTCGCGACAGGCGTGAATGGAGGGACGAATGGAGACGTGTCGTCTTCAGCGATGAGAGTCGCTTCTGCCTTGGTGCCAATGATGGTCGTATGCGTGTTTGGCGCCGTGCAGGTGAGCGCCACAATCAGGACTGCATACGACCGAGGCACACAGGGCCAACACCCGGCATCATGGTGTGGGGAGCGATCTCCTACACTGGCCGTACACCACTGGTGATCGTCGAGCGGACACTGAATAGTGCACGGTACATCCAAACCGTCATCGAACCCATCGTTCTACCATTCCTAGACCGGCAAGGGAACTTGTTGTTCCAACAGGACAATGCACGTCCGCATGTATCCCGTGCCACCCAACGTGCTCTAGAAGGTGTAAGTCAACTACCCTGGCCAGCAAAATCTCCTGATCTGTCCCCCATTGAGCATGTTTGGGACTGGATGAAGCGTCGTCTCACGCGGTCTGCACGTCCAGCACGAACGCTGGTCCAACTGAGGCGCCAGGTGGAAATGGCATGGCAAGCCGTTCCACAGGACTACATCCAGCATCTCTACGATCGTCTCCATGGGAGAATAGCAGCCTGCATTGCTGCGAAAGGTGGATATACACTGTACTAGTGCCGACATTGTGCATGCTCTGTTGCCTGTGTCTATGTGCCTGTGGTTCTGTCGGTGTGATCATGTGATGTATCTGACCCCAGGAATGTGTCAATAAAATTTCCCCTTCCTGGGACAATGAATTCACGGTGTTCTTATTTCAGTTTCCAGGAGTGTAGATTATTTTACTCTGATAAATGAAAGTATTGGCTTTACTCATGGGAACTTTACTTTAATGTACCTTTTGGTTCAATGCAAGCACAGGATGCGGAGAACGACATAAGGTGTGAGATGAAACTCTAATTTTATCTAAAAAATATTTTTTGTTCAAACTTTTAAGGCACATGTGAAAAATTAAAAAAAATTTCTGTAGCATGGATTTACGAGAAAGTTTCACAAAACACTTATTGCATCAACAATGGGATTTCTATCTAGCTTTTAGACATTATTTAACCAAAGAAAACCTATTTTATTAATTATTCTTTCTAGTTTCCCCAGGTAAGTGCCGAGTTTCGCTCAATATATAGCTTATTATGTGCGTAGCACCAAGTCTAACTTTGATGCTGTCACGACCCGGCGGCCTCCTGCAGGCATCTAGCTCCGACTGGAAACATATCTGCTGTCTCTGCGCATCTCCTCACCACTACTCAAACTTTTACCGCGTGCACCTAGCTCTGTTAGCTGTCAAAGATCTTACTACTCGAAGATGTACTACTCGTCCAACCTTGCGGTTGGGAACTATCGACATTTTTCACTGGCTCTATCCTGATCGAATCTCAGCACATACCTTTCATTGTTTTGCATTCATTGGACTACATCGCAGGCCTCAACAAGGAAATCAGTTGTTTTTCTTTTTTATCTTTCTTGTCATATTCTTATGAGAAATCCGGTCACCGGATGTGATTATTTTTCGCCTATGTTCTGTACTATTTATTTATGGAACCTCGCGAAATGATACCGAATATCTGACGAGGGCAGTTATTTCCTGGGGCGGTTCGTATGCTCGGTATCCCACGTGCTTAACAACTTGTAATATCAGTAAGTCGTGTTACAATTTTGAAAAATTAGGTCTTCATGTTTCTAATGAAATGTAAATTTTTTCAGTAGGCTAATGGGAAGATGAATGAATTAGGTGAAACGCGTCACTGGTAAATAAATAGTAATTACGACCCTGCAGCAAAGACTATTTGCTTCCTCATCCCCAATTTCTGTTTAAGAGAGTTGTTAAAGCGGTGACATTGTGGCCGACTGTAGTTATATTATTGCTTGAATAAGTACCCTCATTGTTTCGTTAAAACCTGTACCTGAGCCTTATTTTAAATCACTCAGCGGACCAAACCTTGCAGTATCTTTTGGGTTTAGGGCACTAGTGCATTGAGTCTAGTCAGTTTTGCTGTACGTGCTGATTTGTTCAAATAATTTTGTAATATTTTTATGTTCAATAGTCTCTAGTGTTTGTGGACTAAACGGACAAGGTTCCCCTGGTTTCAGGGCAAGCAACAGATTGCTATTTGTAATTGTTATCTGTTACAAAATTTTGATATTAACCTTTTGTGTTTTGTAGAGTCTGTACTGAAGCAAGTAACTGTTGATGTGTTTTCCGAGGTCAGGCCGGTTATCTGGCATTTGTTAGTTAATTTTCAGCTCCCCTTTTTTTACTGATGCCAGTCTCTAAGTCATAGCATTTACCTTTTTACTTTTTGGTGATTTACTGATTTAAAACTTTTGCAAAATGATAACTTCGATGTCTTAGTGAATTTATTTTTGGAATTTGAGAGCTTTCTTGTTTCAGTTATGGTTATCTTACGCACGAATTAAAGATAATTATCTTTTAAAAATTGTAAGCAGTTGCTTCTGATTTTGGGTTGCGTCTTTAAAAGTTGCGTTTTCTTAAATGCTTTCGAAGTCCTTAACGTTTGCCGTCACAGAAATTTTTGTATTATAGTCCTGTGCGCTTCTGGGCCAAATACTTCAATTTCTGGGAACTGAAATGTGTTAAAATGTGAAAATAAAAAGAAATAATGATTAAGGTACGAAATGTAATTGGGGAGAGAGTGTGGCAGATATGATACGCGAGTTGGGATAGAAGTCATTAAAGCAAAGACGTTTTTCGTCGCGGCGAGATATATTTGCGAAATTTCGGTCACCAACTTTATCTTCCGAATGCGAAAATATTTTGTTGAGCCCAATGTACATAGGTAGGAATGATCATCAAAATAAAATAATAGAAATCAGAGCTCGAACAGAAAGGTTTAGGTGTTCGTTTTTCCCGCGCGCTGTTCGGGAGTGGAATGGTAGAGAGATAGTATGATTGTGGTAAGATGAACCCTCTGCCAAGCACTTAAATGTGAATTGCAGAGTAGTCATGTAGATGTAGATGTAGATGTAGATGTAGCATACTTCCAAATCGTGTCTATGGAATAAGGTAAAGCTTAAAGTGAAGGGTCTAAGAAAATCCTATTGGTCCTGAATTCATTACGGTACTAAACGAGTTTTTCCGACAGCATGCACACTTCACTGGATTTAGTAAGAAGACAAGCATTTCTTTTCAGTTAAACGGCGCTGTTGCTATGTCCAAATTTCAAAGAAATTATCACTTTTGTCAGTGAACATCTAGCTTTTTTCTATTTCCACATGATCATACGCTCAAATATTAAATATTTCTCAAATAGCTGTCTTTGTTTTGCTAATAATTATCGGACTTGAGGTGTGTTAGCTACGTGACATTACAATGTCAGTGTCAGAGAGCGCTCCCCACGGTGGCTTCTAACATGAATGCGGTTATCACCGACAACTAAAGTTTTAGTCGTTTGAGTTCTTTGACAAAGTAAGCGGACGCAGTAGCGGGCGTACCGCCACCACAGGCCGGGACACACGGTATCCTTCTGGCGATAGACATTGGTGCACACCTGCTGCAGTGTCCAGTACGGATATAACTCTGTGTACGAAACTACAAGGTCTATTAAGCCAATGTAAGTAAGATGGCTGTAATTCTGTCCTGTGGTCACTCTGAGTGCTACACTACCACTTGGCTCTTAAGAGCGACGCTCGTCTATCGATTGCGCAGACACAGGCACCACCGTCGTAGCTACAGGCCATATGTTAGAGAAGTAGCCGGTATGAGTAACTCCTTCCCCGGGATTGATTACTGTGTCCCGTTCTACCCAACTCACATGCTAATACGCACCCTTTGATGTCGAGGAGGGACTTGCATTCACGTTTTCATTGTGTCTGGCAGCTCTGCTCGGACTGAGGTTGGCGTAGCGCCGATCTGTCCCTCTCGCTGTATAGGAGACCTAATCACTTATTGCTGGCACTCTACTCTATAAGCCCTGAAAGTTTATTTTACTAGAGCAGTTCCTTCTGCGTTCTTCGGTTTCCCCCGGTTTCTACAGAGTATTCTTACGTTATTTGAAACAAAAAAATGTAAATAATGTAATGGGATCAGATCCATAATTATAGAGCTACGGTATTTGAAAAACACAGGAAAATGGGAGAAAAAATTATTGTAGGATTTCACTATCAAAAATGCACGTAATAATTAATTTAAAATATTTTGTAGCAGTCTGTTGCATTCAGAGTGGATTTAAAGCAAGTGCTCAAAATTTCCTCCCTGCATTTGAAGGCAAATATTCTCAAGGTAGTGAACCGTGCGAGCAGCATTTCGTAATTTCACATGCTCCTTCCTTATTGACGTTGCGGCATCGAAACTTCACGTGTTTCCACCTTGACTTCGTTCACGATGTCTTTCATCCACCCCCAGATGCAGTAATCTAGGGGAGTTAAATCTGGGGATCTGGCAGGCCAGTTGATATTACGCCCGCGACCTATCCGTCGATGTGGGATTTGGTGGTTAAGATGAGCTGTTACAACATGGTGGAAGTGTGCCGGTGCCCCACCATGTTGGACGTGCATGCGGCATCTTGTTTCCAGAGGAACATCTTCAATAAGCTGTTGTAAGTCTTCTCGAAAAAAATTACCCTACATCTGACCATATAAATTTCTCGGGAAATAAATGGTCCCAATACCTGGTCACACACAACACCACACCATACATTGACACTGAATCTGCGTTGAAATTGAGATACTACCGTGGCATGGGGATTTTCGTCTGCCCAGAAACGCATGTTATGCATGTTATTGATGCCATCTCTTGTAAAGGTTGCGTCGTCACTGAACATTATGAAGCGACAGATCTGCCGATTTCCATTTAACAAGTTACAAAAGTGAAAACGGTTGGTACAGTCATGTGGCTCTAAATGGTGAACTTACTGCTCATAAGAAGGATACAGTCCTTTCTCATGACGAATCCTACATATCTTAGATTGTAAAACGTTGATTTAGGTTGCTAGGCGTCTTGTACTTGAACGAGGACTGCGCTCTAGTGAATTAAGAACGTTTTCCTCTTCTTGAACGTCACGATGTCTTTCAGAGTGAATACGAGTACTGGGAAGAGTACCAGTTTCTAGAAATGTTCGATATATTCCACTAAATGTTTTGGCACTCGGAATCCTATGATTAGGATACCGACGGTGATATTCGGCAAAAGCAGCTTTCGCATTACCATCACAGAAGCCCAAAATGTACGCCATCTATCCATAATCCTACGAAGAAATCTTGTACGGCATCGCAAAGTGTACTGTACACTGGAGACAATAACAGTAAACAGTGACTGCAGTGTCAACAAGGTGGTTGTTACGCAAACGTACCACTCGCTGCACTTGTCTACCTAAGACTGATCGTGTGTCCTGTGAACACAATTGTGGCGCTCCATACACCGTGGCATGTTACGGAACTCTGTTGTAGCCCTTAATTATGGATCTCATCACACTACTGTATTTACATTTTTTGTTCCAAATAACCTGAGGATATATGCAGGGTGGTCCATCTGAAGTTTCGGGTGATATTCTCTCGAAAACTATACATCGGGTAAAAATAGTGGGTAAGATAAGTTCGTTAACTCAAAGGGGGTCATCAAATGACACTATACGTGAACCCCTAGCCACTGCTCCCTTGGTTGGGGCGGGGGCAACTTTTAAATCTTAAACGGAAACCCCCATTCTTTATTGCAGATTCGGATTCTCCATAAAAAAGTAATCAAGTTTTGTCTGAAACATTTTTTAAGCCATTGACAAATGGCGCTGAAATCGAGAAAAATTAAAATTGGGGAAGAACTCCGATTTATATAGAATGATCCAAGAAGGACGCAACAAATCGATACAAAATGTGCACCAATTCTTTCATTACGCCAAATTAAGCTATTTTTTTTTTTTACAAAATGTATCCTACCCGCCACAGTTTTCGATGGAGGGAGGTGGAATGGTATTAAAATCTCGTTAGGGAACTCCTCACAAAAATGGCTCTGAGCACTATGCGACTTAACTTATGAGGTCAACAGTCGCCTAGACTTAGAACTAATTAAACCTAACTAACCTAAGGACATCACACACATCCATGCCCGCGGCAGGATTCGAACCTGCGACCGTCGCCTGGTCGCCGTCTCTCGGTGCTCGCTGCTCTTTCTGCCACCGCCGCCGCCGCCACCGCCGTCTCTCGGTGTTCGCTGCTGCTGCTCGGTTCCAGACTGTAGCGCCTAGAACTGCATGGCCACTCTGGCCGGCGAACTCCTCACAACTGCATTACTCATCCAACTGTGGCGCTACCGTGGTCAAACTGCGAACTGTGGCTCAGTATAAAGGTCGGTGCAATGCGATCAAGCGTCATTCGAGGGTTGGATTCCCTCACTTCCTCATCGAGGAGTCGCACTGCCTGGGCTACTCTCACGGTGTATCTTCGACGTAGAAGAGCCCAAACCGTGCATGTCGTGTTGTTGCACGTCTACACGCCGTCAGTGCTGCCCGCCGCTGCCGCCGCCGCCGCCTGGTCGCCGCCTCCCGGTGCTAGCCGCCGCCGTCGCCGCCGCCTGGTCGCCGTCTCTCGGTGCTCGCTGCTCTTTCTGCCGCCGCCGCCGCCGCCACCGCCGTCTCTCGGTGTTCGCTGCTGCTGCTACTGCTGCTGCCGCCACCGCCGCCACCGCCGTCGTCTCCCTGTGCTCACCGCCGCCCAGTGCTCGTCTCCACCCCCCGTTTTCATTCCCTTTGTACTTCGGTGTCTCCTGTCGCCCGTGGGGACAGCCTGCAATCATGGACACCCCAACTACCACCATCATCTACACCTCCCTTTCACCTGCCCCCACTGTAACATCATAGAGTACTTCCTCTGGGATTAACCCGTGTCATCCACCTCCCCTACTCACAGTTTCCTCCCCATTGATCTCCTCCCCATCACTGTATCCCCACCTGTATGTCACTCCTGCTCCTACCCCCGCTACTGCACCTGCTGCTGTTCCTGCCCCTGCCCCTGCTCTCACCCCCCCCTCCCACTCCTGTCGCCCGCCGAGACGACTTTCCCCCTCTCCCCCTGCAACTACCACTGCTTCCCTTGCCCGAGCCACCACCAGCTGCGCCACAGTCGCCGCCACAGAGCGCCCTACCCTCTCATCCGGTGCTACTGCCTCACAGGAGGGCCCTGCCTCCCACCACCTCCCCATCCATCCAGTCCCTCATCCCTCCTCCCAGGCCACACCCACCAAAAAATCTTCCAAACGGCCCAATGGCGACCTCTCCTCTACTCCCTCATCCAAAAAGCCACTGCCCGCCCCACCTCTCGCTGACCCCGCTATGGATACCAACCCACCTCCCTCTCTCCAGCCCCCTCCCTGTATACCTTCGTCCTAGCCAACCCTCATCCAAAATTCCTGGAAGCCCGAACCCTCTCCCTTGAAATCCGGAAGTACATCCCCAGTGCACCCATCACTCAACTTATCCCTCGCAGAGACTCTGTTCTCATCAAGTCTCCCTCTCCATCCTTCCATACTGATCTCCTCCGGTGCCTTCCCCGCATCACCTTTGGGCCCCACGCATCCCTCACCCCATTCCTTACATCCTCCTTCCCTCGTCAGCCCCAACTGCCTTGTCGTCCGCCGAGCCTCACCGCCATCATCACAAAACTCAGCCCAGTGGTCATGAAGGCTGAGGTGTTGGCAGAACTGAACGCCCACCCCGCCCTGGAAGTCCGCTCTGCCCACCGTATTTACAACTCCTCTGGCCCTACTTTCCTCACGGGTATATTTACTGAGTCCGCATCCTCCATCGAAAACCTCCTCACGCAGGCAGCCTTGATTTTCAACTGCCGCCACCCTGTTGACCCGTCCCATTCCCCTCCTCAATCCTACCTCCGCTAGAGCTGTCTTCTGTACAATGACCACCTCACCCACAACTGCAAGAACTCACCCACCTGCCCCCATTGTAAAGTCTCCCACTTCCTTAAACAGTGTCCCAACCTCGCCTCTCCCCCTTCCTGCAACACCTGCAATGAACCTCGCCCCACCTATTCCTCCAAATGCAAAGCCAAGCCCCCTCCCACCAGCCCTGAACTAACTGTCCCCGTTCGCCCCATCGACCCACCCATCTAACCTAACAATTCCCTCCGCCCTCTCCCTACAGCAGAAGACATCATCTGGTTCGTCACCATCATCCTGCAGAACATCCACCCCTTCCAGCGCCCCCACACACTACAGTAGGTTTCCCTTGCCGCCCGCTCTGTTTTCCACAAACACCTACGCCACCTACTCCCACAACCAGGCCCACTTTACCTTCACCCACCTCGTTTAAGCCCCTCTATCCCCTTCCCGCACCATTCCCACCTCAAACCTCCTGGCGCGTCAACAGTATCGTCTCCTCTACCTCAACATTCGCTTCCTCCCTGCAAACAAATACCTCTTCATGCATACCCTCTCCCAGCACCAGGTTGACTCCTTCATCCTTACTGAAGCCTTCCTCCAACCCCACCGTGTTGTCTGCACCTCCCCATATCTCCTTCACCACACTGACAATCCCCTTCCTCTAGCCCGAGACGGGGTCACTATAGGCCACCTCAGGCATCTCCCTGTCCGGCCACAACCCCTCCTCAATGACCCGACCGAAACCTTCTCCTCAGCCTATTTTTTCCCTCCCTCACCGTCGCCTGTGGCACTTTGACTTCATTTCCCATTTTGACCGTACCTTCACCACCTATGTGATCGCCGCTGACCTCAACATCCACAGCTATGACCCTGCCACCCTTCGGCAGAGGCATCAGTTCCTTGCCACCCTCCATGGTGACCTTGTTCCTCTCCCACAGCACACCCGTCCTGAAAGTAACTCCACCGCTGATGTTATCCTCACTTCCCACAACCTCCTTGGTCGCATCGCCATTGATGTCCTTGATCCCATTGGTAGTGACCATCTCCCTGTCCTTCTCACCATCTGCCGGCCGAAGTGGCCGTGCGGTTAAAGGCGCTGCAGTCTGGAACCGCAAGACCGCTACGGTCGCAGGTTCGAATCCTGCCTCGGGCATGGATGTTTGTGATGTCCTTAGGTTAGTTAGGTTTAACTAGTTCTAAGTTCTAGGGGACTAATGACCTCAGCAGTTGAGTCCCATAGTGCTCAGAGCCATTTGAACCTTCTCACCATCTCCTCTACCCGTCCCGCCACTGCAGCCACCCGCCCAGCTGCCCCTACAATGTCTCCCATGACCACCCCCATGCCAATTGGGATGCCTACCTGGAATCCATTGCCTTACAGGGCGAAAGCCACCCTCTCACCATTCACCACCCTGATGACATCACCCATGCCTCTTCCTTCCTTCAGAAGACCATCACTGACGCTGTGGAAGCTCATGTCCCTACCATACTCATCCACCCTCACTGTCCTACGCTTCCTCCACAGGCTTCCTCCCGCAGGCTCTATCGCTCCTTCCTCCGCACTCGTGACCGGGATACTCTCACCCACCACCAGCAATTACAGCGACATATCCGGAACCTCCTTACAGCAAAGAAACGCCGGGACTGGCGCCAGACATGAACACGCCGCAACTCCACCCTCCATGTTAACTCCAACTACTGGTCAGCCTTCCACCGCATTACAGGTAGCCATCCTACCCCGCATTACCCCATCCTCCATGACGATCGACCCTTTCCTGACAACCTCAGTAAGGCTAACCATTTTGCTTCCCACCTATCTGAGGTCTTCTCCATTCCTGATGATCCCCATTTTGATTACTCTCTCTTCCCCACCATCCTTGACTGCACTGACACCTCTGTCCCCCCACTCGCCCCTAGCTTCCAGTACTTGGATTGGTTACCCCCCTCAGACATCAACACTCCCATCATCGCACAAGACATCATACTCGTCCTCCACTGCAAATGCAACAACGCCCCTGGTCATGATGGCGTCACCTACCATCACCTCAAGGAATCCCCTCCATCCTTCCTGTCTGTCCTTGGTACCCTGTACAATGTCCTCCTCTCCACTGGATTTTACCCTGACCTGTGGAAGACTTCCCATGTCCTGCTGTTCCCTAAACCTAACAAACCCCCCTCTGATACCTCTTCCTATCATCCAATCTGCCTCACCTCTGTCTTCAGTAAGGTCTTCGAGGCCATCCTCTCTCGCCGTATTCACCGCTACCTTAACCAGCAGTGCCTCCTTCCTCTTACCCAATGTGGCTTCGGCATTCCTCCTCCGCTGAAGACCAGCTGCTTAACCTTACCAATCTTCTTTCCCTCCAACTCCCGGCGCTCCGCTATCTTTGTTTCCCTTCATCTCCAGAACGCTTATGACCATGTCTGGCATCCCAGGCTCCTCTTCAAACTCCAGACCTATGCTCTCCCCATCAACTTCGTCTGTCTCGTTCCTTCCTTTCTCTCCCATCGTCCCTCCTATGTGACTATCCACAATTCCAACTCCCGTACTTCCTATCCCTCTGCCCGCATGCCCCAAGGTTCTGTCCTTTCCCCTCTCCTCTATCTCCTGTACACTGCTGATATGCCAAAACCTCCCCCTCCTGTTTGGTGCAACCAGTGGTTCCTCTGTGGTAATCGCTCCAAGACCCAGGTGATCATCATAGGCTCCACCACCCTCTCCTTCCGCCTCCATGATTTCTACCTCACCATTTATGGCTGTCCTATCCACCTCACCCCTACCCTCAAATACCTTGGCCTCAAACTCGACCACCACCTCACCTGGACTCCCCATCTCCTTACCATCTGAAACAAAGCTCACAACCGCCTCCGCCTCCTGAAACTCCTGTCCGGCTGGACGTGGGGTCTGCATCCTTCCACCATCCTTCACACCTACAAATCCTTGATCTGCCCCATCCTTTGTTATGCCTGTGTAGCTTGGATTTCTGCCCCTCCTCAGTTCTATAAAGCCCTCCAAATCCTTGAACGCCATGCACTCCACCTCGCCTTCCTCATCTGCCTTCCGTCCCCCACTCGCATCCTCTACGACCTAATCACCTTCCCCCACCTTCTCCTTTCCCTTGAACACATCCGTACACTACATATTGTCCGCCGACTTGATCCCCCTCACCCCCTGGTGTCTCCCTTCCTCTCCACCCCCAACCAGTTGCCGCACCTTTACCGCTGTGTCCCACACTCTCTCCATCTCCACACCCTCCATCTCCTTTCCCAACGCAACTTCCACCGTCTACCCCTCCCGGATGATGAGCTTCGCCCTAACATCTACCCTTCCTACCAACTCTAACCCCATATTCCTGCCTCCTCCTCAGGGCTCCCTCTCCTCCCCCTCCCTGCTCCTGAGCGGCTTCCCCGTCCAACTCCCCCTCCATCTCTTGTGCCTCCTTTCAGTGTCTCTGCACTCCCCCCTGCCCTGTCTTTCCTGATCATCTCCCACCCCATGTGTCTCCTGCCTCTTCATGTACCCACTGATGCACTCCTCTCTTCACCCCGCCGCTTCCCCTGTTACCCCTTGCTCACCCCTCCTTTTCCATCCTCTCTGCCCTTTCCCTCGGCAGGTTCTGCCTGGCAGTTTTATTCTTTGTTGTGTGTGTTCCACGTGGGTTTTAAGTGTGTTGTTCCGGAGTGTTTTTGCCACTGTGACCGACTTTTAACGTGTGCATGTCCATTCAGTGTCTTCTCTGAGATTTGACGAATCGCCAGCTGTGTTTTTTAACTTTCTGGTGACTTTTTTTAACTATCCTCCATGAACGTCTCCGTGTTAGTCTATTGTTTACCTCCATTTCCTCCCATTATTGTGTTTTAAGTTCCCCTTTATCGCCTCATGTATGTAACATTTTATTCCTCTTTTAAGTTGTCATGTCACTCGGCTGAAGAGCGGCGGATTGTGCCGCTGGCAGCCCCATATGGGCAGGGGAATGAAATCACAATAAAGGAAAAAAAAGATCAGGCGTCACTTCACTTTCAGTTTGTGAATCGTAAACAGCAACTGACGAAAGTAAATTATTCTTTAGCGAAACATGGCTCACTATCCTCCTACAAAGATTGTTGATATGATGTTAATTTTAGGTGAATGCCATAACAATTACGCTGCAGGTGCGCAATTGTATGCGGATCGTTTCCCAAACAGACTACATCCAAGCGAAAACATTATTCGAAATTGCACGCAATGTGCTCGAAATGGATACATGCACCGTCCACCTCGTCATCGCAAATATAATGAAAATGACGCTCTTAGCCTTACGGTTCTCGCCTGGGTTCAACTGGATCCCGAAATGAGTAGTCGTGCGATTCAGAGACAAACTGGAATACCGAAATCAACTGTTTTGGGTTTTTGAAGGCACATAAATATCATGTGTATCACATCACACTGACACAGGCATTGCCGCCGAAAGATACGCAAATACGCGTGCATTTGTGCCAATGGGCCTTGGAAATAACAAGAGGTGACAATGGTTTTTTTAAATACGTTATGCTCACCGATGAAGCAACATTCAAAAACAATGGTGAATTTAAATCGTCATGACTGTCATTATTGGTTGGTTGGTTGGTTTTGGGGAAGGAGACCAGACAGCGAGGTCATCAGTCTCATCGGATTAGGGAAGGACGGGGAAGGACGTCGGCCATGCCCTTTGAAAGGAACCATCCCGGCATTTGCCTGGAGCGAATTAGGGAAATCACGGAAAACCTAAGTCAGGATGGCCGGAGGCGGGATTGAACCGTCGTCCTCCCGAATGCGAGTCCAGTGTATTATTGGTCCCCTGTCAATTCACACTGGCACACACCCTTTGTCAATCTATACAAATGGTCACTAATGGTCTGGTATGGAATTTTAAACGGTTACTTGATAGAACCATATTTTCTTGACCGAAATGTTACTGGGGAATCTTATTTACAACTTCTTCGCGATGATTTGTTGGAGCTAATGGAAGATGTTGATTTAGAAAGTAGGCAACGAATGTGGTTCCAACAGGACGGAGCAACTCCCCATTATGCTAAAAATGTGCGGAACGTTTTGAATTTTCGCTACCCTGGTCGATGGATAGGAAGCGGCGGACCAATTCAGTGGCCTCCACGTTCACCAGACCTAACATTTTTTTCTTGTGGGGTTATTTAAACAACTGGGACAATGAATTCACGGTGTTCTTATTTCAATTTCCAGGAGTGTATATGGCCCGTTTGGTCGTCTCGCACACTTGATACCGAGCACCAGCTCTGTCGATTCAACGTACGGTAATTTACGGCGAGATACCGCCTAGGAAGTACAATATTTACACATATATTTAACTCTCAGGAACACACACGAGTTACCGCTGGCACTCGCTTTGGGATCGTAAATAAAAAGAACACATAGATCCTAATTTCTCAACGACCAATAAAGTACCGTAGAATTCATTGCATACAAAAAGATTTGTTTACGAAATACTGTCACATAGTCTCGAGAACATAAATCAATGCCATTTAAAGACATCGATGCTCTGTGTAGTAATCGCTCCCATCGTTAACAAATTTTCAATAAAAACTAGTCTTCCGTACTACATATAACCCATTCTGATTTTTGAAATGTGCTTCGATATTGCTAGAATGGATAAAACTCGAACAGTTGAAAAACAGAGCTTAATAACCAGTCTCCTTTTAGCGGAGGAAGATGTACACGTTTCACTCAAACGTTATGTAGTAGTGTATATCCATTGTGACAAAAAATATCTAGTTTGTTATCCGAGTCAATAAGCTAGAAGTCATCTATTGAAGGTTGTTGCTTCGGCCGCTGTGTCCAAGCGGTTCTAGGCGCTTCAGTCCGGAACCGCACTGCTGCTACGGTCGCAGGTTCGAATCCTGTCTCGGGCATGGATGAATGTGATGTCCTTAGGTTAGTTAGGTTTAAGTAGTTAAAAGTCTAGGAGACTGATGACCTCCGATTATTAGTCCCATAGTGCTTAGAGTCATCTTAAACATTTGAAGGTCATTGCAATATTACAACTGATGGTGCATTTCCATGTCAAACTGTTTTGATTTAGATGGAGTTTTTGTATTCCCGCTACATGTTTACCAATTTCATCTAATATACACCATGCTCCTAACTGTAGAAAGTACACTGAAGAGCCAAAGAAACTGATACACCTGCCTAACATCGTGTAGGGCCCTCGCAAGCACGCAAAAGTGGCGCAACACAACGTGGCATGGACTCCACTAATGTCTGAAGTAGTTATGGAGGGAACATACACCATGAATCCTGCAGGGCTGTCCATAAATCCGTAAGAGTACGAGGTGGTGGTGATATCTTCTGAACAGTACGTTGCGAGGCATCCCAGATATGCTCAAAAATGTCCATATCGTGGGAGTTTGGGGGCCAGCGGAAGTGTTTAAATTCAGAAGAGTGCTCCTGGAGCCACTCTGCAGTAATTTTGGACGTGTGGGGTTTCCCATTGTCCCGCTGGAATTGTCCAAGTGTGTCGGAATGCACAATGGACATGAATTGATGCAGGTAATCAGACAGGCCCCCCCATGAACCATGGACCTTGCCGTTGGTGGGGAGGCTTGCGTGCCTCATCGATACAGATAGCCGTACCGTAGGTACAACCACAACGGAGGGGTATCTGTTGAGAGGCCAGACAAACGTGTGGTTCCTGAAGAGGGGCAGCAGCCTTTTCAGTAGTTGCAAGGGCAACAGTCTGGATGATTGACTGATCTGGCCTTGTAACAATAACCAAAACGGCCTTGCTGTGCTGGTACTGCGAACGGCTGAAAGCAAGGGGAAACTACGGCCGTAATTTTTCCCGAGGGCATGCAGCTTTACTGTATGATTAAATGATGATGGCGTCCTCTTGGGTAAAATATTCCGGAGGTAAAATAGTCTCCCATTCGGATCTCCGGGCGGGGACTACTCAAGAGGATGTCGTTATCAGGAGAAAGAAAACTGGCGTTCTACGGATCGGAGCGTGGAATGTCAGGTCCCTTAATCGGGCAGGTAGGTTAGAAAATTTGAAAAGGGAAATGGATAGGTTAAAGTTAGATATAGTGGGAATTAGTGAAGTTCGGTGGCAGGAGGAACAAGACTTCTGGTCAGGTGACTACAGGGTTATAAACACAAAGTCAAATAGGGGTAATGCAGGAGTAGGTTTAATAATGAATAGGAAAATAGGAACGCGGGTAAGCTACTACAAACAGCTTAGTGAACGCATTATTGTGGCCAAGATAGATACGAAGCCCACACCTACTACAGTAGTACAAGTTTATATGCCAACTAGCTCTGCAGATGACGAAGAAATTGAAGAAATGTATGATGAAATAAAAGAAATTATTCAGATTGTGAAGGGAGACGAAAATTTAATAGTTATGGGTGACTGGAATTCGAGTGTAGGAAAAGGGAGAGAAGGAAACGTAGTAGGTGAATATGGATTGGGGCTAAGAAATGAAAGAGGAAGCCGCCTGGTAGAATTTTGCACAGAGCACAATTTAATCATAGCTAACACTTGGTTTAAGAATCATGATAGAAGGTTGTATACATGGACGAACCCTGGAGATACTAAAAGGTATCAGATTGATTATATAATGGTAAGACAGAGATTTAGGAACCAGGTTTTAAATTGTAAGACATTTCCAGGGGCAGATGTGGACTCTGACCACAATCTATTGGTTATGACCTGTAGATTAAAACTGAAGAAACTGCAAAAAGGTGGGAATTTAAGGAGATGGGACCTGGATAAACTGAAAGAACCAGAGGTTGTACAGAGTTTCAGGGAGAGCATAAGGGAACAATTGACAGGAATGGGGGAAAGAAATACAGTAGAAGAAGAATGGGTAGCTTTGAGGGATGAAGTAGTGAAGGCAGCAGAGGATCAAGTAGGTAAAAAGACGAGGGCTAGTAGAAATCCTTGGGTAACAGAAGAAATATTGAATTTAATTGATGAAAGGAGAAAATATAAAAATGCAGTAAATGAAGCAGGCAAAAAGGAATACAAACGTCTCAAAAATGAGATCGACAGGAAGTGCAAAATGGCTAAGCAGGGATGGCTAGAGGACAAATGTAAGGATGTAGAGGCTTATCTTACTAGGGGTAAGATAGATACTGCCTACAGGAAAATTAAAGAGACCTTTGGAGATAAGAGAACCACTTGTATGAACATCAAGAGCTCAGATGGAAACCCAGTTCTAAGCAAAGAAGAGAAAGCAGAAAGGTGGAAGGAGTATATAGAGGGTCTATACAAGGGCGATGTACTTGAGGACAATATTATGGAAATGGAAGAGGATGTAGATGAAGATGAAATGGGAGATACGATACTGCGTGAAGAGTTTGACAGAGCACTGAAAGACCTGAGTCGAAACAAGGCCCCAGGAGTAGACAACATTCCAGTAGAACTACTGACGGCCTTGGGAGAGCCAGTCCTGACAAAACTCTACCATCTGGTGAGCAAGATGTATGAAACAGGCGAAATACCCTCAGACTTCAAGAAGAATATAATAATTCCAATCCCAAAGAAAGCAGGTGTTGACAGATGTGAGAATTACCGAACAATCAGTTTAATAAGCCACAGCTGCAAAATACTAACACGAATTCTTTACAGACGAATGGAAAAACTAGTAGAAGCCGACCTCGGGGAAGATCAGTTTGGATTCCGTAGAAATACTGGGACACGTGAGGCAATACTGACCTTACGACTTATCTTAGAAGAAAGATTAAGGAAAGGCAAACCTACGTTTCTAGCATTTGTAGACTTAGAGAAAGCTTTTGACAATGTTGACTGGAATACTCTCTTTCAAATTCTAAAGGTGGCGGGGGTAAAATACAGGGAGCGAAAGGCTATTTACAATTTGTACAGAAACCAGATGGCAGTCATAAGAGTCGAGGGACATGAAAGGGAAGCAGTGGTTGGGAAGGGAGTAAGACAGGGTTGTAGCCTCTCCCCGATGTTATTCAATCTGTATATTGAGCAAGCAGTAAAGGAAACAAAAGAAAAATTCGGAGTAGGTATTAAAATCCATGGAGAAGAAATAAAAACTTTGAGGTTCGCCGATGACATTGTAATTCTGTCAGAGACAGCAAAGGACTTGGAAGAGCAGTTGAATGGAATGGATGGTGTCTTGAAGGGAGGATATAAGATGAACGTCAACAAAAGCAAAACGAGGATAATGGAATGTAGTCGAATTAAGTCGGGTGATGTTGAGGGTATTAGATTAGGAAATGAGACACTTAAAGTAGTAAAGGAGTTTTGCTATTTGGGGAGCAAAATAACTGATGATGGTCGAAGTAGAGAGGATATAAAATGTAGACTGGCAATGGCAAGGAAAGCGTTTCTGAAGAAGAGAAATTTGTTAACATCGAGTATAGATTTAAGTGTCAGGAAGTCTTTTCTGAAAGTATTTGTATGGAGTGTAGCCATGTATGGAAGTGAAACATGGACGATAAATAGTTTGGACAAGAAGAGAATAGAAGCTTTCGAAATGTGGTGCTACAGAAGAATGCTGAAGATTAGATGGGTAGATCACATAACTAGTGAGGAGGTACTGAACAGGATTGGGGAGAAGAGGAGTTTGTGGCACAACTTGACCAGAAGAAGGGATCGGTTGGTAGGACATGTTCTGAGGCATCAAGGGATCACCAATTTAGTATTGGAGGGCAGTGTGGAGGGTAAAAATCGTAGGGGGAGACCAAGAGATGCATACACTAAGCAGATTCAGAAGGATGTAGGTTGCAGTAGGTACTGGGAGGTGAAGAAGCTTGCACAGGATAGAGTAGCATGGAGAGCTGCATCAAACCAGTCTCAGGACTGAAGACCACAACAACAACAATCAGACAGGATGCTTACGTACGTTTTACCTGTCAGAGTCGTATCTAGACGCATCAGGGTGCCCGTATCACTCCAATTACACATGCCCCACTCCGTTACAGAGCCTCCACCAGCTTGAACAGTCCCTACTGACATGGAAAGTCCATGAAGTCACGAGGCTGTCTCTATACCCGTATACGTCCGTCCGCTCGACACAATTTGAAACGAGACTCGTCCGACCAGGCAACATGTGTCTAGTCACCCAACAGTCCAATTTCGGTCTTGCCGGGCCCAGGCGAGGCGTAAAGGTTTATGTCGTATGCGAGTGGACCTTCGGCTCCGAAAACCCGTATCGATGATTTTTGTTGAATGGTTCTCACTCTGAAACTTGTTGATGTTCCAGCAATTAAATCTGCAGCAATTTGCGGAAGATTTGCGCTTCTGTCACGTTGGACGATTGTCTTCAGTCGTCGCTGGTCCCGTTCTTGCATGACATTTTTCCGGTCGCAGTGATGTCGGAGATTTGATGTTTTTCCGGATTCCTGATAGTCACGGTACACTCGTAAAATAGTCGTACGGGAAAATCGCCACTTCATCGCTATCTCGGAGGTGTTGTGTCCCATCGCTCGTGCGCCGACTATAACACCACGTCCAAACTCACTTAAATCTTGATAACGTGCCATTGTAGCAGCAGTAACTGGTCTAACAACTGCACCAGACACTTGTCTTATATAGGCGTTGCCGACCGCAGTGCCGTATTCTGCCTGTTTACACCTCTCTGTATTTGAATACACATGCCTATACCAGTTTCTTTGGCGCTTCAATGTAGTACAATTTCTCTGCATAGAAAGAATGCGTACACTTCCCCCTATTGAAGTGCTGATGTATGACATAAACCTTCCACGCAACATATAGTGCATAAGTTACGGTCATTCTAGGAAATCAAGCATTCTATAGATTCCCTAGGTAATACATAGAATGCCTAAAATTGAACGTCAAAGTATGAAAACGTTGATATTTTACTGGTTGCCTAGCATTGCATACTATGCTGGATTGTCTGGGTCTTGGTTTAATGGTAGTGATGACAGCGTATTTTTGTAAGACGTTATACTATAAAGTCAGGGATATCGCCAGAACAAGAGTTCTGTTCAGAAAATTCAAGAACATTCGTAATTTCGCCCCAATGGGGTGTAGGAGCGAAATGCGGTTGGAATCACTGCACACCCCTGTGTTTAATGTGTAACTGCTGGAAGTTTCATTGTTGTATGTCTGTTTGTTATTTTTCAGTTCTGTATTGAGCAGAGTTTGGGAATTTCGAGATGGAAGACTGGGAGGAGCAACGCGTCTGCATTAAATTTTGCGTGAAACTCAAGGAAAGCTTTATAGAGACACAAAAAATAACGCAGGAAACCAACGGTTGTGAGTGCTTAAGTCGTACTCGGTCTTACGAATGGTTCACACATTTTTAAAATGGCCAGACGAAAGTTAAACATGACCTTCGTTCAGGACACTTTTCGACATCTTCAGACGACGCTGATGTCAGGAACATGAACGAAGTTGTGCACGTAAATTGAGGAATGACTGTCCGAGAGGTTTCAGAAGAACGTAATGTTGTATGTAGTTGACTCATGTAATTAAATCCTGACTCAGCATCTTGGAATGCATCGTGTTGCCTCCAAGTTGGTACCATAGCTCATAAGTCAACCAGAAGACCTTCGCCTCCCAGTCTGCAAAGAGCATTTGGATCGCGCAAATGAGAACGAGATATTTCTTAAGAGAATCGTAACTGGTGATAGGACCTGTGTCTACGGCTATGATGGCGAGACGTTGAGAAGACGAAGATTTGCAACGATAGACGAGATAAAAACAATATTTGCAGACGACGCTTCGCGCTATCCAGCAAAAGGCGTGGCAAGACTGCTATTTTCCACTTTCTGCCACTTGAATACCGTCTTTAATTAATAGCGATGTGCATGTACTTTTTGATCTCTTCTGAACTGCATTGCATCCTGCAGTTTCATCTGGATTGTTAGTTTCGACTTTCTGCAGAAATGTTGTACCGATTTCAGAGACGTATAAGAACCATACAAAATACGTCAATTTTAGCTTAATCGATATTCTGTTGTTATTTCGAGTACACGTTTTATAATTTTGACAGATCGATATCGCCTTTTGTACTTCTAAATTACTTCTTTTCAGCTCCGGTGACCATTCTTGTTGTTCTTCATCTTGTAATAGGTCTGGATTTGGGATTGAGACTACACTTCGCCATTTTTCCTACATTTCAGCTTGTTATTACTTTTACTTTTTCGTGTCCGGAAACTACAATTTGTTTGCCCAGTATTGGGCAATGTCCAATGCTTCTTCTTTATCCAGCCATAGATCGGCGAGGGTGCATCTGTGGGGGCAGGCAGGGAATTGTAGGAGATATGTCCTGTCGAGTGCCGCAGTCGCATTTGTCGTCATTTTCGTCCAACAAACCCCATTTGATCAGATTAGATTTCACAGGAGCCACCCCAGTTCTGATGCGGTTAAGCATTCTCCAGGTTTTCCAATCACCAGAAACGCCACTTGGTTGGTCCTCTCTTAGTGGATAGTAGATGGGGGCTCATCTAAGGCGCAACTTAGGAAACGGCGTCCGGATTTGAGTCTGCTGGGGCCACACTCTAGGCATGTTCTACTTGACCCATCAATCCCCATCTTACGTGCTTTCGTTCCTCCTTTATGATGAGAGAGGCCAAATCACTCTCTCACTTACTTTCATTTTCAAGGTTATTCTTTAATATTGTTATTAAGCCCTATACATCATTTTTTGTTTGTTAACAGGAAGTTATCAATATGAGCTGGCATTGATGGGAGCAAGTACATTATTAGTGCATGTGGGTTCTTTATGGCAGCTCTCCTTCGAATAACATTTTCTGGAGTTGAGAACAAGCAAGCCGTTTGGTTATTTAACAGTAAATCTTGCAGTGGACACGTGGAAGCCAGACGAACATCTGAAAGCTTTTACTGGGGACGGAGCGCTGGTCCCAAGAAATTCTAGCACTGGTGTGCAGACAATGCTTTCAGCTGAAGAGGCGGAAAACTGTCTACGTGGATCTACCTGCTAGGCGTTTCTGGCCACGGCAGGGACAGGCTTGCAGGAGAGGGAGTGGGTCGGCCGGCCAAGGCCATTGTGTAAACAGCTGGCGCCCTTAAATATCCCTGAGTTTGCATGTTTACCTTGGACTGGACGCTGTAATGAAGCCATCAGGTGGTGTCGTCCCTCTGCCTCCTGAGTTTTTGGAAAGCATCAGGCCTGCAGAAGAATTTTATGATGGGACACAACATTTATGGTAGCTCTGAAATGGCCTATATAGCGACACCGAAGCACTTCTCTTATTGTAGCTGAGGCTGCCGGTCAGACATGCTGTAATGTTCGGCCCATCGAGGTAATGATCTGTGTGATAAACGTGTTGTTCACTTTAGATCCAAACGAAAACTCTCAAAACACGCAGCCCAAAGTGGCCAAGGGTAACACGATTCCGGAGCTCACTGCACAGTCTAGTATAATTGTTCTAAGGGGACGTTTCAACGTGTCAGCACTTGTCTGCTTCTCCAGCAGGGAAATGAATATTATTCACTTTGTTTAGGATTGATTGGGAGGTGGAGCAGATGATCTAGAGTGAAGGCATGTGCTCATGGGGTCATGTGATAGGCATGAAACCTGTGTGGAAGCAGGTGCGTTGCTGCACATTCGGAGTTTATGGGTTTTAGATGGAAGGGAATGGGAGAAGAAACGCGGCTTTGGATTCAGACTCTGGTCTGGAGAGGAGATTCTGGTCTTGAATGTTGTTATGAACTGGTTGCGCTTGGAACACTGATGCTGAGCGTGGCTTCCCACTGGCATGGTCTTGACTGGGGGGGGGGGCTGTGGTGAAGTCATAGCTGTACCGTCAGTTTAGACCTCAGTCATCTCAGAAACTCTCTGTGCTGTGGACAATCTTATTCAGGTCTGCTGCCTTGGTGTTTGATGTCCTTGTACGCACCGCCATATAAATGAGTCAAATTGGTCCATGGTGACTGGCAAATGGGAGTGTCATACGTTGGAATCTGATGAGATTTCAGGGCTCCGCCACAGAGTAATTGCGATCTGCCTAACAGGTCGCCAGCCCGCGACCTTATATACTTCGTGCGATAACGAATTATAAGGGCTACATACCGCTACTCTGCAGACTCTTGCGCCAAGAGCATGATCGGAGAAAGCACTACTCATCGAGAAAGGGGCATAATATTGTTGCTTTGGTTTATTAAAGCAAACAGAATCACATTCTCACCACCTGTTCTCAGCTGTACCAACGCATTGTAATATCTGTGTAGAATAAATACTTCAAAGTTTATTCAGTGTTAAATAATTTCAGATTGCGTATCCATGTTTTCGTCCAGGGTAAATAGAGTAAACAGATAAATCTCAGGCTTTGTCAACCAACCAGTTGAGTGCTAACCAGTTTTTCTTCTATTTGTGTTGCCAATAGTTCGTGATTTGTTGGTTATCTCGCTTAACTTGTGTTGTTTGCCCTATTTTGTGATTAATAAACTCTTGCCATTTTTATAAAAGATTAATCCCATGTTGATACATTAATCGTCCATCAATAATTGACTACAATAATGACATGCCCATCATTTCATTAAATTTTTCTCAGCATTCAAGTTTTATTAAGATTCTGATAAAAACGGTACCCTCCAATGCAGGCTAGTAACAACAACCACGGTCAGAGGGAAGAATCAATTTAGCAGATACATGGCAAGGAAGGCAAGTTGAAAGCTGACAACTTAAAATGACTGCTGTCAGGGCTTAAACTTACAATTCTGTAGACCTTAAAATCAAACCGCATGACCAGTGTAGTCTCAATGATTTTTCGCAGGCAAATGTTTTTCGGCATAGGAAAGCACTTCTGAGTACCAGAATATGCAGTGGTGTCTGTCTGTGATTGTTCTGTTGTTTTAGATGGTGAATAAATAGAAACTGCCGCCGGATGCACCATCCATCGCGTTTCAATACTTGGTTTCGGTGTACTACCCATCGTATTTTCCCGAACGACGTGCATCATGGACATTCTGAGTTGTTGTTGTAAACTGTCCCCCCGTGACTGAAATGTGTGGTAGTAGAGAGACGGTGACTGGTAGCACCGTTCTGTCTGCTTTGGAATAAGACTGTCAGTATAAACTGAGCCCACACACACATTTCCCCCGCTGTTTTCCTTTGGTTTCATTAACTGGGCTGATACTACTGCAGCTACTTCCCCTGCCTCTGTTCTGCTTCTCTCTCATTCTCTCTCCTGACTCCACTGACTTCACTGCCTTCCCTGATTTTTCCTCCGGACTTCACTACTAGGAGCTTCCCACAGTCGTGTTCTCTTCGGATTTCCTCTTCGTCCTCCCCCCGACTCCTGCCTTGCCACATGTGGCGAGACGCCGAAGTTCTCTTGCTACTTCATTGAATAACTTCATATTGTTGTTCAGTAGTCTGACAAAGCCACAGTGTAGGGAAAGAGGCGTTTCTCCCTATAAGCTCGCAGACTCGTCCCAATCCTGCTATTTACTTTTCATAGTGTACCAGTTTTCTTACGAAAGACCCTCTCCCTTTATCTCACTCATTCCACGCTCTCTGTCTAGCCAGAAAATGACGCCTCACTGTTACTGTCGATATGTGCAATAAGTGCACTTGGAGCTATCCCTATCAATGGTACTCTGGAATGTCCTTGGACCACTTTGCGTTCATAGCATGCAGCGGTATCGCTGCACGTAGCCGCCCTATATGCTGGCACGTGGCTGATCCCACTGGATACCCTGCGAGTTTTACTTTACACGCTCCAAGATATCGAAGAGGTAACATTATTCACCATTTGTTACTGTTCTCCTGTGAGATTTGGCAGCTTTTGTGGATACAGCAGTTGGTCAGAATCATTGGACGATGTACGAGGGGCACTCAATAAGTAATGCAACACTTTTTCTCTGAAAGTAGGTTGGTTTTACTCGGGATTCAAACACGCCATATTATTCGCTATTCTTTTGTTTACAGAACCCTATTTCTCAACAATTTCCGTTCAATTCGACGGCCTTACGCCACCTTACTGGGAGGGTCTGTATGCCCGCATGGTATCTCTCTACTGGTGAACGTCGGAGGCAACGTTTTGCTGAATCAATACGCTCCCCACCATCCACATACTTTTTCCCGCGAAGTGCATCCCTCATTGGGTCAAACAAATGGAAGTCTGAAGGTGCGAGATCAGGGGTGTAGGAGTTTTGTGAGCTCCTCTCGGGTGCGCAGAATTGTATCGGACCTTGCGTTGTCATGGAGAAAGAGAAGTTCGTTTGCACTTTTGTGACAATGAACACGCTGAAGTCGTTTCTTCAGTTTCCAGAGTTAATCGTTGCACCATGATGGAGGACATAAAACAGAATAACCCTCTTAAAAGTCCCAGAAGACCGTCGCCATGACTTTACCGGTGGAGGGTGCGGCTTTGAACTTCTTCTTTCGAGAAGAGGTGGTGTGGCGCCACTCTATGTATTGCCGCTTTGTTCCCTGTTTGAACTGATGAAGTAATGTTTCATCGCGAAGACCGCAAGGAATTCAGCACAAATTGTCTTTCGTCGCTCTTTATAGTCTTCTGTTATGTGGCGAGGAACCCGACGGACACACACACATTGGAGTATCTCTACTGGTGGACGCGTCTGTCTGCACTACCAACAGAGACGTCCAGCTGTGCTGGAAGGAGGTTCTTCGTGTTCCGTCGATCACTTGGAATGAGTGTCTGCACTTTAGAACATAACAGAAGTCAGCTGTGTGCAGCGGGCCGGCACGACGGAGAGCGGACAGGTTTGTGCGTCCTTGTTGCGATGTTGACACATGTGTCGCCCGACGACTCACCGTGCTTTTGTTAACTGTCAGGGCCCAGTAGACATTCTGAAAGCGACTATGAATACCTGCAATGCTCTCGTTTTCCATTGAAACAAGCTCAGTGACAGCTCCCTGCTTCGAACGCACCTCCGTTATAGACGTCATTTTGAAGGCCATGTACAGCGCCGCCACCTAACATGAAGGGGGAACTAACATGAACTTCATGAAGGGGGAATATTCCATGACGTCTCACAACAAATTACGCTTTTCCAACAGAAACTGCCCGAGATAAAGAGATGCTGCATTACCTATTGACGCCCTTTGTAATACCGAACACTGCTAACTTTTTTAAAAAGAAACACGTTGGAGCCGCCCGCTGTGGCCGAGCAGTTCTACGCGCTTCAGTGCGGAACCGCGCTGCTGCTACGGTCGCAGTTTCGAATCCTGCCTCGGGCATGGATGTTTGTGATGTCCTTAGGTTAGTTAGGTTTAGGTAATTCTAAGTCTAGGGGACTGATGACCTCAGATGTTCTTAAGTCCCATAGTGCTTAGTGCCAAACACGTTGGACACATCTGAATCGTCTTTTCTAGCCTCGACGACAAGCCATGGCAAAGAATTTTAATCCACATGTATTGTCAACAGAATGCTGTAAGGTCTAAAACAAGAAGAGTAAAACTGGAGAGTTAATACGTGTCACACATATTTGTCTAATCGTCCTGAATTTCGCTAACGTTTCTCGACGTTGACACTAGAAAAGAGAGATCTGGCAGTGTTACCGTGCTTCCCCTGTCACTTAGTTTCTCTTAGTATGAACATTCACCGTTCAGGATGACGTACTGAAAAATACTCTGATGAGACAAAACTTTACGACCACTGTCCGCCACGAGACTGGAGAACGTACACAAGCACAGCAGAGAGGAATGAGTGATCATTCTAGCAACTATACGGCTCTCAAATGGGTAATTACACTGACATAAAATGACAAATTGTTATGTCACCGCGTCTGGCACCGAGCGTTTCGTAAAAGACGGAGATGGTTCGCATACCACTCTGGACATCTTAAAATAATTGAAACAGGATGAGACTAAGAGTACGCGTCCACACTCAATCACAAAATATGGGGACCGGAGGCTTACCTGCTCTGTAAAAGCAGGGCAGTGGCCGACTTACTGCAAATCTGTGGCAGAGGACAGTGATGATGCACGCACCAGTTTTTCGGAGTATACCATTTGGTACGCGTTCTTACACTGGAGGCTTCGCAGCAGATGGCAATTCGTAATCCCATGCCGACCCAACGGCGTCTGCAGTTAGGATTGCAGTGGACACACGAACATCAAGATTGGACCGTGAGTCAGTGTCACCTGGTCAGAAGACGCAAATAGCTCTGCGCTCTTCAACCACCGGTCCGCAATTTACGGGAATTGAGTGACCTGCTCATAGGCATCCGATGTCACACACCTCCAAAAACGTATCAAGGAATCGTCGAATCGCGCCTGTACTACGTTTCGAAAGTAGACCGACACTATGTTGAGTAGGCAGTGATCATGTTTTGGTTCTGCAGTGTGTCAATAAAATACGGTTCAAGTGCAATCATTCCGTATTCTCGTGTTTTTGTCGCAAATGTACAGGAAATTGCATGAAAGGAAACTGAATTTCATTCCAAGAGTTCTAAAGTGTAGCACCTGACATCATTTGTTACGAAAAGGCGTTAGGCATCAGACGGTACTGTCCTTTGTAATGAAGACTGATTAAAATAAAATATAAGATTAAATTAAAAGGAAACTGAATGAGTGGGTCCTGATCTGGAAACATGTATGTCATCATTTCTCAGATATGAAAAGTAATGATGAAACATCACATTCGTTCATTTTACTTAGAACAGAAAATATTGTTGAGGGAACTATAGAGGGTAGACAGGGTGGGGGAAGACGTAGAAACGAATACTTGCAATACTTGCAGCAAATAATTGAGTATGTCGGGTGCAAGTTCTACGCTGAAATGAAGAGCTTGACGTCGGAGAGGAATTCGTGGCAGACCGCATCAAACCGATCAGAAGGCTGGTGACTCAAAAAGAAAAGAAATAAATGTGTACGTTATTTTGCGGGTTGAAGATGCTAGTGTAGATGACAAAATCCAGCAGCGATAGACGGAAGAATTAACTTTTTCATACAGCTCTTTCAACGACAATTATCTGTATGTTTCAAGATTGGCTGCATTATCTCGAAAGACAGTACAATAGTTTAGCTTGATCGTCGCGTGAAACACTTGTGAAGACATAATTTGTTTTAAGTACGTTCAGTTGGGAAACGACCTAACGAGTGACTTATCAGGTGCAGCAGGTTGATGATTCGTGTAGTACCTGCTGTGTTTACGCGTCTGTCGCAATCAGCCCATTTCACTTAACAGGCTGACAAGCTGTTATGTACCAAAGGGGTCCGTTACTAGACAGTGTCAATATAGCTGATTATGATTAGTGTGAGTGCCATGTCTCCCACAGCACTGGCAACATGATACAAAATGTTTGCGTACGTTGTACACCTTACAATTCAGAATATTCTACGGTATAATAATTTAAATTAACTGACATTTTCAATATTATCAGCAATGAAGTTCTGGTCAAATAACTGATGTGGTTTCACTAATATAACAGTCGTGCAGAAAGCTTAAATAGCGTGAATACAAGCTTAATTTGAAATGTAAATAAACTCTGGTACCAATCACTTTTTAATGAAAGAGTGAACAATTTACACTCATTTGCAGATACAATGCTGTTTTATAATTTCATGCTATATTAGCCATTAAGTGTTTTGCTCATTAATAATGATGTCCATTTCATGAATCATTTTTCTTTCATGGCGAAGGGAAAAGAAAAAAAAGGAATACCGGAATAAATTATAATTACAAGGGTGGAGGCTGACTTTTCAAATATCGCTGAGTCGTCTTGAGCCACTTTTTGAATAACGTGTCTAAAAATGTCATCATTCAGACAAAGTTCTGGTTCCTGTAGGAAGTATCTACAAAATGGTATTTTCTACAGGAAGCCGGCAGTTCATCGGAGGACGAGGAGCAGTTGTCAAAACGCTGTATCCAACTGACGCTGTTACTAAATTGATAATTAACGAAGGAAGCACACGACGTGTGTAAGTAGCAAAAAAACGACGGTTCACGTTGGTGTATAGACAGTATGAGTTTGACGATAAACCATCTGGCTTTCGGAACAACATCGTTCACGCAATTCCTAAGGCTGCAAGAGCTGACAAGTATGAGAATTATCGTACAATCAGCTAAACAGCTCGTGCATCAAATTTGCTGACAGGAATAATATAAAGAAGAATGGAGAAGAAAATTGAGGATATGTTAGACCACAATCAGTTTGGCTCCAGTATAGGTGAAGGCAACCAGGGACGCAAATTGATAGAAGCACTACTAAACAAAAATAAAGATGCGTTCATAGTATTGATCCACCTGGAAAAGCGTTCGACAGTGTCAAATGGTGCAAGATGTTCTAAAGTCTGAGAAAAATAGGGATGTGCTACATGACAAGACTGGTAATAAACATATGTAGAAGAATCAGGAGGAAGCAATGAGAGAAGGAAGTGCTGTGATTAAAAAGAGTGTATGACAGGGATATATTCATGCGCCCCTTCTGTTCAGTCTATACACTGAAGAAGCACTGACAGAAACGAAAGAAACATTCAAAAGTGGGATTAAAATTCAGGGTGAAAAGATATCAACAAGAAGATGACTAATGACACTGCTAACGTTAGTTAAAGCGAAGAAGAATTACAGGATTTGCAGAATGGAATGAATAGAATAATCGAAAAAACAACGAAAGTCGTGGGAAGTAGCAGAAATGAGAACAGTACGAAATTTAACGTTAGGACTGGTGATCACGAAATAGATGAAGTTAAGAAAGGCTGTTTTCTGGGCAGAAACTGATGATGGACAGAGCAAGGAGGACATCAAAACTAGACTAGCACTGGAAAAAAATGCATACCTAGCGACTAAAAGGCCACTAATATCAAACATAGACCTTAATTTGAGCTAAAAACTTCTTAGAATGTACGTCTTTAACACAGCATGTAGGCTAGTGAAACGTGGACTGTGGGAAAACCAGAACAGAAGTGAATCGAAGAATTTGAGATGTGGTGCTGCAGAAGAATGCTGAAGAATCCGGTGGACTGATGAGGTTCGCAACAACGAGGTTCTTCGCAAAATCGGCGAGGGAGAGTACCAGTGAGGTTCTGGAAGGTACAGACAGGGATATGGAGCCATGCTCATTCCAGTGCCAGGGCCATCTGCGATAGGTTTCTCGGCTAAGGATCCATGGTGCGAACAGCTCGATTCACGTGGTCCCATATATTCTCCAATGGGTTCCATTTCGGGGAGTTTGGTGGGCAGAGGAGTACTGTAAACTCATCCTGGTCATCTTCTAATCATGCACGTAAACTGCGAAATGTGCGACACGTTGCATTTTGCTGCTGGTTTATACCGTCATGCCGAGGAAGAAACAAACTGCTGTAAGGGTGGACATGGTCGGCAAGGATAAATGCGTACTTCTTGTGTTAATCCTTTGTGCCCCGCAGAATGACGAAATTAACCATGGAATGCCGCTGAAAAAAATCCCGAGTCCCTAACGTGTCCTCCTTCGATCTGGAACCCCATGACGATTATTGCAGGGACATATATGGAACGGCCGTCTGTCCGATGGACCATAAAATGTGATTGATATTGAAAGACCACACGCAAGAGGCGGCTACACGGGTAGGGGCGGCTGTGTGGCGGGGACTGGGCGTTTATTTTAGGTCAGAGGGTCTCGAGAAAACACAGAAGGGGCTTCAGTAACAAAGGGTACATGCCGAACACAGGAAGAACGTAGGTACAGGAACCATCGGTATAATCATTGTAAATTGTCGTAGCTGTGTTGGGAAAGTACCAGAGCTCCAAGCGCTAATAGAAAGCACTGATGCTCAAATCCTTATAGGCACTGAAAGCTAGCTGAAGACGGAGAAAAGTACAGCCGAAATTTCTCCGAAGAACCTAACGGCGTTTTGAAAGGATAGGCTAAACATAGTTCGCGATGGCGTGTTTGTTGCTGTTAGAAGTAGTTTACCTTGTCGCGAATTTGAAGTAGATAGTTCCTGTGTGGGATACAGGTCATTCTTGGCCACTGGAAAAAAATAATAATATCAACCTCCCAACCCAGATGATATAATCGTTAGAAGGTTCAAAGAAATCTTCACTTTGATTTCAAACACGTACGAAACTCACACAATTATAGTTGTTGGTGATTTTAATATACCCTCGATATGTTGGCGAAAATACATGATTAATTGCGGAGGTACGCATTGTGCTAAACGCATTCACTGAAAGTTATTTCGAGCACTTAGTTCATGAGCGCGTGCGTCTAGTATACGGTTGTGAAAACACACTTGAACTCTTAGCAACTAAAAAATTCTGAGCTGATAACGAGCATCAAAACGGATAGGGTAATAAGTGAATAAAGCAAGACTGAATACTGTAATCCCCAAATCCTCCAATTATAAACGAAAAATACACCTATTCAGAAAAGCAGATGAAAATTCACTTGAAGCCTTCCTGAGAGACAATCTCCACTCCTTCCAAATTAACAACGTATATGTATACTAGATGTGGCTTGAATTCAAAGAAATAGCATCGGCAGCAATTGAGAGATATATACCAAATAAATTAAAAAACGACGGAGCTGATCCTCCATGATAAATAAAACTGGTTAGAACACTGCTGCAGAAACAATGAAAAAACATGCTAAATTTAAACGGAAGCAAAATCTCCAAGCACGAAATTTAGGGCGGACTTCAATACGAGATGCTTGTATTAGTTTCCACAACGAAACTTTGTCTCGAAATTTGGCAGATAATCACAGAGATTGTGGTCGTTTGTGAAGTACTCTAGCGGCAAGAAACAATCAATGCCTTCTCTGCGCGATAGCTATGTAAATACTATCGACGACAGTGTTGCCAAAGCAGAGTTACTAAACACAGCTTTCCGAAATTCCGTCACACAAAACGACGAAGCAAATATTCCAGAATTAGAATCAAGAACAGCTGCCAACATGAGTAACGTAGAAGGAGACAACCTCGGAGCAGTGAAGCAACTTAATCACTTAACAAAAGCAAGTCTTCCGGTCCAGACTTCTACCAGTTAGGTTCGTTTCAGGGTATGCTGATACAATAGCCCCATACTTAACAATCATATACAACCGTTCGCTCGACGAAATATCCGTACCCAAAGACTGGAAAGTTGCAAGAGTCACACCAATACTCGAGAAAGGTAGTAGGAGTAATCCACTAACTGACAGGCCCATATCATTAACGTCGATATGCAGCAGAATTTTGAACATATATTGTGTTCCAAAATTATTAATTACCTGGAAGGAAACGGCCCATTGACCCAAAGTCAACATGGATTTAGAAAACATCGTTCTAGTAAAATACAGCTAGCTCCTTACACCAAATGTTGAGTGCTTTTGACAAGGAATTTCAAATTGATTCCGTATTCTAGATTTCCAGAAGGCTTTTGACACTGTACCACACAAGCGGCTTATAGTGAAATTTCGTGCGTATGGAATACCATCTCAGTTATGTGACTGGATTCGTAATCTCCTGTCACAGAGGTCACAGTTCGTAGTAATTGACGGAAAGTAGTCGAGTAAAACAGAACTGACTTCGGGCGTTCGCTAAGATAGTGTTATAAGCCCTTTGCTGTTCTTTATCTATCATATATAAACTATTTAGGAGACAATCTGGGCAGCCGTCTTAGGTTTTTTTCAGATGATACTGTCGTTAATCGACGAGTAGAGTCAGCAGAAGATCAAAACACATTGCAAAACGAGATGGAAGATATATCTGAATTGTGTAAAAATTGGCAACGGACTTTAAATAACGAAAAGTGTGAGATCATCCACATGAGTGCTATAAAGGATCCGTTAAACTTCGGTTATACGATAAATCAGTCAAATCTGAAGCCAGTAAATTCAACTAAATACCCCCGAATTACAATTACGAACAACTTAAATTGGAACGAACACATAGAAAAGGTTTTGGGGAAGGCCAATCAAAGACTGCGTTTTATTGACACGACAAGTAGAAAATCTAACAGGTCTACTGCAGTGATTGCTAACACTACACTTGTCCGTCCTCTTTTAGAACACTGCTGCGCGGTTTGTTGGATCCTTACCAGATAGGACTTACGGAGTATATCGAGAAAGTTCAAAGGAGGGCAGCACGTTTTGTACTATCGCGTAACAGGGGAGAGAGTGTCACTGAAATGATACAGAATTTGGGGTGAAGATCATTATAACAAAGGGGGTTTTCGTTGCGGCGGAAACTTATCACGAAATTGCCATCACCAACATTCTTCTCCGAATGCGAAAATATTTTGTTGACGCCGACCTACATAGGGAGTAACGGTCATAAGAGTAAAATAAGTAAATTCAGAGCTCACACGGAAAGATATAGGGGTTGTATTTTTTCCGCGCGCTGTACGAGATTGAAATAATAGAGAATTATTGTGAAGGTGGATCAACAAACCGTCAGCCAGGCAACTAAATGTGATTTGCAGAGTATCCATGTAGATGTAGACGCAGACCACCTTTCGCTTCTCAGTGGACGTCCATTTTCGGTATTGGCGTGCAAATTCCAGCCTTCATCACCGATGAACTGCAGTCAGCATGGGTGCATGATGCAGGCGCCTGCGGTGGATTCCCATGCGCTGCAACATTCGCTGAATGGTCGATGACAAGATGGTATTTTTAGACCCTCGGATCATCTGGGCTGTCAGTTGCTTAAGGTTTGCACGCCTATTCGTCCGTGCACATCTCCACAGTCGTCGTTCACTCATGTCATCTATAGCCCATTGTGCACCACAGTTGACTCGGCGCTGGTTTTGGACAGCGCCATTTTTCCGTGCAGGGTGTAATTTAACCACAGCGACATGCAAATGGTGTACAACCTTAGCCGCTTTGGAAATTTTTCCACACTTGTCCCAAAAGCCAATCCTCATGCTCTTTTGGTGTCCAACCAAATCGCTACATTTCTGCATTACGACAAAGATTGCACTGTTGTCCTCGTACCCCAGTACTGGTTGTTGCACGTTGGCGTCGAACAAAGGCGGAGGTCACCTTAGTGTGACTGGATGTTACGGTGTGTTGCTCCACATTTGGAACGCAGTGCATCAGCAGTTTCATATGGCATGGATTCGACAAGTTATCTGGTATCATCCCTGTAGTGTCCCAGATATGTTCCATTGGGATCAGATCTGGAGAATCTGGTGGCCAAGACACCAATGTGTGTTCAGTATCATGCTCTTCAAACTGCTATTGCACGGTTTGGGCCTTGTGGCACGGACAGCTATCGTGCTGGAAAATCCCACCTCTGAGTGGTAGATTACCAGCATGAAGGGGTGAGGGCTATCGTAATGACGATCACTTTGAACACAGCTGTTATGGTGTCTTCGATTACTACAAGAAGTCCCACGAAAGCCTAAGTGAATATTCTCCATGGCGTATTAATCTCCAACTCTGGTCTGAGTCTGTGGCACAGCTCATGTATCGAACAGCTTTTTTTTTCGTGTCGGGAAACGACCATCACAAGAATCGTCATTCATCCAGCCAGGCGACACGTTTTCATTGAGCCACAGTCCAGTCTGGATAATACGGCGCCCACTGCAATAGTAATCGACAATGTCGTTGAGTCAACACGAGAACATGTAATGGCGGTCTGTAGGGGAACCCCGTGTTTGGTGCGCTCCGAAATTGTGCCGGCAACCTCAACGTATGTCGCCAGATATGCAAAGGTCCGCTGGCAACCCCCTTTACAAAGAAGTCAACATTCCGACATTAATGTTCCGTGATTAGGAGTGGACTTCCACGACTTTGAGCACCAAGGAAAATGTGATCAGGTCATAGATTTTAAGAGCAGTCAAAGAAAGTAATATTTACATTAAGAAATTCCATGAATAAATTGAAATATCAAAGAATACTACGTTGAATAGATGATGGAACATAACAAGTCTTTGTAGAGGTCTACGAAAATGATACACTTATACACGAGATTATTATGTCTAAATCAAGTTTTATTTGTTGTAATTTCGCAGTCTCTCGTTCCCAGATCAGAATATCAAACAATCAACACAACACCAAATATTAAATGATCGTACTGAGTGTGCAGTTAATGCGGTCTTGTACTACCTAACTTCGTACTTTTTAAGTTATCGATCTGATGATGCCAGTAAGGAAAGTAAAGTGATTCCTGGACAGGAAAATGATGTGTAAACTCAGTACAGATGACGGATACAGGCTCCGTTTTTTGTCGCTACCGACTATCACGGAAGCAATCAATCAGACGATGAGTCCAATCAACACGAACAACTACTACATAAAGGCATTAGAGACGTTGTCTGCGAGCAGCCTTGATTGAAATCAATAGAGCAAGTCGAAAATATGTGCCAGAGCAGGATTTGAGCCAGTATCTCCTGCTTAATAGACAGTTACGCTGACCACTAAGTCATCCGGACACAGTGCTCTTTGGAATTGCGTGAACCGAATCCCGGACTGGTACAAATTTTCAAGTTTCGCCGTTGATGACAATCAATGTCTGCTCGCAGCCAATGTCTGTAATTCCGCCAGCCGTGGTGGCCGAGTGTTTCTAGGCGCTCATTCCGGATCCGCGCGACTGCTACGGTCGCAGGTTCGAATCCTGCCCCGGGCATGGATGTGTGTGATGTCCTTAGGTTAGTTAGGTTTAAGTAGTTCTAAGTTCTTGGGCACTGATGACCTCAGATGTTAAGTTCCATAGTGTTCACAGTCATTTTGTCTGTAATTCCTTTTTGTCTTAATTCGTAATGGAAGCTGGATCAAAATGGTGTCCATCCCAACAGAAGGATCGAAACGTTGAGCACTGAAGATGTTGGAAGAAGAATTTAATGCATCCTTGCGACCCAGAAAATTTCATCGCAAAGTTATCGCCGTCTCCTGGTGTCAAAGTCCGTCAATCATTTTCCATAGACGCTAGCAAAAGGAGGACACAAACAATCGGCCAGGTTCGCTGTTTCAGAGGTCCTCGTACGCAGAGCACGGACCATAACGATCTTCACTTTGTCAAGGCCACCTACGTCAGTGGATTTCCCCGTTTTCGGCCTCTTTCGTCTCTAGAACGATTTCTCATTCGTCTCTGCTCCGCTTCTATACCTTCTATACCACATCACACGCCCGCACCGCCACAAACCGGCATTCAGTCACCCAGTTGGCACTGCTCGTAATGTGTTGGATCATCAACTTACGTTTCAGTGTGTACAAGGGCACGCTGAAAAATACTGCCACCAAGTTTTTATGTGAAAACTCTTAAGGCTTCTTAAATAAAACAAACTTTATTAACAATCTACATCTCTATTCTTCATGTCTACATATTTAGTTCTCAGTGTAGTCACCCTGGTGACGGTTTCCCAACTTGAGGCCAGAGTGTTGATACTGCCACTGTAGAATGTCTGACTTCGTTAATGAAGCCACAACCTCACCTCTGCTTGCAACTCTTCATCACTATCAAAGTGAAGTCCTCGAAGGTGTTCTTTAAATTCTGGAAACAGATGACGATCGGATGGGGCCAAGTCGTGTGTGTGTGTGTATGTGTGTGTGTGTGTGTGTGTGTGTGGTGGATGATCCGTGGCAGTGAACACAAGACAGCGGATTGCTGCAGATATCGCAGCGCTCGTGTGGGCTGGCACTGTTATGCTGAAGGACAGCGTGCTCCGTGAGTAGACAGCCTCTTCGAATTCGTGCTTTCAGTTTTCCTAGGGATTACAGCACGCTGTTTCTTACGCACCGACATGGCAACGCAACACATTTACGTGTACAATTCGGAGCCCGCTTGCGGCAAAGGCTTGCAATTTCTTTCAGGGAAGGGGGAATTAATTCCAATTTTTAAGAAGGGTGACAAAATAGATTGAAGTAATTATAGAGGAATATCGCTATTACCAGTATGTTCCAAAATTTTCTCGAATATTCTGCTAAGCAGGCTTACACCATATGCAAATGAAATTTTGGGGGATTACCAAGCTGGCTTTCGGAGGAACAGATCAACTATAGACCAAATATTCACCCTGCATCAAATTTTGGTAAAGAAATGGGAATACAATAAACCAGTTCATTATCTTTTCATATATTTTACAAAAGCATATGGTTCAGTATTGCAATCAAAATTGTACAGAATTCTTTTGGAACTTGGAATACCAAAGAAGTATGTTAGACTTATAGAAGCGAGTTTGAAAAACACAAAAGGTAGAGTACGCGTGGGGAAATTGGAGTCAGAAAAATTTGTAATAAAGAACGGACTTAAGCAGGGAGATGTCATGTCTCCGCTACTTTTTAATTTAGTCCTAGAATATATTGTACGAATGGCAGCGGATAATTCAGGAGTTAAATGGAAATATTAAGATATTAGGGTATGCAGATGATCTAAACATCATTAGCGATAGGAAAGAAACTGTAATAGCAAATGCGAATGCGTTAATCAATGCTAGTGAAGATGTAGGTGTATGGATAAGTGAAGAAAAAACTAAATACCTGGTTATACTAGAATACCAACAGCATAAGATCAGGAAATTTTAAGAGTTGGAAACATGCAGTTTGAAAAAGTGAACACATTTAAATATCTAGGCGTGGACATCACTTCGAGAAATTAGATTGAATCCGAACTGAAGAAGAGATTACGGGCGGGAAATGCGTGCTACTTCTCACTGAATAGATACTTTCATCACGGATATTGTCTAAGAATTTAAAGATTAGAATATACAAAACTATTATTCTACCAGATATGCTGTATGGGTGTGAGATTTGGTCTCTCACTGTGCAAAATGAAAAGCCGTTTCGAGTATTTTAAGGAAAATTTTCGGAGCAAAATGGGGTGACATTAGCGGAGAGTAGCGAAAACTGCATAACGAAGAGGTTCACGAACTCTATTCGAGCCCTGACATAATCAGTATTATTAAATCACGTAGGCTGCGATGGGCGGGTCACGTAGCTCGAATGGATGACGGCAGAGCAACGCGCAGAGTACTGGTAGGGCACCTAGAGGGAAAACGTCCTGTGGGGAGACCGAGGCGTAGATGGGAGGACAATGTGAAGGCTGATTTGAGGCGCCAAGGTATTGAAGGTGAATGGAAGGAAATAGCCCAAGACAGGGACAGATGGCGAAAATACGTTGCTGCGGTAATGGACTCTCGAGTCCGGTATGACCAGTGAGTGTGCGTGTGTGAAGGGGGAAAGCAGCCCGTGTGATACTGTATGACATGCAATACCTCAATCAATACTGAGAACAGGTTAAAAGATTCAGAGGCATTACTTTTCAGCACGCCCTCCTAATTATGTGAGCTAAGTTTTTCTGCCAAATTAAGATAAGCTAAGTAACCAATCAGGCACGATTGAACTGTTCGTTTTTATCAAACCGCTGTTGAGAAACGGCACTGAATTTCAGAACGATTAGACAAGATATCCACTCTCCTTAAATGTGGATAATTCAGTCTAGTAGGAGAATATTTCTGCTACTTGTGGATGACAGTATTAATAGTACGCTTCTATTGTCACATTAATTAAATAGCTAAGCATCTTTGATTGTAACGTTGATTGCAACGAATATGTAAAACTTATTTTAAGGAGCAGATGTGGACAGCTTGAATTTACCGAAATCAAAACTCTAATGTATCAGCAATGTACAACAAATTGATGCAATACTTCCTCGACCACCGAGAGTACGGAAGGTTGAAACATCAGATTAAAGGAGGAAATCGCATCTGTTAAGAGACGCGTCGCTGGATTTGCGACTGTTGGTTTCAGTCAGCACAACGTCGTGAAGTGTATCTTCATTACATCTCACTTTCCAGATGAGTGTTACCCTTTTCACAATAGTTGTTGGACTCGACTAAAAACAGTGTTTGAGGCATGCTATGTAACTGTAGTTTCAACATCGTGTATTTCGTGGAAGAACCATACGAACAAGGTAATAGAAATTGGACAGCTAACGTAGGCAAGAGTGCCCTTTTCTACATTAGTCCTTAAATGGAACACAACCATCTACGTATAGTGGCGAACGTGTGAATTTACTGTCTGTGACCAAAGCTAAAAGAATAAAAGAAGTCAACATGCAACCACCCACCTACTTCATTTTCGACACTGTTTAAGAGAATACGGAAACTAAATTGTTATAGTAATATGACTACGGTTCACAGTTCATGTGTAGAATGCATTTATTTCAAAATACTGATTTAGGCAGATGAATAAAGAAGGTCTAAAGAAAGTGATGAAATTCATAATAAAGTATACGACACAATTATATTAATGATGTTAGACTTTAGGCTGTGTGTGTCTCTGTGCAGCTGAATGAGTGAAACCTTTTTTTTGCCACAGGCTTCCTGCTTTATTTTAGTAAGAGAGCTTAGTCAAACTCCGTTTCTGCGTAACGGACCGAATTTAACTGACATCTTACGCTACTGTACACATAAGTACAAAAAATGTAGAAAAATATGTAGTCTGGCACTTTTTTGAAATACAAATAGTGATATTACTTGCTGTATATCTTGCTGCTCTTCATATGTTTACTTGGTGTTATGATGGTGAAGCTATTCATCTGCCTACCGAAGTAGCCTAAAATTAAGATTACTAGCAACTGAGGAAGACTTGCATTAAAGAAGTTGCACAATAAAAGCGAAACGAAATGAAAAAAATTCACCTATTAACAGACTGTTTAGCGTTAATGCTATACCAGAATGTTCCTTCAGAATAACACAAAAAGGTTACACAGTTTGAATCGCTGAGGAAGCATGTAAATGTATTCTTTTTCATATTTCGTTGAGATGGTATTGCGGACTTTCACAAACAATAAAAGACAGGAAATGAAAATGCAGAAAGCGATCAAATGTCCTACACAGAATCTGAGAGTTCCACTTCTGCAAAAGGACTTGATAGGAGACAGCAGATTAATTACAATTTTACTGAGTTCTCCGGCTTTGGTGCTCGAACAAAATGAGCACCCCTCGCTGTACGAAATGAATCTTTCCTTCTAGTGACAAATGGTAAATGAGTCACACGACGCAATTTGGTGCTGGATTGAAAATTAAGATATATTAGATTTCTCAGTACTGCGCACTTCTGACACGAAACAAAATTTCCGGGCATAATTAAGCGGATACCGTTGATGTATGGAACGTATCTAATTAAAGACACATTACACTGTAAAAGGATTATTGTGTTCCTTTACAAGTTACGCAACAAATCATTACATGTGGGTAAGTGCATGTAATATATTATATTATTCTCTAGTTGCTAAAATGAAGCAGTTTCGAACATTTAGAATCTCTGTGACATAGTATTGAGATCAAGAGTACCTCGTGAATGTGACTATCTCTGTTCGGAAACTGATAACCAACATTGCTCTTCTTCACGCGTTGCCTAGATTTTCGATTAGTCACTCTTTCCTTTCGTTTTATTCAGCGCTTTCCTTTCCTATTTTTTTTTGTCAAATTTAAAAAGTGTTCATTAAAGTCACTCATAATAACTGCCTGTCATCAGCATACGTACTGCCATGTTTGCTTTCAAACGTTTGCATATTAAAGCTGGGATATCGCTGATGAACTTGTTCTCACATGTCTGAAATGCATGATGTTCAGTTTGGGAATATCCTACATTAATGATTTCTATGATTTCCTTAACAAGTACTGTGTATTTCTACAATTTCTACATTTTTCCTTACTGGTTTGCGAATAATTATTCTGATGAGTATGCAAGTAATCTTCAGACGTGCAAATATTTACATAAGATCGTATGTTAACTGTTTTAACATATTTGTTTGCCCTGTGTGCCCTTGTGTATACATAAATTCTGTGGTATGCTATGAAACTGTTGAGAATATGTAACTGCTCGTACCATACTGTACTTAGAAACTTGAAGTGTTTTAGCACCTTCTTCAGAATCATTTTCGGGTCCCTCGCGGCTTTTTCGCGACTGAGCTACGAATTATCTACCACATCAAAGTTAACTATCACAAAAATATTTAAAATTTATCCTTTATTTCACTCTGTTAACTGTACAAAGAATGAAATGTGCATCTGAGAAGGTAAAATAAAAGAGTGATTTAAATTTCAACACAGTTGTCGAATCTCTCTCGACGAATATGTCGACAACAGTGACAATCAGTATTGTTGACGTCTAATTTTTTTTGCAAATCTAATAACTTAGATCACGAAAGTCAAACTTAGTCCCCGATTCATGAAATTAACGTTGGAGGGAGGTGTGGAGAGTCCTCCCTGGCCGTCAGGAACTGGGTCATTATGCAGGTGATATTCCGTCGCCTTCTACCGGCCTGGTACGAAGCGTCCGATGAGTATCAGAGTGTCTTATGGATGACCGTGACGAGTCCGTGTGTACTGAAGTGTTGTGTTTGTATTGTTGTTGAAGATGAAGGGAAGAAAGAGTTAAACGCGATGCCGTCGCAAAGCTTACTGCTCTCGAATTGCACCAAGGGAACTGCCCAGCTTAGCTGTGCAACGGACGGATCACCATCCAATCATCTCCATGAATCAATGCGAAAAAGTTTAGATCTATCCCGGCCCTTTACTAGTGTCAGTTCTCTCTCAGATACTATCGATGGAAATTTCTTTCAACAAGAGAATTGTAACTGGCTACCTCCGAGCAGTATTAACCAAGATGAGGAAGACACCGTGCTCAATGAGTAGGGTCTTGAGTACCAATAAAACCGACATAGATTCACGATCCGATCCCAACCATTGCTTAAATTTTGAATAAAAACGTCCGTGCCGGCCGAAGCCTTCCAGTACAGTGAAACGTCCTTAACCTACCAACGGCGTGTCAAGAAAAGCAGAGTAGCAGACAAAGATTCAGGAAACACCCTGACCATTGGCATAGGAAATTGTCTTTAAAACGCAAAAGAATCATTATTGATCAATGAGATGTAGAAGAAGGCAATAAACTGAATTAAATGTATATAATGTTTAATAACAGGCTGTTTAGCTTGTAACTCAAAAAGCGTCACTGAAATCTCTCCATTAGCAAGAGATTCTGGATTATCTCCCATTCGGATGAGCAGGTTGTTACTGGTAAGGAAGTGTTGACTTTGAAAATATTATTGGTCAACAGAAGGATAACATTCTATTAGTCGATGTTTGGAACGTAAAAAGTCTGAATGTGATACGGCAGCTAGAGAGTAAAGAAAGGAAAACCTAATAGCTCAGGCAGTCTGGAACCGCAAGACCGCTACGGTCGCAGGTTCGAATCCTGCCTCGGGCATGGATGTTTGTGATGTCCTTAGGTTAGTTAGGTTTAACTAGTTCTAAGTTCTAGGGGACTAATGACCTCAGCAGTTGAGTCCCATAGTGCTCAGAGCCTAATAGCTCAGTACAGAAGTATTGGGGGATAGTGAAGTGAAGTGGACAGATTTGGAGGATTTCTGATCAGACAAATATAGGGTAACTAGTGGACGTACCCGACTTCCCCGAGTATTTGATTCACCATTTGTATTAGAAATGAAAATAAAATATGGACTGTACTTGTAGTGTAATACAGAAAAGATTTCATTTCCAAGTATTCATGACAACACGTTTGAAATTATGGAACAATCGCACAAAGAAATACCCATAACGTACAGATGTGTAAGTACAGTACCAAAATCGAGAAACATAGTACTTTTGCACCCTGGGCGCAGGTGCCTTGCGTGTCTACAACGCGATATTGTAAACGTCTTTATGGAAACACCTCTTCATAGCTCCTTAGACGACTATTGTTTTCGCCTACAGCGGTTTGCGTTTGGCAGTTGAAAGCTGATAGAAGCGCTGCCAGATGTCAGGCTTTTCCTTAAGCTGGCTGGACTATAGGAGTGTCTTGGTAATAAAAACTTCGCGCATGACGCGCCAGTTTTTACATACTTCAGTGGAAATTAAGTCATATCTCTTGAACTATGAGACGGAATTATAATTTTGAAGGTATGCCGGCCACGGTGGTCTCGCGGTTCTAGGCGCGCAGTCCGGAAACTTGCGACTGCTACGGTCGCAGGTTCGAATCCTGCCTCGGGCATGGATGTGTGTGATGTCCTTAGGTTAGTTAGGTTTAAGTAGTTCTAAGTTCTAGGGGACTGATAACCACAGCAGTTGAGTCCCATAGTGCTCAGAGCCATTTGAACCATTTTTGAAGGTACATTTAGTGGCAATATGTGGATACTGCCTACGCAATTTATTGCGAATGGAATTATAAGTTTTACATAAGCAATTAGTTAGAACGTCATACATGATGCGGCAGTTTTACATGCATCTCACTTTTTATGTCATACGTCCTGAACATAGTTCAGTGGTTCTTAAGGGGAGCCGGAGGTGGTCAAATGCAAAAAATTACGATTTTTTTTTTGCTACCGAAAATTAATTGGAACATTCCTCTTTAATGCAAACTTTGAATTATTGTTCTACTCGCCCTAGAAGCGGAGTTATTATCATTTACCCCCACGCCTGCAGAGGAAATGGGCGGCCGCTGAATGCATCTAACACTCTCTCGTGACTTCCTGGCGAACTGCTTAGGATTTTCTCGGCCTGTTACGCATACAGCGCCTTATGTTACGCATACAGCGAGTGTGCAAGGGTTGGCTACATTGTTTTCTGTGACAAATGAAGCGCTAAGAGCGCGGAACATCGTCTCTTTGCTGTTTACCGTTTCGAATTATTTCAGTGTTACGCCTGTTGTAGGTAGTATTATAATTCTTGTGTAAAGCGTTGTTCTGGTTATGACGCCACGTTTTAGTAACCATGTATATAAGAAGAGGAAGAACGTAGGGAAAAAAAAATTAACACTAATACCAAGTTGCGATACTACAATTACTGAAACAGTGCCTTCTTCTGCTAAGCAACACATGGCCGGCCACAGCCCTGTGACATCCTCTAGCAAGAAGCTGACTGGTGGAAGTGACTGATTTCGTGAATATGTTAGTGACACTGTACGAGCACCAAGAAATATATGCAATAAAACCAATTTTTCATGACTTAGCACAGCCAAAATTGTTACACAAATGTCTACACGGAAAGACGCAGAATCCTAATGAGAACGTAAACAATTTGATTTGGAAAGTGATTCCTAAAAGGGTGTTTGTAAGCATAAAAACACTGCACTTTGGCATTTACGATGCAATAGCAACCTACAACCAAGGGAACAGTGTGAGCTGTGAAGTTCTGAAGGCATTAGGATTTACAGCTGGGGTGAACACTGTACGAGCACTAAGAAATATTGAAAGAGAAAGGATAAGAGGAGCAGAAAGAAGAGAAAGGCATATGAAGTATGATGGAACAACAGGCCAGAAAAGAAGACAGAAGAGGAAGCTTTTGGAGGATGAAGAAGAAGACCCTGATAATCCATCCTATAGTACTGGAATGTATTGAGAAACTTTGATAGCCATGTCCCGTAAATTAGAATTTTTCGAATATAAGGAACATTTTCTCAAAATCCACTCAAGCTAGAGAGATGAAATTTTTATACAGCACTCCTAGTGGTCAAACTTACATTGTAACACAGCCATTTGTCAATATGTTCAGTAGTTTCATTTCAGTTTAATTATAAAGCAATTATTTGTAAACAAATTTGGGTCATTAATAAAAAAAAATAATTGGAAGGAAACTAGAAAAGTTACTCCAAAATCCCTCTGTCATAACTGCAATAATAAACCACTCTATATGTAAAAAAAATTCAAATTTTTCTATTTGGTAGTTTATTCATAAATGTTCCTCAAACTTAGTGATTTTAACACGGGCAGCATAGGCACCTCCGGCTCCCCTTAACGCGACAACGATTGCTGCCTGACAGTGAGGGGATACGAGTACCAGTTTGTGGTTGCAATCGGTCCAGTGGTTTAGGAGGAAATGATGAACATTGATAAAGACAGAGTCGCGCAAACACACACACACACACACACACACACTTTTTTATAATATGTGTAGATGTCAAAACAACCAGAAGGTGACATAAATGGAGCAGAATTTGTTATGACTTGTAAAATAGGGCATTGAGTGAGTGAAAAGTTCAGTGGTAGGATTATACTTACTGGAATCGACTGAGATCCACCGCCTAGTTCAGTTATACACCCCGACTTAATAAGCAAGAAATTAAGGAACGGAGAGGGTATATAAGAATACTGAAAGAAGCAGTTTCTAAGGGGAATGCCTCAGACACGACCAACCGATTCAGCTCATTTTTTGGGAGGTCGCTTGTGTGCAACCTAAACTGAAAAACTTTCTTTCTAAGTTGTACACAAGCGACTTGCCAAATACGAGCCGAATCGATTGCCGTGTCTGAGGCTTTCATCTTGTTCGTCGCTTGGGAGATGACTAATAATTGTGAATTGTGGTAGAGGCAGAAGCAGAAAAAAAATCGATATAATACGGGATCGGTAACAGGAATGAGACAAGACAGAGTCCTTGAATAATGTAACAAATTTCAAGTAGTAATATGAAATACTCTGTTTAATAATCAAGAGAGGAGGACGTATACCTGGAAAAGGACTTGGACACACATTAAAGTAAGACAGAGGTTCCGAAACTAGGTGTTGGATTTTAAGGCGTACGCAGGAACAGATGCAGACTCAAATCACAATGATTTAGTAATGAAGAGGAGACTGCAGTTTAATCGTAAGGAAGAAGCAATGTATAAAGACTTGGGATACTGAAAAACTGAGGAATGATTGCGTGCGTTTAATGTTCTCTGAAATAGCAGATAATAATAAATACGACAGTAGGCATTTCAGCTGAAGAGGAATGGAGAATCAAATAAATTTGACAGACAAATCCGGACAGAAGGAAGATAGCTGAAAATTCACGTTGGTACGGGACTGTTGGATAGATGGACAGTCTAATGAGCAAAGAGAATGGACTGAGAGCAAACCAATGAAAAATGAAAGCAATGAGGAATAGGATTAGCGATGGACTTAACCTCAAAATTGGTGACTTAGTTAGGGTGGATGTGTTCTGCCAAAAAATGGTTCAAATGGCTCTGAGCACTGTGGGACTTACTTCTGAGGTCATCAATCCCCTAGAACTGAGAAATACTTAAACCTAATAATCCAAGGACATCACACACATCCATGCCAGAGGCAGGATTCGAACCGGCGACCGTAGTGGTCGCGCGGTTCCAGACTGTAGCGCCTAGGACCGCTCGGCCACTCCGGCCGGCTGTTCTGCCAACCCGGAAGGCAAATTACATATGTTGGTCTGCACAGACAAAGAGGGCATTCACCACTAATCGATGTGTGTTAGTAACAAAATTTTTGGCAACATACGTTTTCAGCACAGCATTGTTAGGAAGGGAATCATTGACCGTGGAAAAACCGGAGAAGAGAGGACCGAAACGATTGAGATATGTTACTGAAGGCTATTGAAAAGAAAAAGTGGACTTAAGAAATAAGTATGTTCTGTGCAGAATAGGCAACGAGACCAATATGTAGAAGACACTGACTAAAAGAAGTGACAGGATTATCGGGCATTTGTTAGAACATCATGGAAGAACTGTTGTGTATTACAAGAGAGCTGTAGAGGGAAAAACTCAGAAGACAGAGATTAGAATAAATGTAACAAATAATTTCAGTCTTTGAATGTAAGTGTTACTCTGAAACGTTGTTGGCACAGGAGGGAAATTCACGACAGGCCTCATCAAACCAATCAGAAAACAGATGACGCCCCCTAAATGAAAAAAGTACATATACTTGTATCCACTGTGCGATTTTATAATGGATATACGCTCGTCATCCGCATCTTCTCTTTACAATGTAGGAAGCCTTCCTACGAGTTACAGTGTGACTAGGTTGCGTAGGCGTGTGAATGTCTCTCACATAGACTACAAAATTAACGCAGAATGTGCTCCTACAAAGTTTTCTCTACGTTTCTCTTTTCTCCTTTCTGTGGTTTCATGGTATTGGGGAATCTATGCTGAGGAGTTAAAATGATTATGCCTGCCTGGTAGCTTCCCAATTAACCATCGTTTCGAGCAACCATAGCAGGCAGACGAACAGGAAGCGCCTGACGTAGGTTCTGATAGGGCCCTACATTCACCTGTAACAACACTGTCACCACTGATAAAGCATAATAGTACTAGAAACCGGTCTTAGCGACAATTTTAGGACAGATATTAAACGTCCCCATTAACTTCCGTTGGAAAACTACTGGTAAAGGTGATCCACACACGGGCGATTGAGCGTATCTGCAAATAAAAGATTCTGAGTCGCTCACGCTTTGGATTCTAGAAGGGATTATGGCATCTACCACACCACCGACTGTCTATTAAGTCACCCGAAAAACGAAGTTTCACCTTCCAGAACAGTTTCCAATTTGTGCATGTCATTCGACTGGGTAAATTAAAGATCTTTTGCAGAAATGAAAATTTTGTGCTGCTCACAGAGTTTTCATGACGACTCTTTTTGTGAGTGGACATAAATTACAAATTGTAATCCGTAGAGTTCAGTTTTGGCACCGCTTCCCCTCTTTATGAATATAAATAGCGTTCCACCGTTTTCTGCTAAATCGACGACATGGAATGCTTTTAAGTATCATCGATGTTATGGACGCTAGGTAGTGGTTTAAGTCAGTGGTTAGATTGACACATCATATAAAACACAGAATAAATTTATGTGTTTCAGGAGACACACTCGTTTGTCGACCAGTGAGGTTGAGAACATGACACATGAGCTGCTTAGCTGTATGTTAACATCGCTTTTTGCGGTTGTTTTGCTGAATAAGTACATGATAGAAAAAAGTGTTGTTTGTCGACAAGTACAATTTGTAAGTAGGCTGTTTAGGTTTTTATATTGGTAACGCCACGTAGCGCTCTGTATGGAAATCACTGGCTGTGCTGTGTGCAGTCTGTGGCTAGTTTGCATTGTTGTCTGCCATTGTAGTGTTGGGCAGCTGGATGTGAACAGCGCATAGCGTTGCGCAGTTGGAGGTGAGCCGCCAGCAGTGGTGGATGTGGGGAGAGAGATGGCGGAGTTTTGAAATTTGTAAGACTGGATGTCATGAACTGTTATATACATTATGACTATTAAGGTAAATACATTGTTCTCTATTAAAATCTTTCATTTGCTAACTATGCCTATCAGTAGTTAGTGCCTTCCGTAGTTTGAAGCTTTTATTTAGCTGGCAGTAGTGACGCTCGCTGTATTGCGGTAGTTCGAGTAACGAAGATTTTTGTGAGGTAAGTGATTTGTGCAAGGTAGAGGTTAATGTTAGTCAGGGCCATTCTTTTGTAGGGATTATTGAAAGTCAGACTGCGTTGCGCTAAAAAAATATTGTGTGTAATGATAAGCACAGGCATGTATAATTGTTCAAAGGCGACGTTTCATATGTCGACCCTTAGCCGAGGATACCTCACTGGAATCTTCTGATTTTTTCTTGTAGTTTGTGTAATTAGCGTAGATTTTGTTTATTGCTAGCGCGTAATTGTAGAGAGAATCTCCTTTGCAGTTGCAGTCTTTCATTGTTGTACATTAAAACAGGTCTGGCACGCATGTAAATTTGCACCAAGTATTTCGCAGCTACGCTTGCAATTAACTAGATATTATTTTCAGCGCTATGTTAATGTGTTCTCTTATTTTTGCTCTTCAAATTGTGCTTTTCTGTGCGAAATATTGTGACAATAATGGCGTGTGAAAAACGTAACACTAGGCTCCAAAGTAAACTGAGAAATAATAGTGACGACGAGCGTAGCTTACCAGCACCACTGTGTAATGAATTGACAGACATTCAAAGTTGTAATTTGGTAACTGTGCATAGGGAAATGGAGCGGGCGTCAAATAATGGTGTGGACAGTGAAACAGGTGGTGAACAGGGAAGCATTATCGATCGATTGGTCGGCAACAGCTCGCCTCAGGAATCGGGAATGACAGAACACAATATTGCAAATACTGTAGACTCAGGTTTTGGGTTCTCACCGTTTTCTCAAATGAAACAAGACACACTTTCCGCTTGTCAAAATGTGAATGTTGCCGGTCCAAATTCACTGCCGAAAAGCACTGAGGAACATGTTTCAGACACCAGTGCATTGTTATTACAATTAATGCAACAAATGGGACAAAAGCTTCAAAAGTTAGACATAATGGAACAAAATCTTCAAAAGTTAGACACAATGGAACAAAATCTTCAAAAGTTAGACACCTTGGAACAAAATCAGAGACAAACACAGGTAAAGGTTCATAAGTTAGACACCACGCTTGAACAAACACGTGAAGATTTAACTACTGAGTTACATAACATTGAATCGAAATGTCAAAAAGTCTGTAATGACGTAAAAACACAAATTTGTGAGCATTTTCAACCTATTTTTTTGCGGCATGAAAATGCATTATAGAATCACGAAGCAGCCATAAAAGAACTGCAAACTATTGTTAATTAAAATCATGAGACCTTGCAAGCTAAAATTGACTCAGTTGCATCTACCGATTCGGTTACGCAACTTGCCAAAAATCAGGAAAACTTAAAGGACACAGTAGATACTCTGAAAATTGGTTCAGAAAGACACATGGAGGAAATTGGTTCATTATCAAAGAAAGTAGTCGAACTTTCGGATCAGCTAAATAATTTATCTACAAAGGTAGATGATAATCTGAATGACACAAAACCGGTAGTCTTTAATGATCCAGAAGAGTGCGAACAAATTGGAAATTCAAACAAAATCAGAATCAAATTAATACGCAACACCAAAGAGAAATCCGGGAAGTACAAGATCAGCTGACACATGTAATACAAGAATTACGTGTTTCAGAGGACGCTCGCGCTCCAGTACGGGAAGAGGGACATAGAAATACGGAACAGCCACAAAATAATAACTCAGGGCACTTCGGAAATTATGAAAGAAATTGGCAAGGTACACCGAATTGAGATGGAACCGCCGAAACGAAGTAACAATGACCGATATGCGAGTCGCCGACATGATGATTTTGACTATAAGCTGTTCATTACTACACGTAAATTCAAAACATTTAAGAATTCTGGCAACGACATTCATCCACGAGCATGGCTTCATCAATTCTCTCATTGTTTTCCTCCCAACTGGTCATTAGAGCACAGATTAGAATTTATGTGTGGCTATTTAGAGAATGAACCAGCTGTAAGAATGCGAACGGTCATTCATGATTGCCACAGTGAAGGAGAATTTTATCATGCCTTACTCTCAGCATATTGGTCAAAAAGCTACACAAGACTTAGTAAAACATAGCATCATAATAATGAAACATTTCGAACAATCTGAATTCTCCAGTCTTGTGAAATATTTTGATGACATGTTGCACAAGAATCAGTACCTGTCAAACCCATACAGCCCCTCAGAACTCATCCGCATTTGCTTAATCAAATTACCTGAACATTTACGACATATTATTTTGGCAGGACGTTGCAAAGACGACATTGAAGCTTTTCAGGGACTCTCACAAGAATTAGAAATTGACACAGACAGTCGCAGGATGCGAAAACAGGAAAACAACCACTACAGGTCACATCCGTCACAATTCCGTGACGACAGAAACAATAACTGGATACGACAAGTCTATTTTTACAACGCAAATCGTGACCAAAACAGACACCACCCATATGACAACCACTGACAGAGTAATAATAGTTACAGAGAGAGATCGCATTTCCGTAGTAATGAATATGACAGAGATTACCATAGAAACAGACAATATGGGAACAAAAACAATTATTATCAAGGGAGACAGAATAACTTCAGACGCAACAGTTCAGCGCACAGTTACGATTCCGGGAGAAATTCTCCACCACATGACCGACAAACCAGAAACTATGTAAACTACCGACAAAACGACAGACCTGAAATCCATCAGAACTGGAGGGATTCAAACAGAGCAGGGCACTCTCGACAAGGTGAATTTGTAGAAGTTAGGTCTCCTAATCCCAATAACGATGCACGCCAACAAAGAGACAAACAATGACTCGCACCGCAGACAGTCTCATGCGCTGGCTGGCTCAGGGAAAAATTACATAGACGCTAATCTTGAGAAAAATTTTAGCATTCTTTACCGATGTACCATATACCACATTATAATTCCACTGAAGCTGAAACTCTGTGTACTAGGAAGAGTAAAGGTTTACACCACATTTCACATGTAAAACCGTTTATTGAAAGATAATCTTCTTTTTAACTTTGCCTTTGCCATAAAACTTTTCACTTCACATTTATAGTATGCTTTGTCAGACTTAAGAAACTGTTAACATGCAACAATATTTGAAGTTGAATATCCAGTCAAGAACCAAGAGAACATATTTAAACAGAAATTACGAATGCATTGTTATAGTGAACAGACGTCACAGTGTTATTATGTGTGTACATTCTTGCTTGTTAGTTGCACGATTACGTAACGACTATAAGACTTACATACTTAGACCATATACCAGTACTGCTAGTGAGATTTTAATGCAACATTTTGGTTTACTTGAAAATACATTCTGGATTTAAAGTACTTTCTGAGAGATACCAGATGACACAGTGGTTAGTTTATGTGACAGCTACACGACTTTATCACGACGCTACTAATGAGTGACAATTTACAATGTTGCTTTTGCGGTGTTTCTGTTTTATGTCTGCACAGTTTTATGTATTATTCTGAAAAGTAAAACATGTTTTAGTAGTAACTTTTGTGGTATAGCTACAATGAGACAGCCTTTTCCGTAGCACAACAATATGTTACATTATAGTACTTTATTGATCACGGTAAGGTATGTAATAACTACGATATCTATACGCAAGGCATTTCACTTTCGTTTATGATGAGATAAGTTCATTGACTTCAGCAGAACTTTGCTTACAGAGGACGATAACTACTACACTTCCACAGAATTATCTTACAGCAAGATGCACATTTAGCGCTACAGGACACGCATTTGAGTGATTAATTTTGTACTTAAACCATTTATTTTTCAAGATTTTTCAATTACAAAGAAAGTTTTCCGTGATACATTTCATTCCATTGCTGTAATCTGTAACACGTGAGGGTGTATCCTCAGGGGGGTACACGCTTACTTTGTGTACCATGTGTTTGGCAAGCACAAGGAACCCTATCTAATACGGTATTTGCTTATACAACTTTACACATCGGTACCATGTGTCTCTAACACATAATTACACAGGTATCTGATCATTTAACTGAGAGAGACAAACTTTTTTTTTTTACATCAGTGACAGATGTTTACGCAATTACACAGTTGGATAACTTCACACTTATGAAATTGTATTTTGTCTGTACTTTGTGAACTGTTCATATTTTTTCGGAAACATTGTGATACTATGAGAGCTTTGAATGATATATTTGGTATGAGATCATGATTTTTAAAGTACGTTTGAGGTAGATGACACTACTGAAATGAGGAGAGAATATTTTTTAGGTTTTGAAATATTTGCAGAAAGCTATGACGTTTTTGAGATTTGACTGAGGTGTTATGATGTAATTATTACGATGACGATGTGTATTATGCTGTTGAGGTATGTTTATGATCAATAAGATGACATTATTGCAGAAAGCTACGACGTGTTTGTGATTTGACTGAGGTGTTATGATGTTATTATTACGACGACGATTTGTATTATGCCGTTGCGGTATGTTTATGATCAATAAGCTGATGCTACCGTATATGCGGAATTTTATTATGCTATGTAATTCTTATGATGAAGTATTGAAGTGTCTACGCATTTGTATATGTGTAATAAAGCAAGGAGTAATGAGTAGTTGTTAGGGACTCTGGTTTGTGAAAAAGGATGTTGGAAACCGAGAATCGTACTTTAAAGAGTTATGAAATGTGTGTATATGCATGAATGTATCACAATGCCAACAATAATTTTTTGGACACTGTTATATCAATAGGATTTTGTTTCTACACATTTGTAACGCAAATTCTCAACCTGTGAATTTTTTTATATGAGACTGCCACTGTAGCGGAAACTGCTGTTGTAAATATTTCAGTAAGGAAGGTAAGTGACCTTGACGTAATGCGTTTTGGGCACCCAGCTGAGAGGTAGTCGTCTGCCAAAAGAAAGCCATTAGGTGCAAAAAAAAGAGGCCATTATCCTCGCTATTGACATTTCTTTATCGAAAGCATCGCAAATACGACACGCTCAAACTTGAAAACATATGATTACATTGTGGAGCTCTTAATTTATGATATTTACTAGAATGCCTAATGAAATGATGAGAAACATTTTATATCTATTGTCTTTCTAGTTGAGAGATTGCTCATTTTGTTTAATATCTAGTTTCCAGCTGCATTGCAGCATTGGTTTATAAAATAAAATAAAATGCATTTGCTCATGTGAACGCTTTCTGTCAACAGATCTATTAAATAATAATTTTGTGATCCACATTCTTCGAAAAAGGAGCACTTTGAATGAAAAGAACAATAAGAAGGGATTAATAACAGTAACTGCATACATAATTTTCTTTTCAACTACTTGGTAATTTTTTTGGTAGAGTAAGTTATCGTGATGCATCACTCTAGTATTAAGATGTGACATAGGTATTAAACATGACCATTTTTACTGTAATATTTTTTCTGCTTAAGCTTTGTCATGTTTAGGTATAAGTTATTGCATTTGCTGCTGCTGTTTGCCAGGCATAATGCTACTAAATATCACTTTGTATTACTCTGTTAAGCTAGTTTTACTACTGATTTATTTTTCTTGTTGCTGCACATTGGCTCATATTAGTTGTAATGTTGCAATGCTTGGTAATTTAGATTTACTGTAGCTTGCTTTGCCAATTTCCATTTTTTTGTCATTGCTGTTTGTGTTAATTGTTTTGTGCTGCTGCATTGCCTCGTCCCTTAGTATATATGTCTGAGCTCAGTAGATTTAAGTTAGCTTAAGAGGGGGTAGACTATATAAGAAACTGACTATGGATAATAGGGAGAGAATGCACTGAGAAGTTATATGAAAAAGATATGGGCCAAAATGAGTATTGTTCAATGAGAAATAATTATTTTGAAAGAAATATGAATAGAATACAGAAAAGAGGTATATATAGGCCTTTTTGGGAATAATGGTGAATGAAGGGGGATCTCCAAGAACCAAAGAAAGTTTTGTTTGCAAAATACTGCAGCAAAACAAACCCTGTCCTTTCCTTTTTCATTATTCCGCTATATGTTTGTGTACCCTCTGTAACGTCTAGTAGAAAAACAACATATTATGTAGGAATTAGAAAATTAGATTTATCATATTGTGTCATTGTATAAAATTATGTATTTTTTTATTATTTATATTTGAGAATATCTGCGTCGGCGAATAATGAAAACGCCACAGACAATAAATGTTGAACAAAGATTAAAAAGGTATCTGGTATATAATACGTGATAAAATTAATTTCTTTGTCTTCTTAATCTGAGAGTCGTGCGAGTAAGATCTCCTGTATTGTAGTAGCGAACGCTAATGTAGCTTTCTTTTGTCGAGGCTAAGAGATGTACGCCATTACGTGTGAATTCATAAAGGTCTGTAATCATTGAGATATTTAAATGTTTTTATAGAGTTGTTTAAATGAAAAGTTGCATTATTAATTGTTAAAGCTTGCTTGCCTATTATCCCATCCTGTTGAGACATTTTTCAGTTATATATAAATATTATCTGTGGTGCTGAGCTGCGCGATGAACGAAAGAGCCGCTGCCGCGGCGTATTCAAACTACTTCCAATATTATTTCTTTTAGCTTCCAGACTTGCAGTGAAGGTCAGCAGATTTTATGATGTGTTGCAGGTTGATGCGGGCTGCTGATAGTATATAATTCACAGTACAAATAAGTTAATGTACCTTCAAAATTTAATAAGAATCTTTTGTGCTCTGTTCTGGTCTGGCAAACTTTATAGTGAAAACGTATTATTTTAATAAGAGTCTCATGTTCTTGTGCTAGTTGTGGTATTGAATGGTGTTTTACCGAGAAACAAAATCCACTGCAAACTTTTGTTGTTGAACGATCATACGAACTGTAACATCAGTGTTCATGACAAAGTAATTTCAATTTTCAATAGCTATAAAGTAGGGAAGATATATTGAGTTTTAGCATGAGTTACAGTTACGAAAAAACGTTTCTTTAAGTGTAGGCCAGATACAGAACAATAAGATCTCAATATATATATATATATATATATATATATATATATATATATATATATATATATATATATATATATATATAATTTTTTTTAAAGGTAATGACGATAAAGAATTTCAAAGCACAGCATTAATAAAAGTATTTCACGTAACTCTTTTCATACATGCGTTACTACGAGAGCAATAACAAAAACAAAACCAAAATAAATAAATAAAGAGCAATAATTTACAATTCACGAGTGTTACGTGAAACTGTCGCCCAAAAACGTGGGGCCCGAATTTGCAGTGGCCACAAATATAAAACTTTATGTATTTTTCTTTCAGTGTTGATTGTTATGTATGTATATATATATATATGTATTTAGTGATAAATGTATGTATGTATATCATGATTAATGTAATGTATTAATGAATGTGCAACCACTCTTTCATGAAAAACGTACTACTGCAAGCGAATCAGAGAAGACGATCCTGATAGTACTGAGAAACTGTAACGACTACGTAATCCGGGGGCAGCCGAACCCCGAGATCAGATAAAATAAAGGTAAGACTACAGTGTAGTTGTCCTGTCTGTAGAAGCTGAGCTCCAGTGAAGTGATCTCATATCGCTAGTGGTGTGGATATTGTGCGTAGTTTGATGTTAGTGTTTGTGACAGGACAAAGTTGAATGGTAGATAGTAATTTTTAGTGTGCAGTGTAGTGTAGATAAATTAACGTATTTTGTGTGCAAGTGGCAAAACTGTCAGATTTTGTGTTCAAGTAAGCAAGTTAGGAATATGGTTAAATTGCGTAGTCAACGTCCGAGCAATATGGATACTGTGGAACAACAATTAGTTAGTGCAGGAAATGTAGAACCGGGTACCTTAAGCAGTAGAAGTACTCTCTTTGAGGATATAACATGCGAAAATGTGGGGGCAGGGGCACAGGAAGTGGTGCCACCGCCCACTAGTGCTCAAGGAGATGCAGATAAAGAAATTGTACCACCACCAGAAAAGCAGGAACCAGAGAGCGGTAATCTGCCTGGTGGATATTCACTTCAGGCGATATTAGAGCGCGTGCTGGATTACCAGGCAAAATTTGCGCAACAGCAAGCTGAGCGAGATCGCCAGCAGGCTGAGAGGGATCGCCAGCAAGCTGAGCGAGATCGCCAGTTAGAGGAAAATTTACTTGCCCAGCAAGCTGAGCGAGATCGCAGGCTAGAGGAAAATTTACTTGCCCAACAAGCCGAGCGAGATCGCCAGCAAGCTGAGCGAGATCGCCAGCAAGCTGAGCGGGACCAGCAACTTGTGCAATCGTTAGAAAATATGAAAAAAGAGATTGTAGATATGAAACAGAATTATGAGTCGATACCTAAGGCTGTGCAGGAGCTGACTGAACAGGTCAACAACCTGCAAGGAGCAAACACTAACAGGGTAGACGAAATAGGTGGTGGTGGTGGTGGTGGTTAGTGTTTAACGTCCCGTCGACAACGAGGTCATTAGAGACGGAGCGCATGCTCGGGTTAGGGAAGGATTGGGAAGGAAATCGGCCGTGCCCTTTCAAAGGAACCATCCCAGCATTTGCCTGAAACGATTTAGGGAAATCACGGAAAACCTAAATCAGGATGGCTGGAGACGGGATTGAACCGTCGTCCTCCCGAATGCGAGTCCAGTGTGCTAACCACTGCGCCACCTCGCTCGGTACGAAATAGGTGTATTAGCCAACCGAGTAGAAAAGCTAGAAATAGATTCCACACAGCTTGTAGAGCAGAAGTGGAACGAACAAGCAACTAAAATCGAAACCGAATTCAACTCATGGCTAGAAGTGAAGGAGAGTGAGATTGACAAAAATATTAATTCTAAAGTAGAAGCAGCCATAGCAAATAGAGATTCCGAATCGTTCAGTGCCGCAGTACATAGTCAGGTACAGAACGACGTGCAAACTATCAAACAAATACTCAGTGAGGATATTCCGCAGTGGCATGTGAATATTAACAAACGGATATCCGACCTGGAGAAAGGTTTAGCACAAGGCAGAAAACAAGTGGAACAGGAACCTATGTCGCCAACAACCCATGGTTTTGGCAACGCACAAACTTATACGCGATACAACAATGGGGAATCTGTAGTCGATAATGCGAAGAGCTGTAACTTCGGTTCGGAGCACACAGCATATGTCCCAGGAGCAAACCCATGTAGTTCAAAAATATTAGTTGAAGAAAGTCTAATCAAAAATAGGCAGTTCCAAACGTTTACTACTGAACGGAAGTCAGTACACCCAGTAGTATTCATAAAGAGCTTTAAAAATATCTTGCCTAGTGTGTGGAATGAAACACAGAAAATTCAATACGTCATGTCATACATTCAAGGTGACGCAGCGTTGTGGGCTACAGAAGTAGCAGACAGCTGCATGACATATGAACAATTTGAAAGGGCATTTCTGTCGAAATATTGGTCGCCTTGTATACAAGAGCGGCTAAGAAAAGAAGTATATAATCCCGAACCGTACTCACCCCGTATTGGGAATTTGAGACGGTATTTTGAAAAGTATATAAACAAGACGCGCTACTGGGACGAGCCTATATCACCAAGAGACATAATAAGACTACTAAAATCACATTTACCCCTTCATATCAAAGAAAAATTAATACACGTACCAGAAAGCGACATGGAAAACTTCCTGTCTGTGCTAGATTCAATAGACTTGATCCACGAAGACGCAAAATCAGCGTGCGATCACTCGCGGAATAATGGATCAGGGTGTAAACATGACAGAAACAATAGTACACAAAACCACAACCATGGAAATGGTGGGGGTGGTAACAAGCGGCAAGAACATTCACAAAATTGTAGTAATGGTAGAAACCAGAACGGGTATGGACAACCAACTTATAGCAAAAAGCGTCGATTTGACGACCGGTACGAATCCGGAATGTCAGGGACCAACCGCTGGAAAAATGCGCGAGGACAGTGGCATAGCAATTATAGTGATAGTAATCGAAATTGGCAGCAGAATCAGCGAACGAGCCCAGAGCGACAGGGTAATGACCGGTATGACAACAATAGACCACCACCGCAAAACGCGCCTATCGCGCAGCCGTGGCGGCCTACAAATCAGAATGTACATATAGTGGAGGTCGCGGACAATAGCCGTCCCAGTACCTCACAAGTAAGTAATTCAACAAACTAGAATCGGCCTCGATACGCTCTCCATCGATGGCCGAGGGGTGGAGTGAGAGCAACACGAGTGATAATGTACCTGGAATATGTATGCTGCGATACAACGACGGTGTCAGTATGGATAAAGATCTACTGAACGAACCGCACGAATGTAAGAAAGATAATAACGAAAATGTGCAAGCCTTAATAGAAGCGAAAATCAATGATGTTGCAGTGAATATAATCATCGACACAGGTGCCTCAGTAAGTGTAATGAGTATGGAGTTGTTTAAAGCACTGGGGAAAGGACGTAGCATTCCGACTTTCCCGGTTAATAATTGTAAGGTGTCTGGAGCCATTAGTGCACAGAGCCAATTAGTTAGGTACCAGGTGCAGGTGGAGATTTGTAAGGAGGGCGAAGCCATAGTGAGCTCGTTCCTCGTTGTCAAAGGATTAAAGGTGGCCTGCATTCTGGGAGTAGATTTTCTCCGTGAGAGGGACGCAGTGATCGACCTCTCCTTGGGGAAATTAAGCATAGTTAATAGAGGTAGGAGGATTGAGTTATCTATGATGGAATCGAAGGAGGTACTTGTGCCGTGTTGTAATCGAATTAATATCAAAGGTAGGAACCCTTGGGTACTACAACTCGATGATTTTTCACATGTAGCAGACCTCTATTACCCGAATTTAGAGGATCGAAATTTTGAAACAAATGTTCAGGCATTTCAAACCAAAGTGTAGGAATCCGAAGGTTTAAACGATACACAAAAGCAACAGTTGACGCAGCTGCTATCGGAATATACTATGGTATTTACCGACCGACCAGGAATAGTCAAAGGGTACCACTATCACATAGAGGTGATGCCCCACAAAACATACCGTCGCGCAACTTACTCCATCCCTTGGTCGAGGAGGGAATTAGTAGCTAAAGAGATTCGGAAGATGTTAGAGTGGGATATCATTGAGCCCTCCTTCTCTCCATACAGTAGTCCTCTCGTAGCAGTGGCGAAAGCCAATGGGAAAATCAGGCTAGTGTTAGATGCGAGGGACATTAACAAAATTATTATACCTGTCCGGACTCGTCCAGAGAATTTAGATGAGCAGATACAAAAATTTCATGGAGTGCAGTACTTGACCTCGGTCGATCTTAAAAGTTCATATTGGCAAATTCCACTTACACCGGAATCAAGGAAGTACACAGCTTTCATATTCGGAGGGCGAAGTTACCAATTCAAGGTACTTCCCTTCGGATTGAATGTGAGTGCTGGAGTGTTTATTACTGCTCTAGACACGGTACTGGGTCCAGACTTGTTAGAAAAAATCACAGTATATGTTGATGATCTGGTAATCGCTACTGCTACTTGGGGCGAACGTATGGAATTGCTGCATAGAGTACTAGAGAGATTTAAGCAAGCAGGTGTAACAGCAAATTTAGAAAAGTCAAAATTCGGACGAAATAAAATTAAATTTTTAGGACATCTTGTCACACCACTTGGTATCAGCCCAGACAACAAAAAACTAGAGGCGATCCGAGAATTTCCAAGCCCCCGCACTAAGAGACAATTGAAAGCGTTCCTTGGACTTACGTCTTTTTTCAGAAGGTTCGTGCCCAATCAGTTGTTAAATGATGCGTCACTACTAAATCTACTACGAAAAAATGTGCAGTGGGTTTGGACTGACAAATGTCAACAAGCTTTCGAAGCGATTAAAACCGCCCTACTGAATGCAAATATTTTGCAGCACCCAGATCTGTCAAAAGATTTTTGTCTTGCGACGGATTCCTGTTCCTATGGCTTGGGAGCGTGCCTGTTTCAGTGGGAGGAAGGAAACGACCCGGCAACAATAAAGATTATCGGCTTCGCCAGTAGGACTGTAACTAGCTGCGAGAGAGCCTACTCGGCAACCGAACTGGAAGCGCTTGCAGTAGTCTGGGCTGTAAAAAAGTTTAATTACTATCTACAGGGGAAGGAGATTAGAGTGTATAGTGACCACCAGGCGTTAAGTTTTTTGATGTCATGCAAACTATTCCATACCAGACTGAGGAGATGGATGCTTATCTTACAAGAATACCGGATAAAGATTATGTACATAAAAGGCCAAGATAACGTAATAGCGGATGCTCTGTCGCGACTGCCGGTAGGATTACCGGAGTTAGCAGAAATGTTAGAGCAATCCGCGGAGTATAAAGTGCTGTTAGTGCGTGACAATACTTACATGAAGGATTTTTTATATATATGTAAAAACATGTTCGAATTACAGAGATCAGATCCGATGTGGGAAAAAATCATTAATAATATTGAAGAGGGTGTTAACAATAGAGATGAGCAAGGTTTTAAGATAGTGAACAATATTTTGTATCATAAACTCAGCACGAAAAAAGACTGCTGGGCGGTATGTATACCTGACCAGTCGGTAAAAGTTATGATATGGCACACGCACTTGGCATGGGGCCATGCAGGGATTGGAAAGTGCGCAGAAATCATGGCGAGATACTGCTACTTTCCCCGTATGAAACACCAGATACAGGCAACAGTTAGAACTTGCGTGATATGTCAAAAAGCAAAACACTATAATAGATCCACCAAGTTTGAACTACATCCCATAGTTCCACTCAGGCCGCTTCAATTAGTATCTGTGGATGTAGCAGGTCCCTATCCCATGGCCAGAGGAGGTATGAAATATATACTGGCCATGTACGATATTTTTTCCAAGTACTTAGCAATTTATTGTATAAAATCAGCTACTGCCAAAACCATAGTCAGGCGGATCAATCAAGAATACCTGCCTCAAGTGGGAAAACCCGAAGCCATAACGACTGATAATGCCTCTTATTTCACGGGTCGCACTTGGAAAAATTACCTACGGGAACAAAATATACAGCATGTTCTGGTATCCCGGTTCCATCCAGAAGCAAGTCTAGTTGAAAGAATAGGGAACCGACATACAAAATGGCCCGGGTTAGTACCTAAATTTGTAGAAATACACAATTTAACACCCCATTCAAGTACAGGCTACCCACCGGTAGGGATATTGAATGGAGTTAATGAGACACCAAATGAATGGCTCACGCCTTTACCGAGATTACCGGCCAGGGCAGAAACAAGGGAGGAAAAGATGAAAAAGATATGGAACAGACTAACCAGCTGTGCGGCAAAGAGGAAAAGGAAGTACGATCGAGGTGTAACTAACGAACAGAAATATAATGTAGGAGACCTAGTACTTATTCGGAACCACCCTAAATCCTCAGCCACCTTAAAACAGAATAGTAAGTGGCAATTGCTATATTTAGGGCCCTTTGAAGTAATAAGCGTGCCACACGAATGTAGCTATTTGTTAGCATATCCCCATACGGGGAAGATCAAAGGATTGTATCCACGTAAAGATGTGAAGTTATTTATTCAGTGACATCTCACATATAAAGAGTAATAGTTGTAAGAAGATTTTAATTATGTTTTAGAGTATAAGTATGTTAGTATCAAGGAAGAAATTTGTGTGTAATTAAACTTGGAGGAAGTGGAATCAGAAAGTAAACAATAGCTTACACAGGAAAGATTTTGTTTAAAGACAATTAGAGCCATTAAAATATTATATGCTCATAAAGCAACGAACAATCTTCTTGTTGATAAAGTGAGGATTAATTTCTTGAATCATTTTACAAAGGATTAATTTCTTGAATCATTTTCTATGTGTAGTATGTGAGTACAATTAATGATGCAATCTTATAGTGTAAGGTAACAGTTGTAATTGTATTAGAATAAGGAACCCTGAGAAAGAGAGTCTTTACTAGCCACAAATTGACTTTGTAATATGGAACAATTATGTGATGTGATGTTTGCTGCCAGTAGTGATTTGAGAAGGACACTGGAGCAGAAGCTAATTAAAAACAAGCCTTTTCCGAGAGTTACGTGAAACTGTCGCCCAAAAACGCCGTGCCCGAATTTGCAGGGGCCACAAATATAAAACTTTATGTATTTTTCTTTCGGTGTTGATTTTTATATATATATATATATATATATATATATATATATATATATATATATATGTATTTAGCGATAAATGTATGTATGTATATCATGATTAATGCCATGTATTAATGAATGTGCAACCACTCTTTCATGACAAAACGCACTACTGCAAGCGAATCAGAGAAGACGATCCTGATAGTACTGAGAAACTGTAACGACTACGTAATCCGGGGGCAGCCGAACCCCGAGATCAGATAAAATAAAGGTAAGACTACAGTGTAGTTGTCCTGTCTGTAGAAGCTGAGCTCCAGTGAAGTGATCTCATATCGCTAGTGGTGTGCATATTGTGCGTAGTTTGATGTTAGTGTTTGTGACAGGACAAAGTTGAATGGTAGATAGTAATTTTTAGTGTGCAGTGTAGTGTAGATAAATTAACGTATTTTGTGTGCAAGTGGCAAAACAGTCAGATTTTGTGTTCAAGTAAGAAATTTAGGAATATGGTTAAGTTGCGTAGTCAACGTCAGAGCAATATGGATACTGAGGAACAACAATTAGTTAGTGCAGGAAATGTAGAACCGGGTACCTTAAGCAGTACAAGTACTCTCTTTGAGGATATAACATGCGAAAATGTGGGGGCAGGGGCACAGGAAATGGTGCCACCGCCCACTAGTGCTCAAGGAGATGCAGATAAAGAAATTGCACCACCACCAGAAAAGCAGGAACCAGAGAGTGGTAATCTGCCTGGTGGGTATTCACTTCAGGCTATATTAGAGCGCGTGCTGGATTACCAGGCAAAATTTGCGCAACAACAAGCTGAAAAGGACGAAAAAATTGAAATCTTTATTGCACAGCAAGCTAAGCGAGATCGCAGGCTAGAGGAAAATTTACTTGCCCATTTTTCTGTTATATATAAATATTATCTGTGGTGCTGAGCTGCGCGACGAACGAAAGAGCCGCTGCCGCGGCGTATTCAAACTACTTCCAATATTATTTCTTTTAGCTTCCAGACTTGCAGTGAAGGTCAGCAGATTTTATGATGTGTTGCAGGTTGACGCGGGCTGCTGATAGTATATAATTCACAGTACAAATAAGTTAATGTACCTTCAAAATTGAATAAGAATCTTGCTGTGCTCTGTTCTGGTCTGGCAAACTTTATAGTGAAAACGTATTATTTTAATAAGAGTCTCATGTTCTTGTGCTAGTCGTGGTATTGAATGGTGTTTTACCGAGAAACAAAATCCACTGCAAACTTTTGTTGTTGAACGATCATACGAACTGTAACATCAGTGTTCATGACAAAGTAATTTCAATTTTCAATAGCTATAAAGTAGGGAAGATATATTGAGTTTTAGCATGAGTTACAGTTACGAAAAAACGTTCCTTTAAGTGTAGGCCAGATACAGAACAATAAGATCTCGATTTATATATATAATTTACTTTTTTTTAAAGGTAATGACGATAAAGAATTTCAAAGCACAGCATTAATAAAAGTATTTCACGTAACTCTTTTCATACATGCGTTACTACGAGAGCAATAACAAAAACAAAACCAAAATAAATAAATAAAGAGCAATAATTTACAATTCACGAGTGTTACGTGAAACTGTCGCCCAAAAACGCGGGGCCCGAATTTGCAGTGGCCACAAATATAAAACTTTATGTATTTTTCTTTCAGTGTTGATTGTTATATATATATATATATATATATATATATATATATATATATATATATATATATATATATATATATATATATATATATATAGTGATAAATGTATGTATGTATATCATGATTAATGCCATGTATTAATAAATGTGCAACCACTCTTTCATGAAAAACGTACTACTGCAAGCGAATCAGAGTAGACGATCCTGATAGTACTGAGAAACTGTAACGACTACGTAATCCGGGGGCAGCCGAACCCCGAGATCAGATAAAATAAAGGTAAGACTACAGTGTAGTTGTCCTGTCTGTAGAAGCTGAGCTCCAGTGATGTGATCTCATATCGCTAGTGGAGTGCATATTGTGCGTAGTTTGATGTTAGTGTTTGTGACAGGACAAAGTTGAATGGTAGATAGTAATTTTAAGTGTGCAGTGTAGTGTAGATGAATTAACGTATTTTGTGTGCAAGTGGCAAAACTGTCAGATTCTGTGTTCAAATAAGCAATTTAGGAATATGGTTAAGTTGCGTAGTCAAAGTCCGAGCAATATGGATACTGTGGAACAACAATTAGTTAGTGCAGGAAATGTAGAACCGAGTACTTTAAGCAGTACAAGTACTATCTTTGAGGATATAACATGTGAGAATGTGGGGGCAGGGGCACAGGAAGTGGTGCCACCGCCCACTAGTGATCAAGGAGATGTAGATAAAGAAATTGTACCACCACCAGAAAAGCAGGAACCAGAGAGTGGTAATCTGCCTGGTGGGTATTCACTTCAGGCTATATTAGAGCGTGTGTTAGATTACCAGGCAAAATTTGCGCAACAACAATCTGAAAAGGACGAGAAAATTGAGATTTTTCTCGCACAGCAAGCTGAGCGAGATCGTCAGCAAGCTGAGCGAGATCGTCAGCAAGCTGAGCGAGATCGCAGGCTAGAGGAAAATTTACTTGCCCAGCAAGCTGAGCGAGATCGCAGGCTAGAGGAAAATTTACTTGCCCAGCAAGCCGAGCGAGATCGCCAGCAAGCTGAGAGGGACCAGCAACTTGTGCAATCGTTAGAAAATATGAAAAAAGAGATTGCAGATATGAAACAGAATTATGAGTCGATACCTAAGGCCGTGCAGGAGTTGACGGTACAGGTCAACAACCTGCAAGTAGCAAACGCTAACAGGGTAGACGAAATAGGTGTATTAGCCAACCGAGTAGAAAAGCTAGAAATAGATTCCACACAGCTTGTAGAGCAGAAGTGGAACGAACAAGCAACTAAAATCGAAACCGAATTCAACTCATGGCTAGAAGTGAAGGAGAGTGAGATTGACAAAAATATTAATTCTAAAGTAGAAGCAACCATAGCAAATAGAGATTCCGAATCGTTCAGTGCCGCAGTACATAGTCAGGTACAGAACGACGTGCAAACCATCAAACAAATACTCAGTGAGGATATTCCGCAGTGGCAAGTGAATATTAACAAACGGATATCCGACCTGGAGAAAGGTTTAGCACAAGGCAGAAAACAAGTGGAACAGGAACCTATGTCGCCAACAGCCCATGGTTTTGGCAACACACAAACTTATACCCGATACAACAATGGGGAATCGGTTGTCGATAATGCGAAGAGCTGTAGCTTCGGTTCGGAGCACACAGCATATGTCCCAGGAGCAAACCCATGTAGTTCAAAAATATTAGTTGAAGAAAGTCTAATCAAAAATAGGCAGTTCCAAACGTTTACTACTGAACGGAAGTCAGTACACCCAGTAGTATTCATAAAGAGCTTTAAAAATATCTTGCCTAGTGTGTGGAATGAAACACAGAAAATTCAATACGTCATGTCATACATTCAAGGTGACGCAGCGTTGTGGGCTACAGAAGTAGCAGACAGCTGCATGACATATGAACAATTTGAAAGGGCATTTCTGTCGAAATATTGGTCGCCTTGTATACAAGAGCGGCTAAGAAAAGAAGTATATAATCCCGAACCGTACTCACCCCGTATTGGGAATTTGAGACGGTATTTTGAAAAGTATATAAACAAAACGCGCTACTGGGACGAGCCTATATCACCAAGAGACATAATAAGACTACTAAAATCACATTTACCCCTTCATATCAAAGAAAAATTAATACACGTACCAGAAAGCGACATGGAAAACTTCCTGTCTGTGCTAGATTCAATAGACTTGACCCAGAAAGACGCAAAATCAGCGTGCGATCACTTGCGGAATAATGGATCAGGGTGTCAACATGACAGAAACAATAGTACACAAAACCACAACCATGGAAATGGTGGGGGTGGTAACAAGCGGCAAGAACATTCACAAAATTGTAGTAATGGTAGAAACCAGAAAGGGTATGGACAACCAACTTATAACAAAAAGCGTCGAATTGACGACCGGTACGAATCCGGAATGTCAGGGACCAACCGCTGGAAAAATGCGCGAGGTCAGTGGCAGAGCAATTATAGTGATAGTAATCGAAATTGGCAGCAGAATCAGCGAACAAGCCCAGAGCGACAGGGTAATGACCGGTATGACAACAATAGACCACCACCGCAAAACGCGCCTATTGCGCAGCCGTGGCGGCCTACAAATCAGAATGTACATATAGTGGAGGTCGCGGACAATAGCCGTCCAAGTACCTCAAAAGTAAGCAATTCAACAAACTAGAATCGGCCTCGATACGCTCTCCATCGATGGCCGAGGGGTGGAGTGAGAGCAATACGAGTGATAATGTACCTGGAATATGTATGCTGCGATACAACGACGGTGTCAGTATGGATAAAGATCTACTGAACGAAACGCACGAATGTAAGAAAGATAATAACGAAAATGTGCAAGCCTTAATAGAAGCGAAAATCAATGATGTTGCAGTGAATATAATCATCGACACAGGTGCCTCAGTAAGTGTAATGAGTATGGAGTTGTTTAAAGCACTGGGGAAAGGAGGTAGCATTCCGACTTTCCCGGTTAATAATTGTAAGGTGTCTGGAGCCATTAGTGCACAGAGCCAATTAGTTAGGTACCAGGTGCAGGTGGAGATTTGTAAGGAGGGCGAAGCCATAGTGAGCTCGTTCCTCGTTGTCAAAGGATTAAAGGTGGCCTGCATTCTGGGAGTAGATTTTCTCCGTGAGAGGGACGCAGTGATCGACCTCTCCTTGGGGAAATTAAGCATAGTTAATAGAGGTAGGAGGATTGAGTTATCTATGATGAAATCGAATGAGGAACTTGTGCCGTGTTGTAATCGAATTAATATCAAAGGTAGGAACCCTTGGGTACTACAACTCGATGATTTTTCACATGTAGCAGACCTCTATTACCCGAATTTAGAGGATCGAAATTTTGAAACAAATGTTCAGGCATTTCAAACCAAAGTGCAGGAATCCGAAGGTTTAAACGATACACAAAAGCAACAGTTGACGCAGCTGCTATCGGAATATACTATGGTATTTACCGACCGACCAGGAATAGTCAAAGGGTACCACTATCACATAGAGGTGATGCCCCACAAAACATACTGTCGCGCAACTTACTCCATCCCTTGGTCGAGGAGAGAAGTAGTGGCCAAAGAGAAAAAAGATGTACGATCGAGGTATAATAACGAACAGAAATATAATGTAGGAGACCTAGTTCTTATTCGGAACCACCCTAAATCCTCAGCCACCTTAAAACAGAATAGTAAGTGGCAATTGCTATATTCAGGGCCCTTTGAAGTAATAAGCGTGCCACACGAATGTAGCTATTTGTTAGCACATCCCCATACGGGTAAGATCAAAGGATTGTATCCACGTAAAGATGTGAAGTTATTTATTCAGTGACATCTCACATATAAAGAGTAATAGTTGTAAGAAGATGTTAATTATGTTTTAGAGTATAAGTATGTTAGTATTAAGAAAGAAATTTGTGTGTAATTAAACTTGGAGGAAGTGGAATCAGAAAGTGAACATAGCTTACACAGGAAAGATTTTGTTTAAAGACAATTAGAGCCATTAAAATATTATATGCTCATCAAGCAACGAACAATCTTCTTGTTGATAAAGTGAGGATTAATTTCTTGAATCATTTTACAAAGGATTAATTTCTTGAATCATTTTCTATGTGTAGTATGTGAGTACAATTAATGATGCAATCTTATAGTGTAAGGTAACAGTTGTAATTGTATTAGAATAAGGAACCCTGAGAGAGAGAGTCTTTACTAGCCAAAAATTGACTTTGTAATATGGAACAATTATGTGATGTGATGTTTGCTGCCAGTAGTGATTTGAGAACGACACTGGAGCAGAAGCTAATTAAAAACAAGCCTGTTCCGAGTAAACTCCGCTTTGTATGTAGCAATGCTTCAATTGAAGCCTGTGTACTTGGTACACGCCCTTGAATATTCATTACGCGATACGCGAATTAAGTCAACCAATGCGGAACCTAAACTGTAGTCATGTAGGAAAAATTATTAAAAATACTGCTAGTGCTAAATAAAGTATTTATTGAGCAATATGCCCAAGTCAAACTGTCATGCACATGGTAAAATCTGTTTGCTAGATCGGTGATAACCAGTCAAGCTACACAGAAAGAAGGAAAGGAAAACTATGTACAAAAAAATCACACACCTTTAAAAAATTTACAAAAGGGCCATATACGCCTAGTAACAATATTAAAAGTGTGTTGTGACAGGGTAAAAACAAATAGACGCAATGGAGATGAGAGTGATTATGCGAAGAACAGTTAAAAGGTATGAACAATAAACTGTGTGCATAAATAATTGGGGAAAGTACGGAATATTGTGTGTAGTAGGGACAGAAAATGACTGTTGTATCTGCACCAATATATACGTCGATAAGTCAAGTGTTGAGTGACAGACTGTCCTAGTGCAGTGCTCAACGAACAACAGACAGTGTATAAAAACAATAGTTATGGATCCGTTCGGAGTCGATTCAAATAAACATCACTCGACGGAGACATTTAGTGTGTGTGTACCGAAACATTTTCGCGGGTTGAAAGACGCTATGGCAGTGTATCAACCGTGAGAGTGAGTGAAAGTGTGTAGTACAATGTGCGTGTGACGAACCCTGAATACCAGTGTCACAATGCCACAAGAAACCTGTTATCACGCCAAAACATCCTGTGCATACCAGTGAAGCGACGGCTTACTGAACAATAAACGCTTTTAACAAATTGCACTTTCTTCCACAGCGAGTAATCTGTGTCCTTAAAGACAGTACACCGGTGTGGAATGTTTGTTTCATGCACTACGACGGGGAGCCATGCGGAGAAGCAGAGACGAGTGCAGTGCCTCAAGCCAGCCGGTCGCGGTAAACCACTGCAACTCGCCGACACCAGCGAATGGGTCGGCGCGGTTCGCGACTGCTTGGGCGCCACGTCAGCACGACGTCGCTGTTACTGAGAGTCGTTCGTCGAACCCAGCGGCCGTCGGCACGCCGCGTTCCAGACGACGCTACTCAACAATTGCTTCGCGCCGCCAGCTCCGTACAACATTGTTGTCATTCAAATGAACTATCAACTATGTGTTTAATGCACTAATATGAATAGGGTTTATTGGACACGAAATGACGTGACAAACATTTGTTTTTTTTCTTGAGTTACTCAATGCAGACTCAAAGTATTCATTGGTTCAGTGATGTATAGATATAATATGTTTCCGTCATGTTACTGAAGTATACTTGCACGAATGCTAGAACATTTTAAAACAATTGTTGTGAGTAAGTGCAGAGACGATTCATTATACTACTGTAAAAATGTGTAATAAGTGACTTTCATTACAATACAGAACACAAGTATGAAAAAGGGTAGAAAGTATATTGGTAATAAAGAGACTAAAGGTTTAACATGCTCTCACAAAAGCCTTTGTTATATGTGAACATTGGATAAAGTCTGAACTTTTTGTGATCAAACTGGGTATTAAAACAAAACAGGCGAGATGACCATGGCTCCGGCGCAGTTTTCCCAGGTTTTCTGATCGCACATAGCCCGAATGGGGGAGCCAGATAAATGTAATGACCCTGGGACTAGGTTTACGATCACCTCGCAAAGTGTAAAAATAATATAAAAAGTGTAATTAAACCTACAGTGTAAAAGAACTAAGAAATGTAAAGTGAATGTTCCAACCAATGTAACAGACAATAACCAAACAGACGTTAGTGGCAGCATATTGCCGAACATTTTAACGTTAGTCAATTGCTGCCAGGGGGCATTGTAACGTCTAGTAGAAAAACAACATATTATGTAGGAATTAGAAAATTAGATGTATCATATTGTGTCATTGTATAAAATTATGTATTTTTTTATTATTTATATTTGAGAATATCTGCATCGGCGAATAATGAAAACGCCACAGACAATAAATGTTGAACAAAGATTAAAAAAGTATCTAGTATATAATACGTGATAAACATTAATTTCTTTGTCTTCTTAATCTGAGAGTCGTGCGAGTAAGATCTCCTGTATTGTAGTAGCGAACGCTAATGTAGCTTTCTTTTGTCGAGGCTAAGAGATGTACGCCATTACGTGTGAATTCATAAAGGTCTGTAATCATTGAGATATTTAAATGTTTTAATAGAGTTGTTTAAATGAAAAGTTGCATTATTAATTGTTAAAGCTTGCTTGCCTATTATCCCATCCTGTTGAGACATTTTTCAGTTATATATAAATATTATCTGTGGTGCTGAGCTGCGCGATGAACGAAAGAGCCGCTGCCGCGGCGTATTCAAACTACTTCCAATATTATTTCTTTTAGCTTCCAGACTTGCAGTGAAGGTCAGCAGATTTTATGATGTGTTGCAGGTTGATGCGGGCTGCTGATAGTATATAATTCACAGTACAAATAAGTTAATGTACCTTCAAAATTTAATAAGAATCTTTTGTGCTCTGTTCTGGTCTGGCAAACTTTATAGTGAAAACGTATTATTTTAATAAGAGTCTCATGTTCTTGTGCTAGTTGTGGTATTGAATGGTGTTTTACCGAGAAACAAAATCCACTGCAAACTTTTGTTGTTGAACGATCATACGAACTGTAACATCAGTGTTCATGACAAAGTAATTTCAATTTTCAATAGCTATAAAGTAGGGAAGATATATTGAGTTTTAGCATGAGTTACAGTTACGAAAAAACGTTTCTTTAAGTGTAGGCCAGATACAGAACAATAAGATCTCAATATATATATATATATATATATATATATATATATATATATATATATATATATATATATAATTTTTTTTAAAGGTAATGACGATAAAGAATTTCAAAGCACAGCATTAATAAAAGTATTTCACGTAACTCTTTTCATACATGCGTTACTACGCGAGCAATAACAAAAACAAAACCAAAATAAATAAATAAGGAGCAATAATTTACAATTCACGAGAGTTACGTGAAACCTCGTGTATTTGTGTTTTTCCTGTCTTTATGTGTTTAGCTAATAAGATTTATGTTGTAGAATTTTTCTAGTACTAAGCTACATTCACTATTATGAGGAATACTGTTGTCCTCAAATGTAATTTGCATTAATAATATGTTAATTTCTTTGTAAAGATGTTTATAGACATTATTAATTCTGTTTTGTTTCAATGCTCATGTGTGAAATTAATGTTTCAGAAACTATTCTCATTATTTTATATATTTACTTATGTCATAATTCCTGTAACACTGATGTATATGTTTATTTCTATTCTTTTGTAAAGCCTGTATTACTACAAATGTTATCTCTACTATTATGTTCTTTAATGATGTATTTTGTACCTTTGTAGTTGTATTATTATTTTGTAAATTTATAATTGTATAGACACCAGTTCTTCAAATTAAGTTACATTTCACTGCACACTTTTCTGTTGGTCATAGTATATGGACAATATGTGAGAAGTTGGGACTGTTAGTGTTTGAACATGTGTTAATAATTCAGCAAGGGACTGGATAACAGCATTGCTGGTTCTAAGGACATTCCAAAAAAGTTTTTGTGAGTACACAAGTGGTGGTTTATAGACTTGCTATATTGTCCGTAAGACTCTTCGATGGTGATTGTGCACCTGCACAGTCACAACGGATGGTTGCTGGCCGTCTCTACAAGGACTACAGTGGGTCTGCATCTTTGATGGCCAACCAATACCATTATTTCAACAAGGACTGCAGTGGGTCTGCATCTTTGATGGCCCACCGATACCGTAATCTCTACCAGTATTACAGTGGGTCTACTCTGTGATGATGTACCTACCAGTATTCTTGAAAACTTCGACTGACTCTGCGGTGGGTTTGCTCTGTTGTGGCCCATTACCTGTCTGCATGTCGAGCCAGCACTGTCTTTCCGTTGGAAGGACAACACTACTTCTTCAAGACTGCATGGAAATCCACTACTTCCGTGTGCATTCTCTTTTACTGCTCAGACTTTGAGAAAAACACTGCAATTTTACTGTGATGAACGATCAGGACTGTCTTTATGGACTGTGAGAAAATTTTAGCTTTTGACCAACATTGTATCAATAAGTGAGTGCATTTGATATCTTTGTTTCTGTAATTATGAAAAATTTTATCAAATCATTATTGGCCACTGCCCAAAACAATTTGTAAAATTTTTGTGGGAACATGGGGGCTATGTAAGTAGGCTGTTTAGGTTTTTTTATTGGTAACGCCACCTCTGTATGAAAATCACTGGCTGTGCTGTGTGCAGTCTGTGGCTAGTTTGCATTGTTGTCTGCCATTGTAGTGTTGGGCAGCTGGATGTGGACAGCGCATAGCGTTGCGCAGTTGGAGGTGAGCCGCCAGCAGTGGTGGATGTGGGGAGAGAGATGGCGGAGTTTTGAAATTTGTAAGACTGGATGTCATGAACTGCTATATATATTATGACTATTAAGGTAAATACATTGTTTGTCCTCTATTAAAATCTCTCATTTGCTAACTATGCCTATCAGTAGTTAGTGCCTTCCGTAGTTTGAATCTTTTATTTAGCTGACAGTAGTGGCGCTCGCTGTAAGCACAGTCATATATAATTTTTCTAAGGGGACGTTTCAAATTGAGGTGCAATAATAAACGGAATAAGAAATATTCAAAAAGTGATTGATTCTCTCTCGAAAAACGACATTTAATTTAGAATAAACATAATTCATTCAGTTCTATACAGGACAGGATAAAACAGTGTTCAACGTTACAGGGTGTACATATTGATTACAGATTTTCTGAAATGCTGTAGTTTAGCAGCTTCAGCAGAACATTTAATTTCTGATTGTCTTGCTGAAATCATCGGAAAGTTTTGTTACTGAACATATGTCTATTCGCTGATGTTTTACAGAATAATTTTCTTGGGCACTTCCGCAAATAATTTCAAACTATTTATTACACAAAAACTTGCTATAAGGATAATATCATAATATCTCATGTAGGCATCTATTTTAAAGAAGCTAGGCAATCTAAAATAATTTTCACAGCACAGATACTCTCAAACTAATCTTGTTGTCAAAATGACCAAAGTATGCAGACACAAATGTTTGACCAGATATCTTGTATCCAAGTGTGCTGCCGGACGATGAAAACGGAATAATAAAAAAATAAAAAAAAATTGATCGTTACTGCCTACCGACTCCTGTTCAACGGTTTAATTTCTGAATAACTAATATGTGTATGATTTTAGTTTACAGCTATTGAGTATTACTATATATTAGCATTAAGATACAAAAAAATTTCTAAGCGGCCAGCACGTATCCACGTTTCAACAGAAAAAATGTGCATAATTTGTAAACCTGGTAAAACGCTCCGTATCATAAGGTACTGCAGGAAATATGACGTGTGGCACATAACTATCTAACTAATTGTGATGAGGCAATTTATTTTGCCAAAGTGCCCATCCTCCACAGGCAACTTAATTTCCGAGAGAGGTCCACGAAACTTCCATCGAATCGTAACGCTGCTACCTCCACGATGTAATCTTCTAGTAATTGCATCAATATGTTTGTTTCAAACATTTTTCAGAGAACACTGTAACCTCCTCCGCCCACTGAAATAGGAAACGTTATTAATCGCAGAAGTTTGCCCATTGGCAATTAGCAGCAGTCCATTCCAGAGATTTCTGAAGCAATGCAAACATTTTCAGGCATCGCCCTTAGTATGGGTTCAGACAAAATCTACCTATCCCGCAGTGCCGTAGACAACAGAGTTTGCTTGTTCTTGAATAAACAAGACTGATTCCCAGCTGGTTTATTGATGAGGTTTCCTCTTCACCGTGGCGATCGGCTACCATGAAACGCCGTGTTTTATATTCACTGCAGAGTGTTACTTGGCGAGTCTCTGAAGATTCCCCGACAATCATTCGCAATACTGCCGTTACTCTACCCACAGCACTACGAATTAATTTGGTTAATTCTACGTAACCCACAGCTTACCTCGCCCTGTGATTGGTTGTTCTGTACTGAACTGGAAAAGTGTGGTAGACTCTCATTCCACTGTCTGACCGGAGCTCCATCGTATCCCATTTTCTCACGGAAGGATACTGTACCAAAAGGCAATAATTTATTATAATTACTTGTCAGCAAAGATGTAATGAAATGCCAGTGCTAAAATAAAAACAAATGTATACATAAACTTCTTTATCGTTTCTCTTCGAATTTCTATTAATATGAGTTTAATGATTCGTTACGACGAATAAATTAACTCCTGAACAGTCACTGCCGGGACGGTAATGTTGTTGTTGTGGTCTTCAGTCCTGAGACTGGTTTGATGCAGCTCTCCATGCTACTCTATCCTGTGCAAGCTTCTTCATCTCCCAGTACCTACTGCAACCTACATCCTTCTGAATCTGCTTAGTGTATTCATCTCTTGGTCTCCCTCTACGATTTTTACCCTCCACGCTGCCCTCCAATGCTAAATTTGTGATGCCTTGATGCCTCAAAACATGTCCTACCAACCGATCCCTTCTTCTAGTCAAGTTGTGCCACAAACTTCTCTTCTCCCCAATCCTATTCAATACCTCCTCATTAGTTACGTGATCTACCCACCTTATCTTCAGCATTCTTCTGTAGCACCACATTTCGAAAGCTTCTATTCTCTTCTTGTCCAAACTAGTTATCGTCCATGTCTCACTTCCATACATGGCTACACTCCATACAAATACTTTCAGAAACGATTTCCTGACACCTAAATCTATACTCGATGTTAACAAATTTCTCTTCTTGAGAAACGCTTTCCTTGCCATTGCCAGTCTACATTTTATATCCTCTCTACTTCGACCATCATCAGTTATTTTACTCCCTAAATAGCAAAACTCCTTTACTACTTTAAGTGTCTCATTTCCTAATCTAATTCCCTCAGCATCACCCGACTTAATTCGACCACATTCCATTATCCTTGTTTTGCTTTTGTTGATGTTCATCTTATATCCTCCTTTCAAGACACTGTCCATTCCGTTCAACTGCTCTTCCAAGTCCTTTGCTGTCTCTGACAGAATTACAATGTCATCGGCGAACCTCAAAGTTTTTACTTCTTCTCCATGAATTTTAATACCTACTCCGAATTTTTCTTTTGTTTCCTTTACTGCTTGCTCAATATAGAGATTGAATAACATCGGGGAGAGGCTACAACCCTGTCTCACTCCTTTCCCAACCACTGCTTCCCTTTCATGCCCCTCGACTCTTATAACTGCCATCTGGTTTCTGTACAAATTGTAAATAGCCTTTCGCTCCCTGTATTTTACCCCTGCCACCTTCAGAATTTGAAAGAGAGTATTCCAGTCAACATTGTCAAAAGCTTTCTCTAAGTCTACAAATGCTAGAAACGTAGGTTTGCCTTTTCTTAATCTTTCTTCCAAGATAAGTCGTAAGGTCAGTATTGCCTCACGTGTTCCAACATTTCTACGGAATCCAAACTGATCTTCCCCGAGGTCGGCTTCTACCAGTTTTTCCATTCGTCTGTAAATAATTCGCGTTAGTATTTTGCAGCTGTGACTTATTAAACTGATAGTTCGGTAATTTTCACATCTGTCAACACCTGCTTTCTTTGGGATTGGAATTATTATATTCTTCTTGAAGTCTGAGGGTATTTCGCCTGTCTCATACATCTTGCTCACCAGATGGTAGAGTTTTGTCATGACTGGCTCTCCCAAGGCCATCAGTAGTTCTAATGGAATGTTGTCTACTCCCGGGGCCTTGTTTCGACTCAGGTCTTTCAGTGCTCTGTCAAACTCTTCACGCAGTATCTTATCTCCCATTTCGTCTTCATCTACATCCTCTTCCATTTCCATAATATTGTCCTCAAGTACATTGCCCTTGTATAAACCCTCTATATACTCCTTCCACCTTTCTGCCTTCCCTTCTTTGCTTAGAACTGGGTTTCCATCTGAGCTCTTGATATTCATACAAGTGGTTCTCTTCTCTCCAAAGGTCTCTTTAATTTTCCTGTAGGCAGTATCTATCTTACCCCTAGTGAGACAAGCCTCTACATCCTTACATTTGTCCTCTAGCCATCCGTGCTTAGCCATTTTGCACTTCCTGTCGATTTCATTTTTGAGACGTTTGTATTCCTTTTTGCCTGCTTCATTTACTGCATTTTTATATTTTCTCCTTTCATCAATTAAATTCAATATTTCTTCTGTTACCCAAGGATTTCTATTAGCCCTCGTCTTTTTACCTACTTGATCGTCTGCGGCCTTCACCACTTCATCCCTCAGAGCTACCCATTCTTCTTCTACTGTATTTCTTTCCCCCATTCCTGTCAATTGTTCCCTTATGCTCTCCCTGAAACTCTCTACAACCTCTGGTTCTTTCAGTTTATCCAGGTCCCATCTCCTTAAATTCCCACCTTTTTGCAGTTTCTTCAGTTTCAATCTGCAGTTCATAACCAATAGATTGTGGTCAGAATCCACATCTGCCCCAGGAAATGTCTTACAATTTAAAACCTGGTTCCTAAATCTCTGTCTTACCATTATATAATCTATCTGAAACCTGTCAGTATCTCCAGGCTTCTTCCATGTATACAGCCTCCTTTCATGATTCTTGAACCAAGTGTTAGCTATGATTAAGCTATGCTCTGTGCAAAATTCTACAAGGCGGCTTCCTCTTTCATTCCTTCCCCCCAATCCATATTCACCTACTATGTTTCCTTCTCTCCCTTTTCCTACTGATGAATTCCAGTCACCCATGACTATTAAATTTTCGTCTCCCTTCACTACCTGAATAATTTCTTTTATCTCGTCATACATTTCATCTATTTCTTCATCATCTGCAGAGCTAGTTGGCATATAAACTTGTACTATTGTAGTAGGCATGGGCTTTGTGTCTATCTTGGCCACAATAATGCGTTCACTATGCTGTTTGTAGTAGCTAACCCGCACTCCTATTTTTTTATTCATTATTAAACCTACTCCTGCATTACCCCTATTTGATTTTGTATTTATAACCCTGTAATCACCTGACCAAAAGTCTTGTTCCTCCTGCCACCGAACTTCACTAATTCCCACTATATCTAACTTTAACCTATCCATTTCCCTTTTCAAATTTTCTAACCTACCTGCCCGATTAAGTGATCTGACATTCCACGCTCCGATCCGCAGAGCGCCAGTTTTCTTTCTCCTGATAACGACGTCCTCTTGGGTAGTCCCCGCCCGGAGATCCGAATGGGGGACTATTTTACCTCCGGAATATTTTACCCAAGAGGACGCCATCATCATTTAATCATACAGTAGAGCTGCATGTCCTCGGGAAAAATTACGGCTGTAGTTTCCCCTTGCTTTCAGCCGTTCGCAGTACCAGCACAGCAAGGCCGTTTTGGTTAATGTTACAAGGCCAGATCAGTCAATCATCCAGACTGTTGCCCCTGCAACTACTGAAAAGGCTGCTGCCCCTCTTCAGGAACCACATGTTTGTCTGGCCTCTCAACAGATACCCCTCCGTTGTGGCTGCACCTACGGTACGGCCATCTGTATCGCTGAGGCACGCAAGCCTCCCCACCAACGGCAAGGTCCATGGTTCATGGGGGGGGGGGGGGGACGGTAATATCACACAATATTGAATTTTGGTGCATGTTGCTTCAAGAAAGTTTATCGTGTTTTACAAATCATATCTTGTATACGAATGAAGATAGAAGATTGGAGTGAATTTTAATTCAGGCACACGAATACAAAGATTTCAGAATAAATTTCAGTCGTTGGTTGGAAATATACCGGTTCCGACGAATTCATTTATTATTTTGAGAAGCTTGGTACTGGTTTAGCAGATGTCAATAACTTCTTCATAGCAGCATAATGCCATGAAATGTCCAAAAATATATGAATACTTTAAATACGAATTGATAATCATACACAACATACATCTTTAGACACATCAAGGTATTATGCTTCTATGAAGAACATATTGAAATCTGCTCAACCAGTACTACGTTCCTGAAGGTGACAAATTAATTTATCGAATACGGCAGATCGAAATAAATATATATTTGCAACCGACGACTGAATTTTATTCTGAAATATAAATTATAGTTGGTGAATAACGCAACCAGTCAGAAATACGTTTTAAATGTTTTATTTTCGTGCCACAACCGGTTTTGGGCTACCATGCCCATCTTGAGATGCCTATTACTTTCCGTTACACAGATGTTTTGGTCAACAGCATGTCATGTGCTTCACACTGCACGAGAATATTGTGAGTATTTAGTGCCACTTTAGCAACTGCTTCATTAATAAAATATGCTAAAGTGCTTTATATATATATATATATATATATATATATATATATATATATTTGTGTGTGTGTGTGTGTGTGTGTGTCATTGTGCAGTGTAGAACAGACGACATGCTATTGATCATAACATCTGTGAAACGAAAATTTTTAGCCATCTGAAATGCGCATGGTAGCCCAAAACCGGTAATGGCACTAAAATAAAACATTTGAAATGTATTTGTGGCTTGTTGCGTCATTCACCGACTGTCGTTAATGCACGCAAAGTTCACGAGATCCAGCATGGATAACACAACACACTACAATTACTGAAACTTACAGCCATGAGTAAAATAATGATAGAGATTTGTTTTCAGTAGAGCCATCCGATTTTCGGTGAATATATCTGTAACATGCATTTGGACACTTATGTTTGGGATCAGAGTTGCATTTAGCTTTAAGTTGAACCTTTATGTTCAACCGGACGCATGACATAACTCTAGACAATAGTCGGACTTGTTTCATACTTTGGCGATAACGTCCAGTGTTACAGCATTTACTGCTGTTTCTATGCAGCATCGACGATTACCGTGAGTTGTTCGAAGTGGATTCTCTTAGAGTGAGCTTTTTTTCTCACACATCTCGCCTCCTATGGGCGGAGGAAGGGCTGTCAACGGTACAACATTCTGCTCTTCGGCCATGATATTTTTTTTAAAAATATAAATAAAGACGAGCCAAATATAAAAATACGAAAAATTTACAGATGATTTAAATTAAAAATCGTAGTACTAAAGGATGAAAAGCAAAAATATATGCATTTAAAAGCACGTTGCAGAAATGGTGATATTTCTCCAAAAAGCACCGCTGCACTTTGTCTTCGAATCTGGGCGACCTGCGCTGGGAGAAAAGGATTTGGAGGGACAATGTGGTCTGTATGGTTGAGATGTGTGGGTGGGAAAATATAGGGGGTGTTGGATAGGAAATAAGGAGATGAAGGTGGGTGTTTGGATGGATAATGGTGCTGAGACAGAAGATGAGGAGGAGTTTGGTGGGTTGGTGCTGCAGTGGAACTAAGAGGAGAGGGGATGAAAACTGATGGAGATGATAAAGGACGCAGGAGCCTTGATGGGGAGTGGGATACATGGTGAAAGTTCTAGTTAGTAGAAAAATTATCTGCGTGGGTATCATTGTGTGGGAGAGGGAGAAGAAGAAAACTGCGTTGATGTATGATACGGAGCGTGTGCATGTGTAGGGACAGTAGATGTTTGTAAAGATGCGGCAGCATACTAGAGTTGGTGATCCGAGAGGAAACAATGTGGTTATTGGAATCTAGTTTGCGGATGGTACAGGGTATACGATATGGGTAAGGAGGGGTGGGATAAAATAGTAGAGGAAGAACATAAGGGAAGGTAAATGTATGTGGGAAGCAAGGCGGACTGTAGGGTGTTCAAGGATTTGGAGGGGCTAGTAGAACTTCGATTGGGCGGATATCCATGCAACATTTGCATAGGAGAGGAAGCATTGTATCAGTGTTTTGTAGGTGTTGAGGATAGTGAAGGGGAGCAGTACCGAAGTTCGACCAAGTTAGTAGTTTCACAAACCTCTCCGTAGAAAAAATAAAAATAGTCCGTATACTGTGAGATCAGATTACACTGGAGGCCAATGGTGCAGTGAGAGATCTGTTCGATCATTATAGTTGATCCATCGTTGAGACAGCTCACTGAAAAGAAAATCACTTCGCACAGCTGCTTGCGTTCTATGTTTTAAAACGTAAACGGAAAACTTTACTTACAGTATTGTCGCCATCCCGACGCTCTTTGGGTAATGAACGAGCAAGTGAACTAGATGCATTACTACCGGTAACCACATTAACCGACAACTTACAAACACCCAGCAACACAATTTTTTTCGCTACGTAAGTTGAATTTTATCAGGTCTTTTAGTCTTGTGCAATCTGATGAATCCTTTTGAAATACCCTTTAGTTTAGACTGTAAACAGAAAAGTATTGTTGCTGCAGCGAAAAGTACTGAAATAACACTTTACTATCCTTTTGCTTATCTGGACAGTGTCCATCGGAAAACAAGCAGAATAGTGTTACCTAAGCGAGTAAATTTTTCTATCGAACGAGGTGAAACGTACCACAATATCTGTATTTCGGGTGAAGATGTATTAAAAAGGAAATTTATTCATTGCATCAAGCCAAAGTACATGTAGTAACTTTCAATAACGTTGATAGAAAAGTTGTTATTTAACGCAACATATACCAGTTCAGGAATAAGAACGTACGTTAACCCTTCACTCAGTGAACCGCAAGGTTACGAGCAGCTGGTCATACGAGCCCAAGCGCCATCCTGCTCCTCCGCGGAGAAGTTACACCGCCCCTTCCTAACCGTAAAACCGGTCGTTCACTCGAGTTACGCTGCCAACCCCGGCTGAAATCGCCTTAGCCGCTCCAGTTGCGTCGTTACCCTTAGGAACCAGGCGGAAGGGTGATTTTAAACACAGACGTAAGTACAGATGTGCGAGAGTTTAAGCATACTGGAAATTTATTTTCGAAACTGGGAAATTTTCCAGCGGTCTGATGTGGCTACGTAGGCTTAGCTGAAAGTCAGACTGAAATCATATTTTACTATAATTTTCATACAACTGTGTAATCGTGTTTTATTACTCCTTTGTGGAGGCTTTTTAAGCGTCTTTTCCTTTTCATGGGAATCCATCCTTCTTGCGGCGGTTTCTTGCGTTCATTCATTCCTCTTCTACCTGCTTCTCTTTGATCTTAAGCCTCTTTAACGTCCATTTCCTCAGAAGCTGTTACATTTAATCTTAACAGACAGTTATGAAATGAAACTTGATTTGTAAACGGCGTTGAATCTAAACAGGCACCTTCCTGTGGTGTTACTTGGTGGTCTCAATGGCTCTCAACTAAGCTCAAAGGATCGGTAGTCGACGAAATCTGACAATCAGGAAGCGGACGCATTGCGACCTGTCGTCGGATTATTGAAGCAAAGACGTAGTAAAGAAATCATCGTTTGTTAAAGGTACTCAGACAATCGCATTCTCTGTTAAAGTAAAGTGTGTTGTAAACTGTGAGACGAAAAAGTGGGAAAGCATAAGAGACTCAACGTAATGGATGTCTTTTTATTGTACGATTATTTAAATAAACGGCTGATGAGTGGAACAGAAGTGACGTAACCAATACCGCAAAATTATATTTTTTCTGAGCTCAGAAGGAACACCTCTAAACATTCCAAATCGAAAATAAAACATCTTTGTTTCCAATGTACATTACTTGGTCAACTGCTTTCACTTTTTTCTGAGTCTATGCTTTATTTTTTTTCTTTTACACAAAAACATGCTTACTACACGTAATATTCTGAGCAAGTTATTTTACATATTGCAATGATTGATTCTGCGTGATTTCGCCCCGCTGCCTCTATGCGTGCAACTTATGAGAACCGTGTTCTTACTGCAGTGAAGGATTTTCTTCAGTGTCCTTTCCTCTTCTTACCTATCATTATTTTGTACTACTAGTGAAATCTGGTTTCGCAGGATAGAGCGGGGGGGGGGGGGGGGATAATCAGTTACTGTTAGTTGCACGAAACACACAAACTTCTATTTCCCTAAGAACCACTTACCACTTAATTCTACATTGCCTTAACAGGATCAAATTAACACAATATGGCTGAAGGCCTAGTTAAGATAACTTGCGATAGCTCCTGGGCTGAAGGCCCAAAACCACGCCAAAATCAAGAACGGATGAAGGCCTGAACACAAGCTATAGAAATTGCTTTAGAGAATACACACGGCTGAAGACCCTACCTTAAAAAAAATGTGTATATATTTCACCTAAATACTCGGCTGAAGGCCACACACTAGACATTGAACAACTCAGGGCTTAGGGCCTGGATAACAAGAATTTCAAATAGAGCAAATTTAAAAAAATATATAGCTTTAAACAAATCAGTTTACAAAATTTTAATTTAAGGCGGCTGAAGGCCTTATCTTAAAAATATTTCACGTAAAAGCTTGGTTGAAAGCCATGCACTGGACATTGAACAACGCAGGGCTTAAGGCCTGGATAACAAGAATTTCAGATAGATCAAACCTTAAAAATTTAATTTTCAAGGAAATAAATTTTCAAATTTTAATTTAAGGTCGGCTGAAGGCCTTATCTTAAAAAATATTTCACGTAAAATCTGGGCTGAAGGCCACACACTGGACATTGAAAAACAGAAGGCTTAAGGCCTGGAAAACAAGAATTTCAGACAGAAAAAACTTTCAAAATTTAGTTTTTAAAAATGGTTCAAATGGCTCTGAGCACTATGGGACTTAACATCTATGGTCATCAGTCCCCTAGAACTTAGAACTACTTAAACCTAACTAACCTAAGGACATCACACAACACCCAGTCATCACGAGGCAGAGAAATTAGTTTTTAAACAAATCAGTCTTCAAATTTTAGTTTAAGCCGGCTGAAGGCCTTATCTTAAGATTAAAACAAACTAAATTAACAGACGGCTGAAGGTCTCGCACAGTAAGTCAGACTAAAATAAAAATCACAATCTAAAACCAACAGAACAGTGGTGCTCAGAAGTGTTCCAAGGGTCAGCCTGAGGAGGTAGCTCTAACCTAAGGTGAGCTGAGGCAGGCAGCCAAGAGTAAGGTTAAGTAATCGGATAGCAACCCGACGTAGGGATGGCTGAAGGACCGACCAACAATCTAATCTATTCCCTTCCACCCAACCAACGGTACAACAACGGAAAATATCAGTCGAGGACGAAGATACCAGCCGCACTACGTCTTCGAAATTGGCGTCTTTAAACAGGCAAGGCACAGTAACCACCCTTAAGACAAAAAAAAACATGAACAAACAACTAAAAGGATGTTGAACTACACGCCGTGGCAGACAGCATCCATACGGCGAGCAAACCACACTGCCAGGAAAGTACGCTAACGACCAGGGCAGGTAACTGGGGCATTAACGGCCACAAGGCAGAAAATGCTGCTGGGGCACTTCGCTGATAAGTACCAACCAATTTTATAGTTAAAGATCATACAGGAAGACGTCTGAAAAATTTTGCTGACTCCAACACACCATACGTTTCTGTTAGCCAAAACGGCCCAGGAAGCAACAACCGGTAATGAATGAAGAGATGTCACAGCAGTTGAGGTTTCATAACAGGTTAACTGATCACTTAACTCCATTGTCCAGGTTCAGCGGGCAACGAACTTTGTAGCTCTCCCAGCTAGCGGCTCACAATCTGACCGCACGTGCATGCCGCCAGCAGTCCTGGCCTGACGTCACGTCACAGAGGCTTCCTCGCTGCTCTGTCCCAACTGACCGACTCAATCCAGAACACAGACAGCATTAAAATAGCAGCTCAGTCGAAACCACACAAGCTACGCACGGTTCCGCAATACACTTCCACAAACAACTCGAACAATACTAAAACCAGTCACTGTGGAAAAACTAGGAGGAATCACAAGTCGACACACACAGAGAACCCAGAAGCGGTCGGCGACCAAATACACGTCGTCCGATGAGACGACCGACTGAACGACCAACGAAGGTCGTCCCCACTGAAGTCATGTGAGCCGGTAACAGCCAGGCGAGTCATCGCTGTCCGGGCCTCACTGCTGCTCCATCCCCACTGAACTCCGACACACGACGACCCGGACATACTAGCGGTCGCTCCAAAGACAGCACGACAGTGCTCTTATCGATAACCGCTGCTGCTGCCACTCACGGGCAGGCAAGCCAGCAACTTAGTGTCGCCAGTAAGTCGAATAAAAAACGAGACGGGAGTACCGCCAAAACAAGGTGTCAAGCAATAACGGCACGAACACGAGCCGCGCACGGCTCAACTACGAGGTGCATTCAAGTTTTAAGGCCTCCGATTTGTTTTCTCCGGACTGGAAAGAGATAGAAACATGCGCATTGTTTTAAAATGAGGCCGCGTTCATTGTCAATACGTCCCAGAGATGCAGCACCATACGGCAGATGGAATTTTACCGCCAGCGGCGAGAATGAGAACTGTTTTAAATACTTAAAGTGGCGACGTTTTCCTTACTTGAACAGCGTGCAATCATTCGTTTTCTCAATTTGCGTGGTGTGAAACCAATTGAAATTCATCGACAGTTGAAGGAGACATGTGGTGATGGAGTTATGGATGTGTCGAAAGTGCGACAGTTTAATGAAGGCAGAACATCATGTGACAACAAACCGAAATAACCTCGGGCTCGCACAAGCCGGTCTGATGTCATGATCGAGAAAGTGGAGAGAATTGTTTTGGGGGATCGCCGAATGACTGTTGAACAGATCGCCTCCAGAGTTGGCATTTCTGTGGGTTCTGTGCACACAATCCTGCATGACGACCTGAAAATGCGAAAAGTGTCATCCAGGTGGGTGCCACGAATGCTGACAGACGACCACATGGCTGCCCGTGTGGCATGTTGCCAAGCAATGTTGATGCGCAACGACAGCATGAATGGGACTTTCTTTTCGTCGGTTGTGACAATGAATGAGACGTGGATGCCATTTTTCAATGCAGAAACAAAGCGCCAGTCAGCTCAATGGAAGCACACAGATTCACCGCCACCAAAAAAATTTCGGGTAACCGCCAGTGCTGAAAAAATGATGGTGTCCATGTTCTGGGACAACGAGGGCGTAATCTTTACCCATTGCGTTCCAAAGGGCACTACGGTAACAGGTGCCTCCTACGAAAATGTTTTGAAGAACAAATTCCTTCCTGCACTGCAACAAAAACGTCCGTGTGCTGTTTCACCAAGACAACGCACCCGCATATTGAGCTAACATTACGCAACAGTTTCTTCGTGATAACAACTTTGAAGTGAATCCTCATGCTCCCTGACCTGACCTGGCTCCTAGTGGCTTTTGGCTTTTTCCAACAATGAAAGACACTCTCCGTGGCCGCACATTCACCAGCCGTGCTGCTATTGCCTCAGCGACTTTTCAGTGGTCAAAACAGACTCCTAAAGAAGCCTTCGCCGCTGCCATGGAATCATGGCGTCAGCGTTGTGAAAAATGTGTACGTCTGCAGGACGATTACGTCGAGAAGTAACGCCAGTTTCATCGATTTCTGGTGTGTAGTTAAGTAGAAAAAACATCGGAGGCCTTAGAACTTGAATGCACCTCGTAGATCTTTACAGTCGTGATTGTCAGTAACCGACCATAGCCCCACATTGCATTACAGCTACAGTCCGTTCTCTACCACACTACTAAATGGATGCAGCCTTTTAATTCTGAGCCAAGAGCATGTCAAGCCACTGTGACATAGATAATGAGGCTTGTGTTCGTTACCGGGCGCGCTTTTCGTAGTGTATCATCAGTAATGCTTCAAGCGACCACGAAAAATCTTGCACCTGACAAAATTTGCACTCGTCAGTGGGGTGTACCTCAGGTACTCAGTTGACTTGAACTGCTGCAGTCCACCTTCCTGATAGTGCTGGAAACGTCTGAGATGATTGAGCCATCAAACACATACGCTTCAATGAGTAAAGGCACCAGTATGAATTCAAAGAAGCAAATAAAACACCATAAGAGAAAGAGAAACATTCCCTACAGTGCAGTGCATCTTGCTTCTTTCCCCTATGCTTGATGATCCAAAGCAATGGTAACTAAAGAGACACAGCAGTTCACTCAACACACGAATCTCTTGGTATCCTTTAAGAATCAGTGTGAATTGCTATTATCGGAACTGCACAAAGTATTTGATAAATGTTTCCTGACGATAGTCAGAAGGTTTTGAAAAAATTTTATTGGTGCTGGAAAATATGCAGGACACTTAAACATAGTATTCAGAGACAATTCGAATATGGAAAGCACGAGGCAGAATGCTGTTTTCCGATGGCAACAAGCAGTGAAGATATTTGACTGTAAAATGGGGAGTACCAGAGGTTACTACGGAAGGTCCTATGCTTGTCTTGTTATGTATCATCGTTCTGCCACTAAATATGACAGATTATTAAAAAAAATTTCTCTTTGCTGATGGAGCAATAGCTACGGTGAAAGACGTGAATTGTAATGGACATGGCTCTGAGCACTATGGGACTTAACATCGGAGGTCATCAGTCCCCTAGAACTTAGAACTACTTAAACCTAACTAACCTAAGGACATCACACACATCCATGCCCAAGGCAGGATTCGAACCTGCGACCGTAGCGGTCACGTGGTTCCAAACTGAAGCGCTTAGAACCGCACGGCCACACCGGCTGGCTGTAATGGAAATGATCTTGCTAATAGGATAGTCGATAACATCAGTACGTGGCTTTCAGTGAACGATTTAATGCTTAATTGCAGTAAAAACCAATACATATAGCGCCTGGTCTGACACAAAACTTTCTTAAAAGTGAAATTTAATGGTAAAACGGTTCAAATGGCTCCGAGCACTATGGGACTTAACTTGTAAGGTCATCAGTCCCCTAGAACTTAGAACTACTTAAACCTAACTAACCTAAGGACATCACACACATCCATGCCCGAGGCAGGATTCGAACCTGTGACCGTAGCGGTCGCGCTATTCCAGACTGTAGAGCCTAGAACCGCTCGGCCACCCCTGGCCGGCATTTAATGGTACCATGGTAGTCAGACGGTGAATAATATTCTAAATTTTTAAGCCTTGAAGAAACTTACAGAAACTGGTTGGCGTTATTACGGTCGCTACTGACACTGACACTGAAATACGAATGCTTATTTATAATACTTGTTCTCAACATATTATCTTCTATAGTATCAAGCTTTGGTGCAAATCAAAGAGCTCACAAGGAATAATCTTAGCTCAGAGAAAAACAGTCAGGCAGAACCGCGATGTTATTCCACGAACTTCTTATTGGTCATCGTTCAACTTCCTTGGACTCTTAACATTCCAAAGATAACGCGTGGGATACGTTGTTGATAATACTTTATCATTTATAAGAAACTGCAACACTAACTGGCCGACCGGAGTGGCCGTGCGGTTCTAGGCGCTACACTCTGGAGCCGAGCGACCGCTACGGTCGAAGGTTCGAATCCTGCCTCGGGCATGGATGTTTGTGATGTCCTTAGGTTAGTTAGGTTTAATTAGTTGAAGTTCTAGGCGACTGATGACCTACGAAGTTAAGTCGCATAGTGCTCAGAGCCATTTGAACCATTTTGCAACACCAACTGAGGGAACACTAGACGGAAAAAAGTTTTGCACTTCAATAGCATTACACCGAGAGTTGTGCACTAATCACCAGGTTCTGTTTTCAGAAGACTTCCAAACAAGAGTGCAAAAAGCGGAGTCATTAAAATTACTTTTACTCAACAAATCAGATCGCATGAATAACGTAAAACAAACATAAAATAAATAATGCTCAATTCAAACGTATAGCACTTAATTTCTTGTACATCATACTATCCTCTGACCCTCAGAATATCTTTCGGTTTACGGTGTTAAACAGGGCAAAAAATAATATAGCAACATACCACACATGATTATGCAGGCTGTAAGGGAATGACCAGAAAGTAATTTAAATGCTAGCTCAAGCCAGTATCCAGCATAAGTCGACAAACTGAAGTCCAATACTGATACTAAAACACAAATTTAACAAAATGAACGGTAAGCAGGTAAAAAATAGCCCAAATGCGAGTAGGACTCGCGCGTTAATGGTTTCATACAAAATTTCTTACGTACAATATGCGATCAAAAGTATCCGGACATCCCCAAGAAAAAGTTTTTCATATTATGTGTATTGTGCTGCCACCTACTGCCAGGTACTCCACATCAGCGGCTTCAGTAGACATTAGACATCATGAGACGGCAGAATGGGGCACTCCACTGAACTCACGGACTTCGAACGTGGTCAAGTGATTGGGTGTCATTTGTGTCATACGTCTGTGCACGAGATGTCCTCATTCATAAACATCCCTAGGTGCACTGTTTCCGATGTGATAGTGAAGTGGAAACGTGAAGGGACTTGTACAGCACAAAAGCGTACAGGCCGACCTCGTCTGTTGACTGACAGAGACCGCCGACAGTTGAAGAGGGTCGTAATGTGTAATAGGCAGAAATCCATCCAGACAATCAAACATGAATTCCAGACTGCAGCAGAATCCACTGCAAGTACTATGACAGTTAAGCGGGAGGTGAGAAAACTAGGTTCAAAAATGGTTCAAATGGCTCTGAGGACTATGGGACTCAACTGCAGAGGTCATTAGTCCCCTAGAACTTAGAACTAGTTAAACCTAACTAACCTAAGGACATCACAAACATCCATGCCCGAGGCAGGATTCGAACCTGCGACCGTAGCGGTCCTGCGGTTCCAGGCTGCAGCGCCTTTAACCGCACGGCCACTTCGGCCGGCAGAAAACTAGGATTTCAAAGTCGAGCGGCTGCTCATAAGCCACACATCTCGCCGGTAAATGCCAAACGCCGCCTAACTTGGTTTTAAGGAGCGTAAACATTGGACGATTGAACATAGTAAAAATGTTGTGTGGAGGGATGAATCACGGTACACAATGTGGCGATCCGAAGGTAGGGTGTGGGTATGGCGAATGCCCAGTGAACATCATCTGCCAGCGTGTGTAGTGCCAACAGTAATATTCTGAGGCGGTGGTGTTACGGTGTGGTCGTGTTTTCCATGGAGGGGACTTGCACTCCTTGTTGTTTTGCGTGGCACTATCACAGCACAGGCCTACATTTCTGTTTTAAGCACATTCTTGCTTCCCACTGTTGAAGAGCAATTCTGGAATGGCGCCTGCATCTTTCAACACGATCTAGCACCTATTCATAAGGCACAGCCTGTGGCGGAGTGGTTACACTACAATAACATCCCTGTAATGGGCTGGCCTGCACAGAGTCACGAACTGAATCCTACAGAACACCTTTGGGATATTTTGGAACGCCGACTTCGTGCCAGGCCTCACCGACCGGCATCGATACCTTTTCTCAGTACAGTGCTCTGTGAAGAATGGACTGGTATTCCCCAAGAAATATCCCAGCACCTGTTTGAACGTATGCCTGCGCGAGAGGAATCTGTCATCAAGGCTAAGGGTGGGTCAACACCATATAGAATTCCAGCATTACCGATGGAGTGCGCCACGAACTTGTAAGTCAGTTTCAGCCTGGTGTCCGGATACGTTTGATCACATAGTGTACACAGGGTGGTCCATTGATAGTGTTCGGGCCAAATATCTCACGAAATAATCATCAAACGGAAAAACTCGTCTAGCTTGAAGGGGGAAACCAGATGGCGCTATGGTTGGCCCGTTAGATGGCTCTGCCATAGGTCAAACGGATATAAACCGCGTTTTTTTAAAAATAGGGACCCCCATTTTTTATTACATATTCCTATAGTACGTAAAGACATACGAATGTTTTAGCTGGACCACTTTTTCGCTTTGTGATAGATGGCGCTGTAATAGTCACAAACGTATAAGTACGTGATATCACGTAACATTCCGCCAGTGCTGACGGTATTTGCTTCGTGATACATTACCCGTGTTAAAATGGACCGTTTACCAATTGCGGAAAAGGTCGATATCGTGTTGATGTATGGCTATTGAGATCAAAATGCGCAACGGGCGTGTGCTATGTATGCTGCTCGGTATCCTGGACGACATCATCCAAGTGTCCCGACCGTTCGCCGGATAGTTGCGTTATTTAAGGAAACAGCAAGTGATCAGCTACATGTGAAACGTCAACCACGACCTGCAACAAATGATGATACCCAAGTAGGTGTTTTAGCTGCAGTCGCGGCTAATCCGCACATCAGTAGCAAACAAATTGCGCGAGAATCGGGAATCTCAAAAATGTCGGTGTTGAAAATGCTACATCAACATCGATTGCACCCTTACCATGTTTCTATGCACCAGGAATTGCATGGCGACGACTCTGAACATCGTGTACAGTTCTGCCAATGGGCACAAGAGAAATTACGAGACGATGACAGATTTTTTGCACGCATTCTATTTAGCGACGAAGCGTCATTCACCAACAGCGGTAACGTAAACCGCCATAATATGCACTATTGGGCAACGGAAAATCCACGATGGCTGCGATAAGTGGAACATCAGCGACCTTGGTGGGTTAATGTATGGTGCGGCATTATGGGAGGAAAGATAATTGGACCCCATTTTATCGATGGCAATCCAAATGGTGCAATGTATGCTGATTTCGTACGTAATGTTTTACCGATGTTACTAGAAGATGATGGATATCCGGCACATAGCTCGCGTGAGGTTGAAGCGGTATTGAATAGCATATTTCATGACAAGTAGACTGGTAGTCGAAGCACGTTCACCGGATCTGACGTCCCCGGATTTCTTTCTGTGGGGAAAGTTAAAGGATATTTGCTATCGTGTTCCACCGACAACGCCGGCCGGAGTGGCCGAGCGGTTAAAGGCGCTACAGTCTGGAACCGCAAGACCGCTACGGTCGCAGGTTCGAATCCTGCCTCGGGCATGGATGTGTGTGATGTCCTTAGGTTAGTTAGGTTTAAGTAGTTCTAAGTTCTAGGGGACTTATGACCACAGCAGTTGAGTCCCATAGTGCTCAGAGCCATTTGAACCATCCACCGACAACGCCTGATAACATGCGTCAGCGCATTCAAATGTTCAAACGTGTGTGAAACCTTATGGGTCTTAACTGCTAAGGTCATCAGTCCCTAAGCTTACACACTACGTAACATAAATTTTCCTAAGGACAAACACACACACCCATGCCCGAGGGAGGACTCGAACCTCCGCCGGGACCAGCCGCACAGTCCATGACTGCAGAGCCTTATACCGCTCGGCTAATCCAGCACGGCGTCAGCGCATTGTCAATGCATGTGCGAACATTACGGAAGGCGAACTACTCATTGTTGAAAGGAGTGTCGTTACACGTATAGCCAAATGCATTGAGGTTGACGGACATCATTTTGAGCATTTATTACATTAAAGCGGTATTTACAGGTAATCACGCTGTATAACAGCAAGCGTCCTCAGAAATGATAAGTTCACAAAGGTACATGAATCACATTGGAACAACCGAAATAAAATGTTGAAACGTACCTACGTTCTGTATTTCAATTAAAAAGAGCTACCTGTTACCAACTGTTCGTATTAAATTGTGAGCTATATGTTTGTGATTATTACAGCGCCATCTATCACAAAGCGAAAAAACTGGTCCAAGTAGAACATTCATATTTCTTTACTTACTACACGAATATGTAATAAAAAGTGGAGGTTCCTATTCAAAAAAACGCAGTTGATATCCGTTTGACCAATGGCAGCGCCATCTGGTTTTCCCCTCAAGCTTGACAAGTTTCGTTCTCTGTATTTTTTTCATTTGACGCTAATTTCGTGAGATATTTGGCCCGGTCACGATCAATGGGCCACCCTGTATATGTAATTAATCCAACCTGGAAATCGAGAATCATAACGATTTCTGTGAATATACACTCGTGGAAATTGAAATAAGAACACCGTGAATTCATTGTCCCAGAAAGGGGAAACTTTATTGACACATTCCTGGGGTCAGATACATCACATGATCACACTGACAGAACCACAGGCACATAGACACAGGCAACAGAGCATGCAAAATGTCGGCACTAGTACAGTGTATATCCACCTTTCGCAGCAATGCAGGCTGCTATTCTCCCATGGAGACGATCGTAGAGATGCTGGATGTAGTCCTGTGGAACGGCTTGCCATGCCATTTCCACCTGGCGCCTCAGTTGGACCAGCGTTCGTGCTGGACGTGCAGACCGCGTGAGACGACGCTTCATCCAGTCCCAAACATGCTCAATGGGGGACAGATCCGGAGATCTTGCTGGCCAGGGTAGTTGACTTACACCTTCTAGACCACGTTGGGTGGCACGGGATACATGCGGACGTGCATTGTCCTGTTGGAACAGCAAGTTCCCTTGCCGGTCTAGGAATGGTAGAACGATGGGTTCGATGACGGTTTGGATGTACCGTGCACTATTCAGTGTCCCCTCGACGATCACCAGTGGTGTACGGCCAGTGTAGGAGATCGCTCCCCACACCATGATGCCGGGTGTTGGCCCTGTGTGCCTCGGTCGTATGCAGTCCTGATTGTGGCGATCACCTGCACGGCGCCAAACACGCATACGACCATCATTGGCACCAAGGCAGAAGCGACTCTCATCGCTGAAGACGACACGTCTCCATTCGTCCCTCCATTCACGCCTGTCGCGACACCACTGGAGGCGGGCTGCACGATGTTGGGGCGTGAGCGGAAGACGGCCTAACGGTGTGCGGGACCGTAGCCCAGCTTCATGGAGACGGTTGCGAATGGTCCTCGCCGATACCCCAGGAGCAACAGTGTCCCTAATTTGCTGGGAAGTGGCGGTGCGGTCCCCTACGGCACTGCGTAGGATCCTACGGTCTTGGCGTGCATCCGTGCGTCGCTGCGGTCCGGTCCCAGGTCGACGGGCACGTGCACCTTCCGCCGACCACTGGCGACAACATCGATGTACTGTGGAGACCTCCCGTCCCACGTGTTGAGCAATTCGGCGGTACGTCCACCCGGCCTCCCGCATGCCCACTATACGCCCTCGCTTAGTCCGTCAACTGCACATACGGTTCACGTCCACGCTGTCGCGGCATGCTACCAGCGTTAAAGACTGCGATGGAGCTCCGTATGCCACGGCAAACTGGCTGACACTGACGGCGGCGGTGCACAAATGCTGCGCAGCTAGCGCCATTCGACGGCCAACACCGTGGTTCCTGGTGTGTCCGCTGTGCCGTGCGTGTGATCATTGCTTGTACAGCCCTCTCGCAGTGTCCGGAGCAAGTATGGTGGGTCTGACACACCGGTGTCAATGTGTTCTTTTTTCCATTTCCAGGAGTGTATTTGATGTGACGTAGAGGTGAACTAGTTTCAGGTCTTTTACTTCACTTGTACTGTGAAACTTTTTGCTTCTGTTCATATTTCACGATTCTAGGTCAACGAGAAGTACCGTATAAGTTTTTATGAGTGAATTTACAAATATCAAAATATGTGACATACATAGCCGTATCTGTTGATTGAACTGACTTACAGGCTTACAGATTTTACTTCGCCAAGTGACATAACGTTGAATTTGACACGACTTCGTGCTATTGAGGATAATGTTTCTTAACCGTCACGCGCCGGCCGTTGTGGCCGAGCGGTTCTAGGGGCTTCAGTCTGGAACCGCGTGACCGTTACGGTCGCAGGTTCGAATCCTGCCTCGGGCATGGACGTGTGTGATGTCCTTAGGTTAGTTAGGTTTACGTAGTTCTAAGTTCTATGGGACTGATGACATCAGATATTAAGTCCCATAGTGCTTAGAGCCATTTGAACCATTTTTTAAGTGTCGGGCGGACAGACATAACAAACAGAGCATTCTGGAAACAAAGAGATCCTATAAGGGATCCGTTTATACATATTGAGGCAGAGAACCCTAAAAACATGCTGTACGAGGCTACCCCCTGCTGTCCACAGGCCAAAAGAGAGGAAATCAATAACTCAACTTACCCCAGCAGTAATGGACAGGTCAGACAATTCGTTAAGCACAATTACCAATGAAATACGGATCCTTTCGGGTTCAGCGTACTAGGCCGCGTAATGGCCTCGGCTTAGCGGAAGTACAAACACGGGCCGATATCGCTAGCAGCCAGCAGACAAGTGTCACCGAATCTCCCAAGCGTCGCTCCTAGAAGGCCAACTCCCTGATATGGCCATGGAAGGACATAAACAAGACCAGACGCTCTGCTAACAATGACCGGCGCCTCACCTGAAGCCTTCTACACTGATGTCCGTTGCCTTTGGCGCTGGTTCTGAGTTGATGCTGTTTCCCTGTTCCGCCACCGACCCCTGTCTGCTGCCGCTCCACGCCGCTCCTGACCTCAGTGCGCTTCTTGCGATAGTGCCTAAATATTACTGCTGAGTATTTGCTCTTCTTAACAGCTTTCCAAATGAGCAGTCCAGCTACGACTTTACCTGGTATTGCTCGTACCTCTGGTACTTGGGTTATGCATAGCTCTGTTTAAAAAAATAGCTCGATGTAGTCATGTGCTCGAGCTGCGCACGTCTGCTTTCATGCTCTACCGCTAATTCGATGCAGACAATAACCTTTAGCTGAGATCCTGCAGTCAAATAGTCTGTGCACTGGCTATGATTACGAGTTAATAAAATATACAGAAATATAAAATAAATGATAAACGCATACTTAAATAAAATGGATTCTCTTCTAATGCCTGCAATTAATTAACATGACAGAGTGTTATGATGAATAATGTTTATTCAAGAGTGGAAATCTCAAATAAACGGGAAGTAGTCCTATGAATATTCAGTTAAAATACAAGCGGAAAATACCGTTATCAAAAATAGTAAAGCTACGTTGAGAGCGTTACGAGAATGATACCAAACTCCCCAAACTATATATAGCCGTCAAAGACTCGGGAAAGTTAAGTCCATTTCGTGTTCACAAAACACGATCAATTATCTGGCTCAAATATTTCACATGATGTTTGAGAAAGGAACACATGCAATCAAAAGAATAATAACTCATAGTGTGCCTGTTCTCAGTTCCGTAAATCAACGGAAAGTAAAGTTATAATCTTCTGGGTTGTTAGGCCGCGTCATACCTCCTTCTAAAATAATCGACCTTTCGACCCCTCTGCTGGGATCTTCTTGAGTATGTTTCGTTGTCCTATGTCTAGTTTTGTGGTTATAGTGGACAGAGAAACATACTGAAGAAGATCCCAGCAGAGGGGTCGAAACGCCGATTATTTTAGAAGGAACTATGACGCAGCCTAACTACTCAAAAGATTTTATTTTTAGTGACAACGGCCACGAAGACCTGCAGACTTACAACGGGAAACAGAATCCTACTCTGGAGCACTTTCCGACCTCTCGAAATATTAAGTCCCTTCTGAAGTATATCAGCGGCCATTCACCGACCAGAATCAAACGTCTCCACGATGTAGTACCACTCATTATCATATGCAGGCCTTCATGCGCAGGTGTGCACACGTTGAATGACAAAATATTGACCTCAACTATTGTTTAAATTGTTCTTTAGACAGAAGCACCTTCTGGTTCTCATTTCAATCGTGGCGTCCACTAACATATGTGACTGACCACTTATAAATTAGAACAGCATTTAATAGCACTTACACTTAACATTGAAATAAATTACTGCCAAAGTAGTAAACTTTTCATTTCATTACGCAAGTATTACAATATGAAATATTGATGCTGTGTCCAATTACTGTGTGACCGTAGAGTATAAGGTATTATGATAAGTATTTGCAAAATTGTAAGGTGTCAGGCACCTTCCATGAAAACTCTGACATGATAAACAAATCCAGTAGTATGTCACATAGCTCCGAATAAATCGTGACATTAAATTAACCAAAGTAATACGAGTAACGAATGAGCAAATGGAATACCACAGACTAACACAAGAATGCCTAGATGCATGGCATACCTTCCCACCGTGAGACAGACGCAGTTCCGAGGGGAGAAACGAGAACAGAAGCTGAGAGCAGAACCGTGTTAAGCTAGAAGGCCCTACGATAAGGGACAGACACCCAAGTCGCCAGCTAACCGACAGGACCACCCCCATCCCATGTTAAAGGCTAGAGCCCTCCAGAAGAACAGTGTAGATCTTACGATAACAATGAAAGGGCTACACCGGCCGCAAGTTTTAGCGTGAGACTTTTTCGCGCCTCTGTTAAGTTGCAAACGTTAAAAACATTGCCCCACCACGAAAAGTAACCGACAGGACCACCCCCCAGCCCATGATAGAAGATAGAGCCCTCCAGAAGAACAGTATAGATCTTACGATAACACTAAAAGGGCCACACCAGCTGCAAGTTTTAGCGTGAGACTTTTTCGCGTCTCTGTTACGTTGCAAACGTTAAAAACATTGCCCCACCACGAAAAGTATTACGTTTCTCATTGGATACACAGAATTTTTGGAGGCGGAGCTTAAGGTTAACATTGAGACCCCGATTGGTCAGATGAAAACACAGCCAGATAGTTTTTTTTTAAAGCAACTTCAGTAAATTGTAGTAAGGAGAAGTTAGGAGAGAGTTGCTTCGAAGACGGCGAGCTGTACGGAGCTGCGCCGGCCGCCACCCCAAGACGAACACCAGCAAGGTAATGAACGCACGCGATGCCGCATTATAGAGCGCATAAGGCTTCACTCAGAACTGCAGAGGTCTCATCTGTTGCATCCCCTTTTTACGTAATACTAGTGTCGATCGTCAACTGAAGCTCATGGTATTCACATTTGCTACGTAAGTTAAAATCTGAAAAGCGGTGATTTTTCTGTTACATAATAATTGAGAAGCCACATCAGCCAATGTAATTTACGACATGTTAGATAAGTAATTAAAGATAATTGAGGGTCAGTGTAGACCATTTTGATAGTTTTCTCTTTTGTGAAACTTAATTTATACCTAGATTATAGATGTGGTATGGCATAGGTCATCCTTCGATCAATTGTAGAACTTGGAAACCCATTCAGGGAATATTCGTTCACATTTTTGTTGAACGCAGTTGGTTTTTATCATCCTGTATTAAAACATTTCCTTTTATTAATAGTGCAATTTATACACAATGTTCTGTGAGTAGAATAAAATTTCCAATGGTAAACTTAACTGCTTTTTCGACGTTATTTTACCAGCTAACTAAAAATAGGAAAGCCTTGAACCCCTTCCACTAAACTTAGTTAGTATTAAGATTCTTTTACAGGGAGTGCAGTGGAGCTGACGCTGATATCATTAGGTATTTGGTTTTATCATCGCTAGTCTCACTGAACTCTTCTGAACTCTACATGTCATGTGTGGTCTGGCGTCTCCTTACCAGCAACAGGTCCCAGGTTCAAACTAGTCAATTCCCTAAATAACACGCTCAGAGCGTCGTTGCGCGAAAGTGGTAGGGAGACATGACTTAGAACAAACAGACACCACGCAGAATGTTATAGAATGGCGACCCTGACAGGATGGTAAAATACCATGATTGAAGGTCGACCACATGCCTAAATAGGTCAGAAAAATATCCTGTTAAAAGTTTTCGTAATAAAATTTTTTTTGAAAGGCATAATAGTTGAAAACAGTAACTGCAGCGATAGATAGTAAGAAAGTATTCAATAGAAAGTGAGACATTCTACCAGAGACAATAGCATAATTAAGTTATGAATTTTAAAAATTGTTAGAATTAAGTTTTCTCCTCAATGCAAGCTCCCAGGTGGCGGATACATCATTGACAAGTTGGTTCTGACACAACAAGTAAGTGAATGGATTGTCAGTCTTGGGTATAATAAGTTTCAAGTCGTGTGTGCAAAAAGTTTATGAAACGCGTGAGATCGTATGAGCGCATGTTGACGCGAAGTAGGGCGTATGAATTGCTTTTAAAACAAAAAATAAGGGATTCGGAAAGATTAGCAATGGCAGATCGAGACCTTGACCGAATTGAGGTAGAGACCCAACATGAAGGTGGACAGAGAATAGAGGACAGTACAACATACGATGCAGTATCGCGAGGAATAGGACAGATAACGCACCATAACGAGGATAATGTACGGCAAGGCACAGAAAACCTAGGTCAGCATACGACAGAGGAGCAGGAAAATTTACAGACAGCCGATGAGGATTCTAACTTGCGTCTTGAATACGTTCAACCCATAGTACAAGTAATCAGAGCTCCCTCACCACAGTGTACAAGGAATTCGAGCAGAAACGTGTCACCGCAGAGTTCAATGCAATCGGTTGCAAACAAACACTTGGGCGAAAACACAGAGTGTAGGACGTCGGAAGAAAACGCAATAGGACCCATCAATCTGGCAGAATTATTACAATTAATGACGGAAATCATGACAAGACAAAATAAAGAAATTACGAACCAAATTAAAATTGAAAATGCAGAAACCACGAGACAAATGCGTGAGATTAAAGAACAAAACAAAAAATTCAGTTACACCTAAGTCATATTGAAGACCAGGCAAAACAATCTCGAGAAGTGATAGGAAACTTAATAACAGGTCACAATCAATTGAGAACAGTCATTAACAAGGTACAAGTGGACGTACTAACATTGTGTAATGACATTCAGGACGAGATCAAAACATTACGTAACAACACCCAGGGAGAAGTCAAGAAACTAGAGAAACAGATAAACGAAATTACTAGACAAGCAGCAGGTACAGCGCGTGAAATTGTTGAAAACAGTGTGTTTAAAAAAATGACTCTGAGCACTATGGGACTCAACTGCTGAGGTCATTAGTCCCCTAGAACTTAGAACTAGTTAAACCTAACTAACCTAAGGACATCACAAATATCCATGCCCGAGGCAGGATTCGAACCTGCGACCGTAGCGGTCTTGCGGTTCCAGACTGCAGCGCCTTTAACCGCACGGCCACTTCGGCCGGCGAAAACAGTGTGTTACACAAACGTATCACAAAAGCAGCGCTGAAAAGATATGATAACCGCATAGTCAAAATAGAAGCGCAAACGAAGCGACAATTTCAGAAATTGCGAACAGAGTTGTTGCAAACTGTGGTGTCACCGCTAGACACCACACTTGCTAGGTGGTAACTTAAATCGGCCGCGGTCCTGTAGTACATGTCGGACCCGCGTGTCGCCACTGTGGGATCGCAAACCTAGCGCCACCACAAGGCAGGTCTCGAGAGACTGAGGAGACCTCGTCCCCAGTTGTACGGACAACATAGCTAGCGATTGGACGTGCTAAGCCTTGCTCTCATTTGCCGAGAGATAGACAGTAGAATAGCCCTCTGCTAAGTTAAATGGCGACCACCTAGCAAGGCGCCATTTGTATCAGTGCCAATAGCTTACGAGTATGCAGGAGAGATGTATTCCAACAAGAGAATAAAGTTAAGTATTAAAAAAGCTACATATTTTTCTTTAGTGCATTTATAAGTCTCATGTTCCAGACTTCACGCCCGTCTGCGTTAGCCTTGCGTGCCCTATCGGCTACAGCATTGTGTCTGGGCTGTATGGTCTAGACACAACATTATTGGCGACGAGGATGGGATTTTGTATTAATTCGTTTGTGTCATGGCTTCGCCACAATCTCCGGATGTACTGTCCGAATTTTTTCGCTTGCAGAATCAGCAGTCGCAGGCGTTATTGGATGCCCTGGGACAGCTCATCCAGGGTGAACGTGTGCTGCAACACGATGCGGCAGCCGCCGCTTCATCGCTACCGCAGCCCCAACACGCCATTGCACCGCCCTTCCGTCATTTTGACTCATCCTTGCAGTCCTGGCCGGAATGGTCCCGCCAGTTCAGCTTTCATCTAGCCGCCTACAGAATTCAAGGTAATGAGCGGCAGCCGTTTTTGCTTTCTTGTGTCGGTGTGTGCACCTACCGTGTGATAGTGAAGTTGTTTCCCCGGCGCGACGTAGCAACTCTGTCCTACGAAGAAATTTTGTCGGCGTTAGATGCCTATTTCAAAGAAACAGTAAATGTTGTTGCAAAACGGTATACGTTCTTTCGTACAAAACGTACGGCCGGTCAGACTAATAGGGAGTGGGTTGCGACATTGCAAGGACTTACTAGGGAGTGTGCGTTTGAATGTGAATGTGGCCTCCCTTATTCCGATACTATGGTGCGTGATGCAATTGCACAGAACGTTTCTGATGTTCGCATACGGGAACAGATTTTGAAACTAGTAAATCCCTCCCTTCAACAAGTGATAGACATATTGGATAGGCAAGACACACTTGACTCTGCTCAGGACTCATTTGAAACTTCGCCAGCAGTGTGTCACATTAACCGGCCCGCCGGGCCCGCTGCACGGGACGCTACGCGGCCCTCGCGCCCGTCACAGCAGCGGCAGCCTACCTTGCAAACACGTGCGCCGCGTAAGCAAGCAACTGTAGTGAAATCATGCCCGCGGTGTGCAGCTAGACATTCGCGTGAAAATTGCCCGTCACGCCAAGCTATTTGCTTTTACTGTCAAAAGAAAGGACATGTTCAAAGTGTTTGCCAGAAAAAGCTTAGATCAGACAATCACAATAATTCCAGGCCCTTTGCTTCGCGCCGGAATCGAACCCAGGACAATCAGGCTCGTGGACCTTCGCCCATGGACATTCATGTAGTTCATTCCCACCCGTCCAGTGACACTTTAGCTAACGGTGACTGTGTTCCTCCCACATACAGTGTGCGTCGACGTCGCCGAAAATCCCGTGAAGTCGCAAGTGCTTCTGTACCTGTATCAGTTCAAATTGCACGTGACAGTCGCTCTTGTCGTCAGCAGGACAATAAACTTTTTGTGGACTTAGACTTTGAAGGCAAAGTGATACCCTTCCAGCTCGATACCGGAGCTGCAGTTTCATTGCTCAATCACGACACGTACAAACAACTGGGCAAACCGCCATTGCGTGCCGCAACTGTTAAGTTACATAGTTACTCTGGACAGCCTATACCTGTGTTAGGACAGTGCAGCCTTCTTGCCACATACATGGGACAGACAAAACTTGTATCATTTTACGTTCTTCGTTCTACTTCTGCAGTGAACTTGTTTGGTTTAGATTTATTTCAATTGTTTAATATGTCTATCGTAAATCAGGTCCTATCAGTGAATCAGACTGTGCCTTCCGCCAGTGTTTCTAGTCTTTGTGAAGAATTTGCAGACATTTTTGCACCGGGCCTTGGTTGCGCTAAGAACTATGAAGCGCATTTGGAACTGCAAGAAAACGCGCAACCGAAATTTTTCAGAGCGCGCAATGTTCCCCACGCATTGCGTGATGAGGTCGCCAGAACATTAGCCGATTTAGAATCTCAAGGTGTAATTGAACGTGTGCAGGCTTCTCTCTGGGCCTCACCCTTAGTAATTTTGCCAAAACCTTCCGGTAAACTGAGACTTTGTGTGGACTTCAAGGCAACAGTGAATCCACAACTTGTGACTGCCACTTTTCCTTTGCCCCGCCCGGAAGATCTTTTTGATAAACTGTGCCCGGGAAAATATTTTTCCAAATTGGACCTAGCAGATGCGTACTTGCAAATACCTGTGGACGAAGAATCCCAGCGCGTCTTAGTGGTTAACACGCATCTTGGCTTGTATCGCTTCAAAAGACTACCGTTCGGGTGTGCATCCGCCCCTGCTTTGTTTCAGCAATATTTACAAACTGTGTGTGCGTCGGTCCCTCCTGCTGCGAACTATCTGGACGATATTGTGATCTCAGGAAAGACAGAAGCCGAACATTTGCAAAATCTCCGAACATTATTTCAGGTCTTGCGTCAGAATGGTCTTCGCTTGAGGAAGGACAAATGTGTGTTTTTTGCTCGTGACTTACCCTACCTGGGGCATGTCATAAATGCCCAAGGTATACATCCGAGTCCAGAGCACCTCCGTGCCATACAGGATTTACCTGCACCGCGGAACTTGAAACAGCTACAGAGTGTGTTGGGTAAAATTAATTATTATGCAAAGTTTGTGCCGCGCGCTTCTTCCATTTCAGCTCCGCTTCATCGCTTACGCCGTAAAGGTGTTCCGTTCGTCTGGACGACGGAATGCGACCGCGCCTTTCGCCAGTTGAAATCGGCGTTACTTTCAAATACGTGCCTTACGCCATTCGATCCCCGAAAACCTCTTTTGTTGATGGTAGATGCCTCGGATTTCGGGATCGGTGCTGTGCTTGCGCACAAAAATGGTTCGCATGATCGCCCTATTGCCTTTGCGTCCAAATTGCTCTCATCTGCGCAAAGAAATTATTCCCAGATAGAGAAAGAAGCTTTAGCTCTCGTGTTTGGTGTTACAAAGTTTCATGATTTCTTGTATGGTCGTCACTTTACAATCATCACGGACCACAAACCTTTGACATCGCTTCTTCATCCGAACAAGCCTGTACCTCCACGTACAGCGCAGAAATTCATTCGCTGGTCTCTTTTTCTCTCGCAGTACCGCTACGATATCTTGTATCGGTCCACTGCTAAGCACGGAAACGCTGATGCGTTGTCCAGTTTGCCTGTTGCTGAGGATAAAGCATTCGATTCTTCCGAACTTGCTTGCATGTTCATTGATTCGGAAACCGATGACGTGGTCGAATCGTTTCCGATTGATTTTCGTCGTGTAGCTACAGCCACAGCTGCTGACCCTGTCCTTGCTACTGTTTTGCGTTTTGTTGCTACGCAATGGCCCTTGTCAAAGTCACGGATCGAGGATCCTTTGGTTCGCCGTTTTTTTGCTCACAAGGAGAGACTTATTGTACGACGTGGTGTTTTGTTGTTGCGTTCCGATAATGATCAATCCAGAGTCGTGGTCCCACGTTCGTTACAGTCCTCTGTCTTAAAGCTTCTTCACCAAGGACATTGGGGTATAGTGCGTACGAAACAACTTGCTCGTCAGCACTGTACTTGGTTCGGAATCGATGCTGCGATTACGAATATGTGCTCCTCTTGCGTGGCGTGTGGCGAACAGCAATCCGCACCGCCGCGGCAATTCTTTGCATGGCCGAAAGCCACTTCCCCTTGGCAACGCTTGCACATCGATTTTGCTGGTCTGTTCTGGAATGCTCGATGGTTGGTTGTGGCCGATGCTTTCAGTAATTTTCCTTTTGTTGTCCGGCTGTCTTCCACGACGTCTTCTGCCACAATCAAAGCCTTGTCTGCTATCTTTTGCATTGAAGGTCTTCCGCAGACTATTGTTTCCGACAATGGCCCACAATTCATGTTCGCAGAATTTCAGTCCTTCTGCGAGGCCAATGGTATTCAACATCTGACATCCGCGCCGTTTTCGCCTCAGTCAAACGGTGCCGCTGAACGATTGGTCCGGACTTTCAAGTCACAGATGTTGAAATTGAAAGAGTCGCATTCTCGGGAGGACGCTTTGTTGCTCTTTTTGTCTTCGTATCGCTCTCAGCCCCGCGATGGTCGCTCGCCGGCTGAATTGCTCCATGGTCGTTCTCATCGCACCTTGATGTCTTTGCTGCATCCGCCACATCAGGTTTCTGTGCAGCGGCAGACTCCTGCTTTTGCTCCTGGCGACGTTGTCTATTATCGCACCTATCGCGGTTCACGGCGTTGGCTCGCAGGGCGCATTCTTCGCTGCCTCGGCCGCGCGATGTATTTGGTTTTGGGGGCCTCTGGTGAGGTGCGTCGGCATCTCAATCAGCTGCGCCTCTGTCGTCGCCTGGGTTCTGCCGCTCCCCGTCTGCTTTCAGCGACGGAGACGTCCGGTCAGCGCCTTGGGGACCCATCTACTGGCTCGTCTCATCCCCAGGTGTTACCGACGCTGCCTTCCCTTTTGCCTCATGGCGTCGCGCCGCCGCCGCAGCCGCCGCCGGCGCCGCCCGCAGTGGACGCTTCGCTGCAACCGCCCGGCGCCTCCCAGGGTCACGCGCCGCCGCTCGCTTCCCGTGACCAGCCGTCCTCCGCCATGGACCTCTTGCCCGCTCCGGACCAGATGTCGTCATCGCGCGTCGGATTCCCCGACGCAATGGAGGTCGACCCTTCGGCCCCTCCTGTCTCATTACGTGCGCATACACCGCATGTTGACGTGCACCCTGGACTAGGTTTTCAGGCGTTTCCTAGCTCCCCTCGGACCGAATGGCCGGGTGCGGGTGGCACAGCCTCGCCTGTTGTTAGGCTCCCCACCTCATCGCATACGTCAACATGCGGTCCTCCCCACGGCGGGCGGAAGCCTTATCTCACGACCGTTCGCCGATTTGCGGGGGAGGAATGTGGTGTCACCGCTAGACACCACACTTGCTAGGTGGTAACTTAAATCGGCCGCGGTCCTGTAGTACATGTCGGACCCGCGTGTCGCCACTGTGGGATCGCAAACCTAGCGCCACCACAAGGCAGGTCTCGAGAGACTGAGTAGACCTCGTCCCCAGTTGTACGGACAACATAGCTAGCGATTGGACGTGCTAAGCCTTGCTCTCATTTGCCGAGAGATAGACAGTAGAATAGCCCTCTGCTAAGTTAAATGGCGACCACCTAGCAAGGCGCCATTTGTATCAGTGCCAATAGCTTACGAGTATGCAGGAGAGATGTATTCCAACAAGAGAATAAAGTTAAGTATTAAAAAAGCTACGTATTTTTCTTTAGTGCATTTATAAGTCTCATGTTCCAGACTTCACGCCCGTCTGCGTTAGCCTTGCGTGCCCTATCGGCTACAGCATTGTGTCTGGGCTGTATGGTCTAGACACAACACAAACCATTGAAGAGCGTAGTGAACAGGATCGAACAAGCACAGAGTCTGCAACTACATCCGTATCTGTAACACCACCGGAAAAACAAGCAATTAACGAAGATGTTACGCATTTGCGATTCCAATCACAGGCGGAAAGTAACATACGTGAAATCAGACAGCCTGTACCGCGGGTACGCGAAAGTTACAGTGGACAATATACAATGGATCAACCACAACCGGAAAGAACGACGGGAGAAATGATCAGAAACAAAAGTGGCGAAGAATCGCGAATTTCATATGGAACTATGACGAAGTACGACAATGATCATTTCCTCACAGTCAGAAAATTTCAACACTTTCGAGAAGGAAACTCATTACATCCACGAAATTTTATTGATCAATTCCGAGGAGGATTACCAGAACACTGGACGCTAGCACACAAATTAGACTTTATATGTGCACACATGTCAGGAACAGTCGCAAAAACCATGCAGAATGTTGCAGGGACATGGCAATCGTACGAAGATTTCAGAGAGAAGTTTCTCTCACGATATTGGTCCAGCGAAGCACAGAACAGAGTGAAGTACGAATTATTACAGAACCCATATTTTGAAAATTCAGGAGAGAAGAGTCCCGTGAAATTTTTCGAACTAATGGCAAACAAAAATCAATGATTAGATGTACCATACAGTGACGGAGAGTTGATTAAATTATGCGCGATGAAGCTACCATTGAAATACCAGCAATCATTAGTAGGGCGTGGAGGCAGGGACGTCGAAGCATTTAAAGGTATTCTAAGGGAACTAGAGTTCATAATTTCGGAAGATGATGCAAGAAAAAGACGAAGCGCACGTGAAAACGAAAGCAAAAAGCAGTGGAATCCACAAGACACAGTACGAAGAAACAATAGTTACGAACCACGTGATAATTTCGCACCAACAGACGACAATAGATTTCAACAAAGAACCGGTTATGGATTTAGAAGAGAATATGGCAATAACTATAATTCACCCAGGAACGGCAACAACTATTACAGAGGGAATAACGACAACCGGAACGGGTATTGGAGCGCCAGTAGACCGAAAAATTATCAACAAAGACACCAATATCAACAAACGGAGCAAGAAAAGAGAATACAATTAGAAGAGGTGGAGGTAAGACCACCAAACCCCGAAAAACGTTCGAATTGAGAGCTAAGCGCCCATGCCAAAGGGAATGACGCACCGACCCAGGACAATTGCAGCACCTTGAACAGAGAAGTAAATACCTTATCACGAGAAGAGAAGAAGGAAGAAACAAATCCGCAGGGACCAGATGAAAACGAAGACAGGAGAATAACAATATCGTGTTGGGACGAAATTAATTGGGAGAATACTGACGAGGAAGATGAATTACCAGAGGCATGCACAACGAATGTAGGAGGAAAGGACGAAGTAATGAGTATTGCAGAGCTATTTGAGATGGAAACCAGGGAAAGCGAATTCAATGAGGATAACGCGCAGTCGACAGAAGTTGAAAATAAGTTACTAGTGGGCACACAACCCAACGTATATAATGAAGGAAGCTATGAAGCGATAATTAGAGCATTTAGATGCGATTATGTGGAAGTAGCGACGAAGTAGGAGCAGGTAGACGAGGATGAGGAAAAAGTAGAGGATGCTGAAGAAAGCGTAAAAGAAGGAAAAAATAGAGAAGAGGAAATAAAAGAGAGAGAAGTAGCAGGCGAAGCTTATCCTACAGAAAGTTCGAACTCACAAGGGAAATTCCTGAAAAGACTCATGTATGATTCAGTGGAGGATTCGTTGATGCAAAAAGAAGAACAGAACCAACCCTTTCAAATTCAAATAATTGTGAAGGCCATGGTAAAGCATATCACAGTCATATTGTAATTGATAGCGGAAGTGAACTGACTGCGATATCAGAAAATTTATTCATGCAGTGTGATGCCAATGAGGAATTGCCAGTTCTGAAAACAATGCTGCGGAAGTTACGAGAAAAACAAGGTTAACTCTTTCGTGTCAAGGTCAAAAGATCTAAGCCAACTTCGTGAATATACCTAAACTAATTGTAGATTTGATTATAGGTGCAGATTTTTTAAATGAGAGACGAGCGATAATAGATATGGGGAAAGGTAGCGTAACATTCTGGAATGTCACACTTCTCTTTGAGCAAAAGCTAAAATTAGAAGAAATACCAGTTATAAACAAATAATTAAGAATGACGCGAGATAAAGAGGACGAAGAATTCGAATGGTATGCACAAAAGGGGGAATCGCCACAACTCATGTTAGAAGTCCGTAAAGAAATCGACAAAAAATTGCAAGAAGTTCAAAGTACACTCCTGGAAATGGAAAAAAGAACACATTGACACCGGTGTGTCAGACCCACCATACTTGCTCCGGACACTGCGAGAGGGCTGTACAAGCAATGATCACACGCACGGCACAGCGGACACACCAGGAACCGCGGTGTTGGCCGTCGAATGGCGCTAGCTGCGCAGCATTTGTGCACCGCCGCCGTCAGTGTCAGCCAGTTTGCCGTGGCATACGGAGCTCCATCGCAGTCTTTAACACTGGTAGCATGCCGCGACAGCGTGGACGTGAACCGTATGTGCAGTTGACGGACTAAGCGAGGGCGTATAGTGGGCATGCGGGAGGCCGGGTGGACGTACCGCCGAATTGCTCAACACGTGGGGCGGGAGGTCTCCACAGTACATCGATGTTGTCGCCAGTGGTCGGCGGAAGGTGCACGTGCCCGTCGACCTGGGACCGGACCGCAGCGACGCACGGATGCACGCCAAGACCGTAGGATCCTACGCAGTGCCGTAGGGGACCGCACCGCCACTTCCCAGCAAATTAGGGACACTGTTGCTCCTGGGGTATCGGCGAGGACCATTCGCAACCGTCTCCATGAAGCTGGGCTACGGTCCCGCACACCGTTAGGCCGTCTTCCTCTCACGCCCCAACATCGTGCAGCCCGCCTCCAGTGGTGTCGCGACAGGCGTGAATGGAGGGACGAATGGAGACGTGTCGTCTTCAGCGATGAGAGTCGCTTCTGCCTTGGTGCCAATGATGGTCGTATGCGTGTTTGGCGCCGTGCAGGTGAGCGCCACAATCAGGACTGCATACGACCGAGGCACACAGGACCAACACCCGGCATCATGGTGTGGGGAGCGATCTCCTACACTGGCCGTACACCACTGGTGATCGTCGAGGGGACACTGAACAGTGCACGGTACATCCAAACCGTCATCGAACCCATCGTTCTATCATTCCTAGACCGGCAAGGGAACTTGCTGTTCCAACAGGACAATGCACGTCCGCATGTATCCCGTGCCACCCAACGTGCTCTAGAAGGTGTAAGTCAACTACCCTGGCCAGCAAGATCTCCGGATCTGTCCCCCATTGAGCATGTTTGGGACTGGATGAAGCGTCGTCTCACGCGGTCTGCAGGTCCAGCACGAACGCTGGTCCAACTGAGGCGCCAGGTGGAAATGGCATGGCAAGCCGTTCCACAGGACTACATCCAGCATCTCTACGATCGTCTCCATGGGAGAATAGCAGCCTGCATTGCTGCGAAAGGTGGATATACACTGTACTAGTGCCGACATTGTGCGTGCTCTGTTGCCTGTGTCTATGTGCCTGTGGTTCTGTCAGTGTGATCATGTGATGTATCTGACCCCAGGAATGTGCCAATAAAGTTTCCCCTTCCTGGGACAATGAATTCACGGTGTTCTTATTTCAATTTCCAGGAGTGTATTTTGGAACACAGTAAAAGAGAATCAGAGGGTATTTTACGAGATAAAGCAGAGGTATTTTTACCTAAGACTGGCAGTATTAAACACTTTCAGTACAAGTTTGAAGTAAAACAGCACAAACCATTTAGAGTGCCACCCTATACAATCCCATTAAGCTACAGGAACAAAGTATTCCAGGAGATATCTAAAATGTTAGATGACGAGATTATTGAACCAGCTACCTCCACATATAACAGCCCGCTCCATATTGTACAAAAACGAGATGGGAGCATCAGGTTAGTGCTTGATTCCAGACAGATCAACACAATCATAATCACTGAGGCAGATCGCCCAGAAAAATTAGAGGAATTGATACAAAACTTCCATGGTGCTAAGATATTTTTATCAATTGATTTACAGAGTAGTTTCTGGCAAATAGAATTGGCCCCAGAATGTAGAAAATTTACAGCATTTATCGTATTCGGTAGATGTTACCAGTTTAAACTATTGCCAATTGGTTTAAACATATCATCAGTAGCGTTTATTAGGGGATTTAATACTATACTCAGTCCTGAAATTTTACAAAAAATTACTTGTTATGTTGATGATGGGAGCATTACGACAACACATTAAAACAGTTTTTACAGATCATGAAAGAGCATGGGGTCACAGTCAATATAACTAAATCCAAATTTGGAAGGTCAGAGGTCAAATTTCTAAGACACATAATTTCAGAGAAAGGGGTAATGCCCGACCCAGAAAAACTAACAGCAATCAAAGAATTCTGTACTCCATATAATAAGAAAATTCTCTGAGGATTTCTAGGTCTCACCGGATTCTATAAAAAGACCACACCTATGTGCACTGACTGGGAAAAACAGTCCATGGGTATGGGATCAACAAGCCAATGAAGAATTTTTAAAAGTGAAAAACGCATTAGCAACAGCACTCCCCAACATGAGAAAGGCAGTCATTAAAAGAAAAGAAAGAGGAGATAGAACAGCAATTAAAAGAACATTCGCAGTAGGCCAGAAAGTATTTGCAAAAACACACCATCTCTCCAGCAAACAGAAACACAAAATACATAAGTTTTACGCTGCATACAAAGGACCTGTCATAATTAGCCGAATTTCTCATGATAATGCTGCGGAAGTAATGAACCCAAAAACTGGCAAAACCTTAGGACTTGACCATGTGAGCCATATCAAAAAGTTTGAAGATTAATTTTATTACTGGTAAATAATCAGCACAATCTTTCAAGATAATGTTGCAGATAAGATCATCAGGAGAAAGAAGAATGAAGAGAGAGGAAGGTGGGAAAAAGAAAGTAGTTTCAATAAAAACAAAAACAAAAATAACACCAATAGTACCATACATTAAGGTGAAGGGGTAAAACGTAGATAGTCTAACAGCATGAAATACTATAATTCTATACACCACGTCACTACACAAAAAATAAAAAAAACGAATTTGAGGATTCTTGTAGAAGTTAAGACTCAAAATATCTTCGAATTGTAACATGGAAAGGGCGCCAGAATTTGTAAAGCTTTTAAGAAGGCGTAAAACAATGTAGGTACTAGACATATGTTAGATGATTATAAGTAAAACTTTTTGTAAGAACCATTGTAAAAACTCCAGCAAAGACCAGATGCAATGACCCACAAGTTGCAACGCGAGAAGTATCAAGAAAGAAAAGGACATAATTAGCAAGACACGATTCCTACAAGGCGGAAGCGTCGAGAGAAGGGAAAGGACAGTGACCGGTGCATGGACAGCCAAGCAAACACTGGACTTTCACTACTCGTAAACCCCGGGACGCCCCCACTCAGCGGAGTGAGCAAAAAACGGCTCAACGAGAAGACCGCTTGGGCAAGCCACCACTGGCAAAAAAAAAAAAAATGTGTAAAAGTCACACTACTGCTATTAAATAGCACACTGATGCACGAAATGGAAAAAAAAACTTCCACAAAGAAAAAATGACACGTCCAAACAATTTATCAAACTGTTACTAAGAGGAGAACTTCAAAGCGACTAGTTATCAATAAATATTTCCATATCCTGCCCAGAGAAGAACCAAGAAGCAAGTAAGAAGCAGAGGAAAAGCAGGAAGAACAGAAGTTGAAGATTCGCAAGATTGAGACCAAGAAAGAAGATGGGTGAAGAATAGACGACATACCTTCCCAGATCCGTATCCTATTGTAATCTAGTAGTCTGCGAAGTATTACAACGAAAAAGACCGCTTTCAGCGACACATAACGATGACTTTCACGCATACAAAGCCAGTAAACTACGAGATTCTGCACTCATAGCTCCATTCCATTATGCGACCTCCACAACAGCAACACACAGTTGCAAAGCCAACAAGGAACGACAAACAAAGCTGTACATCAAATACTTGCCCACATCCATCTCGCTCAAGTCCATCACCTCCGTGCAAAAACATTCGCCAACCTCATGCTTAAACATTCATGTGATGTAGGAATTGTGCAAAAGAAACATGTGAAAAACTAAATAAGTTAAGCACACCAGACAGTTAATAAACTACAAAATAACAGTCACGACTATGCACTTAGGTAAAAAATAGACTATCGATAAAAATACGTCATTAGTTCTGAAATGGACAGTATATAAAGAACAAAAGTAAAGCATAATAAACACTAAAACTATATGCTCCTCATAGAAAAAGAATAACTCTATTTTACTTATTTTCTCCTTATGAAAACAAAGAATAAAAAATTACCTTGTTGGATGTTTTCCCTTTTTTTTAACATTTGTACCACTTGTTAGGATAATATCTCAATACTTGTGTATGTATATTTCTTTGTCAAAGCAATCCTTGGAAATAATTCTTATTTGTTAGTGTAACAGTGTTGAAATGAGTGTCTAGAAACAAAAAAAAATTTACTTGTACATGATATTTAGAAAATGTGTTAGGAATCGATTTTACTTAATTACTACATTTATAAAAAAATATTTCTAAGAAAATCGATGTGAAAGACTTCTCACTTTTGATAACAAACTTCTTAAAAAACAAACTTCACACTTAAATAAAGAGAGAAAATAATTCGCAAATTAATAATAATAATAACATAAAAATATTTTTCTCTTGTCAATATAAACATATTTTTGAGAATAATGTGGAAGAATATAAAAATATAAATTAGTAATACAAACTAGCATAGAACCAGGATAACATGGCTGAACAGTAGGCAACAAAATTTAGATAAATGAATAATTTTTGACTGGCTTGGACAACGATTCAATCATTGCCTAACTTCAGTGCAAAAATTAAGTTCGGAGGGTGGTGATATGTAAGGTGTCAGGCAAATCCAACACCTTCCATGAAAACCCTGACATGATAAGCAAATCCAGTAGTATGCCATATAGCTCCAAGTAAATCGTGACATTACATTAACCAAAGTAATACGAGTAACGAGTGAGCAAATGGAATACCACAGACTAACACAAGAATGCCTAAATGCATGTCATACCTTCCCACCATGAGACAGACGCAGTTCCGAGGGGAGAAACGAGAACAGAAGCCGAGAGCAGAACTGTGTTAAGCTAGAAAGCCCTACGATAGGGGATGGACAAACAAGTCGCCAGCTAACCGACAGGACCACCCCCCAGCCCATGTTAAAAGATAGAGCCCTCCAGAAGAACAGTATACATCTTATGATAACACTAAAAGGGCCACACCGGCTGCAAGTTTTACCATGAGACTTTTTCGCGTCTCTGTTACGTTGCAAACGTTAAAAACATTGCCCCACCACCAGAAGTATAACGTTTCTCATTGGATACAAAGAATTTTTGGAGGCGGAGCTTAAGGTTAACATTGAGACCCTGATTGGTCAGATGAAAACACAGCCAGGTAGTTTTTTTTTAAACCAACTCGGTAAATTGTAGTAAGGAGAAGTTAGGAGAGAGTTGCTTCGGACACGGCGAGCTGTACGGAGCTGCGCCGGCCGCCGCCCCATGACGTACACCGGCAAGGTAATGAACGCACACGATGCCGCATTTTTGAACTGCAGCAGTCTCATTTGTTACATCCCCTTTTTACGTAATACTAGTGTCGATCGTCAATTGAAGCTCATGGTATTCACATTTGCTACGTATGTTAAAATCTGAAAAGCGATGATATTCCTGTTAAATAATTATTGAGAAGCCACATCAGCCACTGTAATTTACGACAAGTTAGATAAGTAATTAAAGATAATTGAGGGTCAGTGTAGACCATTTTGATAGTTTTCTCTTTTGTGAAACTTAATTTAAACTTAGATTATAGATGTGATATGGCATAGGTCATCCTTCGATCAATTGTAGAACTTGGAAACCCATTCAGGGAATATTCGTTCACATTTTTGTTGAACGCAGTTGGTTTTTATCATCCTGCATTAAAACATTTCCTTTTATCAATACTGCAATTTATAAACAATGCTTTGTGATTAGAATAAAATTTCCAGTGGTAAACTTAACTGCTTTCTCGACGTTATTTTACCAGCTAACTAAAAATAGGAAAGCCTTGAACCTCTTCCACTAAATTTAGTTAGTATTAAGATTCTTTTACAGGGAGTGCAGTGGAGCTGACGCTGATATCATTAGGTATTTGGTTTTATCATCGCTAGTCTCACTGAACTCTTCTGAACTCTACATGTCATGTGTGGTCTGGCGTCTCCTTACCAGCAACAGGTCCCAGGTTCAAACTAGTCAATTCCCAAAAAAAAAACACGCTCAGAGCGTCATTGAGCGAAAGTGATAGTGAGACACGACTTAGAACAACCAGACATCACGCAGAATGTTAGAAAATTAAACAGATATAAAAGACATCGTGAATCAATAAATAAAGTAGATACTGAAACGTAGCTTTCAGGAATGGTAGCTATAGCGCAATACCATCATCTGGGATTTGTTGAAATACCATGAAACAATTAAAAGTCGTTAATTCCGAGGTTCATTGTGTAAATGTTTGTTCACTGTGAAATATTAATTTACTTGTTTTAAAAATATTGATAATACTGTGTTGTCCCTGGATGCACCTTATTTTTCTGAGATCGCCGATACACTCAGGTTTGTGTTAATACGTAACTGTGATTAATTGTCAAAGTTCAGAGAGTTGCAGCTTAGCCATCTTTTCTTTAAGACTGAAAATCTGCCACTTATTGGAGTATCCGCTGCATAAAGGCAATGCGAGCGACAGCCACCCAAATTCTCAGCGTTGTGATTCACCCGTTTCCGGCGATGCTGCCCGTCTCTCCACCTGGACACGGCCGAGTCGACGGCGTGACATCCTCTCCCAGCCGACTCTTACCAGCCCAACAGACAAATTCAGCTCTGCTCAGTATCATTACTAGGTGGAACAACACTTTACCTACGTTCTCCAACATTACATACTGCATTCACAATTCTGCATTTGGAAAACTGCCCAACTCTTACCGATTTCTTAGTTTTTCATAAATTCTTCAATTTTTTGTTTATTAACTATCTAATCAACATTATGTAAACGATATATAGTCTCATTTTGTGACAAAAGAACTTTGGCTTCAATGGTTCCGTGGACTATTACAAATGAAATGAAGGTCAATCAAAGATGTTTTGTATGTAATGACTACTACCTTCAATAAATCTCTTAAGGTATGTAAGAAAAAGTAACATTTATTGTTTCAAAAGTTGATCCCAAGGACTGGACAGTTGAAACTACCAGGCCTGAGAAAAGACGCAAGATTTAACTTCATGCAGCAACGTAGTTACTGGTAGAAAAATGTCTAGTAAACATTATTACTTGGGGAATTGCTGTAGAGTAACTGACGGCAAGAGCGGGGAAGTTACCAGACGTCTCCACTATATTACATCGATGGCAGAATCATCGACGGGCCTTATCTCAGCAGCAACGTTAACGCCATCCAGCGTTTTAGCTACTGCGACGCACGTTCATAGCTGGCCTAACATGTCGCGTAACTTTTCGATGTGCTCGCTCCTCTTGTTCGGACCTATCTTTAAGGACGGGACAGAATATGATCCCATATAGTGCTGGCGATAAGAACCATTCCCGCGAAACGTAACGTCCCGGATTCGTAGGCATGTTTAATTCTACCAGGAAGTTTAAGATGTTAGAACGTTTACTTTGAATGGGACAATGTCTACTTCCATACCCACCCTTGTCGAATCCCAGTCTATAGCTCATTTCAAATATCGTCAACGAAGCGACGTAATACTGAATTAATGAGGCTTTCCTGCCCATTTTCCGACGAATTGACTACTGGCTTCTGTCTCGGTAGCCTAGATAGATGTTTGTTTAACGATTTTTCTGGTGTTTCATCAGCACGAGCGGCTGGAATTGTCAGAGATTCACCCTCCATTGCTGGACTGGAATCGAGCCTGGGCCCGGCGATGTACGTGTCACCCTACAGTCTGAGAGCTTTCTCTCGTCATTACTGCTGCCGTTCTCCCCTTGTTACCTACAAAGTTAGTTCGATGTGTCACAGGAATCCAGGATCCGTCTACCCTGAGGCTTTCCTGACTGCAGACTCTGAAACCCGTGACGTCAACGTGGTGCTTTTCCGACACGAAAATATTTTAGCTGTAGTTTTTCCGATCGTCAGAGCAAGCCGAGACAATGGGAGTACACTCTGGTCGAAAATAGCAAGGTGCAAACCTGGTTGGAGTTAACCGTGTAATATAAACATCTCGTCTAGTTTTAACCACATAAAAAACTGAAGATCAGATCACTGTGAGTGAAATGGAACATTTATATTCTCGCTTATCACAAATATTAGCTGTTCTTCTTCGGCAGAAGCCTAGATGCGCAGCGGCACAACTCTCTGCCACTGCATCAGAGGATGTTCCAACAGAAGGGAAGGCTCTAGTCAGAAATGCCAAGTGCAAAGTTGCACCTACAAAATGGTCGGAAAAGCCACACTCTGAAAGTATACGTAGCCGGACTTGTCTTTTTTCTCTTTCAACGTATTGTCTCGTGAATTTCTCTGGAGGAGCCGGTTGCTCCTCTCCACAACGAAAATCTCAGAATCGACAAATTTCAATATGTTGTCACTTTTATAGAACGGTCGGTCTGCTAGGCATTTTCCCTATCTGTTCCCGCCTGAAATCCTGCTAATATTCGGTCATCATGGTACTGATGGGTTGTTCGGTCATTACAGCACAAAGTTTGCCACGTGTACACGGTATATATTCCCGACAATGAGAGTGAAACCCTGACTTTCCTTCTTAATCCTAACAATATCAATACGTTTTCCATAACACTAGGGGCAGGGGGGCGGTAGTTTTTACCTACCACCAAACAAACCCCTAGAAACCACATTTCCTAAAACGTATTTTACTTTCATGAACACTTTTAAATAGGTAAGGATCTACAAGTAGGTATACCTTTTAGCACAATCTTAGCAACAAGAACACATTTTTCGTAGTGTTTACAGGTGTCGGAGGGTATTTTATGTCCAGACATTAAAATTAAAAAAATACAAATTTCGTTAACTGTTGTTGATTTCCATTCTGAAAGCTACGTTTAAAGTTATCTAGAAGCCGGCCGAAGTGGCCGCGCGGTTCTGGCGCTGCAGTCTGGAACCGCGAGACCGCTACGGTCGCAGGTTCGAATCCTGCCTTGGGCATGGATGTGTGTGATGTCCTTAGGTTAGTTAGGTTTAACTAGTTCTAAGTTCTAGGGGACTAATGACCTCAGCAGTTGAGTCCCATAGTGCTCAGAGCCAAAGTTATCTAGATACTTAGAAGTGTCCTGAACCTGAAAATATGAATATGACATTTATTGTGAAGAGTCACATGCATTACTAAGACTTAAATTTTTGGATTACATTTTACTGAAAAATTTAAAACAGTTACGAAATCTAATATAAGAAATCATTAAAAGAAAAATATTCTTTTTTTCAAAATTTTAAAATATACAGTACCAGACTAGATTACGACAGTTTCGAAAGGTGGGTACTGCTAGGGTTAATTTGCCAGTCGAGTTATTTTAGATCAAATGTAGGTAAGATAACTTTTAATACATATCATGAAGAAGACTTTTGAGTAATTATAAAAAGCTCAGAAACAAGGTAAATGAAGCAAATATGCGGATTTCTTTTCCTAAATATATTTCTGAATTGCTCTTGTAGAGAATAAATAGAACAATGTGGTGCAACTGTTTTCAGTATAGTGACACCAGCGTTTTCGAATCCGGTCCTGATTATAGTCTAATCAGATCCTGATTATAGCCGTCCTATACAGGACGCAAGGGCAAGAATTGAGGCGTGGGGCGGTAACCAATAATCCTCCATTTATTGCTTCGGAGTTGTTGAGAACTTTCTCCACTGAAAGACATTTTTCGCTTAACAGGAGGGTTTTAGCGATTAGCTTTAATGAGCATTAACTCCTGATGCCGTACCGTAGGAATTTCCGAAAATCCCGGGCAACAAGACCTTAATGAACAAGGATCATCCTCCACCTGTAGTCAACAATTGTTTGGAGAAAGCTATTTCACGGCAGTATATCTTTTAGAAGACTCCAGGAATTCAGAATGGTCTTTCTACCCACGAAATAGTTTAAAAACATCACAGAATGCATTTTTTTCAGGAAATACAATTTTGTCAGTTTCCGTCTTCAATATCGTATGCCCGTATGTCGTACACACGTCGACGAAGTGTTATTGCATTCCTGTTCCTGGGGTACATGTTGGGTGTTGTTAGTGCTTCTTTAATGGTATTTTAGAAGACAGTGTGACCTATCATGACAGAGAGAGAATCTCACGTCTTACTTTCTGAGAAATTTACATTCGTTGTTAATTACGGACAGACGATAACTATTACTGGTATCAAGCTCTTATTACCATTTCGGGCACCAGATTTCTAATGAGAAAAGTTTGCAGTTACGTATGGAAAACGCAGCTGACACGAAACTAAATATGACTTGTTTCTAGTAGTGGGGTCTGGTAAATAGAACGATTCCGTGAGCTAGTCCACTATTTTCCATTTTGATTTCAGGTAGCAAAATCGTGTTTTGATGTCAGCCTTAATCGTGAGAACTTTCGAAAATTATGGCTGAAAGTTATTCAGTGGTACCAGTGAAAAATCGTAATTTTAACACTACACTTCATAGGTTTTAAGACTGTAACCTCTTTTTGACGCGTAGAATAGAAAATCCTTACAGTTATGTACATTGTGCAAGCTATCGCTATGCGTTTTATTGTGTAGCCTTTCATACCTTAGTCGCTATAGTTGTTAGTGTATGGGAAACTGCTTTACTTTGATACACTTTTCAGACTTTTGTCTCTAGCGAAAGCTTAACACATGATGCCTGAATGAATTGGCAAAGGGGCCTTCTAAGATATCTCAGTGCGGCGACATCCTCGGGGCCACCTGCGCACCTTTGTTGAGCACTTTAAAAATGAACCTGTACAGAGGCAGCCAGTCATGGTTACTAGGAGCCAAAGCGAAGCCAGCCTTTTCGGCAGACTTTAGGTTTCACTTGCGGCCGGCAGGCGCTAGTCCAGTGTCATAGTGCCACTCAGCTCAGGGCTGTGGAAATAGCGTCTGTGGTCACCATAGACCGCAAAGTAGGCTCTGCAATGCCCTTCCAATCTGGCCACAAGAGTGGTAAGGAGTTTTTGTGGTAGGATATTCCATAGTTCCACCAGTTTGGTTGACAAATGCTGGACGGTCGCTGATGCATGTGCTGCTATAAGGCTCCCCAACGCATTTCATACGGTTTCATGGGATGTAATTGGACGAAACAGGCAGACCGTTCTTCAAATATCATCTCGTTCGAAGACCACCTCCACCTGCTTAGTTCGATGCGGTTATACATTGCCATCGACAAGAATGAAATTGTGATCGAAAGCACTCCTTAAATGACGCACACGGGGAAGGAGTGCTGTGTGACAGCATCGTTGGCTTGCTGTATAGAGTTCGAAGATTTGGATGCCAATATCCCATGCAACATTATGCCTCCCAACTCTATAGCACCTGGACCACCGAAACGAGCACTATGATGCAAATTTCTCGTTATAATTTTATGTACAATGTGAGGTTCCTCTTACAAGGTACAATAAGAATATAATTTTCTATCATTTTCTTAAGCTGGTGCTGCAGACATCACTTATGGGAAATGTTTACATTCGAGAAAATGAGGCCTGTGATACGACTGCATCATTTGCCGTACCGTGCCATCCCCATGGTGGATGTTTCGTCAACCTATTGTCCGATCATGTGTATCCGTCGATCTTTCGACTCCTTAGGTCACCTGACCTCAGCCTCATACAAGACTATTTTTATTTTTATTAATAGACTACTTTATTAGTAGTTACAGAAGCTATTGTATTTCTGCACAAAATCTGAACAGTTAATGTTTTACTATTTTCTTAACTCATGAAAGTTGATAAACTTGACGTTATGTAAGGCCCCTCCCGCTTACATGCACTACATGAAATATTGAAACAGATCCCCATAGTGGTTTTTAATCCCGTCAAAGAGCCGCAAGGCTGTCCCTTTGTGAGATGCCAGGGAAGCTGTACCCAATAAATGAAGATCAGAGGAGGTCAACGGGCGGCTGGTTTCGATACGAGCCTACGCACAACACATTTACTAGCAGAAACATGTTTTTCAATTTCATATTATTTTCACTTTGAAGTACATAGCGGAAATTAAAACTGAAATACAAACAACGAGCTTTTGATCATAAAATAGTTAAGTGTGTAGTTATTAAAGCTGCTATTGTAGTCTTCAGTCCCTTTATGCAACTTTCCATCCTCGTCTATCTTTTGCAAGTATTTTCAGTTCCGTTTAACTTCTGCAGTCTACATCCATTTGAACCTGCTTACAGTACTTAGGGCTTGACCTGACTTAACGATTCTTACACAACCTAATCCTAACAATTTTACAGTACTGTTCCTTGATGCCTCAGGGTGTAGTAAATCAGCCTACTCATTATTTTTATTCAGTCTGGCCAAACACTAATGTGTGTTTTCCTGTTTTTTGTTCTTTTTTGCGTCTGAGGCAACCTGGTAAAGACCAATTTAGTTATGAGACTAAATGTGAGACAGTGTTGCGAAAATTGTTTCAGAAGTCTGAAACTGTATTACTCATACTATTCTTGTTGCATGTTTCCGAATTATACTTCAAATTAAACCCATTACTATTTTTGAATGTCCGTTTTGTGAATAAGTGAAAAACATTCTACATCTATTATTCCGTGTGACATTACTGAGTGAGAGTATATAAAGTAGTCACGTTTCAGACGTCTTCACCACGCAGATGAACGATCACTCGCTGAAAAAGTGAAGAGTGGAAACGAAAACGAACTAAGTGTAAATTCTGACATTTGTCAGGAGAATGAAAAAACAATGTACCTATGCTTGTATATAACTGATTTCTATTAAAAAAATTAAGATGCTTTTCGGATACCACAGAAACATGGCGCTTATCGCATCACCGTAAAAAAGAATGAGACAAATTAGAAAATAAATACTTTGATAAGAACGTTCTAACCGCCTTACCAGTAAACTGGGTAGATCTAAGTGCCAACAAGAAATTTCTTACAAACTGAGTCCTGCAAAGAAGAAAAAAGCAACCAGCCACTCTTAATAACGCCTTTTGTCTACACAAATAGCGCTGTTACTTTTATGCTACATATGCTACTTCTTACATTATGTGTTGGCTTCTTTTGTCCACCGGATAATGTAGAAAACAAGAAATGTAATATAAACGTGGAAAGCAGTCTGGAGATGCAACAGTCGGTTCGAAACCGGTAACTGCACTATTTGTGTAAACAGCGTTATTCATAGCGGCCGGTTGCTGTTTGCTTCTTTGAACGAATCTACAGGGCTATTACAAATGATTGAAGCGATTTCATAAATTCACTGTAGCTCCATTCATTGACATATGGTCACGACACACTACAGATACGTAGAAAAACTCATAAAGTTTTGTTAGGCTGAAGCCGCACTTTAGGTTTCTGCCGCCAGAGTGCTCGAGAGCGCAGTGAGACAAAATGGCGACAGGAGCCGAGAAAGCGTATGTCGTGCTTGAAATGCACTCACATCAATCAGTCATAACAGTGCAACGACACTTCAGGACGAAGTTCAACAAAGATCCACCAACTGCTAACTCCATTCGGCGATGGTATGCGCAGTTTAAAGCTTCTGGATGCCTATGTAAGGGGAAATCAACGGGTCGGCCTGCAGTGAGCGAAGAAACGGTTGAACGCGTGCGGGCAAGTTTCACGAGTATCCCGCGGAAGTCGACGAATAAAGCAAGCAGGGAGCTAAACGTACCACAGCCGACGGTTTGGAAAATCTTACGGAAAATGCTAAAGCACAAGACTTACCGTTTACAATTGCTACAAGACCTGACACCCGATGACAAAGTCAAACGCTTTGAATTTTCGGCGCGGTTGCAACAGCTCATGAAAGAGGATGCGTTCAGTGCGAAACTTGTTTTCAGTGATCAAGCAACATTTTTTCTTAATGGTGAAGTGAACAGACACAATGTACGAATCTGGGCGGTAGAGAATCCTCACGCATTCGTGCAGCAAATTCGAATTCACCAAAAGTTAACGTGTTTTGTGCAATCTCACGGTTTAAAGCTTACGGCCCCTTTTTCTTCTGCGAAAAAAACGTTACAGGAAACTTGTATCTGGACATGCTGGAAAATTGGCTCATGCCACAACTGGAGACCGATAGCGCCGACTTCATCTTTCAACAGGATGGTGCTCCACCGCACTTCCATCATGATGTTCGGCATTTCTTAAACAGGAGATTGGAAAACCGATGGATCGGTCGTGGTGGAGATCATGATCAGCAATTCATGTCATGGCCTCCACGCTCTCCCGACTTAACCACATGCGATTTCTTTCTGTGGGGTTATGTGAAAGATTCAGTGTTTAAACCTCCTCTACCAAGAAACGTGCCAGAACTGCGAGCTCGCATCAACGATGCTTTCGAACTCATTTATGGGGACATGCTGCGCCTAGTGTGGGAGGAACTTGATTATCGGCTTGATGTCTGCCGAATCACTAAAGGGGCACATATCGAACATTTTCGAATGCCTAAAAAATCTTTTTGAGTTTTTGTATGTGTGTGCAAAGCATTGTGAAAATATCTCAAATAATAAAGTTATTGTAGAGCTGTGAAATCGCTTCAATCATTTGTAATAACCCTGTACTTCTATCTTGTGCACAGACAGGGTTTCAGTAATGTCGTTTTTCGAGATAATTCCAGAAAGAATTTATCAGGTACAAGTGGTATTAATTCTGAGCCACAGCCTGTTATTTGCGATAGTACAAATACAGAACTTCTTTGTTTACTAATAGAACTGTAGTCAACAGAAACCACTTGTATTATCTTTTAAATTTTGGACCTCCAGAGGGAAGTAAAGGTTGGCACATAGGCCATGCGCCATCTACTAACTCGTGTTTGGAAGATTATGTCGAAGGTTTGGCACCCATATGGAGTCTAGAGATATGCAGCAGGATACGGTGAACACACCACCACTGAATACCCAGTTTTCGAAAAAAATGGGTCTTAGAACGTTCTTCATTTCCACTCTTCAAATGTTACTCCCGTTTAGCATTAAAAAATACCTGCTGTAAGTCAATTAGAATGTAAATTATGTTCAGTCTGCAGAACTGGGAAACCGTTTGATGCAGTTCACACGCAACTCAATCCTTTGCAAGCCTCTTCATCTCCGAATAACCACTACAACCTACATCCATTTGCATCTGCTTACTGTACTCGACTCTTGGCCTCCAAGTGCAATTTTAACCCCTCCCCCGCTCCCCCCTTCTCCTACATGTCCTGTCAACTCTTTTTCTTTTAGTCAAGTTATGACACAAATTTCTTTTCTCTCCAGTTCTGTTCAGTACGTGATCATTAGTAACGCGATCTGACACCTAATCTTTAGCATTCTTTTGTAGCATCGCATTTCATAAGCTTCTTTTCTTGTATGAACTGTTTCATCCACGTTTCACTTCCGTGCAAGGCTACACTCCAAACTTCTTCAGAAAAGACATTCTAACATTTAAGTTTATATTCTATGTTAACAAACTGCTCTTTTTCAGAAACGATTATCTTACTATTCCCAGTTTACATATAATTTCCTCTGTACTTCTGCGCTCATCAACTATTTTGTTGCAAAATAACAAAACACATCTACTACTTTAAGTGTCTCATTTCCTAATTTAATTCCCTCAGCATCGCCTGATTTAATTCTGCTACATTTCACTACACTTGTTTTACTTCTGTTATTGTTCATGTTATATCCTCCTTTCAAGAAGCTATCCGACAGAATTACGATGTCATCGACAAATGCAAAGTTTTAACTTCATCTCTCTGAATTTTCTTTTCCAAATTTCTCATTGTCCAATGTACTATCTAATAACACTGGGGTTTGGCTGAAATCCTGTCTCTCTAAATTCTCAACTACTGGTTCCCTTTCATGCTCTTCGAATCTTATACCTGGCGTCTGGTTTCTCTAAAAGTAGTAAAGAACCTTTCGCTCCATGTATTTCATCCCAGTTACCTTAAGAAATTTATAGGGTGCATTCCAGTTAACACTGCCAAAATCTATGTTGAAATCTACAAATGCTATAAGCGTAGGCTTGCCTTTTCGTTTGCTGTATTCTTAGATAAAGTCATAAGGTCAGTGTTCCAGTATTTTTCCGGAACCCAAACTGATCTTACCCATGATCGGTTTCTATCAATTTTTCCATTCCCCTGTAAATAATTCGTAACGGTATTTTGCAACAATGTCTTATTAAAGGGATGGTATCGTAATATTCACACTTATCAGTATCTGCTTTCTTTGAATTTGCAATTATTACATTCATTTTGAAGCCAGAGGGTAATTCACATTTCTCATATAGCTTGTCCACCATTTGTAAAAGCTTAATCACGTCTGGCTGTCCCACAGATATCAGCATTTCTGAGGGAATGTCGCCTATTCCAGGGACCTTTTTTCAGCTATGATTTTTCTGTGCTACCTAAAACTAACGTATCTCCCATCTTATCTTCACCCACGTCCTCTTCCCTTTATGTAACATTGCCTTCGTTTCTCTTGTACAGCCATTCTACATATTCCTTCCACATTTCGGCTTTCCCTTCTTTGCTTAGTACTGGTAGTCCATCCGCGCTCTTGAAATTCACACAGCTGTTTTTCTTTTCTCCATACGTCTCTGTAAATTTCCTGTGGGCGGTATGTGTATTTCCCCTATGTATACGTGCTTCGCTATGCTTACATTTGTGCTCTAGTCACACCTGCTTAGCTACCTTGCACATCCTCTCAGTCTTAATTTTTAAATGTTTTTAATTCATTTCGACAGCTTCTTTGGCTGTAATTATATATTTTCTTCTTTCATCAATTAAATATCTCCTGTGAAACACAAAGATTTCCACTAGGCCTTGTCTTTTTAATTTTTTCATCTTCTGCTTCCTTCCCTATGTCATCCCTCAAAGTTACCCGTTTGTTTTGTACTGTATTCCTTCCCTTGTTTCAGTTAATTGTTGCCTAGTACTCACCTTGAAACTCTCAGACACCTCTTTTTCTTACAACTTATTCAGGCCCCGTATCTCTAATGTCCTAACTTTTTGTAAAATATTCAGTTTTCATCTATAATTCTTAACAAATAAATTGTGGTCCGAGTCGACATTTGCCTCTGGAAGTATTTTTCTCCTAGAGAAATTGCAGTTAGTCACACGACAGTAAATCGCAACATTACCATGGCCACTTCCACAGTTTACACAATTCTACTTAGGGCTCAGTCAACACCCCCTTTATATCTTATTTACCGAATTTATTTTCCATACCTACATCGAGGGCCTGCCCAATCTAGTACGTGACGATTACGTTGTCCAAAATTGTAATATGCAGATCCTCACAGCATCATGTAAAGATTACAAATAAATAAATAAAAAACTTTTCGATATTTTTACCAACAATGTTCTCCTTTGTACAGTATGGTATACCAAATATGTAAAGAATACGTAGTTCATGCTCGTCCGGATGTTTGTCAGTATATCTTACGAAGATCTTAAGCAAATCGGTCAAGAAATTTTACATATATTTGGTAACAGCAAAAATAACGACTTGTCTCCATGTAGTGGTAAAGAGTATAGATGATGTACATCACTGTCGCAAACTGTAACATGCCTGCTACTACAAGTCAACAAATATGGCGTAACTATGGCACTTAGACATGTACAACGTCGCTGCTTTGAGTGGAATGGTTCATGAATATGTTGCCTGATGTCTTGGACAAGATTCCCTTGGTACCGTTACGGAAACACGAGGATCGAGGCATTCAAATATAATTTATTTGTTGTTGGTTGTGAATACACTGGGAGTCGTAATTGGGTGGGGTTTATGAGAGCGTAAACACTTTTTCAGCTTCATTGTTATTTATTTGCAATAGAATCCAGTTCATCACAGTAACTGATCTTAACAGAAACCTAAAATATGTTAATTGCACAAAATAAAAAAAATAAACATGAACTTAACATATTTAATGAAAGGTCACCCGATAGAATCCTAGACTCTTAAATAAATACTGTATTACAATAAAAAGAAATGCACAAGGGAAATGAACAAGCCTGCAACTAAATAACCATACAAGCTGAAAGAACAAGATCAGGATATAGTTCCCAAATGAATTCAAAAGACAGCTGACACAACACACCCAAAAGCTAATACTAATTCTGTCAATCAACAACAGGGAGCAAAAAGTAGAAAATGTAAAAATCACAGCAAGAACCTTGGTGATGGTGCAATATGGGCAAGACAGACAAGCACAGCAATTCATAACACGATACCAACCGATTGGAAAATAAAACAAGACAACTAACTAACGTCACTTTTCTCAGGGTATAATACAAATAGAGTTTTACGCCACAGAAACGTATTTAAGCCAAACCCGCATAGACCTTACAGTGATTCCCTCGGTAAGACACCAGTAAACAGAAACCATGAAACTGTTGGTATAGCTTCAGTTGAAACACAGCCAGGACACAGGCGGCTGCATAACTGATATTTTCATCGATCAGCACCGGCACGAGACTCTTTGTACTCACCGTTGTTGAACAGGCCACAACACGGGTAGCACGCATCTGTGTCTCGCCAGCACGCGAGACACCACGCACCAGCACGAACAGAGCCGTTGTCTGCCTGCTTATAAAAAGTCGATGCTATCCGCTCGCTCGAGTCCGGAATCTGCTAAGCTGCCTCACAGCAGGTCAAACGAACTTGCAGTTGCTTCATATGCCCCACACCCGTCTGTTGCTGCCTTGTTATCCTTCCTCGTTAGCTCTGCACAGATCGACTGACGTCTCTTTCCAGTCCCTACGATAGCAGTAGCTGACCCGTCCGCCACGCATAAGGGGTCGTGTTGCTACCAGTTGCTCCCAGCCAATTGCCGTTCGCCTTTGCAGGATCCTACTACCAGAACCCACGGCTCCGTTGCCGCCCGACCAACTACCACACCGCCAAACAACCGAGGCCGGCCAAGCTCCTTGCATACGGGACTGCGCTGCTGCATTGCCAGTTTTCTACTGTGTCTTGGATCTCCAGGCGTCTCCTCTGAGACTAGAGAGCCTGCATAGGGAGATAGTGGCCAACCGGACGATACGGCGGCCATTTTTCTGCCAAACTACGGGCGGGACTTTTGAATGGCCAGTAGTGGAGTAGTGGAGTACACACTCACCGAATCAAAAGCACAAGACAATATGGCGAAATCATTCGTTACATGCCTTTGTTTATAAGAATAATGTGTTATAATAATTTTCACACAGCGGGACGCGAAATTGAAGCGTCACCCATCCACCAGTGTCAGCCCAGTTTGCAGGTGAATATAAGCTTAATTTAGTTTTTTGTTTATGTATTTTTTGTAATATTTGTAATGGTTGTGAATTGTCTAAAGTTTTTGTATTTATTTTTTATGTTTCATGTACGGAGAGGGCGGCGCAACGAACGGAGACAGCATCTTCGCTGCCGGGACCAGAGAGAAAATTGCTGGCCACTATACGTCGCGGGTCGACAGCCAAAGAGCAACAGAAGATCCTGAAACCGAGTTGTTGCGTCGTGCTTCTAAAAATCAAATAAATGAGAATTTGTAATGTTTTGTACAACAATAGGAAGTTTAATCTTATTGAAAATGTTAGTTTTGTCTCGTCAAGGCTCAGGTTCACGTCTATATGTAGGAAGATAATAAACTAGTGGATGCTACTAAAGTTGAAATACGTGTTCCGAGGATTGATTTATGAAGAATTATGTGAATGAATTAACGCCCTTCCTGTCGCGTGCTGATTGGCTGGCTGGGCGCTTATCAGTAGTGACGTAGCGCGCAGCTCTTATCAGTAACGACTACCGCCTGCTGCCTTCTACTGATGCCACTGCATCTCTGACTGTTCACGAAGCAACAGCATGGTACACACAGCCATGCTTCGTTGTGAAGATACAGAAGCACATTTATACTATTGTACATATTCTATTTTTAGCTATGGGTGCGGGAGTCACGACTCCCGGGGAGGTGGGTGAGTAAACAATCCTGGGCAGTGTGTGGGTGAGTAAACAATCCTGGGCAGTGTGCCGTCCATGGGCCGGTGCTGCTGCCCGCGACCCGCTGCCTAACTGTCGCCTCACGATGCCGCTGCGCTCGGCTGCTTCTATGTTTTGTCCATTCAGTACTGTGGTGGGAATCCATCAACAGCTCCGACGTCAACAGCCGAGTTGACTTTAACTGTGCCGTGAGTGCTAATTGAAGACATACTGTAATACAATGAGGTGTCGGACCTCCTTTCTCCCGGTACAGTGCAGTGCAGCAAATCGACGCGACGTGGACTCAACAATTCGTGGGAAGTAGCCTGCAGAAATATTGAGCCAGGCTGTGTCTATAGACGTCCATAACTGCAAAAGTGTCTCGATTTCATCTCATAATTGTTCAGTTGGATTCAAGTTGGGCACTCTTAATGGCCGGGTCTTCGTTCGGACTGTCCAGAACGTCCTTCAAACCAATCGTGAGCACTTGTGGCCCGGTGACTTCGTTGTTGGGAGCGTGAGGTCTACGAATGCAAATGGTATCCAAGTAGTCGAACATAACCACTTCCGGCCAGCTGTCTCTTAAGCTGGACCAGAGGACAGAGGAGCGCAGCGGACCGTGAGGCGACGAGTAGGCATCGGTGTTACCGGAACAGAATCTACTGTTGACAGCGAGACGGCTGCTACTTGGAGCCTAAATCGTTATGGAGATACCAACAGCTTCCACAGCGCCTTATTGACAAATTGGGTCCATGGCATCATGGCATCTGCGTCGCAGTAGAACCCTACTATCCGGTCTTACCAAATGAAATCGAGTTGCATCTTACCAGGCCACTGTTTTACAGTTGCCTAGGGTCCAACCGACATGGCCACGAGCCCAGGGGAGGCGCTGCAGGCGAACTCGTGCACTCGGGTCGGTCGTCAGCTGTCATAGCCTATTAACACCAAATATAGCTGCACTGTCCTAACGGATACATTCGTCGTACTTCCAACACTGATTTCTACGGTTATTTCACGCAGTGTTGTTTTATGTTAGCACTGTCAACTCTAAGCAAACGCTGCTGCTCTCTGTCATTAATAAAAGGTCGTCGATCACTGCGTTGTCTGTGGTGGGAGGTAATGCCTAAATTTTGGTTTCTTGGCTCACTCTTAACACTGTGTATCGCACAATATTGAATTCCCTAATGATTTCAGAAGTGGAATGCCCCAAGCGTCAAATTGCAACTAGCATTAATCGTTCAAAGTCTGTTAATTCACATCGTGTGGCCATAATCACGTCGGAAGCCAGTTAACCTATATCATCCGAGTACAAATGACAGCATCGGAAAGGTACTGCACTTTTGTGCCTTGTGTACGCAATACTACCACCATCTATTTATTTTCATATTACTACCCCATGACTTGCCTGACACAAGCTTTTGGTAGAACATGAGAACAACACACATTGTTTATATACGTAAAACTGATCATATCTGTTGCACACTATGCGCAACAACTGTAATTGTTTACTTCCTTTGTTTTATACTGTAGCAGTACTAATAAAACCAACGATACTGAACTTCGAAATGATGTCAACTTCGATTTGACTAGTGAGCACCAAATATACGTTTTTTATGAACTTTGTCGCTAAGCAAAGGAGAAGCACAGATGCATCGCCTTTTCCGTCAGCGCAAGACAGAAAACCTACATGTAATTCCAGTAATTTGTTTCAAAATTTCAACAAATATTATAATGAGATTAGATTTTAGTCATGCCTTCGAAATTCCCTTACTTTGAACTGTTAATAACTTTAATAAAGTGTGCTTAACATGCAAATCAGATGACATACAGACGAGGTAAAGGCTTCTGTTATAGGTCAGTGATTCAAGGTAAAGAAGGATTGCAGTATATTCCATATATAGCATCTGTATTCACAAAATAATTTCGCTTGTCCACGAGCTGGTACCGTTCTATTCGAAGATTAAAGTTTCCCTTACGATGATGATCTGCAAGACATCATGAGTTATGCTAGTATCCTAGTCCGCCTGCCCCTTCACCCAAGCCGTTGGTGTGATAGATTCATTAGTGCTGGTGAAATAATTAGATAGGTATTTCACGGAGATAAAGCAGTGAATTCAATACATGAGCATAATATCGCGGCATCCGATGCACTCTAGATACGTCCTTACTCTCCTTTCACTTGACGTTCTATGCTCACTAATTCTTATTTTGTACGGTTATCTTCATCAATCTAACTGCTGAACAGTAACAGTGTCGCCGGACGTTTTGGCCGAGCGGTTCTAGTCACTTCAGTCTGGAACCGCGCGACCGCTACGTTCGCAGGTTCGAACCTGCCTCGGGCATGGAGGTTCTTAGGTTAGTTAGGCTTAAGTAGTTCTAAGTTCTAGGGGATTGATGACCTCAGATGTTCAGTCCCCTAGTGCTCAGAGTCACTGGAACCAGCAACAGTGGCAATCAACATTTTGACACAAAAAAGGGAAGCATGCGGAAGAGGAAAAGGAAACGAAATGAAACTTGACGAGTTCAGAGGGAATGTGATGATGTTCCAGAAAATCAAATCAAATTTCAAAGAATTTGGCAGTATGACCTCATTATCAGTATGACGTTGAACCGCTTCTGGCATGGTTTCATGCACTGATACGGTTGAGAACCATGTCACAAAGCCGAAATATCCTCCTCTCAGGAAAGCTGGTACGCCACTGTTATAAATGGTCCTTGATATTTTGGGTACTGTTACTCGGGCAATACTGAGGTCCGAATAAATCCCAGAAGTACGCTATAGAGGACACATCGGGGCTGGGGATCTTACTGGCCCCAAGAGAAGCCCAAAATCACTCAAACAGTACATAGAAAACAGGAGCCAGTATCAACTAGCACTGCACTGTTCAAAAATTGCACTCCTACAGCGTCGCATGAGAGGTAGCGTATGAGAATGTAGGCTATCCATGATGTACTGTTATGCCGTCCTAGTTCACTCAATCTCTACTAGTCGTAACCTGATGTCGCACCCTACGGCTCCTCACCAATAAAGACAGGAGCGACACTGCTGTGCATCATCAAAACATTGGAAGAAATGCCCTCACCTCAGGTCCTCTGCGTACTCGCCAAAGGTGGTCATCTGGCATACTGCATAATCGCTATTCATTATGAACACGATGTGGCACCATTCACTATCGGACCATCCTTCCCATCACCGCATCACCTCAAACGCCATCGTTTGTTACTAATGTTTGTCGTCATTGTGAAAGTACTTAATATTTTAATGATAAAACCAGTCCAGATCGCAACAAGGTTTATTTATTTATTTTTTTTTAAATCGGTAACCGGTTTACCCAAAAGCTGTAGACGACATGTGCAACTGTTTCACGGAAACCCGACTGGTGAACATCACACTGCTGGTCACTTTATCTGAAGCCTTTGATCTGAAGATGGTCCGATACAGCAAAACCGGTCACCGTGATTAAAAATAAAAATCTTATTGCTATGAGGAGCGCTGTTTATTAATAAGGTAGTTGTTGATATTGGGATATTAATGGCATTCAACGCTCAGGATGATAATTATCTTGTCTCTTTGCTGATGTCTCCGACCAGTGGTGTGGGATAACGCAGAATCTTCCAAAGTGCCCATAACACGTTCACCGATATCAGGCGCAGATGGGAGGGGGTTGTACAGTGATACCTCCCCTTCTGGTGGGAAGACGCGGTCGACACCAACCTTAGGGGCGAATATATACACTCCGCTACACAATTAAACGGTCAGTTTATTTCATTGTCTCCGATTGCGACACTGAAGTTTGGAATTTGGCTGAAAGGTACTTACAAACATCAGCTGTAGCGATGAAAAATTATGGCAATCTGCGACGGCTTCCTCAATCTCTGTGACACTTCGAACAGTAATGTGTCGACTAACGCGTAAAAAAACCATAGAAATTCGTGAGAGTTGCATGGTAGGTTAATGGCACAACACCACCGTGTACATGATGAATGACGAGAAGGTCGTCGCAGCCTCTCTTACCCACATATCACTCTTTCTTTTCAAGCCTCTGCAATAGAGTTCAGAATAGCGATACCTAGCGTTGAAATCAAGCGGATTTCTTGTGGGTGGCCGCCGAAAATCGCCTCTAAATGAAAACGAAAGGGTCTCCGGAGTTGGCATATACGGCGTTAATGATACCAACCGATTTCTTGGGGCGTTGATTGTCACACATTTCGGGGTTGAAAATGACAGTTCGCAGTGCGACGAACAACAAGACTACGCTCTTGGCAGCGTCCGACACCGCTGACACCTCCCGACCGATTCAGCACTTCTCAAAAGACATCGTGGTCCTCAACCCCCCTGAACGTGATCTGACCCCTGTGGAATGCAGCGCAACAGCAATTTTTGCTGTTGGGTACAGGGTAAAACCACTACGGACCGTTCAAGCCACTCGACAAAATCTGACAGCCATCCGAAGAAGCAAAAGGTTTTATCCTTTTCCAGCCCTTCCGTTTCACGCCCTCCTCTGGCGCGACCACGGGGAGAGTGACATCGACACACGCGTGAATAAAACGGCAAAGGTTTCAAGTAAGGATCCCCTCCCCCTCCCCTCCAGTTCTTCAGTACCACCCACGCACCTATGTTGAACACCTTCAAAACATACCTGAGAGCCTAACAGCTATTCCGCTGAGTGGCGCTCTACTGCCGCTGCAATACTTGAAGGCAGGCAATCCCTTCAACCCCCCTCGAATTACATATGCCTGCACGCAGTTAAGAATGTTGAAGTTAAACAGTAAATAAGTGTAAGGGGAACAAACCAGATAAACCTTGTAAGTAGGCTGTTTAGGTTTTTATGTTGGTAACGCCACATAGCGCTCTGTATGAAAATCACTGACTGTGCTGTGTGCAGTCTGTGACTGGTTGGCATTGTTGAGCAGTTGGATGCGAACAGCGCGTAGCGTTGGTCAGTTGGAGGTGAGCCGCCAGCAGTGGTGGATGTGGAGAGAGAGGTGCCAGAGTTTTGAGAGCTTGCTATAAGCGGACGATCTGGACGTGTGTCCGCCAGAAAAAGGAAGTTTGTACAGATGGAGGTCATGAATTTATATATGATGACTTTTGAACATTATTAAGGTAGATACAGTGTTTTTTCTCTATCCAAATCTTTCATTTGCTAACTGTGCCTATCAGTAGTTAGTGCCTTCAGTAGTTACAATCTTTTATTTAGCTGGCAGTATTGGCGCTCGCTGTATTACAGTAGTTCGAGTAACGAAGATTTTTATGACGTAAATGATTCATGAAAGGTATAGGTTATTGTTAGTCAGGGATATTCTTTTGTGAGGATTATTGAAAGTCAGATTGCGTTGCGCTAAAAATATTGTATGTCACTTTAGTGATGATCGGAATAAGTAAAGAGCGAAATGTCTGAGTACGTTCAGTTTTGCTCAGCTGTTTGAAAATCAAATAATGTAAGAGGTTTACCGGCATAGTCATTCATAATTTTTCAAGAGGACGTCTCAGCCTTAACACTAAGCTCCAAAAACAATACCTATTTAACGATTAAAATTAATTCAACTTCCTCAATAAAATGAAATTAGTATGTAGCAAGGCAACTAAAAATTAGTTGAAGATGGTATTACATATGGAAGGTGATAACAGAAACAGAGTAAATGATAGAATTGACAGTTGTGACAACAGAATATATTGATTACATAGACAATCGCAAAAAAAATTAATAAATACAGGACATATTGTGGAACAGAATGGAACAAACAGTGTGGGAAGGATTGAAAACGTGAGAGGATTAGGCGAAGTTTAGAAGAGGGGGTGTATTGAACGTATATGGTCATTTAATATTAAACCAGGATTGTGAGGCAAGTGTTTTCTGATTTCAGGCCTTCCAACAGATTTAGGACTTGGCTTTTGTTTATTGAGTGGAAGACTTGAGACTCTGGTTGACAGCCTTGGCACTCACTCAAGTGCTCGGCTAATGTGGAGGCATAATTATGCAGCCATTAGCTCCCTTCATGTTCAGCAACCCTAGTTCTATGCCTCTGCCTGATTGGCCAGTACAAAATTTATCATAGTCGAGACAACTGTTGTTTTACACCCCACTGTTGGCTAGCACTGGGCCTTAGCTTTACTAATGAAATTACGCTGGTCTATGGTGAGTCTTATGAGGCAGGAAATCCTAGTGTTGCAGGATTTTAGTGAATCTCCTACACTCAGCGATGCCTGCCCTAAATATGGGACTGTACACCACTTCTCGCAGATACTGGAAGGCACAGCAGAAGGAATATAGAGGCGTATGACTTTCTATTTTTTTTGCTTTTAAAGATATCGTCAATCAGGACACTGTTGTATATTACTTTGAAATCTTCTTTGGGCATTGTCTGAGATAAGGGATGGTGCACCACTGAGCAGAAAACTATATGTTCGTCGGTCATTGGGTGTTGTGAGCAAGATGGTATTGCTGTGACTGCAGTTGTACTTTAACTTATTTACGTAAAATACCATTATAACTTAAAATACATTTACGTAAAGTGGCATAAATATAGAGAGATCTCATTGAGAGACATTCATTAACATTGTGTGGAAATAACCTACACATGGGTTCTTCCAAGTACGCGAGTTACGTGTCAACTTTGCGTGTCGCTGACGCGTCACTGGGTCGCGTCGCGTCGCCTCGCGTCACGTCTTCACATCACGTCGCGTCGACGTCACGATGCTGTCAGCTTTGGACGGGATTTATGTATCACTCCTAAGCCACCACTACATTCCTTGTGTGTGACATCATAGTGTTAGAAACGCACACGTTGGTACAAATAGCGACGTCACAGAGAATTCTATGTGCCAAAGGTATTGTATCAGAAATACTACACAACATCAATAGATTAAGTGGCGTCTTATTAATATTATGACTGTTTCAACTAAATTTATTATGACGCTTTCAACTAAATTTACTGTATATGTAGCACACCTCTGGGAGTTGTCCAGTACTTGGGACAACCCCAGCGAAACTCATGTCAGCCGACGGTTGTGGCCGAGCGGTCCTAGGCGCTTTGGTCTGGAACCGCGTGACCGCTACGATCGAAGGTTCGAATCCTGCCTCGGGAATGGATGTGTGTGATGTCCTCAGGTTAGTTGGGTTTAAGTAGTTATAAGTTCTACGGGACTGATGACCTTAGATGTTACGTCCCATAGTGCTCAGAGCCATTTGAACCATTTTGAAAGTCATGTCGCTTGCTGAAGGGTAGATCACCCATCTCTACGACGTGTGTGCGTGTACCCGCGAACGCCGGAGATAGCGGACGAAGTGCATCAATTGCTGAGAAAGTTGTAGCTGCTGCCTAATATTTCCACTTTATCAGTTCCGGTCGAAAGATCTCGCGCTAGTGTTAATAATGGCAAACAGATCCCAAGTCGTAGGTGGAAATATCAAAGAACACTGCACACCTGGTTTACGAGGAACTAATCACCTGTATTCGCCTAATAATGCCGATACGGTACGGAATTCCATGTACGGCTGTACCAAGCAGGTCACGAAGTGAGGGATCCACGTGTCTGTCCGACACCATCTCCCCAGAGGTGGTAGAGAAATTTGCTCAGTGTAAGTGTAATCACTCCGACCCAATAGCTGTCACAAGTGGCGCTCAATCGTACACGGATAGGGCGTCCCGCCGCAGCAAAAACCTGTCGTAACTTGTCAACACTTTGCAGATAAACACTGTTAACAGTCTAAGCGCCAAGCACTCCCCCTCCTCGGTCCTCTAAAGTTTCTCTGTGGAACATCTAGACAAACCAGTCTTAACCCGTAGACACCTACACGCTCACCAGTTAAAAATGGTTCAAATGGCTCTGAGCACTATGGGACTCAACTGCTGTGGTCATAAGTCCCCTAGAACCTAGAACTACTTAAACCTAACTAACCTAAGGACAGCACACAACACCCAGCCATCACGAGGCAGAGAAAATCCCTGACCCCGCCGGGAATCGAACTCGGGAACCCGGGCGTGGGAAGCGAGAACGCTACCGCACGACCACGAGATGCGGGCGCTCACCAGTTACTAACGGCTTCAGCCCCAACCACATTTCTCCGCACCACGCTTTATTTCTAGTCCTACCGAAAACACACTACCCTCTTCCTGCCTCAAACCGTCACGCCTTTAAAACTAGCGTGAGCTACTCCATTTTAAGCTAGGTGGTCTTCCAGCTGGAATTAAGATCCGTAACAAAATAAACCCTAAAAGTAAGTGCGACATTCCTATAAGCCTCGAATACTAACCACAGAATTCCAAATATACACGCTGCACAGTAGCACACTGGTGTATTTGTTACGAAAACTCATCCATTTATTGATAATGAGTATCCCTCAAACGAGAGCATGACTGGAAGAACAGACGAGTCCTCCCCAATACATGTGATCCACATCTGGTACTTCAGGAAAAAATATTTCGCGGCCATGTTGAAGGTAGGCTGGATCTGCTATATATGTAAATCTAGGAATATTACGTCACTATAAGACACTTAAACAGATGTAGAAATAATCATATATGTCACAATCATACGCAAACGAGACAGAGAAATGATAACAGTGCCAGATAAAATTATCTCTTATTACATACAATGTCACAGACAGACTCACAGAGATCGAGATACTATAGGATGTGAACTTAGAGGTCGAGCACCATATACCGACAAGCGGATCCTTCAAAGACCAATTACCAACATGATTTTTAAAGAATGCGAACGAAACACTAACAATAGGCGCGGGAGAAAAAGTATCGCATGTACTTGATAACAGTGCAATCAGTATCTTACATATGACGAGAAGAGGTGTGTCTCTACCCTAGACCGTCACTGTGAGCTACCAGCCAGACCTGTGAATATCGACCCAACTTCGGCCATGCACCACATTTCCGTACATGTGCCAGCCAGTCGTGGGGAAGTGCCATCCCACTGGCTCCAAGTTCCGGAGAAAAATCGTATGCGAAATTAGAGATGAGAGGAATCACCAAGGAGTAACGCTCCACAATTCTTTTCCAGAGGCGTTCGTCTGACAGCTAACACTGCCTGGGTCGAAATGTGGCAGTCCAGGATCGCCACGGCCGGCGGTAACGCCCTAAGGCTTGCTTGATAATACTACCAGCGAATCGCCTGCTGAACTCGAAACGCAAATGTTCTAAAATGAATTTATATTATATCAATTTATTTACGTAAATTATTTATATAAATTAAATTATATTATATGTCTTGTACAGAAACCAGATGGCAGTAATAAGAGTCGGGGGACATGAAAGGGAAGCAGTGGTTGGGAAGGGAGTGAGACAGGGTTGTAGCCTCTCCCCGATGTTATTCAATCTGTATATTGAGCAAGCAGTGAAGGAAACAATAGAAAAACTCGGAGTAGGATTTAAAATCCAGGGAGAAGAAATAAAAACTTTGAGGTTCGCAGATGACATTGTAATTCTGTCAGAGACAGCAAAGGACTTGGAAGAGCAGTTGAACGGAATGGACAGTGTCTTGAAAGGAGGATATAAGATGAACATCAACAAAAGCAAAACGAGAATAATGGAATGTAGTAGAACTAAATCAGGTTCCGACGCTGCGGAATTAGATTAGGAAATGAGACGCCTAAAGCAGTAAAGGAGTTTTACTATTTGGGGAGCAGAATAACTCATGATGGTCGAAGTAGAGAGGATATAATATGTAGACTGGATTTTTTGCAGCTGCGGCTTAGTAAACCGATCGTTCGGTAATTTTCACATCTTTCAACGCCTGCTTTCTTTGAGATTGGAATTATTATATTCTTCTTGATGTCTGAGGGTATTTTGCCTGTCTCATACATCTTGCTCACTAGATACTAGAGTTTTGTAAGGCCTGGCTCTCCCAAGGCTTTCAGTAGTTCTACTGGAATACTGTTTACTCCCGAAGCCTTGTTTCGACTTAGGTCTTTCAGTGCTCTGTCAAACTCTCACTCTGTATCATAGCTCCTATTTCATCTTCATCTACATTCTTCCATTTCTGTAATATTGTCCTCAAGAACATCGCCCTTTGTATAGACCCTCTATATACTCCTTCCACCTTTCTGCTTTCCCTTCTTTGCTTAGAACAGGGTTTCCATCTGAGCTTTTGATATTCATGCAAGTGGTTCTCTTTTCTCCAAAATTATCTTTAATTTTCATGTAGGCAATATCTGTCTTATCCCCGGTGATATGCGCGTCCACATCCTTACATTTGTCCTGTAGCCATCCCAGCTTCGACATTTTGCACTTCCCGTCAATCCCATTTTTGAGACGTTTGTATTCCTTTTTGCCTGCTTCGTTTACTGCATTTTGGTATTTCGTCCTTTCATAAATTAAATTCAATATCTCTTCTGTTACCCAAGGATTTCTACTAGCCCTCGTCGTTTTACCTACGTGATCCTCTGCTGCCTTCACTATTTCCTCTCTCAAAGCTATCCATTCTTCTTCTACTATATTTCTTTTCCACATTGCTGTCAATCGTTCCCAGTGCTCTCAATGAAACTCTCTACAACCTCTGGTTCTTTCAGTTTATCCATGTCCCATCTCTTCAAATTCCCACCTTTTTGCAGTTTCTTCAGTTTTAATCTACAGTTCTTAACGTATAGACTGTGGTCAGAGTCCACATCTGCCCCTGGAAATATCTTACAATTTAAAACATGGTTCCTGAATCTCTCTCTTACCATTATATAATCCATCTGAAACCTTCTAGTGTCTTCAGGCTTATTCTATGTATACAACCTTCTTTCATGATTCTTGAACCAATTAGTGTTAGCTATGATTAAGTTATACTCTGTGCAAAATTCTAGCAGGCGGCTTCCTCTTCAATTCCTTACTCTCATTCCATATTCACCTACTACCTTTCCTTCTCTTCCTTTTCCTACTGTCGAGTTCCAGTCACCCATGGCTATTCAATTTTCGTCTCCCTTAACTATCTGAATAATTTCTTTCATCTCATCATACATTTCATCAATCTCTTCGTCATCTGAGGAGCTAGTTGGCATATAAACTTGTACTACTCTGGTAGGCATGGGCTTCGTATCTATCTTGGCCACAATAATGCATTCACTATCTACATCTACATCTACATCTACATTTATACTCCGCAAGCCACCCAACGGTGTGTGGCGGAGGGCACTTTACGTGCCACTGTCATTACCTCCCTTTCCTGTTCCAGTCGCGTATGGTTCGCGGGAAGAACGACTGTCTGAAAGCCTCCGTGCGCGCTCTAATCTCTCTAATTTTACATTCGTGATCTTCTCGGGAGGTATAAGTACGGGGAAGCAATATATTCGATACCTCATCCAGAAACGCACCCTCTCGAAACCTGGCGAGCAAGCTACACCGCGATGCAGAGCGCCTCTCTAGCAGAGTCTGCCACTTGAGTTTATTAAACATCTCCGTAACGCTATCACGGTTACCAAATAACCCTGTGACGAAACGCGCCGCTCTTCTTTGGATCTTCTCTATCTCCTCCGTCAACCCGATCTGGTACGGATCCCTCACTGATGAGCAATACTCAAGTATAGGTCGAACGAGTGTTTTCTAAGCCACCTCCTTTGTTGATGGACTAGATTTTCTAAGCACTCTCCCAATGAATCTCAACCTGGGACCCGCCTTACCAACAATTAATTTTATATGATCATTCCACTTCAAATCGTTCCGCACGCATACTCCCAGATATTTTACAGAAGTAACTGCTACCAGTGTTTGTTCCGCTATCATATAATCATACAATAAAGGATCCTTCTTTCCATGTATTCGCAATACATTACATTTGTCTATGTTAAGGGACAGTTGCCACTCCCTGCACCAAGTGCCTATCCGCTGCAGATCTTCCTGCATTTCGCTACAATTTTCTAATGCTGCAACTTCTCTGTATACTACAGCATCATCCGCGAAAAGCCGCATGGAACTTCCGACACTATCTACTAGGTCATTTATATATATTATGAAAAGCAATGGTCCCAACACTCCCCTCTGGCACGCCAGAGGTTACTTTAACGTCTGTAGACGTCTCTCCATTGATAACAACATGCTGTGTTCTGTTTGCTAAAAACTCTTCAATCCAGCCACACAGCTGGTCTGATATTCCGTAGGCTCTTACTTTATTTATCAGGCGACAGTGCGGAACTGTATCGAACGCCTTCCGGAAGTCAAGAAAAATAGCATCTACCTTGGAGCCTGTATCTAATATTTTCTGGGTCTCATGAACAAATAAAGCGAGTTGGGTCTCACACGATCGCTGTTTCCGGAATCCATGTTGATTCCTACATAGTAGAGTCTGGGTTTCCAAAAACGACATGATACTCGAGCAAAAAACATGTTCTAAAATTCTACAACAGATCGACCTCAGAGATATAGGTCTATAGTTTTGCGCATCTGCTCGACGACCCTTCTTGAAGACTGGGACTACCTGTGCTCTTTTCCAATCATTTGGAACCTTCCGTTCCTCTAGAGACTTGCGTTACACGGCTGTTAGAAGGGGGTCAAGTTCTTTCGCGTACTCTGTGTAGAATCGGATTGGTATACCGTCAGGTCCAGTGGACGTTCCTCTGTTGAGTGATTCCAGTTGCTTTTCTATTCCTTGGACACTTATTTCGATGTCAGCCATTTTTTCGTTTGTGCGAGGATTTAGAGAAGGAACTGCAGTGCGGTCTTCCTCTGTGAAACAGCTTTGGAAAAAGGTGTTTAGTATTTCAGCTTTACGCGTGTCATCCTCTGTTTCAATGCCATCATCATCCCGGAGTGTCTGGATATGCTGTTTCGAGCCACTTACTGATTTAACGTAAGACCAGAACTTCCTAGGATTTTCTGTCAAGTCGGTACATAGAATTTTACTTTCGGATTCACTGAACGCTTCACGCATAGCCCTCCTTACGCTAACTTTGACATCGTTTAGCTTCTGTTTGTGTGAGAGGTTTTGGCTGCGTTTAAACTTGGAGTGAAGCTCTCTTTGCTTTCGCAGTAGTTTCCTAACTTTGTTGTTGTACCACAGTGGGTTTTTCCCGTCCCTCACAGTTTTACTCGGCACGTACCTGTCTAAAACGCATTTTACGATTGCCTTGCACTTTTTCCATAAACACTCAACATTGTCAGTGTCGGAACAGAAATTTTCGTTTTGATCTGTTAGGTACTCTGAAATCTGCCTTCTATTACTCTTGCTAAACAGATAAACCTTCCTCCCTTTTTTTATATTCCTATTAACTTCCATATTCAGGGAAGCTGCAACGGCCTTATGATCACTGATTCCCTGTTCTGCACATGCAGAGTCGAAAAGTTCGGGTCTGTTTGTTATCAGTAGGTCCAAGATGTTATCTCCACGAGTCGGTTCTCTGTTTAATTGCTCGAGGTAATTTTCGGATAGTGCACTCAATATAATGTCACTCGATGCTCTGTCCCTACCACCCGTCCTAAACATCAGAGTGTCCCAGTCTATATCTGGTAAATTGAAATCTCCACCTAAGACTATAACATGCTGAGAAAATTTATGTGAAGTGTATTCCAAATTTTCTCTCAGTTGTTCTGCCAGTAATGCTGCTGAGTCGGGAGGTCGGTAAAAGGAGCCAATTATTAACCTAGCTCGGTTGTTGAGTGTAACCTCCACCCATAATAATTCACAGGAACTATCCACTTCTACTTCACTACAGGATAAACTACTACTAACAGCGACGAACACTCCACCACCAGTTGCATTCAATCTATCCTTTCTAAACACCGTCTGTACCTTTGTAAAAATTTCGGCAGAATTTATCTCTGGCTGCAGTCAGTTTTCTGTACCTATAACGATTTCAGCTTCGGTGCTTTCTATCAGCGCTTGAAGTTCCGGTATTTTACCAACGCAGCTTCGACAGTTGACAATTACAATACCAATTGCTGCTTGGTCCCCGCATGTCCTGACTTTGCCCCGCACCCGTTGAGGCTGTTGCCCTTTCTGTACTTGCCCAAGGCCATCTAACCTAAAAATCCGCCCAGTCCACGCCACACAACCCCTGCTACCCGTGTAGCCGCTTATTGCATGTAGTGGACTCCTGACCTATCCAGCGGAACCCGAAACCCCACCACCCCATGGTGCAAGTCGAGGAATCTGCAGCCCACACGGTCGCAGAACCGTCTCAGCCTCTGATTCAGACCCTCCACTCGGCTCTGTACCAAAGGTCCGCAGTCAGTCCTGTCGACGATGCTGCAGATGGTGAGCTCTGCTTTCATCCCGCTAGCGAGACTGGCAGTCTTCAACCAAATCAGATAGCCGCCGGAAGCCAGAGAGAATTTCCTCCGATCCATAGCGACACACATCATTGGTGCCGACATGAGCGACCACCTGCAGATGGGTGCACCCTGTATCCTTCATGAAATCCGGAAGGACCCTTTCCACATCTGGAATGACTTCCCCCGGTATGCACACGGAGTGCACATTGGTTTTCTTCCCCTCTCTTGATGATGTTTGTAGTAGCTTACCCGCATTCCTATTTTTTTATTCATCATTAAACCTACTCCTGCATTACTCCTATTTGATTTTGTATTTATAACCCTGTATTCACCTGACCAGAAGTCTTGTTCCTCCTGCCACTGAACTTCACAAATTCCCACTATATCTAACTTTAACCTATCCATTTCGCTTTTTAAGGTTTCTAACCTACCTGCCCGATTAAGGGATCTGCCATTCCACGCTCCGGCCCGTAGAACACCAGTTTTCTTTCTCCTAATAACAACGTCCTCCTGAGTAGTCCCCGCCCGGGGGGCTATTTTACCTCCGGAATATTTTACCCATGAGGCCGCCATCATAATTTAACCAAACAGTAAAGCTGCATGCCCTCGGTAAAAAAATTACGGCTGTAGTTTGCCCTTACTTTCAGCCGTTCGCAGTACCAGCACAGCAAGGCCGTTTTGGTTAGTGTTACAACGCCAGAACAGTCAATTATCCAAACAGTTGCCCCTGCAACTACAGAAAAGGCAGCTGCCCCTCTTCAGGAAACACACGTTTGTCTGACCTCTCAACAGATACCCCTTCGTTGCGGTTGCACCTATGATACGGCTATCTGTATCGCTGAGGCACGCAAGCCTCCCCACCAACGGAAAGGTCCATGGTTCATGGAGTCACATTCAGAAAAGACGTCACGATCAATTCCATCGCAGCGAGTGTTTCTCTCCTCCTGTAGACAAATTACGGAATAATCGTAGGTATACGTACTTGGTATTGTTAACAGATCTGTTTGACTGACAATGTTTTCAATAGGTATCAGAAAGGCATGAAGTATTCTACATCGCAACCAACCACAGCCTGCAGACCAGATTTACTCTTACTAGAGTTTGTTATACTTAGTTGCTTATGACGAATAGACAGTAATCTGAATGTGCAGCATGGATTACAACGTGTGCAGCACATTGTATTATAATCCATTATACAGGATGTTTCAGGAAGAACTGTAAGTATTTTAGGAGACGGCAGTATTGAGGAATTGCAATAAAAATGCCATTTAACGTGTGTCTAATTTGTAGTGAACACAGAGGTACAGTTGAGTTCAATGCATTTTCGTTTCGTGTGTTGGTACACTGATTGCTGTTGTTTGCTATGGGTTTATTTATAGAATGTCAGCAGTAGAGTGTTGATGTTCACATTGTGAAGTTGCGTTTTAGTTTACCATGACGCTTTCATTATAATTCGTTGGCCTAGTGTACTGTACCGTAACGTGTAAACATCCCGCACGTATTTACACATTCTGAGTACGCCGATATGGCAACAGCCTTGCCACTGTGGATACACCGGTTCCCGTTAGATCACCGTAGTTAAGCGCTGTCGGGCGTGGCCGGCATTTGGATAGGTGACCATCCAACCGCCATGCGCTGTTGGCATTTTTCGGGGTGCACTCAGCCTCGTGATGCCAATTGAGGAGCTACTCGACCGAATAGTAGCGGCTTCGGTCAAAGAAAACCATCATAACAACCGGGAGAGTGGTGTAATGACCACACGCCCCTCCTATCCGCATCCTCAGCTGAGGATGACACGTATGGTCCCGATGGGCCACTTGTGGCCTGAAGACGGAGTGCTGAGTACGCCAATATGATATCTGTTTTGTAATGGAAATGCTGCTGCTGCTTGAAAGGAGTACGGCTTACGGTTTCCCAACGGCAGACTACCAGATTCAAGGGTGTTCAATCGTGTGTTCAGTACACCATATGACACTGTCCAGTGCCCAGCACACATATTGCATCTGAGCGTGTAAATGAAGTAGAAGGTGAAACATCCCCGCCGGCCGAAGTGGCCGAGTGGTTCTAGGCGCTACAGTCTGGAACCGTACTGCCGCTACGGTCGCAGGTTCGAATCCTGCCTCGGGCATGGATGTGTGTGATGTCCTTAGGTTAGTTAGGTTTAAGTAGTTCTAAGTTCTATGGGACCGATGACCTCAGCTCTTAAGTCCGATAGTGCTCAGAGACATCTGAAACATTTTTTTAAACATACCCTTTGAAAAATTAATGAATTACTGTGCTGATAGACCTCTACATTATTTGACTTTCAAACAGCTGAACAAAACTGAACGTACTGAGATATTACTCTCTTTACTTATTCTGATCAACACTAAACTGACACACAATATTTTTAGCGCAACGCAATCTGACTTTCAAAAATCCCTACAAAAGAATGGCCCTGACTAACAGTAACCTTTACCTTCCATGAATCACTTACCTCACAAAAATCTTCGTTACTCGAACTACTGCAATGCAGCGAGCGCCACTACTACCAGCTAAATAAAAGATTCAAACTACTGAAGGCACTAACTACTGATAGGCATAGTTAGCAAATGAAAGATTTTGATAGAGAACAATGTATTTACCTTAATAGTGTTCAAAAGTCATAATATATACAGGGTGTCACCTAATGTTACCGCTGGATATATTTCGTAAACCACATCAAATACTGACGAACCGATTCCATAAACTGTACGTGAGGAGAGGGGCTAGTGTAATTGTTTAATACAAACCATACAAAAATGCAGGAAGTATGTTTTTAACACAAACCTACGGTTTTTTTTAAATGGAACCACGTTAGTTTTGTTAGCACATCTGAACATATAAACAAATACGTAATCAGTACCGTTTGTTGCATTGTAAAATGTTAATTACATCCGGAGATATTGTAACCTAAAGTTGACGCTTGAAACCTCCAACGTTCAGTTGCGTGTTATAACAAACACGGGCCACGGTCGGCGAGCAGCATCTGCAGGGACACGTTTACGATGACGACCGTGTTTACGAGTGTGGCTGTAGTGCACTGTTGTGGTTTGGTCTAGCTGTCGCAGTGTCCGCATGTAGCGCTTGCTACTATTGTTATTCTGCATTCGTCTCCGCACGCAGACCATCTGTAGTACACCGTGTTACCAGACGTCTGTGATAGTGTAGTGTTGTAGGAACTGTGACCATGGAGTATTCGAACTCTGAATAGGCGGAGATGATACTCATCTATCGCGAGTGTCGACGAAATGCAGCTGGAGCCTGCAGGGTGTATGCAGAACGGTACCCGGACAGAGAGCATCCAACGTGCCGCACATTGCAAAAATCTACCGCCAACTGTATGCAACAGGTATGGTCGTAGCACGCAAACGGGTCCGTAACAGGCCCGTCACAGGAAAAGCGGGTGCAGTTGGTGTGTTAGCTGCTGTTGCCATGAACCCACACATGAGTACACAGGACATTGCGAGAGCCGGTGGACTGAGTCAAAGTAGTGTCATGCGCATACTGCATCGTCACCGCTTTCACCCGTTTCATGTGTCGCTACACCAGCAATTACATGGTGATGACTTTAATCATCGAGTGCAATTCTGTCAATGGGCATTAATAGACAATGTGTTGCAGTTCTACCTGTTTACCAATGAAGCGGGTTTCACAAACCACGGGGCAGTGAATCTACGGAACATGCATTACTGGTCCGTGGACAATCCTCGCTGGCTCAGGCAGGTAGAGCGACAGCGACCGTGGACTGTAAATGTATGGTGCGGAATCATTGGCGACCACCTCATTGGTCCTCACTTCATTGCAGGAGTCCAAACAGCTGCAACATACATCGCGTTTCTACAGAATGATCTGCCAACGTTGCTCGAAAATGTCCCACTGGAAACGCGTCGACGTATGTGGTATCAGCATGATGGTGCACCTGCACATTCCGCAATTAACACTAGGCTGACCTTTGACAGGATGTTCGACGGGCGTTTCATAGGACGTGGAGGACGCATAAATTGGCCAGCCCGTTCTCCTGATCTTACGCTTCTGGACTTCTTTCTGTGGGGTACGTTAAAGGAGAATGTGTACCGTGATGTGCCTACAACCCCAGAGGATATGAAACAACGTATTGTGACAGCCTGCGCGACATTACACCAGATGTACTGCGGCTTGTACGACATTCATTACGCCAGAGATTTCAATTGTGTGCAGCAAATGATGGCCACCACATTGAACATCTATTGACCTGAGATGTCGGGACACACTCTATTCCACTCCGTAATTGAAAACGGAAACCACGTGTGTACGTGTACCTCACCCCTCATGGTAATGTACATGTGCGTCAGTGAAAAAGACCAATAAAAAGGTGTTAGCATGTGGACGTAATGTGCTGTTCCAGTCTCTTCTGTACCTAAGGTCCATCACCGTTCCCTTTGGATCCCTGCGTAATTCGGTGCTCTCCGATACACACGATCGAACAGCGGAGGAGTGGTACTCAAGCGTCAACTTTAGGTTACAATATCTCCGGATGGTTCAAATGGTTTAAATGGCTCTGAGCACTATGGGACTTAACATCTTAGGTCATCAGTCCCCTAGAACTTAGAACTACTTAAACCTAACTAACCTAAGGACATCACACACATCCATGCCCGAGGCAGGATTCGAACCTGCGACCGTAGGAGTCCCACGGTTCCGGACTGCAGCGCCTAGAACCGCAAGACCACCGCGGCCGGCTATCTCCGGATGTAATAAACATTTTACAATGCAACAGACGGCACTGATTACGTATATGTTCAGATGTGCTAACAAAACTAATGGGGTTCCATTTAAAAAACGTAGGTTTGTTTTAAAAAACATACTTCCGTGCATTTTTTTTATGGTTTGTTTAACACTAGCCCCTCTCCTCACGTTCGGTCTGCGGAATCGATTAGTCAGTATTTGATGTGGTTTACGAAATATATCCAGCGGTAATGTTAGGTGACTCACCCTGTATATCAGTTCATGACATCCAGTCTTACAAATTTACTGTCTCTGATGGACTCACGTCCAGATCATCCGCTCTCAAAACTCCGCCATCTCTCTCCCCACATCCACCACTGCTGGCGACCCACCTGCAACTGCGCAACGCTACGCGCTGTTCACATACAGCTGCCCAACAATACAATAGCGAATATTCCAACAATGCAAATCAGCCACAGACTTCATACAGCACAGTCAGTGATTTTCATATAGAGCGCTACGTGGCGTTACCAACATAAAAACCTGAACAGCCCACTCAAAAAGACATTATTCAGTCGGTAGAACGTAGTCATTCAAGAGGCCAGAATTTCTGCACGTATCGGTGTTTCAGCGACAAGAGTATGGCGAACATTACGTATGCTCTGGTTCCATCCAAGTAAATTACAGCTTATTCAACACTTTCGAGCACGAGATGAAGATAAACGATTGGAATTTTGTCTTTGGATGTTTGAAAATGTCCAGGTAAACCCATTTTTATTTTTCACTGATGAAGCCACTTTCACCCTTGACGGCATCAGTTGCACTCTTAACTCACCTCAGTGATCTGAAGAAAACCCACATGCCAGTCTGGAAACACATTTTCAAGAACGCTTTTCTTTAAATGTGTTGTGTAGTCTGACAGACAATCAATTCATTGAGCCTATTGTGCTACTGCATCGTCTTACAGGACGCACGTATCTACAGTTTCTTGAAAATGAGGTTCCACCATTATTGAATGAGATTCCCTTGGCTACGAGAATGAGTATATTCGTCCAACATGACGGGGCTCCGGCATATTGTAGTCGTCAAGTGACACATCATCTAAACCTAACATTCCCTGGAAAATTGATCGGTAGATATGGGCACGTTACTTGGCCACCAACGTCCCCGGACCTTAAACTTTTGGGTTTTTGCCTGGGTGGATGGTTGAAAGGCGAAGTCTACAAAGAAAAAGTAACCACAAGAGCTGATTTTATCGGATTATGAATAGTGCAGCCTGTAAAAGAGAACACAAAGACGACCTCAGAAGAGCTACACGTGGTGTTATCAAAAGAAGTCAAAAGTGCGTTGTAACTGGCCGTGGAATTTTTGAAAATCGAATTTGAACGTCCTCATTTGCCTTTTTTTACATTTTGTTTTCTTACATATCAAACACTGTATCTCAGTACTCAATAAAAATTGGAACCTTTTATTGCAATTCGTCTGTACTACCACCTTCTACAATATTTACGATTCTTCCTGAAACTTGCTATAGATTCTAATCGTCTTTTTTTAAACCAGAGTATTGAGATATTATCTGATACTATTACCTAACAATCCAAGAATACTACAGTCTACCATTCCATGTCTATATCCAATAAAAAATGTAACACTCATGTATTCTAATTTTAGAAGTCATAACCAGAAAAGACATCACGATCAATACCAAATGATCTAACATTACCCACCCCTAAGTAGACGAGTTCCCGAATAATCTTAGGGACACTTATATGAAAACTTTAATAGGTCTCCTCGACATTGTTTAGAGCTGGAGACAGCTTTCGGTACACATGGGGCTGATGAGCTTGCACAAATTCCGAGATAATGCTTGGGATGGATCATCCTGCATTAGGCCCAACGCACCGGCCGCCCCCGGCGCTTCTGCCGTCCCCACCACCGACCGTTCTTCCAACGACGGCTCGGGAAGGGAATGATTAGCATATTTGTGAAATTGTATAACTGTGTGATTACAGCAGTGTTTAAGTGTTAGTGTGGCCATTTGGGAGATATAATATATCTTCTGGGTGGGTGTGGGTCTGTATCAAGCAAGCAATACCAGCATATTTGTACTTGCACATTTCCATATGGAATATTCAAAAAAGTGGATAAATATCGAAAAAAATTGGCAAATATCAAAACATTCAGTAGGAAATATCAACACTATATGATCACATAGGATATCTGCATTTATACATAGAGTGTACTCGAGATGTGATACAAGCTCCAAGTTTCTGGGGCAGAACTCTTGGACGCTTCCGTAGAAAGCTATGAGTCATTTATTATGATCACTGCTCGATATGCCTCCTAACTGACTGAGATGTGTGCCAAAGGTTGCGAAAGCAATCTCATAGTTACCACCTTGGAAATAAATGTATGGATTTTGTTACTACCGCCCTATGAACCTTGGACCTTGTCGTTGGTGGGGAGGCTTGCGTGCGTCAGTGATACAGATAACTGCACCATAAGTGCAGCAACAACGGAGGGGTATCTGCTGAAAAGCCAGGCAAACGTGTGGTTCCTGAAGAGGGGCAACAGCCTTTTCAGTAGTTGCAGGGGCAACTGTCTAGATGGTTGACTGATGTGGCCTTGTAACATTAACCAAAACGGCCTTGTTGTGTTGGTACTGCGACGGCTGAAAGCAAGGGGAAAATACAGCAGTAATTTTTCCCCAGAACATGCAGGTTTTACTGTATGGTTAAATGATGATGGCGTACTGTTGAGTAAAATATTCCGGAGGTAAAATAGTCCACCATTTGTATTTCCGGGCAGGGACTACTCAGGAGGACGTTGTTATCAGGAGAAAGAAAACTGGCTTTCTAAAAATTGGAGCTCAGAATGTCAGATCGCTTAACGGGGCAGGTAGGTTAGAAAATTTAAAAAGCAAAATGGATATGCTAATGTTAGATATAGTTGGAAATAGTGAAGTTCGGTGGCAGGAGGAACAAGACTTCTGGTCAGGTGAATACAGGGTAACAAACAGAAAATCAAATAAGGGTAATGCAGGAGAAGCGTGGGTAAGATACTACGAACAGCATAGTGAACGCATTATTGTTGCCAAGATAGACATGAAGCTCACGCCTACCATGGTAGTACAGTATTATATGCCATCTAGCTCCGCAGGTGATGAAAAGATGGAACAAATGTATGATGCCATAAAAGAAATTATTCAGATCGTTAAGGGAGACGAAAATTCAACAGTCATGGGGGATTGGAATTCGATAGTAGGAAAAGGAAGAGAAAGAAAAGTAGTACGTCAATATGGACTGGGATTAAGGAATGAAACACGAAGCCGTCTGTCAGAATTTTGCACAGAGCATAACTTAATCATGGCTAACACTAGGTTTAAGAATAATGAAAGATGGTTGTATACGTGGAAGAGGCCGGAGATACTGGAAGGATTCAGATAGGTTACATAACGGTAAGAGAGAGATTTGGGAAGCCGGTTTTAAATTGTAAGGCATTTCCAGAGGCAGAGGTGAACTCTGACCACAATTTATAGGCTATGAACTGAAGACTAAAACTGAAGAAACTATACATAGGAATTTAAGAAGATAGGATAAAATGAAAGAAGCAGAGGTTGTAGAGAGTCTCAGAGGGAGCGCTAGCGCACGATTGACAAGAACAGGGGAAAGAAATACGGTAGAAGAAGAATGGGTAGCTTTGAGAGTTGAAATAATGAAGGCAGCAGAGGATCAAGTAGGTAAAAAGACGAGGGCTAGTAGAAATCCTTGGGTAACAGAAGAGATATTTAATTTAACTGATGGAAGAAGAAGATACAAAAATACAGTGTAAGGATGTGAGGCATATATCTCTAGGCGTGAGATAGATAGTGCCTACAGGAAAATTAGAGAGACCTTCGGAGAAAAGAGAACGACCTGTATGAATATCAAGAGTGCAGATGGAAAATCGGTCCCAAACAAAGAAGGGAAGGCAGAAAGGTGGAAGGAGTATATAGAGGGTCTATACAAGGCGATGTACACTAGGGCAATATAATGGAAAGGGAAAGGGACATAGATGAACATGAAATGGGAGGTATGACGCTACGTGAAGAATTAGACAGAACACTGAAGTCGAAAGAACGCCCCCGGAGTAGACAATAGCCTTCGGAGAGCCAGCCACATAACAACTCTACTATCTAGTGAGCAAGATCTATGAGGCAGGCGAAATAACCACAGACTTCAAGAAAAATATAGTAATTCCAATCCCAAAGAAAGAAGGTGTTGACAGGTGTGAAAATTACCGAACTATCAGTTTAATACGCCGCAGCTGCAAAATACTAACACGAATTCTTTACAGACGAGAAACCGCTAGAAGCCGAACTGGGGGAAGATCGTTTAGATTCCGTAGAAATATTGGAACACGCGAGGCAGTACTGATCGTACGACTTATCTTAGAAGTTAGATTAAGGGAAGCCAAACCTACGTTTCTAGCATTTGTAGACACAGAGAAAGCATTTGACAATGTTGACTGGAATACTCTCAAATTATGAAGGTGGCAGGGGTAAAACACAGGGAGTGAAAGGCTATTTACAATTTGTACAGAAACCAGATGGCAGTTATAAGAGTCGAGGGGCATGAAAGGGAAGAAATGGTTGAGGAGGGAGTGGGACAGGGTTGTAGCCTCTCCCCGATGTTATTCAATCTGTATATTGAGCAAGCAGTAGAGGAAAAAAAAAAGAAAAGTTCGGAGTAGGACTTAAAATTGATGGAGAAGAAATAAAAAACTTTAAGTTTTACCGACGGCATTATAATTCTGTCATAGACAGCAAAGGACCTGAAAGAGCAACTGAACGGAATGGACAGTGTCTTGAAAGGAAGATATACAATGAACATCAACAAAAGCAAAACGAGGATAATGGAATGTATTCGAATTAAGTCGAGTGATACTGAGGGAATCAGACTAGGAAATGAGAGAAAGTAGTAGATGAATTGTTCTTTTTCGGAGCAAAATAACTGATGGCAGTCGAAGTAGAATAGATATAAAATGTAGACTGGATATGGTAAGGAAAGCATTTCTGAAGAAGAGGTATTTGATAACATCGAGTATAGATTTAAGTGTCAGGAAGACTTTTCTGAAAGTATTTGTATGGAATGTAGCCATGTACGGAAGTGAAACATGTAGGATAAATAGTTTAGACACGAAGAGAATAGGAGCTTTCGAAATTTGATGGTACAAGAGAATGCTGAAGATTAGATGAGTATATCACGTAACTAATGAGGAGGTATTGAATATAGTTCGTGAGAAGAGGAATTTGAGGCACAACTTTACTAGAAGGAGAGATCGTTTGGTAGGATACATTCTGAGGCGTTAAGGGATCACCAATTTTATATTGGAGGGAAGCGCGGAGGGTAATAATCGAAGAGGGAGACCAAGAGATAAATACAATAAAGAGATTCAGAACGATGTAGGTTGCCGTAGTTACTCAGAGAAGAATCTGGCAGAGGAGAGAGTAGCATGTAAAGCTGCATCAAACCAGTAACTGGACTGACATCAACAACGTATACAGAGGAAGAGATAGAGATGGCGTCACAGTGGTACTTTGAAAAATAAAGTAATCATTATATAGTTGGGGTAATCGGTCGAGAGGAGATGTAGCGAGTAGATACCGGGGTAGTGGTAATGCCACGTATACAGATCATGAAACATCAGACCATGACTTCTACGTGGAAGGAAACTGCCAGGAAAAACAGGTGCATGATTTTGGGCAACAATAAGACAGTTTCAATAGCCAGTTGCAAAGATATGTAATAAGTTTACATTTCAGATCACACCCGACAGTGTACAAAGCTATCAGTAACCACCTCATACATTTTGTTAAGTGTCTAGACATGTGACTATGAGGAGCTTTTACGTACTCCTTGGCTAAAGACCATTGTAATATCATCCTGGGGGCTACAGTATACGACTACAGAATGGATCGTATGTTTGATCCAGTGCATGACTGTTAAAGTATCTTTGAACTATAACATACAGTATATACAGTGTGCTCCACTGTTCTCTGTGCCAATGAGTCCCATCAAAATCGCAAACAAAAGTTACTGCATGTGTGTCTCAGAACGTTTTTTCTAGTACAGTCACCTTAATAAAATCTAGTTGCATTGTTAGACTGTGCTACGGGAATTCCCTCAAATCATTCCGCTTCGTCATCAACGATATCGTGCTGCCGGTTCTTTAATGATATGTGAGAGGCGGATTCGTAGTTCTAATGGGTAATTTGGTGTCCTTTTTAATGTTGCTGTTGTGGTGTGTAAGTGTTACTGTAAAACATATGAAAATGTAACAGCAAGAATAACAGTATTATTTGAAAGAAATAAATAAACTCTGATGATTCTTATTTATGTGCTGCTGAGCCCGACTATAAAGAGTTTCAGTAATTCCATACTTGGCATTAAAATGTATGCACCAAATAACTAATATATCACACTACCACCTCTACCCAAAACAACTCTCTGTCGTAAATATTTCTATTTAAAGTCAGTGAAACACTACTTTTCGAAAAATTAATCTTACGCAGCAGCCATAATATTACCTCATTACGTAAAGTCTAAGATTGTTCTACTGAATGTTATTTTCACTTTTACAATAGAAAAATTATAAATTCCTGTGGGTTCTTGTCCTCGGAGTTCAAATATTGTAAAATCGATCTAAAGAATTAGTGTCTGATTATTTCTGCAGTTTAAAATTGTCGCTCCATTCGCTCACGTAATGGCGGCAAACAAAGCACAATCAGGACTGCTGCGGACACAAAACTTAACACATTCATAGTTGGTTATTTAGTTACGAATAAAAGTCCATACACTAGAATTCCATTTTGTAAATTTTACGTTATATTTTTCATTTGACCACTAATGACTATCTTTTACAATATTTAAAAGAACAGACCTCAGTTTATCCTCGTTCTCATCCGCTTCATACAACAAAGAGAAGAAGAACATGAGAAGGAAGAATTACACAGACAATACAAAAGCCAATACACTCTTTTACTGGTATTATATGTTATTATGTGGTTATTCTTTGTAGTGAACAGGTTATAAAATAATAAAACATATTGTTGTTAGCCGGCCGGGATGGCCGAGCGGTTCTAGGCGCTACACTCTGGAACCGCGCGGCCGCTACGGTCGCAGGTTCGAATCCTGCCTCGGGCATGGATGTGTGTGATGTCCTTAGGTTGGTTAGATTTAAGTAGTTCTCAGTTCTAGGTGACTGATGACCTGAGAAGTTAAGTCCCATAGTGCTCAGAGCCATTTCAACCATATTGTTATTATTTTACAATGTAACAAAAATCCGTAATATAATAATAAGTCTCTTCAAAGTGAAACGTCATTTTTTAAAAAACATTCGTCAACGGATAAGTCTCACGCATTGTCCCATACACTGGCGACCCAAAATATTCGCGTTGATATTACACTGCCCCTTGGGCTGAAAAAATACATTTGTTCACAGTTTTTTTTCAGTTCCCTAAGTCAATGCAACATATCGTTCAGTTTTCACTTTAGATAAAGAGTTTTTAAGTTTGCTACATATCGTTCGATTTTTGCTTCAGATAAAGTGTTTTTAAGTTCGCTAAGATTAGATAATGGTTAGATAAAACATCAAGTAGTATACCATATGTCTGGTGTGGATAGGGTAGTTTTAAATGGCTTCAGCAATTGTACAGTTTCGGAAAAGACTGCGGAGACTTTCCGGAGTTGCTTATCCCACCCCACTGGGTTAACTGGATCCGGAAAACCGGGAACGAAACCATTCAATGGGCTTCGAAAAAGTACAGTTATCTAAGTGTCAGGCTTTACATGTTCATTATAGAAAATATTAAATCTGTCAAAAGAGGACAATAAATGTTTAAAAGTTCACTGACGTTGAGTACCCAACCCTGTATCGAATTGCTGGATCAGAGGTCGAAGAGAGGTGGGGGCCGCTGTTGATGGAGGCTGCTGCTGGTTCGCCCCCAGCACGTCGATAGAATGCCGGCTGCTGTCAGCTGCACCATGTTCTCGTTCTAGTATTTCTGGCACAGTTCTTGCTTCCACGTTTCACGTTCATTTCGTCCAGTGTGGGTACAGAAATATCGGAAACTGGTGTCAGTGACAAAGAAATTTTTTATTTTATGATGTTGAAGAAGAAAGTTTATCTCCATTCATACGGATTCACTCAATTTATTTACGAAAGATGTTCTGCATACAAACACTGTTCGTTTAAGTAAATCACACATGTATCACACTGCACTTTTTTTGAGTCTGGTGTTCGTCGTGTGCTTTGTTTATTTCTCACTGTCCGTAAACATTTGCGCATGGCGCAGTGGATCCGGCGTTGCACTAGCATTGTTGGCGCGTAGCTGGCAGTATAGACTGTTTCAAGAGTTTACACTCGCGAGATTATCTCATTATATTAAAAGTGTGAGGTCTGTTCAAAAAAAAAATTATTTTGAATTTTATTAACAGTTTTCCAACGTCCAGTCGTTGCTGCTAACATATGCACTCGAAGAGCGTTCATATTATTACTGATCTGAGTGATTTTTCACAGCTTGATACTGTTTTAGAAAAAAAGAAAAAAACACTGTTTGTGCGTATCCACTTGATTTTTGAAGTTCTCGTGAGACACATAGCACAAATATTGATTACTGCTGGAGCCCATAATTCCACACAACAGAAAATCTTCATATCGCTTTACACGTACACAGCAATGATATTTGCTCATGTCTACATTTGGTTTTATGTCGAAACATGAAGACAAAAATTATATATTATACTGAGCGTCATATAAAAAATTGACTGAAAGAATCTTCTACATTTGTCTTGATCAATAGATCATTTTCAAACTATGTAGATTGCAGTACGTCTCCATAAGTTGGTATGTCTTATTTGTATATAGCCATTTGTTCTTATTCATTCTCAATCGATTAACTCTCATAATTAGTATTTAGAAACAGATGTCCATATTCGGTACACGTACTGGTAAGTAGCTCAACGAGCCAACGGCAAGGCAAAACCCGAACGTTAACAGTATCCAAAGTGGTACCCACGGGGGCAAGTGCTCCAAACAGAGCCAAATCGTAAGCGAAAACGTGGAATAGCATTCAACTAAGATCAGTTCGTGTGTGTGCACTACATAAATCAAGGTAAAGTACATTCATGAGTGATCCACATTCAAAGATGCTTGATTTACTTAATGTATATACATATTTACTCCAGTATAACCTAGGTAGAAATAATCAGAAAATCGTATTTACATTAAAACATTCATTGTAACTGTTTAACAATTTTAGTGAATGAACTTTCAGTATTGAAACGTCAAGGCTTTAAATTCTTTAATTGTTCCCTTATGGGAATTTAGAGTTGATCAGGAATTGAAATTTCAGTTAAACATATCATATGGTCACCCATGACATGAAATAAAGCCTTATGACCTGAGACACATAAGTGAAAGAAGTTACAATAAAACTACTCTATAACTACTATTTACATACACTCCTGGAAATTGAAATAAGAACACCGTGAATTCATTGTCCCAGGAAGGGGAAACTTTATTGACACATTCCTGGGGTCAGATACATCACATGATCACACTGACAGAACCACAGGCACATAGACACAGGCAACAGAGCATGCACAATGTCGGCACTAGTACAGTGTATATCCACCTTTCGCAGCAATGCAGGCTGCTATTCTCCCATGGAGACGATCGTAGAGATGCTGGATGTAGTCCTGTGGAACGGCTTGCCATGCCATTTCCACCTGGCGCCTCAGTTGGACCAGCGTTCGTGCTGGACGTGCAGACCGCGTGAGACGACGCTTCATCCAGTCCCAAACATGCTCAATGGGGGACAGATCCGGAGATCTTGCTGGCCAGGGTAGTTGACTTACACCTTCTAGAGCACGTTGGGTGGCACGGGATACATGCGGACGTGCTTTGTCCTGTTGGAACAGCAAGTTCCCTTGCCGGTCTAGGAATGGTAGAACGATGGGTTCGATGACGGTTTGGATGTACCGTGCACTATTCAGTGTCCCCTCGACGATCACCAGTGGTGTACGGCCAGTGTAGGAGATCGCTCCCCACACCATGATGCCGGGTGTTGGCCCTGTGTGCCTCGGTCGTATGCAGTCCTGATTGTGGCGCTCACTTGCACGGCGCCAAACACGCATACGACCATCATTGGCACCAAGGCAGAAGCGACTCTCATCGCTGAAGACGACACGTCTCCATTCGTCCCTCCATTCACGCCTGTCGCGACACCACTGGAGGCGGGCTGCACGATGTTGGGGCGTGAGCGGAAGACGGCCTAACGGTGTGCGGGACCGTAGCCCAGCTTCATGGAGACGGTTGCGAATGGTCCTCGCCGATACCCCAGGAGCAACAGTGTCCCTAATTTGCTGGGAAGTGGCGGTGCGGTCCCCTACGGCACTGCGTAGGATCCTACGGTCTTGGCGTGCATCCGTGCGTCGCTGCGGTCCGGTCCCAGGTCGACGGGCACGTGCACCTTCCGCCGACCACTGGCGACAACATCGATGTACTGTGGAGACCTCACGCCCCACGTGTTGAGCAATTCGGCGGTACGTCCACCCGGCCTCCCGCATGCCCACTATATGACCTCGCTCAAAGTCCGTCAACTGCACATACGGTTCACGTCCACGCTGTCGCGGCATGCTACCAGTGTTAAAGACTGCGATGGAGCTCCGTATGCCACGGCAAACTGGCTGACACTGACGGCGGCGGTGCACAAATGCTGCGCAGCTAGCGCCATTCGACGGCCAACACCGCGGTTCCTGGTGTGTCCGCTGTGCCGTGCGTGTGATCATTGCTTGTACAGCCCTCTCGCAGTGTCCGGAGCAAGTATGGTGGGTCTGACACACCGGTGTCAATGTGTTCTTTTTTCCATTTCCAGGAGTGTATTTTACAATGGTGCTTGTCACTGAGTATATTTTGTTACTTGTAATCAATGAACTGAAGTTCTTATTGCAAATATTTTTTAATGTACCTGGGACAGTAGAGTCTCTTTATACTTTGAGTATTGGTGTCTTGCAGTAAATAGCAACCGTCATGAGGAACTTAAACTCTCTTGAATGGCCCTTCACAAAGTAGATGCCAGTTTTTACTTTTTCTTCTTAACCAGTGATGGCTTAGGATGCGTTCTAACCAGTACTAGTTATTTATCTCATTACTTCATTCTTCTTCGTCCAAGAGACCGAATACAAAGCTTTACAATAGGTCTTGCGCGGGTACACTTTCATGTCATAAATATAACCTTTTATAACACCTGGGCGATCCATGAATACTTTTTCATAGTTAGGCAATAGATTTACTAATTGCCTAGCTTGGATTTTCTCAGTGCATGAAGCTTCCTTCACTTTCTCCTCAGTCATGGCAGAGATGTCACTCACATTGTTGTGAACACCGTCCTTTTGACTAGTATGCCACTCTTTTGGGTGGTCACACTCTTATACAAGCAATTTTTGTTCGCTGACCGCTACATTTACAGGTCTAGTCAGCTGAAGGCTTGCCTCGATTTCTCGATGTAGCTGTAAAGTTATCTTTCCCTCCTGGTACTTCAGTTCGCAGATTCCTCGTGCGAGATCTATTGCTTCTCTATCCCGGAGAAATTCGAACCCCAAAATTATTGGTACAGACAGATTTTCCATAACTAGGAACGTGTACTTGAGGCTATCATTTCCGAAGGAAAGCTTGTAAGTAGGCTGTTTAGGTTTTTTTATTGGTAACGCCACCTCAGTATGAAAATCACCGGCTGTGCCGTGTGCAGTCTGTGGCTGCTTTGCATTGTTGTAATACTCGCCATTGTAGTGTTAGGCAGCTGGCTGTGAACAGCGCGTAGCGTTGGGCAGTTGGAGGTGAGCCGCCAGCAGTGGTGGATGTGGGGAGAGAGATGGCGGAGTTTTGTAATTTGTCATGATATCAAGGTAAATACATTGTTTGTTCTCTATTAATATCTTTCATTTGCTAACTATCCCTATCAGTAGTTAGTGCCTTCCATAGTTTGAATCTTTTATTTAGCTGGCAGTAGTGGCGCTCGCTGTATTGCAGTAGCTTGAGCAGCGAAGATTTTTGTGAGGTAAGTGATTTGTGAAAGAGATAGTTTAATGTTAGTCAGGGCCATTCTCTTCTAGAGATTATTGAAAGTCAGATTGCGTTGCGCTAACAAAATATTGTGTGTTGAAAGTCAGATTGCGTTGCGCTAAAAAAATATTGTGTGTCAGGTTAAGCACAGTCGTGTAAACGTATTCAAAGGGGAAGTTTCATATGTCGACCCTTAGCCTAGGATACCTCACTGGAATCTTCTGATTTTTTTCTTGTAGTTTGTGTAATTAGTGTAGCTTTTGTTTATTGCTAGCGCGTAATTGTAGAGAATTTCCATTGTAGTTGTAGTTTTTTCATTGTTGTACAGTAAAACAGTTGTGGTATGCATGTAGATTTGCACCAAGTATTTCGCAGCTGCAATTAACTAGATATTATTTTCAGTGTTATGGTAATGTGTTCTCTTATTTTTGCTCTTGAAATTTTGTTTTTCTGTGTTGTCGTGTGAAACACTGTGACAATAATGGCGTGTGAAAAACGTAACACTAGGCTCCAAAGTAAATTGAGAAATGACAGCGAAGACGAAAGCAGTATGTTAGCGCCGCAGAATAATGAATTAACTAATGTTAATAGTAGTAATTTGGTAATTGCGCATAGGGAAATGGAGCGGGTTTCAAACAATGGCGTGGACAGTGAAACAATTAGTGAAGAGGGAAGCATTATCGATCGATCGGTCGGCAATAGCTCGCCTCAGGAAGCCGAAATGACACGACACGATCTCGCAAATACTGTAGATTCAGGTTCTGGGTCATCACCGTTTTCTCAAATGAGTCAAGACACATTTTCTGCTTGTCAAAATGTGAAGGTTGCCGGTGAAAATGCATTGCCAAAAAGCATAGAGAAACAGATTCCAGACACTAATACATTATTATTGCAATTAATGCAACAAATGGGACAAAATCTTCAAAAATTAGACACAATTGAGCAAAATCAGAAACAAATGGAACAAAATCAGAGTCAAACACAGCAACAGCTTCAAAAGTTAGACTCATTGGAGCAAACTCTTGAACAAACACGTGAGGATTTAACTAATGAGTTACATCACATTGAATCGAAATGTCAAAAAGTCTGTAACGACGTAAAAACACAAATTTGTGAGCATTTCCAACCTATTTTTTCGCGGCATGAAAATGCACTACAGAATCACGAAGTAGCCATAAAAGAACTGCAAACTACTGTTCATGAAAATCATGAGACCTTGCAAGCTAAATTTGACTCAGTTGCATCTACCGATTCGGTTACGCAACTTGCAAAAACCCAGGAAAACTTAAAAGACACAGTAGAAAGACACATGGAGGAAATTAGTACATTATCAGAGAAAGTAGTTGAACTTTCGGATCAGCTAAATAATTTATCTACGAAGGTAGATGATAATCTGAATGACACAAAACCGGTAGTCTTTAATGACACAGAAGAGTGCGAACAAATTAGGAAATTCAAACAAAATCAGAATCAAATTAATACGCAACACCAAAGAGAAAGCCGCGAAGTACAAGATCAGCTGACACAGGTAGTACAAGAATTACGTATTTCGGAGGACACTCGCGCCCCAATACGGGAAGAGGGACTTAGCAATATGGAACAGCCACAAAATAATAACACAGGACACTTCGGAAATTATGACAGAAATTGGCAAGGCACACCGAATTTTGAGATGGAACCGCCGACACGACGTAACAATGACCGGTATGCTACTCGCCGACACGATGATTTTGACTATAAGCTGTTCATTACTACACGTAAATTTAAAACATTTAAGAATTCTGCCAACGACATTCATCCACAAGCATGGCTCCATCAATTCTCTCATTGTTTTCCCCCTAACTGGTCGTTAGAACACAGATTAGAATTTATGTGTGGCTACTTAGAGAATGAACCAGCTGTAAGAATGCGATCGGTCATTCACGATTGCCACAGTGAAGGAGAATTTTACCATGCCTTCCTCTCCGCATACTGGTCTCAAGCCACACAAGACCGAGTAAAACATGGCATCATAATGATGAAACATTTCGAACAATCTGAATTCTCCAGTCTTGTGAAATATTTTGAAGACATGTTGCACAAAAATCAGTACCTGTCAAACCCATACAGCCCCTCAGAACTCATCCGCATTTGCTTAATCAAACTGCCTGAACATTTGCGACATATTATTTTGGCAGGACGTTGCAAAGACGACATTGAAGCTTTTCAGGGACTGTTACAAGAACTGGAAATTGACACTGACAATCGCGGAACGCAGGAGCACAACAATTACAGATCACATCCGTCGCAATTCCACGATGAAAGAAATAATAACTGGACGCGACAAGGCTATTCTCACAACACAAATCATGACCGAAACAGACACCACCCGTATAACAACCGTTGGCAGAGTAGTAATAATTACAGGGAAAGATCACCTCTCCGCGGTAATGACTATCACAGAGACAATCAGAGAAACAGACAATATGGGAACCAAAACAATTATTATTACGAGGGACAGAATAACTTTAGACGCAACGGTCCAGCGCGCAGTTACGATTCAGGGAGAAATTCTCCACCACTTAACCGACAAGAAAGAAACCACAGAAACTACCGACATGACGACAGACGATGTGATCGTAACGACAGACCTGAATTGCATCAGAACTGGCGGGATTCAAACAGAGCTGGGCCCTCTCGGCAAGGCGAATTTGTAGAAGTTCGGTCTCCTAATCCGAATAACGACGCGCGCCAGCAAAGAAACAGACAATGACTCGCACAGCAGGCAGCCGCGTGCGCCCGCTGGCTCCGAGAAAAATAACACAGACGCTAACCTTGAGAAAAATTCCAGTATTCTTTACCGACGTATACCACTTGATAATTGCGTTAAAGTTGAAACTCTGCGTACTAGGAAGAGCAAAGGTTTACACCACATTTCACATGTAACACCGTTTATTGAGAGATAATGTGCTTTTTTAACTTGAGATTTTAATGCAACATTTTGGTTTATTTGAAAATACATTCTGGATTTAAAGTGCTTTCTGAGAGATACTAGATGACACAGTGGTTAGTTTATGTGACAGCTACAGGATTTTATCACGACGTTACTAATGAGTGACAATTTACAATGTTGCTTTTGCGGTGTATCTGTTTTATATCTGCACAGTTTTTCGGCATTATTCAAGAAATTAAAACATGTTTTAGTAGTAACTTTTGTGGTATAGCAACAATGAGACAGCCTTTTCCGTAGCACAACAATACGTTACAGCACAATACTTTCTTCATCACAACAATAAGCGTAATAACTAAGATATCTATACGCAAAGCATTTCACTTTTGTGTATCATCAGGTAAGTACATTGACTTCTGCAGAACTTAGCTTTCGGAGGACGATAACTACGACACTTCCACAGAGATTATCTTACAACATGACGCACAGTTTAGCGCTACAGGACACGTATTTGAGTGATTAATTTTGTACTTCAAACTTTTATTTTTTAAGATTTTTAAATTGCAAAGAAAGTTTTCCGTCATACATTTCATTCCATTGCTGTAATTTGTAACACCTGAGGGTATAATTACATTTATCCTCAGGGGGGTACACGCTTACTTTGTGTATCATGTGTTTAGCACGCACAAGGAGCCCTAGCTAATATGGTATTTGCTTATACAACTTTACACATCGGTACCATATTTCTCTAACACAGAATTACACAGCTATCTGATTATTTACCTGAGAGAGACAAACATTTATTTTACAACATTAGTGACAGATGTTTACGTAATTACACCGTTGGATAACTTCACACTTACGAAATTGTATTTTGTCTGTACTTTGTCAACTGTTCATACTTTTTCAGAACCATTGTGATACTATGAGAGCGTTGAATGATGTATTTGGTATGAGATCATGATTTTTAAGGTACGTTTGAGGTAGATGACACTTTTGACATGAGCAGAGAATTTTTTTAGGTTTTGAAACTGTTGGAGGAAGCTATGACGATTTTGAGAGTTGACTGAGGTATTATGATGTTATTTTTACGACGACGATGTGTATTATGCTGTTGAGGTATGTTTATGATTAATAAGCTAATGTTATATGAAGAATTTGATTATGCTATGTATCTAATGATGAAGTATTGAAGAAGCGTCGACGAATTTATATATGTGTAATAAGGTAAGGAATAATGAATAGTGATTAGGGCACTCTGATTTGTGGAAAAGGTTGTTGGAAACCAAGATCGTACTATAAGAGTTATGAAATGTGTGTAAATGCGTGAATGTATCACAATGCCGACGAAAATTTTTTTGAACACTGTTATATCAATAAGATTTTGTTTCTACAGATTGGTAACGCAAATTCTCACCCTGTGAATTTTTGTAATATAAGACTGCCATTGTAGTGAAAACTGCTGTCGTAAATATTTCCGTACGAAAGTTAAGTGACCACCTGCACGTAATGCGTCGCGGGCACACAGCTGTGTCAGACGCCCAAAACAAAAAAAAAAAGGGCCATTATTGCGAGCCCCTTTTTCAGCGGCACAGGTAGAAAAAAAAAAGGGAGGCCATTACCCTTCCTTTGTAGAGAGCATCGCAAAAACGACAGGGTCGAACTTGAAAACGATGAGAAACATTTCACGGCTATTGTCGTGCTAATTGAGAGAAATGCCATATGGCTAGTGAATGACGTTTCACGCCTTGCTTTGCCCATTTTGTTTAATATCTAGTTTCTAGCTGCACTGCAGCACTGGTTAAAATAAAATTTTATAGATGTACTAATATAAATATTTTCTGTCTGCAGATCTATTAAATAATAATTTTGTAATCCACATTCTTCGAAAAAGGAGCTCTTGGAATGGAAAGAACAATAAGAAGGGACTAATACCAGGAACTGCATACATAATTTTCTTTTCAACTACTGAGTAATTTTTTGTAGAATTAGTTTTTGTGGTGCACCACTTTAATTACTTAGACATTAAGATGTGATTATACATTTCCCTTATCTGCATTGTTATCTTTAGTGTACTATTTTTTCTGCTTGAGCTATGTCATATTTAGGTATAAGTTGCTGCTGTTTGCCAGGCATAGTGTTATTGAATTTGATTTTGTATTATTCTGTTAAGCCAGTTTTACTAATGATTTATTTTTATATTTTTATTATTTGCTGCACATTGCCTTAGATTAGTTGTAATATTACAATTGCTTTGCTAATTTCTTAATACTGCTTGCTTCGCAAATCTGCGTTTTTTTTATTGCTGTTTATATTAATTGTTTTATGTGATGCTGCATTGCCTCGTCCCTTGGTATATATATCTGAGCTCAGTAGATTTAAGTTAGCTTAAGAGGGGGTAGACTATATAAGAAACTAACTATGATGAATTGGAAGAAATACATTGAAAATCTATAAGAAAATGGTTTGGCCAAAACAGTATTTTGAAATAGGATATGAACCAAAAAAAAGTAGGGTTTAGGGATAACAGGTTTAGGTAGGATTTTCTTGGAAATAAATGATGAAGTAAGATAATGGAAAATAAATAATGAGGTAAGAAATATGTGAACATATATATATATACAGAAAGCATGCTTGAATAGGATTTTTTTGGTGGAAACAAATGTGGAAATAAGACGAAAGATCTATGGAATGAAGTTTTTGGTTGGACTGCAGTACCAAAAGTTACACTGAAAACGAACCCTGTCCTTTCCATTGTGTTATCCCACTATGTGTTTGTGTACCCTTGTGTATTTGTTTTCTTCCTGTCTTTGTGTAGTTTCATAGAATTTTTTCTTCTTCTAATAATAAGCTACATTCACTATGATGAGGAATACTGTGATCCTCAAATATAATTTGCATTGATAATATGTTATTTACTTTGTAAAGATGTTTAGACATTTATCTGTTCTGTGTTAATGCTTAGGTGTGAAGTTGATGTTTCAAAAGTTATTCTGATCTTTTATGTATGAAATTATGTCATAATTCCTGTAACACTGATGTATATGTTTATTTCTATTCTTTTGTAAAGCCCCTATTACCGCAACTGTTATTTGTATTGTTATGTTCTTGAATGATGTGTTTTGTACCTTTGTTATTGTGTTCTTATGTTATAAAATTGTAATTGACACCAGGTCATCAAATTAAGTAACTTGTAAGTTACATTTCACTGCACACGTTTCTGTTGGTCATAGTATATGGACAATATGTGAGAAGTAGGGAGTGATAGTGTTTGCATGTGATTTAATGATTCAGCAAGGGACTGGATAACAGCATTGCTGGTTCTGAGGACAATTCCAAAAACTTTGTGAGTGCACAAGTGGTGGTTATGGACTTGCTACATTATCCGCAAGACTCTTCGATGGTGATTGTGCACCTGCACAGTCACAACAGATGGTTGCTGGCCATCTCTACAAGGACTACAGTGGGTCTACACCTTTGATGACTCACCAATACCATTATTTCTACAAGGACTGCAGTGGGTCTGCGCCTCTGGTGGCCCACCAATACCGTAATCTCTACCAGGACTACAGTGGGTCTGCTCTGTGATGACGTACACACCAATACTCTTCAAAACTTCGACTGACTCTGTTGTGGGTTTGCTCTGTTGTGGCCCATTACCTGTCAGCATGTCAAGAGTCAGCACTGTCTTTCCGTTGGAAGGACAACACTACTTCTTCAAGACTGCATGGAAATCCACTACGTCTGTGTGCATTGTCTTTTACTGCTCAGACTTTGAGAAAAACACTGCAATGTGATGAATGATCAGGACTGTCTTTATGGACTGTGAGAAAAAATTTTAGCTTTTGACCAACATTGTATCAATAAGTGTGTGCATTTGATTTCTTTGTTATTGTAATTACGATTATGAAAAATTTTAACAAATATGTGTTGCCCACTGCCCAACAAAATTTGTAAAATTTTTTTGTGGGGAGCATGGGGGCTATGTAAGTAGGCTGTTTAGGTTTTTTTATTGGTAACGCCACCTCAGTATGAAAATCACCGGCTGTGCCGTGTGCAGTCTGTGGCTGCTTTGCATTGTTGTAATACTCGCCATTGTAGTGTTAGGCAGCTGGCTGTGAACAGCGCGTAGCGTTGGGCAGTTGGAGGTGAGCCGCCAGCAGTGGTGGATGTGGGGAGAGAGATGGCGGAGTTTTGTAATTTGTCATGATATCAAGGTAAATACATTGTTTGTTCTCTATTAATATCTTTCATTTGCTAACTATCCCTATCAGTAGTTAGTGCCTTCCATAGTTTGAATCTTTTATTTAGCTGGCAGTAGTGGCGCTCGCTGTATTGCAGTAGCTTGAGCAGCGAAGATTTTTGTGAGGTAAGTGATTTGTGAAAGAGATAGTTTAATGTTAGTCAGGGCCATTCTCTTCTAGAGATTATTGAAAGTCAGATTGCGTTGCGCTAACAAAATATTGTGTGTTGAAAGTCAGATTGCGTTGCGCTAAAAAAATATTGTGTGTCAGGTTAAGCACAGTCGTGTAAACGTATTCAAAGGGGAAGTTTCAAGCTCTATCTGCGTTTGGAACTTCACCGTCTGTGACTTCTTTCCCAAAGCTCCTATAACTTTACAGTTGCTCACTGGAAGAACCGGTAATCTCTTGACTTGAATAACCCTCTTGAAAAATTGCCCACTTATCACTGAAATATTTGCGCCAGTATCAAGGAGAACTGAGGTAATAATTCCATTTACGGACGCATTAACTGTTGCTTGTATATATTCTGCTCTTTCATTACCAGAGACGGCATCTTCTTGATATAATTCATACTCTAATTTTATTACATCCTGATACCAAATCATATTAATTCTGTTGGGAATAGACGTAATGCCTTCATTTGGTAGTTCGGTCTCCTGACGAAGGCTTACAGGTACGGAATCTAGTTAGTCGGATTCTTTGTTGCTTGTTTCGTATCCGGTAATTTTCAACAACTTTTATATTCTTATATGTATATTATTAGATGGAGGTGGTCTGTTTGGATCCCACGTCTGTAAAAACTGACTGTTTGGTATAGGTACAGTCTGTATATAATTTACAAGCTGCCCTTGGTCTGCAAAATTGTAATGGGGTTGCCAATGACTTGGACCTGGCTGTTGCCAGTACTGATTATCATTACGCTTATTTTTCGATCTATCTCTGTATGGACTTCTCGATTTTCCGTCGTTGCTCTTTATTTTATTATTTTGATGGTTATTATTTGCATTCTCATTCGAATACTGCCTCTGATTATCACCGCATGTTGATAATCTCGGTTTCCTTGGTGATTGTGATTACTAGGATTGTCCTGTTTCTGGTGATAATTATCTTTTCCATTGTAATTGTTATTACCATTAAATTTATTTTTATTCTTCTTCGGACTATTTTCGCCCCTAGTACAGTTGTTCCCATTCGAAGAGCTTTTTACATTGGAATAGTTGGTATTATACTTTCCTGTATTTGAACCTTTTCGTACATCTTCCTGGACCAGGTCTAGCGAGTCTATTACGTCAGAAATTCTTTAAGGTGAGTGACCGTAACATTGAACAGCTTTTCCTTTATGTTAATCGGTAACCTTGCTTTTAACACTCTCAATAGATCTCGGATAGTAACCAGCTCGTCCCAATACCGAGTCATATTGATGTAGTTTTCAAAGTATTTTCGTAGAGAGCCCATCTTCGGATTACATACTTCTGCATTGTAAACAATTTTAAACAATTTTTATAAGTCTTTCTTATATCGAAGCTGACCAAAACTGATCAAGAAATGCACTGAAAGTTTGGCAAGTCTCGACAGCATACAATGCCCAAAGCGAAGCGTCCCCCGCAATATGTGGTACCACAAATTACATCTTCTTCCGTTCAAGATTTCCGAAGGGCACTTCTGAAGTTACATATAAATACAACTGGGAGGATATTCTGTTTGCTCTCTTCATTGAAAATCTGAAACTGATGATGTTCAATGAGGTTTTCCTCGTGCTTCATTGTACTCAAATACATGGATCGGCTCTCATTAACAGACGTTGTCCTCGTTTTGCTAAAGGTACATTCCGCTTCTAGTTTTGAGTTCCTAGTATGCGCCTGTGGCTTTTGGTAACAAAGGTTGGCTATCATGGCTTGACTTATCATAAATTGCAACAGGGATCGCTGGCAAACTTTGTGTATTATTCTGATTTTTAACATGACCAGTAGACAAATGTTGTGGTCTATTCTGCACTGCCACACTAGCAGTCGGCAAATGTTCAATTTTAGTTTCGCCGTCAGGACCAGATTCTTCATTACTGGACTCTGTTATTACCCCTAAATTTCGATTGTCTTGATTAAAAACTCTGGCTACCTCCATTTGTACTTGTTTCTTCACTTCGGTTTTCGTCACTTTCGGTTTTGATGACTCAACAACGAGAAAGGTGAGAGAAAAATTAAACCGACAGCCTTCTCATCTGTTTTCGAAAATTTTATTGAGAACTATCAGTGGAGTTACGATATTACATGCTTGTTCAAACGAGACCATGATTCCTTTCAGAGGTCAATGACGGTTCAGAATGCACAAACTCAACAAACCCAGCAGATACTGTATAAAAGTAATAAGTCTGACGGACTCGAGAATTCGCACGTGTATAATGCATATCTGTACGTCGTCAGAGGCAGTGACGGAGTAGGTCTCACTATCTAAGAGAAAAAACTATGGAAGCCATCTCTAGCACTAGTACGTTTATCGAAATGTGCCTATAATACACTTAGAAATATCATCTTTGATAATTGCTTTTTGTCGGTGGAAATTGGCCAGCGGTTGTGGGACATTGGACTTATGATGGCTGAGACCATGCTGATAAACAAGCCACTAGTCACCAGGGAATTTCTCCCAGATAACATCAAAGCAGTCGGTCCAAGCATCTATGGGTTCACCAAAAAGCTGACCCTTCTTTCCTATACACCGAAGCGGAACAAGGCTGTGAATCTCTTTTCTAAAATACACCATGATGCTTCGTCGATCAAAGGAATGACAAACCCGAAATACTTTTATTTTACAACTCAATGAAGTCGACATGAAATGCAGCAATTATTGGTGTAATAGACAGACTAGAAGGTGGCCACTGGTTATTTTGTTTCATTTGGTGTCAATAAGTTCCTGCAATATCTTCAAATGGCTTAACATCTGAGGTCAATAGTCCCCTATACTTAGAACTACTTAAACCTAACTAACCTAAGGACATCACACACATCCATGCCAGAGGCAGGATTCGAACCTGCGACCGCAGCAGCCCCGTGGTTCCGGAATGATGCAATGCCTTCCTTTTGCACAAACATAACAAGGACGAAGCTGCGTCGTCAAGATTCTGTTTCGTGGAAGTATTGGGCCTCTCTCTCATAAAACCCCACATGACAGAACCGACTCCAAACAAATTTATCAGGCGATTTACGAGCAATTATTGTCGGCGTAATAAGAACATATGACGATACTCACCAAACAAGACGAAACGACGAACCAGCTCAGCCAGTGACGAGACCAGTTCCAACCGACCCGCTCTTAAGCTGCCGACATTGTCCCTGCCAGAAGAAACGTATGACTGACCAAGAATGCGTGAATGCCAAACCCCAGTCTGCCTAAAATGCTCCAAGAAGCAGTGCAACAGGTGCGTATCAGGGCAGTAAATTATTACTGGTAGATAATTAATATTGAGATATTTCAAGCCACTTTTTGGTTTGTCTTAGCCGACCCTCTCTCAGAGATCCTCAGACGAGTGCCAACAGACAGGTCATCTGCACAAGTAGTTCTTGATGCATTGTCTCTTTTCACTCGTCTAAGGATCTTCGGTAGGCAATCGCCAACAGGCAACCCGTCGAGAAGTATCAGTAATTTTAAATCTCTGTAGTAGTTCATATTGTACATTGTTGAACGATGCCATTTGTATTTGTGTTAGCCGGCCGCGGTGACCGTGCGGTTCTAGGCGCTGCAGTCCGGAACCGCGGGACTGCTATGGTCGCAGGTTCGAATCCCGCCTCGGGCATGGATGTGTGTGATGTCCTTAGATTAGTTAGGTTTAAGTAGTTCTAAGTTCTAGGGGACTGATGACCTAAGAAGCAATGCCTTCCTTTTGCACAAACATAACAGAGCCATTTGAACCATGTTTTGTTTGTGTTAAAACCTCGCATTGTTAATAAAATTTCATAGGTTTCCGCGTGTAGAGTCACTTGAGTATCGTATCGCGCCATAATGTAAAAATCTTTATCGGAACATTGGCCTTCTTCTTCGTTTCTCCCCTACAATTTTTACGTTATGATGCGATACGATGGTCAGAAAATTTTTATTTCAGTCTCGCATTGTTGTTCAATTACTCAATAACACATTGCAGTTGCTGTTTCAAGACGTGTTTCGTATATTAATAATAAACACACATTATAAAACTACGCTTGCTTTAACTCCTGTACTTCCAGACACTCGCAAACTGTGTGTAAATGTTCCACAGGTTTGAGTGGCAACTTTTGGCATGAAATTTGCACTGCCTGACGTAAGTCTGTTAGACATTCTGTCGGGATAAGAACCCATAATTTTGCAGAATGTGCAAACTTGCAAGCCAAGCCACTAGTCCTCTACTACGCATCTCATACGATACAATTAAAATGTGCAGAAGATACAGCGTGTGTAAACAATACGATTCTTCAAATTTCCAAGCTCAGAACATTTGTAAGATTTCGTCGCATAAGGTTTTTTCCAGTAATACGTCGACAGCATTACTTACATACAGTACACTACCTCTTGTCCTTGTTCTGGTATGATAAACTCGCTTCGAAACATTGTCCAAAAATCTTTTATGACCCTCGTTTTGAAGATCGAATGGACTAATAGAGCGGAAAAAGTAGCAGCTCTGATACAATCCAGTAGCAGAACAACTGAGTTATTTATGAACGCGGCCCAAACAACAGAACGGAGCGCCGAGATCTACTGGTACCGAGCTGGCCTGAAGCAAGGGGTGAGAAGGTCCACATCGAACGTGGGGCTAAGCTGGGTTATTTCGGGAACGACCACGAGAGGGACTAGCCGCGTGGGAACCATCCGCGTGCTCGCAGGCCTCGTGGAGATAGAGGAACAAACGGGGGCAAAGGCAGCGTAAAGAGACGAGGCCAGAAGTACGTCTACAAAAGCGGCAGGAACCGTGCATACGGCAGTGCAGGAAATGGGCTGCTAACGCAGGCAGCCACAGAAGGGAAGAAAAAAAGAAGAGAGAGTTACAGAGAACCAGGAAATACAACACACTTGCTCACGAAACTACACCCGTGACTGCGGATGACACAGATATTTCCCGAGTAAATGCAAGGACATTAAAAAGAGAAAGAGAGAGAGAGAGAGAGAGAGAGAGACAGAGATCGTTGTGGTCGTGCAAAGCTGAAAGTAGCGAATAGTTCCCAGGTCGGGAGAGCTAAGTGCTTTTAGGGCTCTGACCGCGCTTGTCTAGGGCCCATCAGAACACGGGCTGCTGGTCCCGCAACGTGAACGTCAACAAGCCAGCTGCCGGCCGACCGACCCTAATAACAGGAGAGTTCGCATCGCACTCCAAACACAGAGCAGCACAGGCCGCCACGGTACACAAATCAAGAGGGGAGGCTCCATCAAAGTAAAACACGCAACACGTGTACTTCATTAGACTAGGTGGCAAGAGTTAACAGGCGACGGTATTAACCCTTAGCTGGGAACGTGCACGATACTTACAGTGTAGGAAATAATCGTCTTTCAGACAACTAAACCAACCTGTCATAAATTCTGGAAGTTTCCACTTTTTGTTTCAATGACTGACGTGCCATGTTTTCTCTTTTAGTACAGTTGTATTGTGTGAGACAAAAAGACGTAAATTTAAATACAAATTTATTGGTATTTGACAAAACAGGAAAAGGCGACGTGTTAGGTAATTGTTAAAAAGAAACCTTGTGATTTTTTTGTGTGAATAATAGCCATACAAAATATAAATACTTACCACACATGCGCTTCATTTGAAAAATTATATACAAAATGAAGGCGAATGGAATCACAAAAGCATTGTCATGAAAACAAAAATAGTCCGTAACAATATGGGCCTTAAACCAACTGCAACTAATAATAACGGGAAAATTATACTAACTAAAGTTCATGTGAATTCTAGGTACAGAATATTACATTGTAAATATAACTTGTAATAAGCAAACACAAAAAAGGATGCGCCATAACACTAAAGTAAGGAGCCGTACGAGAACTAGAATGAATTTCATATAAATATATGAGCTGTTTCTAGCAATCACTCACAATTATCAGAATTACTTGATAAATGCAAAATAATTCTTTTTGTTTTCGTTACTGATACGATGTAAACGTAATCCATTACGAATTATCTAAATGCGTAGAAAAATAGAGGAGAAATCAAATGTGTGCAGAAACTTCGATCGGCTTGAACCACAATGCGACTGTTGGCTGCAGATTCAAAGATGGGCGCCCACAGACCACACCTGACTTCAACGATTCTGCGCTGGTGGCTTGTAGGTGAAAGTGACATTGTTCGAAGTAAGAGACGTTGGGTTTAATATGAATAAAATAATAAGACATTGGACTGATAAGGAAGTGACTTTTGCTTGGTCTTTCATTTAAAACTATGATAAAACCAGCCCCGTCGGGAAAGTGGACATTACTGCACCATCAGAAATTATGTCAAGATCTTTGGCTTTGGCGCACTGGATCATATCGAAGGTATACGATGAGTAGACTGATCAGAAATGATTAAGTGATACCCAGCATTAGCTGGGAAAAGAAGATACTGAACATACTGACTAGACAAGAGCTAGGATGGTTCGACATGTTATAACATATACGAGAATATCATGTATTATACTATGAAGCGTCTTAGATTGGGACCACATGGCCATTGCATTTTTGTAACATATTTATGGTACGTGACGTTAAAAACTCAAATGTACCTCCCCCAAAGTACTTTAATTTAACTTTCAAATTTCCTCGAGAAAATCGACTTTGTAGTCCTGCAATCACATTTAATATGCTAAAATAAGATATAAACTTTTGGACGAGCCTTTAGGGCTCTGTGGTAGATTACTCATTTACTAATTGCAGAGTGTGTCTTCGATTCCAGGCAGAATCGAATTTTTAAACAAACACGCAGGTTCTACGAGTGTTTCTGTGAAGCGTAGAATAAATAAAACGCAAGACACACGTAATTGCTAGATCTAGTCTCGTATCGGTTATTTTTCGTTTTTTACCTTTTAATTCTAATATCTACGTCATTAAATAATTCATCAAATATATGGTAATTAACACATCTAATCATCATTTTTATGAAAGTACACTTCTTCGTATTTCTACGAGGGTAAGCGAAAAGTAATGCTTCCGAATTTCCTACGGGAAAACTACTACAGAGTTTTAAAAATAGCAAACGTTATTAACGAACTACATCTTTATTCTTCATGTCCCCGTATTTATTTCTTAATAAAGCCACAATGGTGACGAACACATTTCTGCCAGCGCTGAACCACTTTGTTGATACCACAACTTTAGAATGACTTTGTATGCGTATGAATGCTTCACCCAAGGTATAACTTAGCTAGTCACCTATGACGGTTCATGAAATTGTGTAAATGGTAGTTTTGTCTCCATAACTTTCCGTGACGCATCTTATAAACGAGCAGACACCATTGGTACCAACAACTGATAAGATTGAAAGTCGTTTAATCCTAGCATCTCGCATTGATCCTGTAGTTCGAGAAGGATCTCTAGGGTGTGTTCAGTATCCCTGCTACATTTAAATTATAGGAACCCTCCTACGTGTATTAACCCTTCCAAGGAGTCACGTAACTTCCAAATAATTCAGAGCGCACAAAAGACAATTCCTCCCAATTTTCATATCCTTGCAAAAATGTCCATCAAATATTCCGTAATCTTACTCAACATAGTGAAACGTCCCCTTAGAAAACTTTATGAATGACTGTGCTGATAAACCTCTCACATTATTTGCTTTTCAAACAGCTGAGCAAAACTGAACGTACTCAGACATTACTCTCTTTACTTATTCTGATCAACACTAAACTGACACACAATACTTTTAGGGCAACGCAATCTGACTTTTAATAATCCCTACAAAAGAATAGCCCTGACTAACAATAACCTATACCTTTCACAAATCACTTACCTCACAAAAACCTTCGTTACTCGAACTACTGCAATACAGCGAGCGCCACTACTGCCAGCTAAATAAAAGATTCAAACTACTGAAGGCACTAACTACTGATAGGCAAAGTTAGCAAATGAAAGATTTTGATAGAGAAGAAACAATGTATTTACCTTAATAGTGTTCAAAAGTCATAATATATATATCAGTTCATGACATCCAGTCTTACAAATTTACTGTCTCTGATGGACACACGTCCAGATCATCCGCTCTCAAAACTCCGCCATCTCTCTCCCCACATCCACCACTTCTGGCGGCTCACCTCCAACTGCGCAGCGCTACGCGCTGTTCACATCCAATTCCGACAATGCAAACCAGCCACAGACTGCACACAGCAGTCAGTGATTTTCATACAGAGCGCTACATGGCGTTACCAACATAAAAACCTAAACAGCCTACTTACAAAAGGTACAAAGGAAGTAACTGCAAAGAAACCGTGGGTAATAGAAGAAATACTTCATTTAATTGACGAAAATGTTAAGCGCAGAAATGTCCAGGGAAATTCAGGAATACGGAAATACAAGTCGCTGAAGAATGAAATAAATACGAAGTGCAGGGAATCTAAGACGAAATGGCTGCGTGAAAAATGTGGAGAAATCGAATAAGAAATGAATGTTGGAAGGATTGATTCACCATATAGGAAAGTCAACACGACCTTCGGTGAAATTAAAAGCAAAGGTGGTAACATTACGAATGCAAAGACAATCCCACAGTTAAACTCAGAGGAGAGAGCGAATAGGTGGAAAGAGTACTTTGAAGGCCTCTAAGAGGGAAAATACATGTCAGATGCTATAGAGGAAGAAGCAGGAGTTGATTTAGAAAAGGTCGGAGATCCAGTGTTAGACCCAGAAGTTAAGAAAGCTTTGGAGGACTTAAGATCAATTGAGGCCGAAGGGATAGTCAACATACTATCAGAATTTCTAGCATCACATGGGGAAATAATAAAACGACTATTCACACTGGGGTATAGGATGTATGAGTCTGACAGCATACCATCTGACTTTCGGAAAAATGTCATCCACAAAATTCCGAAAACTGCAAGAGCTGACAATTGCGAGCTTAACAGCACATCCATCCAAGTTGATGACAAGAATAATATACTGAAGAATGGAAAAGAACATTAAGAATTTGATAGTTGACGATCAGTTTGGCTTCAGGAAAGGCAAAGGCACCAGAGAGGCAGGTCTGACGTTGCGATCGATGATCATGATAATGAAGATAATAAAGAGAAATCAAGACACGTTCATAGGATTTGTCGACCTGGAAAAAGTGTTCGACAATGTAGAATGCTGCGGGAAGTTCGAAATCCTCAGAAAACTAGGGGTAAGCTATATTGAGAATCGGGTAATATACAATATGTACAAGAGCCAAGTGGGAATAATACGAGCTGGTGACCAAGAACGAAGTGCTCGCATTAAAAAGTATGTAAGACAAGGTTGTAGTCTTTCGCCCCTACTGTTCAATCTGTACATCAAAGAAGCAATGATGGAAATAAAATAAAGGTTCAGGAGTGGAGTTAAAATACAAGGTGAAAAGATATTAATGATAAGATTAGCAGATGACATTGCTATCCTGAGTGCAAATGAATTACGTGATATGCTGAATGGAATCAACAGTCTATTGAATACAGAATATGGATTAAGAGTAAATCGAAGAAAGAAAAAGTAATGAGAAGTAGCAGAAACGAGAAGAGCGAGAAACTTAACATCAGGATTGATTGTCACGAAGTAGATGAAGGTAAGGAATTCTCCTACCTAGGCAGCAAAATAACTAATGATGGGCGGTGTAAGGGGGACATCAAAAGCAGACTAGCACTGGCAAAGAGAGTATTCCTGGGCAAGAGAAGTCTACTAGTATCAAAGTATGCTTTAATTTGAGGAAGAAATTTCTTAGAATATACGTTTGGAGCACAACATCGTGTGATATAGAAACATAGACTGTGGGAGAACCGAAACAGAAGAGAATCGAAGAATTTGAGATATGGGGCTACAGACTAATGTTGAAAATTAGCTGCACTGATAAGGTAAGTGAACCGTGATTTATTTTCAAAGAATATTCTAAAGAATTTATTTTATTTACTAGCGATTCATCAAGAACATTAACACATTTAATCACACTATGTAAGCATGGAAGTAGTTGCCAGCGAGTAACTGATGAAATCGTAACCAAATTCCTTTTAACAAATGGGAATTTTATTCACTTTAATAGTGCCTGAAAGCATTTTTTAAAGAATAATCAGGAAGCACCCTCTAAATGCCGGCTGGAGTGGCCGTGCGGTTCTAGGCGCTACAATCTGGAGCGACCGCTACGGAGTAAGGTTCGTATCCTGCCTCGGGCATGGATGTGTGTGATGTTCTTAGGTTAGTTAGGTTTAATTAGTTCTAAGTTTTAGGCGACTGAGGACCTCAGAAGTTAAGTCGCATAGCGCTCAGAGCCATTTGAACCCTTACAATTTATTCAGAGGCAGAAAAAACAAGTTTTGACAGTATGAGTTTTCGGGCAGAGAACCTTGCCACTCCCTTTTGACACTGCCGTAGTTACGACCGCTCACAACAGCCTCTGAAAGACTACACTGGTGCAAATCTGCAACACACCAGATAACTTTAAACTCAGAGTTTTAACAATTTACACAAGCACACAAACTATGCACCACCCATAGGAGGGATGGAAATGGTATAAACACTAACAATTAAAAATATTAACCTTTCCACCGAAGGTGCAACTTGATTTTAACTGCTGAGAAAAGTCTTACGGTGAAAGTGTGGCAACTTTATATAGTAAAATGATCATTTAAAAAAGAGCCAATGAAATGCAATCTTATATAAAATTCTACAAGGTTGGCCAAACAAGCCGGCCTTGTGGCCGAGCGGTTCTAGGCGCTACAGTCTGGAACCGCGCGACTGCTACTGTCGCAGGATCGAATCCTGCCTCGGGCATGGTTGTGCGTGATTTCCGTAGTGTAGTAAGGTTTAAGTAGTTCTAAGTTCTAGGGGACTGATGACCTCAGATGTTAAGTCCCATAGTGCTCAGAACCATCTGAACCATCTGGCCAAACAATAGTTAAGATACTCTACAGTACACAGATACCGCCTCTCAAGATCATAGGAAATAATATCAAAGTTTCCAAAGATCAAAACATATTTCAGGTACTAGGCCGTTACACTCCAAGAAATAAATTCGTTAACACACCAAGTCTGACAAACATGACACAGGCAGCTACTAACCTATGGTAGATTGATAGGGAGTTTACCGAACAACCCGAAGCGCAGGTTGCTCTAGCCCGCTCCTACTCCACAAGGGAAAAACGGACCACCCAATTTATAAACAACCACCTTCCCGCGGGTGGGCAAACGGAGAAGAATGGTGGGGCGACCCCATAGGAAAACGGCTGTTAACCTCGCCAAGAAAACAAGTGGAATTTAACAAGAGTAAATCAAAAAAGATATCACCAATCACTTCACTTCTAATAAACTATGATTTCTCGAGAAGACCTGGCGCAGCACCCCCAAATCGCTCTCCCGAACCGTCCGCTGCCAGCCGCTTCAACGGACGGAGGAAGGCGCGCCGATCTCCCGTCTCACGGCGTCGCAGCTCGCACCGGCCAGACTGATGTCGTGGTTTGACTCCTGCAGCTCTCGTGTCGACCGCGAAGTCACTACCCCTCGCTATACACCGCGGCCCACTGGACTCACGTGGCAACCTCACATGTGCCGACGCTCAAGACGGTCCATCATCTTGTCTCTTAGTGCGCGACCGACCAACCGTTCGATCCAACCGCCAATGACCATTGCCTGAGCAAAGTCGAGCAGACTGGCGGCCTAACGCGCACTTATTGGCGGAGTGGAAAGACACTCATTTTGCCAGCTTTAAAGGTTGATCCGAACGACAGACATATTAGCACTCCGAACGACAGACAGATACTAACTGCCTAACAAATGCGGACGAGAGACAGACTAGCAAGCTGGGGACGAGAGACTGACCCAGATTGAATGACTGGCGAGCTCATAGCGCCCCTTAAATACACGTGAACAGGCAACCTTTCCCCCTTCCCCACCAGAGAGAGACACCAAAGCTGCGATTGCCACAGCGGCGCCACCGCCAGAAACGGAGGGCGACTGGTTCACACTACACGCTACGGCGCGCTCATCAAAACATCAATTTCTACCACGGCTCAGCAAGGACTGAGGAGGAGGTGCTGAGCAGGATAGGAGAGGATATAAACATGTGGAAAACATCGAAAATGAGAAGGGGCAGAATGTTAGGACGTCTGTTAAGACATCAGGGAATGACTTCCATGGTAATAGAGGGTGCTGTAGGGGGCAAAACCTGTAGAGGAAGAGAGAGATTGGAATACATCTAGCAAAGAATTGAGGACATAGGTTGCAAGTGCTACTCAGAAATGAAGAGGTTGGCACAGGCGAGGACTTCGTGGCGGGTCGCATAAAATCCATCAACACTGAACAGCACTTGCCTGTGGTCTTGCAAACCCTTCTCTTTATTCTGTAATTAAGTGATACATTTCTCAAATTTTTCTACTTCCTTGAGGCTATGCAAAACTTGAGGTCTGCTCATATGAAGCAACATTCGAGCCAAATTCTACCAACCTGAGAAGGTGAGAATTTACTAGCCTGTAACTGAAGGTAACTGAACGATGGGAGACGGCCGCAGTCACTATCGCCAGCTGCTGGTCCGATAGGTCGCTGGGCGATCGAGCACTTCCCGAAGACGTTGTACCATTTCGTCTTCATTTTCTAAATTCGATTTTATACTTGAGTTTGTCCTTTTCCAAGCCCACCACCCCTTTCACTCCCTTCCAGTCACAGTGGAAGAGATCAACAAGCAGAGTAGTATTTTCCATGATAAGGAACACAAATACCAAATACCAAAAATATTCTCTGAACTAATTATATATCTCACAGAGCAGCACATCCACAACTACCGTCTGGTAGCAGATTGTGGCACTGAACCGAGTGTTTAGTGGTTGGGAGCGGAGGGCAGAGCTTATTAACTAATAAGGTTGACCTGAATATCAATTACGAAGCTTTCATTTACTACAGGGTCAATTATCTTGAAAGCTGCAGTGGATATTCCCGCGTCGCTGCGGGAAACCAGCTTGGAAGCCGCTGACGGGCACCACCGATCCCCCAGTAATAGCCACAGACTGGGATCGGCTTAAGAACCACAACCCAGTCACAACGTTACCAACCTTTTAAATTCTGCCGGCAACACAATATGTGAGATGAATACCGTACGATAAGACAACTTTACATGAAGAATACTTTGAAGCGCTTTTACCTTTAAAATTTCATAAATGAAAAAAAAAACCCTCTCTAAAATCCATAGATTCTCAATTAAGAAAACATTTCAAATTGACGTCAAATAGTGTCACACTCGAAAGATTAATCATGTGATAATACACGCATTACTTTTGATGACTAACACACTAGACAGGTTAATCATGCGATCATACACACTCAGATTTTGATGATTAACATCAACGCTTAATTTCCCCTTTTAAAACGCTTCCGCCAAAAAATAATCAAAGGCAAGTGAGAACATATTTTGTTTAGTTTGGCCTTGACGACGCGAATCACTCCACAATAACATGTTATATCACATATAACAAGTATTGAACCCCAGTCATCAATCACCATAGGACACAACTCATTGAACTATAGTTTTAGGCCTTCTACTCAAAACCGGTGATATTGGCAACAACATTAAGGACAACTTGCAAGATTTATAGCTTACTCATTGCAAAACCAAACCAGAGTGATAATCCAACAACACTAGAACAATGGCACCGAAATTTATCAATGGCTTGCTTTACTTAGACGAGCTTTCATCACCTGGAAAACGAACGATAACATAACCTGGTATTTGACTGAGTACTATTGTACAGTCGGCTGAAATGATTATAATACAAGTACTCAGAATCGAGGGTAATCTGTTACAAAAATGCTAATAACGTTGTTTGCTGTTTTTATAAACACGATAGTGGTATTTTTAAGGGAAAAGGGTTACCAATAGTATACACTAGAAAAGAGGGAAGCGCCGTATGAAAACACACTCACACAGCTCAAGACGCTGCCCCAGTTTGTGCTTCTCGGGAAACGCCGTGAGCGGACCTCTACAGCAAACAATACGGGATGTACCATACTTCCACTGTACGGACAGCACACTCTTCTTATCGCCCTCGACTAGACAGTCGCTAGAGTCATCATAGAATAACGTTGCTGGCAGATACTCAATCGGTAGGGCACATCTGGGAAGCGTGGCAGTGGTGAGGGGTTAGGTGTAGGTGCTGTAGGGGAAATGCAGAGCGCTGAATGTGAAAACCGTTCTGAACTGAAGCCTACACTCACATTTCTTGTATATATTAAGTGAAGCTCCTCTTCACTCAGACTTGCGTGGTGACCGTTGAAAAAGAACTGTCACCTCTGCTTTGGTTAGTATCTAAAAAGAACTCCACTGAAAATGAATAAAAAGCAGCGATTTTTTTTCGTCTGGCTTGTTAATCATGTGTAACTTTGAGAGAAGCGTCATGAGTGGCGAATTTGTAATAAAGTCTACACATTTCTCTTCTTGCCATGTTAAAATGTGCTTCTTTTGCCAAAACACAGCGAAGTTGGTCACGTCACTAACATGTTGTCCACACGCAAATGTGAAAGAGTTCTGAAGCAGTTATTCCTCAAGTTAATTAACTGAGGAACTGAGGAAAAGTAAGGTCAGTACCTTATGAGAATGCACACCCTCGGTACAAAAATAAAAGAGTAATATCTTCACTTACGTTTTTCCAAAACCCATAAGATTTCTCCTTTCACATGCTATCGATGGTCCTTACAAATTACATTCTTTCGCTGAGAAAGACTGTATTTATGGGAATAACACAGTAGACAATAAAGTTTTGCAGATTAACTATATAGAAAAGTACATTCCTCTTTGAGTGCTATCATTTGCCAAAATCTCATTATGATATCTGAAGCCGTTTATGAAATATGATGAGTGTTGTGGACATTTCATTCTGGCTTTATTGCTGGCACGCAAGCTCGCAAATGAGTGTGCTACATCAGATCAGTTTTCTCAAGATTGGTGACAGACGGAGACCTACGCCCAAGTCTAAAGAAAAATTCAATGTATTTGCTAAATTTCGTACACAGTCAAGCAAAACAAGCGCTGTATCGTTTGTGAGATACAGAGGCGAGCGAGTGCTCCGGGACTTACCCCAGTTCACTGCTAGGAGAACCACGTCACCTTAACGCGCCTGCGGTAGCGCACAAGCATTGCACCATAGTTAAGTATAAAATTAAAATTCAAAATTTCCTCTTCAAACTTTGTCAACATATACTCTAATGTAATAGCGTTTTAAATGTGAAGTCTTAAAGTAATTAAATCAATAGTTGTCATAAAAACACCGTTTTAAGAAAAAATGATCTCAGTGATAAAGAATGAAAGCCAGAATTTGGTCATGATGTGTCATTGCAAGTCAAAAGTAAATGGTGCAAGTTTCTACAGGATAGAATAAAATTTACAGTCAGAATTCATGTTTTCAAGAAAACATGGAGGCGCTAAATATTAGACTTAGAAACGTAAAAATTTGTATGATGCTTCATTTCAACCTAAAAATAATAACCAAGAGACCATGCTAAGCTACTTCTAATAGTTTTCGAGTAATTTAATGAAAACCAAATTTGTAACTAAAACATACCCATTTGTAGTCGATTAAGTACCTGTAATTTTAATGCTAGAAAATTTTGGTTTCAGCATATAAGAAAACTTATTAAATAATAGAGCTATAACATATTTTACGATCTTAGTATTAATAACAACCAATATAAGGACTGTTAAAGTTATAGTCCAGAGGTAACGAACTACCGTTAGCTCCTCCCTAAAAATTCTAGAAGGCGAAGTTTTCATGCAAGTGAGCTGAAAATTTTTCAGTGATTTCGACCAACTTACCTCTATGCATGCGTTTGCATGCTTTCTCGGCGTATTTCAGCTATGAAATCTTCACGAGTTATCAGCCGAATGGCGTCGTCTTCTAGTCGCAACGTTTCAGTGGATTGCGTATCCATCATCTTCAGGCGAAGTGTCGGGCTTCTCTCTCTCTCTCTCTGTCTCACTTTTTACTTTCCCCTCCTTGGGAAAGTGTATGGAGGAGTTTTTAGCCTGTTGGATTTTACTCCAGAACGTGTGTTGTGTGTGTGTGTGTGATTGGCTTTGATTGTTTTGGCTGTGGTGGTGGTGTTCTGGTGGTGTCTTGTACTTACCTGAGGTTTGCGAGACGTTGGGTATTTTAAGGATTAAGGATTGGTAGTAGGACTTGGAGATTTTTGGGATTATTCTCTTTGACTTAGACGTCGAAGATCGTCATGGGGCGTTTGTGCTTATCACGGGTCACGGGACATGTCATATCGACCTAAGGAGAGGATGACGTTATTGCCAAATCTGGAAGAGCTGTCGTAGCAAGCCCTTGTCAGATCTTGGATATTTCTTTGAGGAATGGGATTTCAGCAGCGGAGTGCAGATAGTCCGTGGGGAATGCAATGAGTAGGTGCAGTGCCCTCCTGAGGGCGCGGTTCTGCAGCCTCTGGAGTTTGTCCAGATTCTGCTTCGCTGCGTATCCCCAGACAGGGCACGCATACTCCATTACTGGCCGTATAAGGGCCTGATAGACATTTAGTCCTACAGAGCAGGGAAGGGAGTTGGTTGTGTTGAGGACTGGGTATAGGATGGACATTCTGTCGCAGACTTTCCTGCGGATCTCGTTTATGTGGGTTTTCCACATTAGTCTCAAGCCCAAGGTTACGCCGAGATACTTGGCGGATCTGTGCTAGGAGAGTCGGGATCCATGTAGGTGCTGGTGAGGGGGGGGGGGGGGGAGGCTTTGTGGGGTCCATGTCCCCCGAATCTCCAGGTGACAAGCATAGCCTGTGTCTTTTGAGGATTGATGGTGATGTGCCAGCGACTGGACCAGGTTTCTGTATTATCTAAAACCCTTTGTAGCCTACGAATAACCAGGTCCTTATTCGCATTACGAGTGTAAAAGGTGGTGTCGTCAGCATAATGTGCGGTGTACACCAGGGAGGCCGTGGGAGTGTCCGCAATGTACAGACTGTACAAAAGGGGCCCAAGACCGATCCTTGTTACACCCCGGCACGAATACGCCTTTTGGTGGAGGTGGCTGTTTCTCCGTTAACAGACAAAGTTCTATTCGTGAGATAGCTTTGGGTTAACCTGACTATACTCCTGGGGAGCCCCTCTGTGTATAACTTGTATAATAGTCGAAGGTTTTGGCTACATCGAGTAGCACTATATCGCAGTAGCCTCTGTGGTTGAAACCCTCTGTGGCTGATTCCACCAGTCTCATGATCTGTTGTGCGGCGGAGGGCTTCTGTCGGAATCCGAATTGGAAATCCGACAGAAGTTGCTCTCTGGTAATGTGTTCCTGTACGGATTTTATCAGGAGGCGCTCACAGATCTTGCTGAGAGTTGGCAAGAGGCTAATCGGCCTGTAGTGCTATCCCTGGTTTGTGTATCGCGATGACTTCCGCATGTTTCCAGTACGCTGGGAGCTCGCAGGTACGAGTAATCTCGTTGAAGACGTTCGCGAGGTGTTCGATAGCCGAGGACGGGAGGTTTTTAACTATCTGGTTGGTGACACTGTCGTGTCTTGCACCTTTTTTGTAGGGAGGGACCTAATTACATTTGTCGCGTCCTCAAGGACGAAAAGTGTTGGTTCGTCCTCTGGGTCCTCCTCAGCGTTGAGGAAGACAGCCAGTTGACGACGGGCGAGCTCTTCATGTTCTTCATCCCGAGGTTCTGCCGGTTGAAACTGCTTCTCGAAGGTGTAGGCGAGGGCGTTGGCCTTTTCAGTGTGGCTGTAGGCCAAACCCCGCTCGCCGTGCAGTGGCGGCATCCTAGCGCGTCCTTTTGTGAATTGCTTGGTGCCTGCCATAGTGTGTGATCGTCTACTTTGAGAGCTGTGAGGCGGTTTTGCCATTGCTGGTTTCTGTGCTCATTGAGCGCTACCTTCAACTCTTTCTGTAAACGATTGAGCAGCCTTCTGGTGGCCTGACTTCTGGTGATCTTCCACTCGTTTGCCACTCTGTTCTTGTGACGGATTTGGGCTAGGAAGTGTTCCAAGAGTTGTACTTGCGGGAGGGGACTGCCAAGGGGGAGGTTACCATGAGAAAAAGATTGAACGATCAACGAAAGGATAACGTTCTACGAGTCAGGGCGTGGAATATCAGAAGCTTGAACGTGGTAGGGAAACTAGAAAATCTGAAAAGGGAAGTGCAAAGGCTCAATCTAGATATAGTAGGGGTCAGTGAAGTGAAGTGGAAGGAAGACAAGGATTTCTGGTCAGATGAGTATCGGATAATATCAATAGCAGCAGAAAATGGTATAACAGGTGTAGGATTCGTTATGAATAGGAAGGTAGGGCAGAGGGTGGGTTACTGTGAACAGTTCAGTGACCGGGTTGTTCTAATCAGAATCGACAGCAGACCAACACCGACAACGATAGTTCAGGTATACATGCCGACGTCGCAAGCTGAAGATGAACAGATAGAGAAAGTGTATGAGGATATTGAAAGGGTAATGCAGTATGTAAAGGGGGACGAAAATCTAATAGTCATGGGCGACTGGAATGCAGTTGTAGGGGAAGGAGTAGAAGAAAAGGTTACAGGAGAATATGGGCTTGGGACAAGGAATGAAAGAGGAGAAAGACTAATTGAGTTCTGTAACAAGTTTCAGCTAGTAATAGCGAATACCCTGTTCAAGAATCAGAAGAGGAGGAGGTATACTTGGAAAAGGCCGGGAGATACGGGAAGATTTCAATTAGATTACATCATGGTCAGACAGAGATTCCGAAATCGGATACTGGATTGTAAGGCGTACCCAGGAGCAGATATAGATTCAGATCACAATATAGTAGTGATGAAGAGTAGGCTGAAGTTCAAGACATTAGTCAGGAAGAATCAATAGGCAAAGAAGTGGGATACGGAAGTACTAAGGAATGACGAGATACGTTTGAAGTTCTCTAACGCTATAGATACAGCAATAAGGAATAGCGCAGTTGGCAGTACAGTTGAAGAGGAATGGACATCTCTAAAAAGGGCCATCACAGAAGTTGGGAAGGAAAACATAGGTACAAAGAAGGTAGCTGCGAAGAAAAAATGGGTAACAGAAGAAATACTTCAATTGATTGATGAAAGGAGGAAGTACAAACATGTTCCGGGAAAATCAGGAATACAGAAGTAGAAGTCACTGAGGAATGGAATAAATAGGAAGTGCAGGGAAGCTAAGAATAAATGGCTGCAGGAAAAATGTAAAGACATCGAAAAATATATGACTGTCGGAAGGACAGACTCAGCATACAGGAAAGTCAAAACAACCTTTGGTGACATTAAAAGCAACGGTGGTAACATTAAGAGTGCAACGGGAATTCCACTGTTAAATGCAGAGGAGAGAGCAGATAGGTGGAAAGAAAACAGTGAAGGCCTCTATGAGGGTGAAGATTTGTCTGATGTGATAGAAGAAGAAACATGAGTCGATTTAGAAGAGATAGGGGATCCAGTATTAGAATCGGAATTTAAAAGAGCTTTGGAGGACTTACGGTCAGATAAGGCAGAAGGGATAGATAATATTCCATCAGAATTTCTAAAATCATTGGGGGAAGTGGCAACAAAACGATTATTCACGTTGCTGTATAGAATATATGAGTCTGGCGACATACCATCTGACTTTCGGAAAAGCATCATCCACACAATTCCGAAGACGGCAAGAGCTGACAAGTGCGAGCATTATCGCACAATCAGCTTAACAGCTGATGCATCGAAGCTGCTTACAAGAATAATATACAGAAGAATGGAAAAGAAAATTGAGAATGCGCTAGGTGACGATCAGTTTGGCTTTAGGAAAAGTAAAGGGACGAGAGAGGCAATTCCGACGTTACGGCTAATAATGGAAGCAAGGCTAAAGAAAAATCAAGACACTTTCATAGGATTTGTCGACCTGGAAAAAGCGTTCGACAATATAAAATGGTGCAAGCTGTTCGAGATTCTGAAAAAAAGTGGGGGTAACCTATAGGGAGAGACGGGTCATATACAATATGTACAACAACCAAGAGGGAATAATAAGAGTGGACGATCAAGAACGAAGTGCTCGTATTAAGAAGGGTGTAAGACAAGGCTGTAGCCTTTCGCCCCTACTTTTCAATCTGTACATCGAGGATGCAATGATGGAAATAAAAGAAAGGTTCAGGAGTGGAATTAAAATACAAGGTGAAAGGATATCAATGATACGATTCGCTGATGACATTGCTATCCTGAGTGAAAGTGAAGAAGAATTAAATGATCTGCTGAACGGAATGAACAGTCTAATGAGTACACAGTATGGTTTGAGAGTAAATCGGAGAAAGACGATGGTAATGAGAAGTAGTAGAAATGAGAACAGCGAGAAACTTAACATCAGGATTGATGGTCACGAAGTCAATGAAGTTAAGGAATTCTGCTACCTAGGCAGTAAAATAACCAATAACGGACGGAGCAAGGAGGACATCAATAGCAGACTCGCTATGGCAAAAAAGGCATTTCTGGCCAAGAGAAGTCTACTAATATCAAATACCGGCCTTAATTTGAGGAAGAAATTTCTGAGGATGTACGTCTGGAGTACAACATTGTATGGTAGTGAAACATGGACTGTGGGAAAACCGGAACAGAAGAGAATCGAAGCATTTGAGATATGGTGCTACAGACGAATGTTGAAAATTAGGTGGACTGATAAGGTAAGGAATGAGGAGGTTCTACGCAGAATCGGAGAGGAAAGGAATATGTGGAAAACACTGATAAGGAGAAGGGACAGGATGATAGGACATCTGCTAAGACATGAGGGAAAGACTTCCATGGTACTAGAGGGAGCTGTAGAGGGCAGAAACTGTAGAGGAAGACAGAGATTGGAATACGTCAAGCAAATAATTGAGGACGCAGGTTGCAAGTGCTACTCTGAGATGAAGAGGTTAGCACAGGAAAGGAATTCGTGGCGGGCCGCATCAAAGCAGTCAGTAGACTGATGACAATACATCTTCCACTGCCTGCAAAATACTTCCTGTTAGGTTTTGTAGCGCTCCTTCTACTGTTTCGGCAGTATTTGTCCGGCCTCTCATCTAATACTTACCCCACTTTGGGGAAATGTGTGGGGGAGTTTGAAGTCTTGCAGTTTTTACTCCACATTGTACTTGTGTGTGTGTTTATTAGTGTGATTTTCGGGTGTCTGCGTGATGTGATGATTGTTCTGTGTGTGTCTGTAACTTGCCTGGGGTTGGCGAGATGATTGATATTATGGGGGGGGGGGGGGGAGGAGGGTCAGGAATTGGATATGGGGGTTTTCTGTTTGACTTAGTCGTCGAAGATCGTCATTGGGCGTTTGTGCTTGTCACATGACATGTCATACCGACCTAGGGAGTGGCTGAGGGCGTTTCCTGACCTGGAAGAGCCTTCATAGAAGGCACTTGCCAGATCTTGGAAACGCTCTTTTAGGAGTGGAATTTCAGCTGCAGCTTGCAGATCATCAGTAGGGAATCTGAGGGGTAGACGGAGTGCCCTCCTCAGGGGGAGGTTCTGCAGCCTCTGGAGTTTGTGCAGGTGCTGCTTCGCCGCATATCCCCAGACAGGGCATGCATACTCCATTAATGGCCGTATCAGGATTGATATACATTCACACCCACAGAGCAGGGAAGGGAGCTGGGTGAGTTGAGAACTGGGTATAGGATAAACATTCTGTCACAAACCTTCCTGTGGATCTCGTCTACATGGGGTTTCCACGTAAGACGATAGTAAAGGTTACGTCAAGGTACTTGGCAGTTCTGCACCAGGGGAGTTGGGTTCCTTTTAGGTGAAGTCGGAGGAGGCGGGGGGGGGGGAGGGGGGGGGGGTTGTTGAAGAAGTCCACGCCTTCCGAGCCTCCAGGTGAGCAGCATAGCCGGTGTCTTTTCAGAGTTGATGGTAATGCGCCAGCGATGGGGCCAAGTTTCTAAAACCGTTTGTAGCCTATGGATGACCATTTCGTTATTCGCATTTCTTGCGTAGGAGTCTGTGTCTTCTGCGTACTGCGCTGTGCGCACAAGTGGGGCCGCTGGTGTGTTCGCAGTGTACAGACCGTACAACACGGGCCCCAGGACCGGTCCCTGTGGCACCCCGGCACGAATACGCCTTTTCCTGGAGGTGGCGGTTTCTACTTTGACAGAGAAGGTCCCATTCGTGAGATAGCTTTTGATCTGCTTAACTATGTTTCCGGGAAGCCCTTGTGTGTATAACTTGTAGAGTAGCCCCCTATGCCATACTGAGTCGAAGGCTCTGGCTATGTCTAGTAGCACTATCCCACAGTAGCCTCTGTGGTTGAAGCCCTCTGTGGCTCCTTCAATTACTCTCATGCACTGTTGTTCTGCGGAATCCGAATTGGAAATGCGGAAAAAGTTGTTCTCTGGCAATGTGTTCTTGTATGGATTTTAGCAGGAGGCGCTCATAGATCTTTCTGAGAGTTGGCCAGAGGCTAGTCGGCCTTTAGTGCTGCGGGAATAGAGGGTCTTCCGCTGGTTTGTGTATCGCGACCACTTCTGTGAGTTTCCAGCAAGCTGGGAACTCGCGGGAACGAGTAATCTCGTTAAAGACGTTCGCGAGGTGTGTGATCGCCGCGGTTGGAAGGTTTCTAACAACTGATTGGTGACGCTGTCGTGTCCTGGTGCCTTTTTTGTGGGGAAGACAGCCAGTTGACGACGGACTACCTCCCCCAATTTCTGTTTTCAGCAACACGAAGAGCTCCTCGTAATTCTGAGAAAACTCCGCGACAATTGGGGGGACGTGTTTTTGTGTTTCCATTGTGTCATGTGGTGTCTCTAGCTCATCAGCCACCGCCTGAAAGCTGTTCGGGGTGGGTTCCACTCCCCGAGCAGCCGGAAGCCTCGGCTGGCGAAAGGTTTTCTTCGCCAGCACGAAACCATCCGAGTCCTGCCCGGTTACGTGGTTCCCTTCCAGTGCAGTTGTCCCCTCTCAGGGCGACGACAGGTGCTGTCGGAGGCGCAGTTTCCTCACCGGGTGATGGAGTGGTTGGGGTGGGGGTGGTGGAGTGCCTCTTTCCCTTGGAGTGCTTCTCCTGTCCACGTCACTGTTCGGATGAGGTGGTCTTGAGTGCGGGGGACTTGAGGAACTGAGATCGGATAGGGGGTTGGGGAGCAGTTGCTGGTTTGGGAAGGATTTTGGTCTGTTGACGGGACTTCTGCTTGCCACTTATGTCGAAGATCGGCGAGGCGATTTTGGACGTTGGCAAACAGGAGCGAGCTAAGGAGAGGGGAGGGAGGGGGGATCGCAAATACTGACGACGTAATTGTTTGTTTGTGCTTTACTTGTGTTATCCATGTCTGGAGCGGAAAGGGGGGTTGATGCCAGGTGATTGTCAGTTGCAACTTTTGTTGTCACCGTTGGGTTTTCCGGTTGCATTGCTGACCCTAGGAGAACGATGGCAGATGCGGAATTCTGCACGGAGGTGGCGGAGCGTGCACCCAAAATACAAAGGTCCTGAGTTAGAGACTCGGTCTGACACACAGATTTAATCTGCCACGAAGTTTGATGTCATTGCACATTAAACTGCAGAGTGAAAATTCATTCAGGTTGGCTACAATCTGTATGTTGAATATTCCATTCCTATACGAATCGTATTCGTATGTTTAATTCCAGGAGTTTCAGACCTGAAACGGCGGGGATGTTGACAGAAAGTTCCAACTACAATGAATGCTAGTATTTTTCTTTAATAGTAATGGGCAATCTCGTTGTTATGAGCATTACGTATTACTAGGGCATAAACGACAGTGGTTCCTTGTAATCGCAGTAAGTGCCCATGCTCCGTTCCTTCAACATTTTTTGACTGTAGCTTTGATTTTTCCTTGTAATACTGCTTATGACAATTTGGTTGATATTTATGTGCTACGATAATTCGATGTGTGCCTTACTGCGTCCTAATTCCCACAATTTTGGAGTACTGCATGCAGAAACAGCCTTTACTACTGTAATTTGATTCCGTTACTAGCAATTTTCTTACATATATATGTAATTTTTAATAATAGTTTGTCATATAACAATTATCTCGTGTCATAGGCATTACTGTCACCAACGCAATATATTATGGAAGTTGTTTACATATTTGTCACGCTGAACTACGTATTATAATCAGGTACTGAAGGAGTTATGGCCAGGAGTAGGAAGCAACAATGTACTTACGTAGGTTTCCCCTGCGAAATAAGTCTTGAGAGTCTCTTCGGGTACGCTGCCGGATCCTAAAATCAACTTGACTCGATATTTCGGCGATCCAATTGGTTGCCATTTTCAGGAGAATGCTGCTTCCGCTGATGAGTCCCGCTGAAAACTAACGCCAGGCTGCAAATCCACGTCCTATATAGGCCACCGTTCAGTACACGGCGCATGCGCCGCCCATCACGGTTGCTGCACTCCAAGACAGGGAGGTGGCGCCACCCTTAGTAGAACACTGCTGGCAACGATATATTGCACTTAGGGCCGCACCGAAGAACGTTCAGTTTTGATGCGAGATAACACAGGTTTCCACGTCTTGCTAAGATTAAACTCATTGTCTCTCCTGATTAAATTATCCGCCAACCTAATTTCAATCGCCTCTTTATAGACACTGTTCCAAAAACCGTAAATGTTGGCAACTACCACAGTTTCATCAAATTTCATACTGTGTCCCTCATTTAAACAGTGTTCTGCAACTACCGATTTTTCCGGCTGTTGTAGCCTCGTATGACGGCGATGTTCCCCACACCTGTCATGAACTGCGCGAATCGAACGGCCAATGTAAGCCTTTCTACATTGACACGGAATTTTGTATACACCGGGTTTCTTAAGCCCCAAATCTTTTAAGGATCCGACAGCAAACCCGAAGACACTTTCAAGCAACAATGTAGTTGATTGTAGTTTGTACGTTCCTGAGTGTCACTGTTTTGTTGAAATACATCCTTTTTAATACTTCATAATTCATGCCAGTGATATGAAGATTATGTTATCCCAAAACGCGTCAGGAACTGATAAATAAAATTATTTTCGCCATCAGAAAATTGGAAATTTGTGGGAAGTTCCTATGGCACCAAACTGCTTAGGTCATCAGCCCCTAAGCTTGTACAATACTTAACAGAATTGAAACTGACTTACGCTAAAGACAATACATACACCCATGCCCGAGGGAAGACTGGAACCTCCGACGGGGGAGCCGCACGAACCGTGGCAGGGCGCCTCGAGCGCATGGCTGCCACGCGCTGCTTCCTGATCAGAAGCAGTGTTCCACCATTTAGTGCCAATATGGTCGCTGACCCCATTAGGCCCTCAACTGAGGCATCTTGTCCAAAGTGACAGAAATGTTATGTATCATGTCTGTTAGATCGCGTGTCTCTCGAATTTCACCCATACGTTGACCCTAGCATTGATCCTCTTTGTCCCCCAGTACTCTGTTTGTATCATTTTCTTCTCTGCCTTTACTAGTGGGATTCTTTTTGAACTTCAATTCATTTACGATTAAATTTCTTTATGCTGAGTTAGTTGTTCCGATTATCATTTTCTCTTCGATTCCTACACTTCCTTCCTCTGCAGTCCTTATTGATTTCCGTCGTGACATATTTTTGTTGTTTCTTACGTCACCTGAACTTTTTTGTACCTCGTACTTTCCTGTTATTCCTGTTACCAAAATTTCATATTTGCCTTTATTATGTCTACAGCAGTTCCTTCAACATCGACGACTTCCCTTTTTAGAGCCCCTACTTCATCATCAAACGAACTACTTACTGTGGTATTTACTACCATAGTATCTTCAGTGAACTTGCAAACGCATCTCGTTATTTCTCCAGTGTTACAGTTCCTTACAAACTTTGTTGGAACTAGTTATGCTTTATAACACCCGTCTTTACTTATAGAGTGACAATTATTGAACTATATGAAAAAAATCGTCATAACCTATGAGCGATTTGTGTTGGGACGTTCAAGCTGCATAGTTGGCCGCGGACCATAATGGGAATTAGTATGCGCTGTGACGAAGCCAACTTTCATTTTGGAAGGAAAATCAGCATTGGCCCTATTTTGTTGTTTTATTGTCAGCAAAATCGATTTTCGGTCACTTAGTGACCATCCTCAGTGTTGTAATATATCGTTTATGTGATCGCTCTAAGCTTGTAGTTATAGCTTGATACCAGTGCCTACCAATTTTAATTGTACATTACAGCACTGAGGATGGTCACTAAATAAGCGAAAATCGATTTTTCTGACAATAAAACAACAAAATACGGCCAATGCTGATTTTCCTTCCAATTCTATCCACTATTTGGTCGTGTGCACACAACACGCCATGGAGTCGCCAATCAATAAACTTTCATTTTGATGGGTCCGTCAATAAGCAAAATTGGCGCATTTAGGGGAGACAGAACCCGAATTTCGCAATCTCTTCCCCCTTAACGGGTGACTGTGTGCTGTGAAATGTCCAGACACGGAATAATCGGCGCGATATTTCTTGATGGCATGATGACTACCGAATGGAACGTGAAGGTTTTGGAAGATGATTTCATCCTCATTATCCAAAGTGAACCTGATTTCGACAAGATGTGTTTCATGCAAGACGGAGCTCGACCCCATAGAAGCAGGAGAGTGACGTCCTGGGGGAGCCCTTTGGGGACCTCATTCTGGCTCTGGGGTACCCAGAGGCCACTGTGATGGGCCTCGATTGACCGCCATATTCTCCGGATCTGAACACATGCGACACCTTTTTGAGGGGCTACATTAAAGACAAGGTGTATAGCAATAACCCCAAAACCATTGCTGAGCTGGAAACAGCCATCCAGGAAGTCATCGACAACATCATTGTTCCGACACTTTAGAGGGTCATGCAGAATTTTGCTGTTCGTCTGCGCCACATCATCGCCTATGATGGCAGCATATCGAACATGTCATAACCTAAATCCGAATATCTGTAGTGACGTTTACATGTCGAATAAAGTGTGTGCGCGCCGTAGTTTGTAACTAATTTAGGTTTTTTTTCATATAGTTTAATAATTGTAACCCTGTACATACTGAACTGAAGAGCCTTCATTTAGGTAATTTGCCATCAGCACCTGTGAAGACCAAGGTTTCCTACCAAAAGATCTTGGAGAACGGCGGGTTTGTCCTCAAGACGCTTTTGGTTTTCGAAAATAACCATACTGAAATAGAATTACCTGAGAGATCGAGGCCTGCACCACTGAGAGGCATTCGAGGGCCCACCGTGGTGGCACCGTCGCTTCTGCAGCCAGCTCCACGTGTGATGAGTCATTCCTTTCGCTGATAACAGAAGCTAAGGCCGACACTGAACTGCAGTCGTTGGTTCGTTGCCTTTGCCGATGTTAAGACATAGCTCCTTGGCGTTTTCGTCTTATTGTCAATCGTCGTGCACCATTGCCTGACACGTAATCTTCCGCGAACGGTTACCGTACTTACTGATTTCACTTTCTCCACGCACCCCCGTCGGCACCTAGCAGGCCAGAATGATAACCAGCTCACGACATCAGAACTGGGACATCTAGGTGTGTTCTTGCTGCACATGATACCAATGTGCGGCACTAAGGTCCGACGTATCGCTACTAAACAGTCTCTTACCAGAAAGGTGAGACGCTGTACCATGTTCATGCGACAACGAATGTTTTCTTTTCGTGTATGCATACTGTTCACGGAGGTTGACCGAATGAACTCATATACTGTATTTACCATTCCATTGCGTATCTTAATGCGAGTAATTTAGAGCATTTAGAGGTATAACCATCTGTCAGGGAGGCGCACGGAAGTTCTCATCAACAACTCAACAACTCTTACACTGCTGATGTAATATTTCTGGCTTTGCAGTCACCATTTTCGGCTACAACAAGGTCGTTTTAGTGCAGTTGAGAAGGCAGCTGTGGAAAGATGACGTAATGTGGTGTGAGGTTCCGACGACATATGGTTTATTCGGTACGGGTATCGTGAGAAAGACCACCTAAACTGTGGTTCTGCGCCGCGATTGGCTGCTGCACACGGAAGGAGCGCGCCAAAATAACAATCTTCTATTATTATTATTAGACAAACTATACAAAGTATTTACTTGAATGTCAAATTAAAACATCTCTCAGTAGCGTGCTATCATTCCATTATTTCACAGGTATTAATAACCAACAGAAAAATAAAAAAAAACTGCAAAACGAAAAGGCAGACGAGGTACTTCGGTGATCGGATCGCGCATAACTTGGAAGGCGGGTAAAGTGGTTCAACTGTAAGATCATAGCTCGTTCAGCGGTCTCAGAGGACGGACATGTTGTTCGCTGGAGTATTAGGTACGGCTTTATTAGCAATATATGGTTATTTGAATGCATAGTGGAAAACAGTGTGCTACTAATTACGACGTGACTCTAAAAAGGAATGTAATATGCCGTTTCTCGTCTTCTGCTAATAGAAAGCGAGTGGCATCCCGCATAAACAGTCGTATTGGAAATTTAATCATTTCTAAAAACAATAGTTCCTCGATAAGATTTTCTTACATCCTCAAGAGTACGAATTCACGAGTTACGTGCTGTTTTCTGCGCAAGGGACAACAACTATAGAAGAAAAAAATGGTTCAAATGGCTCTGAGCACTATGGGACTTAACATCTATGGTCATCAGTCCCCTAGAACTTAGAACTACTTAAACCCAACTAACCTAAGGACATCACACAACACCCAGTCAACTATAGAAGACTGCAGGTTGGTGAGCATTTATTAGGACTTCTGCATTCCACTCATGGCGGTGGAAGCAAAGAGGCATCTCGCTTGTACTGCAGTCTTCGTACAAATGAGATCAGTGACGCGTAATCTGTGGTAACACAGAGCAGGTATGGAGAAGAGAAAAATTTTTGAGGGAAGGTGTTTATCATATGCACGTATATATCACCCAATCACTTCTCTCTGTAACTCTCTCTCTTTTTCAACTTAATGTAACGCAGCAGGCATGTGTAGTAAGACAGGGACAAGATGATACCAGAGCACGAAGTCTTTGCGACTTTCATTCCATGTAGTCAGTTGTAGAGTAACTATACCTCGCAGACAGTCGCGTGAAGAACATCAGATGACAGTATTTGTGAGGGTACGTGTAGTACGACTCATAGAAGCCCGTTCGAGTAATCGGCGAATCGCTCGACATTTGAATAGGAGCGGTGCCACTAGACGAGGATGTTGGGAGGAATGAGTGAACCATGGCCGAACACAGCGTCAAGAAGGAAACAGTCGACCTAGAGAGGCCACACAACAGAGAACCGAGCTATTGCCGTAGAGGCACTCAGAGAGCCGGATTCATCGATCCGACTTCAGTGACAACAAGGACCGTTAGCAAGGGGCTCACAGAAAGCGGGCTGAGGTCACGGAGCCCATTTCACCGACTACCATTGACCACTGTACACCAACAAGTTCGTTTACAGCAGTATCAGGCACTTTCAGCCTGGAATCTCACCGAATAGTGTACAGTTGTCTTCAGTGTTGAGTCACGCTTTTAACTGCGTCCCGCTGACCACAAGGTCGTGTCTTGAGACACCCTACACAGCGGTGGGATACCCGTCTCACTGTCGGCCACCATACGGGCCGACAGCCACGAATGATCGCCTGCCGTGCCATTTCCTTTCATAGGAGGACATCTTTGGCTGACGTTCACCACACCCTTACAGCACAGCTGATATTCTACGCGCCATTTCGTTGCCCTTCATGGCAAGCCATCCTGAGCTTATGTTTCAGCAATACAATGGCCGCTCGCACGCAGCGAGAGTTTCTGCTGCTTGTCTTCGTATTCGCCAAACCCTAACTTGGCAGGAAGGTCCACAGATCTCTCTCCAGTTGAGAGCATTTGGAGCATTATGGGCAGCAACGTCGAACCATCTCGGGATTTTGACTATCTTTAGCGCCATTTTCAGAATTTGCCACGATATCCCTCAGGAGGGCATCCAAGAACTCTACCAGTGAATGCCAATTCGAATAAATGCTTGCACAAGGACCAGAAGTGAGCGTAGTTTAATCTGTGAAGACATTTTCCCTGAATAAAGAGTCCCATTTTTCTGTACATATACATCATATCTACCCATTTCCGTCGCATTTGGATAATTTCTTCGTCATGCATAGCTTTTTTATTCTTCTTGTACTGTATTTATTCCATCTCCAACAAGCTATTTGTTGTATTCCATTATCTGCTGTTGATTTCAAAATGAAAAGTTTTAATTCTCAACTACACGGTTTGGTAATCCACGTATTACATATTCTTAAGCCTATAGTGTATCCATAAGGCGGTGTATCTATCCTGGTGATGGACGGATGCTGTCTTAAAGTTCCATAATACAATGTTGGACACGTAATACATAGATTCTCGCACTATATGCCTAACCATCTGTGTTTGAAACCAGTTGCAATCAGTAGAAAGTAATGTAAACAGGACAAAGCTTTCATTTCCATAAAAATAATAAAACATGAATTTGGCTTCATTATCTCTAGAAATTCACTAGCACTGACATGATCTGTAACAGCATGACTTCCAAGGCTATCGTTGGACTTCGGGCAGAAACAGCAGGAGCAAAAGCCACTGCCGTCCCAGGTTGTCCTGAAGTAGCCACTGGTCGTCACCTCCAGCAAACTCCCGCACTTGCTTCGTGGCCAGCTCTGGAAAGGGGCTGATAAGGATGAATCTAACGTTCCCATCGCTTTCGACAGTATCTCATCACACGGCACAGTGCTCTCCTTCTAGAGATAGCCATAAATTTCTTCAGCTTCCGGCCCACCAAAAGAAGAAAACCTATACCAAGCACGACTTCATTGACATCCTCTATCACTACCACGACAGTCTCACAGAAATTGTGACTGATTCTTTTAGAGTACCAAAGAGTTCAACTAGTTAGTGGTCTACAGAGATGGGAAGTAAAGCGGCACGCCTGACTGGTATACTATACTTGTAGTAGGCCGTATGCCAACACTCTTATACAAAAATGGCCAGTGCGAGACTAGTCGCATCAGGAGGTGTGAACTGACGGGAGACTCGTTTCGCGCTGGAACCGTCCATGTTGTTGTTGTGGTCTTCAGTCCTGAGACTGGTTTGATGCAGCTCTCCATGCTACTCTATCCTGTGCAAGCTTCTTCATCTCCCAGTACCTACTGCAACCTACATCCTTCTGAATCTGCTTAGTGTATTCATCTCTTGGTCTCCCTCTACGATTTTTACCCTCCACGCTGCCCTCCAATGCTAAATTTATGATTCCTTGATGCCTCAAAACATGTCCTACCAACCGATCCCTTCTTCTAGTCAAGTTGTGCCACAAACTTCTCTTCTCCCCAATCCTATTCAATACCTCCTCATTAGTTACGTGATCTACCCACCTTATCTTCAGCATTCTTCTGTAGCACCACATTTCGAAAGCTTCTATTCTCTTCTTGTCCACACTAGTACCGTCCATGTACCATTGCAAACGGCGGAGTTACGAGTGACGATTCTAGAAATCAGCAAGGTATCATCAATATAAGTTCGCGGGTAAGCCGATCCTGTTGTATATCAGCACCTAATCCGCCCTTTCAACAATGTCTCCAGTTGCCATCATGTGCTGATTGCTTTTAAGACCACACTGTGTTGGATCATTAGTTTTCTGCAACCTAATGCTACACTTCATTTCATTTAATCCCACTGATCTGGAAAGAGCCTTCGTATTTTCAAGTTCTCTAGGCTTCCTATCACATTCAGGCCTCTGAAATTCCACGCTCCGGTTTGTAGGATGAACCGTTTCGTTGCTTTTTGAATCCTTCTCTTGGTCGCCTCTCCTTTGGCAGTTTCTTCTCAGTGATCAGAATGAGGGACTTATCCGGAATCTTCTTGCAATAGAGAGGTCGTTATGACACTTTTCTTTGCAATGTGCCTCCAATGCAATGTTTTCCATTGTAGTACTGGTAGCACTATGGAACTGATTTCCAGTACAGATGTGTCCAAGGTTCCTCCTGTGCTGTCTCCGGTCATCTTACAGCAGTCGCACTGTTAGCAGGTAAGGCATCCGAAACCAATCAACGTACGGTCGGCGGCCATGTACGTGACGTCAGTGAATTCACCTTACAAACGTGGCTTTTCATTGCTATCTAACTTGACAGCTGATGCTCGAAGATGCTTATACTCATTGCGTTTTACAGAACTCCTTAAATTCGGCATCATTCTGACACGCTTCAATTATTAATTGAAGGCAGCATTAGATGTGTATTTCACTACTGTCATGTAAAAATCTGTCCAGCATTGTCTTAGACTCGCGGAGCTTGACTTCTTTTTTTCATCTGGCTTCCGAATGATTTGGTAAGATATTCCACGACTCCAATCATACGGCACCTTCATTATCTCGACAGCCACCGACTTGAATTATTTACTGGTTATATCCCAGAATCGATTCCCTATAGCTTCCGATCCCAACGACTCTCTCAAGTATTGCGGAATATTTTATTAACAATGTCCTACAACCCTATCCCTTCTTCTTGTCACTGTGGAGGATATTCTCCTTTCTTCCGGGAAACAACGTCTCAGATGCTTCGATTGTCTTGTATTCGGTTTCTTCAACAATCTATGATTTATAATCTGTTCACTTTACAACTTCCATTTTGACCGAGCGCTCTGCAAACTGTTGACTTAAAAAAGACATGTTCTTATATTGGGTGTTTTGAATGCGCTTAATCAAAATAAACACGGTTCCTGAACTGTACGTGGTATACGTGCAGCAGATAAAACATACATTCTGTTAACATATTCTTGTATAGGAAAACAATGGAACGCAACAACAGGAGAACGAAACTGTAGTTTCACCGTAGAGCAATGCAGCTCTGCTTACAGGAGACAACGTTACACTCGTTTTTAATAATTCTCTTACAGGAAATTTTAGGAAAGGCAAAAAAATAAAATTACAGTCTAATAACCAAAGCGAACGTGAAATATATTTGCTATTAATGCCCTCTTATACAGAGAAATGTACGAAATTAAAAAATTGTTATATTACGAACTAATTACTTGAGTTGGGTGTGTAACAGAAACATTCGCTATTAATAAAATATTCTATGGAAAAGCACAAGAGATGAAAATAAAACAGAAATTTCTGTTTAGGATATGGTAACTAAAATAGGCGAAAAAATTTAAAACTGCATTAGCTGTTCGAGCGGTTCTAGGCGCTACAGTCTGGAACCGCGCGACCGCTACGGTCGCAGGTTCGAATCCTGCCTCGGGCATGGATGTGTGTGATGTCCTTAGGTTAGTTAGGTTTAAGTAGTTCTACGTTCTAGGGGACTAATGACCTCAGCAGTTGAGTCCCATAGTGCTCAGAGCCATTTCTGCATTAGCTGTTAACACATCATTTTACAGAGACGTGTGGGAAAATGAAATTGGTGTTACAATCATACGGTCCCCTCCGTGAATCATGGACCTTGCCGTCGGTGGTGTGGCTTGCGTGCCTCAGCGATACAGATAGCCATACCGTAAGTACAGCCACAGTGGAGGGGTATCTGTTGAGAGGCCAGAAAAGCGCTTGGTTCTGAAGAGCAGCTGCAGACTTTTAAGTAGTTCCAAAGGCAGTAGCCAGGATGGTTGACTGATCTGGCCTTGTAACATCAACCAAAACGGCCTTGCCGTGCTGGTAATGCGAAAGGCTAAAAGCAAGCGTAAGTTACAGTCATATTTTTCCCCTAGGATTTGCAGCTCTACTGTATGGTTAAATGATGATGGCGTACTGTTGAGTGAAATATTCGGAAGTAAAACAGTTCCCCATTCGGATCTCCGGGCGGGAAGTACTCTGGGGTATTTCGTCAACAGGTCTGGCATTTTAGGGACCGGAGGTTAGAAATTTTAGAAAGGGAAACGGATAGGTTGAAGTTAGATGCAGTGGGAATTTGTGGAATTCGATAGAAAGAGAAACAGGACTCCTGGTCAGGTGAATACAGGTTCATGAATACAAAAGCAAGTAGGGGTAATGCAGGTGTGGGTTTAATAATGAATAAGGAAATAGGAATGCGGGTAAGTTACTGTGAAGATCATAGTGAACCCATTACAGTAACCAAGATAGACACGAAGCCAACGACTACCACAGTAGTGCAAGTTTAGACACCAATTAACTCCGCACGTGATAATGAGGTTGAAGAAATTTATCATTAAATAAAAGTAATTATTCGGATAGTTAAAGGAGACGAAAATTTATTTGAGATGGGGAAGCCGCCTCTTATAATTTTGCGCAGAGATTAACTTGATCGTTGCTAATGCTTGGTTTGAGAAACATAAAAGAATGTCGTATACGTGGAGGAGACCTAAAGGCACCGGACGGTACAATAGACAGAGATTTAGGAACCAGATTTTAAAGTGCAAAACATTTCTCGGGAAACATGTGGACTCTGACCACAATATATTGGTTACGAACTTATTAAATCCGAAGAAATTGGGAAGAGGTGGGAAATTAAGGATATGGGACCAGGATAAGGTGGAATTGCCAGAGGTTGAGAGCTTCAGAAGGAAAGGTATACAGTTGATGACGAATGGGTAGATTTAAGAGATCAAACAGTGAAAGCAGCAGAGGATCGGAAGGTAAAAAGACAAGGCCGAGTAGAAATCTTTCAATAACACAGGAGATATTGAATTTAACTGATGAAAGGAGAAAATTTAAAAATGCAGTAAAGGAAGCAGGCGACAGGGAGTATAAACGTTTAAAAAATGAGACTGACAGGAAGTGTTAAACTGCTAAGCAGGACTGGCTAGAGGACAAATGTAAGAAGTTGGAAGTATATTTCGCTAGGGGAAAGGTAGATACCGCCTACAGGAAAACTAAAGAGGCCTTTGGGGAAAAAAGAACCAGTTGATTGATTATCAAAGGCTCAGATGGCAAAAAGATATATGTCGAACCAAGGATCCTGGAGTAGATGACATACCGTCAGAAATGCTGATAGCCTTGAGAGAGCCAGCCATTATAAAATTCTTTCATCTGCTGTGCAAGATACATGAGACAGGGGAAATACACTCAGATTTCAAGAAGAATTTTGTAGTTCCGATTTAATAAAAAAAAAGTTGCTCACATTATGACAATTACCTAATAATCAATTTAATAAGTCACCTTTTCAGAAGAATGGAAAAACTGATAGAAACAGACTTCGTGGAAGATCAGTTGGGATTCCGGAGAAAAGTAGGAACACGCGATTCAGTACTGACCCTACAACTTTTCTTAGAAGATAGGTTAAGAAAAAGCAAACCTACATTTATAGAATTTGTGGACATAGAGAAAGGTTTTGACAATGTTGACTGGATTACTCTCCTTGAAATTCTGAAGGTAGCAGGGTAAAGTACAGCGAGCGAAAGGTTATTTACAACTTGTACAGAAATGAGACGATAGTTATAGGAGTCGAGGGACATAAAAGGGAGGCAGTGGTTGAAAAGGGAGTGAGACAGAGTTTAAGTCTGTCCACGATGTTAAATTGTTTGTGGTAAGGTCTTATGGGACCAAACTGCTGAAGTCATCGATCCCTAAGCTTACGCACTAATTAATCTATCTTAAACTAACTTAGGCTAAGGACAACACACACACCCATGCCCAAGGGCGGACTCGAACCTCCGACGGGGGGAGCCGCGCCGACTATGACAAGACGCCACAGATCGCGCGGCTAATCCGCGAGGCTGACGATGTTATTTGATACATACATTGAACCAGTAGTAAAGGAAACAAAGGAAAACTTTGAATAGGAATTAACAATCAGGGAAGAGAAATAAACACTTCGAGGCTTTTCGCGGATGATGCTGTAGTATACAGAGAAGTTGCAGCATTAGAAAATTGTAGCGAAATGCAGGAAGATCTGCAGCGGACAGGCACTTGGTGCAGGGAGTGGCAACTGACCCTTAACATAGACAAATGTAATGTATTGCGAATACACAGAAAGAAGGATCCTTTATTGTATGATTATATGATAGCGGAACAAACACTGGTAGCAGTTATTTCTGTAAAATATCTGGGAGTATGCGTGCGGAACGATTTGAAGTGGAACGATCATATAAAATTAATTGTTGGAAAGGCGGGTACCAGGTTGAGATTCATTGGGAGAGTCCTTAGAAAATGTAGTCCATCAACAAAGGAGGTGGCTTACAAAACACTCGTTCGACCTATACTTGAGTATTGCTCATCAGTGAGGGATCCGTACCAGATCGGGTTGACGGAGGAGATAGAGAAGATCCAAAGAAGAGCGGCGCGTTTCGTCACAGGGTTATTTGGTAACCTTGATAGCGTTACGGAGATGTTTAATACACTCAAGTGGCAGACTCTGCAAGAGAGGCGCTCTGCATCGCGGTGTAGCTGGCTCGCCAGGTTTCGAGAGGGTGCGTTTCTGGATGAGGTATCGAGTATATTGCTTCCCCCTACTTATACCTCCCGAGGAGATCACGAATGTAAAATTAGAGAGATTAGAGCGCGCACGGAGGCTTTCAGACAGTCGTTCTTCCCGCGAACCATACGCGACTGGAACAGGAAAGGGAGGTAATGACAGTGGCACGTAAAGTGCCCTCCGCCACACACCGTTGGGTGGCTTGCGGAGTATAAATGTAGATGTAGATGTAGATGAGGTTTGCCGACGACACCATAATTCTGTCAGTCAGCAAAGGACTTGGAAGAGTAGTTGAACGGAATAGACTGTGTCTTGAAAGGAGGATACAAGATGAACATCAACACAGGCAAAACAAGGGTAACGGAATTATGGAGTATTAAATTAGGTGATATTAAGGGACTCTTAAAGTAGTAGGTGATTTTTGTTATTTGGGCAGCAAAATAACTGACGATGAGCGAAATACACAGTATATAAAATTTCGACTGGCAGTAGCAAGAAAAGTATTTCTGAAGAAGATAAATTTGTTAACTTTGATTATAGATTTAATGTCAGGAAGTCTTTTCTGAAGGTATTTGTCTGGAGTGTAGAAATTTATGGAAGTGAGACATGGACGATAAACAGTTTGCATAAAAAGAGAGTAGAAGCTTTCGAAAAGTGGTGCTACGGAAGAATGCTGAAGTTTAGATGGATCGATCACGTAGCTAATGAAGAAGTACTGATTAGAATTGGGGAGACAAGAAATTTGTGTCACAACTTGGAAAAAAGAAGGGGTCCGGCAGGGCACATCCTGAGACATCAAGGGATTACCAATTTAATACTGGAGGGAAGTGTGGGAAGTAAAAATCGTAGAGGAGACCAAGATATGAATACAGAAAGCAGATTCAGAAAGATCTAGGTTGCAGTAGTTATCCGGAGATGGAGAGGCTCTTACCGCCGGCCGGAGTGGCCGTGCGGTTCTAGGTGCTACAGTCTGGAACCGAGCGACCGCTACGGTCGCAGGTTCGAATTCTGCCTCGGGCATGGATGTGTGTGATGTCCTTTGGTTAGTTAGGTTTAATTAGTTCTAAGTTCTAGGCGACTGATGACCTCAGCAGTTAAGTCGCATAGTGCTCAGAGCCATTTAAACCATTTTAGAGGCTCTTACAGTATGGAATAGCATAGAGAGCTGCATCAAAGCAGTCTTCGGACTGAAGAGACAATATGTAAAGCGCTATGTGGTGACATGCTGCATAATACGCGTGAAGAATACCCTCAATCCTTAGGTGAGGGCTGAAGACTTAGCTTTTCCGCACATAATTCCGTTGCATCTCCTGGCTCTGTAGAGCTGTTGCTGGTTTCCGAAGCAGCAGTCTCTCTCAAATCTGGATCTCCCTCATAAGACACATCCTCAGAACCACATGACGAAGGTTCATTGCCTGATTCAAATTGAATAATTATGTTCTCAACAGCTTCATCCATCAGTGCGTCTCTGTGCAAGTATCCGTCCATAACATTCTTCTCTTTATCACACGGTGTCATCCAGCCGCCTTTCGTAATGCTCCGTTTTGCAGCCGTAGTCATTCGTTTAAGCTGGGAAACGATAATGGTGCTGACATTGTTCGGATCATATATGTAAGTTGGTAGGCGTAACACTGGAAGAAGACGAGTATTTTTGGGTTGTACATATATTTAACACTACTAACAACACAATAACTGCAACGAGAAAAAAAAATAGAAAGAAACTAGGATGGGGCAGTGAGAGGATAGTATCGTCTGGCGGGAGTTTCAGGTTGAAAATATTCCGTTTATCATAACTTTCCGTTAACGGGATTTTGTGGATATTTTTAATCGGTCGTCTGATAGATGCTACTTCTTGGGCCGCATTGATACTTGCTTTGTGCCGCATGCAACCCGTCGGCCGCGGGCTGGACGCCTTTTCTGCGAGTCCTTTACCGAGTTCATCGATTACCCTAGCCACTGTATATTCTCGTTGGGGATTGTAACGATTGACAACTTCCAAGAGCTCCTTTCGTCGTAAATTCGCACCAAACAGAATTTTATGCTTATTTAGCCATGATATTATGCCCTTTGTTTTCGTCTATGCAATGGTAGATGGGTTGTCTACTACCACAATACTACCAAGTGCAATACTTGGTATTAGGCGCTCTTCTAACCATTTTATAGAATTTCCGCAGTTCATTTCCTTGTGATATTCTTCCGATGCAGATATAGAATAAAAGAGAACATTTCTCCTCCTGTGTGTACCACTATTGCCCTTCGTGCAGCAATTTCATTTTTCCGCATACCTGGTACGTCAATATTCCGCCAAGATTTTCTAACAGTGTTTCATCACGATACACGACCTGTTTATTCGCACATTTCTCGACTTCTCTCGTTAGTCTAAGAAAGCGTCCACGCAATACTACATCTTCCCTCTCAACCAGAAATTTGAATGTGTTTCTACATTTTTTGCAACGGAATCCCATTTCCTCCACAATGATTTGTTTCCCCCTGAAATTAATGTCTATACCCTCCTTAATCTAATTGTAAAGCTTTCGAAGGGTAGTTATTTCTCTTTTAACATCATAATACTCTAAGAACTTTCTTTCCACTTAATTCTTATCAAAGTCACATCGATTTCCTCCTCTATCTTACTTTTCCTTGATGTTGCAGTTTTCTGCCCACTATGTCTGGCTTTCTTAAGGTCGTTCAGCGCATTACAGTCTGTCGTTATAGTCTTTCCAGTTGCGGCTGCTGCTCTCTCCATAGCTCTTTCAAACTGTATTAGTAAAATTTCGAATTTTTCTTCTCCTTAGAACTAAACTACGTTTTTTATCAACACTTTCCATCTGAGCGAACTCTTCGATAACGTTTATTTGCTCAATGACTATCCATTTTCGCAGACGCTAAGTATACGCAACGGTAGTAATGCGCTGTGACTACTTCGTAACAGTACAACGTCGAGCCACATGCGTAAGTCGTGTACTGTCGACCATTGTCGGACGAATTCGGTGCCGTCTGCCCGTAAAGAAAGTGTAGTTCCAAGTAGAATGAATAAATTATAGTTTTATACAACACCGTGTTGCCTAATGTAAATTCTCAGAAGTGCCCCCAGATAAAAGCTTATATGTGATAACAGTATATTCCGTTTAACTAGGAGTGCCTTAGTAGCCTGTGCTAATCTGTCTCTTTTGTTATCTTTAGCTACTCTATCACCAGTCGTTTGGTTTCCAAGATAGCATTATTTCTTCACTTCGTCAATCACGATCACTGCCAAATGATCTAAATTACGATGAAGTTTTTTACTTTTTGCATCATATACTGAGTGTAACTGTTATTGGCAGTCGTCACCTTTCCATACCACAGTCCTATGTGCAGCATTCCTGCTCCAAGTTCCCCCCTGCCACGCTGTCTAATATCACACTGCAATTGTTTGACCTTCTGACAGTCTACATTTCACAAAACGTGGCACGGGAAATGACTACAAAATTAGGAAACAATATTTTTCATCCTTTGAACGTAAGTATTTGATGAATAACTGTACATATCCTCTTCTGAAAGTTGAACACAAGCCATTCTAGGTAAAATCTTCGACGCATTCAGCAGCAAACAATCCAGTGAATGCGTTGTTGTGTCATATTATTAAGCAACCAAAGGGAAAAAATTTCTCTTCACTCCCGAAGTTCGCCATGCGCATTTTCTGAAATGTCTGTACATGTTGATGGCTGAGACAGAAAACTCGTTATTTACTGTGTTGTATCCCGACAATCCAGAAATGACATACCATCCAGCGTAGTCATAATCTACCTTCAAATGGGCTGCTCTCCTTAGCAGCATACCTTTCCATAATGTCCTAACACGCAAAAAGTCACATGGCTGTCCAATATGAAAATACATGTATGCTTCAGTATCGCTGCAATTGACCAACACCCATAAAGTCACATGTTTAGCTTCCATGGGTACAGGGGTTGCTTTTGTATCGCTGCAACTAGCCAGCACATAAGAAGTCACATGAATAGCCCATATGAATGCATGAGATTGCTTCAGTACCGCTGCAGTTGGTCAACAAAGAGGAAGTCACATGGCTAGCTCACAGGATTGTAGAAGTTTCCTGCCAAGCCACCACTGTTGATAGATACACAAGAACTCCACGGCTAGCCCGCTTGACTGTAGAGGTATGCTTCATTACCACAGCAACTGGGCAACACATTAGAGGTCACATCGCTAGCCCACATGACGATACTCATCTGTTTCGGTAACGGAGTAATATTGTAAGAAGTTTTTTTCCACTAAACACTTACCAAAGTTGTCGAGACATTTAGACTTCTTCGTCTATCTTACTTTCCCTAGGTGTCACAACTGCCTGCCCACTCTTTCTGGCCTTCTTCACATCGTTCACTATATCAAGCATTGTCCTTACACTCTGTTCTACTCCAGTGTCGTACTCCACTCCACATAACCCATTGTTTACCAGACTCTGTCATTAGCAACAAGTTAGACTTCGCACTCCCTCTCTTATTACAGACATTGATACTAACAGCCTATGTCGACGCAGATACAAATACGTGCTCTTTAAGTTCTTCTGTGCTGCGACAGAAAAGTTGTGTAGATGATGCCTTGGTGATTATTAATATTGTCACTGCAAAATCCGCCGTTTACAGGGGTACATGGGCCATCCCATCAACAAGAAAGACATCACTTAATGTCTGTGTTAACATGCTGGTTAATGAGGGAGGGACAGACAGCTTAGTGGTATATGCTCTAATTGTAGCTGGTGGGAATTCTTCTTTGGAACGTGAACTCAGAGTGCAGATATTTTCTTATCTCCTAGACGGTGAATCTTGCGACATTTCTCGCATAAATGGAAATTGTGCATGGCGTAAAAGTTATACGTCGTCTGTCTCTCCATGTTAAAATTCCAGCAGCCGTCAGTGTTTTTGAAGCGAATATGATGGGCTGCTAAGGGCGGCCAAACTGCTAATTTCAGTTTGGGTCTTAATTAATTCAACCATAAAAAATTTACTGTATTATATAAATGAAATAAAGGCAGAAGTGGATACGGATTTCTTGCAATACGGAAAGGATAATTAGGATAAGGTAATTTTCCAAATATTACCAAGTATTATTGTTTAGGTTTTAAGCCACTATTCCTGACAGGTATAGTACACGTAATATTCAACATGTGATGGAATAATACGCACGTACGATTACAGTCTGAGAGGAAATTCCTTAAAGGGAGATTTACTATCTTTGGCCAGAAAAAAGTATGTCCTTTGAGAATTTTTTTCTAGGGATGTGTTATAGATATCAATGTCAAATGTGGCCAAAATGTTTATTTGTATTTTCTCTAGAAACTGGAATTTTTTTGACCGGAAAAGTTGAAGAGCAAAGGCGGAATTGCCGTGGGAACGAAACAAAATTTCGATGCAGACCTCCACGTGCGGTATGTCACAGGTCAGCCGGCTCAACTGAAATCAAAATTGAGTTGACATTAGCGAAGTATATAAGATTCTATAGGAGCTGTACCTCGCTTATTTGGACCATAGGAAACAAAATGGCGGCCATTTGAATGAAATAGTTCTTTTTCATCGATTTTTCGACTTCGTCAGCCAAGTAAAAATATTTATAGTTGACGGATCGGAATAAAAGTGGTACAACTCCTAGACAATTTAGTTACCTTCATCGGAAACAAAGAATCATGCCAATTGGTTCAGTAAATTTGAAGTTACCATACCGCGCGACAGAAAAATAAAGTCATTTCGAGAAAAACGCGTTTGAAGTTTTGACTACATATAAACGTATGTTCAATATACTATTCCGGGTCCATAAACTAGTCATTCCTCTTCCTCACAGAGGCCATTCTGCTCGATCTCGGCCATCCTGCGCTGTTCCAGAGCCGCTCGTACGGCCGGTGAAAAGCGGGTTTCGGCCGCTTGAATCCGGTGGTCGTCCGAATCCTTGGCGAACTGCGTCGAATAGAGCCCCAGGGTGACGTCCATCGTTGTCATGGTCTTCAGAATTACTGAATACCCTTCGTTGAAGCTGCTAACTGTCAGGAAAGTGGCAATCTCCACAGTCTTCGCACCGGAATGCAATTGCTTTCATTTGAATTTTGTATATTTCCTCCCAAGCACCGGTACAATAACTCGTTCTCCGAAAGAAAAAACTAGCGAGTGAAAAAGGCCGATTTCAGGCAGGTTCATTCTTTGTTTATCCGCGAATAACAAACATTTCCGTTCCGTATTCGGAAAAACCGCTTCAGGGTTGTATTCTGAACACTTTTATGGATCCAAAAATGCAGTTTAAATAATCGATTTCAAAAATGGAGTTTAAAAAAATAAATTTTTTGAACCAAAAAATAGTAAACCTACCCTTAAGTGTGGAAAATAACGATATAATGTTAGTAAATAATCTTGCGTGGTGTCCAGTGCTAAAATGGCAGCATCTCGTTAGTTGGAGCATGCCGGGGACTAATGATTCAGCTGTTCGTGTAATGTTGATAGGTTTTTGCATTTGTAGAATTTTAGAAAAATACTATCAACCACTGTCTCCTAGGCTTCTGTTCCACTCAAAGTCTCAACTACACGCCCGTGAATAAAATTTTGGAAAACTGGTAACCCTCCCCCCCCCCCCCTCCCCAGATAATATGGGCGAGGTAGATCACAAACAAATGAGGAATTTTACGTTCGTGATTGTATTAAAATCACAACCGATGCAGATCGCACAGTTTCGTTTCAGACTCATTAATAGCGGAGGTGTCGGTGAGATGCTGTGGAGTCGCAAAAGGAACAGACCAGGTCGTACTACCACCGATTGGTACGTCAAGTAAGAAATAGTAGAATGCCCTAATGCACCTTAACTAGTAGCTGAAAGCGCTAATGCGTCTTTGCACGCAGCACTGACTATTCGAAATTAGATGAGGGTGCAACGTAAACAAAAGATCTGTGGTGTGGTCATTTCTCAACGATGCATTGTAACAATAATATGAATGCGTTTGCTTCTGCTTTAGTCTCATTAAAATCCTTCTGCGGGTACTGGCGCATCATCTTATAAAATGCTAAGGCATTAAAATATCCAATGTTTCTGAATAGAATAATGTAGCTGGCAAGTGGGGTTTTCAGCATATTGCATTTCTAACGGTATAAAACTATCACCACCGTCAACAGTTCTTTGATTATATTGGTCCCAAAACAGTCTGTGTTAGGAGAGAGGGAGGGGGCGTATGGTAGACTATTCATGGCATGCCCGACTTGCTAGTAATTGTAACCCTCGTAAGTTTTCCGCCGATTTACGATATTAATTCGTAATGACATCTATGATAACCAATCTCAGACAAGCTTTAACATTTCACCGCATAGATGGAGACTCATCGAGACACTTGTGGACGTAAATTTACCCATGGACGATGCACATGTGATTCACCTGTGAGATATAAGAGGCTGCTGCAACATGTACTGCTGGTAGGATGTCTAAATCCATGGTAGTGTCCGAGCGCGCATTCAAGGTGGTGTGGATACTTCCAAAGGTAAATGATGGAAGGTTATGAATAAGCAGAAAAGCTAAGAAGATTGCACCTCTCCTAAAGAGTAGGAAGAAACCTTCTATGTGTACTGTATATGGCGTTAGAGCATCTTTTTTACATTTTAAAAAAGGGAATTAAGATTTAAAATCCTGTCGTCGGTGAGGTCATTAGTTCATATCCCTATAAAAGTTTGCAGTATGACGTGATAGTCACCATCCTACACCTTGTGTGAGGTAGCTGTATACGAAGACTTCGGTCATAGGCGCACACAATTTCCACCAAACATTCTTCGTCTTAATGTAGAATATTTTTGTAGAGCACTGACTGAAAAGTGAGAATAAATTTCTGTCGCAAATTTTGCATGCAAGGATTTGTGTAAATCTATCTCTACGCGGGGAAGTCAAGCTATCGCAGATTGACGACATACGGAGAAAACCCAGAGCAACTGCTACCAGAGAAAGTTATTTTTTGTGGGGGAAAAATGGCTCTGAGCACTATGGGACTTAACTTCTGAGCCGGCCGATGTGGCCGTGCGGTTCTAGGCGCTTCAGTCTGGAACCGCGTGACCACTACGGTCGCAGTTTCGAATCCTGCCTCGGGCATGGATGTGTGTGATGTCCTTAGGTTAGTTAGGTTTAAGTAGTTCTACGTTCTAGGGGACTGATGACCATAGATGTTAAGTCCCATAGTGATCAGAGCCATTAGAACCATTTGAACTTAACTTCTGAGGTCATCAGTCCCCTAGAACTTAGAACTACTTAAACCTAACTAACCTAAGGACATCACACACATCCATGCCCGAGGTACGATTCGAACCTGCAACCGTAGCGGTCGCGCGGTTCCAGACTGTAGCGCCTAGGACCGCTCGGCCACCCCGGACAGCTTTGTGGGGGACAGAACTGGTAGACTCACAGAACCTGAGGTTAATTAGGTGCAAATGGAAAAATTCGCTGTTGGAAGCTGTATTGACTGTCCCTACTAGGCCGTAACTGCCTGAGATGAACCACAAATGAGTACTTGCGTCGCGTGGATCGAAGAGCAGTGGGTTTGGTCAGCAGGCGTTGTGGGAAGAGGCCCTTGGGCTGGGCTCGCTCTGCATTGGTGACCAATGACTCTCGCTGATGGTCATCGCTTACACAGATGAGCAATCTCTGAGACGGTTGGGCCCCACTTACGGCTTCGCTGCAGAATGCCCCACAACGGGAGGATCTCTGCCCGAAATTTCTCCAAGTGTGTCCTTAAATTTGACTGACCAGCCAGAGCTCTTGGTTTCAGAAATGAAAGTATTTCTTAACAACTCTCCTTGCTGTTGTATCTTGCCCTCATGGTAATAAACACACACTACTCAAGAACGTTCCTTACTAAAAGCATTCCATGCGAAGTGACATTTACTTCGTCCAATGTCTGGATATCCCGTATCCCATTTGGTCATAATGCTTGAAAAATCCCATCTATTGTGTCCTCCATTGTTCTGTTGTCTTCCGAAACCACTGCTGAAACATGTGAGTGGTGAGTGGTGCCCGACCTGTACTTCCCTTAAATACAATCGGTGTGCAGATTGCTTTCAGTGGTGGCATTCCCTAGTGAGTCGAAGGACTTCTTCCATACGTCTTCAGGCGGCTTGAGATTCTTTGGTACAGGCATATTACAACCCTTTAAGTGTTTCAGTGCTAGGGCCATGCCAAAATGCAGTAAAATAGATTTTGTAGGAAAAGTTATTGCGCCAGTCTGTTTCTGTTTTCAACAAATATGTTCTTAATTTTATCGAGGGATGTTTATCATATGTGGTTGATATACTGAATTCGTCATCTGAGGTATTACGTTTTTAAAAGAATCTCTTATATATAGTACAGATAATAGGAAATTACTGAAATTTTTGAAAAACCGGAGTTCCACATCATTGCTCAACTCTCCGATTTCAGAAGTATTACAGCAGCGGCCAAGAAGAATGTACGAGAATGAAAATTTTAATTCTTTAGTGCTTGGAAGCATCACGAACGAAATAAATTGCTTGTGTCCTTCAAAAGGCAGCTGTTTCCCCGACGTAAATGTTAAAGGTTTGTTTGAGAAGAAATATATTTTAAAGTTATGTGAAAGAAAGCGTTAAAATGTAACCAAACTTTTGAAGTGTATAACCTAGGCAGGAAGAACTAAAAAAAATGTTTATTTTCACATTATCACTTGTGAATATAAAAATACTGAACTTCACATCCACAAATCAAAAATAAAAATGAGAAGAAGCACCCTTTGAACTAGATATCCTAAAATTAGTTTTTGTAGGAAATTGAAATTTAAGTGCTACTTCAGTAACTACGAACAGTGACCAGTCGAAAGGTTTGAAATAAAATAATTCAGTCGGACCTAATGCATCAAAGTGAACTACAATTCATCAGCAACTCAATACATGGTGTCCCAGGAGTAATGGTCAGTATTCAGGGATAGGACAGCAACGATCATTCGAAGCAAAAATGACTAGTAAATGTGTGCTTTAAAATATATTCCTTAAGAACTATGAGCACTTTTTCATCTTCGCTTCCACGAAACACATCTCATCTGTTGGACAAGTGCTATTTTTGACAACATGTTGAATAGTCATTTTTTCTTTGAATGATCTTTCCTGTCACATCCCTGAATATTAACCATTTATCCTGGGCTACCCCGTGTAATAAATGATACCCGTGGCTGCAAAACACTTATTCTGTATTTCGATCTGTAAATAACAACAGAATGATTATATGCTACCTACTACAAGAAAATGGATAAGACTAAATAAGCAACTACAAATGTGTTTCAGTATATGTATACTGCTCATTAAAACATGACATGAGCATAATACGAAGTAAAGGAATAGTCGCAGTACAGAATTTTAAATCAATTAGTCAAGAGCATGGGAACCACAGTTGACGCACTACACATTTTGCTTCCATTGTATCCGATAACGACGGCGGCTTGTCTCCTGGACACCTCATTGTGAACAGTGATAACCGGTTGTGAGGGGTACGCATCAGGTGACGTTCGGGCACTGCATCCTCATCGATCAGCGCATTGTAGTGAAGGCGCGTCAGCGTAGCCGCTTAAGGAAAACGGCGCTGAGATGGCAGAGGGAGACGCGCTGAGGGCGTGATCAGCGGCCAGAAAAACGCCTGGGCATTGAATTTTCGGCTTTACGCTTTCATCAAGGAGGGACTAAATTGGGCTATTAGCGTTAATGGCACGCCGGCGGGCAAGAAGCTATCAGTGACTGCCAGCAGAAGGGCCACAAATGGAGCAGCCAGAGAGGGGCAGAAACAACGGCGAGCAGAACAGTTGTGCCGGCGTCTCGTGACGTGTGCAAGGGAAAGCGAAACGAACACTGCTAGATTCATGCACTCTGTGTGATTCCTTTACGGAATCAAAATTTGCTGACGTGATCTACTGCCTTCGTATTCATAGGGCAGTATATTATTGTCATCAATATGCTTGGGAGAGTGAACGTACGGGCTTGAACCTCGTCGGGGTACCATATTTTATACTGTTTTCTGAGCGGTAAACACGAGGGACGTATAACGTGGTTACGTGTTGGCAATCACATCGCCAATAGTGGTACGAATTATGAATGCTGTTGCTTTCTGTGGTGTGCGTACTGTAAGACCTTCGGTACACACACCATCAGATTATTTGACTTGTCGCTCTAGCGAAGTAGGCGAGTGTCAGCAATGTGTCTCGTGGTCTTATCGTGGCGTGTTTATCTTCTGCCGTTTGGTCAGACGATAGAAATGCCACTTGCACGCTTAGAGTTGCAGATTGACGGTGACCAACTTCAAACAGAACGTAATTAATTTTCACACACTTTTATTAAAATAATAACAAGCCTAAAAATTACTTAACTTTGTTCTGGATGCTATTTACAATTGACAATCTGAAGTTCCTTTGGTCTTGGTACGTTAATCTTATTATCACATATCTCTGATACTTGAAAAAGTGTCTATACATTTCTCTTCATGGCTATGTACACGAATATGATAATCTTATTAGGTGCAGACTGAAACTTGACTATAGACTGGTACAGACTAATGCAGACTGGTACAGACTAAGGCAGACAAATGCAGACTGACTAATCGGAGGTCTGTACACTTATTATAATACCTCGCGCGTTCAGGTATCACTGCGCGAGTGTGATCTGCGAGTAGAAAAGGTTCTACATTAGCAGCAGTCTTATTAGCTGCGTTGCATATTAATATGCGGATTGGCGGAAGCAGAATTTGGTCCGTCTCTAAGGCAGCGCCGTCTCGTAGTGCGGAGACAGACGAGCGCTGCCCCTGCGCTGTTGTGCTTAGCGGGGCGCGCTCTAGTGGGAAAATTGTGTACGCGCTGACTACGCGAAACTATGTACACAACACTTTCACAAAATTTTATTCACTGTCTGTTTCATAGAAAAGACCTGGGATCAGCATTTATTACTTACAACAAAGTAACAGTTATTCCATTGTGTGCTGTGCTAAATGTTTTGGTTTGCTGTGTTCTTGGAAAGATGAATCATGTTATGTGAGATTGTCTGACTCTTTCATGTGATACGTTTAATGTATTATGCTCAAAGAAGTAAATTAAAATGAATAGTTCTGTTTATTTTGTGCGTTGCATGTCACAAAGCGAGAGGAGAGGAGAGCAGCGTGGCATATTTTCTGTAAAACTGCAGTCGCGGGAAACTTACCAGCTGACGACCAACCCAGGGAAGAAGTTGCCGCTGGACTCGTTTCTATAGATAATGTTCATATATTTTACATTCTTAAGAAATAAATTAACGGAGTGTTTTAAATGCATCAATCGTTACAAGATTGTAGGTGCGTCCGCCTTACTCTTATCCCCCGAACTATTAACTCTTCTCTGACGGGCTACTCATAGCATTGAATAGTTCACATTTGATTTTGACAGAAGTTTTTGTTATATACTGTATGTCATCACTTATCAATAATACTATAAACGATTCCTAAGTTTTTTTGAACTGTATACGACCAGTGAAAATCTATTTAAAACGTAAAAAATTTGTTACCATGGAGATAAAAATAAGGGGAGGTGGAGCTACAATGCTTTAAAGCCGGCGCCTGGATGTCTGATGTCTCAAAACAGTGAAGACTATTGTTTACCTGGAGACTGTTTACGATTCCCTTTTGTTCGTCATTTATGTAGTGTGCAGGCGACAGTTGTTTTAAATTGTTAATATGACAGTGCATGCGGTAATAGTATGGTGTCAGGGACACTTTTTCACAAGTTTTTCTGGTCTTAAATGCATACTTAATCCATGATGTATACATGTAGCCTGAAGCGATGAATGAAAATTTGTATTAAGGCCAGGATCGAAACCTTGACCTCCTGCTCAGTAGGCAGACGCGCTAACTATTACGCGACCCTGGCAAAGTGGCTCTGTGCAGCTTTAGGGACTACAATAGCAAGCCTCCCTCCCTTAATCCAAATTCCCATACACACCTCAGCCCATTTGGTAGTCACTCTCATCTCAGACACCATTGCAGAGGCTCTCCAACTGCACGGGAATAGAATCTTAGCATCGAAAGAACCGGGTTTCCTACCTGAAACCCAGGCATATGTACACTCCTGGAAATGGAAAAAAGAACACATTGACACCGGTGTGTCAGACCCACCATACTTCCTCCGGACACTTCGAGAGGGCTGTACAAGCAATGATCACACGCACGGCACAGCGGACTCACCAGGAACCGCGGTGTTGGCCGTCGAATGGCGCTAGCTGCGCAGCATTTGTGCACCGCCGCCGTCAGTGTCAGCCAGTTTGCCGTGGCATACGGAGCTCCATCGCAGTCTTTAACACTGGTAGCATGCCGCGACAGCGTGGACGTGAACCGTATGTGCAGTTGACGGACTTTGAGCGAGGGCGTATAGTGGGCATGCGGGAGGCCGGGTGGACGTACCGCCGAATTGCTCAACACGTGGGGCGTGAGGTCTCCACAGTACATCGATGTTGTCGCCAGTGGTCGGCGGAAGGTGCACGTGCCCGTCGACCTGGGACCGGACCGCATCGACGCACGGATGCACGCCAAGACCGTAGGATCCTACGCAGTGCCGTAGGGGACCGCACCGCCATTTCCCAGCAAATTAGGGACACTGTTGCTCCGGGGGTATCGGCGAGGACCATTCGCAACCGTCTCCATGAAGCTGGGATACGGTCCCGCACACCGTTAGGCCGTCTTCCGCTCACGCCCCAACATCGTGCAGCCCGCCTCCAGTGGTGTCGCGACAGGCGTGAATGGAGGGACGAATGGAGACGTGTCGTCTTCAGCGATGAGAGTCGCTTCTGCCTTGGTGCCAATGATGGTCGTATGCGTGTTTGGCGCCGTGCAGGTGAGCGCCACAATCAGGACTGCATACGACCGAGGCACACAGGGCCAACACCTGGCATCATGGTGTGGGGAGCGATCTCCTACACTGGCCGTACACCACTGGTGATCGTCGAGGGGACACTGAATAGTGCACGGTACATCCAAACCGTCATCGAACCCATCGTTCTACCATTCCTAGACCGGCAAGGGAACTTGCTGTTCCAACAGGACAATGCACGTCCGCATGTATCCCGTGCCACCCAACGTGCTCTAGAAGGTGTAAGTCAACTACCCTGGCCAGCAAGATCTCCGGATCTGTCCCCCATTGAGCATGTTTGGGACTGGATGACGCGTCGTCCCACGCGGTCTGCACGTCCAGCACGAACGCTGGTCCAACTGAGGCGCCAGGTGGAAATGGCATGGCAAGCCGTTCCACAGGACTACATCCAGCATCTCTACGATCGTCTCCATGGGAGAATAGCAGCCTGCATTGCTGCGAAAGGTGGATATACACTGTACTAGTGCCGACATTGTGCATGCTCTGTTGCCTGTGTCTATGTGCCTGTGGTTCTGTCAGTGTGATCATGTGATGTATCTGACTCCAGGAATGTGTAAATAAAGTTTCCCCTTCCTGGGACAATGAATTCACGGTGTTCTTATTTCAATTTCCAGGAGTGTATATTTGTTTCCTCTATTAATGCTCATCCATAGCTGTCGAAGACAGAACTGTGAAAACAATGGTTGTTGGTACTGATGCTTACTCGTTACATTTTCAACTTTCAGATCCTAACCAAAACAAGTTTAATGTTCACGTTTGCAAAAAACTTACCTAAGTTTTCTTTATTAGCTCATAAATGTGTACAATGAGGAAAGAAGTAGGCAAGGCGCGCTGTCATGACTTGCGGATGTCAACAAAGTGGAAGATTCTTGACATGTCATAGAAACAGAACTGTTTGGCGGTATATATTCTTGCAGAAGTGAGTTCCCGTTTCATTAGACTGTTAGAGCGTTAGTGTCATTGTAGTTTACGCATCTTATCTGAAACGTTTTGTATCAAGTATCTCTCAGCTTATGGTCAATAATAGCAAAAGACTAAGAATTCCTTTCTGAGAGCGCGTTACAGCAACTTACATTTCAAGAAATGTCACCAGTAGACAGTTCTCTTGTTGTTAAGGAGCATTTAAACTAACACTTCCTATATTATTTGTTGCACAGGTCCGCTCTGTGAATAAAGGAATAGTCTCAAGAGTCGGGGTCATTTAAAATGTTTGTATTGCTTCAACAAGTATCTTTTTTTTTCTTTTTCTTTGGAGTGATAGCCTAACCTCTGTAACGCATACATTTAATAGGTCTTTCACATATATTTTAATAAATATTTTGTTAATAGCATGTAGCATCACACTTGGTTTTTACACTGAATTATCGTATCTTTTTGATGAAAGCCTATGGTTTTCGTTTCCCAGAATACTTCTTTGCCCGACCCTCTCTGTGTCAGTTTTTCAGGAAGAACCAGCTTGATTTTGATTTTGAATTTCATTTTGTCGTTTTAAAACTAAATGAACCTACACGTAACTTCGTGACAAGCTTATAGTAATACTACGATGACATGCAGCTAATGTTTTTACTTATTTATCATACAGGAGATCCAACCTGGTATAATGTATTTGTCAGGTACAGTCCTGAACATAAGCGTGCGTAATAAAAGATAGTTTGTATGTGAATGGTACACGGGAATAACGATCAAGATCCAAATTAATTAAAAATTTACTTCGTAATGCCATCTGATAGAAGAATGGAAGCAGTACAACATGCCAAGTTTTTTTTATATATATATAAATGTGTTCGAAAACCTGGTGCACTCTATGCTGCGGAAAAACGGTCTAGACCCATATTCTACTTAGGGTTTTTTTCTTTCCTTTACGTTTCATCTTATAATGCTGTGGCTTCACGTTAATGGCTTTCCAGCAATACTTGACAGTCATTCACACATTGTAAATTAAGTTCGAACTGTTACATTGTTTAGTAACAACACAAAGACGCATAAAAAATTTTGCCACATTGCTCATCCAAAGTAGGCTGGAAAAAGTTTTTCTCTGTAGCTCAGCAGAAACACTCAAGTGTTACTGTTACGGAGGTTGTGCGTAAACTTATTTCTTATGTGAAACGAAGGAACCAGAGACTTCGTAAAATGAAGACGAACATTCCAGTCTTGTGCAGAATACAAGTACAATGTAAAGCATAATGGTGGAGCTTATTTCTGGTTCTTCAAAAATATTACTGGCCATGAGTCACGTTACAGGTGACGATTGTAGGTGCTTACGATTGAGATGTTTTCAGAATGTTCCATTCATAGAAAGGAGTGGATAAATGAAAGAATTCAATGAAATGGCTTCCAGTATTACGCAAAACTCGTCTGAACGGATACATCAGTGAAAATCCTGTGATTCTAAGAAAACCAAAGGAAATTCGAAATGAAGCTATGTAACATTACCGCCAGTGATTACGAATAATTGACTTTATACTCTGAATGTGGTAGTCAAGAGCGCCGTATGTTACGTAAAGTTATTTATTGGAACTCTATCTTTGGCTGTAACGCTATATAAAAACTGGGACCAAATTATTTTTCGTTGAATCTCAATTAATTTTTTTAAAGTGAAGAATGATACTGATACTGTTGACCTTCATTTACTTTCAAACAGCGTAATATCTACAGCTCACAGTTAGCTTGGGAACAATTCGTTAGATATTTTACTGATAGTGATAAGAAATTAAGATTCCTTTCGGAAAAGCTGTCGGACTTCGAGCAAAATAAATGACTACAGGCTATAATGACATTATTACAGAAATAGTAATTACACGTAAACAGCTACTGAAATAATCGCAACCAAACGAAAAGCTTCTGTTCCACAAAATAAAATTCATATTTTCTTTATATCTAACAACCAGTTCCCGTGAGATCACCTACGTTAAACGCTGTCGGGCTAAGCTAGCACTTGGATGGGTGACCATCCGGTCTGCCGAGCGCTGTTGACAAGTGGGGTGCACTCAGCCCTTGTGAGTAAACTGAGGAGTAGCTGCTCCGATCTCGGAAATTGACATACGGCCAGGAGAGCGGTGTGCTGAACACATGCCCCTCCATATCCGCATCCAGTGACACCTATGGTCTGAGGACGACACGGCGGCCGGTCGGTACCGTTAAGCCTTCATGGACTGTTCGGGAGGAGTTAAGTTAGTTTAGTTCTTATATATAAATGATGTAGTCTCAATGCAAGAAAATATTTTTTATGCTTTAATGGGCACAGAGTTTACAACTGAAAATCAGACTCAGTTTAACAAAGCAGCTCAGCGACAGCGCTCAAGGTAGACCTAATTCGCAACACGACCTAATCGTCTACGAGATTTTACCGCAGGAGAGATTTTTACATTGATCCATTATATTCATACTCCATTATACACTCCTGGAAATGGAAAAAAGAACACATTGACACCGGTGTGTCAGACCCACCATACTTGCTCCGGACACTGCGAGAGGGCTGTACAAGCAATGATCACACGCACGGCACAGCGGACACACCAGGAACCGCGGTGTTGGCCGTCGAATGGCGCTAGCTGCGCAGCATTTGTGCACCGCCGCCGTCAGTGTCAGCCAGTTTGCCGTGGCATACGGAGCTCCATCGCAGTCTTCAGCACTGGTAGCATGCCGCGACAGCGTGGACGTGAACCGTATGTGCAGTTGACGGACTTTGAGCGAGGGCGTATAGTGGGCATGCGGGAGACCGGGTTGACGTACCGCCGAATTGCTCAACACGTGGGGCGTGAGGTCTCCACAGTACATCGATGTTGTCGCCAGTGGTCGGCGGAAGGCGCACGTGCCCGTCGACCTGGGACCGGACCGCAGCGACGCACGGATGCACGCCAAGACCGTAGGATCCTACGCAGTGCCGTAGGGGACCGCACCGCCACTTCCCAGCAAATTAGGGACACTGTTGCTCCTGGGATAACGACGAGGACCATTCGCAACCGTCTCCATGAAGCTGGGATACGGTCCCGCACACCGTTAGGCCGTCTTCCGCTCACGCCCCAACATCGTGCAGCCCACCTCCAGTGGTGTCGCGACAGGCGTGAATGGAGGGACGAATGGAGACGTGTCGTCTTCGGCGATGAGAGTCGCTCGTGCCTTGGTGCCAATGATGGTCGTATGCGTGTTTGGCGCCGTGCAGGTGAGCGCCACAATCAGGACTGCATACGACCGAGGCACACAGGTCAACACCCGGCATCATGGTGTGGGGAGCGATCTCCTACACTGGCCGTACACCACTGGTGATCGTCGAGGGGACACTGAATAGTGCACGGTACATCCAAACCGTCATCGAACCCATCGTTCTACCATTCCTAGACCGGCAAGGGAACTTGCTGTTCCAACAGGACAATGCACGTCCGCATGTATCCCGTGCCACCCAACGTGCTCTAGAAGGTGTAAGTCAACTACCCTGGCCAGCAAGATCTCCGGATCTGTCCCCCATTGAGCATGTTTGGGACTGGATGAAGCGTCGTCTCACGCGGTCTGCACGTCCAGCACGAACGCTGGTCCATCTGAGGCGCCAGGTGGAAATGGCATGGCAAGCCGTTCCACAGGACTACATCCAACATCTCTACGATCGTCTCCATGGGAGAATAGCAACCTGCATTGCTGCGAATGGTGGATATACACTGTACTAGTGCCGACATTGTGCATGCTCTGTTGCCGGTGTCTATGTGCCTGTGGTTCTGTCAGTGTGATCATGTGATGTATCTGACCCCAGGAATGTTTCAATAAAGTTTCCCCTTCCTGGGACAATGAATTCACGGTGTTCTTATTTCAATTTCCAGGAGTGTATTTATAATCTTTTCACAGATATTAGAATCTCTGATTTTATAATATATATACTAATAACAAGGTTCACATACAGCTGTCTTCCACACACAACAAATTTTTAGAAAATCTCATTTACTTGGGGCGTCATTCATTTTTATAAGAGAAGGAAATCATGAAGTACGGCTGTGACACTATAGCTGTATGCCATTTTTTCCCCTATGTCTATAAGGTACTTACTAACAGAGATGGAGAATTACAGGATGTTCAGATATGTCAAGTATTCTTGGCATAGCATGGCATCACCAACAGACGTCTTATTACTCTTAAAAGGGATATTAAGAGGAAAAAACACGTAATGCCCAGAGAAAAACAAGACTAGACCACACAAACTTAAAGGAAAAACCGTATCTAAAGTCAACGAAAGGCCATAAATCACGTTAAAGAATCATGATTGAAAGCAGTTAAATTTCCCAATAGAATTTAATATTCGAAAGACGAATCTAGTATCTTCCAAACTATGTGTCGTAAGAGCAATATGGACTGACTCGTAAAACTCACTACAACATAAGTTTATGATACTCCAGAACTGACAAGTGTTGAGTGTATGACAAATTTACAGCCAACTATTCTAAATTTCTTAAACAACGAGGAACATGCAACTCAGATACAAACATTGTATAAGCAGAAACAGCATCTAACGACTTACAATGAACTAAGTAAGAGGAAAGCAGACATGTTTTACGAGTTGAAATGTTTCAGAAACGTTACAAGGAATCTATAATTAAGAAAGCAATCAACATGGATTACCAAAAGAATCATCGTTTCCTAATTTTTCAGTTAATGAAACATACTACCGCAGACAGCCGTCACTTCATTCATTAGATTTTCTTTGCTTTCTTTCTGGGAAAACTGTATCTTGTACTTTTGACGAGACGCTTTCCTACAAAGAACCTGATGAAGTGTGTTCAATTTTCTGTTCGGAAAATTTACCTGACTCATCGCGTACAGCCATTGGATTCTGTGATTCCTGTTCCGAACATAATAAAACCATCTGAAAGTAATGCACTGGGGCAGTTAAGATTGCAGACGGCCGCTCATGTTTTCGACATCATGACAATTCCTCTTAAATCTACCTCCATGATCGTAACAGCTTTACGTACATTTCTGCAAAAATTATTTCACGCAGACTGACAAGAGAAATGAAATAATTTTGCTATTAGAAGAGCAATTTCAACCAAATCCAATAATGAAATGTCGGTTGCAATATATCACCTGTGTAATATCTTTGATGTAGCAATCAGAAAATCGCTTTAGGCAGCGACCGTAAACTCAATACAATGGAAATATTTTTTTTCTACACGTTTTCTTCTTCCTTTGTCTTAATTCCACGGGAGCCTAAGAAGACCAATAATGCGGAAGATATTAGGGCACAAACGCAACGATGATGGAAGTTAACAGAAAAGAAAAACATATCTGTTAACATCTCACTCTAAAACAACGTAGTGAAAATGCTTATTGCTGCTGGACCCGATAGTGAATTGAAATCATAACACAGCATTTTTCTTTACTAAAAATTAATTCACTATAGTGTAAAGTTGGTTCATGGTATATGCAATGCAGCCCCGAGGAACGAATACCAGAGTATTCTTTAAAATATTCAGGAGCTTTACCAACAAAAATCTATCGTCAAATTGAAATAGCTCCCTCAAATAAGTCAGACTCCCCGTTTCTACTCTAAAAAATCACACTGGTGGTCATACATTACAGTTATACTGTGTAACCAGTTACTGATGAACTAAACCATTTTCAGATCTAAAATATGTGGATCCGGGTAACTGTTATCGGTATAACATGTGTGCATCTTCAAAATTGGAACCTCCTTTTGTAGAAATAATTACAGGATTTTCTGATGTATCTGATAGAACCGTTTTTGAAACCGCAGCTTCACAGCCACAATGTTCAATGCAGCAAAGTGAAATAAGTGTCCTGTGTCACAGACCTAGGTAATACTCTACAATCATGCCTGACAGTAATATGTTAATATTTGTGGTTAATAATTTTTTACATTTGCTAAAAATTTGGTCACGTTGAAGGATAGTATTAAACTAAATCTCATACAAGAGAGAGTGTCTCACTGAATTCTAATTTCTCTTGTCCATCAGAATGAGTCTCTTCTGTGGCTTATCAGGTTCTCACTCACTCTCATAGGATGCATTATGGAGATACAAGCCTATATTGCAACGCACCCTTCCTTCCTGGTAGATAATAAAATGAAAAAAATAATTAAATCGTGCAAAAGCATGCAATACATGAACATAGGTTTCTTTCTGCAAAAGCACGTCAGAAATGTGATGGCACCATGTGGTCACTAATATAACACACATCAACAAGTAATGGCTTATGTATCAGATTTATTGTATTTTGTAGGCAATCGCTTATTATCTTTCTTTTAATGTCTCAAGCCCTCGTGGCAGTTGTACATCACCATTTCTCATTTCTTGCCGTGAAAACCTTAAATTTAATTCCACATAAAAAGTGGAAATATGTATTAGTTCGGAATTCATAGAAAAGAATATGGAGGGTCCGCTTTTTAAGTGTGTGGTATTTAAACGACACGACATCATAAACTGTCTTCCTGTCTTCAAATAATGTGTCCACAGTTCCTGAAACATTCATTTACAATATAAAACTCATACATTGAAATTAATTTTTCACTGCTACAAGCTTTCTAGAATGAATGCAGACACATTATAATCAGTGTGATAATTATTATTCAGTAAGTGGGATAAATTAGAGAATCCAATCACGCATACATCCAAACAACATATGCAGAGCGTTACAAGAAAATGAAGGCCTCACTTCCGAATATTTTGTTAACTGAACGAGGTTTTCAGATTTTCTTTACCATTTCTCGCATACACTGTCTTTGAATTGTAGCCATTATTCATTCATTAGTCTTTGAAATTATATATGACATGATTCTCTTACAGATTAATTGTTTTCTGGTAAGAATTTAAAAAATAAAAAGTAATACATTGTATTTGCAGCGGGCACTGGTCTTAAGAATGGTTATTTTAAGGTAAACGGTATAAGGTCCACGTCCTGACAAGTAATGTACCAGGACTCATCAAGAAGTTCTGCCCCCCATTTGGAGCCGCTTCTCTGTATTTGTCTGTATTTGAAAATAACTGTAAGACTGTACAATCTGTATCACTGATGTTCCACAATTCATGCTATTTCTTCAGTATTTTCAGTCTGATCTCGATTTTGTCATGTCCTAAGTTAAAACAGTAGTTCCCTCGAAGAAAGTATTCGACTTCGCGTCACGAAAGCGTCTCTAGTAAACCAGGGAGATGTTTTCGACGTACGTGATCCTCTACCACCTATTACAGAATGTTTCGTTTTGTCCGAGGAACACGACATTGCACAACTCTGCAGTAAACGCAAAACATGTTTTCCCTCGTACGATATTTCAGCTGTCTTTGACAACTCATTTCAACACAGTCCATCAGGTAGTGTGTAAAAATGAGAATATGTCTCGGTACATCGTGTTTGTGCGACTTAGAATGGAAAGACAAATGTTGGCTTCCTGCATAAAATTGCTACTCGGGGAAAAGCAGAGTTTAGTCATGTACATATCATCTTCGTTCCTGTTCATCTCAGACATCTCAGCGCTGATGCGAATTTATTGTAGACTGGAATGAGTGCCACTGCTGATAGATTTACATATCAGTGTGCAATCAAAGACATGGGAAAGCCGTCATTTCCTTTCTTTATAGTTTCACCGCCGATACGCTCAAACACCATTATTCTGTTTCGCTATTCACTCTCATTGACTTTGCGCTTTATGTAACACGAGGTGAGACAACAATATATGGAACTCTACAACCTCTTTAAACATCTTCACACTAATCAACTCTCCGCAAGTAGTTTCTTCAAGCTCAAGCCCCTTGTAACAGGGGGATGGCTAGACATGTAATCTTGAAGAGCTCCGTCAGATGTATCGGCTATAGCAGGTAAATAAAAGTCTTTGTTTTAAATGACGGAATCTTTAAGTTTTATATCGTAAGCAATAAGCACTATATAAGTATGTATTAGAAAATAAAACTATTAGCCAAATGAATCAACGTACTGTGAGGAGAAAAACATGGCACGACGAACAGCAGAACCATGCAGTGACTGCCATTTGTCATATTTTTTTGAACGGTGTGGCGCATCGGTAACGAGTACGCAGTAAGGTAGCGGGAAAGACTAAGCGCGTTCTCTTAGGAATACAGGATACTTATATATGGTGGAAAAATCGAATTTTTTATGACTTTATTAAATTATAGTCTTTCTTGATTACATTGTTATATACATTATAAGGTTTCAAATGAAAAATTACCTATATACACCAAATTTTAAAGTTGCAGTCTTGTATACTGCCATGCCCCTTTATTCCTGATGCAGAAACCAGTATTATTTCCAAAAGAACTGTGAACTTTCTGTTTCCCGAGATCATACGTATGATACATTGTATATGCTGGCGACAGTGTAGGTTTCTAGTGTCTGTAAATGATTATCTTTGCTAGTATTTACTTTTGTTTCGCTGCAGCAGTTTGTTCACGTGTTACTAAATGTTTGTTGCCCAAGTGCCACATATATTTGTGGAAGTACATATGCTTTAGTGTGCAATAAATACGACCTACGCCACGCATCAAGAAATTTAATAAAAGGAAATTCCGTGGTGATCAGTTCATAAACAAAGCAAGACACTGTTGAAACTAACCTATGTATCAGTTCTTTAGGGAAGAAACTCCCACTTGACATACCTCCTGGTGATTCAAATTTTTGTGTAAACAGTGACGCTGTTTGTAGTAAATTTGTTGTTGTTGATGTGGGCATCTTATCTTCGTTGATAAAGGAAGTGGCGAAATGTAAACAATGTGATGGTGTAGGCTGTCTGGAAATAACAAAGTAGTAGGAAGGGTTTAGCATCAAAAGTAGTAGTTCCGTGTTGATCCTGCAGTAAATCTACCTCGAAAATGACTTCTAACATTGTGCATAATTCATATGATGTGAATTTAAAGTTAGTGTATGCAATGTGTGCAATAGGAAAAGGAAAAAAGGCTGCTTAAACGTTTTGTGGTTTCTTGGACCTTCCTCCACCTCCTCCCAGTAGGTTCAGCAAAAACATAAAAATATTTTTAGGAGCCTTACCGGTTTGTCTTTGTGAGGTAACGGGCGAGTTGTGGGGCCCTGCAGATATTTTATGTTCAGAGTTGCCGGCCGCGGTGGCCGTGAGGTCCTAGGCGCATCAGTCCAGAACCGCGCGACTGCTACGGTCGCAGGTTCGAATCCTGCCTCGAGCATGGATGTGTGTGATGTCCTTAGGTTAGTGAGGTTTAAGTAGTTCTAAGTTCTAGGGGACTGATGACCTCAGAAGTTAAGTCCCATAGTGCTCAGAGCCATTTGAACAATTTTTTTTGTTCAGACTTGGGCAGCCGCACAGGACGCTCATCAAAGCCACAGCCCATTAGGAACTGTGTGATGCCGCACAGTAGCTGGACCACTTGGTTGCTAGCTGACCACATGGCTGGGAATCCCTTGGTGACGCTGTGTCGATGAAGGAGACTTGTATGGTGAGAGTGCCAAAGATGGCGGACTTTGTAGAACCTTAATGCCAGACATTTCACAGTTCATATAGAAATTAATAGTAGCCAGATGAATCGTGACACATAAAAAAGAAACATGTACATTACCATTATTTGCAGGATGATTCTAATGGTGTAATCAGATTTTCAATATATTTGTTAGTTCAAAGTTTAGTATCTGACGATAAATTATACAAGTAACATCCAGCAACGAATTTCCAAAATCTAAACTGTTCATTCGATTTTGTCGATCGACGTGTCTTTAGGAAGCAGCCTGATTATAAATATATTTATTCACCTGTGTCTTTGTTTATATCTGATATCTGCTATCCATGAAGAAATTGATCTAATATTTACTGTGTTTTAGAAAGGGCAGAAAGATTGGGCTACATGCCTACCTTTTGTTTCTATTCCTTTGATGTATGTTTATTCAATTTGTTTACGTATTTAATAATGTGTGTTAGAGAGTGTTTATGGTACAGCCATAGGAATATTTATTTAATTCCAAGTTATTTATTTGTAAATCCAGTATTCCGTATGTGTTTCATTATGTGTGTGTGTGTGCGATGGCTTGGAGACAGGGTGGGAGCACTCTAGCCAATCACAGCGATCGTTCCAAAAAGGACACTTAGAGATACGGTATGGAAGTGGGGGAGGAGGATCGTTTACGAGAGAGGACAGGGCGTTCTGAACAGTGCGGCTCGAGGGACAGTTGCACAGGACAGATGGAGTGCTGGATGACGAAGCGCGAGGGGTGGTCGCGGGAAAGACTTAGAGAGTGGAGCAGACTGCGCGTGGTCGCGAGAGATAGAAATATTTTTAGTGCCGACTTGTGCACTTGTGTGATTTCCGTGGATTCTGCAGTGAAGGCGTAGTATGCGTTTAGAAGTGAATATCTCGTAAGCTATGTTGTTGCTCATAACTAATTACGTGAATAAGGAATCTATTGTTTCCTTATCATTTAATTTATATTTTATTTAATTGCTGGATCATCGACACCAATAAGTGTTTTACAGCAATAAAGGACATTCTTAAAGGTACTTCTCCTATATTACTCATCATTTAAAGTCGTTAAAATAGTACCTGAAAAATTTATTTAACTGCACTCTTTCATTTATAAATTTCTATGTAACATTCAAAATTCGCAGTTGCTGAGTGACAGGAACCTTCGACCATTCGATTCATGTGTATGTTTATATTGTATACTGTAGACTCAGCAGTATATGGCTTGTAATGCTGCAACGGCGTAGCCGGCGGGGGTGGCCGAGAGGTTCTAGGCGCTACAGTCTGGAACCGCGCGACCGCTACGGTCGCAGGTTGGAATCATGCCTGGGGCATGGATGTGTGTGGTGTCCTTAGGTTAGTTAGGTTTAAGTAGTTTTAAGTTCTCGGGGACTGATGACTCAGAAGTTAAGTCCCATAGTGCTCAGAGCCATTTGAACCATTGCAACTACCTATCCCAGCCTCTAGACAATGAAACCATCCAAAACTTTTAATATTTCAACTCTGAGTCTGAGGGTACATAGTTGAGGGTCACACCACACCACCATCCATTCTTTTCTTTTTGAAAGCCCGCGTTCGATAGCATCTATGAAACTTGCAGTAGAAGAAACTGTAAATCTTAGTGAAATCAGGGACATTCCTGTTGCACTTGTGGGGCATGGCAACGTCGAGGACATTGTTCCATTAATGGTGTTGTAAGTGCTACTTCTCAGGAGAATGGAAAAGTTGCTGATGTTGAGTGCTTATCTAAGTACTGCCACACCTGCCGTGGTAACATTGAAGGACATATTGAACATCAGTATTCCAAGAATTAGGATGGTTACAGTGGAGGTATGGAGTGTGACGGAGCTCTAAAAATATTTCGGAGGTCGGTGCACATTTATAACGTAAGATATACGAAGTACCTAGGCGATGGGGACTCTAAAGCTTTCAATAAAATTAAGGAGTTCAATGTTTATGGTGATGCCTTGGTAACAAAACTGGAGTGTTGTGGACCTGTACAAAAGAGGATAGGTGCTAGATCGAGGAAGCTTCGAAGACAAATGGAAGGAAAGTTGCTATCTGATGGAAAATCTTTGTCTGGCCGAGGCAGATCGACAGAAACTGAAATAGACCTTCTTCAGAGTTATTATGGACTCGCCATTAGACGAACTGCACCTCTGAATAATGATACAGCAATGAGAAATGCTGTATGGGCCACCTACTTTCATAAGTTGTCCACAGTGACCGCCGTGTTCACGAACTTTTCCCTAAAGGAGCAGATTCTTGGTATGGATACCAAAAAGCAAAAGAAAGTAATCAAATATACCATTCATAAGCATTCTCTTCCTGAGCCTGTCATTAATAAAATAAAATCAATCTTTAGAGACCTGAGTGACCCTGTTTTGCTTAGTAAATGTCTTCATGGGGGCACTCAGAAAACAAATGAAAGTTTCAGCCATTGCATATGCGAAAGATTATCCAAGAATGCTTTTGTAAGACTAAACACATTAAAAGTTGGTGTACTAGATGCAGTGATATCTTTCAACGATGGAGTTATAGGAAGGTTGGAAGTCCTGAGAAATTTAGGCAACAAATGTGGCTTTAATATGGAAGATCAGTTGCTTGCTTGTGGCAGGCAATGGGTGCATGAAGCTGAAAGATTCGGTCTTCAAGTTCCCAAAGAAGCAAGAAGTGCTAAAATGAATGGCAAGAGGAAGCTTGAAGATGTAGAAATGCTGCAGAATGAAGACTATGCTTCAGGAATGTTCTGACGCACAGTTTAATTGGACTCACATCTTCATTCGCAATTTCCCGCAAGTTATATTTTTCAGAATTGAGGTACAAATATTTCCTAAAGGTTATAAAGCATTGCTCTAATTTTTTTCTGCATCTTGCAATAGTCCATACTTATGTAGTAGACCTAAGTTTTATTGCAGAATCAGCTAAATTATAGAAAAAAATAGCATGATTACTAGGAAAAAAGTTATAAAAATTAAAATGTAAGATATAAACATGGCTGCGTTGTCAGCGACCGTTACAAGGTAAAATTAAAACAATTGCAGCCCAAGGTCGCGAAAATGAAGTCTTTTTAACCTAGGTTTAGCCACTTCTAAGAGTGCCTTCATCAGAAACAAACATTTAAAACTGGCATGTCACGTATAAAATAATTATGAAGCGATAACGCTTTAGTCACAAAATATTGAAATAGAACACATAGAGGCAGGCCACTAAGGGATTCACCACACGCCGAGCTGCGTTAGTTATTGCGGGCATCTGAACGCTGTACCAAAAGTGCCATCTAGTGGCCGCAAATACAAAAGAATTACAAAAGGAGCTGAATAACTCAGCGAATAGAAATGTAGTTAATATAAACCATTTAGTGAACAAACAGGTATGAATCGACTTAGATAGTTCAAAAATGGCTCTGAGCACTATGGGACTCAACTGCTGAGGTCATTAGTCCCCTAGAACTTAGAACTAGTTAAACCTAACTAACCTAAGGACATCACAAACATCCATGCCCGAGGCAGGATTCGAACCTGCGACCGTAGCGGTCTTGCGGGACTTAGATAGAAGCAATATTTCCGTAACTGCACGATGGAACACGAAATCAAATATCAAGTAACGGCTTTATACCGTTGAAGAAGCTTCTATTATGTAATTGTAGCTGCTCATTAAGAATGAAGCCATCATTTCGAGAAAGATGTCTAAAAATGTCAAATTCTTCAAGAACATCTGATCCACGCCCTTACTTCTCAGTGCGCAAAATGTTGATATCGTGAACAGCCTTTCGCGCGTGCTATGTAATTAGAAGGTGTTCAGGAAAAGACGAATTTTGGGTGTTAGCACCATTTTTTCTTAAAAGATGTTCTTTATATCTGACTGTAAAGGCACGTCCTGTTTGTCCTATGTAGTAAGAAGAGCAGGTGTCGCAAAGAATCTCGTAGACACCAGAGTTCTTAAAAGGGTAACGGGTCGATTTTAAATTATGAATAAATGAAAAAAAATTTTTCAAACTATTACTGGTTGAAAAGGCGACATTACAGTTGCATTTATTACGAAGAAGGTGTTGAATATGATAGGAGATGGACCCGAAGAAACGAACAGAAAAAAACTTTTTCTTTAAGACATGCGTAGTGTAGTAACTCCTTTTACAGTTTTCTTTTTAAGGATGTTATCCACTGTGGCACGTTCTTATTCGTTATTAACTGTTATCGTTTTGATTATGTTAATTTCTTCCTGGAATTTTTCTTTCGGGAGTGGAATAGAAGTAGCTCTGTGAATAGCAGAGTGAAAGAAAGCGTTCTTATGAGATTGTGGGTGCATAGAAGATGGAAGTACGATCTGATCGTCATATGTTTCTTTACGAAGAACATTAAATGAGGTTTTATTTGCTTCCACTGTAAGCGTCAAATCAAGAAAATTAAATTGACGGGCCCATTTTTCGAGTTCGCTGTTGAAAGATATTTTCTCGTGAAGCTCACTGAAGAGATTGAAAATACGGTCAATGCCATCAACAGGTCCTTTGTAGATGACTAGAGTATCATCGACATATCTGAAATAGGAAAGAATGCCTAGGGCTGTAGCTGAGAAACAGTTGAAGAACTTTTCTTGTAGAGAGTTAATGAAAATGTCAGCAAGGATACCAGCTGACGGATTTCCCACAGCGAGACCGTCGGGTTACTGATACAGTTGTTCATTAAATTGAAAATAGTTGTATTTGAATACGACTGTAATTAGATTCATAAAGTCAGTGATTCGTTCGCCTGAAAGTTCTTTTTTGAAATGACGTAGTGTAAAGTACTTGGTATCTGGGCTACATTATAAATGTTTTATTTTATGGACTAAGGAGTGACCATTGGGGATGGAACAATTGTTCTCAAAAACGAACGATTTTTTTCAGAGTTTCATGAAGAAATTTGGCTAAACCATGGTACGGGCTATTCATACTATTAGAAATCGGGCGTGTTGGATGGTTAGGTTTGTGAACTTTGAATTGAGAACGAAGTTCTGGGGGCTGAGGTTTCATGTTGATAAGTATTTTCTTATGGAAAGGTTTGATAAAAATTTTGCGTCACTGATAGCTGAGCTGACTTCTTTTTGTAATTCCGGAGTCGGATCCTCATGCAGTTCCGAAATATTATTTTCGGTAAAAAGATCTAATATTTCATAAATATATTCAGAATTGTAGGCAATAACCAAACAGCAACCTTTGTCAGACTTAGTTGTTAAAGCGTCATCTTCTTTATGTTTATTATTGATAGATTTAACCAATTTACTATCGTTATGCGTAACATTTTGAACGATAGTCCATACGCTATTCACGAGTTGTGACATAGTTACTGAATAACTTTAGCGGTGATACAAGAAGTTATTGAGATACACATTTTTTTAGAAATATAAAACAACATACACGCATACTATTGGCACTGGTTCAACAGTGGGACTGCTAGATCTGAGAGTCCGTGTTTTTGCAGGGAAGAGAGTTTGTCTGTAGCGTCTTAATGTTTCCTTCAGTCTATAGCCCCATAACTGCATAAAAAAGGAAGAATAAATTACAGTTAACTTAAAACTTTCATCTCATTTTTAAATTAGATCTTTTAAATCATATTTTGTAGAGTTCTTGACTGATAGAACCGTATTTGCTATATCGTGTAACTATAAATTGTATGACAGGAGTCATTTAAGTTCTTCGATGAAAATAGAGTTGCATTCACAAAAATAGCTTTTAGGTCTATATTGTAGAAAGAGAAGAAGAAGTAGATGAAGATGAGATATTATAGTGCGAAAGGAATTTGACTGAACATTGATAGACCTACGTGCAAACAAGGCTGCAGGATTAAACACACTCTCAGAATCAGTGAAAACCGTGGTAGAGCCAGCCATGACAAAAGTATTCACCTGGTCTGTAAGATAGATGAGGTAAGCGAAAGATTTCAACCAGAATGTAATAAGCCCAATTCCCAAGAAGGCCACTGCTGAAAGCTGAGATTATACCGAACTATTATTTAATACGTCAGGCTCGCAGGATGCTGACAGGAATTATTTACACAAGAACGGGAAAAACCGATAGACGGAAGGTAAGTTTGGGTTCCGGAAGAACGTGAGAACACACAAGGCAATACTGGCCTTACGACGTGGCTTAGATGATAAATTAAGGAAGAGGAAAGTTACGTAGATGTAGAGACAGCTTTTGGCAATGTTCACTGGAATACTATGTTTGAAATTCTGAAAATATCAGGGGTACAGGGTGTGAAAGTTTATTTATAACTTGTAAAGAAAGCAAACTGTAGTTACAAGAGTCGAAGGACAAGAAATGGTTGACTGAGAATGAGATAGGTCTGTAGCTTATCCTCCAAGTTTTTCAGTTTTTTCTAAGGACTGTCGGCTTCATTTCATTTTTTCTTCCCCCTTCATTTGCTGGCGCCCCACTAGGTGGCATGAATTACGCTTAGCTTCCTGTGTGTTATCGCTGGCGCGGAGTTTTGAAAAGACGCCATAGATTGTGGAGCTGGGGAGTGTCCGGGTATGTGGCGAGAGGGCAACGCAAGCAGTGAGCGGTCCGTCGGCTGTGTGGACCGCTGGCTCCGTTTGTGTGGAGAGTGGTTAGTTGCGAGTGCACCTGTAGTGACTGCATCGATGGTCCCACCACGCACTTCAGTGTGCTTCAGCTGTGCTGTCCCTCCTTATGTCCACGCTGTGCGCTCTTAGATGCTAGCGTTTTGCATCGAGCTGAAATTATGTAATGAAGACTTCTTGATGTAGCAATGGTTGGTACCGCTCGCGCTGTGATATGCCTGCCTCTCTAACTCTTGCTTGATGGGTCTCAAAATAATTTTCACCCATCGTGATTATTGTTCACTACGACTGCTGCTTTTGTGTTTGATCCATTTAATGGTTAGTGTTTGTTCTGTACGTGTAACGGTGGCTGTTTGCCATTATAGTTCCTACTTGAAGGTTTGCGTTACTGTTACTTATTTACGCCACAAGTTGTCTGGTACCTTAAATCTGGTGGATTTCAAATCAGTGTTATATTCCTGTGAGCCGTCAGGCTGTTTGTTTAATGAAATTGGGTAATTAGGGATGTCAAATTGTTCATAGGTTTTGTGGTGAATTTGGCTTATTAAGTGATTGTTTTTAACATCCTGGGATATTTTCTTGGATTTGTTATTTAATTTGTTAATTATTTCAAGGAAGTTTCTTGAACTAACGTATGCTGTTATGTTTTAGATCATTATGAAATCTGAGTGCCATGGAAGAGGAACTTTCTTGTAAATGCGAGCAATTAAGTACCAACTTCTTGTGGTAAGCTTCTGTTTCTCATAGAAATTTCAGTCTGGAGCAAAGAACTCTCTGGTTGTGTAGCCTCGGTGACTTATTGACTGTTTTTCTGTTTCAAGTAACTTTTTGACATTAATGATTCACGCTATTTAGTTAAGTCATTTTGGGGCAGGCATTTTATGTTGCTAAATGATATTTGTCCGTGCAATTTGGAGCAAAGTACTTTTTGATTATTATGGCAGATTTAAAGGTTTTATGCCATTAAGTTATTAATGTGTAGTTGAATTACATATCCTTAACTTGTATCTTTGAGTTCACGTTTCGCCTGTTGGGTGTTTCTTAGCAGCTCTCAGTTTTACTTGCTGCGGGTCCGTTGTTTGGTGCGACACTTGGCTCCTGGGGACTATTGCTGTCACATACCGGCATGGTGTTTTTTGAAAGTGTTTGAGGATGCCTGACATTACCTTAGTGGAGCTCTTCTCATTAACAGTGTATTTTTTATTTAGCCTACACTCTTACTTAAAAGCTCTTATGTTAATATTTTCCTCCAGTATTTTACGTCTCTCCTGTAATGGATAATATTGTCCGATTTATTATTAACCATCAAATTTTCTAAATCAGATTTTTTAGGCCTGTACTTATTGTGCTAACACTAGGAATCTTTGAGTGTAATTTTTGCAGTGGTCAATGTTTGTTTTTCTAATTATTTTGGCATCACTTCTGTATTGTATTCATTCCACGAATCTAAAAGACAATGTTGTGGACTGTAACCCTTGGCACTTAACTTTCCTGGTTGGTCTGTTCCGAAAACTGAACCTCTGGATTTCTGAATTGTTAATCAATAATCGCAGCTGCACATGTTCCTTTCAAAGGCTAGTCTCAATAACATTGAAATTAATTTAATTATTTTAAAAAACTTTTTTAGAGCCATAACTGGGGATTTGTTCTTAAAGTTTTGGGAGAGTAATTCTTTTAATTATTCCAAGGCTAAATTGGTTTAATTAATGAATGTCTTCCATTATTAACTTGTAAATGTGTATATGTTACTGATTTCTTGCTTTGGCTTGGGGCCTTTGATAAGTGGCTTAAACCAATTATTTTTTTAAAAAAGAAAATAGTTTTGTTTCCCATTCTTTGACATCGTTAATATTATATTCGGTTTGTTAGTGTAGTGTATTTTGTATATAAATGTGAACTGTCAAAGGAAGAAGAAGAGCGATTATTATGGGTCCGCCCTACCATATGTCCTTTTCGTTTACCACTTTACGTAAGGGGATTTCATTTACATTGATATGGAATTAAAATTTAGCGAGAACAAATAACAACGTCAAAGTTCAACCGATGTCACTGTAATTCCGTTCGAGACAGCCAAGCATTTGGAAGAGCAGTTGAAGGGAATGGGTAATGTTTTGGAAAGACGTTATAAGATGAACAACAAAAATGTAACAAGAGTATGCTTATCCATTACGCATATTTTAGAACTGTGACTGTATATTGAATGTAAATAAGTTATACAAAACTGCAACCAGTCACTTTTTGGAATAATTACGTTTTATTCCATAAACCGGTTTTCGAACCTTTTCAGGTTCATCTTCAGATGGTTTCAGGAAATTACATCATTATTTCTAGCATAATGCTCGGTGCTGACTATACTGTCGCAAGCCAATTTTGTATACCTTAGTAACAAGAGTAATCGAATGAAGGTGAATTAAATTAGGTGATACAGAGGGAACTAGGACGAAGAAACACAAAAAGTAATAGATAAGTTTTGATAGTTGAGCAGCAAAATAACTGATGATGGCCCAAGCGGAAAGGATATAAAATGTATACTGGCTATAGCAAGCAAAGAAAACATGGCCGATAGTCGTCGCAAAGCAGAGCCAGCTGGGCGCCGCGTAGCAACAGCCCACGATACGATACTAGCAGAAGGATGGAAGCCTTTCCTGACTTGCCAACACAGAAATGATTCGCTATGTGCCTAAAACCATAAGTGAACATAGGCTGGAGTGTATGAGCCATTTGTCAACTAAAATATTCTCGTCTCGGTATCACAGCCTGCACCATGAGCCTGAGGCACCCGGATCAGCATCCTGGAAAGCAATACGGGGTCCATTATTCGACCACCGGACGCGGCAGGCTTTCCTGACTCACGAAAAAGCCACCGCCAGAGCAGGGAGCCGCCTTCTCGCTGTTCGGTGCCCATGGCCGTAGTCAGCTGCGCCGCACCGCTGTCATCACGGTCGCAGCCAGAGACGTCGCTGACGGCGGATTTCGAGTAACGCCTCTCTCGGTCCCGCTTTTTGCGCTGTCAGCAACGCCTGACGCCTGTTTCATATGAGAGGCAACTGGGCGCCTCCACTAAGCTGTTCCTGATGTACTACGGCCGAGGGCCGGAATGAATAAGTTAACTGAGCAAATCCTCTCTCGTCCTGACATCTTATTTCACTCTCCACGGGTGGCAATCAAAAGGTCTTCTGACAGGATTGTACAGTAGTCACTTTTTCCTGTGATTTCGTGCCTCTACTGTAATCGGATGGTAGTGGATATTTTCGCCTTTTTGCACACAAAAGCGTTACAGTTATTTACATTAAGGGTACATTGTCAGTCGCTGCACCAGTCATCGCCTATCTGCAGGTCTTCCAACATTTCGCTACAGTGTCCTTGCGCTGCAGCCTTACTATATACAGCAGCATTGTCTGCCAACGGCCCCATGGAGCATCCGACGTTGCTCACTAGATTTATACGCATTGCAAAATGATATGTCCTATAAGATTCTGGACGACTTCGCTCCATTAAAAACATTATCGAACAGTAGCCTGCCTAGCAAGATAAGACTGCAGATGGATCAGTGGCCTCATTTCATTCAACGTAGCCATTCCCCACACGAGAATACTTTCACTGTCAACGAGAAAGGTGCACCAGTGTCAAACGGACTGCAACCTTTCATGTGGCTTTCGATGTACAGTGTTTGTGTACAAAAGTTGTGAGTCCGTATTCGGAAAAAATGTATTTCGGGTTTCGCTATAAAAAAAAATAATAAAATAAAAAAAAACTTAAATTTTTCAAAACAGGAATACTCGAATCTAATCACAAATAGGGTCTGATACTCGGTTGCTGTTTGGAACTGCGTCAATCTAGGCAGATACGTCTGCAGCGTTGTAGATATCAAGGGCGAGTAGAGAAGTCGGTGACTCGCAATAGCTCTGTTTACGGAAACTATGTTGATTTTCAAAACGGACATTTTTCTTTCTACAAAACCTTTATACACTCCTGGAAATTGAAATAAGAACACCGTGAATTCATTGCCCCAGGAAGGGGAAACTTTATTGACACATTCCTGGGGTCAGATACATCACATGATCACACTGACAGAACCACAGGCACATAGACACAGGCAACAGAGCATGCACAATGTCGACACTAGTACAGTGTATATCCACCTTTCGTAGCAATGCAGGCTGCTATTCTCCCATGGAGACGACCGTAGAGATGCTGGATGTAGTCCTGTGGAACGGCTTGCCATGCCATTTCCACCTGGCGCCTCAGTTGGACCAGCGTTCGTGCTGGACGTGCAGACCGCGTGAGACGACGCTTCATCCAGTCCCAAACATGCTCAATGGGGGACAGATCCGGAGATCTTGCTGGCCAGGGTAGTTGACTTACACCTTCTAGAGCACGTTGGGTGGCACGGGATACATGCGGACGTGCTTTGTCCTGTTGGAACAGGAACAGCAAGTTCCCTTGCCGGTCTAGGAATGGTAGAACGATGGGTTCGATGACGGTTTGGATGTACCGTGCACTATTCAGTGTCCCCTCGACGATTACCAGTGGTGTACGGCCAGTGTAGGAGATCGCTCCCCACACCATGATGCCGGGTGTTGGCCCTGTGTGCCTCGGTCGTATGCAGTCCTGATTGTGGCGCTCACCTGCACGGCGCCAAACACGCATACGACCATCATTGGCACCAAGGCAGAAGCGACTCTCATCGCTGAAGACGACACGTCTCCATTCGTCCCTCCATTCACGCCTGTCGCGACACCACTGGAGGCGGGCTGCACGATGTTGGGGCGTGAGCGGAAGACGGCCTAACGGTGTGCGGGACCGTAGCCCAGCTTCATGGAGACGGTTGCGAATGGTCCTCGCCGATACCCCAGGAGCAACAGTGTCCCTAATTTGCTGGGAAGTGGCGGTGCGGTCCCCTACGGCACTGCGTGGGATCCTACGTTCTTGGCGTGCATCCGTGCGTCGCTGCGGTCCCGTCCCAGGTCGACGGGCACGTGCACCTTCCGCCGACCACAGGCGACAACATCGATGTACTGTGGAGACCTCACGCCCCACGTGTTGAGCAATTCGGCGGTACGTCCACCCGGCCTCCCGCATGCCCACTATACGCCCTCGGTCAAAGTCCGTCAACTGCACATACGGTTCACGTCCACGCTGTCGCGGCATGCTACCAGTGTTAAAGACTGCGATGGAGCTCCGTATGCCACGGCAAACTGGCTGACACTGACGGCGGCGGTGCACAAATGCTGCGCGGTTCCTGGTGTGTCCGCTGTGCCGTGCGTGTGATCATTGCTTGTACAGCCCTCTCGCAGTGTCCGGAGCAAGTATGGTGGGTCTGACACACCGGTGTCAATGTGTTCTTTTTTCCATTTCCAGGAGTGTATGTGTGAGCATAAAGCATGTTCTGTAATTATACAACAGCGATAAAGTACGTAGCATATGTGCATCGGTTTGATGATCCATTTGAAAATGAGCATCACGTGTCCGTTTCTTTTTTCAATCTCTTGGTACCAATAGTTGCTTAAGTGACCTGCTATAAACTTTTGGTTGAAGGGAGCAGAGTTTTCGTTATTACTCTGGGATAAAATGGAAACTCGGAACCCAGGCTGTCGACAGAGATAAGTGCACTTTGCGTCTGCTCTTATACAACCAGTTCGGAAGACCAATGCTGCTACTCAAACGGAGGTGCTAGTGTCAGCACTAGTACCTGCATTTGCCAGTGCACCTGTGCTGCTGCAGTTCCTTTAAAGCCTACACTTCTCCCTAAAACATCAGATAATTCGGTTGTCGCAAATGTAGCGGAGCTCCCTGCTCCTCCAAAGGTTCAACCTGAGTCACCACCCAGCAGTGCCACTACCACTATTGCGGTTGTGCTCCAAGGCCTAGCCAGGGAAAAAGTCAGAGGCCAAGCGTCCGCCACCGACAGTCAGACAATGTAGACATCATACTGCCTCACGTCTCCCTTGACTCTTCAGTAGAGCTAATGGACCTTGATGCTGGACTGGGGTAACCGTCTCGCCCAAGGACTGAGCCCCCACCCATTATGGGCTGGCCTCCCTGGCGAAACGACAGGGTAAAGTGCAGCCCCCATGACATGACAGATGGCTTCCATATTACAGTGGAACATTAATTGGTTCTGGACACATTTGGAGGAAATGAAACTTCTAGCGCAGTAACACCCCTGTGCCTGTATTTACAAGAAACATATTTGAAAGCCACTGAGCCTCCTGTGCTATGAGGCTATACCCTTCACCACAAGGATGACCAGGCTGGGACGGAACCATGGAAGGGGTTTCTGTGTTTGTCAATAACGCCCATCACTCCTATACTCTCCCTCTAGCTACTGACCTGCAAGCCGTTGCTGTCGAAATTCATAGGATTCGGAGGATCACTGTTTGCTTGCTGTACCTATCCCTGCAAGATGCAATACACCATGAGGCTCTCACAGATCTTGTGCAACAACTCCTGTGTCAATTTCTCCAACTGGGAGAATTCAGTAGCCATTATATCTTATGGGACTCGACCGCTTCTTGCCCTTGGGGTTTGGTTTTGGAGAGCCTCATGACGTCTCACGTGCTGTGCATCCACAACACAGGCATTCACACACATTTGATACACACATTTGTGTACTTCACAGTGTCATTCTCAGCCATCAGCTTCTCCTTCTACTCTCCAGCCCTTGCTGACTGTATTTAGTGGGAGGTCGTTGATTCATTCCAATGACCACTTCCCAGTCCGCATTCACCTACTGGATGGAGGATTGCTTCAACAGAACCCACCAAAGGAGATGGTGAGCAGGGCCAACTGGACGCCCTTCAGCCTGCTGGCTGTGTTTGAACATCGCGACAGCCTCCAGGAAAGGGTGAATGACATCACATGAGTGATCCATCATTACACTGACTTACCCATCTCAAAGTCCTAAGGTTATCTTAGTAGTCCGCAGGTTATCTTAGGAGGCAACCTGTATCTTGGCGAACAGATAAGTATTGTTCAGCAAACACAGACAAGCTGCAGCTCTTCGACGATTTAAATGCCGCCCTACAGCAGATAACCTCCTGGCCTTTCGAGTCGCGAGTGCCAAGGTTTGACGCGTGATTAAGGAGAGCAAGAAATGACCATGTCAAGCTTTCCTGAGTTCTATAAAGCGTTTCACTTAGCCTGTGAACGTATGGAAAGCCATCTGGAGGATTTCCAGTAAACACTGTCGTTTACCAATAGCATCAGTACTGAAACAGTGATGTCTTGAAACGACACATGCAGATATCGCTCAGACGCAAGCAAGTTTGCAAAAACTACTGCCGCTGTCAGCCAGGATCCGGCGTTCCGTCGCTACTGTGCAACTGTAGAGAGGGGAAACCTGGACTTCAGGTCCAACACTTCTGAGACCTCCAACTGCCCTTTCTCCATGTGGGAGCTGGAATCGTCCCTGTCTGAGACTCGTAATATCACACCTGGTCACAACCAAATCTGGTACTGAATGCTTTGACATTTGACAGCAGTATCAAAGAAAATCCTCCTCAGATCTTTTAATCAGATATGGCAGATAGGTAACTTTCCAAACTCGTGTAGAGAGACACCTTTGATACCTCTCTTCAAACCAGAAAAGGACGGCACATATTGCAGAAGTTATCGGCGTATCGCTCTATAGGAAAGACCTTGGAGAGGAAGGTTAACTGTCATCTGGTCTGGTTGTTAAACACCAGGCAACTCCTTAGCAGCTCTCAGTGTGGATTCCACCGCGCGAGGTGGCGCAGTGGTTAGCACACTGGACTCGCATTCGGGAGGACGACGGTTCAATCCCGTCTCCAGCCATCCTGATTTAGGTTTTCCGTGATTTCCCTAAATCGTTTCAGGCAAATGCCGGGATGGTTCCTTTGAAAGGGCACGGCCGATTTCCTTCCCCATCCTTCCCTAACCCGAGCTTGCGCTCCGTCTCTAATGACCTCGTTGTCGACGAGACGTTAAAACTAACTAACTAACTAACTAGTGTGGATTCCGGAGATTTCGATCCACTGTCGACAAACTGGCACTGTTAGAGGACACAATTCAGCAGGCTTTCCTGCATAAACATCACTATATCGGCGTATTCATTGATGTCAGTAAGGTGTACGAGACAGCTTGGAAACAATGAATTCGGACACAACTGCATCACTGGCACTTCCGAGGCCACCTCACCACCTTTATACTGTCTATCCAATCCCAGCGTTTTTTTTAGAATCTGAGTTGGCGAATCGCTGTCAGATCGTTTTCAGCAGGAGAATGGTGTCCCTCAGGGCAATGTTTTGTTACCCTCTTTGCCATAGCCGTGAACAGTATCCTGTCTAGGTAAGGAGCCGTTTACAGTGCTCCTTATTTGTGAACGGTTTTGCTGTTTTCAGTTCCTCCTCCAGGGTTACATCAGCGAGTCGTCAATTACAACTTACACAGCAGAGGTTAGATGTGTCGCCTCTACGGATGGGTAAGTAGCGGATAAGAGTGTGCGCGTTCATTTTAATCGTTCTCGTCGTATGTTTAATTTACGTGACTTGCATATGAGTGACACCATGTTAGTTTTAGAGAATCGGCGAGGTTTCTGGGTCTCATTTTTACTCCAAATTTTCGTGGTTGCCGCACCTGAGAGACCTGGAAACCAGAGCCCTCAAGGCGCTGAACATCAAGTGCCTCAGCCACAGGTCTTGGGGAGTGGACAGGGCGCGTCTGCTCCAGTTTTATAGGGCTGCCTTGCGTTCGTGTCTGGACTATGGTTGCACTGTGTATGGATCGGCGACGTCTTCTTTTTTGAAGGTCATTGAGACTGTCCATCATGAGGGGATTCGGCTGGCCATTGGTCCTTACAGGATTAGTTCCACACCCCGTCTCTGTACTGAGGCCGGGTCACCACCACTTACCATCTAACGGGAGCTCCTCGGGGTACAGTAGGCATACAAGTTCCTTTGCAGCTCCAACTTCACCCGCATACCATAATGTTGCTCGTCCACCTCTGGAACGCCTTTCCTCGAACTGTCCACAGGCCACAATGATGTTTGGGATCTGCGTGTAGCGTGTGCTGAAGACGGTGTGGAGCACGTACAACCCGAAATCCAGGGTTTTTACTATCTGCCACCCTCTTTACAGCAGAGGACAAGCGTCATTTTCTCTTTAGTGCAGTGCAGGAGAGATTGGACTCCTGTTTCTGTTTTTAATCTGTTAGTTTCTGACTTTATATATAACCCCACAACTATATAGGTGTCTTTACGGACATGTCCAACCAGGCGTATTCCGTTGGTTGCACCGTCATTTTCTTGGATCGTATCCTCAAAGTCCTAATGCCTCAAGAATTTACTGTCTTCGACGCCGAATTATATGTGATCTTGTGGGCACTGGAGCAGAGGAGACTTTCTTCTAGTGATAAATTTCTTGTATGTTCCGATTCTGTGAGTGCCTTCACTTCTTCCGACGTTTATATCCAGTAGATAAAGTAATCCGGAATATCCACGATGACTTCCTCCTACTACAACGACTGGGGAAGGAGGTGTCATTGTGTTGGGTACCGGGGCAGATGGGTGTTACGGGGAACGAAAGAGCGGATCTAGCAGCTAAGGAGGTATGTTGTGATACTCATTTATTTCAGTGTGCCATTCCTCTACATGCTATCACCTCGCTTGTAAGACACAAAGTCGTCTGTCGAAGAGACAACAATAAGCTCTGTGTAGTGAAGCCCATAACTCGACCGTGGCGTACCTGCTTCCATCCACGCCCACGGGATGAGGTCCTTCTTACTCGTCTTCGCATAGGCCACAGCCTTAGAAAACATGGATTCTTACTCAGGTCTATGGTGGTTGTGGCGTGCAGATCACTGTGCGCCACATTTTGTTGGACTGTGTTTTATATTCTGACCAAGGGGCCACAACGGATTTGCAAATGGATATACCATCCATTTTAAGTAACATTCAGTGAATTTGATTCAGGTTTTAAAGTTTTGTGAATCGTCCAACATATTTAACGAGATGTTTTTAACGTGTTAACTGGGTGATTGGGTCACCCAAGTATTTTGTAAGTGATCAGTCAGTCATATTTTCCTGTGCTTTCCTTTTAGTTCTTGTGTGTTTCGTTAATGTTTACTACAAAAATCACTGATAATACAAACAAAACTCAGATTAGGTAAAAAGGGGTAATTAAACAGTCGCCAGCCCGCTAGGGCAAGGAATCTCCAGAAGCTTAAGAAAGATAATGGCAAAGAAATTTAAGCAAATAATCACAAGCTTGGCAACATAAGGTTGTCATGCTTCCCAACAACACAACAGTTCGCGAGAAAATAAATGAATCAGAAAGCATTGAGTTTGCAGTCACTTCCTTTGAAATACTAAATTTTGAAAGTAAAGTTAAACGGAGTTACTGTTAAATAAATGACTGGTTTACCTTAAACTTTGTTATATACAAAATGACTTTCAGTAACCTCAATGTAATTTAATGGAAACATTTAGAAAAAAGGCATGCAATTTACTTTTGATTACTGATATTTTGAAGTGAATTTACTTTAAGGACATGAGCAACTTACTTTACTTTCAAAATAACAACAATCAGGTACGTACCAATCCAGCAGAAGTCACTCGCTGAGCTAAATGCAGTATAATTGAAATTGCGCACTCCTTAACTGTGCTGTAGCTTTAGTTATTACTTTTTCCAGTGCATTTTTACGTTACTTTAAGTGAATGGAGTTAATACTAAAATTGCAAATTATTGAAGCCTCTGTCATGCAGCACAAGAATGAACAGTTACTGAGGCAGAAATTTCATTGGCAAACAAACAGAACTTTTAGTAAACAGTTAATCATTTTTACATTCTTACTACAGTCGGTGACTGCATGGAAAGGGAAAGGGTCTCTGATAGGTAACAGTGTCTGAGGACAATGACAACACTGGTGCTCTACAAGTTTTAACTATTGCAGGTTATTACTGTAGTTAGTCAAGCTTTGTGAAACAAATGTCGCTGGGTAATGCCTACGTAAGTTTAAAATTTTTCACTTAGTAGTGAACCCCGAGTCGTTTCCAGTCACGGATAATCATGGGACAGCCAACAGTTAGAAGTGCAACTTACTGCGGCTGTTCTCTCCTACTGTGCTCTCAGTACTAGCGGATTAACGAATTAGGCGCGCCTACACTGGCTGCACCCTGCTTCAGCGGGAGTACCCACCAAACACTTCCGCACTCTTTCATGACTCAAGCTGCTCTGCTTCCTCTCTGATCGCAACGTGACAGAGATTCTCCATACGCAAAGATAAACAACGGCACAGCCACTGCCGTTTCATCGTTGCTATCGATACATTTAAATAAAGTTCCCTTGGCTATTACACAGCAACTTACAATAATTTCATTATAATTAAAATCAATTATATACAGTCAGAAGTAAGTACACTACTACACGGAATACGTATCAAATATAGTTTCTGTAATAAAGTTTACAGTTTCAGAATCATAAATACAGTACAAGTTATCAACGGATACTAAAGACCAAAAATTTTAGTTGGTGTAGAAAGTATTTTATCTGCATTTCCGGTGTTACATGTGGCCCACATTCTGTGAACTTTTACCAGATGGGAACAGATGGGAAACAGAATAAGAGAATGTCAGACAAAATACAAACGCAAATACAGATTCGCAAATGCCTTTAGTTTTGTCTCCATAAATTTTGATAATCACTCATTAAGCATTTCATTAATTATCATAATTATGTTTGGCCATGTAATAGCATGAGAACACTATGTCTTTACAACTCAGATTATCATAGAGTACCATAACAACAAAGTTACATTTTTGAAGAAATCGTTAAATTTGAAAGGAAATTTCATGTCAGTACTGTATAAGGAAACACAAGCAACTTAGATAAAAGTATACAAAGAGAGAGTTAAAGGATAAAAAAAGAAGATAAGAACTCACTAGTTACAATGTTTACTTTATTTTTTCATAAATGTCATAATCATTAACAGATTTCATTTCTCATTATGAGAGTTTGTGTATTTCAGGCAAGCGTCCTGATAAAACTTAAATGTCTACAACACAGCTTTACACTGGTTTTGCTGAAAAGGAAAACGCCGCATTAGACTCGCCTAGTTACAAAGGACGCCGTAGCTTCTAAGAGCTCACAGCGCTTCAGTTCCAACATAGCATTGTTGCATGTGCCATAGCAGCACGCTTGATCTCTCTATACCTGCAATGGCGTTCCAGAACGTCCAGCTGCCTTACACGCATTCCCGAGTAATCTCAATGAGTCCTTATATTACGATCACAATGGATAACCCAACACTGTCCATATTCACACGTTTACACAGACCTGAAACCTATACGTTGTCTGAGTGCATCGGCATTCACTTACATTATACGTGGTATAAAAGAATTTTTTCAACATGTTATTTAAAAAATTGCAAATGATACATATAATGGAGTGACATTTATACGCATCAGTCACGGCTTGGGTTTTCCTTTCATTTCAGTTGCTTGCAGAACTAGTACTCTTTAAGCCAAATTTCTCGTTATATTTTTTGCAAATTCATGACGAAAGTCTGGTCCAAGATATAAATTTGGAATAAATTTTAAAATCAAGCAAATAATTAAGTCTTTACTGGAAATTCTTTCTCAGCTTAATCAGTTCTTCGCTGATACAACTTCAAGTCAATAATGTTACGTACACCTAACAGTTTGCCAGAATTAGGGAAAGCAAAATAGTAAGCATTAGAGTGAAATATCTGACAATCTCAAAAGGACCATTATAAATGAATTTAAATTCTGAAATCTCATTAATAATCTCGCTTGATTTCTCGTTCGCTTTAGCGAGAACGAGGTCGCCAATTGAAAATTTAGCAATCCGCGCTTTCGCGTCTTGATGCCGTATTCGCGCCTCGGCTTTCTTTTTCATTACCTCTCGTAAATGTCCTTTCTTCACCTCAGTATCAATACTGGCTAGTCTAGGCTTTCACCAAACTCTTAGACTTATGGTGTATTAGGATTTCCTCCGAGCTGAATCCTGTAGATTTGTGCGTCAAAGAATTCGTAATCTTTTCAAAATCGTTTATATATTTGCCACAAGCCCTATGATTGTGGTGACAATACGTTCGGCATAGTAGCCCCAGCTCACGTATGTATCGTGACGGTGGATTTCCGGCCGGGCAATAGGCCGATATGTGTTTCATTTCAGTTCCATTGCTTTCCACACCTTCAGTCCATAATTTGGAAGTAAACTGTGCCCCATTATCGGACAAAATTGGTTTTGGTTTCTCGATGTGCACAAAGTAATCGTTTGCAAGTTTGTTATAAACCGCTCGAGATATTGCCTTTGTTATCGGATATAACTTCATGATATTCGGAAAGGCTTCCAGCGCTACTAATATGTAGGCGAAATTACCTGAGGTTTTTGACAGGGGGCCATATTGGTCCGTACACATTAACTCTAGTTCATCGTTAGGTCTTATGCTCTGCCTTGGGTCACGATTTGTGCAATTGATCACTTTCACCGTCTGACACTTATCGCAAGTCTTTAACGTATCTGTTGTTCTCTTTAACATGTTGAAATTCACAACCTCAGCCATTTTCTGTACACATTTCTTTGGTCCGCAATGACCACAGGCTAAGTGATAATAGTCTACTATTTCGGTGTTGTACTGAATGAGCCAACGCACCCGCCAAGTGTCGCTACTTTCATCTTTGCGTATATACAGGATATTGTTGTACATCCTGTAATACTTTCTCTACTTTTCTTTTCGTCATTCTTGATCTTCACAATTTTCAAGCGTTCGTCCTCGCTTTGATGACGATGCATATTTTTACAGATACTCTCTATCTTCCTTCGTCCTTTGACGTCTTGATAGTAGAACAATTTCAGTACAGCTTCGCCTTGGTCTTCCACAATTTGCTGATCGTTGTCAGGTAACTGCTACAGCACATCCGCTATGCAGTTTTCTGTACCTTTTACATATATCATAATTAATCTGCTGTAAATCAAAAGACCATGTTGTCAACCTTTGGTGCTGTAAACGGCAATCTTTGAGATAACTTTAAGTTAGTGCCTTATGGTCCGTATGAATTACCAATTTTCGGTCCCACAGGTAACCTTTAAATTTTTTAGTTTTCCACACTTTCTGGTCGTTCTGTTTCACGTTGGACAACTTTGTTCAGTTTACGTGCATCTATCGCGATTCTGACACTATCATCTCTTTTTCCTACTACGGCGAAGGGACTCATTCCATTCAAGCATTCGATCTATATATTGTTGTACGGCCTCCTTTTTGGACAGTCACACCCCGTATGGTCGTACAGAGAACGGTTCGTGGGGCATTACATTTAAATTGCACTGATATACAATAACAAGCTCCGGTCTATTCGTAAACACGTTTTTGTTTTTCATAACTATGTTACACAGGTCTTGTTTCTGTTCAGCTGTTGCATTTGGTACACCGTCCACAATACACTCTAACTCGTCTTCTAAATTATTGTCAACATTTAGATTCCGCATACTGTAGTATTTCACATTTCCGCCTAAACCAATCTCATCAGGCAAAGTAAGAATTTGAATAGGTTGGTACTGACTACTTACATCACCACCTGTTTCATTAAAACTTACACTAGTCTCAATCTTACCTTTTGAAATGCACATCATTATTTTATTGTTACAGTCAATTACTGAGTGGTATTTCAATAACCAGTCTAAGCACATAATTATCTCTGTGCTCAAAACTGGCAAGACGGCAGTTCATGTTCATATTGTTCCCCTTCAACTTCGAAACGCAAATATTTGATGGGGTACAAGTTTGCTACACTTTCCGGTAGCACTGATCATTTTAACTCCCATTACAGGCATTACTACTACTCCTGGGGTTTCCTATAACAAATCGAAAATTTTTCCGGACATAGCACTTAGCTCTGCCCGGGTATGTATTAAAATGAGCAATTGTAGGCCTTGCATATCGATGAGCAGCATTATTTGTCTAGACTTATCTGTGCCTAGTGCTTGGTATTCTCATAACAAGTCCTCATCTACAACAAGGTCATTCCAGCGGAACACTTCCGGCTCTGTCGGAAAGACGGCCATCATGTTCCAAATTGCTTGGAGAAATGTGCTCTGTTTGAGCTTCTAACTCGTCTCCCGAGCTCACGCAACCCATACCACTCTCGTCTGAATGTATGACGTCAGCCTTAACCTCCTAGATGTCGTAATCTACGTGGCCGTCAATTAGTCTTAGCTGGTCATCATCGGCGAACCCGTCTTGCCCCTCTTCGGAATTTTCGCCTCGGTTTCCTTTAAGACCAGCGTCGTTAGTATTGGTTGCTTCAATTAATATAACATTTCGACAAGCCTGCCTCTTCAGTTCAGAGTTTCCCGTTTCTTCACAAACGTTAATTTCACGCGGATTGAGAAGCGTCAAATATTGTCCACTCTCCCCATTAGCAGTCCTCCCATATAATCCTCTGTAATTCTTAAGTTCGTCGGATATCCGCGTTGCCCTGCGCGATAACGGAAGTTTTATCTGATGACGGCTTCTGTAATTCCGCTGGCGAATCACAGTACTGGAGCTTGCGGCACCTCTGTTGTCTTAACAGCGGCCGCCTCTTCCTCGTTGACGGCGCTATGTATTCTTCGTTATTACAGATAGTGATTGCTTTGTCAACTGCCTTTTCATATTCAGTTATTGTTACTGAGGGTGCGTTACTCGCTCTGTCTTCTTACACATTCTCCCACCGCCGATTTATCCGTCCGGATCTATAACAGCGACGTTGCCCAGGTTTTAATCCGTGCCGCCAAGGTATTCTCATGCCCGGTGGGCTCCAAACCGGCGCGGCCAATGGTTTCCCTGACTAAGTACGACAGGCCAGCATCTATCCGGCTGTCGGAATTGCTGATTTTGCTCCTGCCTATAATAATTCTGCTGAGAACCACATACCATATTCACATGATACTGGTCTCTGTCATTTCCACCACTGTTGTTCCCACTATGACTGTTATTGTTATAGAGGAGTGAGTTATTACTAGCGCGGATGTGTTTACGGTTATTGCCATGGTTATTCTTATTGTTGCGATTGTGGTAATTGTTGCTATTAACACAATTCTTCAAATTTTTGTCGTTATTCCGAATACTGTCTTCAATTTCTTCTCTAATAATGCAGTAGTTGTTCTGTGACTACAGCCTATGTACTCTTGGAATCATTTGGAAGCTTGTTCCACAACTCTCAGACAATCTCCGATTCAGTTCGTCTATCAGGCAAGTAATCTAATTTGCCGATCCAATTTCCACAAAATTCTATCGTCGAGCAGCAAGAGTTCGCGTCGTAGGATTTTGACACTGCGGAACCGCGCCATTCACTCTCCTGCTTCTGCTCTAGCCAACGTTCTCTAAAAAAAGCATTCTTAAATTCTTGGAAGCTTATGTTCACAATATTTCTTTGCGTCTCCCGCTAGCACATCGGCTACAGCGTTAATTTTTCTCTTATCCATCCTTGATTCAGGCAATACTCTTTCGCAATTTTTAATGAAGTCGCTAATGTGCAATCCACTATGTTTTTTTTAAGGGCATCGAAACGCTCCTTCTTCGCTAAGATTTCAGTGTTACGTGCATGGCATGACACAAGTGGGGCTTTCCGTGTAATCTCTTTTCCAGTCTGGTTACTTTTGTAACTACTTGGCAGGTGGTCGTCGCTAACGTTTCCACTTCCCTCTTTTTCTCTTCACACGTAGTCAGCTGTTTCTTTACTTTAGTATACATGTCTGATGCTAAAGTTAGCAAATTTGTAAGCTTTTAGATATCTTTTCGCGTTAATTCTACCATTTCAATTACTTTCCATTCAATAACGGGATCAACAGTGTGTTTCAGTTTCTGTTCACTTCCGTCTAAAACGACTATTTATGCTTCCTATTTTTGACTGTACCTCTGTCATGTCCTGCCTAAGATTACCGATTTCGGTATTCAATAGTATTATTACTTTCTTGAGTTCATCTACTTTCGTGTTAACAACTCCAATTTATTTTTCACAATATTGCTTTTGATTGAACATTTATTGATTCGGATTGAGCTTTTATTGATTCGAACTGAGCATCAATTGCCGGCCGGTGTGGCCGTGTGGTTCTAGGCGCTTCAGTCTGGAACCCCGCGACCGCTACGGTCGCTGGTTCGAATCCTGCCTCGGGCATGGATGTGTGTGATGTCCTTAGGTTAGTTAGGTTTAAGTAGTTCTAAGTTCTAGGGGACTGATGACCATAGATGTTAAGTCCCATAGTGCTCAGAGCCATTTGAACCATTTTCTGAGCATCAATTTTAGCAGTAATTGTTCCGTACTAAGCATTAATTGCACTGATGAAAATGTTCAACAAATCATTAATATTTCCAGCTATTACTGGTTTCGACTCTTAACTCTGGTTCTTTCTTAATGGTTTTCTCGTATCCACCGTCACTGGATTCGGTTTTGTGTGTGTCAGCGGTAGCGTTTGTGATGCTAGCCGACGGTTCCTCAACAAGGGGTACCGCTGCCAGTGTTCCCCTTTGTTCCTCGTTAAGTACAATCAAAATATCACTTTCATTTGTTGTCAATCATGTGGCATGTTTTACTGATAATTGCAAATTTATAAATATTGCGGCTTATTTCTGTCACATACTACTACCGTACTTAAGTTACTTTATTCGTTGCGGAAGGGTTTAATTCGCTACGAATCTGCGAAATGCAAAAATTCGTGCGAAGAACAATACCAAAGTGATACAGTCCTGTCAATAGCGTCGCCACGTGTAAGGCTACTGTTACCGAAGGAAAATAACACTGGTTATTTGGAGGAAATTGTACAATAGACTCTTCTGAAGGAAGAATCTATTCATAACTTATGCTAAACACTCATGATAATTTTGAAATAGGTGGAATATTGTGCAATTGCTCACGAACCACACAGGGGGAAAAAGTGTTCCACGTAATATTTACTACAAAAATTATTAATAATAGAAAGAAAACACTGATTAGCTAAAAAGGGGATAGTTAAACAGTCGCCAGTCCGCTAGGGCAATGAATCTCCAGAATCTTAAAAAAGGTAATGGCAAAGAAATTTTAGTCAGATAATCAATGGTGCGGCAACAGAAGATTGCCAAGCTTTGCCACAATACAACAGTTCACAAGAAAGTACTGAGTTTGCCGTTACTTACTCTGAAATACTAAATTTTGAAAGTAAAATTAAATGGAGTTACTGGTTAACCCTTATGCAGTCGCACGGCTTTTCGTAACGAGTCGTGCGGAGTGTCGCTAACACCCGAAATAAAAGGGACTATGACATTGTTGTACGGCATATCACTTTTATGAATATGCTTACTTCACAAATGGCTATTTAGAATGTTATCTCCAGGTACATTATCGTTTTATTTAATATTACTTTAGTATTAAATTGGGTTATTTGAAACATAAGCAATAATTACCATTTTCTTACAATATTTTATTTAATTATTTATTTCTGTTATTCTTCAAACTGTATTACAGGTATAAGACATTATACATAGAAGCAAACATTTGTTCAGTCAACTCATACAAACATTTTATGAAATCAGTCACTATCACTGGCTGCAAGGGGTGCCTTATCCTAACACTTTTCACACACATTTCTCATGTGCTTTACACACACAACTTTCAAATACTGAGCACAGTGCGATTTAATTTTTATGTCTTTACTCCGAGGACAAACTGTACAGCGTTCAGAAGATGGTGCATTGTTGCTGTCTTCAATTCCTGCCATTTTAGCGGTTTTCTGTCTAATTTGTTTAGGAAGGGAGTGAATGGCTACTCTCTTGCACACTATGGGATTTACTAATGGCCTTCCGAAATCATATAAGAACATTCTTCGGGAAATCCTCTCATTGTTATTATTTTCGTATATGACAAAGGCGTTATTGCAAGCAATCTCAATCATTCGGAAAAATAGTGCAAGTGGCCAGTGTCTAGTTTTGCTTGAGATTGAATAAGTAGCGCACATTGCATCTACTGTGCCCATACCTGTTTTGGTCTTATTGTACACTGTTATAATTTCTGGTTTCCTTTCCTCCGCAGTATTAGTGTCAGTGGCACCGTCATGATGCAAAGATGAAAGGAGAATAACGTTTTTGCCGTTCTTTGGCACATGTGAAACTATGGTGACATCCTTTCTGAATCCAAAAGGGCTGCTTCTAAGTTCACGACCTCTCGTTGAAACAAAATCTGGAGGGAGCTCCTTCTTAGTCTTTCTAAGAGTTGCTACTACTGTAAGTTTCTTTTTCAGGAGCTCTTCAGCCAGTGGTATGGAACAAAACCAGTTGTCTAGTGTCACATTGCGTCCTGTACTTTAGATGGGCCGCACAAGACTATTTACTATCTCCTTAGGCGAGTTTGACAGTGCAAAAGGACCCTCTGGCTGCTTCCCAACATAGATTTCCATCCCCAAAGTATACCATGTTCTTGCGTCACATAAGGTGAAAATTTTCAAACCATATTTCGCAGGCTTGCTTGCTATATCCTGTCGGAAACTGCATTTGCCTCTAAATGCAACCAGCTGTTCATCCACTGTCGTATATTCAGACATAGTATAATTACTGAAACAGTTTGACGTGAATAATTCAAACACTTCTCTGAACGCAGCTAGGCGATCAAGTTCTCTACGCTGTGGTGTGTCGCGAATATCATCGAATCTCACACAACGCAACAAGAAACGAAAGCGCCATAAAATCATTGTAGCATGAATTATTTGGAATTCCAAAACAATATGTGTCCCATAATTCTTCCAGATTTTGGTGTCCTGCCCTGCAATGCCCAGCCAATATCAACAGACCCAGAAGAGACTCTATTTCTTTCTCATTTGTTGGTTTGGCATCATGGTCTCTTGTGAAATTTGATGCAATGTGTTTTATGTACATATTTGTGCACTACGTAATCGTTTTAATTATTATGTGATTTATACGCGTAAATATCGGAAAACAGTCCACAACAGTTTTCGCAGATTTTGCGATGGCTTTCACAACAGGGAGATGAATAATGAGGTCTACACTTCTAGTTCTTACGTTGCGACTAGGACAACTTTTCATCCACTTTGTAACCTTATCCTTTCCAATAAAAAAATCATGCTTACTTTCATTATCCGCTCACTTACTTGCGGTTCCACTTCCATGTTGTCTTCATCCTCCGTTTCCACGTCAATGTGAGACAGAACCGTCTGTTTCCTCCTCTTCCACTTCTCCTCCTTCAAAAATTTCGTGTAAGACTTCTTGCAGATGCTTCCACACTATTTATTGTTCTCTTTCGTAACGATCCATAGCTGTTATAACTGCACAGAGCGACAACATACAGACAGCTCCTACGGATCACGACTGTGCGATTTATCGCAGCATCGCAACATAAAGAGTCGCGAGACGTACCGACAACACCCCAAGGCACATTGTTGCGTGTTTTCTTGGAACTTGGGTTTCCATTGTAGATTCTATTGTTACTCAAAGCTTTCATATTCCGTCCTAGAAAGATACCAAAGGACATGACGCTATACTCATATCCATTATGTAATAATCCATCGAAACGGATGAATAGGGTGTTCTGAACACCCCGCGCTACTGCTTAGTGGTTAATTAAATTCCTGACTTAACTTAAACGTAGTTAAGTAAAAAGTGACTTCCAATAACGTCAGTGTAACATAATACAAAATTTAAAAAAAGTCAAGCAATTTACTTTTGATTATTGAGAGGTTGAAGTTAATATACTTTAAGGGGAACCGGAGGTGCCTATGCTACCCATGTTAAAATCACTAAGTTTGAGGAACATTTATGAATAAACTACCAAATAGAAAAATTAGAATTTTTTTTACATATAGAGTGGTTTAGTATTGCAGATATGACAGAGGGATTTTGGAGTATCTTTTCTAGTTTCCTTCCAATTATTTTTTTTATTAGTGACCCGAATTTTTTTACAAATAATTGATTTATAATTAAACTGAAATGAAACTACTGAACATATTGCCAAATGGCTGTGTTACAATGTAAGTTTGACCACTAGGAATGCTCTAAAAAAATTCCATCTCTCTAGCTTGAGTGGATTTTGAGAAAATGTTCCTTATATTCGAAAAATTCTAATTTACGGGAAATGGCTATCAAAGTTTCTCAATACATTCCTGCACTATAGGATGGATTTTCAGGGTCTTCTTCTTCATCCTCCAAAAGCTTCCTCTTCTGTCTTCTTTTCTGGCCTGTTGTTCCATCATACTTCACATGCCTTTCTCTTCTTTCTGCTCCTCTTATCCTTTCTCTGTCAATATTTCTTAGTGCTCGTGCAGTGTTCACCACAGCTGTAAATCCTAATGCCTTCAGAACTTCACACTTCACACTGTTCCCTTGGCTGTAGGTTGCTATTGCATCATAAATGCCAAAGTGCAGTGTTTTTATGCTTACAAACACCCTTTTAGGAATCACTTTCCAAATCAAATTGTTGGGATTCTGCGTCTTTCCGTGTAGACATTTGTGTAACAATTCTGGCTGTGCTAAGTCATGAAAAATTGGTTTTATTGTTCCCTCCTGATTCTTGTACATACTGCATATTACCCGCTTTACACAAGAATAATAATACTACCAACAACAGGCGCAATACTGAACTAATTCGAAACGGTAAACAGCAAAGAGACGATGTTCCGCGCTCTTATTCATTGTAGTATCGCAACTTGGTATTAGTGTTAATTTTCTTTTCCCTACGTTCTTCCTCTTCTTATATACACGGTTACTAAAACGTGGCATCGTAACCAGAACAAAAGTGTACGACAATATTAAATGGAGCAAGATGTTCGAAATTCTGAGGAAAATAGTAGGAAGCTGTAAGGAAATACGGGTAATATTTGTCACAGAATACAATGTAGCCAACCCTTGCACACTCGCTGTATGCGTAACATAAGGCGCTGTATGCGTAACAGGCCGAGAAAATCCCAAGCAGTTCGACTGGAATTCACGAGAGGGTGTTAGTTGCATTCAGCGGCCGCCCATTTCCTCTGCAGGCGTGGGGGAAAATGGTAATAACTCCACTTCTAGGGCGAGTACAACAATAATTCAAAGTTTACATTAAAGAGGAATGTTCCAATAAATTTTCGGTAGCAAAATAAAAAAATCGTAAATTTGTTGGATTTGACCACCTCCGGCAAACGAGCAACTGATTTTACTTTTAAAATCAACTATAAGAAACATACCAAGCCAGCAGAAGTCATTCACTAAACTAAATAAAGAATAAATGAAACTGCACACACTTAAACTGTGACGTAACCTTGGTTATTACTTTTGGCAGTGAAATTTTACGTTATTCTAAGTGAATGGAGTTAATACTAAAATTACAAATTATTTAAGTGTCTGTTATGAAATACAAGAATGAACAATTACTGAGGCAGAAAATTTAGATTGAAATTGTTCATTGTCAAACACACAAAATCAGCAGTACATAGTTAATCAATTTTCACATTCTTACGACACTCGGTGATTGCATGGCAAGGAAAGGGACCCTGTCTGGTAATAATGTCTGAGGACAATGACAACACAGGTGCCCTATAACTTTTAACTACTCCCATCAATCCCCTAGAACGTAGAACTACTTAAACCTAACAAACCTAAGGACATCACACACATCCACGTCCGAGGCAGGGTTCGAACCTGCGACCGTAGCGGTCGCGCGGTTCCAGACTGTAGCGACTAGAACCGCTCGGCCACCCCGGCCGGCCTACTCCAAGTAATTATTCAAGTTGTTCATACTTTGTGAAAGAAATATCGCTGGGTAAAGCCTACATAAGTTTATAATTTTTCACTTAACAGTCATACGATGCTGTAGCTGTGCGGACGACGAAGAATGCAGGCGATGACAATACTGAGCTGCCGCTGGTGCTGCTGCTGCTGGATGAGAATCCCGAGTCTTGTCCAGAGCCACGGATAACTACGGGACAGCCAACAGTTAGAAAAGCAGCTTCCTTCAGCTGCCCGCTCCTATTGTGCTCTCAATACTAGCGGGTTAACGAATTAGGCGCGCCTACACTGGCGCAATCATAGCTGCAGTCCGCTTCTGCAGGAGCACCCGGAAAACACTTCTGCACTGTTTCATGACTTCAGCTGCTCTGCTTCTCTCTGATCTCAACGCGACAGAGATTCTCCATACGTAAAGATAGACAACGGCACAGCTACTGCCATTTCATCGTTGCTATCGATATATTTGAATGAAGTTGTCTTGGCTATTACCCAGCAATTTACAATATTTTCATTATAACTACAATTAATTATATACAGAAATAAATAAATAGACTATTACATCGATTATGTATTAAGTATAGTTTCTGTAATAAAGTGTACGGTTTCAGAATCAGAAGTACAGTGCAAGTTATCAACTGACATTAAGCAGCCTACATTTTGAATGATGCAGAACGTATTTTACCTGATTTTCCTTGTTAAACATCCCGCAAAAATAAACAACATCTTGTTTATTTGTAGGTACAGATGTGCGGATTTGGTACACAATATGATCGCCACGTCACTGTACCGCAGCGCACCAATAGCTCCGGTGTCAGTATATATCAGGAATATTGATCTGTTCCTACAAATAAACAAAAAATAATGACTAATTTTATTTTGCTGAGGTGATCGTTAAAACTTTATGACCGCACCTCTTATCTACTCCAACAATTTTTCGCCTCCACTGCTCTTTATTTCATTAAGTGTGGTGTCGAAGTGGTAACGTGTAAATCTCACATTCGGAGGAATAGTTATTCAATGTGTGTCTGTCCACCAAGATTTAGGTTTTCCACTGCTTAACGCAAATGACAGGAGAGTTCAGTTGTAAAGAGCGCTAACAATATCCTCCCATATTCTTCTTCAATCGTAGCTTGTGCTCGGACTCTAATGACATCGTTCTCAATGGGGCGTTACCCTCCTTCTTTCCTCCAGTGAATGTGTCAGGACATTTCTCGAAAGCATGTCCCTTCAGCTTCTTTTAGTAAAAGCTTAATGATTTGTATTTTGTTACCGCTACCAAGACGAAGACAGAATGAGATATAAAAGCACCGGAAGATTAGGGCTACCTATGCGAGAACAAAAAGTACGCTGGTGTGCGAAACTTAAGGATGTATGTAGCGTTCGCATCATGTATCACTGTCAAGTAAGATTGCGAGATGATATTTGCGCTATCCCTAGAAAGAACTACTACAGCATAGTGCAGAATGTAACAGTAGGAAATGCGAAATGAGTCAAGCAGAAGTGACAATCTAATTCAGGAACAATAATTACACTAAAATCACCGAAATTAATGATGATGCCACGTAATTTTTTTTTAAAAAAAAGGAAGACGGGACGTGCTTTCTGTAGGAAGTTTTATGGTCACGGAGAGCAATGCATGCTCTGCGCTGTGCTACCATGTTGACCACAACGTTCGCAGGGAGTTCTTGAGGTGAGTCGGTTGTTGCTGGGTGCATTACGTATCCCCACCTCCCGTTCTGCCGTCCCAGGTTATCCAAAGTTTCAGTCATGTTAGGAACTGAATATGTCTCGGCTACACTACATTTGGTTAAAAACCTATAATAACAACAGAAACTATATTTACCTGTTCCATCAGGGGACTTCTTAGCATGATTACTTTTCTTGCTGATTAAATATTATGGCTGTGCTCTATTATGCCTTCTATAAGCTGTCGACATGTGAACTATTCTGGTTAATGGATGGAGACATTTTGGTCTCCTTTACTGCTTACAGTGTACCAGCGCATGACTGCCTGTTGGAACATGATGCCGTGTTATGAGTGTAGCTGGTATAGGACCTACTGAATCAAATAACTGTCGGTACTGATCTAACGATGACTCCGTGACTGATCGATCACTACCCCTTAAGCAAGTAACCCTGTTAGGTAATGTAGAAGTGCTGATAGTTTGCTTGACATTGTTCTCCATGTCTGACCCACCATTATCTTCTTCACAGAGTACCTGTAGTGTAACTACCACCAATTCCTTTAGAAGACATCTGATCCACCATTATCTTCTTCTTTGAGTACCTGCAGTGTAACTACTACCAATCGCTTTCGAAGACTTACTTCGTTCATTTCGAAACTATATAGGTTTACTGGCAACATAACATGGCAATTTATTTCCCTAGTATGTGCTATATTTTTTTGTATAAAATAGTACTGTTCATCCAACGCGTAATTACGTGACAGACGTTCTACTAAAAACAAAGCCTGTTGTGGAACATCGATATTTATGATAACCGAATTTAACTTTCCTGTACCTGCAAAACAACATCTAATGTACGTTTCACAGTTTACGGGGTTCTACCGTAGTAATGAATGCTGTCTGTGATACAGAAACAGTTTTTGCACCCATCTAAACCGAATCCCCATTGAGTTCATTTGTTTGTTGACAAAGGTGATTTTAGCACTATGCATAACCAGGAAGTCTAATCCAAGTAAGGCAGTAAATCCCTTCCCCACACTGGCAACACTTCCATTTTCTCTGTATCACATAGGTGTGTGAAGCGATGGTTTAGTGGACGAGGTGCAGAATAACTCTTTACACATTTATAAGACCAACATGCTTTAAACACACATTACATTAGCGACCACAATTAAAATAACATGCTCTCTCTCTCTTGATCAAAGCTTGTGATTTTACGAAAGCAACTCTTCAAAATGATTAAAAACTTTTATAGTTAAATATTAACTCAACAGCTTCAGAAAAGAACTCATTTAAGAAAGAGGAGCAATGCAGCTGAAGGCTTTACTGAATTTAAAGAAAAGGTAAAAACACTTAAAAAGTTATAACAGATTATTAATAATAAACTACAAATGATGAAAGTTAATTCAGTATTTAGTCTCTTAAGGGATACTAAATTTAATAGAGCTGTAATTTAGCTGGTACTTCAATGAATAGCCAAAGCAAATATTTAAAACTAAATTACAGAACTGAATTAATCAAGAGATTACAAGGGAATCAGCAGCCACCCATAGGAATTAAATTTAGCTGTGGCCATATAGAAACTAATTCCACAGTGTAATACAAATTCAGAAATGGTAAGGACAGAAGCTCCATTCACACAATGAGATACTTTAACAAAACAACAGCTTCAGGATATCATCACATGGAAAACAGTACACTAATGAGTAATAAAGTAACTGGAAAAACCATAATCCAGCAACTAAGATTAATAGAATAATAACGAACAATGTATTCATCAGTTGTTTCAGCTCTGAGACCGTTAATCCGGTGTTCCAGTGAACATCTAGTGCCCACTGCAGGCTGGCGCAAAATTCAGGTTGACAACGTCACTGTGATACTGTTTAAAATTCAGATGGGCATGGTTATCTTACATGGTACACAGTAAATCCTGTGGAAATGTATAATGAGACTATCTTTTTTCTGGAAATAGTTGCACACTTCACATACTTCGCTCTTAAGTCTTACAGTTACAAGAGTCCCAGAAGACTAATTAGTCTTAGATCCTTGCACAAAATGCCCATAGAACACAACTGCCAACGACTGTTGCTGTATGACTATTTACAGGCACAATGGAGGCGCCGCCAACGGGCACCATTATTTGAAATAAAGACAGATGCTTGCAGTGGGAACACAACATACGAGTAAAGGCTGATGGATTTTGACACACTCAACATTTCACCACTGAAAAACGTAAGAGTTAGCTGCACATCCATATGTAACTAAATGTAATACCGCTACTCTTCCAGGAGTTTCGACGGCACTTCCGTCTGGTAGTCGTTTCCCATTCCATCCATAATAGTAGGGCCAAGCCGACGCCCATCGCGTGTCAAGAAAACTTTGCTGTTTCCCGTTCCCGTTAGGACTTAAAAACTTTGACCTTCTATGTGCTGAGAGAACAGGCAGATTTATTGAATTTTAACGATGACAGTCGACAAAGTATATTGTTTCTTAAACTTGTAATTTAACGGGACATAGCGCATCATTCAGGAGCTGTACCGCATGCCAGTACATCTTTGATCCAGCTCACCTCTAATTCCTAGATTCTTTGCATGCGACTGTAGCGCTACTGAGAGATCGTGCGGAGAACACTGGAGCCGCGTAATGGCGGTCGGGGTTGAACGGGAACGGGAAACAGCAAAGTTTTCTTGACACGCGATGTGTCTGGCCCCGTTCAACCCCGACCGCCATTACGCGGCTCCAGTGTTCTCCGCACGATCTCTCAGTAGCGCTACAGTCGCATGCAAAGAATCTAGGAATTAGAGGTGAGCTGGATCAAAGATGTACTGGCATGCGGTACAGCTCCTGAATGTTTCCTATCCCAAATTTGAGCTGTGTTGCCCCCACCGAATCTATTTTCTTATCCCCTACTATGGCGTACAAGCATATATCCTAACCCAGACATAGTCAGTAATACAATTTACAATTTCCTTCTTTTACGAAAAATAATAATGTCTTCTTCTTGACTCACCCTCTGTGACTATTGCTGATGTTGGTGTGCCAGATCGTTGCCCTCCAGCTCTTACTGGCTCTGGGCTCGAGCACTTCTAAGCACCAATTTGTAGGGGTCACCCACAGCCATGCTGGAAAATCCTACTGTTTTGTGAGGCTGCAGAGTGAGAGCCCGTGTGACGTCGTTAAAACGGTATTCAAGATGATTCCACTAATTACACAGAATACAAGTTGTTTCCATGTTTTCTACTATGGCTGATGGGTACGTAATCTGGAGAGTAATCCACTAAATTCAGCTGCGGACTCAAGGCTGCCGGATCCGTTGCATCAGCTAAGAGTGGAAATCGGACACACTGGTGCGGCGGTTTGCCGTCCGCTGGAGAGGTAGGCATGCGCTATCAGTAACCCTGCTTGGAGAAGGCGGTAACAGCGACGAGTGCTTGCTTCCCACGCCGTTCAGGGTAGTACTCAATCCCTCTCAGATCACTGCCTGCGTTGTCTCATTAGGTTGACCAAGATGTCAAATGCTGTGCTGACTTCAGTGCTGGATATTGGACATCATGAATCGTGGCAACGGATCACTGATCTTCTAGTACGGCAGGAATTGTAAGACCGACTCTACAACAATCTCACACACAAGACGTTGCCATAACCAGATAATCGAGTGTGAACGACATGAATGTTTCCGATCCTGCTGATCGAGCGCTCTAGGTAAATGGGGATCGAGTCTTTACGTCGTTGAGGAGCGGATGCATTTTATGAAGTCCTTCGTAATGACCGAATCGGTTCTGCTCTTGTCGATCCATCACCTGTCTTCTCTTTCATAACATTTGCTTAACGAATTTGTTATAGTGTCTTTACTGTTTAGCCAAACCCCTGATAACCAATGTTGTTGTTGTTGTTGTTGTTGTGGTCTTCAGTCCTGAGACTGGTTTGATGCAGCTCTTCATGCTACTCTATCCTGTGCAAGCTTCTTCATCTCCCAGTACCTACTGCAACCTACATCGTTCTGAATCTGCTTAGTGTATTCATCTCTTCGTCTCCCTCTACGATTCTTACCCTCCACGCTGCCCTCCAACACTAAACTGGTGATCCCTTGATGCCTCAGGACATGTCCTAACATCCGATACCTTCTTCTAGTCAAGTTGTGCCACAAACTTCTCTTCTCCCCAATCCTATTGAATACTTCCTCCCTAGTTATGTGATCTACCCATCTAATCTTCGCAATTCTTCTGTAGCACCACATTTCGAAAGCTTCTATTCTCTTCTTGTCCAAACTATGTATCGTCCACGTTTCACTTCCATACATGGCTACACTCCATACAAATACTCTCAGAAACGACTGCCTGACACTTAAACCTATACTCGATGTTAACAAATTTCTTTTCTTCAGAAACACTTTCATTGCCATTGCCAGTCTACATTTTATATCCTCTCTACTTCGACCATCATCAGTTATTTTGCTCCCCAAATAGCAAAATTCCTTAACTACTTTAGCCGGCCGCGGTGGCCGTGCGGTTCTGGCGCTGCAGTCCGGAACCGCGGGACTGCTACGGTCGCAGGTTCGAATCCTGCCTCGGGCAAGGGTGTGTGTGATGTCCTTATGTTAGTTAGGTTTAAGTAGTTCTAAGTTCTAGGGGACTTATGACCTAAGATGTTGAGTCCCATAGTGCTCAGAGCCATTTGAACCATTTTTTTAACTACTTTAAGTGTCTCATATCCTATATAATTCCCTCAGCATCACCCGACTTAATTCGACTACATTCCATTACCGTCGTTATGCTTTTGTTGATGTTCATCTTATATCCTCCTTTCAAGACACTATCCATTCCGTTCAACTGCTCTTCCAAGTCCTTTGCTGTCTATGACAGAATTACAATGTCATCAGCGAACCTCAAAGTTTTTATTTCTTCTCCATGGATTTTAATACCTATTACAAATTTTTCTTTTGTTTCCTTCACTGCTTGCTCAAAATAGAGGTTGAATAACATCGGGGAGAGGCTACAACCCTGTCTCAGTCTCTTCCCAACCACTGATTCCGTTTCATATCCCTCGACTCTTATAACTGCCATCTGGTTTCTGTACAAACTGTAAATAGCCTTTCGCTCCTTCTATTTTACTCCTGCCACCTTCAGAATTTGAAAGAGAGTATTCCAGTTAACGTTGTCAAAAGCTTTCTCTAAGTCTACAAATGCTAGAAACGTAGATTTGCCTTTTCTTAATCTTTCTTCTAAGATAAGTCGTAAGGTTAGTACTGCCTCACGTGTTACAACATTTCTACGGAATTCAAACTGATCTTCACCGAGGTCAGCTTCTATCAGTTTTTCCATTTGTCTGTAAAGAATTCGCGTTAGTATTTTGCAGCTGTGACTTATTAAACTGATAGTTCGGTAATTTTCACATCTGTCAACACCTGCTTTCTTTGGGATTGGAATTATTATATTCTTCTTGAAGTCTGTGGGTATTTCGCCTGTCTCATACATCTTGCTCACCAGATGGTAGAGTTTTGTCATGTCTGGCTCTCCCAAGGCCATCAGTAGTTCTAATGGAATGTTGTCTACTCTCGGGGCCTTGTTTCGACTCAGGTCTTTCAGTGCCCTGTCAAATTCTTCACGCAGTACCGTATCTCCCATTTCATCTTCATCTACATCCTCTTCCATTTCCATAATATTGTCTTCAAGTACATCGCCCTTGTATAGAACCTCTATATACACCTTCCACCTTTCTGCTTTCCCTTCTTTGCTTAGAACTGGGTTTCCAGCTGAGCTCTTGATATTCATACAAGTGGTTCTCTTTTCTCCAAAGGTCTCTTTAATTTTCCTGTAGGCAGTATCTATCTTACACCTAGTGAGATAAGCCTCTACATCCTTACATTTGTCCTCTAGCCATCCCTGCTTAGCCATTTTGCACTTCCTGTCGATCTCATTTTTGAGACTTTTGTATTCCTTATTGCCTGTTTCATTTATTGCATTTTTATATTTTCTCCTTTCATCAATTAAATTCAACATTTCTTCTGTTACCCAATGATTTCTACTAGCCCTCGCCTTTTTACCTACTTGATCCTCTGCTGCCTTCACTATTTCATCCCTTAGAGCTACCCATTCTTCTTCTACTGTATTTCTTTCCCCCATTCTTGTCAATTGTTCCCTTATGCTCTCCCCGAAACGCTGTACAACCTCTGATTTAGTCAGTTTATCTAGGTCCCACCTCCTTAAATTCCCACCTTTTTGCAGTTTCTTCAGTTTTAATCTACAGTTCATAACCAATAGATTGTGGTCGGAGTCCACATCTGCCCCTGGAAATGTCTTACAATTTAAAACCTGGTTCCTAAATCTCTGTCTTAACATTATATAGTCTATGTGATACCTTTTAGTATCTCCAGGCTTCTTTCATGTATACAATCTTCTTTTATGATTCTTGAACCAAGTGTTAGCTATGATTAATTTGTGATCTGTGCAAAATTCTACAAGGCGGCTTCCTCTTTCATTTCTTCCCCCCAATCCATATTCACCTACTATGTTTCCTTCTCTCCCTTTTCCTACTGACGAATTCCAGTCACCCATGACTATTAAATTTTCGTCTCCCCTCACTACCTGAATAATTTCTTTTATCTCGTCATACATTTCATCAATTTCTTCATCATCTGCAGAGATAGTTGGCATATAAACTTGTACTACTGTAGTAGGCATGGGCTTCGTATCTATCTTGGCCACAATAATGCGTTCACTATGCTGTTTGTAGTAGCTTACCTGCATTCCTATTTTCCTATTCATTATTAAACCTACTCCTGCATTACCCCTATATGATTTTGTGTTTATAACCCTGTATTCACCTGACCAGAAGTCTTGTTCCTCCTGCCACCGAACTTCACTAATTCCCACTATATCTAACTTTAACCTATCCATTTCCCTTTTTAAATTTTCTAACCTACCTGCCCGATTAAGGGATCTGACATTCCACGCTCCGATCCGTAGAACGCCAGTTTTCTTTCTCCTGATGACATCCTCTTGAGTAGTCCCCGCCCGGAGATCCGAATGGGGGACTATTTTACCTCCGGAATGTTTTACCCAAGAGGATGCCATTGTCATTTAACCATACATTAAAGCTGCATGCCCTCGGGCAAAATTACGGCCGTAGTTTCCCCTTGCTTTCAGCCGTTCGCAGTACCAGAATAGCAAGGCCGTTTTGGTTAGTAAAACAAGGCCAGATCAGTCAATCATCCAGACTGTTGCCCCTGCAACTACTGAAAAGGCTGCTGCCCCTCTTCAGGAACCATATGTTTGTCTGGCCTCTCAACAGATACCCCTCCGTTGTGGTTGCACCTACGGTACGGCTATCTGTATCGTTGAGGCACGCAAGCCTCCCCACCAACGGCAAGGTTCATGGTTCATGGGGAAAGGGGGGGGGGGCTAACCAATGTAGCATCCTACATATTGTATCTTTACATAATGTTACGAAAGCAGTTCGGTCCGCACACATCTAACGATTTCTTGTTGAGCTCTCTCACTGTTTACCTCAAGTTTGCTGTTTTCTTGACAAAGGCTGCTGTCTTCTTGACAACCGGAGGCTGTTAATACTTCTGCTTGATTAAGTAATGCCGGCTATTCGAACCTAGTAAATAGTACGTTTTCGTTTCCTTCTAAACTGTTGCGAATCAATTCATATGGGCCCTGGTACCCTGAGGATCTCCAGGACAGGACCCAAATGGAAGAACTGGATCCCAGCGGTTTCCTATTCAGCAACATTCGCCGTCTGTTCGCAATACACAGGAATCAAGTGCCAGATATTAACAAGAGCAACTGATTAATAAGGGAACACAAAGGGATCATTACAACTGTTCACTGACCCACATTTGCCAACAAGGAAATAATTTTAAAATGTTCAAATGTGTGTGAATTCCTAAGTGACAAAACTACTGAGGTCATCGATCCCCAGACTTACACACTACTTAACTGACTTAAACTAACTTATGCTAAGAACAACACACACACCCATGCCCGAGGGAGGACTAGAACCTCCGGCGGGAGGTTCCGCGCAATCCTTGATGTGGCGAAAAAATTTAAAGCCAAACGATACTGTACCACCATACCAACGAGAAACATGACAAATAATCTTCTCATTGTGGCAAAAACATATCTCTATAGAGAATAAAACCAATAAATCGTATAGTATTAATGAAATTACTGCCTTTATCAAGACACTAACATGAAACGCATTTACCTCCTCAATTCCTTAACCGTTCAGTATTACCACAGGAAATGAGTGTCCGTCCCAAGAACAAACAAATAGTTTATTAGAGGAAATCCGAATAGACCCCAAGAGTAATTAACTGGCGCTTACTTACGAACAAGAAAAAAATTTTTAAACGTTCATTACTAAAATAATACATTTAAAGAAATTTAAAATTTGGAAAACTTCTTTCGCTGATACACTGTAACAGGAGACACATCAGAATCTATCAAGATAGCAAGTACAACTGTCTGATCAAATTACAAAATTAAAGATCCAAAAAGTGTTCACAATAATTTTTCTCTACAGGATCCGCACATTGAGAGACGCAGGTTCGATGTACAGACTGGGAACCCCTTAGCGCCGTTAAACACACCAGCTAGAATTTCCGACGTGTATGTTGCCTTTGCAGAAATTGGAAGCCGGTGGACAAGCGACCGAACGCTCCGAAGGGGCCCGAGCTTGCTCCTCCTGCTGGAAGGGCCCAATCAGACTTAAATAGCGAATATGCAGGCGCACTTGAGATGAAGAAGATCTTATTAGTTAAGATATTAATATCTGATCTTAACATGACTCGCACGGAGCGGAAAAGCAAGGTACTGAACTAAAGCCTTGGTGAAACAATGTTAAGCAAGTCTTAAATCTTCATATTTACTTTTAAGACTGACAAAGTCGTATATTGTCGGCCGAAATACAAGGGCACTTCCAGTTCAGCCAATTTAGTAGCAAACACCGACTAACAAATATAAAGCAACCAAACCCTTAAACAGTTTTCTCCCTTGGTGGTACAAGTGTGTATATACACAAAGGACATTTATTACGATAAAAATATTAAGTCATCTTGGTTAAACGGAACACTACCAACAACTGAGAGCCGTGAGGGAAGACCTCTACTGATTAGCATACAATAAAATTTAGAGTTTGCGTCTGTCCCGCCAGGAAGCAGACAGGTCAATAACATACTCTGGACATCAACTGGCACAACCGCCCGTTTCATACACCTTAGACGTACCAGGCTCCGAGCACTACTCTAAAACATACTAGAGTATACATCAATTCTTTATGCAAGCAAAGCACTTGAAGGATTAAATTAAAGCCAATAAAATGCGGTCTTCAGATCAATAAAAAATCATAAATATAAATATAGCAGTTTTCCCAAGGCAGCAAGAATATAATCGTAATGGACAGGCTATCTCTCTCTGACACAGTTAAGAAGTGAAAGATCAGGACAAGGCTGTCACAAAGCAAGGTCTGGAAGTGAAGGACTTGTAATACCTCGGCTTCCAAAATAATAATCTTCTGTCCTTTCAAGTTCAAAAAAGAGATACAAAGAGGAAAGGCCGAAGAAAATAAAATCTGGCATGTAAGGTGACGTGCGACAAATCCACGCCTCCAGTTTAAGGATGAAAACGACATCAGTGCACTGCCACGCTCAGAACAACACCGGCCGCAACCGCCGAGCTGGACGTCGGAACACCGGTTTTCACAGACTCTCTCGCCAGGATCTCGGCTCCACTCCACAGACTCAACATAACTGGCTTCTCCACACCCATTTTACTTCGCTCCCCAAACTTTACCAGCCTTCTCGTACGACGTCCGACCAAAGATTCTACTTGAAGTGGAAGATCGACTCGAGCGAGCTAACGTGCTAACGTTAGTCTATTTACTGCCCATTGTCGCTACTGTTTCAACATTTCAACGTTACCAATGACAATAACTGATTTATCCGTTCAGCTTGTGAAAGGTACAACTCTCACAACTCCAAGAATAACAGCTGAGCACATACGGGCACACTTTGTTTTACTTATATTAGCAGTGTATTTTTTTTTTTTTTCATTTAGTTCCTCTCATAGATCCGTCTTTATCCGTCGCAGACAAGGTGCATCGCACCTGCGTATGCTTTGTGTTTCAAAATGAATACACGGGCTTAAAGCTTTGTAGCATGTATTTATTACATTCAACTTACAATTGTCAACAATAAAAAGAAAATGAAAGAGCAACTCAGCAAGTTTTGATTGTGTACGGGTGCGCTAAGGGCGACTATGGAACGACAAAGAGTGACTGAAGAACGTGTTGAAGGAGAGAGAGATTTTCACGTATAACCCAAAAAATGAGTTCGGAAGCCTAGTCGTGGATTAGCAGTTCGAGTGAGCTGTATGAGGAGACTTTGTCCTTAATGTTTGCAGTTGTTACAAGTTCTAAAGTCTACACAGAACGGCTTACGTGTCAACTTTGCAAACGAAATGTTGTTGCATGACGACGAAGATTTTCTGGACCGTCCCGTCCTCAGTGCTGATTCGACATTTTACCTAAGTGGAAATGTGCATACTCATAACGTGCGGATCTGGGGGTCAGCAAATCACCAACAGATAGTATAGTTGCAAAGAGCCCCCCCTCAAATTGATTTTTTTTTTTGCCACACTTCGGCGGAAACTTCGTGGTCCTTTCCTTTTCGATGGAGAAACTGTTACTGTTGATTCTTATCTTGAACCGCTATCAGTATGAGCCCTTTCTCAATTGGATGAACCGGAAGCAGAGACTCTTATTTGGCGGTGAGGTGGTGCGCTGTCTCATTGGCGTAACTAAACGCGCGGTTTGTTAAACGACGTCGAACCCGTCCGCTGGATTGGCCGCAAGGGACCGTTGATAGAGCTTGTTGTACACGACCTCCACGTTCATGTACGACTGAACACCACTCGAATATTACCTTTAGCGGTTCATGAAGAATCATGCTCGTGTGCCCCTGCATCAAGCTGATACACCAGATCTTAGGAACAGAATTGTTGCACGCTATCAACGTATGGCAAGAACTTTCCTATCGACTCGATGTGTTGCGAATGGTGCCCACATTGAACACCTGTAAGAAAATCTGAGTTGCGCTTCCATTTCATGTATTATTTATAATTTTAATTTGAATATAATAAATATTGTAATGTCTTAAGACTCGTTGATTCATTTTGAAACACCCTGTATATCTAAAGACCGTCACGCCTCCGGATTTGGGACCTTTTCCGTGTTCGTTAAGAGACGATTTTACGGTGTCTCTATAGAATGACGATTCAACGTCATTCAAATGTATGGCAGACTCTTCAAGGGAGATTTTTCAAACATCAGAAATACATTAAGAATGAAGGAACCAATAAAATCAACCGTCATCAAGCACAGAAAGTAGTATAATCATGATATGAAATTCAATGAGAACAGTATCGTGGCGTAGGATGAGAACTTCTTAAAATCCATAGCGGAGTTAATCACTCAGTGTTTCCTCTTATTTATTCATCCACGTGTCTTTCCTCTTCTACCTTCTCTTACTGCTGTTCGCTGGCTGTAAGTGTGGGCTCATGAATCGTGCCGTATTTGTTGCTGACAACGAGTGCAGTCAGCCTGTGAATGGGTGCCTCTTCCCTGCAGGAATGTCTCTGCAGGAGGTCACGTAGCGGGCCCTTCCACGTAGCCAGGTCCTCACTCAAGCAACAGAAATCTGTCGTGGGCTAAACACAGATAATAATTTCTAGAATACCATTCCTTTTTCAACATTCCCAGTGTTCATGCTGCTTTAGTTTCGACACCTAGCTGGTATGTGTAAATGTATGAAGGGTTTCACTAAGATGATCGATCCGTTCCTGCAATGGAGAGCCACCAAATTCGTCGTAAAAGAGTACTATCACAGTAAATATACACTGTCTGACAAGAAAGGTGGAGCCCGAAGAAGGGAAGGAGGCAGCGTTATGAAACTTGTTGAGAGGGTTATGTCATGTGTAAGTGTGTAGCCTTTACTTGTGTGTGAGTTATCGCAAATACAAAGCCGGCAATATGAACTGACAACCTAAATGTGCTACTGACCTGAAAGCCACATTACTTACATGAAAAGAATCCTGTGTGTGAGAAAACCGATCTCATTCACAAACAAATAAATAAGCAAACCAATAATTTCACGCTCAGTAGACTTGGTCAGCGCGAATTTTTTTTTAACTTAAGTGTATAAAAAATCTATAATGTCGATCTGTAGAAGAACATAACCTGAAGCACACGAAAATTTCTACGCTGACTTATTGACTTATGGTTCTGGTAAAATAAACTGACGGAACGACGGATCCTACATTGTACAAATGAAACGAAACAATCACTTATTATTAATCTCACCGGCAAAATGAAGAACTGGTAGAAACAGTAACATAGCAAGTCTGAAAAACTGCCAAAAACTAACTACAGTTGGTCCAGGCAAACTGGGTTCATAATCTTGACACACAATGCCAATGAAACACATGATTGAACCTTTAAGTACTGAAATTTCAATTAGGAAGGAACTTATCAAAAAAAATTTTGACTGTAATTTGAAAATTTGTATAATCTAGTAACTTCCATGGTACAGTAAATTAACTCAGAAGACCAATCAACGGAATAATTATCAAAAGTTCGACTGTGACGAGGGTGAAGTGGACGAACAATACAAGTCTACAAAAATAAAAATAAACTTTTTACCTCACCAAATAACAGCTTGTTCCTCATTGCAAAACCCTTTTTACGTCCGTATGCTATCCAATCATTGTTCTAAATCATCATTCCTCCTCGTAATAAATTTGCAACTCACATAGTTCCGAAAGTGCGTCCGTGCATTACACTGTACACTCAACGAACCCCGCCTATTGCACACCGCAGCTCTCCACTACTGACTATCAAAGATTCTACGACTCCAGTGTGCTGTCATTTTCCTTTACAAATATTAACACATCCAATAACATCATCAAGATATACCCATCTTGTACATGTTATGTCAGTGATAACAACATCTAGTCAAATTTAAAAAGAACTTGGCAACATGGGTTCACCTATCAGAATGACTTTGCACACTCTCTAGCCTGCATGTATGCATGTAGACCTATGTATGTATGTACTGGTTAAGTTGAGAAGAGTTTCACAAAGCTGTTATACCTTTCCCGAGGTATGCTCGCCTGCAGCTGTTATAACAGTTTCTTGATATCTTGGAATCTGTTTCTGGTACGGAGCTGACGTCCAAGCTGGTCCCACAGATGTTCTACTGGGGACACACCTTGGGATACTGCTGGTCACAGGAGTACCTCAACATCACGCAGACAGTTCACGGAAGCAAGTGACATGTATGGACGAGCAGAGTTCTGTTGGAAAACGGCACCACGATACGGTCACATGAGGAGTAAGACTCAGGATGTCAGTGACGTACCGTTGTGCCTTCAGTTTCTTTAGTGACTACCTGGCGTGACCTGAATTCGGCCCGATGGCTTCCCACACCGTGACGCCAGGAGTAACACCACTGTGTCTTTCCTAAACATTGCAGCAATGGGATCTTTCACCAACGAGGCTCATCATAGGTAACGCAGATCGTCAGCAGTCCATGTTATCTGGTCTAGGTACCACTCAAAACGGTGCAACTGTTATAACTATTTCTTCATATCCGGATACTTGTTCTCGGACGGAGCTGACGACGTCCGAGCTTGTCCCACAAATGTTCCACTGGGGACATACCTTGGCATACTACTGGTCACAGGAGTACCTCAACATCACCAGGACAGTTCATAGCAGCAAGTGAGAGTCAGTGTTGTGATGTTAACGGAACACTGTGAATGCTGCCGCTGCTGCTATTCTCCAGGATGACACACAATGTTGAATGGAGTTCATCCCTTGTTCTCAGACGGCAGGCATAGATGTGGAGAGGATACAGTGTGGTTGGCGCAAAGTAGGACGAGTCTGTCTTGTCGTGGTCACGCTTCGTCGATTGGTAACTTGACAACGAGTATGATTGCCTTCTGGTTCTTGTCACTGTTACAAACGAATGCTTAACAAATCTCTAAGCAGCGCGATTCGACCCACCAACCAAATGGAGTCCAACACAGAGACTCCGTTAAACTAGGTCAGATGCTAATAACACTTTATGACATAAAACGTGCTACCTTTGTGTCTTTAAAAGTGATCATTCTCCATCGAAAGGGCGTTGACGCGCTTTCGCCCTTTATATTATTCCCTACCAAGCCTGTTTTCCTTTTTTCTTATCCCATAAGTCTTCTGATTAATTTGCTGAGGCCCGCTCTGAATTCATCTCGTGAGCCAACCTCGCCATTTCAGAGAAGCACTTGCACGCTGTAGGGAAGCAGCCTACTCACGCCTTATAAAATTCTCATCAGTCTTTCCATTGTGAGCCAGCCTAGCTCTGACGTCATAAATGTTGCGCAATACTTTAAAAATTAAGTAAATAACCTGAAACGTTTCTAGTATGTCAGGAGTAATACTAAATCAATATGTGTTGAATACCAGTTCAATAACTTTAACCATTTTCGAAATTTGGACGTTTTTGTATAAAAATCATTGGCGCAACAGAAAAGAGCTAGAAACTTAAAAATTTATATTTAGATTCCTTTTTCATAATAATTTAGTAGAAACAGTATTCTGGATCTCACAAATTAAAATTTTGTTGAAATTCATGATTTTCTGGTTTTTGTCTTAGAAATTAAGGAAGCAAGATAGATTAAGTAGGCGAATAAATAAGGCTAGGATGTTTAAATTTAAGTGGAAGGGAGATTCGCTATAATCATAAAGATGTGAGACGTTTCAACTGAATAACTATAAAACTATAGCGATAGCTTATCTCCAAAGGGCAAGTTCAGAGCTCGTCTGCTGCGTGTAGTGTAATTAAATTAATTCTCTCGCCCAAAATAATTAGCCACGTCAGACTTTTATTATGATTACTTACCTGTGTGCTGATTGCACATTTAAATTGAGAGCTTCATCGGCCGTCAGCAAAGGAAGCAATGATTTACTCGGTAACTTAAAGTGGTGCATTACTAGCCCAGCGGCTAGTCGGGAGAGCCGATTTGATCAGGCGTTCCCTTAGGCGTCCGCACCGCGGCTTTATATATAAGAACGCTGTGCGAGAGAAGAAGGTCCCAGTTCTCTCCAGACGCTGATAATCACACCACCTGGGCCGGGAGTCGCGTCGCATCGGTATCATTGCTATAAACAGCCTCGGATGCCGTAATAAGTTACTCGGGATATGCGTAACCATGAAATCGTTTTCGAGTGAAGTGTTAATTCTGGGATGACTTTAATGATCTATCTTCAGTTTGCGTATGTCGTATTTTCACGTGCCGCCGCAGGACAAACATTCTACCATTATTTAGCGTGGCATTTGATGAACATTATCATCAAATTATGACGAGCATTCACTTAAACATTTAATTTGAACAGTTATAGCTGTATCAGCGCATTAGACTCTGAACTGCTCTGTTAGCTGGGTTGTGTGGATTCTTTTTGGTCTGTGACTTTCAGAATATAGTGAACATTTTTGAGAATCGTTTTTGATTATGAATCCCAGACAATCTCCTAATTCCTCAGAGCTATAATCTATAGCTATAAGTGTATTTCTCAGATGAAGTGGGCACTAGGAATTCTAATTACAGGCTTCACGTTTTGCTAATCACTTTCTGGTTGCCAATATTGTAGTTAGAGAGCCAGTGTTGAGAACGGCAAAAGACAGCATAAATAATAGGAACATTTTAAATAACGATAAATCCACCCGCCGCCCCACATATGGTTAATCGGCCGGGAAATGCATCTTTTCTACATTACATTCTACATTTTATATAACAACATAAACTCCACCCGCCGCCCCACATATATTGCTAATAGGCCGGGAAATGCATCTTTTCTACAAAACATTCTACATTTTAAATAACAACATTAATTCAACCCGCCGCCCCACAACGCTGCGTCCTCAATTATTTGCTGAATGTATTCCTCTATAGCTTTTACTCTCTACATCTCTTTCCAGTACAAACAATCCTGTCGGAAGAACATCCACAACTGAGCATTATAGCAGTAGTTGATAGTTGATAATACTGCTTCAGTTATATATTACCTTATTTTCATACGACCGGTTTCGGGCTGTTATAAGCCCATCCTCTGCTGTCATAGCTGTGCCGTGGTGCCCGAGCGCCGCGTGTACCAGGCGCGGTGTGTTGCCTATGAGCGCGGAACAGGGAGTCTTTCCAGTACTATGGAGGTTGCTCCCTGATGTCTTAACACATCTACTATCCAGACCGTTTTCTTGTCAGTAATGTCCATACGTTCAGTTCTTCGGCAATTCTGAGAACCTATTCATGTCTTACCTTATCGGGCCACATGATTTGTGACATTATTCTGCAGCAATACATTTCAAACGCTTCGTTTCTCTTCTGTTCCAGTTTTCCGACTGTCCATGATCTTCTACCATACAATGCCTTGCTCCATAAGTACATTATCAGAAATTTCTTCCTCAAATTAAGGCCTATGTTTTTGAAATTTCCTTTCTGCCAGTGCTAGTCTGCCTTTTATCTCCTCCTTCCTCTGTCTGTCATGGATTATTTAGCAGCCTAGGTAGCAGATTTCCTTCATCTACTTCGTGATCACCAATCCCGATGTTAAGTAGCTCGCTGTTCTTATTTATGCTACTTCTCATTATTTTCGTTCTTCTTCGATTTCCTCTCAATCTGTGTTCAGTACACACTAAAATGTTTATTGGATTCAGCAGGTCCTGTAATTCTTCTTTATTTTCATAGAGAATAGTAATGTCATCCGTGAATCTTATGATTGATAACATGTCCCCTTGAATTTTAATTCCATCCATGAAACTTTCTTTTATTTCGGTCATTGTTTCTTCTATGTATAAACTGAACAGTAGGCACGAAAGACTACATCTCTGTCTTAGATCCATTTTAATCAGAGTACTTCGATCTTGGTCTTCCAGTCTCATTGTTAACTCGCGGTTCTTGTACACTCTGTACCTTATATATCTGTTTTCCTCTGAGTTTCTAACATGTTGAACCATTTCAAATCGTCAAACCTTACTTTAGATTGTCAAATCGTATGAGCGTGTCTTGATTTTCCATCAGTCTTGCACCCATTAACAAAGCTAAGGTGAGAACAGCCTCTCTGGAGCGTTTAGATTTGCTAGAGCCAAGCTGATCGTCATCTATCTTCAATTTCCTCTTCCATTCTTCTGTATATAATTCTTGACAGCAGCTCTGAAGCATGAGATGTTAAGCTAACTGAGCGATTGTTTCGCACTTATCTGCAGTTGCTGTCTTCGGAACTATGTGACTGATAGTTTTCTGAATGTATGAAGGAACGTCGTCAGTCTCATGGAATTTCCTATGGAGCTCCATCTTTTTTCTACTTTATTTTATCTTAAGTCTTCCTGAGTTCTTCTTCTACATTTTGACTCTAATACTGGATCGCCTACCTCTTCCTTATCCAATTTCTCCTTCTATCAAGTCGTCAGACAAGCCGTCCCCCTCATAGAGGCGTTCAATTTACTCCATTCACCTAGGTGCGCTTTCGTCTGCGTTTAGTAGTGTTACTGCCGTTACGTTCTTAATGTTACAACCGTTTTTTTTATTTCACCGTTTTCATTGTTTTCACGTGTCCTAGCGATAATCAGTCCTTCCAACGATCATTTCTTTTTCAATTTCTTCTCGTCTTTCCTGCAGCTATTTCGCCTTCGCTGCCTTGCACTTCATATTTATGTCATTCCTCTAACATTCTTTCTCGTCTTCCACCTATCAGTTGAAATACTTTTTCTGTTACCCAAGTATTTTTTGGAGTTACCTAACTTTTATCAATCCCAGGGAACTTCACGTGCGGCTCATTATTACCCACTAGTTCAGTATCCAATTTCCTCCCACACTGTTCCGTCCATATGATTCTCCTAAACTCCTGTTTATTCTGCATCATTGTGTGTTGTTTTGTATGTATTGTATTGAACTGGGGACCTAGAAACGACGGAGAGGCTTCGTCCCCGCCGTTGCCCTCAGTGGTACACAACCCTACAACAGGCTACAGCATTCCACCCACCCCACCGCCGCCCCACACCGAACCCAGGGTTATTGTGCGGTTCGGCCCCCAGTGGACCCCCCGGGAACGTCTCACATCAGACGAGTGTAAACCCAAATGTTTGCGTAGTAGAGTAATTATGGTGTACGCATACGTGGAGACAGTGTTTGCGCAGCAATCGCCGACGTATTGTAACTGAAGCGGAATAGGGGAACCAGCCCGCATTCGCCGAGGCAGATGGAAAACCGCCTTAAAAACCATCCACAGACTGGCCAGCACACCGGACCTCGACACTAATCCGCCGGGCAGATTAGTGCCACGGACCGACACGGCTTCCCGCCCGAAAAGCAGTGCTTTAGACCGCACATCTAACCGGGAGGGCTGTTCTTCATCATTAGTGTATTATTGTTTGCGTCTACATCTGCTCCTGGGTACGCTTTACATTCCATTATCTGAAATCTGGATCATTGCCTAACCATAATGTAATACAGTTGCAACAATCCCGTGTGTCCTGTCTTTTCCAAGTATACCTTCACCTCTCGTAATTCTTGAACAGAGAGAAATTTTCTACAGCACTCAATTAGTCTTTCTTTTCTCTCATCCCTTCTGCTTAGACTAAATTCTCCCGTAATCTTTTCCTCTGTTCTTTACCCTACAGCCCCATTCCTACCCCTCACGAGTGTTAGATTTTAATCTCCATTTACAAAGTGAATGACTCGTTGAATATCCTCACATACTTGATCTATCTTTTCATTTGCTGTTTGCGACGTTGGCACGTGTACCAGAACTAACGATTTCGGCACTGGTTTGCTGTCTAATCTGAGGATAAAAACTGTTCCATTGAACTACTGGCAGTAGCTCACTCTCCGCCCTACTTTCCTCTTCTTAATGAATTCTACTTCCGTTACACCATTTCCTGCTGCTGCTTTATTAGCCTTAATTTGTCTGATTTGTCTGATCAGAAATCTTTATCCTTTTTCGATTTCAATTCACTGATATTCACTGTATTTACGTCGAGCCTTTGGATTTCCCTAGTAACAACACTAAACACGAATAACCTATCACAGCGAATTGCAACACTAATGAGTATCTACCTATTGTGAGCACATATAGAAAGTTAACCTGACATCCGACTATATCTTCTTGGTGCTTCACCTGTTATGTAAATCACTATGTTCTAACGATTTCTCCTTGGCAATATGTTCTAACAATTCCTCCATGGGAAAAACACTGTTTCTTTCCTTTTCATCTCTGTTTACTAATACTCCTAAGAAATTATCTGCGAGTGTCATCATATTCTACTTAACAGGACATTTGATTTTTCGTTTTGCTGTTTGTCTTGTGCAGTACATCCGTTACTTCTATGCACTTCGTCATCTGCATTTTTTTTAGTGGAAGCTGTGGTTTCCACATTATCACGAATCTCTAAACTGATTCTTAATACGCACTGCTTCAGTGTTTACAATACGTTTCGATGTATATGTTTCGCTGTGGTTCACAACAGCCGACGTATGTATCCAACTCCGGGTCGAACACGCACATTGTAATGGTTTAAACATCCCTTGGCTCTCAAGCAACTGGAATATACTACAATTCATTAAGTAAAGAACGCTACCGTCTAGATATTATTTCACTTATTAAGATTTGGAAGTGCAAGAGCCCAATTATACCACGAACATCGTCGCACCTTTTTAACAAAAAGTAGTGAGTGGCACTTGAAAAATAACGCTACTTTTGACAGGAAAACTAGCGAGTAATTTTAACTCAGTTTAGGAGTCACGTCAACCCACGAATCTAATTATAAACTTAAATGCGAAGTTCCGGTTTTTGCACTTGCAGTTCGTCTGTTACAGGTTTTCTTAAGACTGCCGTGAATTTACAGCTTTAAGTAGACCACTTACTGCATGCTCTCATTTAGAAAATTAAATAGTTAAGAATCTGAGGCAAGCAACTTTCCTTCTAGCTTTACCTGTTTCCGAGAGCATAACTTTCCTTTGTTATTTTCCACATTTTTCTGTTGAGGTACCCACCAAGTTTCCATTTTAAAATAAAACATTTACATAAAGTGAAGAGAAATGATTAGAATAATAAATAACACAAACGAATATAGCAATGGAATCAAGAATCAGTACTGATATTACGCGAGCAGTTTTATTTTTACTTTCTTTTAATTTAGTTTTAGTTTCATGTTTGTTAACCCTCTACTGTTAGCCGGCCGGAGTGGCCGTGCGGTTCTAGGCACTACAGTCTGGAACCGAGAGACCGCTACGGTCGCAGGTTCGAATCCTGCCTCGGGCATGGATGTGTGTGATGCCCTTAGGTTAGTTAGGTTTAATTAGTTCTAAGTTCTAGGCGACTGATGACCTCAGAAGTTAAGCCGCATAATGCTCAGAGGCATTCGAACCCTCGACTGTTAAACGGAAAATTGCCAAAAGCACGCATCGCTGCACACGTGTTGTCTTCACATAAGAATTAATTAATGTGGTGACAGCTTGACAATGCGATGGGCTACTTTTAATTAAATGTTTAATGTTTTTGACTTAGAAAACGTTTAACGTTGGCCAAAACCAGTCTAAATTGCTAATAAAGCAACCGTATTATTCAGAAGATTTTGACAGATGCTAGGGTGGGTTGTTCTCTAAAGCACATTCATAATACTCTGCCAACCTCAGTTATTCCAATGATACAGAGAGGTGAAGTAAACCACAGTGCTCGCTTCCAGTACTGGATCGAGAATCAGTACAACCTTACCTTGTGACTTTTCCATGGTTTTTCTGGTTCCCGAAGCATGCTAAACATTTACAGTGCCTTATATACATGATTACTTAACAGTCATAAATACATATTCAAAAACTACAAAAACATAAGTTAACAAGACAAATAAATTCACAAAATCCACTTGCAGACAACATTCCAGTTTCTTCAGGCCACAATCGAGGGTGAGTTTTACCTCCTAGGAGGTTGCTCTCTGGCTAGTTAGTGCAAGGTCATGTGCATAGATAAACCTTCTTGTGTTGTTGGGGTGGGGTTGGTCATTAGTGTAAGTATTGAACAGTAACGGAGCACGTTTTAATGGAGCAATCCTTTTTCCTTTATTCTCCATTTACGCTGCTAACCTTGCAAGTCAACAAATCTCCTGCGCATCTGTAACAAGGTTGACATCAGTCTAATGAGTGTGGAGACTTTCGTGAGTGTGAAGATCTTTGTGAGAGTACACCGTGCTTCACTGAGTCGTATGCAGCACTGAGGTCAATGAAAGCTACTCCTGTGGTTATTGATTTTCATATCCAACCCCAGTATTCTGAAGGAGGTTGGGAATATGTGCGACAGTGTTTTCGGTTGGTATAAAGTCTGCCTGTTCTGAAATGAGGAGTTTGTCAATAGCCTATAGGATTTTTTCAAAAATCTTCCTCGGATGAGACAGGGAACATAGTGTATTATACCTTCTGAGGTTTCTACAGTCCTTCCCATATTTAAAAACAAGAGTTAAGGGGAGTTGGAATGGAAATTTTTTTTTCACAGTTCTGGATTTTTATCTCATTATAAAATTTGCAATTTTCCGAATAATAATATCTCACTTATAAACTCACTTGGGAAGTATTTTATTTTATTTTTTAGATATAATCTACACCCGGTGAAAATGTTAAAATTTCTACGTACATTACTTCAAGATCTAATAAAATCGGTATTTTTTTTAAAGAGGAGGCTGTGGATTGCTGTGTTATAAAGGTCATGTCCAGAAGGGCATGGGTACCAGGTTGAGGAAGTTGAAACAAAGTTTGAGAGACAAGAAACTTTCTGATGGTAAAACCATAAGACGAAGGCTGACAGACAAAATGATTGATGAACTACAGCAGTGTTATGGGATGGCCATTAGAAATAATACTGAGGATTTGTTGAAAATGAAGCAGGCAGTATGGGTTACCTTCTTCCACACACTGTCAACTGATGAAAAACCAGTACTCCACCTTCGTCCTCCTGGACCTGATTCATGGTGCAATTACTGAAATGCCCAGTACTCTAACAGTTCATACAGCCATAAACATTCCATCCCAGCAGCAGTCATGGACAACATAAAACTTATTTACAGAGACATGGCAAATCCTGAATTACTGAAGAAGTGTCTGCATTGTCAGACTCAAAATTACAATGAGTCGTTCAATAATCTTATATGGACTCGCTTACCAAAAAATGTTTTTGTTGAAATGAAGACACTAAAGTGGGGGGTCAGTGATACTGTTATTGCTTTTAATGATGGCAATATTGGTAGGGGGAAGTGCTACAGCATATGGGAATTAATCGTGGAGCAAACTGCATCAGAGAACTTTAACGGATGGACAAGGTTCGCACTGATAAAGCAAAGTACGCAGCATAGTTGGCCACTAAGGAGTCCAGAAAGAAGAAAAGAAGAAAAAACTTGGAAAAAGTTCAAGAGGATGATATACACTATGGTTCAGTGTTCTTTCGAATGACTAAAAATAAAAAATTAAGCATATATTAAGTGAGTTACAGTCTTTTGAAACTTTAGAAGCCGGTCCTGAAAATTTACATTTTCTGTTGCATTCTTTGCTAAATTCTTCGAGTAGAGTATTCAAATTTTCAGGTAGTAATACCATACATATCCTGATTCTATTGAACTAAAAGAAGAACATAATGTTACGTATAATTAAAATTATTTAGGATCACACACAAAAAAGTACACAAAATTTTAAGTGTGTAATTAAAAAAATTGTAATTCCGAAAGCAGTAGCTGAAATACAATTATTGTAGTTCAGTAGATTCAGAACATACAGTTTAATGTACCGTAAAAGTTTCATGTCAATGACTACAGTGGTTCCTCAATACAAGGAAGCCAAATCACTAAATTTAACATTGTCGGGATAGGGCGTTCCAACTCCCCTTAAATGAAATTTTGGAAACTTGGATGCCCTTAGACAGTTATTACAAGCTGTAGCAACTGTTAATTCCCTATCCTGCTAAATTTTATTGTCAGAAATATCATATAAACTAGCATCTTTACTTACGTAGTAGTGAATTATTCCATTTTCCAATTCACTCATGTTAAAATTTTCCTTGAGTTCAGAAGTTTCTTCGTTATTGCCTGCAGGTAGTTTCCTGATTGTTTGCCTGATCCTAGCTTTTAGTTTTCTCTTGACATTCATGAAAAGTTGATTTTCCGTTATAGCTGAGTGGATATTACTCATAGCTGTATGTCCGTCGACCTTCTTTAACAGTCTCCAGCCTTTCTGATAACTCAGGGTCATATCCAATTCTTCTATCAATTTAGGCCAACTCTCTTTCTTTGACGACACTGTTAGAGATGTTAGGTTGTGTGCTGCTTTAAGGCCCTTCTCTTCCCCAACCCCCCCCCCCTTTCCCCGTGGTTCTGTCCGAATAGACTGTTGTAGTAGTTGCCAGATCACATCTGAAATGACGTTCTCCATTTAGTTGACGCGGCATCCTCAAGGAACAGACTTATAGGAACTGATCTTAACAGCCTTGGCAAACTGGTCGTATGCTTCGGGGACTAGTTAGATGTTTGGAGCATGGCGTCCAGTATACAAAAGAACTTAGATGAATCTGCTTTTCTGAAGCGAATGGGAACACATTGTGGTAGGATAGCCGAATGAAGCTGACACAAGGCAGGTAGGTGCTGAGACAGGGATAGAGCTGTATGTTGTTTTGTTGTATTGTTGTGTTAAGCTAATAATGACGAAAATCAAGTCTGGATGATATCCTCTTCCCCAAGGGCCACTATTGGAAGAACATGGTAGTTCGCTTTAGGTTACCTAGTGTTCTGCTAGTTGCCCATTACCATCCCTTTCTTTATATCCCCATTCAGTTCTGTGGCAATTAGAAATCCCATAATAAAATTTATTTTTTGTTTCCTAAGTTTTCTGTTTCATTGAAGAAGAAAACGGAGTTCGGGTTCTTCTACTTGAAAACATACTACTGCCTAAAATATTCAGTCGCTAGTTATGAAGCGACAATATTGACAACTGTCTTTGTATCTTTACTCAAATTTATTAACGGACTCTATCAAGAAGCATTGCTATTTCACTTTATTGAAAATATGTGTCACACAAGCAGCATTTCTATCACATTTTGAGTAATCATTACTGACATTCTAACAGAAATTTGGGCTATTGTAAATTTGACCTTTGAAGGTTTTCACTTGGTGTGAAGGAGTTCTTTTCAATTGGAGATGATGGGATAGTACAGAAAATGCAGGCAGTAACTGGTGACAATTTATTGGCTCCTTAGTTGGATAGTTGTAGATATAGTGTCCACATAACGTGAGCGGGAGCGAAGATCGGCGACCCAGTTTGGGACATCAGACAAAGACGCACTGGTGGCAGCCCTTCCGTCAGTAGGGCACGGTGTGAACAAAATCTACATCCACATCAGTACTATGCAAGCCACTAATCGATAGTGCGGGCCAGTGCCCAGTGGCTTGCTGCAGTCGGGGAACATGGTGTCTACCTGGGCGCCGTTGTCTATAGCGCTGGGGACCTCATGGACGAACAGTGCGACATTTTGTGCGAGATCTCTGCTTCAGAAATCCATGTTGATTTTTGATGAGATTTTCGTTCTCCCAGAAAGTCATAATGCATGAGCAAAAAACACGTTCCACAGTTCTACAATGTCAGCGATATAGACCTCTAATTTTGTGCATCTGTCTACGATCCCTGTAGAAAACAGCAATGACCTGCGCTTCTTTCTAGCCGATAGGGATCATTCGTTGTTATAGCGCCCTACGGTAAACTGCTGCTACAAGGGGTACATGTTGTTTACTATATTCTCTGTAGAATCTACAGTTATCTTATATGATCCTGATACCTTTTCACTACAAAGCGGCTATAGTTTCTGTTCCGCGATCAGTTAACTCAATACCTGCCATGATGCTCGTATGACGACAGCAAGGAGCTACAGTATTACGTTATTCTGCGATGAAACAGCTTCGGAAAATCGAAATAAAATGTTGCGGGCTTCTCTCTGCCGACCTTGTTATTGGTGCACAGTTCGGCTCCGTGCAGCGTCACGATGCTTGTTTCCGCTCTCGTCAGAACGGGCTGGTGCGCGGCTGCAGCTATGGATTGCGGTGGCCCAGGGTCGAACATAGAACTAGTGTCTTGTACACGGCAGCAAATGCTGGCGGGCTCCTGCGGCTGGAGCTGGACGTTCGTTCAGCTTCTCGTCTACGAGTATTTTGGCTGCAGTTGGACCCCAGTAGGAGCCCCTACGAGGCGACGGACGGACGCTGCTGTAAGCCAACACACACCAAATACTGATAAGTAACCTGGCTATTTCTAGGAAAACATGTGGTCTGCTTTTATTCAACACAAGAGAACTCTTATTGTGGTTGTGGTCAATTACGCATCCCGCGAAACACCATCGATATGTCTAGAAACATCGGTTATGGAACAAAACTTGGGTCGTGACTGTGGAGCTGAAAGTGCTGACCTTACGGGTGGTAGTAGGCTTTCGAATTTTGGTGTCGTCCCCACCTTGTGCCTGTACCACTAAATAGTCAACGCGACCGTTCAAGTAAAGAAGGCAAACTTTGAACTGTTGCTTGTATCGTTGGAGCTAAATTATGGGCCCAATTTCGAGGAAATCGGAAGGTGTGTTGCTACAAAACGCTTCAGCGAAATTCCAAGTACGGTGTTCCATTTACTATCACAAAGTAACACAGCCGATGACACAGCCGACGTGCAGAATGTGCCATATGTTACGTCGATGCTTGAAAAGTCTCTCGTAAAGAGCAGTGAACGGGCGACTCCAGTATCCGCTGGACTGCCATTGTTACGCGACCGTTTTCCCCAAATTGTCTCGTAACTGATTTATATCCAGCATTAAAAAGACACATCAAATCGGAGTAACTTATCCTCACCAAAAATTGAAGTATGTACATACATACATTAGTATGGGATCCGTACCAGGTCGGGTTGACAGAGGAAATAGAGAAGATCCAAAGAAGAGCGGAGCGTTTCGTCACAGGGTTATTTGGTAAGTGTGATATCATTACGAAGATGTTTAGCAAACTCAAGTGGCAGACTCTGCAAGAGAGGCGCACTGCATCGCGGTGTCGCTTGCTGTCCAGGTTTCGAGAGGGTGCGTTCCCTCTACTTATACTTCCCGAGCAGATCACGAATGTAAAATTAGAGAGATTCGAGGGCGCACGGAGGATTTCCTTTAGTCGTTCTTCCCGCGAACCATACGCGACTGGAACAGGAAATGGAGGTAATGACAATGGCACGTAAAGTGCCCTCCGCCACACACCGTTGGGTGGCTTGCGAAGTATAAATCTAGATGTAGATGTAGATGTAATGTAGTTTTTATTTTCATAATGAGTTGCGTGAACTGAGGCAATAAAATCTGCCGAGAGAAGCAACACTCGATCGAATTCGCGGAAAGCTTATGGTGAGAGCTCCTCCTTGGATGATGAAACCGCCGAGTGCTTTGACGAGCCGCTCTATGCGCCGACGCCGAAAGTCGCGATATACATAGAATCTCCGGTGTTGCCAGGATATCGGACTGTCTTTAACGAACTCTGTGTGGTATGAGGAACATGCCATTTTGGCAGAGACCCGGAAGAACACTTTTGTGAGGAGTTGTGAGGAGAGGGAATACATGTAACTACTGCAGCTTGATGGAGAAATAAAGTTTACGTGCACACTGTCTATCTTGCTTCAGCTATATTCCCTTCCTCCGTACTGCCATAGATCTTGCCAAACCATGGATCTCATCACCATATTATAAATTAGAACAATGATTCTTCCAACGCTCCATAGAGGTTAACACACTTTCAAATTATGTGCAGAGCTAGGCTCTTCTTTTTTCCTTTCCTACACAAAAATCCTACTGTTTATTCTGCCTTGAGGTAGTTGTAAACCGTGAGGCTGCAGTGACTAGTGAATCACAGATCGGTGTCACAATTGTTTCTTTCGTTTGCATCATGTGGCACCGACTCAGAGCATCAATATGATTGAGGAACCATATACATGACTGACAGTTCATTGGCCGGAAACTTTGTCAAATAAACTGATTCACGTTTGCCGATAAACAGTGCACGTAATAGCAGAAAATCCGCCTGGGGTAAATGTCGCAATCCGAGAAAGGGAGATCATATCGTTTGCCAGAAGTGCTTCTGGAGCAAACAATACATTCTGTTTTCTTTCATGAAATTAATATAGATTAAAAAAAGGTACAATCTCCAAGAATTTTTATTAAGACCACTCACTGGTCTCCATTGGGTCGAATTACACCAAACTGCTACACATCACGCCATGACGTGACGTCACTTGCAGAAGACGTTTTAGTTTCATGAGCTACGCTCAGTAGTGATACTGCTATGCATCACACACTAACTTCAGTCCCTAAAAAGTTAAATGGCTTTACTACATCTCAAAACCAGAAAGCGTGGCATTTACAAGAAGATTGCTCCCTAAGGTGATATTCAGTCCTCTAATGGAGGAGGGATATTTCTTACTGTCATATAAAAAACAGTAAAAAAGTTTTACCAGAGTGTGTAAAATTTTCATTTGATTATAACAGCGAAAACCACAGCTTGCGGTATTACACACAAAGAGTAAGAAACAAACAACCAGCATACAGTAAAGCACGTATACACATACCATTTACAAAAGATTTCCTTAGTTTTACGTACAATGCTTCAATTTCTTTTTGTTACAATTAAATCCTTAGCGCAACTAGTGTGACGGCGCATCCAATACTGAAAGGACAAGTCCCGTCGAGTGGCGAAAACTATGTGAAATAAACAAAATGCATTTTTAAGAAGATTTCAAGGTGCATCATAAAAATTGCAAATCCTTTCTTTCTATAGATTGAACTCCTTATTATACAACTCAAGTTAGATCCTCAGTTCAGACTTGTGCGTAAGGACACCCCCATATTAAAATGAAATTAGGTTACAATAAAACCACCGACTGGCAAAAACCAGATAAATGAGGAAAAATTGTATTATTTAAAAATCTTTAAGATACATCATAAAAATAATAAATGTTTTATTATTGCAGACTAAACATCCTATTATTTGGCTAAACTCTTCCAAGGAAGCCACGCATTAGCACGCACAATATTACACTGCATCGTTTGTGTACGGCAAAGATTCTTGTAAACCAAACTGTTTTGTACATAACCTAAACGATGGCACTTATTCACTCTGCAGCATCAAAAAGGCTGCGACCATTAACTGGTCTCAGGTGACTAGAAATACACCAAAGTACCCTTGCGCTGCGTCAGATAATGATGCTACATGCAGGTGACGCTACAATACCATAGGCTACGCCCAATAGTCAAAGTATCAAATATAGTACCTAATGAAACAAAAATTAACTATGGGAAAGCGTCTCAATAATTATACATTAATTTGCATGTAGTGCTATTTTGTCGAAATCTGATATTATGAGCTCATGGCTGTCTCTTACAGACAAGACAACAAATACCAGCCACTTTCTGCAGTGCTATTTATTTATGCAAATAGCGCCGTTACCGGTTTCTAACCGGAAGTTTCATCTTCAGGTGGCTAATTTACGTGAAGATACACTTTACATTAGCTTTCACTGTTTGTTTTCCCAAATGATGAAAATTCGTTGGGGTGGTGGTGTCGTTGAAGAAACGGCGCCATTACGTTCCAGTGGTGACTGCCTGTAATCATGCAGCAGCGAAGAGTGTATGACGCACCTATGTATACAAATTGCAATTATGTGGTGATATATCTTGGTGTGTGAGTCGTGCATCAGCTTATGTGTATAAATATACTTAAAAAAGATTCGTCATACAGGCTTCGCTGTTGCAACATCACAGGCACTCAGCAGTGGAAAGTAATGGTGCAGTTTTTTCAACGACACCACCGCCCTAAGGAAATTTCATCACTTGGGAAAACAAAAAGTGAAAGCTAATATAAAATGCATCTTAAAGTGAACCAGCCGTCTGAAGGTGAATCTTTCGGTTCGAAACCGGTAACAGCGCTGTTTAAATAAATAGCGTTGCAAAAAGTGGCTGGTTGCTTTTGGCTTCTCTGTAAGAGTCAACCTATATTTTACATATAGTTCTCCAATACCTGTGATGAGATGTTTTCCAGTTACAACTTACAAACCTCAGTAACGAAGGCGTTTACATTCATTCTTCGAATAGGCCAGTTTTCCAATGCCTGTCCTGTGTGGTCAGTTTACTGTTGTTGAGTCGGCTATAGTGCCACTCTGTTCGTCACTGCAGCGGCAGTATCTGTACATAGGCTTTCGCCTATGTAGTCATACTCATGATACGATGTGTAACTAGTAAGATGACTCATAAAACTAAATTATCATGACATATTTGTATTACCTTGCATGAATGTAGGTGCAGTATAGTTGTGTTGCAGATATGTAAGTCTCGTTTGTATGAAATTATCATGTTAACAGTAATTTTCTTCGTATGATGGTTTGAAAATAAAGGTCGTTGTCGGAAACGAATCACCATCAAGAAATGGAAAAGATACTTCTTAATACACCTTATTACGGAGCTACAACAATTTACGTCGGTACTTTATATGTTCATTGGTTATAAAAACAGATTCTCATTCTTCTTCAAGCATGGACACCCAGTCGCGTATTCTCTGCGTAATATACCGCGGTTGGTTGATAGGCTACGTTAAGTTCTCCCTTCACATCAGAAACGGTGCTTGTACAAATAACACTGCTGGTGCTCAATCTTTTGGGTTGCGGCGATACCAAGCGACCCTTGCGGTAGAGGCTGAGAACCGGCGGTGTTCTGGAGTCAGTTTGGGTGGCGGCTTGCATCAGAAGCTCTCCTTTTTCTTGTCGACAGATACGGCCTCTGTGCAGGGACGCTGCAGGAAGCGGTTGCAAGTACCAGGCAGTAACATCAGCCATGCACCTCAGCTGTCCGTTTGTATTTCTCTCATACTTCCTTCCTTCGTATGATTGTTATGACCTCAAACAAGTATAAAAGACTTATTAAAATGTGGTTCACATAAATACAAGTACAATCTGTTTGTACAGTCCTTTTGTAATACTTTCTAACTGTGACTTTAGATCAATATATCACTGTTACTTTCAATGAATTTACTCAGTTGTAAATTCAAGGTCAGTTTGTAAAACTATAAATAATTATTAGCTTCTGCCTCTTCAAGTTTTTTCTGCATAACACCTTACAGCAGTTTCCAGTTTTACTACTTTTATGACAATTCATTATCGCTTAGAAAGTTTTTAAAACGTTGTACAAAGTGGCTTGGCTCTGAGCACTATGGAACTTAACATCAGAGGTCATCAGTCCCCTAGAACTTAGAACTACTAAAACCTAACTAACCTAATGACATCACACACATCCATACCCGAGGCAGGATTCGAACCTGCGACCGTAGCAGTCGCGCGGTTCCGGATTGAAGCATCTAGAACCGCTCAGCCACCGCGGCTGGCTTGTACAAAGTACTTCAGGTTTGGGTCTCAGGTAAGGTTACGTTGGTTGTTAATTATTCACGCCGTTATCTGTCAGTTTCATGCATTACAAGTTATACCAGAGAGGTTTATCTATACTCAGTGGCCTTCTCTTAACTACCTGTGCATTGCTATGTAATATCCCCCATCCCAAGATTACTGTGGCCACATTACGTTCAATTACCCATTCGACTTACTCTTTCCCGGTAATTCAGTTCATTGCTTTGTCTCCAAAATTGCGTCCTCCGTCCTTCTATAATATCAACTCATTAGCAACTCACACTGTGGGTTCCCTTAAAATTATAGCTCGCAGTTCTGTAACAAAGAACACAATCATAATTTTACTCTACGTCAGTTCACTTTGTTTACTACCTCTTTAAACTGTGTTGGTTATTTAACTCATGTCTTTTTACTATTACATGTTACCTTAATCAACATTTTACCATGATTCGTGGTTTGCCTCCCTAGCAGTGGATCCAAATATTTTAAATATTCCTTCCTTCGACTTTGGTTGTAATCTCTTTCATTTTCTCTTCTGATTTTAGCTTTTACATGGCTTCTTTCAATAATCCATCTCTCTTTCCTGTCAACAGTTCATGGAGACATATAAAAATCATTACATCACACTCTCATCAACTCGCAAAATACTCATCTACATCAGTGTATCAAAACTCTGACTCATTGTTCAAATATGACAACGTCCCTTAACGTCCACTAAAGACACCCGTGCAGCGTTTCTTCACGTCTCCTAAATCTTAACTGTGCGGCATTCCTTCACGTCTGCTAATAAATCACTAAGCTCTTTGGTTTATAGCTCAGAGCGATATCGTATCTGGCGTATGCATTTCTGCATCAGGGCGACTACAGCCAATGATCTTCTTGATGATACTCTTCTCGGTATCTCCTGCACCATCTTCCCGACTTTTTCTAGCGATAATTTCAGTTTTTTCATGTGAAACCTCTGTCTTCTACGACGCAGCGCTTGCTATAGTACTGTATTTCACAGAATCATCTCATTTTATTATCACTGAATCTTATCATGACGGGCAGGATACTAATACTTGCCATGTCCTGAATGCTTCGATGTGCCTTATGCAGTGGTTTCCAATGGACTTCCGATTGTTTTTGCAGATCGATTTCAGCTACCGTGTAGCTATCATCAGTGCAGCTATCTTCAAGTCATGATGACTCATCGTAAATGAAATCGCACTTGGTACCACATTACTGGTCGAATATATTGCTTCCCCCTACTTATACCTCCCGAGGAGATCACGTATGTAAAATTAGAGAGATTCAAGCGCGCACGGAAGCTTTTCGGCAGCCGTTCTTCCCGCGAACCATACGCGACTGGAACATGAAAGGGAGGTAATGACAGTAGCACGTAAAGTGCCCTCCGCCACACACCGTGGGGTGGCTTGCGGAGTATAAATGTAGATGTAGATGTAGATTAGCATTACAAATAACAAACAGTACACAGTAGCTGAAATCGATCTGAAACAAACACATTAAATACGAGGGTTCTCCAGAAAGTAATTTCCGATCGGTCACTAAATGGAAAGCACAGTGAAAATGAGAAACATTTCATTTTCAGGAGTTAGCTACACTTTCCAGATACTTCTCTACATAGTCGCCGCTCCGACTTAGACATTTGCCGGAGTGTTATGCCAAATTTCGAACACCATCATCATAGGAGGCAGCCAGCTCTGCTTTCCGATGATTCTCTACGCTGGTCTATAGCGCGTAGCCTTTGCCCAAGTGTTGTCTTCATATCCAGCGTTTCATGTGAACAGAGATGATACTCACTCAGCACGAGCCAATTAGGGCTGTGTTGTGAGTGATCGAACACTTGCCATCGAAAAGCCTGCAGGAGCGTCCTCACTGCCGCTGCAGAGTACGGCTGAGAATTGCCATGAAGAGGGAAGTCTGCTGCAATTGTGTTAGTTGGGTTGCATTCATTAAGGCGAAGCCTCTCAGCAGGTCCTCCTTCTTGGCGCGAGACATCGTTGTTCTAGGTACCTTTACTTGCTCACAGTGCGCTCACAACTAAAAGAGCGTCTTGATGCGATCGACGGTCATACCAGGGACACTGCCCAACACCTCTGTACAAAGCTTCATCAGGTTATCACTGTGGTGCCCATTTCGCGGCCGATCGGAACTTACTTTCTGGACAACCCTCATATTACGACAGAAGATACCATTCATCCCATCTCGGAGCTTAGCAAATTGATTTGGCTCCTCTCTACTTTGACTTGGGGATTTCAATGTAAACAAAAATTGAAGATAAACACCTATAAGAAAACAAAACACCAATACACGATTATACTTTTTAGATTTGCTAACTAACATTTTGTAAGTACTCCTCGTAAATACAGTCATTACAGTCCACATCTAGAAACTGCCCACGTATGCAAATCAAGTGGGTTCTTGAATCAACGATTCTGGAAACGTACTAACAGAATTTCAGATGTGACACAGTAGCTCATGGTTACAGGGAGAAAAAAAAGGCAGACCATCGAGGAATTATTTGAATTAGAATTTGAGGAAGATCGGAAAATGTGATGTGTGATATACATGTACAGACAAACAAATGATTACAATTTTAGAAAAACTGGATGATTTATTGTAGAGAAAGAGCTTTACAAACTGAGGAAGTCAAGAACGCGTTCATGTACTTCTCTCCCTCAAGCAAGCCGTTACTCATCTTGGCACTGATTGACACAGTAGTTGGATGTCTTCCTGAGGGATATCGTGGTAATTCTGTTAAGGACACAAAGAAATAACTGATATTGGCTGCTAGTGGGCATTGATTTAAATCAGTGGGGAAGTCTAATATTTGTCCCAGACTGCATTTCGAACTCGGCTCGGCTAGGCAGAAGCGCTGACCACTGCGTCATCCGGACACAGTGGTTATCGCAACTGCACGGACAATCCTGGCACACCTCCCGTCACACCTACGTTCTTAATTTATGCGACACACATCTGATGTTGTGCCCCTTGCCTATAATCCTCACGCAGTGGTTAGCACACTGGACTCGCATTCGGGAGGATGACAGTTCAAATACGCGTCACACTATCTGATTTAGGTTTTCTATGATTATCCTAAATCGCTTTAGGCAAATTCCGGGATTGTTCCTTTCACAGAGCATGGCCTATTTTCTTCCTCATCCTTCCCCAAGACGAGCTTCTGCTCCGTCTCTGATGACCTCGTTGTCGACGGACGTTAAAAACTAATTTCCTCCCTCACCATAATCCTCATATTTCGCAGCACTTTGCCGATTCCCGTAAGCGTTCGACCTCCAGTGTGCATCTGCAACGCACATTTGCTCCCCCAGCCATTATGAATAAGGACACAAGGAAATAAATGACTGCCATTAGCTGCTAAAGAGCATTACATTAAATAAATGAGGACAATTAAAAATCTTGCCGGATCAGATTTCGAACCTGGGTCTCCTGATTACCAGAAGATGTGTCTGGGTGGTGGAGTGGTAGCCATCGCTACGGTTATAAAAGCTCCTTTCACATTTGTCGCCATGCTACCACCGCCACCGCCACATCATCGTACTTTGACAACCGCATGACACATACTAACAATTTGGCTGCCTAAGTACAGAACAGTAATTCTATTTGTCGCCATTAGTAAGTTGTTAATTACGGTACTATAGTCGTATCCTACGTGATCTGATCCAAAACATACGGCTAACTTGGAAATAAAAGCATCACACATATGTGTTAACCAATGTTACAAACTTGTGAGGAGATTCTAAATTCACGCAGATTTAAATTGACCTATATCCACATATTGAATATGCAGAGAAATTAAAGAAAAGGAGGATGCACAGTTGTCCATTGCAAAACTCGTACAGATGACTTCGCAGCCGGGAAAATAGGTTCTGGTGCTATGGCCATAAAACCCGACACGAAAAAATTTGTGTGGTATGGGCAGTAGCTATGTCGAAAACTAGCCCCTTAGATACGTCCAACAATGTGAAAAATACATACATCAGAGGTCTACCAAGCACACTGAGAGCAAACCAATTTTATTCTAAATGGCAAGGCGAACGGCGACCATAAAAAAATGGTACAAATACAAATGCCTTAAAAGTATGACATTTACACAAGAGTTATGCAACATTCCAATACGAAAAACAGTCAAAAGTTCTAGCTGCAAGACTCAGACGCCAGCTGTGGGAAGGAAAGCGTAACTATGTAGGCCTAGTGGTCCACTGAGACAAAATAGAAGCGGTTGCTTGGTAAACATGTCAGGGACACCAGATACCCATAGTCCCCAATGAACGGTGCCGCCCGCCAACCGCCGCTGTTACTAGACAGCAGTACCTCCATCTGGTGGATGGAATGTGGAAGCTTTATTCAAGAGTAGAGTCAGAGACCTAACAGGAAATCACTTGGCTTCCTCTTGCGTCGCTATCGCAGTAGAGACCTGCCCCTTGGGGACCCGAGAGCTGAATGCGCCTCTGGTACGGTGGCGCGTAGAGTGGGTCGTATGTGCAGTCAACTGCGTCCAACCCTAAGCCTAGACGTAGACCTACTACATCATTTTGTAGTTACCTGAGATTGCATACTATACAGAAAGCTGATAAAATTTGAAAAATGTGCTGTGATATAATGGCTCATTGATGTTTATTGGAATGAAGATTCTCAGAAAATGACAAAAAAAATACATAGATCCAGAAAGCAGTTCCTTCATCTATTACAGTGTAACACTTTTTAACAAGACAGCGGACGAACGAAAGGCATGAAAGCAATTCAAAGGTGCGTGGAGGTTTATTTCGGGAAGCATCAGTATTAGACTTTACTCTAACTATTGTTGTAACAGACAGAAGAACGACTCACATCTGATGTAAGATCCTCATTAAAGTACCATTACTCGATGGTTGGAAATATTTTGCCTCAAAATGTGATAGACACCATACGTTCGAATTAATTTCTAAGTCGGATGTCGAAACATCGCTAGCAACGTGGTAACATTTCTGCAAAAGTCGGAAAACATATGATATTTACTGTCAGTTCCTGAAAAATGGGAGCCGGCCGGAGTGGCCGTGCGGTTCGGGGCGCTACAGTCTGGAGCCGAGCGACCGCTCCGGTCGCAGGTTCGAATCCTGCCTCGGGCATGGATGTGTGTGATGTCCTTAGGTTGGTTAGGTTTAATTAGTTCTAAGTTCTAGGCGACTGATGACCTCAGAAGTTAGGTCGCATAGTGCTCAGAGCCATTTTTGAAAAATGGGAATGACTGTTGAAAACCATATAAGCATATATAACAGCGTCGATTCCGTGTTACGCAAGATGAGAATGTTGCTGATGGCATTGAATTGCCGAATTTGTCACGCAAAACGTATGATCCATCCTTCAGTGTGTATTATTTTCCAATATGTATTGTACTTTACGAAATCAATGAACAATACTATAGTAACTGACAAATGTTTACATTATCGTTATCGTTTCATGGGTTGTGGGATATCTATTAGACTGCAGGGTGTCGTTTGGATGAGTTTACATATTAGACACATATGCAAAAATTTCAGAACTGTTTGATGGGTACGTAACATAAACAATACATCTTTGTATTTGGGTATGACTACACGAAACAGTAGCACTTTACTAAGCCGATGACAGCTGGATAAACATATGCATGGTGTTGACAGAATCTCACCATTTCCAGTCACTGACTAGGAATTGCTACAGCTATGAAATCAAACTATTCAATTTATTCGAAACTGCCTACAATTATTAACTGTGATAGAGAAGATACTTTTAGGAATCTGACACATCTTTTCACAGTAGGGCATAACCTGTAATTCACAGAACACAGTTAGTTACATAGCATTGCAAATATCTTTAAAGGCTATACCCAAATGAACGCACGAATGTTTCCCAGGGGTTTCTAAATCACTTCTGTCGAACGCCTTATGAGATAACAGTTATCAAGCTTGAAAGAAGTAAAACGAAATTCTTGTACAAACACAAGGCAGCAAGTAGCACTAGATTTGTTGATCACGTGTCCTTCAAATATCTTTACGTCTTTATGATGTACTTCATCTCAACTACATTGGTTTTAAAAAATATACTTTTGGTTTTAATCATTACCTACGGAAAATGAGCAGCTTTTCGCAGTTAGCTACCAGCTACACTTACAAAATATTGACTATTATCAATATACATCTCATTAGCGAACGCTGTAAAAGCAAGTTCCTTAATGGAAATAGTCAAATGAGTGGCATCACTGTTTGATGTCCAAAGTTAAACTGTATGCTGCATTAACGTAGTGAAAAAGGGAAGAAAAGAACACTGGATCACCACAATATCTCTCTTTCTCTCTCTCTCTCTCTCTCTCTCTCTCTCACACACACACACACACACACACACACACACACACACGCACACACAGACAATAACTGTCAAGCAAATGGCTAGAGAAAGATACGCGTGGAGACGGCAGAAACTCACCACTACCTATCACTGGCTACAACTACGAATCTGAATGACTCCATTAATATTCAAGGTGTGGAAATGAAATGGTGTATTTCGCATCATCCCACATGCATTTTAGATTGGTTTACTCTAGCGTGATGAGGGGTGAAAATTGATTTTTCAGTTTTGAGATGAAAACAAAAAAAATTACTTTGAACTGGATTATCCAGTGGTTTGCCATCTGCTATTTATTCAACAACACAATTGCAATGGAAATTCTTAGTGCTCAAGGATACAGACGACTGTAATAGATAGAGCCGTCCTGTTACTATTTATAATGCATTCCATTTGTAAGCTTACGATTGCTGGCATATGTATATATAGTGGATTCCTCCAGAGGTATCTAGCATCGTAAGTTTACAAACAAATCCCGTAAACTAAAAGTTTGTTATGGATGCCTAATCGCGTCCCAGATGCATACAGAACAGATGAGGTTGACAGTTAATATTTCACTGCGAGTGCTCCACAAAACACTGTGGGACAATCGACTCTTATACTGCAGCCAGTTATAAGAATGCTTGTGAAGGAGAATGTGCTCTAGTAGGTCTTAAAGAAATGTGGTCAATGTGCTAGTGTTTATTGTAATAGTACATTTTTTTCATGGTTTCAAATACTTGGTTACAAGGCGAATTTTCGAAAAGTAGTAGAGGCAGCTCTTCCTACAGATTATAACATATTTTCAACTAGACGTAGCAGCAGTAGTATTAGTGGTGCTGGTAGTGGTGAGGGTTGTAGTAGTACATAGATTCTTAAGTGTAGGGTCCCAACTACCTGTTGCACAATGACAAGATATTCCTTAAATTAACAGTAATTTTTGCTGTAGGTATGCCTTAGTATGACAGTAATTTTTAAATCTATGTAGAAAGCGCAGTAATTCTTCCTGTTCTCAGAAAGAAATGTAATGCTCAGGCTAGCGTTTCTTTCTTACAATATTCCTCCCATGAATTTCATATCTTTTACGTTACACGAAAGACATCTACATTCCTTTACAGATTTCTAAATGGTGACACATGATGAATCTGAAGATGTGAGCGCTATGCGCAACAAAAGGGTTCCTAGTTCATTTTACAATGACTGCATGTACGAGCAAGGGTGCTCGTGCAGGAGGTGTTTCTCCTAGTCACGATAGTGGTTGTCGGGATGATAGGATGTGAAACAACCATGGATGCAGACTTGGAATGGTTCTAAATTGCACTATGAACTTAGAGTTATTCCAGATCATGAGTTTAGAATCATAGATGGCGATCCATGAAATCATCATTGTTGCTGAAATCCAAGATGGCGATCTAAGATGGGGAACCTGAGGAATGAGCGTAGCCTACAACTTTACCAGCCAAAAATAGTCGTGCCAATTTTCGTAGAGCTCTAGTTGTCTATCTATCAGTTATCATCAGTGTCCAGCCTTACTACCCATCAATAGGACACAACACTTGTGCTCTATAGCCCATAGTGACAGGTTGATAGTAATCACAAACAGTCATCAGAGATGCAACACCTCAATACAGAAAGAAGGGATTAATACAGTGAGTTGCAAGCACAAAACCATTCATCTCCCTCATTGTTTATCACTCATTATATATATATATATATATATATATATATATATATATATATATATATATATATATATGTGTGTGTGTGTGTGTGTGTGTGTGTTGTGTGTGAGTTTCATGGTTTGCTATTAAATCTCACTCACCACAAGAGCTCCCTGACATATCCGATGCAATGCTTCACATTTTATGAGCAGCAGCAGAAATCAGGTCAGCATGCAGACTGATTCCATGATGCACTGCCTTTTATATCACAGCAGGATATAGATGTTTTGCGGACTTCGAGTTTCCAATACGTCCAATGTATATACGAACTGTCGAGCCATCAGTATTGCACAGTCCACCTTATACGACACAAGAGAAATATGTCCACCATGTAGAACTGTTTCCAAACATCGACTTTCCACTGTCACCAACATCTGCACACGCACTCAGCTGCTACAATAGTTCCATATTTTTATGCAGTTTTGAAAGTGGTGTTATTCGGTGCAATGTACAAGTTGACAGTGAGTGACAGTGAACTCATAGTTGTACGCAGCTCCCCAGATTGTGACGTAAATATAAGGATAACTTTTGTAATTCCACGATTTAGTGATATGAAACTAGTGCTTTCAGACTACAAATAGTATAAATTATATCAGAATTCAACACAAAATAAGCACTGTCTTCATCAGACTGACATACAATATGTATTGGGGATTATAAAAAAAAAGCGAAAATATAAAACGAGAATAATACACAGTACATTAACTTTTTGGAATCTATGTTCAGAAACTTGATGCCTCCTAGTGCAGCCATTCAGAGTTGGGTGTAAGGGTGTATCGAATGGTACCCATATGTATGAAGATCTTTGGATATGCCTGGCATATACGTTAGACACAAGAATACTTTAGAGAAAGCTTTCGTTATGAATTTCGTTGCATATTGTGCTTTAGAACACAGCATGTACGATGCGTCTGCATGATCATTACCTGACATCAGTGGAGAATTACATGGGTATTTATATTTGGTTGTGTATCCTGCCATGTCCAACAAAACTGAAAAAATAACTGAAAATAAATGATACATATCCCTCCAAACAGTGTTCCATTTCATCAAAATCCTCAACATGTAGAATAAATATACAATCGTAATTACTAAGGTACAAATGACAACAAAAATTCCAGACATGTTCAGGAATATAGATAAAATGACCTTCGAGATATATCCCGCAATGAGGAACTGGACACCATTTACCTATAACGAGAAGCATTTAGGAGAACTGTAGCTAATATTCAAGTGAACATTTGTCCATACACAGGATATATACGTACGTAGCAGATCCGTTCTTGATATCTGGAGCCATAGCTTTACAGTAGAGTTATTCCTATATCAAAGAAACATAACACATTTTTATATGAGACGAAACTTAATAGTTCGGCTGTTGCAGACTCAGAGAGTGAGAGACAGAGACTTAGCAGTTGTAGCAAAAGAAAAATGCCCTAAGTTAACAGTAAAAGAGTAGGAAAATACCTCATACCATCACAGATTGTAACACAACGTTCCCAATATAAATAAATGTTATATAGCTTTATGTAGAGAACTCTCAGAAGTGAAAACCTCAGACATCCGCTGCATAATAGGTGTAAAAGCATATAGACTATATCTAGAAAGGGATCTGAAGTCCAAGTTTTTGGTGTGTTGATGGGACTTAGCACAATGTACATGAGATTAAACTTAGCACATTAACTGTTGTAATTTTGGAGAGGGACTAAACAGTGGATACATTTTTTGTTGTGTTCGATATGTTAGAGAGAAACTTACCAGTTCATGCATTTACAGCTGATGCTGGAGTTATCAGTTGATTACTAAAATAGACAAAATGTATGTGGAATGTGGATGAAGAAAGAGTAAAGTATTTACAGATAAACCATGCAATAAGTCTGTGACAGGATGGGTGAGGGATGGTGGGAGGGAGGGAGGGAGGTCGCAGTTTCTAGAGGGCCACAATTATCTATGGTACCACGGGATACGTGGTTGGGATGGTATGGTGTGGTGCTGTAGATATACGCAGTGCCTTGAATAATGAACGAAAGAGCATGATGCAGTACCTGATGCACTATCCCAATTTTGCGAAAAGTAATGAGGATCTTCGGATATTTTACAGTGTCTGTGAGTGTGGGTGTGCAGTGAGAAACACAGGACGCAATACCCCTACCTAGTGATACAGGCGCGGCATCGGCCAGCGCGGAATACCCGAACTATACAACGTGCGGTGTTATACCAGCATATAATACAGACAAGTACACAGAGCAGCGTAGCGCTCTGGAAGGTAGGGGCATTCCTCCCACCCTCCCACACAGACACGTGTGTTTCACCTGTACGTATTTTCATTTTTGAGCAACTTTATTAACATAGCTTAGTCTATTGTAAATAATGAACTCATAAGTTCAACAACAGTTGAAAACTCGTGAACTGCTTTCTATCAATCACAGTAACAACAACTGAAGGTGTATCAGCTGTTAAATGCTTCTCTGACATTGCAGCAGATGAACCATTAAGTATTATTTTATGTATACTGACTGAAGCGGCGAATGAAAATCTGTACGAAGGCCAGTAATCCAACCCGAGTCTCCAGCTTACTGGGCAGATGCTTTAGCCACTGGGCCACCTCGGTATAGCGGGTCATACAACTGCAAAGATTATTGTGGCACGTCTCCCTCCTCAATATAGACTCACACCACCGCCCCAGTCTACTTTAAATACCCGTATTTGATTGCCGGACTTGGTACAAATAACCACTCGCCACTTGTCTAAGTACATAAAATCATATCTATACGAGACCAGGAAATTCTCTGAAATTGTGTCACTTCAATTTGTGAAGTATTATGTTTAATGTGCTAAGTCCCATCAACATATCAACTAGGACTGTCGTCCCTCTATAACGGTAGTCTTATGTATTTACACCTGATTATTCAGTGGATCTCTGAGGTTGTCAGTTTCGAGATTTCTCTATATAACACTGTACAACATATACTGAGAGTTCATAAATTCCCGTTACAAATCTCTAGGACTTGTAGAGAGGGGGGGTGGGGGTGGAGTACATAAATTCTGCCTAGAAACTCACGTCGAGAAACGTACTGTTTCCTTTCGGCGACGGTTTCGGTTCAGATGTGTAAAGCGTCTACGTCCGCTGAGGGAAAGAGAAAAGTCTGAGAGCTGCTTGTACTTCTATGCAGTAGAGTAGACAGGATGACGTGTACTACGTCACACGGTCACCTCATGTCACTTAATGTCTGCGTTGCAGCGAGATCCCTGTAGAGACAGAGGAAGATCTGCCGTCACGAGTTCTGGCCGATGCATTAGAAATTGAAGAGACAACAGTGGGACGGAAAGTGTGTAGCAAAACAAGCTTCGCTGGTACAATGTTCGTAACAACACTGGTGGTCACCACATCGAGCCGCTATTGCAATGCATAAACACTGTTCTGCGCGTATAGTAAGCAAGATTCTCATTTGTTTTGGAACAATGTAAACACGTAATATTTAAGGGTTAATAAAACAAATGTGCCTGAGTAATAAATGTATGTTTCGTTATGTTTCCTTTCGAACTGTTACGTAATAACTGTACTGCGTCTCAAGTAGAAATGTATGAGTGAAATATCTGAACTGAAACCTACGCAGGTCGGAAACGGTATGTTTCCGCACATGGATTTCTATTGAAAATATTACTTGCTCAATCCCTTCTACAAGTTCTAGAAGTTTGTGACGGGGATTTCCTAAAGTCCTTTACTTATAATGAAAGACTACAATGCTACCGGTTACTACTAATTAACTATACTGCGTTGGTGTCGTTGAGAAAAGAATTATATTTGATTGTGGCTCTATATGTGGGGCTATTTTCGTTTCTTTAAAGATTTCTATTGAACGGAAGCAGCAGCAAAACACACGTCGAGCGAACCAAGGTTGTATTAGAAATAAAGTAAACTGAAATTTTGTAAAACGAAACGGTCGCCAGCCTAATGAGGCAAAGTTGTATCAAGCACTAGCACTGCTCATAAAGGAAGTTAACTGTTAGTATTTACTTTACTTGGTACGGAAATACTGTTTTTGCGTAAAGGACAGAAAACAATAATACGTTTTCGCAAGCAATGTAATAGTGATTTGGCATGAACTACATACAAGGAATGTTAATACGTTTTGGCAACAACTGACTTTCAGTATCATTTACTGCCTGTATATTAAAGCAGCCAACTGGTGACCATTACAAAAATGGTTCAAATGGCTCTAAGCACTATGCGACTTAACTTCTGAGGTCATCAGTCACCTAGAACTTAGAACTAATTAAACCTAACTAACCTAAGGACATCACACACATCCATGCCCGAGGCAGGATTCGAACCTGCGACCGTAGCGGTCACGCGGTTCCAGACTGAAGCGCCTTTAACCGCATGGCCACACCGACCGGCGAAGTAAATGATTTACTGAGGGTCATGCACTACTAACTTGGACATGAGGTTAATTTATCAGTTTTATTATTGGAAATTATTGTCACTGAAATGATTTTCAGATACTTATGTTATTGTTTATGATTATTTTTTGTATTCTCAAGGATCATTCACTTCGTTATACTAATTTTCTCAAATGATACATGTGGCGCCAGGACTAGCAGAGTTTGAATAGTTGTAGCCAGAATAATCAAGTGCACTTCATTACTGCTGGAGTTGTAATATGAAATTTAAATCTGGCTCAACAATTGATATGGGTACCCAATTAATGTATCAGTAGACTCAGATATAGGCTGAATGTTTTAGTAGCAATACAATATGAGAAACCCTATTAACTACATAAACATGAAAATAGCAATACTGTTACTTCCAAACCTGCACCATAATGAATCGTTATGCAGTCACTCCAGAGTCTGCTAGCCAGGAACTCTTACGATTCAACCGAGCGAGGTGGCGCAGTGGTTAGACACTGGACTCGCATTCGGAAGGACGACGGTTCAATCCCGCGTCCGGCCATCCTGATTTAGGTTTTCCGTGATTTCCCTAAATCGCTCCAGGCAAATGCCGGGATGGTTCCTTTCAAAGGGCACGGCCGACTTCCTTCCCCGTCCTTCCCTAATCCGATGAGACCGATGACCTCGCTGTCTGGTCTCCTTCCCCAAACCAACCAATCTTACGATTCATCAAAGACATGAATGCTAAACTCTGAGCGCTTTGGTCGACCTTAACGATCGATATTTCACACAGTCGAGCATAATTAAAATGACTAAAGTTGTAAATATAAGCTCTGTAGCTGTATTGGATCATCATTTCCTCCACTAAAACACATTGAACGATGACAGCATGACACTTTATTGAATCATTGTTGTTGTTGTGGTCTTCAGTCGAGAGACTGGTTTGATACAGCTCTCCATGCTACTCTATCTTGTGCAAGCTTCTTCATCTCCCAGTACGTACTGCAACCTACATCCTTCTGAATCTGTTTAGTGTATTTATGTCTTGGTCTCCCTCTACGATTTTTACCCTCCATGCTGCCCTCCAATTGAAACATTAGGTAATAGAATATTTGTTGTAAAGTTTAGTGCATAATATTTACTTTTTTCTTTATTTATTTATCATAAAGCACATTGGTGCAAGGGTACTGGCCGTGACAATCAAAGAATTGGTTTTATGCAAAAGAATTTAACGTTTATTATGTTATGGATATTATTACTTCTTTATTTAGAAAGTGAAACTGGCCATGCTCTGATTATTTAAATTAATTAAAATGTAAAATAAAGTAGAATGAGCTGTAGTCAATCAGATGGGCGGCTTCAGGAAAGGGAACTGCCCTAGTCAGTTGAGCGAGGATATTAGGCACGCGGGAAACGCGGCCGGGGACAGGCAGAGGACAGTGCTGGTGCAGACACGATGGCCGACAGTTCGGCTGCAGACACCAAAAGGTACAGTTCGGATGCAGGCGCCAAAGCGGACGGTCGGTCTTTGGGCAGCTAGGAAGTGAAACGACTTAGAAAATTTCGCGTTGTGTGGTATAGCGGGACTTAGTCTCTGAGCAGTGAGCAGCCGGGGGCCTGGTGTGAACTCTTAACTTTTCGTAAAGATAACTTGTATTTCGCGATGAGATTGTGAATGAACAAACTGTGTCAAATGGATATGCGCTCGAGTGTAACAGTAACTCTAAATACGACCACTTTCGCAATTAGTTTGCTTTCTGAATAATCATTATTTGTCCGCAGCTCGTGGTCGTGCGGTAGCGTTCTCGCTTCCCACGCCCGGGTTCCCGGGTTCGATTCCCGGCGGCGTCAGGGATGACTGGGTGTTGTGTGGTGTCCTTAGGTCAGTTAGGTTTAAGTAGTTCTAAGTTCTAGGGGACTGATGACCGTAAATGTTAAGTCCCATAGTGCTCAGAGCCATTTTTTTAAACATTATTCTAACCAAATCGCAACTGTATGGCCTACATCTTTTATCGGCCGTTAATTTAGTTCCCGATATTATTATTACTGTTATTATATGTTATGTTAACTTTGTATTTCAACCAAATTGTCACAAGTGTCTAATTTAGGGCGTGTAATGCGACATCTGCGGTTCAACCCCTATACGCGTTTGAGTCAAGACATTTCGACGAAGAGGAACCGTATGTGAGCCCGAATATATTTGAGATGTTAGCTCGCAGTCATCACATTTTTATCATTTTTTCGACAAATTTCATTGCAGTAAACATTAACAAGTTGTCAATCACTGCACTCATTTCCAATTTTGGCAACTTCTAGGGTAGTGCACCCTCCCGGGTAACGATTAAGAGGAGTACTACATCTAGACGTCTTAGAGGTGGACGCAGACGATCACGTACACAACCGAGCACTCACACCGTTCCGTCGCAGGCACCTTCCGTTCTCACATCCACGTGGAGGAAGTCTCTCCAACAACAGCGATAAATAATATATGGACGTAAATTCGGTATAGTTCCCTGGATGCACTCTTGAGGTACAGCATTATCGTAACACCTGATTGAGTCAGTCCACTCTAGTAACACTGCCAGACACGCGGTGTCGGGTGGCACAGCACAAGAAGTCTTCCGACCGCCTGGCATGTGTAAGATGTTTGTAGTAACCACAACCAACAGCGGGAACGCCTTGGGCTGCGGATCGGAGCCGCCAGGCGGGGAAGCCGCTGGCGGTGGAGCACGCACCACCGGGTAAACATAGGAGGAGTCGGACGACAGACCAACGACAACTGACAACAACCGACCACGACCGACTATGAGCGACCCAACGAGGAATAGATAAACAACGGAGGCTTATGGAAACCACAACACCAAACACCAAACGTAAATCCACTCGCAACCAGAGTCAGGCAAATGTCAACAACGAGCAACGACCAGAACGCAGTACCACCGAGATAGAAAAGAAATCCAGAGCGAGTACCAGACTGGCTGGACTAGTTTCTTTTTTTCTTTATTGTGATTTTAATACCCATACAACAGGTAGGCCGGCAGCAGCACAATACGCCGCTCTTCAGCCAAAGATAGTACAATGATCAAACAGAGAAGACACTTGAGTTGGAACAAAACGGCGGGGAAAAAACAGTAGAAACATGAACATAAAAAACATGAAGCCGTTCACACTCGATGACAATCCACACTACAAACTGTTGACAAGAAGCACAAACACTGAAGATGTCGATGGCACTGGTGAACGATGGAGTGTGGCGGTGAACACTGAACGCCGAGCGAGGTGGCGCAGTGGTTAGACACTGGACTCGCATTCAGGAGGACGACGGTTGAATCCCGTGCCCGGCCATCCTGATTAAGGTTCCCGTGATTTTCCCAAATCAATCCAGGCAAATGCACGGATGGTTCCTTTCAAAGTGCACGGCCGACTTCCTTCCCTGTCCTTCTCTAAACCGATGAGACCGATGACCTTGCTGTCTGGTCTCCTTCCCCAAAACAACCAACCAACCAACACTGAACACGACGACACACACGAGACACTAATGGCGATGATCTCCGGCGTGCGAATGTCCACGTAGCGTGTGCGAGTCCGGGGACCAGCCAAGTGGGGAAGAATGGTGAGGGGGGGGGGCGGAAAGGGGAGAACAAAGATGTCAGTGGCTGAGGAGATGGGAGGAGGAGTAGAGGGAAAGGGGATGGGAAGCCCGGGGGAGGAGTGGGGAGGAGTGGGGAGAAATGGAGAAGGGAGGGAAGGGGGCAGAGAAGGGAGAGAGGGTGCCCAAAGGAGCAAACACAGGAAGAGGGAGGGAGGATCAATGTTGGTAGGAGGGGTAGATGGAGGGGAGGAGGGCATCATCAGGAAGAGGGAGCTGGCGTAAGCCACCTTGGGAGACGATAAGGAGGGTGGAGAAATGGAGACTGAGTGGGACGTAGGATTACAGGCACGGCAGCAGGCGGGGGAGGGAGAGGATGGGGGAGACAAGCGGGTGTGGAGGATCGAGTTTTCGGGAGGTGTACAGAATCCGTATCCGTTCAAGGAAAAGGAGGAGGTGGGGGAGCGGAATGAGGGCGTACAGGATCCGCGTGGAGGAGGGGAGATGGATGCGATAGGCGAGGCTGAGAGCATGGCGTTCAAGGATCTGAATGGATTGGTAAAAGGTAGGGGGGCGGAGATCAAGGCCGGATGGGCGTAACAGAGGAATTTATAGGTGTGGAGGATGGTGGAGGGGTCCCAGACCCCACGTATGACCGGAAAAGAGCTTGAGGAGGCAGAGTCGGGAGTGTGCCTTGGCTTGGATTGCCTGGAGATTGGGGGTCCAGGAGAGGCGACGGTCGAGGGTGACGCCAAGGTACTTAAGGGTGGGGATGAGGGCGATAGGACGGCTATAGATGGTGAGATAGAAATCAAGGAGGCGGAAGGAAGGGGTGGTTTTGCCAACAAAGATCGACTGGGTTTAGGAGGGATTGACCTTAAGCAACCACTGGTTGCACCAAGTATTGAACCAGTCAAGATGGGATTGGAGAAGGTGTTGGGAACACTGCAGGATGGGGGCGAGGGCAAGGAAGGCGGGGTCATCGGCAAACTGGAGAAGGTGGATGGGGGGTGACGGCGGCGGCATGTCCGCCGCATACAGAAGGTACAGATGGGGGGAGAGGACGGAACCTTGGGGCAGTCCGGCGGAGGGAAAAAAGTTGTAGGAATCCGTGTTATGGATGGTGACATAGGAGGGACGGTGGAAGAGAAAGGAGACGATCAGACGGACATAGTTAATGGTAAGTGCGAAGGTTTGGAGCTTGAAGAGGAGACCGGAATGCCACACACGGTCATAGGCACATTCAAGGTCCAGGGTGTGGAAGATTGTGGAGCGACGGGAATTTAGCTGTTCGGAAAGGAGATGAGTGAGGCGGAGGAGAAGGTAATCGGAAGAGCAGGATGGTCGAAAGCCACACTGGGTAACGAGAAGGAGGCGGTGCTGCGGAGATGCTGGTGGATGCGATGGGTGAGGATGGATTCCAGGACCTTGCTGAAGACCGAGGGAAGGCTGATGGGACGATAAGAGGAGACAGCGAACGGCGGTTTACTTTGTTTAAGGAACATCAGGGTACGGGAGGTTTTCCAGAGGTCGGGGTAGTAGCTGGTGGACAGGACTACATTGTAGAGCCTGGCCAGGGTGGAGAGGAAAGAGACAGGAGCCTCATGAAGGTGGTGGTGAATGACACGATGTTGCGTTTCGTGTGGAGTGTAGCAATGAGATCCTGTGTAGTGATAGGGGCAATGAGTTCCGTTTATAAATGTTGTCCAAGCACTAGAAACCAGGTGCAAGGGGAGGGACAGAGGTATCAGTTCGATCACGGACATCCGGGAAGAGGAAGTAATCGAACTGGCGATCGTTGAGGATGGAGAAGACATCGGAAAGGTAGGGAGGCAAAGTGATTGGCCTTACTAAGGGTGTCAGGAGAAGAGGATAGTAGGGTGAGGGTTTAGTTCCAGTAAGGCTACGGAAGGCTGACCAGTACTTGGATGAGTTTATAGGTAGGGTAGCATTTAAACGGATGCATGTCTGTCGCCAGTCCTGCCGTTTCTTAGCTGCAAGCAAGTTTCGGATGTGTCACTGGAGTTGCCGGTGGCGTCGTAGTGTGTCCGGGTCACACGTGTGCAGGAAGGCATGGTAGAGACGGCGGGATTCATGGAGGAGGAGGACGGCCTGTGGGGGTAAGGTAGGACAGTGGGGGTGGTTAGCGACAGTAGGGACGTGAGACTCCACGGCTTCAGACAAGGTCTGCTGGAGAAAGGAGGTGGCATGGGTAACATCGTTAGGGTGGTGGTAGGTGAAGGGGTGGCCTCCGACCCAGGTGGAGAGGGTATCCCGGTAGGCATTCTAGTCAGCACGGGAATAGTCATGGACGTACTTTGGGGGAGGGTCATTACGAGGGTCGGGGCGGGGGCGACGACCGTCTGAAATGGTGAGGAGGACAGGGAGATGGTCGCTACCAATGGGGTCCACGACATCCACCGTTATGTGGCCAAGGAGGTTGGGGGAGGAGATATCGGGAGTGGAGTTGGATTCGGGGTGGGTGTGCTGGGGAATGGGGACGAGGTCGCCTTGGAGGGTGCAGAGGAACCGATGCCACCACCATAACTGGGTGGCGGAGCGACTATGGATGTTGAGGTCGGTAGCGATCATGTAGGAGGAGAAGGTACGATCAGTGTGGGAGAGGAAATCTAAACGAATAGGGGCATTAGTGCGGACATAGATGGGGCGCAGGTGACAGTAAGGCCGGGGAGGAAGAGACTAAGGATCAGGTGTTCGGTGGGGTCAGGAAGGAGAGGTTGGAGCTGGACCGAGATCTGGCGGTGGTGGCCAATGGCAACTCCGCCACGCGCGATTGGGAGGGGATTATTGGAGCGGTGGAGAAGGTAGGGCGAAGTGTGGACGGTGTGGTGGGGTTGGAGGAAGGTTTCATTGAGGAGGAAGGCATCCACGTGGTGGGTGGCAAGGGTGTGCATGAAGAGGTTCTTGTTGCCGGTAAGGGAACGGATGTTGGTGAATAGGATACAGTGCTGTCACGCCATGACAGGGATTTAGGCGAGGGTGTCGAGACGGGAGAAGATGAAATGGGCCTGGTTGTGGGAGTAGGTGGCATACAATTTTAGATGGAAGACGGAACGGGCGGCGAGGGAGACCTGTTGGAGGGTGTGAGGGCGCTGGAAAGGTTGGACGTTTTGCAGGACAATGGTGAGGAACCTGATGGTCCTCAGCGATGGGGGGGGGCACACCTCTGGCAGCTCAGGGATTGAGGAGGGGAACGGGAGGCGTCGACCTTATAGCGCTGGTTGAAGAGGAGGGCACCCTCCTCCAGGAGACGGTCTATGGAGGGGCGTCCTAGGAGAAAACCTGCATAAGGTGGGTGGGGCCAGCCGAGTTGAAAATGCGGCGGACCTGCCGCACCTCCAGTGAGGGATGTGCCTTGAGCTCCACCAACACCTCCTCCTCCGTGATTGTCGAACTAAGCCGAGTGATCACGGTGGTGAGGGTCGGCGGGCGACACGGGGGTTGGGGTTGGTGGGTAGGAGATGGAGAAGGAGCAGGGGTGAGAGAGGCATTGGAGCCAAACCGGGTGATGGGGAGGTGGGAGAGGATGTCAGTATGGAGGGTGGGGCTGGGGGAGGAGATGAGAACTAAATTCCGCCTGGGAGTGAGGAGTGAGATGAGGGCACCAGGGAAGTGTTCACGGAGGAGGAGGGAGAGTTTCCGGGCCTCAAGAAGGGAAGGATCGGGATGGGTGAGGAGGTATTTGTATAAAGAGGGGGGAGGAGGGGGAGGAGGAGGAGGAGGAGGTGGAGGTGGAGGAAGCAGGACCAGGTGGGGAGACATCCATGGCATCCTGGGGGGGGGAAGGAGGATGGGGCAGGGCCTTTGTGGAAGCGGAAGAGGTGGTGGTGCCACTAGGTCGTTTAACAGCGGCAGAAGGATGGGTGGTGCCATGAGCTATGGGAGCTATCGGGAGGTGTCGGGAAGTGGCAGGTCCTGGCATGGATGCTGTAGTCGGCACCGGAGATGGTGACGGTGACGGTGATGGTGAAGGCGATGGCGACGGTGGTGGCGGTGATGGCGAAGGCGATGGGGAGAGCTGGGCATGGGCAGTGGTTGAAATGGTTCAAATGGCTCTGAGCACTATGGGACTCAACTGCTGAGGTCATTAGTCCCCTAGAACTTAGAACTAGTTAAACCTAACTAACCTAAGGACATCACAAACATCCATGCCCGAGGCAGGATTCGAACCAGCGACCGTAGCGGTATGGGCAGTGGCCCAGCGGGCCACCACCCTAGCTGGAGCTGCAGTGAGAGGCTGGGGGAGTGGGGGGAAAGGATCAGAGCGAAAGGAGCAGGAGGAAGAAGCTGGAGAGGGGGCGAGAAAGAGCGAGGGCGAAGGGAGAGTGAGACGAGGAGGGATGGAGAAATGGGGGGGGGTGACTGGGCACACCATGTAATGGTGGCGGTGGCGGCGGAGGGCAAAGTGTAGACAATGGCAGTGGTGGTAGTAGTGGCAGTGGTGGTGGGGGCTGACATGACGGCAGGGATGAACGAAAATAGCACAGGACGAAAAGGAGAGGCAAAAAGAGGGGATGGACGAAGACAGACGAAGGCAGACGGAGACGGACGAAGATGGACGAAGACGGATGAAGACCAGAGTCCCACGCTGCTGGCGCTGGCGCTGGCGACGGCTGGCAGGAACGCCGCAGCTGCTGCCACGGACGGGGCCGGGGCCGCTGCCGCTGCTCCTGTTGCTGCTGCTGCTGCTGGAGGGCTGTCTGGCTGGACCGCTGCTGCTGCCTGGACCACTGCTGCTGCTGGCTGGACCGCTGCTGCTGGCCAGGACCACTGCTGCTGCCGCTGCTGCTGCTGCTCGGCTAGACCGCTGCTGCTGCTGCTGCTGCTGCTGCTGCTCGGCTGGACCGCTGCTGCTCGGTTGGCTGGCTGGCTGGCTGGCTGGCAGGCTGGCACCTCAAACCCTAAAGCTTCAATTAGCGTCGGAATGGCACAATCGAAGGGCGGTATCCTTCCGGATTACCGCCGGAGATGGCTGGACTAGGTTTTTTTACTTTATTGTTATTTTAATACCTTTACAACAGGCAGGCTGTCAGCAGCATTCTACGCTGCTCTTCAGCCATAGAATACACAATGAGAAAAAACAGGAAGAATACACATAAGTTACAGAATGGTGGGCAATAAAACAGTAGACACATGAGGGCAAACATGAAGCCGTTCACACTCGACGATAAACCACATGGCAAACTGTTGATACGACGCGCAAACACTGAAGATAGCTATGGCACAGGTGAACGATGAAGTGCGAGGGTGAACACTGAACACTAAACACGACAGCACACACGAGACACTGATGGCGATGATCTCTGGCACGCGAAAGTCCATGTAGCGTGTGCGAGTCCGGGGACGTGCCAAGAAAGGAGGAGTGGGGGTGGGAGAGGGAGAGGGGAGAACAGAGATGCCATGGGCAGAGGAGATAGGAGGAAAGGAGGAAGGGGGAGGGGAAGCCCGGGGGAAGAGGGAGGGAGGAAGACGGATGGGGGAAAAGGAGAGAAAAGGGAGGGAGGATGCCTTAAGGAAAGGACACAGGATGTGCGGGGGGGGAGGATCAAAGTTGATAGGAGGGGTAGATGGAGGGGAGGAGGACATCATCAGTGAGAGGGAGCTGGCAGAAGCCACCTTGGGAGAGTGTAAGGAGGGTGGAGAGATGGAGACCGGGTGGGACGTGGGAATACAGGCACGGCAGCGGGCGGGGGTGGGAGAGGATGGGTGAGACAAGCGGATGAGGAGGATCCAGTTTGCGGGAGGTGTACAGGATCTGTATCCTCTCAAGGAAAAGGAGGAGGTGGCGGAAGGGGATGAGATCATACAGGATCCGCGTGGGGGATGGGAGACGAATGCGATAGGCGAGGCAGAGAGCATGGCGTTCAAGGATTTGGAGGGATTTATAAAAGGTAGGGGGGGGGCGGAGATCCAGGCCGGATGGGCGTAACAAAGGATAGGGCGGATGAGGGATTTATAGGTGTGGAGGATGGTGGAGGGGTCCAGACCCCACGTACGGCCGGAAAGGAGCTTGAGGAGACGACGTCTGGACTGTGCCTTGGCTTGGATTGTCCGGAGATGGGGAGTCCAGGAGAGGCGACGGTCTAGGGTGACGCGAAGGTACTTAAGGGTGGGAGTGAGGGCGATAGGACGGCCATAGATGGTGAGATAGAAATCAAGGAGGCGGAAGGAAGGGGTGGTTTTGCCTGCAATGATCGCCTGGGTTTTGGAGGGATTGACCTTGAGCAACCACTGGTTGCAACAAGCGGTGAACCGGTCAAGATGGGATTGGAGAAGGTGTTGGGAGCGCTGCAGGGTGGGGGAAAGGGCAAGGAAGGCGGTGTCATCGGCAAACTGGAGGAGGTGGACGGGGGTTGACGGCGGCAGCATGTCAGCCATATACAAAAGGTACAGAAGGGGGGAGAGGACGGAGCCTTGGGGCACACCGGCAGAGGGGAAAAAGGTGTAGGAGTCGGTGTTGTGGATTGTGACGTAGGAAGGACGGTGGGAGAGAAAGGAGCCGATCAGACGGACATAGTTAATGGGAAGAGCGAAGGTTTGGAGCTTGAAGAGGAGACCGGAATGCCATACGCGGTCATAAGCTCGTTCGAGGTACAGGGAGAGGAAGATCGCGGAGCGACGGGAATTAAGCTGGTCGGAAAGGAGATGAGTGAGGTGAGGGAGAAGATCGTCGGAAGAGAAGGACGGCCGAAAGCCACACTGGGTAACGGGAAGGAGGCGGTGGTGGCGGAGATGCTGGTGGATGCGACGGGTGAGGATAGATTCCAGGACCTTACTGAAGACCGAGGTAAGGCTGATGGGACGGTAGGAGGAGACGGCGGACGGCAGTTTGCCAGGTTTAAGGAACATCAGGATACGGGAGGTTTTCCACAGGTCGGGGTAGTAACCGGTGGACAGGACTACATTGTAGAGCCTGGCCAGGACCTGGACTAGGGCAGAGCGGGTCCCTATATACGAAACCGGAGGGAGCGGCTATTGGCCGCAGTCTGCACGTGGCTTAGCGGTGGCGCCCTCGTTGCGCGAGAGCCGCTGCGCGGAATAGCCGCTGCGGAGGCGGAGCCCTCTATGGGCTGACCACGTCCATTTGTTCTGCCGCGTGTTCGACTTCCGCGGCGGAAGGTACTAGAATGTTTACCAAGCAACCAAGGCTCTTATGCATTTCATTCCACAGAAGGGATCTGGATCCGACACCTACAACTGTTGAACGTTTTTCGTGTTGAAATGCTGCATACTGCTGTATTACAGAGCTTTCATTAAAATGTCATATTTTTAGATATTTCCGTTTTCTGATGATTGCAATTCCAGTTATCACTTCATATTAAGCTATACTACTGTTTGTGGAAATTGCATCACCAAGATGGAAACGAATGAATTCAATTAATTTAGTACCACACGTTAGGTACAGGACAAGTAACAAACGACTATCTTTTCAAATCTGTCCATGTCCTTTGAGTCCTACTATTCAGTATGTCATCTGGCCACCTTGCGCTGCAATTAGAGCTGCTAAAAGCCGTGGCATTCAATCAATAAGGTTCTGAATATGTTCCTGAGGAACTTCCATCCACGCAGTTTGTATTCCAGCCCACGAATCCGTGGCACCAGTTACTGGAGGAACGTGACGCACCAGGTGCCGACCAACCATATCCCAGACATGTTCGATGGGCGACACGTCTGGCGAACGTGCAGGCAGGGAAGCACTGGTACTCGTCGCTCTTCGAAGAATGACTGTACACTCCTCACAATATGTGGCCGGGCATTGTCCTATTGAAATGTGGCCTGTGGAGATGTCTGAAGCAGGGGGAGTACTTCAGGCTCCGCAACCTCCGCTAGGAACCGGTTGCTGTTCAAAGTGCCCGCAATACGTAGGAAGCGAGATCGGTTGCTGTAACCAGTGGCGCCCCAATCCATTACACCTGGTGTTTGTCCCCTATGCCGCTCCACATAGCAGGCCTCCAGGTTGCACTCACCACGGTACCGCCGGACACGTATGCGGCCATCACTGTAGGACACGTTGAAATGGAATCATCCGAAAAGATACATGTTGCCACTCAGCACCCCAGCGACAAGCCAACACTGTGGATGGTGCTTTACGGCCCATAATGGCCATGCGGACAAGATGACGGTTATCCTGTGCTGTGGTCACGTTCCATGGTCCAGTTCCCGCTCATCGCTGCGTACGACCTTCCTCTATCCACTGCTTCCACACACGCATCACTGTCGTAGCAGCAAGCTCTGTGCGAGCCGAAATGTTACGGTATGACTACCCCGATTCCCAGACACCGATCATTCATTCCCGTTGGATCTCGCTCACATGCCGATATTGCTCCCTTTGACGTGGATGAGTCATACTGGCACTCACTGCACTGTTTCCGCCTTGTGTGACAGCTCTGCACCGACTACACTAGGCGCTACACAGACCGTGTCGGACGAAACGAGAGGGCTCTGTTCGGCCCACGTGTTCACCATCTCGCTGCACAACGTATCACATATTGCTTGCACACCCGTCGCCATTACCACCAAGTGTGGCGCTATTGGGCAGTTCCTTCTCGGTGTTGCACTTTTGACAAACGGCAGTGTATTTGGCTCTCACTTTGCTTGATACACGTCTGATGTGTATAATCTTCACATGTTTGGATTCATCTTTGGGCTTGGTTATTGACATACCTGCCGTCTATACCACAAACACATTTTTTGTGTCGACTTTTACGGGAATAGCACCTCAGCATAATTTTTCCGAGAATACAAATGTGCAACACCTGATTCCTAGAATTTCCTTGCAGAGAGAACACTGATCAGCCAGAACATTATAGCCACCTACCTTAAAGCCTGTATGTCCATTTTTGGCACGGATAACGCCTTCTGCGAGACATGGCGTGGAATCAGTGAGACCTTGGTAGGTTGCTGGAGGGAGCTGCACCACATCTGCACACAAAAATCACCTAACTCCCGTAAATACCGAGGAAGGGAAGTCCATGATCTCTGACGCCACTTCAATCACATGTGTTAGATCAGGTTCAGCACATCAACAGGAACTCGGTGCTGTGTTCCTCGAACAAACTCGTGGCCTTGTGAGATGGCGCATTTTCTTGCTGAAAAATGCCACTACCATTAGGAAACGTGATCGTCATGAAGGAATGTACGTGGTCTGATATTGATTGGCTGTCTTGGTGCCTTGCATGAGCTCCACTGGATCCATGGATCCCACGTGAATGTTCCCTAAGAGTATAATGCAGCTGCCGCCAGCTTATGTCCGTACTGCTCCCCTGGAAGATGACAGACTGGTGCCTTCCCATCGGCATGATGAAGAAGGTATCGAGATTCATCAGACAATACAGCGCTCTGCCACTGAACCAACGTGAAGTGCTGATGGTCACTTGACCAGTTCAGTCATAGTTGTGCTAACATTGGTACACTCACAGATCGTCGGCTGCGGAGGCCCATCGTTAGGAGTGTTAGGTGCACTGTGTGTTCTGACACACTTGTACTCTGCCCAGCATGAAAGTCTGTTGTTACTTCCGCAACAGGTAGCCACATGTGCTATTTTGTCACTCTGCCCAGCCTACGACGTCGACATGAGGGGTAGCTGCCCAAACCCACAACATCTGAATGTGGTTTCACCTTGGTTTCGCCATGTGTTCAAGACAATCATCACAGTACACCTTGAGCACCCCACAAGTCGTGCAGTTTCCGAAATGTTCGTGGCGAACCTCCAGGTCAACACAATCTGCCCTCAGTCAAACTCAGACAAATGCCGCATCATTCCCATTCTTCAAACTGACTGCACGCTCACTCATACCACGTGGCCATGTAGGGTAGCCGCGCGGTCTAGGGCCTCTTGTCACGGTTCGCGACTTCCTCCCCCCCTCCCCCCCCGCGCCAGGGGTTCGAGTCCTACCTCAGGCATGGTTGTGTGTGTTTGTTGTTCTTAGCGTAAGTTAGGTTAAGTTAGATTAATTAATGTGTAAGCCTAGGAACAGATGACCTCATCAGTTTGGTCCCGTAGTCCTTACCACACATTTCCATTTTTTTATAGTACATGCACCGAGTGTCTGTCTGCAGTCTTTCCTCATCAGGTGACTTGCTATTGTATGGACTGGTTTATATTGATAGCAGGGCGGTGGTCATATTGATCTGGCTGATCAGTGTATGTGTCATTTCAAATTCAAGTGAGTTCTGAATTTCACCACATGTTTGCTTAAAATGTAAGTTAAAGCATATGCATGAAGCTTTCTTTTTAAAATTTCCCATTCCTTTAAACTTGGGTCACCTGGGCTGTGACTGTGGCGGAAATCATAGCTACTATTCTGCTCTTCATATTAGACAGCTGAATCGAGAGTATATGTCACGCAGTTTTCTCCAGTACATCTAGCAGGTGGTGGCAGCTGCGGCAGTGTGACTACAGTGGGCAGAGCTGTTGTGATGGCGTCGATGGTTGACCAGCCTTTTGACCAAGCGAGGAAGCCCACAGGACTCGCATTCGGGAGGACGACTGTTCAAACTGGCGTCCGACCATACAGAGTTATACACTCCTGGAAATTGAAATAAGAACACCGTGAATTCATTGTCCCAGGAAGGGGAAACTTTATTGACACATTCCTGGGGTCAGATACATCACATGATCACACTGACAGAACCACAAGTACATAGACACAGGCAACAGAGCATGCACAATGTCGTCACTAGTACAGTGTATATCCACCTTTCGCAGCAATGCAGGCTGCTATTCTCCCATGGAGACGATCGTAGAGATGCTGGATGTAGCCCTGTGGAACGGCTTGCCATGCCATTTCCACCTGGCGCCTCAGTTGAACCAGCGTTCGTGCTGGACGTGCAGACCGCGTGACACGACGCTTCATCCGGTCCCAAACATGCTCAATGGGGGACAGATCCGGAGATCTTGCTGGCCAGGGTAGTTGACTTACACCATCTAGAGCACGTTGGGTGGCACGGGATACATGCGGACGTGCATTGTCCTGTTGGAACAGCAAGTTCCCTTGCCGGTCTAGGAATGGTAGAACGATGGGTTCGATGACGGTTTGGATGTACCGTGCACTATTCAGTGTCCCCTCGACGATCACCAGTGGTGTACGGCCAGTGTAGGAGATCGCTCCCCACACCATGATGCCGGGTGTTGGCCCTGTGTGCCTCGGTCGTATGCAGTCCTGATTGTGGCGCTCACCTGCACGGCGCCAAACACGCATACGACCATCATTGGCACCAAGGCAGAAGCGACTCTCATCGCTGAAGACGACACGTCTCCATTCGTCCCTCCATTCACGCCTGTCGCGACACCACTGGAGGCGGGCTGCACGATGTTGGGGCGTGAGCGGAAGACGGCCTAACGGTGTGCGGGACCGTAGCCCAGCTTCATGGAGACGGTTGCAAATGGTCCTCGCCGATACCCCAGGAGCAACAGTGTCCCTAATTTGCTGGGAAGTGGCGGTGCGGTCCCCTACGGCACTGCGTAGGATCCTACGGTCTTGGCGTGCATCCGTGCGTCGCTGCGGTCCGGTCCCAGGTCGACGGGCACGTGCACCTTCCGCCGACCACTGGCGACAACATCGATGTACTGTGGAGACCTCACGCCCCACGTGTTGAGCAATTCGGCAGTACGCCCACTCGGCCTCCCGCATGCCCACTATACGCCCTCGCTCAAAGTCCGTCAACTGCACATACGGTTCACGTCCACGCTGTCGCGGCATGCTACCAGTGTTACTGCGATGGAGCTCCGTATGCCACGGCAAACTGGCTGACACTGAAGGCGGCGGTGCACAAATGCTGCGCAGCTAGCGCCATTCGACGGCCAACACCGCGGTTCCTGGTGTGTCCGCTGTGTCGTGCGTGTGATCATTGCTTGTACAGCCCTCTCGCAGTGTCCGGAGCAAGTATGGTGGGTCTGACACACCGGTATCAATGTGTTCTTTTTTCCATTTCCAGGAGTGTATTTTCCGTGATTTCCCTAAATCGCTTAAGGCAAATGAAGCGATGGTTCCTTCGATAGGGTATGGCCGCTTTCCTTCCCCATCCTTCCCCAATCCGAGCTTGTGCTCCGCCTCCAATGACCGTGTTGTCGACGGGACGTTTAGCACTAATCTCCTCGTGCTCCAGCCATTTGCGGCATATCAGCAGCGCAGGGCGCAATGCGGCGGCTGAGGCCCAGCATAATGCGGCACAGACTCAACTTACTAATCCGCATGGTGATCATGACCTCCACGACTGCAGAAAAGGCCCCTCCTCTGTGTGGTGTTTGTTTGAAAATTTAAAAGAATACACAAACATTCCTATCTGCTCCCAGCTTAGCACAAGTGTCTGCATCTTCGGAAAAACGTCTGTGTGTGACGTCAGCAGCCATCTTGAAATGTAAAAGCGACATGACGGCTAAGAAAATAGATCGACATGCCTCAGAGAATAATAGCTTGGCGAAAACGTGTCACTGAAAATATATCGAGCAAAGACTAGTTACTACCGATGAAGCCAACAGGTTCTTATCGGCATTTGTCTAACAGTGAGGGTTCGACCTGTGACGAAAGAAACACGTTTTGTCCTGACTGAAAAGCAGACACACCCTGGACCCGCAGTTGGGGAAACATCTTTTATCTCAATTGAGACAATGTTCTAGAGCTTGTAAGGGAGATAAGAAGCTTGGACCTTTAGGGAAACAAACACCCCTTGCCTCAGGTGACTGAAGTCAGAGGATTTGGCAATAATGCGGAGCTCACCAGCATCCCAGGCCAGTAATCTTGAATCGCCATTATTTTATGTGCTATCACAGAGTTGCATCTGTATTCCAATTCAGCCATCTCGGACGTACACTTTACATTATGACGTCATCAAACCTCATTTCAGTACGCAAAGGTCACCATCTTGGATCACCATCCAGAATTTTTGAATTTCATACAAACATAATAATTGGATCTTGGCTGTTTGTACGTACCGCCAGTCTGTGCTTTGAATAACAGCTCTACTTCCACAGTGACATCATAGGAATGGCGGGGAAATCCACTAGCACAACTGGGCTATTTGTAAATTTTACTATAAACTTTGTAATTTCCCACCAATTTCTCAAGTTTCTGCCAGTTTAGAGTAGGGTGACTGGAATATGTCTGAAGGGGACGGGACAGAAATCTAGAAACAAAATGTGACATCGTAATGGGGATGAGGGGTGTGGGACATTTGCAAAGGTATGACGGGAATGGAGAGTTGTGAAATGGAGTCAGTGTGGGGAGGGCGAAGGGGGTGGGTTATAGAGATGGGTGGCGAGGGTTAAATGTGGCAAAAATGCAAAGCAGGCCAGAACTGTCATAGTATATCCTCCAAAGCATAGCTAAAAGTACTTCCAATGCTTCAATGCTTCAGACAGATGAATAAGGGATGAAAAGTTTAATTTTTTTACAATACTTTCTTCTGGCAGCGAGTGGTCAACCGTGTATGACTTTGGTTGTTCCTTTGTGAATGCGACTGTTTCTTTTTTCAGTACTGTAATGCAAAACTATTTACCATGAACGTCTACACTTGTTCAATCTTTGGTCGCACTGACGTAAACTGTTAATGTGATTATTTTGCAGACTCAATAGTGTAGCTCAAAAATTTCACGACATATTGTTTATGCCATAGGCTTCAATAATCCAGCTGCAAATCCTCCATCACGTGATGGTCGCTCAAACTGGAGCCCACACTTATATCGTAGTCCACTCATCTACTGCGTTGTCTACGCCGATACAGACTAATATTCCTGTGCACACTCTGCTTTGAAGCGTTTACACCCTCTATAATCACTCGTCGTCTCAACATTTGTATCTATTGAGAGTCGTATGATGACTGTTGCGTAATCGGAAAGGGTCAATGCATTTTGTAACTGCGTCATAACAAAATGAAAGAGAATAATTATCAAACAGTCAAGCTACATAGAAAATATGTCTTTTCTCCAGAAGTTATGTTTGTTAGTAAGTTGTTTCAATGCAGGCGTAACATATATACCTGTGGCCGAATAGTTTGGAAGCCGTCATTCGTTGGTCATTGTAGTGCGGGCAGCGCTACTGTTCGATATGAATGCGTGTGTTTGTTAGTTGTTGTACTGAACATTGGTGATTATTAAAGTAAAATAAGTGTCGACGATAGGTAATGAGTGGAAGTGCGAAGAATGTAAGGATGTTGATTAGAAAATGCGAATCTAAGGTGGTAGGAAGGAAGTTGGTCACGGTATTAAAAAGCTTCAAGTGATAGTTTAACAATCACTTGTGAATGACAAGAAAAAATTTAAGTGTTCAAAAATGTTCAAATGGCTCTAAGCACTATGGGACTTAACATCTGAGGTCATCGGTCCCCTAGACTTAGAACTACTTAATCCTAACTAACCTAAGGACATCACACACGCCCTTGCCCGAGGCAGGATTCGAACCGGCGATCGTAGCAGCAGCGTGGTTCCGGACTGAAGCGCCTAGAACCGCTCGGCCACATCGGCCAGCAAATTTAAGTGTCTTATGGCACGTTTCATCTATATTTTATTAATTTTTGTGTCAGAATTTCCAGAATGGCACTAAGAAGATTATAAGTAGTTTGTAGTGGTAGAAGTAGTTTTAAGTTTTTTACAGTTGAAATTTTTATTTCACGAACAAAGACTAATATTACATCTGTCAACAGTGTGAGTCACAATGACATATGCGTACTTCCGTTTATTAAGGTTGTTTCTCTAGTCTTCAGTCCAGAGACTGGTTTGATGCAGCTCTCCATGCTACTCTATCCTGTACAAGCCTCTTCATCTCCGAATAATTACTGCAACTTACATCCTTCTGAATCTGCTTAGCGTATTCATCACTTGGTTTATCTCTACTATTTTTACCCTCCACGCTTCCCTCCAGCACCAAATTGGTGATCCCTTGATGCCTCAGAACCAACGGATCCCCTCTTCTTGTCAATTTCTCTTCTCCCCAGTTCTATTCATTACCTCCTCAGTAGTTACGTGATCTACCTATCTAATCTGGAGCATTCTTCTGTAGTACCACATTTCGAAACCTTCTATTCTCTTGGATAAACTGTTTATCGTCTATGATTCACTTCCATACATAGCTACACTCCACACGAACATTTTCAGGAAAGACTTCCTGACACTTAAATCTACACTCGATATTAACAAATTTCTGTTCGTCAGAAACGCTTTCCTTTCCACAGCCAGTCTAAATTTTATATCCTCTCTACTCCGACCATCGTCAGTTATTTTGCTCCCTAAATAACGAAACTTATTTACTACTTTAAGTGTCCCATTTCCTAATGTAATAATATTAAAATATAATGAACAAAAACCAACTGACAGTAAAAAATCGAGTGGGAGGGGTGGAGGGGGGGAGGGGGGGAGGGGAAGCTTAGGACAATCACTTACTAATCGTTTACTCTTTTCACAATGTGCCACATATTACGAGGTTGCGAGTTTCAGTTTCTTCATGACTGCGTAAGCGATAGTGGCTATGCTCAACTTGAAAGCTAAGTTCGGATAAACAGAATGCAAAAACAGTAGTTTAAGGCGTTTCGAAGGTATTGTAATAGTGTCTTGCACTGACAAGGAATATCAAGAAGAATTATGTTTGGTAGACTCCTACTGCACAGCGATAAGAGTACCGCTTTTCCCTAGACAGTAAAACTGAGAAAATAAATATGAAGTTTTCAATATTAATAATCAATTATTTAGTCATTAAAGAACCATCTTTCTTTAACAGATCAGTCACGTGTAACACCTATGACATTCCATTTTTTCACGCTCATAAAGTAATACTAGGATGTAAAGAGTCGTAAAAAATATGGTGAAAGGTTTTCCTTTGAAATACGCGAATTACAGTATTTAAAATGAAGTAGTGACTGTATGTTGTGTTACCTTAGATTCGCAAATTTTGCTTCCTAACCTTTACTTTATTCAGAAACTTGACATGTACATCTAACCTAACTTCCAATCCAGTTACTGTGTTCTGTAAATTAAAAAAAAAAAAAAAAAAAAAAAAAAAAAAAAAAAAAAACATAGATAATACATTGCTGGGAGCAATATTAATACTGTAAATGTTCTCCTTAATGTAGCGGCACTCCCATTAGTCTGAGAGTTTAAATTACGACATTGAATGATTACTACAATATGGGAACGAAACAGAAAATGAATCATATTATAGGATATGCTTTCATCTTCAGAAGTATCTGCACAGGCATATTCGTGACACAGAAGGCTTCAACAGCATGGTACACCACCTCAGCGAGCTCCAGTAACGCTACCTCCTACCTAGTAAATAAAACCTACATTCTAACGTGGAGTCCGAACCTCATGTCGTTACATCGTTAGGAGGTGAAGACTACGTTAACATAAACGTAGACCGACAAGGCCTCGATTCCGCGATTTTTCGTTTGCTATACATGCCCTTTACCACTAAACCGCACATACTCGACATGGAAACAGTTTACAAACATCCATCCATGCAAAATGCTTGTTATTGTCTATTGCATTCAATAGACATCTGCGAAGATTCTGCATGATTGAGCATATGTAAAAGTTTTGTATGTAATTCAGATCCACGTGTGATGAGGCCATGTACCTTATCCCTTAACATAAGAAGCGGGCGGCGGGCGAATGGCGGCGGGCGTTGTTGGGGAGTGGAGTTGGGGTGGGGAGGGTGCTACAGATGTGAGAGCCTGCACCACTAGAAAAAAAAAAAAAATAACCGCACTTGAAACTTAAGGCCCTGGCAGGACCCCGCTTAGTACACTATCTTGCAAATTTGATGGACTTATTTTTTGTTGATTTTCGCAATGTGAACACGATAAAATCTCAAAAATGGCATCCAATCAAATCTCACATTATGACGTTCTTCGCACACTGGATGGATGGATGGATGTGATCTCAGTTACTCGAAAGACGTCTGGAGTGAACCTGACAGTACTTTATTCCAGAACAAGATCCGCCAAAATCGCGAGATAACCTTGATGTGAAAGTGACAAAATTCTGATGGGGATTTCTACGAAAGAGATGAATCTGTTGCAAAGTCAAGACCAAAATGGACAATTTCAGTGTCCCCGCGACTTTCTCTCGTCAGTATAACGTTGTCAAAATCTCTCCCAGGCCAACGAAAGCCAGTTATCTTGCACCCACAACGTCCGATGTTTTCAACGTGTTCTTTGACGACCAAATTGTAGATTCTATATGCACCTTCACCAATGCTGAAGCGTCATGTATTTTCGGCATTACAGTGCAACTTGTGAACAGAATGTGAATTACGACCGATGTAGATTCCATCCAACGCAGAGTGTTCTTTGGTGTGCTACTGACTGCTGGAGCTGTTATGAAATGTGGACAACAGATGGAAATATTTACCGTGCAGTTTTTACTGTTGCCAAGGCACGCAATCGATTTGCTGTATTTTTCATCTCATTGATAGTCTACACTACTATGTTGAGAAATTAAGAAGAAATTGGGATCTCCACAAGACTCCCCTCTTGGTAAATAAGTTTGACGAGTTAGGCTTGGTGCATTAAGGCGCTGGATTATTATTCTTGTATTGTGAATGGCTGAGCCTACATTTTAGCTTTCAACGCTGTAGGGCAGCCGTAAAAACTTAAACAATGACACTTAAGAGATGATTAAGAAGTGAGACACTATAAATGGCAGATGAGTTTTCCTGTTTGGGCAACATGGCTGAAGAAGAGTGGATGTGAAATGCAGACTGACAATAGCAAGGGATACTTCTGATACAGGGAAATTTGTTATCTAACGCCGAGTATTAGGAAGTCTTCTATAAAGGTACTTGCCTGTAATTTACCCCTGTACGGAAGTGAATCGCGCACAGTAATCAGTTTAGCAGGAAGGAGAATAGAAGTTTTTGAACTGTGCTACTGCAACAGAAAGCTGGAGATCAGATCAACAGATGGAATAAGTAATGAGGAGGTACTGAATCCAACTGGGACAAAATAACTTTATGGCATAACTTGACTTAAAGAAGAATCGGTTGATGGGGCACATCCTGAGGCTTCAGGGAACCGCCACATTTGTGATGGAAGGAAGCATGTGGGCCCAAAATTATAGAGGGAGACAGAGGAATGAATTAAGCAGGTGCAAATGAATGTGAACTGTAGTAGTTATTCAGAGATGAAGAAGCTTGCACAGGATCAAGTACCGCGGCGATGTGCATCAAAATACTCTTCGGACTGAAGATTACAACAGCAAGAAGAGGTGGGAGAAACATACACAGTGGCGTTTAATGTTCTGTTAACGGGCCATTGATTCCAAGACCAGCTCACAGCGTTGTTTGGCATACCGGTGGGATTGCGCCACTTTCCCAGCGAGCACCCTTTGTGTCGTCTGTTAGCCCCGGGCGACAATGTCGCAGAGGGGGCTCAGACAGACAGAGCGGGCTGCGGGATTCTCATTAGTAGGCCGCAATTAAGGCCGGTGCGGTGCGGCCTTCGCTTTGCGGCGCCGGCCCTCGACCGCGGCGGCGCGCGGGTTTTTGTGGCGCCTGCGTGCAGTACATCACTGCCAGCGGCCCGCGCGGAGCGGCGATAAATCACGGCTTGCCCGGCAATACTAACGTTATTTGGAGCCGCGATTTATCGACTGAGCGCCGGCTGAGGCAGCAGGTCTTCTTTCCGGAACGGGACGCCGGTACAGCGGGAGGAACGCCCCATACGCGAGGCTGCCCGGATGGGAATCCTATCGACTGCATCGGCAAGAATATTCGAAGTGGAAATCAAAAGAGTATTACCGCAGGCAATATGGTACTGGTGTGCCCACTGTACCAACAGATTAGCCATCTGATTAAACGGAATTCTAAACGTAATGAGAAACAGTTCCGGTGTGTTGCATACGACTCAGGTGTCGATCAGTTAGGACGATCTGAATATTTTCTGGCTTTCAACTAACAATCTGCGTTGCATAATCGAATTTAAGAGACTCCAGCACTCTGAAGTAGAGCATAAGGTTGTCAGTTCAGTTCCACACTATTAATTACAATGGGCAGTTACTGTGCTCATTAGAATGTTATGCATCTACATTGCTTAGAACTTTACCTAAACGTCAGAATACAAATGAAATTTATTAATAATTCAATAGTAGGAAAATTACATAAATCACATCTGATTTTACTCACAAATGGTGTTGGCGCAAATGAGTGAATTCATAAAGTTGCTGATAAACTTTGAAACCCCCTGTTGTTGATATCTTTAATACCACACAGTTCAGTCATATTAACGTGACCACTCCCTATTTTTCCGACAGGGGTGGCCGAGCGGTTTTAGACACTACAGTCTGGATCCGCGTGACCGCTACGGTCCCAGGTTCGGATCCTGCCTCGGACATGGATGTGTGTGATGTCCTTAGGTTAGTTAGGTTTAAGTAGTTCTAAGTTCTAGGCGACTGATCACCTTAGGAGTTAAGTCCCATAGTGCTCAGAGGCATTTGAACCATTTGCACTGTCTATTTTGGACGTGTAACACCCACTCACAGACGGCAAGTGGCAGCAATAGCAGTGGAGGGTATATGAAGCCATCGGGGTGATCCGGGTAACAGTACAGTCAGTGTCATAATGCAGAAAAGCAGTTATTTAGCTGATGTCCAAAAGAGCATGATCAGTTGCTTCCCGGCCAAGGATGGAATCGTTTCCGAAACGGCTAACTTTGTAAACTGTTCGCGTGCCGCCGTGGTTAAAATATACCACGCAAGGCAAAATGATTCTACGCAAAACTTGCGCCGAGGCTACTGTGGTGTAACATGGGCCACAGATGGCAGGGGTGGACTACGTCTTCGGAGTTGTGTACGGATGAACAGACGTTCAACTATAGATCAGATGCCCTCCCAGACGATCCAAGGCCTACCAACAGTCTCGTCAAAGACCATTCAGCGACTGGACGCCCAGTGAGATGCTACAAGTGGGCTTTTCAGATGAATGACTGAAAACAAACACCCTCAACTCTCGCTTGAAGGAGACAGGCTGGATGGTACTGCACTGTGGTCTGTATAATGTTTTAGTGATATTCTCTGGACGATCTCACCATTCTGGAAAGAACAATGGATCAACACAAGTATGCATATATCTTTGCGACCACGTTCACCACTACATGAGTGTTTCGTTTTCCTCGGCGCAGTAGCAGGTACCAAAAGGACAGAGCAACTTGTCACACAGATCGCAGTGTAAGTCTATTGTTTGAAGAGCGTTAGTATGAGTTTATCATATTCCCCTGGCCACTAAACTCTCAGATTTGAACCCAGTCGAGAATCTGTGGGTCCATCTCGACTGGATCCTCAGCTGAGAAATCTGGTACAGCTGGCCAAGGCGGCATGGCACCACATCCCTGTTGTCACGTTCCACAACCTGACTCTCCTCCTACACGTCTCGCAGCAGTCCGCACTGCAAAAGTTGGTTATTCAGATTCCTGACAGCTTTCCACATTAATGTCACTAGACGTTGTATGTATTCATATATCTGGCGATTTGCAGTTGCATGTCTCAAAGAAGATGTAGTCTTTCATCTTCTAGAGTAGCTTCGTCCTTGACGGAGAACCGCAGAGACATTTATTAAGCAAGCTACTTGAAAGTGAATATTATCCAAATAATAGTGATGCATAGGGATCCGATTAGAGTGATCCCACTCCACTGGTGGCAAAGTGAATACATCCTTCACTTCCTCCTGCTCCCATCAACACGCTCTACTTCCCTGCTGCGACGTTCTGTATTATTTAGTACAGATGCTCCTCTTGAGATACGGAAATGGGCACACTGAAGCGACGACATCCGAGAACATTGTGAAGTGACAGCTTGATCGTGTGGCCTTTGAGTCACCATACTTGATGTGCTTCAGGTGCATTCATGTGAGATACTCTATAATTGCATTTCTTGTGAGCAAGGTTAGTTCCTTTGTTCGGTTTCTCAACTTGGTTGGGACATGCGGGAAATACTAGCGACTTTCACTTCATTTAACTGAATCAGCGAGTAATTTATCACATTGCTTTCCTATTCTTTAAGTAACATTATGTGGTTTGGTATGAATACAGGATTATTTTTCTGGCATTTGTAGCCGTGTGGTAATTTAAAATCATATGGTCCACAAAAGGGCACTAGTACGTAAGGTTCGAGACTGTTTGTACTATTTTCCTGCGTGATAGACAGGGTGAACCAGAATTCCACAGACGAACTTTGAGAGGTTTATCCGGGATACCTTCGAAAGTATTTTGGAAGAAGGGATTGGCAGTCTCCGTTGGCACGTCACAGTGTAAGGTGTCAGGCAAATCCAACACCTTCCATGAAAACCCTTACATGATAAGCAAATCCAGTAGTATGTCACATAGCTCCGAATGAATCGTGACATTAAATTAACCAAAGTAATACGAGTAACGAGTGAGCAAATGGAACACCACAGATTAACACAAGAATGCCTAAATGCATGCCATACCTTCCCACCGTGGGACAGATACAGTTCCGAGGGGAGAAACGAGAACATGAGCCGAGAGCAGAACCGTGTTAAGCTGGAAGGCCCTACGATAAGGGACGGACGGACACCCACGTCGCCAGCTAACCGCTAGGACCACACCACCCGCAAGTTTTAGCGTAAGACTTTTTCGCGTCTCTGTTACGTCTCAACGTTTAAAAACATTGCCCCACCACGAAAAGTATAATGTTTCTCATTTGATACACAGCATTTTTGTAGGTGGAGCTTAAGGTTAACATTGACACCCTGATTGGTCAGATGAAAACACAGCCAGATAGTTTTTATTTTAAACCAACTTCGGTAAATTGTAGTAAAGAGAAGTTAGAAGGAGAGTTCCTTCCGAGACGGCGAGGTGAGCGGAGCTGTGCTGCCAGCCGCCCCCTGACGAACACCGACAAGGTAATGAACGCACGTGATGCCGCATAACAGCGCATAAAGCTTCACTCAGAACTGCAGAAGTCTCATCTGTTACATCCCCTTTATGCGGAATACTAGTGTCGATCGTCAATTAAAGCTCATGGTGTTCACATTTGCCACTTGAAGTAAAAACCTGAAACGCGATGATTTTTCTGTTATATAGTTATTGAGAAGCCACATCAGCCACTGTATTTTACAACAAGTTAGATAAGTAATTAAAGATAATTGAGGGTCACTGTAGACCATTTTGATAGTTTTCTCTCTTGTGGAACTTAATTTAAACCTAGATTATAGATGTGATATGGCATAGGTCATCCTTCGACCCACTGTAGAACTTGGAAACCCATTCAGGGAGTATTCGTTCACATTTTTGTTGAACGCAGTTGGTTTTTACCATCCTGTATTAAAACATTCCTTTTATCAATAGTGCAATTTATAAACGATGTTTTGTGAGTAGAATAAAATTTCCAATGGTAAACTGAACTGCTTTTTCGACGTTATTTTACCAGCTAACTAAAAATAGGAAAACCTTGAACCCCTTCCACTAAATTTAGTTAGTATTAAGATTCTTTTACAGGGAGTGCAGTGGAGCTGACGCTGAAATCATTAAGTATTTGGTTATATTATCGCTAGTCTCACTGACCTCTTCTGAATTCTACTTGTCATGTGTCGTCTGGTGTTTCCTTATCAGCAACAGGTCCCAGGTTCAAACTAGTCAATTCCCTAAAAAACACGCTCAGAGCGCCGTTGCGCGAAAGTGGTAGGGAGACACGATATAGAACAAACAGACAGCATGCATAATGTTTAGAAAATGGTGACCATGCCAGGATGGTAAAATACCATGATTGAAGGTCGACTACATGCCTAACTAGGTCAGAAAAATATCCTGTTGAAAAATGTTCGTAATAAAAAAAAATTTTTAACGTTATAAATAGTCGAAAACAGTAGCTGCAGCGATAGATAGTAATAAAGTATTCAATAGATAGACATTCTAGCAGAGACAACAGCATAATTAAGTTATGAATTTTAAATATTGTTAGAATTAAGTTTTCTCCTCAATGCAAGCGCACAGGTGGCAGATACGTCGTTGACAAGTTGGTTCTGACCCAACAAGTAAGTGAATGGTTTGTCAAGTCGTGTGAACAAAAAGGTTATGAAACGCGTGAGATCGTATGAGCGCATGTTGACTCGAAGTAGGGCGCGTGAATTGCATTTAAAACAGAAAATAAGGGATTCGGAAAGATTAGCAATGGCAGATCAAGACCTTGACCGAATTGAGGTAGAGACCCAGCATGAACATGGACAGAGAATAGAAGACAGTAAAACAGACGATGCAGTATCGCGAGAAATAGGACATATAACGCACCATGACGAGGATCACGTACGTTAAGGCACAGAAAACGTAAGTCAGCATACGACAGAGGAGCAGGAAAGTAGAGAGACAGTCGATGAGGATTCTAACTTGCGTCTTGAATACGTAGAACCCATAGTACAAGTAATCAGAGCTCCCTCACCACAGAGTACAAGGAATGCGAGCAGAAACGTGTCACAGCACAGTTCAATGCAATCGGTTGCGAACCAACACTTGGTCGAAAACACAGAGCGTAGGACGTCGGAAGAAAACGCAATAGGACCCTCCAATCTGGCAAAATTATTACAATTAATGACGGAAACCATGACAAGACAAAATAAAGAAATTGCGAAACAAATTAAAATTCAGAATGCAGAAATGACGAGACAAAATGCAGAAACGACGAAACAAATTGCAGAAACCACGAGACAAATGCGTGAGATTAAAGAACAAAACAAAAATATTCACTTACACCTAATTCATATTGAAGACGAGGCAAAAGAATCTCTTAGAAGTGATAGGAAACTTAATAACAGGTCACAGTCAATTGAGAACAGACATTGACAAGGTACAAGCGGACGTACAAACATTGAGTAATGACATTCAGGACGAGATCAAAACATTACGTAACAACACCCAGGGAGAAGTCAAGAAACTAGAGAAACAGATAAACGAAATTACTAGACAAGCAGCAGGTACAGCACGTGAAATTTTTGAAAACAGTGTGTTACACAAACGTATCACGAAAGCAGCGCTGAAAATATATGATAACCGCATAGTCAAAATAGAAGCGCAAACGAAGCGACAGTTTCAGAAATTGCGAACAGAGTTGTTGCAAACCATTGAAGAGCGTAGTGAACAGGATCGAACTAGCACAGAGTCTCCAACCACATCCGTATCTGTAACAGCACCGGAAAAACAAGCAATTAACGAAGATATTACACATTTGCGATTCCAATCACAGGCGGAAAGTAACATACGTGAAATCAGACAGCCTGCACAGCAACAAACACGTTTCGAAATTCTTGATGAACAAACGTCATCACAAACACATGCGGAACCACAAATGTATGTTTCAAGACAATTTGGATCGTGCAATGAAGCAGCAAGGTTAGCCAGACAAGGTACCGAACCAATACCTGACAATGGAAAGCCAGGTCGCGAAGAGTACAGTGCAATGCATTCAGCTACACGTTCACAACCACTGGAAGAAAATTATTGCGTACCACTCCAACGATACTACGCAAGGGTAGGCGAAAGTTACAGTGGACAATATCCAATGGGTCTACCACAACCGGAAAGAACGACGGGAGAAATGATCAGAAACAAAAGTGGCGAAGAATCGCGAATTTCATATCGAACTGTCACAAAGTACGACAACGATCATTTCCTCACAGTCAGAAAATTTCAACACTTTCGAGAAGGAAACTCATTACATCCACGAACTTTTTTTGATCAATTCCGAGTAGGATTACCAGAACACTGGACGCTAGCACACAAATTAGACTTTATATGTGCACACATGTCAGGAACAGTCGCAAAAACCATGCAGAATGTTGCAGCGACATGCCGATCGTACGAAGATTTCAGAGAGAAGTTTCTCTCACGATATTGGTCCAGCGAAGCACAGAACAGAGTGAAGTACGAATTATTACAGAACCCATATTTTGAAAATTCAGGAGAGAAGAGTCCCGTGAAATTTTTCGAATTAATGGCAAACAAAAATCAATGCTTAGATGTACCATACAGTGACGGAGAGTTGATTAAATTATGCGCTATGAAGCTACCATTGAAACACCAGCAATTATTAGTAGGTCGCGGAGGCAATGACGTCGAAGCATTTAAAGGTATTCTAAGGAAACTAGAGTTCATATTTTCGGAAGATGACGCAAGAAAAAGACGAAGCGCACGTGAAAACGAAAGCAAAAAACAGTGGAATCCACAAGACACAGTACGAAGAAACAACAATTACGAACCATGTGATAACTTCGCACCAAGAAACGGCAATAGATTTCAACAAAGAACCGGTTATGGATTTAGAAGAGAATATGGCAATACCTATAATTCACCCAGGATCGGCTACAACTATTACAGAGGGAATAACGACAACCGGAACGGGTACTGGAGAACCAATAGACCGACAAATTATCAACAAAGAAACCACTATCAACAAGCTGAACAAGAAAAGAGAATACAGATAAAAGAGGTGGAGGTAAGACCACCAAACACCGATAAACCTTCGAATTGACAGCTAAGCGCCCATGCCAAAGAGAATGACGCACCGACCCAGGACAATTGTAGCACCTCGAACAGAGAAGTAAAAATCTTATCACGAGAAGAGAAAAAGGAAGAAACAAATCCGCAGGGACCAGATGAAAACGAAGACAAGAAAATAATAATATTGCGTTGGGACGAAATTAATTGGGAGAACACTGATGAGGAAAGGACGAAGTAATGAGTATTGCAGAGCTATTTGAGATGGAAACCAGGGAAAAGCGAATTCAATGAGGATAATGCGCAGTCGACAGAAGTTGAAAATAAATTATGAGTGGGCACACAACCCAACGTATATAATGAAGGAAGTTATGAAGTGATAATTAGAGCATTTAGATGCGATTACGTGGAAGTAGCGACGAAGAAGAAGAAGATAGACGAGGATGAGGAAAGAGTAGAGGATGTTGAAGAAAGCGTAAATGAAGGAAGAAATAGAGAAGAGCAAATAAAAGAGAGAGAAGTAGCAGTCGAAGCTTATCCTACAGAAAGTTCGAATTCACAAGGGAAATTCCTAAAAAGACTCATGTATGATTCAGTGGAGGATTCGTTGATGCAAGAAGAAGAAGAACAGAACCAACCCTTTCAAATTCAACCAATTGTGAAGGCCATGGTAAAGCATATCCCAGTCAATATTGTAATTGATATCGGAAGTGAACTGACTGCGATCTCAGAAAATTTATTCATGCAGTGTAGTGCCAATGAGGAATTGCCAGTTCTGAAAACACGTAAGATTAAAGTAAGAGATCCTATCAGAAACAATGCTGCGGAAGTTACGAGACAAACAAGGTTAACTCTTTCGTGTCAAGGTCGAAAGATCGAAGCCAACTTCGTGATTATACCTAAACTAACTGTAGATTTGATTATAGGTGCAGATTTTTTAAATGAGAGACGAGCGATAATAGACATGGGGAAAAGTAGCGTAACATTCGGGAAAGCCACACTTCTCTTTCAGCAAAAGCTAAAATCAGAAGAAATACCAGTTATAAACAAACAATTAAGAGTGACGTGAGATACAGAGGATGAAGAATTAGAATGGTATGCACAAAAGGGGGAATTGCCTCAACTCATGTTAGAAGTCCATAAAGAAATCGACGAAAAATTGCAAGAAGTTCAAGGTATTTCGGAACACGGTAAAAGAGAATTAGAGGGTATTTTACGAGATAAAGCAGAGGTATTTTTACCTAAGACTGGCAGTATTAAACACTTTCAGTACAAGTTTGAAGATTAATTTTATTACTGGTAAATAATCAGCACAATATTTCAAGATTATGTTGCAGACAAGATCGTCAGGTGAAAGAAGAATGAAGAGAGAGGAAGGTGGGAAAAAGAAAGTAGTTTCAATAAAAACAAAAACAAAAATAACACCAATAGTACCATAGATTCAGGTGAAGGGATAAAGCGTAGATAGTCTAACAGCATAAAAGACTAAAATGCTATACACCACGACACTACACAAAGATAAAAAACGAATTTGAGGTTTCTTGTATAAGTTAAGACTCAAAATATCTTAGAATTGTAACATGGAAAGGGCGCTGAAATTTGTAAAGCTTCTTAAGAAGGTGTAAAACAATGTAGGTACTAGACATATGTTAGATGAATACAAGTAAAAACTTTTTGTAAGAACCATCGTAAAAACTCAAGCAAGGACGAGATGCAACGACCCACAAGTTGCAATGAGAGAAGTATCAAGAAAGAAAAGGACGTAATTAGCAAGACACGATTCCTACAAGGCAAAAGCGTCGAGAGAAGGGAAAGGACAGCGAGGCCAACAGAGGGTAGCTGAAGTGGGCTGTATATCTGCTGGGACAGAACACAGAACCCTGCAGAGACACGACGGGATGCCAAACACTGGAAGAGACTGGTGCAGGGACTGACAAACAAACACTGGACTTTCACCGCTCGTAAACCCCAGAGCGCCCTGAATGAACGGAGCGAGCAAAAAACCGCCCAATGAGAAGACCGCTTGGGCAAGCCGCCACTGGCCAAAAAAAAAAAAAAAGTGTAAAATCACACTACCGCTATTAAACAGCATGCTAATGCACGAAACTGAAGAAAACGTCCACAAAGAAGAAATGACATGTCCAAACCATTTATCACACTGTTACTAGGAGGAGAACTTCAAAGCGACTAGTTATCAATAAATATTTCCATATCCTGCCCAGAGAAGAACCGAGAATCAAGTAAGAAGCAGAGAAAAAGCAGGAAGAACAGAAGTTGAAGATTCGAAAGATTGAGACCGAGGAAGAAGATGGGTGTAGAATAGACGACATACCTTCCCAAATCCCTATCCTATTGTAAACTAGTCGTCTGTGAAGTATTACAACGAAAAACGACCGCTTTCAGCGACACATAACGATGACTTTCACACATACAAAGGCAGTAAACCACGAGATTCTGCACTCACAGCACCATTCCATTATGGGACCTCCACAACAGAAACACACACTTGCAAAGCCAACAAGGAACGATGAACGAAGCTGTACATCAAATACTTGCCCACATCCATCTCACTCAAGTCCACCATCTTCATGCCAAAACATTCGCCAACCTCACGCTTAAACATTCATAGGATTATGTGAATGTGTGAAATCAAACTATGTGATGTAGGAATTGTGCAAAAGAAACGTGTGAAAAACTAAATAAGTTAAGCACACCAGACAGCTAATAAACTACAAAATAACAGTCATTGACTATGGACTTAAGTAAAAAATAGACTGTCGATAAAAATAAGTCATTAGTTCTGAAATGGACAGTATATAAAGAACAAAAGTACGGCATAATGAACACTAAAACTGTATGCCACTTATTTTCTCCTCATAAAAATAAAAGAATAAATATATTTTACTTATTTTCTCCTTATAAACACAAAGAATACAAAATTATCTTGTTGGATGTTTTCCCTTTTTTTTTAACATTTGTACCATTTGTTAGGATAATATCTCAATACTTGTGTATGTATATTCCTTTGTCAAAGCAATTCTTGGAAATAATTCTTATTTTTTAGTGTAACAATGTTGAAATGAGTGTCTAGAAACAAAAATATTTTACTTGTACATGATATTTAGAAAATGTGTTAGGAATAGATTTTACTTAATTACTACATTTATATAAAATAATATATTTCTAAGAAAATCGATGTGAAAGACTCCTCACTTTCAATAACAAACTACTTAAAAAACAAACTTCACACTTAAATAAAGAAAGAAAATAATTAAAAATTAATAATAGCATAAAAATATTCTTCTCTTGAAATTTCTTAGAATAATTTGGAAGAATATAAAAATATAAATTAGTAATACAAACTAGCACAGAATCAGAATAACGTGGCTGAACAGTAGGCAACAAAATTTAGATAAAGAAATAATTTTTGACTAACTTAGACAACGATTCAATCAATGCCTAAATTCAGTGCAAAAATTAAGTTCAAAGGGTGGTGATATGTAAGGTGTCAGGCAAATACAACACCTACCATGAAAACCCTGACATGATAAGCAAATCCAGTAGTATGTCACATAGCTCCGAATAAATCGTGACATTAAATTAACCAAAGTAAAACGAGTAACGAGTGAGCAAATGGAATACCACAGACTAACACAAGAATGCCTAAATGCATGTCATACCTTCTCACCGTGGGACAGACGCAGTTCAGAGGGGAGAAACGAGAACAGAAGCCGAGAGCAGAACCATGTTAAGCTGGAAGGCCCTACGATAAGGGACGGACAGACACCCACGTCGCCAGCTAACCGCTAGGACCACACCACCCGCAAGTTTTAGCGTGAGACTTTTTCGCGTCTCTGTTACGTCAAGACCACCTCCCAGCCAATGTTAAAAGCTAGAGCCCTCCAGAAGAACAGTATAAATCTTACGATAACACAAAAAGGGCTACACCACCCGCAAGTTTAGCGTGAGACTTTTTCGCGTCTCTGTTACGTTGCAAAGTTTAAAAACATTGCCCCACCACGAAAAGTATAACGTTTCTCATTTGATGGACAGAATTTTTGTAGGCGGAGCTTAAGATTAACATTGATACCCTGATTGGTCAGATGAAAACACAGCCAGATAGTTTTTTTTTAACCAACTTCGGTAAATTGTAGTAAGGAGAAGTTAGAAGGAGAGTTCCTTCCGAGACGGCGAGGTGAGCGGAACTGTGCTGCCAGCCGCCCCCTGACGAACACCGACAAGGTAATGAACGCACGTGATGCCGCATAACAGCGCATAAAGCTTCACTCAGAACTGCAGAATTCTCATCTGTTACATCCCATTTTTGCGGAATACTAGTGTCGATCGTCAATTAAAGCTCATGGTGTTCTCATTTGCCACTTGAAGTAAAAACCTGAAACGCGATGATTTTTCTGTTATATAGTTATTGAGAAGCCACATCAGCCACTGTATTTTACAACAAGTTAGATAAGTAATTAAAGATAATTGAGGGTCACTGTAGACCATTTTGATAGTTTTCACTCTTGTGAAACATAATTTAAACCTAGATTATAGATGTGATTAGGCATAGGTCATCCTTCGATCCATTGTAGAACTTGGAAACCCATTCACGGAATATTCGTTCACATTTTTGTTGAACGCAGTTGGTCTTTACCATCCTGTATTAAAACATTCCTTTTATCAATAGTGCAATTTATAAACGATGTTTTGTGAGTAGAATAAAATTTCCAAACTGCTTTTTCGACGTTATTTTACCAGCTAACTAAAAATAGGAAAACCTTGAACCCCTTCCACTAAATTTAGTTAGTATTAAGATTCTTTTACAGGGAGTGCAGTGGAGCTGACGCTGAAATCATTAAGTATTTGGTTATATCATCGCAAGTCTCACTGACCTCTTCTGAATTCTACATGTCATATGTGGTCTGGCGTCTCCTTACCAGCAACAGGTCCCGGGTTAAAACTAGTCAATTCCCTAAAAAACACGCTCAGAGCGTCGTTGCGCGAAAGTTGTAGGGAGACACGATATAGAACAAACAGACACCACGCAGAATGTTTAGAACAGAGTTATTGCATTTAGTTTGGTTTCTTGTCCCACTCAGCTTTGTATCTGCATAGCACTGAAGATAGTTCATGAAAGTCAAATCTCGACGGTGTGCGCTCTTTGTCTTGGTTTCACTCGCTCACAATACCTGCTGTAGGCGACAGTAGTGTCCTCATTACCTCATTACCCTCTGGATTCAGTAGTGCTCGCTTCGGTCCATGTTTTTGTTTTTTTTAGCAGTATTAGCTGTACAATAACAGTGGTGGATAGGTTTACTGATGAAGAGCCGGTTGTTACGTACCTCGTTAAGGGTTCATAGAATGTAATGGAAGATGGACGCTACGATGCTCTGCTGATGTTTCCGCACCAACGGCGACCACATCACAGTAGTTCTGCGTCTGCACATAGGCACCAACGAGAAACTGAATTCTTATATGTTAGAATGGAAGATACTGCCTGTGCATGGTATGTTAGAACAGTCGACATGGTACAGAGTGTGTGTTAGACGTGGTTGGTGGCAATCCTGCCTCCAGTAGTCAGCGCGTTGCATGAGCTCTGAACACTAGCCAATCAACTGTTTTAATAGTCTTACGTTAATAACAATTACACTCGTAATTCCCGCACAAGGTGCAATCAGTGCAGTCCCGTTTCTAGTGGCATTTGCAAATAGGTGCCTGTAACAATATACTGAAGAACCCAATTTTCCTGCTTTCATGTTGTTTACTGACGAGGTCATTTTTACAAGGGAGGGCAACACTAGTAATAATCTTGAATAGGATGACAATCCACATGCAATGGCTGCCGAACCTATCAACAAATGTGTGCTGTGAATGTATCAGATGGTATTGTCATTGATTTTGTTATTGAAACTTACCTACTTCCTGATATACTGGAACGAGCCGTGTACAAAACATATCTTCATGTTCCCCAACATTTTTTATAAGATGTATTCTGAGGATTATGTGGCTTCAACATGAGTGTGTCGGCACAAATTACACTCGATGTTAGGAACCACATTGGCATATAGTTTGGATGACAATCGATTGGTCGCTGTGGTCGTGATCAATGGCCAGCCTGATCATCCTAAATGACACCAGTGGACCTCTTCTCCTAGGGACATATGAAGGGTCTACTTTAACACATTCCGGCCGATATTGTCACAAACATTGTTGCTAGGAAATTCGAAGCCACAGAAACCACACAAATAGTGCACCGAACTGCTGGAATTCTTGAGTGTGTGAGACAGTTAATGGTGCCTCGCTGTGCACCCTAACATGATCATAGTGGTCCATATTTTGAACAATACCTCCAAGGGAACATCTCTCCATTTGTTACAAGCTGCACTGTATGCTGCACAACAGATTGAACACATTATAATAAATGTGTACTTGTTTAGTCAAGGGCAGTTGTGTGTGCTATACGTTTCGATTATTGAACTGTTGTGAAGGTACTTTCACAAAAACAAGGAACCTGCGGTAAGAAACCGAATAAATCGTAATTTTTCAAAGTACTTTTGTGAAGAACAAAACAACAGTCTTAAAAAATGTTTTAAATTTACAATTAAAACGGCCTTGACCGCATTAGAACGAGTACTGAATAACATCAACCGCTTTTCATCTTCAGACCATAAGCGTCATGGTGGCACGTGGTGGTGGGGGAACGAGCAGGTATCTTGGATAGACGAAAGTCAGCTGCAGCAGGGGTTCTTGCATCCACGATACCTGTTCCATCAGCAGCATTTGGCGTTTGAGAATCCACTATAACTGCTCCGTCAGCAGCAGTTGGCGTTCGTGCGTCCACGATACCTGCTCCGTAGGCTTCAGCTGGCGTTAGTGAATCCACGGTACCTGCTCCGTTCACCAGTGGCACCTGTCATAGTGATGCTTATGGTCTGAAGATGATCGACATGTAAAGAAAAATTGGTTGCAATTTTAAATAAATATTTTATTCCATTTAAGTCTGTTTTAATTTTAAATTAGAATAAATCGTTATTGCATTAATATTCTGTAGACTGCAGCTTCGTATCAAAGTACTCAGAGGCTATCCTGAGTGACCTCTGAAAGTTTGTCGCTGGAGTTCTGATTCATCCTGCACACAAGCTTGTTCAGTGCTCACATAAAAATAAATTAAATGAAATGCGTTCACTAGAGTGATAGTTTTATTTCTAAGCGCAACTTCCAGCAAATAACTGCGTGTCACAGTGGAACTTCGAGGCAGGTGTTGGTACTGACGAAGACGTCGACGGTTAGGCACTAAATGAGCTGATTTTCAGTTGGTTAGGTCTTGCAGGATACCGTGTGCAAGTGCATTTTCACTCCACGAAATAGTCTTAGAAAGAGTGATTCAACAAAGATAGGGAGTAGATTGATGATAGATGCTGGAAACGTCAGTGACCTATAATCTTGGCTAAACTTATGTTAAATCCTCCTTTTATTGTTCTGTTGCGTTATGAGAAAGTTCCTGGTCACAACAGTATATACAGCAAAAGTCAATAAGATCACGTTGTTATTCACTTACTGGTATGGGTGAAATTACGTTGAAGGTGTAATGTTTCAAATTATTAAACGTGGGATCATAGTATCATGGGAAGTCACAGGTTTGAGTTTAATGTGGCGACTGGCTTTCAACTTAAACTATGCCCTTCCACATGGCCCGATGAAACAGTTGATTTGACAAGACATAAAACTTCATAGTACACTGCATAATCATTTCAGTAACATTTTACTAATTTTTAAAATACAAATTTGTACCAAATATGACCCTGGTTTCATTGTCTCTTTGAGTGGTTGATTTATTTATTTATTTATTTTTCTTACAGCAGAACTGAGACGAAAGAAGAAACGTGTCGCTCTCGTTACACCACCGTGTGAGATCCAAATGTTATACTACTATGAATTCTTACGAAGTATTCACGTGCCCAGTGCGTGAGGGGTAGCTGCAGAGGCTGTGATGCAGGTACGACGGTTTGGCAGCCTGAAGGTGGCGGCAGTCACAGAGGGAAGGACAGCGCCGGCGAGTCAGTTGTGAATGGCAAGCGGCCGTGCTCAGTAATGTGGGCGCGAAGTTGACAGAAACTGAGGATCGTAAACATTGTGTCAAAGGTGCAAGATAGAGTGAATATGAGACAAACTACCGTGTTGATTTCGTTGTGTGACGAGGTGTGTAATACACGGCTTAACAAGTCGCTGGTTTTGAGCGTGAGCACTCGCGCTTACTCACGGTATTACTCGCAAGTAGAGCAGTTGTGGCGAGATGGGGAGCGAGGGAAGAAATTGCAGAAAATTTAGGTTTGCCATGGAATTTACTAATTCGTGTGTCTACAGAGGGAGCACGAGGTATGTTGGACAATAAACCAGTATTCGTAGCGTAAAATGAAAAAGCTTCCAGTACCCAATCCTCGCTGATCCAGATTCAAATAACTACTCTGCAACGCGACAGGTAATTTAAAGACAGTCTAGATTTCTCCAAGCACTTCACGCAGGATCGATTTCCTCGTTTAGACAAATCTCCACACGATATCCCACCCTGTTCCCTTTGACGATGAAGAAGCTACAGTACGTAAACGTTGCCATCAGGCCTGTGCTCACTGCTCACGAAGCACGCTGGCCGAGCGGAGTGGCCGCGCGGTTAGAGGCGCCACGTCACTTTTCGCGCAGTCCCTCCTGCCAGAGGCTTGAGTCCTCCCTCGGGCATGGGTGTGTGTGTTGTCCTTAGCGTAAGTTAGTTTAAGTACATGTAAGTCTAGGGACCGATGACCTTAGCAGTCCATTAGGAATTCACACACATCTTAACATTTGAAGCACGCTGGCTGTGAAGTCCTGTTGTAATGTACTGGGTTGGTATGATCAGTATTAGTTCCATTCACTAACATTTGACTTCGCGAACCTAAGTGATTAATGTTAACTCATATGGGCGGCTGTTGGAGAATTTCCTGCCTCTGCAGGCGGAAGAATAGGCAATGAGGATGCAGAAGGCAATGAGGATGCAGAAGGCAATGGAAACCACTGCATTAAAGACACACAGAGCGTATCCACAGGACATGTGGCCCGTAACTGAAAAAGTGTCATGATGATCTCTCCATTGGCAAATGATTCTAGAATAGTCCCCCATTCGGATCTCCGGGAGGGGAATGCCAATGGGGAGGTGATCACGAGAAAAAGATTGAATAATAAACGAAAGGATAACGTTCTCCGAGTCGGAGAGTGGAATGTCAGAGGCTTGAATGTTGTAGGGAAGCTAGAAAATCGTAAAAAGGGAATTGAAAAAGCTCAATCAAGATACAATGGGAGTCAGTGAAGTGAAATGGAAAGAAGACAAATATGTCTAGTCAGATGAGTATAGAATAATATCAGGTGCAGCAAAAAATGGAATAACGGGAGTGGGATTCGTTATGAATTGGAAGGTAATGCAGAGAGTGTGTTACTGTAAACAGTTCAGTGACAGGGTTGTTCTTATAAAAATCGACAGAAAACCAACATCGACAACGATAGTTCATGTATCCATGTCGACGTAGCAGTTTGAAGATGAAGAGATAGACAAAGTTTATGAAAATATCGGAAACGTAATTAAGTACGTAAAGGGAGATGAAAACGTAATTGTAGGGGAAGGAATAGAAGAAAATGTTACAGGAGAATATGGGCTTAGGACAAGGAATGAGAGAGAGGAAGACTAATTGAGTTCTGTAATAAATTTCAACTAGTAATAGCTAATACTACGTTCAACAATCACAAAAGGAGGAGGTTGTTGTTGTTGTTGTTGTGGTCTTCAGTCCTGAGACTGGTTTGATGCAGCTCTCCATGCTACTCTATCCTGTGCAAGCTTCTTCATCTCCCAGTACCTACTGCAACCTACATCCTTCTGAATCTGCTTAGTGTATTCACCTCTTGGTCTCCCTCTACGATTTTTACCCTCCACGCTGCCCTCCAATGCTAAATTTGTGATCCCTTGATGCCTCAAAACATGTCCTACCAACCGATCCCTTCTTCGAGTCAAGTTGTGCCACAAACTTCTCTTCTCCCCAATCCTATTCAATACCTCCTCATTAGTTACGTGATCTACCCACCTTATCTTCAGCATTCTTCTGTAGCACCACATTTCGAAAGCTTCTATTCTCTTCTTGTCCAAACTGGTTATCGTCCATGTTTCACTTCCATACTCCATACAAATACTTTCAGAAACGACTTCCTGACACTTAAATCTATACTCGATGTTAACAAATTTCTCTTCTTCAGAAACGATTTCCTTGCCATTGCCAGTCTACATTTTATATCCTCCCTACTTCGACCATCACCAGTTATTTAACTCCCTAAATAGAAAAACTCCTTTACTACTTTAAGTGTCTCATTTCCTAATCTAATCCCCTCAGCATCACCCGACTTAATTCGACTACATTCCATTATCTTCGTTTTGCTTTTGTTGATGTTCATCTTATATCCTCCTTTCAAGACACTGTCCATTCCATTCAACTGCTCTTCCAAGTCCTTTGCTGTCTCTGACAGAATTACAATGTCATCGGCGAACCTCAAAGTTTTTACTTCTTCTCCATGAATTTTAATACCTACTCCGAATTTTTCTTTTGTTTCCTTTACTGCTTGCTCAATATACAGATTGAATAACATCAGGGAGAGGCTACAACCCTGTCTCACTCCCTTCCCAACCACTGCTTCCCTTTCATGCCTCTCGACTCTTATAACTGCCATCTGGTTTCTGTACAAATTGTAAATAGCCTTTCGCTCCTTCTATTTTACTCCTGCCACCTTCAGAATTTGAAAGAGAGTATTCCAGTTAACGTTGTCAAAAGCTTTCTCCAAGTCTACAAATGCTAGAAACGTAGATTTGCCTTTTCTTAATCTTTCTTCTAAGATAAGTCGTAGGGTTAGTACTGCCTCACGTGTTACAACATTTCTACGGAATTCAAACTGATCTTCACCGAGGTCAGCTTCTACCAGTTTTTCCATTCGTCTGTAAAGAATTCGCGTTAGTATTTTGCAGCTGTGACCTATTGAACTGATAGTTCGGTAATTTTCACATCTGTCAACACCTGCTTTCTTTGGGATTGGAATTATTATATTCTTCTTGAAGTCTGTGGGTATTTCGCCTGTCTCATACATCTTGCTCACCAGATGGTAGAGTTTTGCCATGTCTGGCTCTCCCAAGGCCATCAGTAGTTCTAATGGAATGTTGTCTACTCCCGGGGCATTGTTTCGACTCAGGTCTTTCAGTGCTCTGTCAAACTCTTCACGCAGTATCTTATCTCCCACTTCATCTTCATCTACATCCTCTTCCATTTCCATAATATTGTCCTCAAGTACATCGGCCTTGTATAAACCCTCTATATACTCCTTCCACCTTTCTGCCTTCCCTTCTTGCTTAGAACTGGGTTGCCATCTGAGCTCTTGATATTCATACAAGTGGTTCTCTTCTCTCCAAAGGTCTCTTTAATTTTCCTGTAGGCTGTATCTATCTTACCCCTAGTGAGACAAGCCTCTACATCCTTACATTTGTCCTCTAGCCATTCCTGCTTAGCCATTTTGCACTTCCTGTCGATTTCATATTTCAGACGTTTGTATTCCTTTTTGCCTGCTTCATTTACTGCATTCTTTTATTTTCTCCTTTCATCAATTAAATTCAATATTTCTTCTGTTACCCAAGGATTTCTATTAGCCCTCGTCTTTTTACCTACTTGATCCTCTGCTGCCTTCACTACTTCATCCCTCAGAGCTACCCATTCTTCTTCTACTGTATTTCTTTCCCCCATTCCTGTCAATTGTTCCCTTATGCTCTCCCTGAAACTCTCTAAAACCTCTGGTTCTTTCAGTTTATCCAGGTCCCATCTCCTTAAATTCCCACCTTTTTGCAGTATCTTCAGTTTCAATCTGCAGTTCATAACCAATAGATTGTGGTCAGAATCCACATCTGCCCCTGGAAATGTCTTACAATTTAAAACCTGGTTCCTAAATCTCTGTCTTACCATTATATAATCTATCTGATACCTTTTAGTATCTCCAGGATTCTTCCATGTATACAACCTTCTTTTATGATTCTTGAACCAAGTGTTAGCTATGATTAAGTTATGCTCTGTGCAAAATTCTACAAGGCGGCTTCCTCTTTCATTTCTTTCCCCCAATCCATATTCACCTACTATGTTTCCTTCTCTCCCTTTTCCTACTGACGAATTCCAGTCACCCATGACTATTAAATTTTCGTCTCCCTTCACTACCTGAATAATTTCTTTTATCTCGTCATACATTTCATCAATTTCTTCATCATCTGCAGAGCTAGTTGGCATATAAACTTGTACTACTGTAGTAGGCATGGGCTTTGTGTCTATCTTGGCCACAATAATGCGTTCACTATGCTGTTTGTAGTAGCTAACCCGCACTCCTATTTTTTTATTCATTATTAAACCTACTCCTGCTTTACCCCTATTTGATTTTGTATTTATAACCCTGTAATCACCTGACCAAAAGTCTTGTTCCTCCTGCCACCGAACTTCACTAATTCCCACTATATCTAACTTTAAGCTATCCATTTGCCTTTTTAAATTTTCTAACCTACCTGCCCGATTAAGGGATCTGACATTCCACGCTCCGATCCGTAGAATGCCAGTTTTCTTTCTCCTGATAACGACGTCCTCTTGAGTAGTCCCCGCGCGGAGATCCGAATGGGGGACTATTTTACCTCCGGAATATTTTACCCAAGAAGAAGCCATCATCATTTAATCATACAGTAAAGCTGCATGTCCTCGGGAAAAATTACGGCTCTAGTTCCCCTTGCTTTCAGCTGTTCGCAGTATCAGCACAGCAAGGCCATTTTGGTTAATGTTACAAGGCCAGATCAGTCAATCATCCAGACTGTTGCCCCTGCAACTACTGAAAAGGCTGCTGCCCCTTTTCAGGAACCACATGTTTGTCTGGCCTCTCAACAGATACCCCTCCGTTGTGGTTGCACCTATGGTACGGCCATCTGTATCGCTGAGGCACGCAAGCCTCCCCACCAACTGCAAGGTCCATGGTACATGGGGGAAGGAGGAGGAGGTATACTTAGATAAGACCGGATGATACGGGAAGATTTCAGTTACATTACATCATGGTCAGACAGAGATTTGGTAATCAGATACTGGATTGTAAGGATAGCCAGAAGCAGATATAGACTCAGTTCACAATACAGTATTAATGAAGAGTAGCTGAAGTCCAAGAGATTAATGAGGATGAACCAATATGCAAAGAAGTGGGTTACAGAAGTATTAAGGGATGATGAGACATGGCTGAAGTTCTCCAAGGCTATAAATAAGGTAGTAAGGAATAGCTCAGTAGGCAATACAGTTGAAGAGGAATGAACGTCTAATGAACGTCTCTAAAAAGGGCAATCACGAAAGTGGAAAGGAGAAACATAGGTACAAAGAAGGTAACTGCGAAGAAATCATGGATAACAGAAGAAATACTTCAGTTGATCGAAGAAAAGGAGGAAGTACAAAAATGTTTCGGGAAATTCAGGAATATAGAAATACAAGTCACTGAGGAATGAAATAAATAGGAAGCGCAGGGAAGCTAAGATGAAATGGCTGCATGAAAAATGCGGAGAAGTCGAAAAAGAAATGACTGTCGGGAGAACTGACTCAGTGTACAGCAGAGTCAAAACAAACTTCTGTGTCATTAAAAGCAATGGTGCTAACATTAAGAATGAACGGAAATCTAAGGCTAAATGCAGAGCAGAGAGTACCTTGAAGGCTTTGATGAGGGGAAAGATTTGTCTGACGTGATAGAAGAAGAAACAGGAGTCGATCTAGAAGAGATAGGGGATCCAGTATTAGAACCAGAATTTAAAAGACCCTTGGAGTACTTATGATCAAATAAAGCAGACGGGATGGATAACATTCCATCACAATTTCTATAACCATTCGGAGAATTCACGTTGGCGACATAGCATCTGATTTTTGGAAAAATATCATTCACAGAATTCCGAAGACGGGGAGAGCTAAGTGCGAGAATTATCACACAATCAGCTTAACAGCTCATACTTCCAAGTTACTGATAAGATTAACAGACAGAAGAATGGAAAATGAAATTGAAAGTGTGTTAGATGACGATCAGGTTGGTTTTAGAAAAGGTATGGGCTCCATAGAGGCAGTTCTGGCATCAGTTGATAACAAACGCAAGACTAAAGATAAATCAAGACATGTTCATAGGATTTGTCGACCCGGAAAAAGCATTCGACAATGGAAAATGGTGCAAGATTTTCGGAATTCTGAGAAAAATAGGGGTAAGCTGTAGGGAGAGAAGCGTAATATACAATGTGCACAAGAACCAGGAGGGAATAGAGGACGTCCAAGAACGAAGAGCTCGGATTAAAAAGGATGTAAGACAATCATGTAGTCTTTCACCCCAACTGTTCAATCTGTACATGGAAAAACCAATGATGGAAATAAAAGGTTGCTTCAAGAGTGGAATTACAATTCAAAGTGAAAGGATACCAATCATACTATTTGCGCAAGACATTGCTATCCTGAATGAAAGTGAAGAAGGTTTACATGATATGTGAATAGACTGAATATGGATTGAGAGTTAATGAAATAAAGAGAAGGTAATGAGAAGTAGCAGAAATGAGATCAGTGAGAGACTTAACATCAGGATTGATGGTCACGAAGTAAATGAAGTTTAATAATTCTACTACCTAGGCAGCAAAATAGCTAATGACGGACGGAGCAAGAAGGACATCCAAAGCAGACTAGCAATGGCAAAAGGGCATTCCTCGCCAAGAGAAGTTTACTAGTATGAAACACAGGACTTAATTTTAGGGGGAAATTTATGAGAACATATGTCTGGAGCACAGCATGGACTGTCGGAAAACCGGAACCGAAGAGAATCGAAGCATTTGAGACGTAGTGCTAGAAATGTAGTGCTACACGAGAACGTTGAAAATTAGGTTGAATGATAAGGTAAGGAATGAATCGGTTCTGCTCAAAGGAATATGTTGAAAACACTGACAACTAGAAGGGCATGATAACAGGACATCTGTTATGACATCAGGAAACGACTTCCGTGGTAAGAGAGGGGGCTGTAGAAGGCAAAAACCGTAGAGGAAAACTGAGCTTGGAATACATCCAATAAATAATTGACGGCGTAGTTGCTACTCTGAGATGAAGAAGTAGACTCAGGAGAGGAATTCGTGGTGGGTCTCTCAAACCAGCCAGAAGACTGATGACCCCCACAAAAAAGAGTGGTGTGCGGCTAAATGTGACGTGTAGAGCGAGATTACACATGTTTCCTGAGCAGTGTGCTAGACTCAGATGTGTGGTGAACATGGAAGCACACTGGAAGTCAACCATCTTCGAAGTGGGAATGTATATAGTAACGAAACGCATCAGACACAGCACATCAGTGATACGACGTATATAACTCACGAACGTCGTGTCACATACTTAGAGCTGTACGGGGCGATAGACCGTCGATTTTCTGGTACACCAGATCCAGTTGAAATTATTCATTGCTAATTAGAGTAGGGCCAATTCAAGGTAAAGAAAGAACACAAAGATAACAGAACAGCCACTCCAGTGTGAAATACAAAGAAAAGGGAAAGGCAAATACACGCCTTGTCGTGTCACACTGCAGAAAGCACGTTATAAATTACGTGGACGTTGGTAAACCACTTGTCTTTGTTTAATGAGTCTCATCATACTGAATTTTCGACGTTTTTCGCTATTCAAACTGTTTTCACATCGTAACAGTGTTCACTTTGAGAACCTTATCTCTTAGGAACCATATGCTTTGTGTCATTGCAGCTGGGCTACAACGACCACATTGACTAAATATAGTATTTCTTAGAAGAGTAGGCGAGGAACTTATTAGTGCAAGGAGTTTTCATTAATCATGGTTGCAGAATTCATGAATTTTAGAAATAGCAACAGGTAATGCAGAAACCGCTGTACGCACGGGGCGCCGAGGCTCCATGCGGTACAGCGGAATCTGACGGGTTGCCTACACAGTGGGCGTACACAGGGCCCTTTGGGGACGCAGAAGGCGTCACCGTTTTCAAACTACTTTCCTCCAGCGGTCACGTGGCTGGATGTACAGTTTTCCTCACTATCCTACCACCTGCCGAGTACTTATGGGGTTCCACGGCCAGAAAACAGCACATCGAAATTGGAAGTCAACGGATGTTCAAGCCGGCGGGTCCGAAGTCGTGCCAACTGGTATAACAAGCAAGTGCCGGCCTACCATATTCGTTGCTTAGGGGAACTGACTTAAAAATTTAGGACAGTACCGTATGGTAGTCAAACTTGGACTTTGGAAAAACCGAAAAACAATGGAATCGAACGATTTGAGATGTAAATTCTACAGAAGAATGTTTAAAATTAGATAGACTGATGAGGTAAGGAATGAGGGAGAAAGACGGCGAGGAAAGGAATATATGGAAATACTGACAAGAAGAATAACAGGATAAAAGGACGTCTCTAACTGTAAGAAATCACTCTCTTTGTGTCAACGGCTTCCTGAAAGAGTGCTGTGAGAACTCCTCCTAAAAGGCAGAGGAATCACCAGTCATCAACGGCATGAGGAGGCAAAAGAAAATATTAACCATTGCATTAAAGACAGGTATGGACAGTAACTAGGAAAGTGTGATCATTTTCTCTCCATTGCCAAGCGATTCCGGATTAGTTCCTCATTTGGTTCTCCGGGAGGGGACTGTCAAGGGGGAAGTGACCAAGAGAAAAATATGGGGATAACGTTCTACTATTTGGAGTAAAGAACATCAGAGGTTTGAACGTAGTAGGAAAGCTAGAAAATCTGAATAGTAAAGTCGTAGTTTAGAAGTAGTAGGCGCCTGTAAAGATAAATGGAAAGAAAATAAGAATTTCTGGTCACATGAATATAAGGAAATTAACAGTAACAGAAAATTGTATAACGGGAGTAGGATTAGTTATGAATATTAAAGGAGAGCAGAGAGTGAGCTACTCTGAACAGATCAGTAATATATCGTTTTCATCAGATTCGACAGAAAACCTACGCAGACACTGATAGCCGAGGTATATATGCCGACGCTTTAAACAGCATATGAAGAGATTGGGAAGTTCAGTACGTAAAGGGAAATTAACCTCTAAAAGCCATGCGGGGTTGTAACGTGGTTGTAGGCGAAGGGATTCTAGCTAAGATGACATACGTAAATTGATCGATGAAAGAAAAATTATAAAATCGTTCACAGAAAGTCAAGAGTACAGCAATATAAATCCGTATGGAATAATGTAAACAGCAAGTATAGGGCATCCAAGACGAAATGGTTGCAGGAGAAAAAAAATGGTAGTTTATAGGGCTGCTTCAGCGTAAAGAAAAGCCAAAACAAACGTCGGTGAAACTAAGCAATATTCGTAACATTAAGAGTGCAATGGGAATTACACTGTAAAAAGCAGAAGAGAGACCGGATAGCTGAAAAGAGTACATTGCAATCCTCCGTAAAGGGGAAGACTTGTCTGATGACGTGTTAGAAGAAGAAACTGGAGACAATATGGACCCTGTAAATGAGTCAGAATTTCAAGGACCTATGGAGGGCTTGAAATGAAATAAGGCAGAAGGAACTGACAAAAGTCCATTAAAATTTCTAAAATCATTGGGAGAAGTGGTTGATGTGTAGAATCTATGAGATTGGGGACGAAGCATCGGACTTTGTGAAAAGTATCAGCCACACAATTCCGAAAATACAAAGGGCAGATAAGTACGAAAATATCGCACAGTTAGATGAACAGTTCATGTATTTAAGCTGCTGCTAAGGATAATACACAGGAGAATGGAACGGAAATTTGAACATTTATTACATGGAGGCAAAATCGGGACACTTTTATAGGATTTGTCGACCGTGGAAAGCATTAGACACTGTAAAGAGGAGGAAAACGTTATAAATTCTGGGAAAAATAGGAATAAGCTATAGGGTAAGACGGGTAATATGTGAAATGTACAATAACGAGACAATAAGTTCGGATACAAAGAACGAAGTCCTCAAATTAAAAAGGGTGTAAGACAGGGATGTAGTGTCTCGTGATGACTGGGTGTTGTGTGATGTCCTTAAGTTAGTTAGGTTTAAGTAGTTCTAAGTTCTAGGGGACTGATGACCTTAGATGTTAAGTCCCATAGTGGTCAGAGCCATTTGAACCATTTGAACCAGGGATGTAGTCTTTACCCCATACCATTCAAACTATACATCGAAGAATGTGGGAAATCAAAGGACGGTTCAAGAGTGGGATTCAAATTCAGGGTGAAAGGATATCAATGATAAGATTCGCTTATGACGTGGCTAACTTCAGTGAGGTTGAAGAAGAATTAGAGGATGCGTTGTATGGAACGAACAGTCTAATGAGCACAGAATATGGATTGAGAGTGAACCGAAAGCAGACGGAGGTACTGAGAAGTTGCAGGAATGACCACAACTTGAAACTTAACATTAGAATTGGGGATCACGAAGTTAAGGAATTCTGCTACCTAGGAAGCAAAATAACCCATCAATTTATAGACAAGGAACGTTCAATCCCATCCATGTCACAAGTTTAATGCCATGGTATAAAGCATTTAATCTGATGGTGTGGCTTCTAAGCTACGAAACCGATCTTTAAATAAATAATTTACAAGAAAAGCCAAGCGATTACTATTCGATATATCTGTTTATGGTTGCAGTTGTCCCTCACAAAAGATAGTATCTATATGTTAAGCCTTAAAAGCGATGTGATTGCATTACCCTTGTGCACTTTGTGTTACACGATGAATTAAGTGGCCAATCTCCTTATTTCTCTACGATTAAGGACCTCTCGATTTTGAGAGGGATGCTGCTATCGATATTTCACGGCATGCTTATATTTTAAAGGTATGACTTCTCTTGGCCAGGAATGCCCTTTTTGGCAATGTTAGTCTGCTTCTTACGTCCATCTTGTTCCATCCATCATGTGTTATTTTGCTGTGTAGGTAGCAGAATTTCTTAACTTCATGTACATTGTTGTTACCAAGCCTGATGTTAAGTTTCTTGCTATTATCATTTCTGCTGCTTCTCATTACTTTCATCTTTCTTCGATATACTCTCAATCGACAGTCTCTACTCATTAAACTGTTAGTACGATTCAATAAATCCTGCAGTTCTTCTTCACTTGTGTACACTGGAACTACTGACGTTGGTTTTGGTTTGATGTTAATTCAGATAAGAACAATCCAATGACTCAAACGTTCGAAGTAACTGACTCTTTGCTCTACCTTCCTACTTACAACGAATCCTGCTGTAGCAACTGTCTTACATTCATATGAAAAAAAAAAAACACTTCTTTCCATTTCATTTTATTGCCTTTAATGTTGTCTGAAGAAGGAAGCAATATTAGAGTTTATCGGCTAAACACCAACTACTGGAGCGCACGATTCGGTTGGTAAGTTTTGCGGAAGAAAATACATGTTCTTTTCAAAGAACTCATTCTGGCATTAGCCTTAAGATATGTGTGAAAACCATGACATAAACCTAAATTGCCCACGCTACTAATCACCGCTGTAATTTTAATAGAAAGGGATCTTTACTTAATAACATCGTTCTTGGTCAGCACTCCAATTCAGAAGGTCACTTCGGCAAGGTTGTGTAAACGTCGTTGAAAGAACAGATTCAATATGTAGGAAAGTCAATAAAGCTTGCAGTGAAATTAAAACTGCAGATGTCAACATTCGGACTGCAAGAGCATTTACACTGTTAAAAGCAGAGGAGAGAGCGGATAGATTGAAGTACTCCAGTACTAAAGTCAGATTTTGACAGAAATTTGGCAGACTTGCGAACGAACGTGGCAGAAGAAATGGATATGATTCATTCGGATTTTGTAACATAACTATGTAGAGTCCGTGAGAACGTAACATCGAACTTTCCGAGAAATATCATTTACACCATCACGAAGATGTCAAGGTCTGATAGATGTGAGAAATATCATGCAATCAACTTAAATCGTCATGCATCCAACCGGCTGATAAGAATTATCTACAGACGATGTGACTGAAAACTGCTGATCCGTTACGTGATTCTAAGTCTGAAATTGGAGACAAAACTAGGGAAATGTCAGGACACCTTCATAGTGTGTGTCGCTCTACAAAAGCCATCGACTAAGTAACATTGTAAAAGCTGATTCAGAAAGGTAGGTATAAGCTACAAGGATATGTAGTTAATATACAATACATACACTAACGAAAATATAAAAGTAATAATGGTAATCCAAGAGAGCAGTGCTCCGATTGAAAGGAGTGTTACAGTCATTCTCCTCTGTTTTTCAGCCTGTGCATCGACAAGCCAATGACTAAAGCTAAGAAAAAGTTGCAGCAGTGGGACTAACATTCAGTACGAACGGATGTTAGTGACAATATTCACTTATGATAATGCGTTTTTCAGATTAGGAAAAGTTACGGGCTTCGTTGAAAGTAATGAAGAGTCTGATCATGTGGTAATATGCATTGAGACTAAACGAAAGTAATTTATTAATGTCGTGTGACGAGGGCCTCCCGTCGGGTAGACCGCTCGCCGGGTGCAAGTCTTTCGATTTGACGCCACTTCGGCGACTTGCGTGTCGATGGGGATGAAATGATGATGATTAGAACAACACAACACCCATTCCCTGAGCGGAGAAAATCTCCGACCTAGCCGGGATTCGAACCCGGGCCCTTAGGATTGACATTCTGTCGCACTGACCACTCAGCTACCGGGGGCGGACAACAAAAGTAATGAGGAGTAGACTAGCCAAAAATTTAATATCAAAAAAGGATTAAATTTAGTAACAAGTGAAGGCAATTTGCTACATTACAAGCAAACTAACTCATGACGGTCGAAGGTGCGGTATCGGTAGGGCGCACTTTCCAATATGCGCGCCGCCAGTTCGGTCGCCGTCTTTCCCGCAGCCGCACAGGGCGCTGCCAGCAACGATCACGCCGCTGCCAGTGAGACGCAAGCGTCCCCTCTCCAGCGGCGGGTATAATTAAGTTCGAACGTTCATGCGCTCAGCCCATTACGTGCGTCTGCCAACTGAATAACACCTACAAACTTTCTTAGTGGCCAGGGCTCGACGTCTTCTGAATAGAAATTCAACTGAAGAGTGACCGATTTATAAATCTTTTGTGTCTGTATATATTTCTACATTCAAATCTACTGTTAGCAACTGACGATGCAAACAACAGCAACATAGTTGTATATTAATTTTATCTTTGAGATTATATGTTGAATAAATAATACCCGAATTCTCTGGTCACGAATTGCATCTGTTCTTCGCACCTGTATCCACAAAAGACCCACACAGCGTGCAAAGGAAGACATAACAGAAAGAAGGATGATACAAGAATAAGGAATTCTACTACCTTGGAAACATAACAGCGCATTATCAAAGAAGCAACTATATAAGAAGCAGACTAGCGCAGCCATTCTTCGCTAAAAGAACTCCACTACGATCAAAGATAGGCTTTAATTTGAGAGAGAATTTTCAGATTGAAAGTCTGGAGCATATTACTGTGTGAAAGTAAATAAATGATTCTGAGAAAATCTAAAACTAAGGGAATCGAACCGTTCGAGATGTGGTGCAAAATAAGGACGCTGAAAATTAAGTGGACCGATTAAAAATTAGAAGTTTCTCAGCAGAAACGTTGAGGAAAGGTGTGTACGTAAAACCTTGATTATAAGAGGTAGGATGAGATTTTCACTCTGCAGCGGAGTGTGAGCTGATATGAAACTTCCTGGTATATAATAACTGTGTGCCGGACGGAGACACCAACTCGGGACCTTTGCCTTTCTCGCGCAAGTTAGGAAGGTACAAGACGAGGTACTGGCAGAATTGAAGCTGTGAGGACGGGTCGTGAGTAGAGCTTTGGTAGCTCTGTTGGTAGAGCACTTGCCCGCGAAAGGCAAAAGTCCCGATTTCGAGTCTCGGTCCGGCACACAGTTTTAATTGGCCAGGAAGTTTCAAGAGATAGGATATGTGCGGCACCTGGAAATAAAGCACATGGTACTAGAGGCATGCTTAGCAAGAACTGTAAAGGAAGACGGAAATTGGAAAACACCCAACAAAGAGCTGACGATGTTCAAGTGCAACTTCGAGATGAAAAGGTTGAGAGCGGGTGGAAGACATGAGGTGCCATATGAAACTGTCCAATAAAATATTATGAATGGCAGTAAGTTACCCAATCTACTAACTAGCTATTGCGGTCCCTACGTTCATTACTACCTCACCGGTGTCTTACCATTATGTGCTACAGTACCAGAGATGTTAAGTGCTGTTTACTCTTGAGCTATTCAGAAGTAGCCATCACGCTTGGCTTCCCTGCTCCGATCGCATATCAGACACAGTAAGCCGCCGACAGTGTTGAATAATTAAGAAAGGGTACTCCACAATATTACTCCGTCGCAGCAGCTCAGATGCTTGTCAAACCGCAATCTGGCAAACGTACAAGGATCTCCAACTGAACATGGGCGAAGCTATCTTTGAGATGTCAACACTAGTGCATAATCCCAAGAGCGCAAGCCATTACCATAATTTCTTACAATGAAAATTTGGTCCTATGAGAGATTTAGAAACTGTAGCAGTTTTACTGAGAAAACTTGCATCACGTTAACTTCTGAACGTTGACGACACCTCTCTGTTATGTTCTCTCCCAGTGTAAGTCGGACGAAGAAGTATTTAATAACAATTTCAGTTTTGAATTATTTTCCTTTTTCTAGAGCCCCTAAGTTTAAAAAAAGTACAGTTAAATTGACGAAAATAATAGTATCGGGGTGACCGACAATTATACAGAGTAGAAAATGCATCTTCGGCGAAAACAAAGTTTTAGGAATTCTTGTGATTTCTTAACAACTGAAAGGTACTTGTTGCTTAGTGACGATTAACGGTAGTAAAAATCGTGGTAGACGTCTGGGGGTATCACTAGCAAAGCTTGAGAAGAGTTAACACATGTTCGTTTCTGGCCTATAAGAATATGTCAGTGTCCTTCCTCATCACAAATCCCAACTTTTTGTTATAATTTTAAATCGTTCGTCAACCCTAAGTGCAATGTCCACCGAAAATGAAATATTTAATCTTTGATTTATAATGGAGCGATTTTTAATCCATACCTATACAAGGTAATGCGAAGGCTGTACTGCCTTAGGGTGACGACTACTAGATTGAGATTTTCAATCTGCAGCGGAGTGTGCGCTCATATGAAACTTCCTGGCAGATTAAAAATGGTGTGCCGGACCGAGACTGGAACTCTGGACCTTTGTCTTTCGCGGGGAAGTGCTCTACCAACCTTTTTTTGTGTTTGATCGTTGCGGACGTCATATGACAACCGTTAAAGTTCGTTTTGTTGATCGTTCCACACAGTTTTTTTACTACAGAGGCCAACCAGCTCTCTGACCGAACACGCTGAGCTACCGTGCCGGCTCCAACTGAGCTCCCCAAGCACGACTCACGGCCCGTCCTCACAGCGTTACTTCCGCCAGTACCTCGTCTCCTACTTTCCAAAACTTCACAGAAGCTCTCCTGCGAACCTTGCAGAACTAGCACTCCTGGAAGAAAGGATATAAGTGTTAGAGCACTTTCTCGCGAAAGGCGAAGATCCTGACTACTATATCTTCGCATGCGGTTGGTACCTATCTGAATTATGCCACCGACTACAACTATGTGGGAATTAAAAGCTGGTAATTTTAAAGAAGCATTGCAAAGTGCAACATTTATGAACATTCTCTTGTCCAGGTGACATGGGATTTGACAATAAACGAAAGGAACCTTACTCATCTAATTATCCCGTACACATTTGCAGCTAAGTTAAGCTTGGGATGTACTCTGTGCGCTGAGAAATCGATAACTATATTGGAAGGGATGTTAATCATGCAAATACGAGACTTGCTTCGTTAAAGGAAATTATAAGAAATCAAATCGAACACTGATACTTCAGCTGTGAAAGCTACAGACAGCCTACGAAACAAGCTGAGGGAGGCAAGCTACAGCTCCGACAATTAAAGCTACGGTTGTTACTAACAGGATGAATTACATCGGAACAAAGTAATTTTGAAAAAAGCCACTGGACACTCACACGAGCTGAAACAGTGAGTCTAAATTGCCTCATAATATTAATATTCAGAAGAGGAGAGATCACAATACTGATGAAGGTCTCAATTACTCCGGATATCACAATTCATCTGTAATCACGTCTCTTATCTTTCCAGCGTGCTGGCTGGAACAGTCTCGGACGCCAGCAAACATCTGTGATCTTCCATCATCTGCTGCAAGAGACATGAATCTGTTTTTTGCAGCACCCAAATTTTATCCGAGAACCCATGCATTGATTTAACTCTTAGTTACTCCCAGCTTTTATCTGACCATACACGGCAACGAAATTATCCCTTATTATCTCCGTGATTTCCCAACAAAGTGTAACTCAATTTTACAATTGCTCAAATATGTGACCGCACTTTTAGCGTTCCCCGGAGCTCACACAACTGGTCTGCTTGAGCCCCCAGAGCTATCTCAGTTCTACGCTTCGTGTCCTCGAAACTATTTGCCTTCCCTGTAGTGACCATAAAGGCATCGCTCCCGCTTTTTTTCAGCAGCCCACACTGACTATTTCTCTGTCGCGCTTCTCTGTGCGACGGTGAAGTCCAATCGGAATCCGAGAAGAGCACATAGGAATACAGGTTATTTGGCGCCCTTCTGCAGAGAGATAACTACTAGTAGCTTTTATAAGCTTTTTACGAGAAATCGGAGGGGCAAATGAAACGCGTCGCCTATAAATTTTGATGGATTATTTGTATCTACGTCGATGTACACCAACTAAGTCACATAAGCCACACAAAAGTGTGCCATTGGGCGCTCCTACATTTTTTTTTTTTTTGGTGTGTTCATTCCGCTATTGTGTCACGGAAAACTAACGCAACTTTCCTGTGTTACCTCACCAAGGCAGAGCAGAAATCACTCCAAAACTCAGCTAAACTTACGTACTCATGAACAGGCACAGCGTTGGGATTTGCTGATCAAAAAGGGTACTTAACATTAAAAATAAAAGGCCGGTTACACGAATACTTCCTCTGGGCTTCGGTATTACTCCACAGAACTGAAAACAAGGAAAAAGATGATACCTAGTTAAATTAATCGTTCACAGGATCAATGAAAGAGTAAATAAACAAAGCACATCTTACACACTCTATTGGTATCTCTTGGTTAGTACACATATGTCATTAGCTTATTCTAATAGAAAATAGCTGGGATCATCTGACCAAACATGCATGGTTCGTAATTGGACAGCAGGCTATTATAAATATTCCTGTGACGTAGAGTACTAAATGAAAATCTATTATACTGCTTTTCCATTGTACTACAGTATCCTGGGTATAGGAAGCAATGGTGGGTAGTGTACAGAGGTCAAATCGGGGTCAGAAGGCTGATGGAGCGCCACCCATGACACACGAGTGCGTTAGTGATATTGTGTTTCAATATTATTCATTTACCGTCCACAGATTACAGCAGTTGACGCTTTGAAGTTCAGGCGTCCGAATAGACAAGGCTGGCTGTAGCGTATCGCCGCTGAATGCGACGGTCAGCATTTTTGCATGCAGACGCCGGCGCTTCGTCCCAGCAGCTGCAACGTCACGAGGCTCAGCCATGTTCTCACCAAATGCAGCTGCACACAGCTCCTGGGAGATGATGGGATTGGCACCCATGACTCCATTGTAGACTGCACGCTGAGAAACAGTCTATCGGCTCTGTATGGCGTACGTCAAGTCGTCAGGGAATGCAGTGGCCTCGCATCGAGAGAGAGACAGCCTGGCACCACTGAAGTTGACAAGAAGAAGGGAGGCGTGCAACGGCAGTGGCTCATCCACATCGTGATAGCTGACGGTCTGCTCCCAGGCTCTGCTCGTTAGGTCTCCAGAAGGCCTATCTGACAGTAACAGTCACAGCTTCCCATCAGTTACGAGTCGGTATTCAGTGCTGCAGCTCACAGAGACCAAGTCTGTCCAGACAGGAGCTGCTGCTCCATAGAAAATCAGAGGTAACTTAACGAGCAGAGAGTCTCCTGACAGAGACCTCACTTCTCGACAGGATGGCTGCAGATATAACAGAACTCTACCACAGCAGAAGTAGTATGTATTCAGACAGAGCTCGCGTTTCCTGCTACAGTGAGGTGTCAATAACACCATTCGACTCGTTTTACTGTTAATTCAGCTCTCTTGGTCGACTCAGAATTTCACATCTGCGCCTTTCAGACGCTCTCTTCTGCCACGTCAGTAAAGTGAATAACTAATGTTGTGCCTGACTTGAGCTTCCTTGTGATTCTTTGAGCAGTAGACATAATGACTACCTGCTTCTGTCGTAATGAATTTTTTGCTACGTTATTTGCTGAGGTGCTGAGCTCATTCAGGTTTATTAAGTTCCATGTATGGTGCGGCACTATCAGCGATTCTTCGTCGCTGGTATTCTGCATGGTCTCTGACGTTGCTCTGGAAGAACTTTGAAATTTCTCTGCTCTACATGGTATCTATTTAAATACCCTAGTTCCCGAGGCTTCTACAACCTGTTATTTGTCCTCTGACCATTTGTGCTTAGGCATCCTGCCAACCTTATTTTCCTCACATATGTAGGCTCTCCCTCCTCCTTCATTTGCTGCATTATATATTTACTACTTTCATCAATTACGTTAAATCTATCTTGTGTTATCGAAGGATTTCTACTAGGACTTGGATTTTTACATATCTCAAAGCCAGCCATTCATATTCTTATGTACCCTTCCCCTGTTTCAGTCAAACATTGCCTAATGCTCCGTCTGAAACTGTCAATACTCTCTCATTATTGAAGTTCCATTCTCTCAACTTTCCATCTCTCCTATCGTAAATTCCTGGGCTTTAGACTACAGTTCGTAACCGATAAATTGTGTTTAGAACCCATATCAGCACCTGGAAATGTCTAAAATTTTAAATTTTTCTTTACAAACCTAAGCTTAACCATCACCTAATCAGTCTGAAACCTGAGCCTTACCATCACATAATCAGTCTGAAACCTCACGGTATCTTCCCATCTCTCCCACGTATAAGTTATTCTTAAAACAAATGTTAGCACTGATTAAATTATGTTCTATTAAAAGTACTATGAGACTCGTTCCTCTTCCATCTATTACTTTTTCTATTATTAGATTTCAGTACCCCAGCACAATTAATTTCTCTTCTCCCTTAATTACCAGCTTAATTTCTTTTATCTCATCATATATTGTTTCCATCTCTAGAACTCCTGCGGAGCTTGTTGGCATACGAACTTGTATAACTATTGTGGCTCTGACTTCGTATCTATCTGACTAAAATCGTGCGTTTGCTTCAGATTAGCTGTACTTTTCGTTCCAATATATCCATATGAGGAGATCCTCCAGGCAGTAGAATGTACAATAAAAAACAATAGTGCACAATAAATATTTACAAATGAAATACAGTGGTGTGCATAAAACTGTGTTGTGAAAAATATAAGAAATGCATAGTGTTGCAGAACATATAAAAATTAGTCAAAAATTATCATTATCTAACACAGAAAAACAACGATGTGCTAGCAGACGGCATTTTCCGAAGTAAGCGAGAAATCGGCCGAAAAATCACCACCACTGATTATGCTTTACCTCAATAAAGTGAAACGCGTCCGGCGAAAAAATCACGCGTTTTTGTCGTTGCAACGGCAGAACAAAAAATACACTCAAGAAGGGAAAAGGAATATGACAATATACTTTTCAGAGATCGAAAGTGAAATGGTCATCACGGGTAGGGAATCAGACAAAAATTTACGCTGAAGAGCCAAAGAAACTGGTACACCTGCCTAATATCGTGTAGGGCCCCCGCGAGTACGCAGAAGCGCCGCAATACGACGTGGCATGGACTCGACTAATGTCTGAAGTAGTGCTGGAGGGAACTGATATCATGAATCCTGCATGGCTGTCCATAAATCCGTAAGAGTACGAAGTGGTGGAGATCTTTTCTGAACAGCACGTTGCAAGGCATCCCAGATATGCTCAATAATTTTCATTTCTAAGAGGGTTCGGTGGCCAGCAAAAGCGTTTAAACTAAGAAGAGTGTTCCTGGAGCTACTCTGTTGCAATTCGGGATGTGTGGGGTGTCACCATGCCCTGTTGGAATGCATAATGGACATGAATGGATGCAGGTAATCAGACAGGATTCTTACGTACGTGTCACCTGTCGCAGTCGTATCTAGACGTATCAGGGGTCCCATTCGCTCCAACTGCATACATCCGTCACCTTTACTCAGAGCCTCCACCAGCTTGAACAGTCCCATGTTAACATGCAGGATCCATGGATTCGTGAAATTGTCTCCATACACGTATACTTCTATCCGCTCGATTGAATGTGAAACGAGACTCGTCCGATGAAACAAAATGTTTCCAGTCATCAACAGGCCAATGTCGGTACAGACGGGCCCAGGCGAGGCGTAAAGATATGTGTTGTGCGGTCATCATGGGTACACCAGTGCGCCTTCGGCTCCGAAAGCTCTTACGATGATATTTCGTTGAACGATTCCCACGGTGACACTTGCTGATGGCCCAGCACTGAAATCTGCAGCAATCTGCGGAAGGGTTCCACCTGTGACGTTGAACGACTCTCTTCAGTTGTCGTCGGTCCCCCTCTTGCAGGACCTTTTTCCGAGCGCCGCGACGTCGGAGATTTGATGTTTCACCGGATTACTGATATTCACCTTACACTCGTGAAAAGGTCGTACGGGAAATTCCCCACTTCATCGCTACCTCGGAGATGCTGCAGCCCATCCCTCGTGCATTGACTATAACACCACGTTCAAATGCTCTTAAATATTGATAACTTGCTACTGAGGCAGCAGTAATCGATCTAACAACGGCGCAGACGCTTGTTGTCTTATACGGGCGTTGCCGACCGCAGCACCGTATTCTGCCGGTTTACATATCGCTGTAGTTGAAAACGAATGCGTTTAGCAGTTTCTTTTACGTTTCAGTGAAAAAGCTAATAACGAACTCGTTGCAAAACTTGTAATTCTTCATTGCACTGAGGTACAAATCGTAATTGATAAGCATCATCAAATAGGAAAATCGAATGTAGCATTAATTTATGGTAATCGTATTACTGCACTATATTGGTACAGAAGTCACAATGCATGTAAAACTCTCATTACTTGAGACTGTTAACAAAATATACACATCATTCGGTCCTGCCAAGAAATTCAGCAATGGAGATGACGGATCGCCACCAATAAATATTTTAGGTTCTTCCTAAACATAAGTTTATTAGTAGTTAAACTTTTGTACGTGTACTCCTTAAAAATGTACACGTTTCTGGACGACAGTAACAGACTTAAATGTTTGTGATCATTGTTCTTGTTTTTAGTATCGATTCCACGAAGTGAGCTCGTACTTTGAAAAAGAGATATGTTTTAATCAGAATTTCATTAACGTATAAATGTATTGCGAACCGATGATTAGCATCTCTAGTTCCTTAAACAGGTCTTTGTAAGACGTTCTTGAGTTCACATCACAGACAATTCTTATTACACGTTCTGCACTCAGAGATTTTTTTTTTTTTTTTGGCTTGTTCACGTATCCATCAAAAGATAATACCGTATAAAATAATGGAATGAAAATAAGCAAAAAAGGCAAGTTTTATTATTTCTATATTTTACCCATGTCTGGCAACATTCACAAAGCAAATAGAGATTTGTTTAGGGGCTTCAGAAAATCTGTGTTGTATTCCTCCCAGTTCACTTTAATTATGAAACTGTAATTCATAGAATTTAACGTTGTCAATATCTTCTATATGTTTGTCACGGTATTTTAGGCATATACTGGAGGAAAAACTCTTACAATCTCTGAACATATTGCGTGTTTTTTAAAAGTTTAGTGACAAAGAATTGACTAGAAACCGTTTATTAATGTCCATTAATAGGTCTTTCTAAGACTATATTCGATTTGCTGTTTATTACAATATTTGTATCATTGGAAAAGAAAACTAAGTAGGCAACTGGTGAAGTTATTTAGGAAAGATCATTGATTACGCAAGAGACAGCAAGGGACACCACAAGAAAGAAAATATGACAACACACGTAATTAGTTCAAGTTAGGTGATGCCTTATAGCTCAGTACACAATTGGTCCTACAGAAACCCTTCGTATGATGTCACAGATAAGGGATTTGGATCATTTTGCAGTACTTCCTGCTACACTAATATTCTTACACGCAGGTGACAAAAGTCATGGGATAGCAATATGCACAAAAAAGTGTCACGCACACAAAGCTAAAACCAGGAGTGCATTGGCAGAACTGTCATTTGTACTGAGATGATTCGTGTGAAAATGTTTCCGCACGAAGGGAAGTAACAGACTCTGAATATGGAATGGCAGCTGGATATTCCATATCAACAATCGTTTGGGAATTCAATATTCCGATATCCGAAGTGTCAAGAATGTGCCGAAAATACCATATATCAGGCATTAACTGTTCACGACGGACAACACAGTGCCCTACAGCCTTCAGGTAACGAAAGATAGTAGCAGCGTTTGCGTAGGAATGTCAGCGTTAACAGACAAGGAACACTGACTGAAATAACCTCAGAAATCAATGTGGGGCGTACGACGAAAGATTACTTTAGGGAGAAGCTGTGAAATCGGGCGTTGATGGGCTATGGTAGCAGATAGCCGACGCGACTGCCTTTTTTAACAGCACGACAGCCTCTCCTGGTCTCGTGGCCGTATCGGTTGGATCCTAGACGACAGGAAAATCTGAAACGTCCCCTTTGAACAATTATACAAGACTATGCTTAAACTGACACACAATATTTTTAGCGCAACGCAATCTGACTTTCAAAAATCCATACAAAAGAATTGCCCTGACTAACATTAACCTATACCTTTCACAAATCACTTACCTCACCAAAAATCTTCGTTACTCGAACTACTGCAATACAGCGAGCGCCACTACTGCCAGCTAAATAAAAGATTCAAACTACGGAAGGCACTAACTACTGATAGGCATAGTTAGCAAATGAAAGATTTTAATAGAGAACAAACAATGTATTTACCTTAATAATCATAATATATATAGCAGTTCATGCCATCCTGTCTTACAAATTTAAATCTCCGCCATTTCTCTCCCCACATCCACCACTGCTGGCGGCTCACCTCCAACTGCGCAACGCTACGCGCTGTTCACATCCAGCTGCCGGTGCCCAACACTACAATGGCAGACAACAATGCAAACTAGCCACAGACTGCACACAGCACAGCCAGTGATTTTCATACAGAGCGCTACGTAACGTTGCCAATAAGAAAACATAAACAGCCTACTTACATAGCCCCGATGCCCCCCCACAAAAAATTTTACAAATTGTTTTGGGCAGTGGCCAATAATGATTTGATAAAATATTTCATAATTACAATAACAAAGATATCAAATGCACACACTTATTGATAAAATGTTGGTCAAAAGCTAAAATTTTCTCACAGTCCATAAAGACATTCCAGATTGTTTATCACAGTAAAATTGCAGTGTTTGTCTCAAAGTCTGAGCAGTAAAAGAAAATGCATACGGAAGTAGTGGATTTCCATGCAGTCTTGAAGAAGTAGTGTTGTCCTTCCAACAGAAAGACAATGCTCACTCTTGACATGGTGACAGGTAATGGGCCACAACAGAGCAAACCCACAGCAGAGTCATTCGACGTTTTGAAGAATATTGGTAGGTAGGTCATCACAGAGTAGACCCATTGTAGGCCTGGTAGAGAGTATGGTATTGGTGGGCCACCAGAGGTGCAGACCCACTGTAGTCCTTGTAGAAATAATGGTATTGGTGAATCATCAAAGGTGTAGACCCACTGTAGTCCTTGTAGAAATAACGGTATTGGTGGGTCATCAAAGATGCAGACCCACTGTAGTCCTTGTAGAGATGGCCAGCAGCCTTCTGTTGTGACTGTGCAGGTGCACAATCACCATTGAAGTGTCTTGCAGATAACATAGCAAGTCCATAACCACCACTTGTGCACTCACAAAGTTTTTGGAATTGTCCTTAGAACCAGCAATGCTGTTATCCAGTCCCTTGCTGAATTATTAACACACGTGAAAACAATAACAGTCCCTACTTCTCACATATTGTCCATGTAGTATGACCAACAGAAACGTGTGCAGTGAAATGGAACTTACAAGTTACTTAATTTGATGAACTGCTGGCAATTACAATTTTATAACATAAGAATACAATAACAAAGGTACAAAATACATCATTAAAAACATAATAATACAGATAACATTTGTAGTAATACAGGCTTTACAAAATAATAGAAATAAACATATACATCAGTGTTACAGGAATTATGAGATAAGTAAATACATAAAAGATCAGAATAACTTTTGAAACATCAACTTTACACATAAGCATTAAAACAAAACAGAATAAATAATGTCTAAGCATATTTACAAGGTAAATAACATATTATTAATGCCAATTATATTTGAGGATAACAGTATTCCTCATCATAGTGAATGTAGCTTAGTATTAGAAGAAGAAGAAATTCTATGAAACTACACAGAGACAGGAAGAAACAAATACACAAGGGTACACAAACACATAGTGGGATAACACAAAAGGAAAGGACAGGGTTTGTTTTCAGTGTAACATTTGGTACTGCAGTCCAACCCAAAACTTCATTCCATAGATCTTTCGTCTTATTTTAACATTTGTTTCCACCAAAAAAATCCTATTCAAGCATGCTTTCTGGATTTATATTTTCACATATTTCTTACCTCATTATTTATTTTCCATTATCTTACTTCATCATTTATTTCCAAGAAAATCCTACCTAAACCTGTTGTCCCTAAATCCTACTTTTTCGGTTCATATCCTCTTTCAAAATACTGTTTTGGCCAAACCATTTTCTTATAGCTTCTCAATGGATTTCTTCCAATTCATCACAACTTGTTCTCTTATATGGCCTACCCCATCTTAAGCTAACTTAAATCTACTGAGCTCAGATGCTAAACTAAGGGACGAGGCAATGCAGCAGCACAAGACAGTTAACACAAACAGCAATGACAAAAAAAAATAGAAATTGGCAAAGCAATTGCAATATTACAACTAATATAAGGCACTGTGCAGCGAACAAGAAAAATAATTCCATAGTAAAACTGGCTTAACAGCGTAATACAAAGTCAAATTCAGTAACATTATGCCTGGCAAACAGCAGCAGCAAATGCAATAACTTATATCTAAACATGACAAAGCTCAAGCAGAAAAAATATTACAGTAAAAATGGCCATGTTTAATACCTATGTCACATCTTAACACTAGGGTGATGCATCACCTTAACTTACACTACTAAATAAGTTACCCAGTCATTGACAAAAATTATGTATGCAATTCCTGTGAAGGGAAATGTCTTTTTGTACTCCCTTGTTTTTTCGAAGTAGATTTTAAAATGGTTATTTACTGGGTCTGTAGGCATAAAATATTTATATTAGTACATCTATAAAATTTTATTTTAACCAATGCTGCAGTGCAGCTAGGAACTAGATATTAAAGAAAATAGGCAAAGCAAGGCGTGAAACGTCATTCACTAGCCATATGGCATTTCATAACGCAGTAAACAATCTTTCAACTAGCAAGGCAATAGACATGAAATGTTTCTCATCATTTCATTTCAGTAAATATCATAAATTAAGAACTCTACAGTGTAATCATGTTTTCAAGTTTGAGGGTGTCGTATTTACGATGCTTTCTACAAAGGAATGTCAATAGCGAGGATAATGGCCTCTTTTTTTTGTTTTCTCCACCTGTGCCTCTGAAAGGCACACACTAATGGCTTTTTTTTCCGAGTGTCTGTCGCACAGCTGGGTGCCCACGACGCATTACATGAAGGGGCTCATTTAATTTTCTTACCGAAATATTTACAACAGCAGTTTCCACTACAGTGACAGTCTCATATAAAAATATTTCACAGGTCAAGAATTTGCGTTACAAATCTGTAGAAACAAAATGCTATTGATATAACAGTGTCCAAAAAATTTTCGTCGGCATTGTAATACATCCACGCATTTACATACATTTCGGGTGTTGGTTTCCAACAACCTTTTTCACAAACCAGAGTCCCTAAGCACTACTCATTATTCCTTACCTTATTCGTCGACACTTCTTCAATATTTCATCATAACAGATACGTAGCATAATCAAATAACTCATATAGCATAAGCTTATTGATCATAAACATACCGCAACAGCATAATACACATACTCATCGTAATAATAACATCATAACACCTCAGTCAACTCTCAAAATCGTCGTAGCTTCCTCCAATAATAAAAAAAAAATTCTCTGCTCATGTCAAAAGTGTCATCTGCCTCAAACGTACTATAAAAATCGTGATCCCATACCAAACACATCATTCAAAGCTCTCATAGTATCACAATGGTTCTGAAAAAATATGAACAGTTCACAAAGTACAGACTAAATACAGTTTCATAAGTGTGAAGTTATCCAACTGTGAAATTACGTAAACATCTGTCACTGATGTAGTAAAAAAATGTTTGTCTCTCAGTTAAATGATCAGATAGCTGTGTAATTTATGTGTTAGAGAAATATGGTACCGATGTGTAAAGTTGTATAAGCAAATACCATATTAGCTAGGGCTCCTTGTGCTTGCCAAACACATGGTACACAAAGTAAACGTGTAACCCCCTGAGGATTAGTGTAATTAAACCCTCAGGTGTTACAGATTACAGCAATGGAATGAAATGTATCATGGAAAACCTTTGTATCTTGTACTTCAAATATCTTTAAAAATAAATGTTTTAAGTACAAAATTAATCACTCAGATTTGTGTACTGTAACGCTAAACTGAGCATCTTGTTGTAAGATAATCTCTGTGGAAGTGTCGTAGGTATCATCCTCCGAAAGCTACGTTCTGCAGAAGTCAATGTACTTACCTCATGATACACAAAAGTGAAATACTTTGCGTATAGATATCTTAGTTATTGCGCTTATTGCCGTGATGAGGAAAGTACTGTGCTGTAACGTATTGTTGTCTTACGGAAAAGGCTGTCTCCTTGTAGCTATAGCACAAAAGTTACTACTAAAACATGTTTTACTTTACAGAAGAATTCAGAAAAACTGTGCAGATATAAAACAGATACACCGCAAAAGCAACATTGTAAATTAACACTCAATAGTAGCATTGTGATAAAATCGTGTAGCTGTCACATAAACTAACCACTGTGTCATCTGGTATCTCACAGAAAGTACTTTAAATCCAGAATGTATTTTCAAGTAAACCAAAATGTTGCATTAAAATCTCATTAGCAGTACTGGTAAATGTTCTAAGTATGTAAGCCTTATAGTCGTTACGTAATCGTGCAACTAACAAGCAAGAATGTACACACACAATAACACTGTGTCGCCTGTTCACAATAACAATGCATTCGTAATTTCTGTTTAAATAAGTTCTGTTGGTTCTTGATTGGATATTTAACTTCAAACATTGTTGCATGTTAACAGATTCTAAGTCTTACAAAGAGTACTAGTAACGTGAAGTGAAAAATTTTATAGCAAAGACTAAATTAAAAAACAAATTATCTCTCAATAAACGATTTTACATGTGAAATGTGGTGTAAACCTTTACTCTTACTAGTACACAGAGTTTCAACTTGAACGCAATTATCATACGGTATACGTCGGTAAAGAATACTGGAATTTTTCTCAATGTTAGCATCTATGTTATTTTTCTCTGAGCCAGCCGGCAAACGGGGCTGCCTGCGGTGCGGGTCATTGTCTGCTATCTCTTTGTTGGCGTGCGTCGTTATTGGGATTAGGAGACCTAACTTCTACAAATTCACCTTGTCGAGAGTGCCCTGCTCTGTTTGAATCCCGCCAGTTCTGATGGAATTCAGGTCCGTCGTTTTGTCGGTAGTTTACATAGTTTCTTGTTTGTCGGTCATGTGGTGGAGAATTTCTCCCGGAATCGTAACTGCGCGCTGAACTGTTGCATCTGAAGTTATTCTGTCTCCCTTGATAATAATTGTTTTTGTTCCCATATTGTCTGTTTCTATGGTAATCTCTGTCATATTCATTACTACGGAAATGCGATCTTTCTCTGTAACTATTATTACTCTGCCAGTGGTTGTCATATGGTTGGTGTCTGTTTTGGTCACCATTTGCATTGTAAGAAAAGCCTTGTCGTGTATTATTTCTGTCATCGCGGAATTGTGACGGATGTGATCTGTAATTGTTGTCCTCCTGTTTTCGCGTTCCGCGATTGTCAGTGTCAATTTCCAGTTCTTGTAACAGTCCCTGAAAAGCTTCAATGTCGTCTTTGCAACGTCCTGCTAAAATAATATGTCGTAAATGTTCAGGCAGTTTGATTAAGCAAATGCGGATGAGTTCTGAGGGGCTGTATGGGTTTGACAGGTACTGATTCTTATGTAACATGTCTTCAAAATATTTCAGAAGACTGGAAAATTTAGATTGTTCTAAATGTTTCATCATTATGATGCTATGTTTTACTCGGTCTTGTGTAGCTTGAGACCAATATGCTGAGAGGAAGGCGTGATAAAAATCTCCTTCACTGTGACAATCGTGAATGACCGATCGCATTCTTACAACTGGTTCATTTTCCAAGTAACCACACATAAATTCTAACCTGTGCTCCAATGACCAGTTGAGAGGAAAACAATGAGAGAATTGATGGAGCCACGCTTGTGGATGAATGTCGTTGGCAGAATTCTTGAACGTTTTGAATTTACGTGTAGTAATGAACAGCTTATAGTCAAAATCATCGTGTCAGCGATTAGCATATCGGTCATTGTTACGTCGTGTCGGCGGTTCCATCTCAAAATTCGGTGAACCTTGCCAATTTCTTTCATAATTTCCGAAATGCCCTGTGTTATTATTTTGTGGCTTTTCCGTATTTCTAAGTTCCTCTTCCCGTGTTGGAGCGCGAGTGTCCTCTGAAATATGAAATTTTTGTATTACTTGTGCCAACTGATCGTGTACTTCCCGGATTTCTCTTTTGTATTGCGTAGTAATTTGATTCTGATTTTGTTTGAATTTCTTAATTTGTTCATACTCTTCTGTGTCAGTGATGGCTACAGGTCTTGTGTCATTCAGATCATCATCTACCTTTGCAGATAAGTTAGTGAACTGATCCGAAAGTTCGGCTACTTTCTCCGATAGTGTACTTATTTCCTCTGTTTTTCTGAACCAAGTTTCGGAGTGTCCATTAGTGTTGACATCGTATCTACTGTGTCCTTTAAGTTTTCTTGAGTTTTTGCAAGTTGTGTAACCGAATCGGTAGATGCAACTGAGTCAATTTTAGCTTGCAAGGTGTCGTGATTTTCATGAACAATAGTTTGCAGTTCTTTTATGACTTCTTCGTGATTCTGTAATGCATTTTCATGACGCGAAAAAATAGGTTGGAAATGCTCACAAATTTGTGTTTTTACGTCATTACAGACTTTTTCACATTTCGATTCGATGTTATGTAACTCGGTAGTTAAATCTTCACGTGTTTGTTCAAGCGTAGTGTCTAGCTTTTGAAGATTCTGTTCCATTGTGTCTAACTTTTTAAGATTTTTTTCCACTAACTTTTGAAGATTTTGTTCCACTGTGTCTAACTTTCGAAGATTTTGTTCCATTGTGTCTAACTGTTGCTGTGTTTCTCTCTGGTGTTGTTCCATTGTGTCTAACTTTTGAAGCCTTTGTCCCATTTGTTGGTTCAAATGGCTCTGACCACTATGGGACTTAACATCTATGGTCATCAGTCCCCTAGAATTTAGAACCACGTAAACCTAACTAACCTAAGGACATCACACAACACCCAGCCATCACGAGGCAGAGAAAATCCCTCACCCCGCCGGGAATCGAACCCGGGAACCCGGGCGTGAGAAGCGAGAACGCTACCGCACGACCACGAGCTGCGGGCCCCATTTGTTGCATTAACTGTAATAACAGTGCACTGGTGTCTGAAACATGTTCCTCAGTGCTTTTCGGCAGTGAATTTGCACCGGCAACATTCACATTTTGACAAGCAGAAAATGTGTCTTGACTTATTTGAGAAAACGGTGAGGACCCATAACCTGAATCTACAGTATTTGCGAAATTGTGTCCTGTCATTTCGGATTCCTGAGGCGAGCTGTTGCCGACCGATCGATCGATAATGCTTCCCTGTTCACTACCTGTTTCACTGTCTACACCATTATTTGCCGCCCGCTCCATTTCCCTATGCACAATTACCAAATTACCACTTTCAATGTCTGTTAATTCATTACACAGTGGTGTTGATAAGCTACACTCGTCGAAACTATTATTTCTCAGTTTACTTTGGAGCCTATTGTTACGTTTTACACAAGCCATTATTGTCACAATATTTCACACGATAACACAGAAAAGCACAATTTGAAGAGCAAAATAAGAAAACACATTAACATAGCATTGAAAATAATATCTAGCTAATCGCAAGCGCAGCTGCGAAATACTTGGTGCAAATCTACATGCATGCCACAACAACAATGAAAGACTGCAACTACAAAGGAGATTCTCTCTACAATTACGCGCTAGCAATAAACTAAATCTAGACTAATTACACAAACTACAAGAAAAAATCAGAAGATTCCAGTGAAGTATCCTCGGCTAAGGGTCGACATATGAAACGTCCCCTTTGAACAGTTATACAAGACTATGCTTAAACTGACACACAATATTTTTAGCGCAACGCAATCTGGCTTTCAAAAATCCCTACAAAAGAATTGCCCTGACTAACATTAACCTATACCTTTCACAAATCACTTACCTCACCAAAAATCTTCGTTACTCGAACTACTGCAATACAGCGAGCGCCACTACTGCCAGCTAAATAAAAGATTCAAACTACTGAAGGCACTAACTACTGATAGGCATAGTTAGCAAATGAAAGATTTTAATAGAGAACAAACACTGTATTTACCTTAATAATCATAATATATATAGCAGTTCATGCCATCCCGTCTTACAAATTTCAAATCTCCGCCATTTCTCTCCCCACATCCACCACTGCTGGCGGCTCACCTTCAACTGCGCAACGCTACGCGCTGTTCACATCCAGCTGCCGGTGCCCAACACTACAATGGCAGACAACAATGCAAACTAGCCACAGACTGCACACAGCACAGCCAGTGATTTTCATACAGAGCGCTACGTAACGTTGCCAATAAGAAAACATAAACAGCCTACTTACAAATCGTAGTCTGGTCAGATGATTCTCAATTTCAGATGGTAGGAGCTGCTAGTATTGTTGAAGTGTGGTGCAGACCCCGCGAGTCCATGGACACGATTTGCACTGTGCAAGCTAATTTTGGCTCCATAGTGGGGTGGACTGTGTTTACAAAGAACTGGCTGTGTCCTCTGGTTCAACTGAACCGGTCATTGACTTAAATGGTTATGTTCGGATACTTAGAGACCATTTGCAGCCATTCAATCAACATCTACATCTACATGGATACTCTGCAAATCACACTTAACTTCCTGGCAGGGGGTTCGTCGAACCACCTTCACTCTTGACAGCGCGTGGAAAAAACGAACACACACATCTTTCCGTGAGAGCTCTAATTTCCATTATTTTTATAATAATGATTGTTTCCCCCTCTGTAGGTCGACGTCTACAAAATGTTCTCGCATTCAAAGGAGAAGATCCTGCCACAGCGATAAACTCCTTTGTTTTAATAATGTGCACCCTAAATCCTATATCATGTCCATGACACTATCTCCCCTATTTCTCGATAATACAAAACATGCTGCCCTCCACTGAACTTTCTCGATGTGCCCCGTTAATCCAATCTGGTAAGCGTCCCACATCACGCCACAGTACTCCAAAAGAGGACGACACGCATAGTGTAGGCAGTGTGTTTAATAGATCTGCTGCATCTTCTAGATCTGCGAATAAAACGCAGTTTTTCGTTCGCCGTCCGCACAACTTTCCTACGTGTCCTTTCCAATTCAAGCTCATCGTAACTGCATTTCCTAAGTATTTCGTTTAAATTACGACCTTTGGATTTGACTGATTTATAGTGTAACCTAAGTTTAACAGATTCCTTTTTTGGCTCGCATGTGGATGGGCTAACATTTTTAATTATTTAGGGTCAGTTTACAATTTTCGCATCTTACAGATGTCTTTTCTAAATCGATTTGTAAATTGTTTTCATCTTGTGATGACTTCACTGGCTGGAAACGACAGAGTCATTTGCAAACAATCAAAGAGTACTGCTCAGATTGTCTCCTAAATGGCTTACACAGGGTGATTTTTTCCACCGTGTGCAAACTCTAGGGGCTGATCGATGAGAGAATACGAAAAAATGGATCTAATGAACTTCGGTCCGGAAATCCGTGATTTTCATGCTAGAGAGCATTTATTCGATCATGTTTTGTTACAGAGACTGCAGTTTAATACATGCTATGCCATGCAGCCACAATTACAGTATGCACTGTTTCCTCCTAGACGGTGGTGCTGTTACTCATACATCATGCCCTAACACCCTCTCCTGCCATAGTAATTGCTAATGTTGTGACCGATTAACTTCGCTTGCTAACTCACCTTGTAGTGGATGTGATATAGCTAGTACACAGTTGTTCCGTATTCGAATCGAGAGCGTGCCGAAATGATGGTTACACACGAAAAGGGAAATGGCAACAGGCGGCGTGCAGCGAGATTGTATCAGGAGACCTATCCCCGCCGACAACAACAACAGCATTCAATGTTTGCAACAATGTTTCGCCGTTTGTCTGAGACAGGGTCGCTTCAAGAAGCATGAAATCATGGACACACCCGAAATGTTCGGACACCAGACTTGGAGGAAAATGTGATTAACACTGTGGAAGGCGACCGTCGTGACAGTATCAGGCAGTTGACCCGCCAGCACAGGGTAAGCCCGACGAGCGTGTGGAACACCATCCACGACAATTTTTACTACGCCTATCACTTACAGCGTGTGCAGTGCTTACTAGCGACTGACTTCCCTCACCCATCGGGAGCAGTTTTTGTCACTGGTTTCTTCACCAGTCAAACATGATTCCGGGATTTGTGTCCTCCATCCTATTCACAGATGAAGCCACCTCTACGCAGAGTGGTGTCTTCAATGTCTTCAACTTTCGTAACAGTCATCTGTGAGATAGTATGAAGAACCCTCATGTTATGGCGACAGCGAAACATCCACATCGGTGCAGCCGGAATTTGTCGGCCGGGATAAGTGGCGACCGTATTTTGGCAAAAGTCTTCCATCCACGTTGCCTGACATGACGGAAATAACGGCGTTTCTGGCGGGTGACACTACCTCCCATGATGGAAGATGTGTCATTAATAATTCGAAGGGTTATGGGGCTATTATATGGTGATGTTCCAGCGCATTTCTCCGTTAACGTCCCGACACACCTCAAACATGTCTTCTCTGATCGAAGGATCTGACGAAGCGGTTTAGTTGCGCGGCCTGCTCGTTCACCAGATCTCAAGCCGTGCCATTTCTGATTATGGGGCCATCTCGGTAGTGTTGTGTATGCGGAGCCCATTCCAGAAGTGGAGACACCAAAGCAGCGTATTCGTGCTGCCTTTGACACTTCGGACGCAAGCCTGGTCGATGTGCAGGTATGAGATAGAACATGTAACGCCACGTACACGCATGCGTTGAGGAACATGGGAACCATTTTCAAGATATATTTTAACTATGGCTGCACGGTACAGCGCGTATCAGACCGCAGTATCTATAACAATGTATGACAGAATAAGTGATCTCTAGCATGGAAACCATGCATTTCAGGACATATTTTCATTATACGGTGAAAAAAAATCACCCTCCACAGATAAGGAAAAGCAGAGAGCCTATAACACTATCTTGGGAAAAGCCAGAAACCAGTTTCAGGTATTTTAGTCGGTGACCTGCCGTCAATTACTACGAACTGTGACCCCTCTGATAGGAAATAACAAATCCAATCGCATAACTGAGATGATATTCCGTAAGCACGCAATTTCATTACAAGCCGCTTATGAGGAACGGTGTCGAAAGCCATTTATAAATACAGAATGAGATTGAAATCTCTCGTCGGTGGCATGTAACACTTCGTGCAAGTAAATAGCTAGTTGTGTTTCACTAGAACGATATTTTCTAGATCCCTGTTCATTGTATGTCAATAGGTCGTTCTCGTCGAGGTAATTTGTGAAGTCTGAACACAAAATATGTTGCCGGCCGCGGTGGTCTAGCGGTTCTGGCGCTGCAGTCTGGAACCGCGGGACTGCTACGGTCTCAGGTTCGAATCCTGCCTCGGGCATGGGTGTGTGTGATGTCCTTAGGTTACTTAGGTTTAAGTAGCTCTGTTCTAGGGGACTTATGACCTAAGATGTTGAGTCCCATAGTGCTCAGAGCCATTTGAACAAAATATGTTGCAAAATCTTCCTGCATAACGATGTTAATGACATGGGCCTGTACTTTAGTGAATTACTCCTATTGCCTTTCTTGAATATTGCCGTGATGTGTGCAGCTTTCCAGTCTTTGGGTACGAGCTGTTATATATGACTGTTAAATATGGAGCTATTGCATCAGCATACTCTGAAAGGAACGTAATTAGTACGCAGTCTGCATCGGAAGGCTTTGTTTTATTACGTCATTTAAGCTGCTCCCGTACTCCTAGGATATCAAATTTTAAGTTATTCTTGTTCGTAGCTGTTCTTGATTCGAATTCTGTAATATTTGCTTCTTCTTTGGTGAAGGGATTTGGAAGGTTGTGTTTAGTAACTCTCCATTAGCAGCACTGTCATCTATAATACTTCCATTGCTATTGCGCACAGAAAGCATTGATTGTACCTTGCCGATAGCATACTTTATATACGACCAGAATCTCTCTGGATTTTCTGCCAGGTTTCAACACAAGGTTTCGTTGGGGACACTATTATAAGCATCTGGCATAGGAGTCTGCGCAAAATTTCGATCATCTGTGAAAGATCGCCAGTGTTGGGTATTTTGCGTTCGTTTAAATTTGGCACGCTTTTCTTTGTTGGTTTTACAAAGGTGTTGTGGCCTGTTTTGTGGACCATGGGGACCACCTCTGTCGTTTTATAATTTATTCGGTATAAATCTCTCAATTGCTGTTGATACTATTTCTTTGAATTCAAGCCTCAACTAGTTGTTAATGTGGAAGTAGTGCAGATGGTACGTCAGGAGGGCGTCAAGCAAATTTATTTCTGCTTTTTTGAACAGATATATTTTTCGTTTGATTTCGGAGCTACGGTATCTACTCTTACTAGGGAACCCCTGTGTTCGTTAATTCCCGTATCCGTTTTGATACTCGTTATTAGCTAAGGATTATTTGCTACTACGAGGTCAAGTGTGCTTCCACAACCGTTTATTATTCGAGTAGGCTCATTAACTAATTATTTTCAGAGAATTAGTTAATCACAATTTCGGATGGTGATTTATGCGTACCTGCGGATTTAAACTTGGGTTTTCGCCAACATATCGAGGGTGAATTGAAGTCACCACTGATTATAATTGTGTGAGTCGGATACATGTTTGAAATTAGACTCAAGTTTAAAGAAAACTTTCAGCAGCTGTTTTACCCGAGTTGGGAGGTCCCTTAAAGGTTACAGTTATTATGTTATTTCGGTTGCCAAGAATGAAATCTGTCTATACCAAATCACAGGAAATGTCTACTTCAATTTCGCTACAAGCCACCACCGAGCAGGTTAACCCAGTGGTTAGCACAATGGACTCGCATTCGGAAGGAGGACAGTTTAAACCCTGCCATCCTGATTTAGGTTTTCCATGATTTCTCTAAATCACTTAAGACAAATGTCGGGATGGTTGCTTCGAAAGGGCACACACGCCCTCCTTCTCCATCCTTTCCTAATCTGAGCTTGTGCCCCGTCTCTAATGACCTCTTGTCGACGAGACCTTAAAAGTTAATCTCATCCTCCTCCTCCATTCTGAACACCATTAGGTTCTTTGCAAAAATTTCAGCTGGACTTATCTCCTGCTTCAGCAAGCTTTCAGTGCCTATACCGGTTTGAGCATCAGTTCTTTCTGTTTGCGCTTGGAGCTCTGGTACTTTTCCAGCACAGCTACAACAATTTACAAGTGCTATACCGATTGTGAATAGATCTACGATCTTCCTGAATTCGGCCGTATCCTAAGACATTCGAGCCCTTTTTGTGTTTCCCCGAGAGCCCCTAACCTAAAAAAAAGTCCTACCCGCGTCACACGACCCTTTCTGCCCGTGAAGCCTCCTTCTACCTACAACCGACTCCTGACCTATCTAGCAGAACCCGAAACTCCATTACTGTATGGCGCAAATCGAGGAATCTGCATTTTACATGGTCGCAGGACCGTCTGAGCGTCTGATTCAGACTCTCCACTCCGCTGTGTACCATAGGTCTGCAATCGTTTCTGTCGATTATGCTGCAAATGGTGAGCTCTGCTTCAGTCTCACGAGCAAGACTGGCAGCCCCTGCGATAGCCGCTCGAAAAGAGAGAGAATCTCTTCCGATCCAAAGCGACGCACCTCATTGGTACCACCACTTGCAGTTGGCTTCACTCTGTGCTCTTCATGGCATACGGAAGGACCCATTCCATGTCAGGAACGACTTCAGCGGGTAAGCACACGGAGTGCACACTGGCTTTCTTCCCCTATTAGGCGACCATGTCCCTAATCACCCCGAACGCACATAATATCGGAGCTTCCAGCTACCAACAATCACATTCTTTGTAACTGCCTTGATTTTGCAGGTTGCGAGGTTTCGTCAAAGACAGGACTGATCTGACTGGTGGAAAGCCACAGACAGAAGCTGGAACCGGTCTGTCAAACTAACTGGGAGGGGGGTTACGTGCCAACGCAGCCTGGAGGAGAGAACGAAGTGTCACCAACTCGGCTAGCATCTGCACACAGCAATCGGAGTCCCTATCCATAACAAAGACTGTGGAAAACTACACAAACAAACAATATCGACACACGTTTTGGAACTCTACTGTAGATACTGACGAAAACGAAAGAACTGTGTCTAATAAGTAAGATTAGCACGCAGAGATTCAAAAACTAGACTATCGAAGTACACAGGTATGACTAAATAATTCCCTCTTGGTTAGGAACTTTTAGAATTCCACAAATTCGGTATCCTTTCCAACAGGAACGAAAACGGGAGAACAGCGTGTAACAGATATTTAATGAACACGCAGAAAGTACCAAAGCACACAAATGAAACTAAGTAATTTGCTCCTGTTTAGGAATCCGTAGAACGTCACAAAATCGGTTACTTCTGTGTGGCTGTTGTGTCTTGGCTGGCGTCCGCTGACTGACAGACTGGACTACGGCATACTTCATGTTCCCACACAACGATGGAATTTTATGGATGACAGCGCCCCACGTCGGAACATTCTGGACAATTTGAACGAAAGATTTGGTGACCCAGATCGCTTGATATGAAACCCATCGAAAATTTATGGTACGTAATCGAGTGGTCAGTTCGTGCACAAATCCCTGCACCAGCAAAACTTCCGCAATTATGGACGGCTTCAGAGGCGACATGGCTCTCTATTTCTGCAGGGACTTCCAACGACTTGTTGAGTCCGTGCCACGTTGTGTTGCTTCACTACGCGGGCAAAAGGAGATCTGACACGATGTTAGTAGGTATCGTAGGACTTTTGTCACGTCATTGTACTCAAGAGTATATTGTGATTTATACGGCCAGATTGCTTTGAAAGATTAAAAAAAAATTATCAATAGCCTGTGATTTACTGTGTAGTGAATCGAGAATTACATATTCTCGCTGTATGTGAAGATAGCCTTGTCGATATCTAAACCATCTTAGAAATGCGAAATGTCACTTTACCGGTATGATTTTGATGTCAGACGGCTAAAAAGCCTGTTGTACATGACCTTCACAAAAACTTTCGAAAACGCCAGCGAAAGTGAAAATGGACGGAAATTTGAGGGTATTTATTTGCCTTAAATAAATGCGTAAGTTCAGCACATTTGAAAAAAAAAATACTAGTTACACAGGTAAATTTCTAAACTCCAAAACACACTCTATAATTAACTTTTCTGTTATTTTATTTATGTATTTACATAATTTGAGTAGTAGATTTTTTGGTGGTCATTACTTCTACTGGAGTAGTGAGAATCATATTCATATTACTGAAGCTATTTGTAATGACTGGTTCTCGGAAATTCCATGGCAGCATCTACTGAACCTAACAACCTTATATTTTCAGTAACAGTTATGAAATGGTAGTTAAAAAGTTTTGCAACGTTGCGCACATCGGTTACAATGTGTGATATACTCATAAAGCTGTGCGCTGCTCTTCATGTCTGGTCCTACCAGTCTCTTGCTTCATTATATCACATAATGACTTTATTGCGTTAAATAATGTGATAATTTTTTTTCGCGTAATGTATTTGCTTTGACATCTGTGTTACTGTCTTTAATATATAGCAGTATGTGTTGTAATGAACAATAGCATCAACATCACAGCGCTTGTGCGTTTGTGCTACATTTCGGTCTATGTTTTAGTAGATGCTGTCTTAAGGCTTACACCGCTGTAACGTTTCTAGCAAGCAGTCGAAACGATGGACAAAGGCTAATGAAAGTTCACCTAAGAAGGCCAAGACCATTTTGTCACGTGGTTAGGTGTTTCTTTGGTATTTCCAAGGATTAATACACCAATCCTACTTAGAAAACTGTAACCTATTAGGGAACCTATCACAGTTCATCGCCGAATCGTTTGAAACTTGCTTAGGCTGTGAAAAGACTAAGGTGATCACGTAAAAACGCGTTCTTCCACGGGGATAATGCATCAGCCCACACATCAGCGAAAACAGTTGCGAAAGTGGATGAAACGGGCTTTGACTTTGAATTGGTTCCTCATCCAAACTATCCACTAGACCTAGCCGTAAGTGACTTCCTCCTATTCCCTAGCTTGAAACTTTTCCTTGCTGGGAAGGAATTTTCGTCAAAAGAGGAAGTGATGGTCGACGGAACCAGTGTTCTGCAGAGTTTTACGTAAGGCCTAACCAATTTTTCCGACAGAATGAAAAAGCCAGAGGGTCGCTGGACCAAGTGTATATCTCTCAAAGCGGACTACGTCGAGAAGTAACGTTGCTTAAGACACAAACAGCGGTTATTTCTTTTTACAGGACTTGACGCGCGAGCTCGCCGCGTGGTCTAGGGCGCGTTGCCACAGTTCGCGCGGCTGCCCTAGTCGCAGGTTCGAGTCCTCCCTTGGACACGGGTGTGTGTATGAACTTACCACAAATTTCAATTTCACTTTTCAGGACTTATCAAACCAGCCTCTTGAATGTCGCGCTCTGTTACGGCGTCGACAGAGAGAGCAATCAACCCCGTGTAGCACTTAACACCAATACGTATAGCTTCCAATATCTATATTTTATGTTAAAATGTTTCCGCTCTGATCAAACAACAATGAGACCTTACACACGTTAACTATTTCTAAATACAAGTGCAGTAATTCTAAAATCACGTGCAAAGATATCTGAAAGCACTACTTTAGTGTTACAGGTGATTGTCAGACTACACCAGCCAAGCACTAGACCGCCTTGAGCAGACAAGGGACCCACCCACCCACCAACCCACCCACCCTCCAGTTAACCATGGGTTACAGAGGAGTTTCCTTTCTCGTATCCATGTCTGTTTGCTTAACATCTGTGATTGTCCATTTTACAGACGTCTATTCCTCTTTAACTGAACTGCCTATTGTGGTTGCGTTATAACATTATATACAGCCAAAACGAATTTCACATGCTCCTTGTCATTCCTCAGTTCTTCAGTATCCGACTTATTCCACGCTGATTCTTCGCCACGATTCTCTTAAATTCCAGTCTACTCTTTATCATTTTTAAATTGTTGCCTCAATATCTGCAAATGGATATGGCCTATAATCGAATGTCTCATTTACGATTATTTGTGGTGATATACGAGTAATTCACCGGTACCTTTTCGTGTCTTCACGCCTTCTTCAAGTGTACAGTCTTTGAAGAAAGTGTTTTTTATTACGAATTGAAGACAACTGCAGAACTCTATCAATGTTCATTCTCTCTCGTTCGTACTATCAAATCCATATTCTCCCATAACTCCTACAACTAGACCCCATAACAGCGTTCCAATTCCTCATGATTATTAGGATGTAATACTCTCTCTATAACTTTATCTTCTGCACACTATGTCACTGTATATACACTCCTGGAAATGGAAAAAAGAACACATTGACACCGGTGTGTCAGACCCACCATACTTGCTCCGGACACTGCGAGAGGGCTGTACAAGCAATGATCACACGCACGGCACAGCGGACACACCAGGAACTGCGGTGTTGGCCGTCGAATGGCGCTAGCTGCGCAGCATTTGTGCACCGCCGCCGTCAGTGTCAGCCAGTTTGCCGTGGCATACGGAGCTCCATCGCAGTCTTTAACACTGGTAGCATGCCGCGACAGCGTGGACGTGAACCGTATGTGCAGTTGACGGACTTTGAGCGAGGGCGTATAGTGGGCATGCGGGAGGCCGGGTGGACGTACCGCCGAATTGCTCAACACGTGGGGCGTGAGGTCTCCACAGTACATCGATGTTGTCGCCAGTGGTCGGCGGAAGGTGCACGTGCCCGTCGACCTGGGACCGGACCGCAGCGACGCACGGATGCACGCCAAGACCGTAGGATCCTACGCAGTGCCGTAGGGGACCGCACCGCCACTTCCCAGCAAATTAGGGACACTGTTGCTCCTGGGGTATCGGCGAGGACCATTCGCAACCGTCTCCATGAAGCTGGGCTACGGTCCCGCACACCGTTAGGCCGTCTTCCGCTCACGCCCCAACATCGTGCAGCCCGCCTCCAGTGGTGTCGCGACAGGCGTGAATGGAGGGACGAATGGAGACGTGTCGTCTTCAGCGATGAGAGTCGCTTCTGCCTTGGTGCCAATGATGGTCGTATGCGTGTTTGGCGCCGTGCAGGTGAGCGCCACAATCAGGACTGCATACGACCGAGGCACACAGGGCCAACACCCGGCATCATGGTGTGGGGAGCGATCTCCTACACTGGCCGTACACCACTGGTGATCGTCGAGGGGACACTGAATAGTGCACGGTACATCCAAACCGTCATCGAACCCATCGTTCTACCATTCCTAGACCGGCAAGGGAACTTGCTGTTCCAACAGGACAATGCACGTCCGCATGTATCCCGTGCCACCCAACGTGCTCTAGAAGGTGTAAGTCAACTACCCTGGCCAGCAAGATCTCCGGATCTGTCCCCCATTGAGCATGTTTGGGACTGGATGAAGCGTCGTCTCACGCGGTCTGCACGTCCGGCACGAACGCTGGTCCAACTGTGGCACCAGGTGGAAATGGCATGGCAAGCCGTTCCACAGGACTACATCCAGCATCTCTACGATCGTCTCCATGGGAGAATAGCAGCCTGCATTGCTGCGAAAGGTGGATATACACTGTACTAGTGCCGACATTGTACATGCTCTGTTGCCTGTGTCTATGTGCCTGTGGTTCTGTCAGTGTGATCATGTGATGTATCTGACCCCAGGAATGTGTCAATAAAGTTTCCCCTTCCTGGGACAATGAATTCACGGTGTTCTTATTTCAGTTTCCAGGAGTGTATTTGATTAGTTTTGTTGCGGCAACAGTTTGCTGTCGATTGTTGTTGTTGTGGTCTTCAGTCTGGATACTGGCTTGATGCAGCTCTCCATGCTGCTCTATCATGTGCAAGTTTCTTCATCTCCAAGTAACTATTGCAACCTACATCAGTCTGAATCTGCTTAATGTATTCATCTCTTGGTCTCGCTCTCCGATTTTTACCCTCCACACTACCCTCCAGTACTAAATTGGTTATCCATTGATGCCTCAGAACATGTCCTATCAACTGATCCCTTCTTCTAGTCAAGTTGTGCCACAACTCCTCTTCTCCCCACTGCTATTCACTACCTCCTCATTAGTTACATGATATATCCATCTAATCTTCAGCATTCTTCTGTGGCACCGCATTTCGAAAGATTCTATTCTCCTCTTGTCTAAACTATTTATCGTCCATGCTTCACTTCCATATGTTGTGGTATCAGATGCCAAATGTGGCCTATTGAAACTCAGCGAAAACATTCCAAATGATTTATTTGCTTTCACTGCAGTGCTCCTTTCACCTCATTCTGTGTCACGGGCCCCGCAGTGCTGAAGAAACACCCTAGCGGTCTGTGCAACGCAACGGTGTGTCGTGCCAGCCTTGTAAGCCAGCTGCAGAGTTCCGATTGTGTGAGGATGGCAGCGCCGGCAGCCGACTCAGCAGCCACTGTCGTTGTTGTCTCCGCGCTGCTCTGCCGGGAGGTGTAGGCCAGCCCTGCAATGCCTCTTCCTCGATGGAGTAGTTGAAAACGTGGCGGCAACGACTGCCCGCAATCCGGCGTCTAAGTCTGCGTCCCTCGCCTTGGAAGTCTCTGGCGTATGTCGAGAGCCAAGACAACTGCCTGCAGTAGCGAGCCAAAGAGTGGCCCGCCCTTGCTGGCTGTGGACCCCGCGTCATCCTCAGAGGGTCGAACATACGACACGCCGTGGAGTGGGATGCTGGCACCCAATCTGTTGCTGCGTATGGTCTGGTGGTGTGACACGCCTCGCCATGCAGGAGAGCTGCCACTCTTGAATGAATCTCGTTAGAAAACGGCACCTATTTATACTCGGCTGTGCGCCTCTGTTTTGCTAACGCACCGCCTTGTGTCACGTACGCACAAAACTTAGGTTGGCCTGTGGCCCTCTTCTGCCTGTAACTTGTGTCATAGAAACTGCTGTGTGCACCCTCTCCAGCAGTTCTACGCCCCTGTGGCCTCTATTTGCCTTCAAAACTGCTGGTATCCGCAACTTACTGCAATCTGGCCTGCACCTGGCTGTAACTCGTGCTCCGAATATCGCTCAAAACTAACTTTCCCTCTCCTAAACGGTGGTGCCGCTACATCATTTCCCTCTTCGGAAAGACCCAGTCCCCAGGTCATCCTTTAACTAACTCTTAAGCTTGTTTGGATTGTCACTTATGACATACTTAATATTATAAAACTTAGTCGTGGTCCAGTGCTCCTAAGAACATGACGTGGGAGGAAAAACATAGAAAAATCCATAATAGATGACCACTCCGCTAAATGCTCGTTAAACCCCTTACCTACTTGTCTCACGCACTTGGTATCCATTCCACTGGGACTCGGACTGCCCTTGCTTTCCTCTTGGAATTAGTTCTCCGCTTGATCAGAAAGAAAACAACACATAACAAAGTTAAGCCTGCGATCACACTTAGCACAGAGGTCTTCAAAATGATCGTTACTTGCCATTGCCCTTCCCTATACTAAACGACATGTTGAACAAGCTGTTCGGCTGATATGCGCCCCTCTTGCTCGAAAATGAACTGGTTTATGGATCTCAACAGACTAGGCTCCAGAGTTTTATTTAACAAGGTCAGATTCCGCCTTGGCAAAAACTCTAAAGCGGTTTCTGGCCAGTATAGGTGTGGCTGCGTAACATTCAATTGTGTGACACCTGAAATTGACGCTGGCAGATGGAAGGTTGGTCCTATTACGTTACACAAAGTTACATTGATTAAAATTCCGCTCCCCTCGAACTCTATACGTTTCGCTTCGGCAAATACTCCCCGCTCAAAACAACTTGGTACTACTACAAAATTCTCATAGATGGAGAAGATCCAATGCATCCCGACCTGTTGCAAGCTCAGTTTTGGTTCCACAATGTCCCTTGGACAGTCTATTCCTTTCACCCTATCGAAAGATAGCTGCACCGTCCACGTGTCCCATATTTGTAGCTTCACAGATTTTCCTCCAACATTCATTATTTCTGATCCAAACTCGAAACCGATTGTGTGACTACTTTCATCCTTAAATTTACATTATATGAACTGGTGCAATAAACACGACTTTCCTAACCCAGCACTGTCGATAACAAAAAATTTAAACAGGAAATCGTACAACTCTGACCTCGTTCAACACATATTTATTACGGCTTTGCCGCTAAATTTACTCCGAAGCATTTATTTCTCCAGAACTGCGTTTTATTTCTCCTCCAACAACACTCCACATACGTCAGACGCTACACTTACCTTTTTCAGTGACCTCAGGACAGGGATCACCATCACCCTTCCTCCCTCTTCATAAAACTTTTGTCCGCAGCAGGCTTACAATATTCGAAAATACATATAAAATACAATGCCTAATTAATCTATGGAAACTCAATGATATATATATATATATATATATATATATATATATATATATATATACACTCCTGGAAATGGAAAAAAGAACACATTGACACCGGTGTGTCAGACCCACCATACTTGCTCCGGACACTGCGAGAGGGCTGTACAAGCAATGATCACACGCACGACACAGCGGACACACCAGGAACCGCGGTGTTGGCCGTCGAATGGCGCTAGCTGCGCAGCATTTGTGCACCGCCGCCGTCAGTGTCAGCCAGTTTGCCGTGGCATACGGAGCTCCATCGCAGTCTTTAACACTGGTAGCATGCCGCGACAGCGTGGACGTGAACCGTATGTGCAGTTGACGGACTTTGAGCGAGGGCGTATAGTGGGCATGCGGGAGGCCGGGTGGACGTACCGCCGAATTGCTCAACACGTGGGGCGTGAGGTCTCCACAGTACATCGATGTTGTCGCCAGTGGTCGGCGGAAGGTGCACGTGCCCGTCGACCTGGGACCGGACCGCAGCGACGCACGGATGCACGCCAAGACCGTAGGATCCTACGCAGTGCCGTAGGGGACCGCACCGCCACTTCCCAGCAAATTAGGGACACTGTTGCTCCTGGGGTATCGGCGAGGACCATTCGCAACCGTTTCCATGAAGCTGGGCTACGGTCCCGCACACCGTTAGGCCGTCTTCCGCTCACGCCCCAACATCGTGCAGCCCGCCTCCAGTGGTGTCGCGACAGGCGTGAATGGAGGGACGAATGGAGACGTGTCGTCTTCAGCGATGAGAGTCGCTTCTGCCTTGGTGCCAATGATAGTCGTATGCGTGTTTGGCGCCGTGCAGGTGAGCGCCACAATCAGGACTGCATACGACCGAGGCACACAGGGCCAACACCCAGCATCATGGTGTGGGGAGCGATCTCCTACACTGGCCGTACACCACTGGTGATCATCGAGGGGACACTGAATAGTGCACGGTACATCCAAACCGTCATCGAACCCATCGTTCTACTATTCCTAGACCGGCAACGGAACTTGCTGTTCCAACAGGACAATGCACGTCCGCATGTATCCCGTGCCACCCAACGTGCTCTAGAAGGTGTAAGTCAACTACCCTGGCCAGCAAGATCTCCGGATCTGTCCCCCATTGAGCATGTTTGGGACTGTATGAAGCGTCGTCTCACGCGGTCTGCACGTCCAGCACGAACGCTGGTCCAACTGAGGCGCCAGGTGGAAATGGCATGGCAAGCCGTTCCACAGGACTACATCCAGCATCTCTACGATCGTCTCCATGGGAGAATAGCAGCCTGCATTGCTGCGAAAGGTGGATATACACTGTACTAGTGCCGACATTGTGCATGCTCTGTTGCCTGTGTCTATGTGCCTGTGGTTCTGTCAGTGTGATCATGTGATGTATCTGACCCCAGGAATGTGTCAATAAAGTTTCCCCTTCCTGGGACAATGAATTCACGGTGTTCTTATTTCAATTTCCAGGAGTATATATATATATATATATATATATATATATATATATATATATATATATATATATATATATAACTACAAATACTCTACTACACTATCTCCCTGGTTTTCTCTGTGCTTAGCACCTCTCTTTGTGACATGCCTGGAATCACATCCGGGCAATTCTTAAATGGCTGTAACTGCCCAATGTGTACTTGTCGTTCTAGTTGGCAGCTGCAGCTTAACATTAACGGAAGATTTGGTTTCTGTAACTTGGTATGGCCCTTGATACCTCGTGAGTAACATCTTCGTTTTCCCTTTTAGTGTATAGGGGCTGGACAGCATCATCCATTGCACCACTCTATACTGCGGTAACCTTCCTATACGCTTCAGTGCGTCTTCCTGCTTTTCTAAAGATTTTGTATTCGCCTTTTGTATCTGTTTCCAAACATCCCGAATTATTCTTGCGAACTGACGTAGAGATTCACCAATCCTTCCTTTCTGTAGCTTTACTAAATCAAATGGTGACAGCATTTTTCTCCTGCACTCTACCTCATATGGAGACAAACCGGTATTTGTATGGACTTTTATTGTATGCGCATACAATATGCTTCAAATACTCGTCCCACTGTTGGTGATGAGAATCCACATAAAAACTCAGCGTCTTCCAGATTGTTCTGTCCTTCCGTTGGCCTGTAGGTGCAATGCGCTTGTCCTCAACTTCTTTACGTTGAACAATTTACACAGTTCCTTCATTAAACCCGACATGAAGTTGGTCCCTTGGTCAGTAATTATTGTCTCCGGTACACCAAACTAGCGCGACCATTGCTGCCTGTTGATTTGGCATAGCCACTATCTCCACATACCTTGAAAAATGGTCTATTATTTTGAGAACGAATCTGTTCCCCTATGGTGTAAGCCTAGGAGGTCCTAAGACATCAATCCCCAGAAAAGAAAATGGACATGTCGCTTCCAGTAATTGTTGTAGCCCTATCTGTTACCGACTCAAATCTGCTCTCTGCCCAAATGGTATACAATTCTTGACATACTGCTACGTCATAACCTATGGCTTCTACTTTTGCCACCTTCCTACTTATTGCATCCGAATGACCGTGCTTCTTCCCAGGCTTGTTCACCACCTCGTAGTCGAATTCACTAAGCCTCACTGTCTATCTAGCGAGTCTAGTGGACGGATCCTTCAACCCCAACAACTACTTAAACTCAGCATGATCTGTTATTACCCGAAATCTTCTCCCTTATAAATAACATTTAAAATGTGTGATTCCATAGATTACGCTAAACATCTCCCTCTCTGTTGTTGAGTAATTCCTCTCTCCTGCATTCAACTGCCTAGACGCATAGGCTACAAGATGTTCTTTCCCATCAATTTCCTGACTAAGAACACACCCCAATGCTTCATTTGATGCATTGCATGCTACTATAAACTCCTTTTCAAAATCTGGAAACACAAGAACCGGACTTGATGTTAACACTTATTTAAGTGGTAAAACGCTTTTTGACACTCTTCTGTCCACTCTGTCCACTCTGGGTCTAGACTTGTGCTAGAAGTGGTAACTGTAACTGAGAAGCTCGACCAGATTAACATAAAAGGCTTGTCTAGGGCCCAGAGGAGGAAGCCACTCAGGGAACAGATGAAAAAGGAAGGGAAAGAAGGGCTTCTTAAAAACAAGTGGAGGGAACTAAAGGACTAGAACCTAAGACCCCCAGGAAAAACTGTCTCACATTGAAGGGGACACGCAGATCCTCACAACGTGAAAGACAGGTAGTAAGCGGATGAGGGAGGAATCAAAGACTCCCTCCTCCCTGGATAAAAAAAAGCACTCCGTCTTCAGCCCACGATTGGTCCACCGGGACCATCCGACCGCCGTGTCATCCTCAGTGGAGGATGCAGATAGGAGGGGCGTGGGGTCAGCACACCGTTCTCCCGGTCGTTATCTACATCTACATCTACATCTATACTCCGCGAGCCACCTTACGGTGTGTGGCGGAGGGTACTTATTGTACCACTATCTGATCCCCCCTTCCCTGTTCCATTCACGAATTGTGCGTGGGAAGAACGACTGCTTGTAAGTCTCCGTATTTGCTCTAATTTCTCGGATCTTTTCGTTGTGATCATTACGCGAGATATATGTGGGCGGTAGTAATATGTTGCCCATCTCTTCCCGGAATGTGCTCTCTCGTAATTTCGATAATAAACCTCTCCGTATTGCGTAACGCCTTTCTTGAAGTGTCCGCCACTGGAGCTTGTTCAGCATCTCCGTAACGCTCTCGCGCTGACTAAATGTCCCCATGACGAATCGCGCTGCTTTTCGCTGGATCATGTCTATCTCTTCTATTAATCCAACCTGGTAAGGGTCCCATACTGATGAGCAATACTCAAGAATCGGACGAATAAGCGTTTTGTAAGCTACTTCTTTCGTCGATGAGTCACATTTTCTTAGAATTCTTCCTATGAATCTCAACCTGGCGCCTGCTTTTCCCACTATTTGTTTTATGTGATCATTCCACTTCAGATCGCTCCGGATAGTAACTCCTAAGTATTTTACGGTCGTTACCGCTTCCAATGATTTACCACCTATGGCATAATCGTACTGGAATGGATTTCTGACCCTATGTATGCGCATTATATTACATTTATCTACGTTTAGGGAAAGCTGCCAGCTGTCGCACCATTCATTAATCCTCTGCAGGTCTTCCTGGAGTACGTACGAGTCTTCTGATGTTGCTACTTTCTTGTAGACAACCGTGTCATCTGCAAATAGCCTCACGGAGCTACCGATGTTGTCAACTAAGTCATTTATGTATATTGTAAACAATAAAGGTCCTATCACGCTTCCTTGCGGTACTCCCGAAATTACCTATACATCTGCAGATTTTGAACCGTTAAGAATGACATGTTGTGTTCTTTCTTCTAGGAAATCCTGAATCCAATCACAAACCTGGTCCGATATTCCGTAAGCTCGTATTTTTTTCACTAAACGTAAGTGCGGAACCGTATCAAATGCCTTCCTGAAGTCCAGGAATACGGCATCAATCTGCTCGCCAGTGTCTACGGCACTGTGAATTTCTTGGACAAATAGGGCGAGCTGAGTTTCACATGATCTCTGTTTGCGGAATCCATGATGGTATTCTTGACCGAAGCCGCTACTATTCGGCCGAGCAGCTCCTCAATTGGCATCACGAGGCTGAGTGCACCCCGAAAAATGGCAACAGCGCATTGCGGCCTGGATGATCACCCATCCAAGTGCCGACCAAGCCCGACAGCCCTTAACTTCGGTGATCTCACAGGAACCGGTGTATCCACTGCGGCAAGGCCGTTGCCTCCCTGGATAAGCGAGTCCAGAAAAAACCGAGGCAAGAAATAGGGAAAAAGACCCATAGTACTGCAGTCTCGGTTTTTAGGATGGCAGTTATCCAGGAAGGTTATCCACTGGTGGCCATCGCCTCAAAACAGGAGGAACTGATAAAAGATGGCCCTCTTTGAAAAGATTTGGGGGGACGCTGGCCCAGGTCCCAACTTCAGGAGCGTCTATCTAGATCTTGATGCACTCATTTTTGTCTGTGAGTGGGTAGACACAGTAGAATGGCTCAAGGACAAGGTGTCCATGATATCGCCGTGCGAAGATGCGAAGCTGCTGGTCAAGACGGCAGCAGAGCTTCTTAAGACAGCAAAGATACCATTATGGGTACCTAATATCCTTAAGGAAGTCTCTCCCAATACTCTGTTCGGGAAAATAGGGGCCCAGAACCCAAAAGTCTCGACAGAAGACTGGAGAGTGATTAACCAGAGGGTTGCTCCGGAAAGACGAATCCTGGTGGTGGAGGTTGGTGAGAAGTCCCTGAGGGCGATGCGGTAGCAGAACCTGAAATTGTTTTTAGGGTTCTCTCAGGTCACCATCAGCGTTCTCGAAGACCTCAAAGATGGCAGTAAGACGGAGCCTGGAGGTGCTGCAGATTATTCTGCAGCACAGTAAATGGGTCTCTGCTGCCCTGAGCAGCCTGGGGAGACAGGAAGTGGACGTGGCCCTGATACAAGAACCCTATTTATACAAAGGGGGTGTATCGGGCCGCATAGGCACTGGAGGTAAGCTGATCTATGCTAGAAATCTAATAAAATCCAAAACATGCATCTGTGTAAGAAATGGCATTTCTTTCATACCAATGATGGATTTCGGTTCTAGGGACATAGTGGCCATTAAAATGCAGCAATGTTAGGAAGGTATCACGAGGGACATTATTTTGGCCTCAGCATACCTTCCGTATGAAGACAGCTCTCCTCCTTCCTTGGAGGTGAGAAGACTGGTAGAGACTAGCCATCGGCAAGGTGACCAACTGCTGGTGGGATGCGACGCCAATGCCCACAACCTAGTGTGGGGCAGCAAGGATACCAACAGTAGAGGCGAGTACCTTCTTGAATTTCTTTTAGCTAACAATTCAGAGGTCCTGAATAAGGGCAATTAACCTACATTCTGGAATAGCAGAAGGGAAGAAGTAATTGACATAACCTTTGTTTCCATGACGATAGGTAGCTATGTCAAACAATGGCATGTGATGTTGGAGCCATCCTCATCGGACCACATGTACATTAAATTCAGCGTTGAGATGGGAATCAGAGAGACCATGACCTATAGGAATCCCCGGAAGACATATAGGAAGGACCTTGACTTAGGCTTGTAGGAAATTAGAACCTCGATAAAGAAGCCAGAAGAATTTGAGGAAGTAGCAGAGGCTGTTACCTCTTCCATAGTGACCTCATATCAGGACAACTGCACAGTCACCAAGATGTGCACAAATAGGAGTGTTACTTGGCGGAATGACAAACTGGAAACGCAGAGAAAACAGGTACGGAGACTATTTAATATTGTGAGAAGGACTATGGGCTAAATAACGTGAGGCCCTTGTCAATTACAGTCTTGCACAAGACAAGCAAAGAAGGCATCCTGGAAGGCATTCTGTGAGGAAGTGGAGGGCACAGCTGCACAAGTCAGACTTCACAAGATTCTCACTACAGTACCAACCTATCCATGAGGTACATTGATGAAGGAGGATGGGGAATATACAAAGACAGCACATGAGACGCTGGAATAGCTCCTCTAAACGCACTTTCTTCAGTATGCTCTGTCGGACAACACAGACCTGTACGTGACCCCAGAGAGACAACGGTTCTCAGGCACACAAAGAGAAGACTGGGAATTGGCCAAGGATTGTGTGAACTTCAACAAAATCCAGTGGGCGGTGGGAACATTCCAACCGTTCAAGTCACCTGGCCTAGGTGGAATTTTTCCTGTTCTCCTGTAATAGGCACGAGGAAAGCTTATAAGAGTCCTATACAGGCTATTCAGGGTTAGTCTAGCAGTAGGAATCATTCCCAATGCTTCGATGGCAGTGAAGATTGCCTTCATTCCAAAGCCGGGGAGAAATGATCATACCAAGGCCAAGGATATGAGACCAATCAGTCTGTCCTTCTCCATTCTCAAAACATTGAAAAAAGTGGTTAATGTATATGTTGGGGAGAGGAGGCTAAGTAGGGTCTCCTACAGCTGAACTAAACGCATACCAACCAGATAAATCATGTGAGACAGCTCTCCTCTAACTCGTTGGGAAGGTGGAAAAAGCACTTCATATCTAAGAAATAGCCCTCTGCATCTTCCTGGATATAGTGGGGGCCTTCAGTAACACGACCTTCGATTACATGGTAAGGGCAGTAGAGGTACATGACCGGGAGACCTCTATATGTAGGTTGACCAGGGCCATGCTTAGTGGAAGGAAGGTAGAGGCTACCACGATGAATGAAAAGATGGTAATTAAGACCACTAGAGGCTGACCACAAGGAAGAGTTTTGTCTCCTCTATTGGGGAATCTAGTGGTGAACGAACTCATTGAGGAGCTAAATTCCAGACAATGCTTCTGCCAAGGATACGCAGATGGCCTTGTCATAGTAATACTTGGCAAATTCACTGACATAGGCAGGAATATGGCACAAGGAGGGTTGGACATTGTGAAAAAATGGCGCATTAAACAGGATCTGAGAGTTAATCCTAGCTGCGTGGGATTAGCCGAGTGGTCCGAAGCGCTGCAGTCTGTGCGGCTGGTCTCGGCAGAGGTTCGAGTCCTCCCTCGGGCATGGCTGTGTGTGTGTTTGTCCTTAGGGTAATTTAGGTTAAGTAGTGTGTAAGCTTAGGGACTGATGAGCTTAGCAGTTAAGTCTCACAAGATTTCACACACAGTTAATCCTAAGAAGACTGTTGTGGTGCCATTTACGAAGAGACATATTCAGTACAGAAGTTGGAAACTAAAGCTCTTCAATGAAACTCTACCTGTGAAGGGGTTAGTGAAATATCTAGGGGTAATTTTGGATGATAAGCTAACTTGGACCTCTCATATTAAGAGCATCTGCTCCAAGGCAAAAAGTACTTTAGTGGGTACTAGGAGGGCTTGTGGCAAAAACTGGGGCCTAAGCTCCAGGGGTATGCACTGGATAAACACCACAGTGGTTAGAACTAGGATTTTCTATGGGGCCGTAGTGTGGTGAAAGAAGGTAGAACAGTGGGTTGCTGCTAAGGAGCTTGCTAAGGAGCAGAGATTGGCCTGCTTAGCCATAACGGGCGGAAATAGCAGCACACCAACCGCTAGAATGGAAGCCATGCTGGATAAGCCTTCACTTCACCTTTGGGTCAAGATGGAGGCAGCAGCTGGAGCACACATACTTAAAACTGGCCAAACCTGAGTCTCATTCGGATATCCAGACTCACACACTAACATACTGATCCATTCTGTAGGTATGGCTGGGGAAATAACTGCCTACTATATAATAACTCCCAACTGCTTCGACAAGCCTTACAATAAAATAATTGGAAGTAGGGAGCAGTGGGAGAAAACAGTTCGACACCGTAGGGGGGACATCGTTTGGTTCACCGATGGGTCGAAAACAGACCAAGGCGTTGGGGCAGGCTTGTACAGGGTTCAGCCAATACTGGAGAGCAGTATCTCTCTAAGGAAACTGGCCTCTGTATTCCAAGCTGAAATTACTGCAATCAGGGCATGTGTGGAGGAGAATATGCATAGGTGCTACAATGACCGTAGCATCTACATCTATTGAGACAGCCAGGCAGCCCTGACATCATTGGCAGCTCCTGAAACAAGATCTAAGAGTGTTACAGATTGCCACAGGACTCTGGCGGAGCTATGGGGGAAGCAATAGGCTGAACCTAGTGTGGGTCCCTGGCCACTCAGGGGTCTGTGGCAATGAACAAGCCGATAGATTGGCTAGGATGGGGGTAACAACTCAATTTATTGGACTGGAAGGTGTCCTGCTAATCACCAAGGCTATGATTAAATTAGAACTACGGAACTGGCTTAGGAAACAGCACATAGGATATTGGACTAAGGTCCATAAACAAAAACATGGTAAGGTTTGCCCAAGCCGTGTTTTAAAAGAAGCTCAGTAATCCTGGGATTGAACAGGAAAGAGATCAAACTCATGACTGGACTAATGACCGGCCAGGGGAATTTCAAAAAAACACCTACACACAATGGGTATAACGGAAGAGGACGCTAAATGTAGGATCTGTGATGAGGGTGAAGAAACTGCATCACACCTAATCTTCGAATGCATGGCATTGGAGAGTAAAAGATACAGATTCTTAGGGATAACTAGACCTGAAGAAATTGTGTCTTACAAAAAACTGATAGAGGGACTCCTTGCACTATTTAAGGGCACTGGTTGGCTTTACTAGATATACAGGGAGCGATAGCGCACAATAAACCTGGTTTCGGTGCGGGAACTGGCGGCCCAGACCTAAGCTGTTTTAGCTCCCCTATTAAAATCAATCAATCAATCAATGCCCGCTCCCAGCAACTATTACTATGCTGTATAATATCATCAGCAAGCTGCTGATCAATGAAATCCTCCGCAATCGGCTGCAAATACCTCGGTATTCTGTATGGTTTACGGTAAACAGGTGCTTCATTCCCTGTTGGGATCCTATGTGGAACTAATGGAGTAGCTAGTAACGGCACTTGTGGTAAAAACAAATCCTTAAATTCACACAATAATTCTTCCATATGGTCGCTTTCTCCTCCTTTCAAATACGTAATTTTGTCACACAATGCAGTTCTATCGGCAGTTAGTGGTTGATCGCTTCGCCTACATCTCGAACACCAGACTTCGTCATCTGGCACATCCAAATTTGCTGCTAAAACTCCTTTCCTCAAATTCGCGTCTTCAGCGCTAAGATTATCCATGTCAACGGGAGCTACTCGCCCGTCGTTCCCCTCCTGTACGCGTACAACACTACGCTTCACAAAACAGCCCAATGAACCCAAATCTTCATTATCCTTCAATGGTTCAATAACACATACTGTACTCACAGGTAGATCCGACTCCACACTTACCCAAAGCGACTTCCCAGTGCCACTAGACACACACTCATGCGAATTATCCTTAATGCTAATGTACACGGTTCAGTTGGTTTGTTCATTATGTTGAACACCCCTCGCAGGAGCTCTGCATTGACAACAGTTTCCACTAGCGGAAATAACATTCCACCAAGTTCCACAGTTCGTTGTCCAAGGTCAATTTTGGCATGATGCTGATGCAAGAATTCTACTCCTAGGATCATGTCGTAGCCCTCGCTTACCCATGGTACCACCTTCATGCATGCATTAAATCGGACATTCCCTATGCGAAAGTCAACTGCCATTGACCCAAAAGGCGTGACCTCCTTATCCCGCACTCCACGCAACTTATAATGTGGTGGGTCTAACTTCCTTCCTCCCATTATAACCTTAGTAGCCACTGACACTTGCGCCCCTGTGTCCAACAAAATCTTAAACTTTTTAGTTCCTACTGATCCTACCACTGAACATTCCACCTCTCAATACGTATTCGTAGCATTGAAATTAAATGGGAGCTCCCTTAGGTGGGTCTTGGGCCCCCTCTGCCGTTTAACGCTTGTCCACCTCTCCCATCCCCACTTCTCCATCCTCCACGCTGCTGATTTCTACCCCTTCCTCTATTGCTTGGTGACTGGGTACACTGCTTCTGCACATGTCCTGTACAACCACACTTATAACATTCAATACCCGCTGCAAATACTGTTTGCCTCTGATGTACCCCTGTTGCCACATCTACATCCTCACATTGAATTTCGAGCTGAATGGCCGAATACAAATCTCTCGGATTCCCTTCACGCACTTTCCGTGACATGTGCGCCGGTCTCTCAAAAATACATCAAGTGCCCTTTGCTTGGCCTCCTGCAACAGAACACCATTCACTTCATCGCCCTGACCCAACTCGTAACTATACTCATTAATTTCCTTATCCTGTCAGCAAATTTCTCCACCGTCACCCACTGTCTCTTCGTCATTGTACTTAACCTCTCTCTAAAGTGCCGAGTGCTATTCTGTTTTTTGTACCTTTGTAAAAACCTTTCCTTTAACTGCTTACACTGTCCTGCCTTCCTTAAGGCCTCAGAACACCTTACATGTACTTTCGCTTCACCCATTAATCTAATCACAGCTAGATGTAACAACTGCTCTTCAGGCCAACCATTCATCACCGCTGAAGTCTCGACGTCCTCCACAAACGAACGCACATCCTCAGATGCCTTGCCAGAAAACGGAATAATCAAACTCACAGCAGCTGGATCAATCACCTGCAGCCTAGGCAACAACGACTGATCAGATGCGGTTTCCTGCTCACTTCTAGACGTTAATTCATTTCTCAACTGCTTATTGTCTGCTGTCAATTGAGCTATCTCTTCCATCAAAATCCATACAGCTTATGGTCCTGACACACCTCGCGTCCTTGACTCTGCCATTGTGTTGCTTTCGTTCCCAGTTAATCGTTTTGTTTCGGGATTAAGTACAAGAATAACCTGACTTCGTACAACTCTGTATCGTCATACTCAGTAACATCATACTCAAATGAACACCAGAAGTAATTAAACGCTACAGAACAATGTTATTCTCTAAACATACTAACACTTACTTGGACAACAAAATATACTAGGCCCACGCAAACGTCTAAAACTGTGGCTTGCCAGGAGCCATACTCGAAAACAAACAAATAAGAAAGAAAGCGTCCAACACTCAAAAAATACAGTTTCGTCATCACTCTCCACATCTTGTGACTGCACTGCAGGTGGCGGGCTCGAACGTCCGCTATTCTGACACCAAATGTTGTGGTATCAGATGATAAATGTGACGTATTGAAACTCTTAGAGAACTTTCCAAATGATTCATTTGCCTTTGCTACAGTGCTCCGTTCACCTCAGTCTGTGTCAGAGACCCCATAATATTGAGGAAACACCCCAGTGGCCTGTGCAACGCAACGCTGTGTCGTGCCAGCCTTATAAGACAGCTGCAGAGTTCCGATTATGTCAGGATGGCTACGCCATCAGCCGACTCAGCGGCCCCTGTCCTCATAGTCTCCGTGCTGCTTCGCCAGGAACCGTAGGCCGGCCCCACAAGGCTTCTTCCTCGCTGGCGTACCTGAGAATGTGGCCGCAACGACTGCCTGCGATCCGGCATCCGAATCGGCGGTCCTCGCCTCGGAAGTCTCCGGAGTGTGTTGGGAGCCGAGGTGACTGCCCGCTGTAGTGAGCCGAAGAGTGGCCCGCCCTGGTTGGCTGTGGACCCTGGATCAGCCACAGAGTGCCGAACAAACGACCCGCCGTGGACTGGGACGCTGGCGCCCAATCTGTTGCTGCGTGTGGTCTGGCGGTGTGGTACGCCTCGCTGTTCAGGAGAGCTGCCACACTTGAATGAATCTCGCTAGAAAACGGCTGCGCACCTCTGTTTCGCTAACGCACCGCTTCGCATCACATGCGCATAACACTTAGATTGGCCAGTGGCCCTCTTCTGCTTGTGACTTGCACCATGGAAACTGCTGTGTGCGCCCCCTCTGGCAGTTCTACGTCCCCATGGCGTCTATTTGCCTTCGCAACTGCTGGTATGCACAACTTACTGCAATCCGGCCCACACCTCACTGTAACTCGTGCTCCTAATATTGCACAAAACTAACTTTTCCTATCCTAAACGGTGGTGCCACTACACATACATTTCTACATAATTTCAGATTATGATGACAACAATCCTATGTGGGAATTGTTCGTAGCAGTTTTCTGCCATAACTTCTTATTTATAATAAATCCTTCTCCCTTTACACAATTTTCTCCTTATATCAATACTACCGTATATTTGTGTGAACTAAATTTGTTGCCCTCTTTCCTTTCCATTCCACTTCATTGAACCCCTCGTATCTACTTTGAGGCTTTTCATTTCTCTTTCCATGTATTCGAGCTTCTATATCATATTTCGGCTGCTGACCGCAATCTGATTTGCAGAATGTTACGCCTTCTTTCGTTAATAGTGTTGGGGGCAAGAACACCACTAATTTTCCAGATGGTCGTTTCTAACACAGAAAGGTGTGATCAGACAGTGGGTTACGTAGTATAGGCAACACAACGATCGTGGAATCAAAACAGCAAACACATTCTTTACTTAGTAAAATCCTCGAACATTGGTTGATCGCATCTCGAAGGCATGTGTTTATCCTCATGCAGCGGAGCCTACCTCAGCATGACACTAGGCAGCGTGTTTGGTCTCGGCTGCGTTGGACTACTGTGCAGGAGCGCTGCATCACAGAAGTGTTAGCTACTGGTGATGGCCTTGCAGACGTCGACTTGACATCGGGTATTGGCATGCAGCCTGACGAGTGTATGCTGGGCTGCTAGCTTGCTTCAGCAGGCGAGCAGTTATATGGAGTACTGGTACACAAAGTTTCGTACACAAGGCAACTTGGAGGTGATCAGACTGGATGAAGCTGCTGTGGAAGCGGCCCACATTTGTTGACTCCAGCCTAAGACTCATACTCATTAGGTTTACTTCGGTACCTAGTGGATGAAGCAGGTAGACAAAGATGAAGCTGAGTGGCCCATACGGGACTGTCGATTGTTGTGCGGTATTTCTCGGCGTTGTTAATAACCAAAGACAATGTACAGCTACACCCAGTGGCGGGCATTTGTAGTGCCTCTGTCCAACTCTGGGGTGATAGGGCGCCCGGTCCCCAACTTTGGTCTCATAGATGACAAATTCTGCGCAGCAGAGAAAATTCAAATCGCCTATGCTGCGAACTGAGGTCTCAGACCATGCTTTTCAGCAATATTCCAGCGCCAGCTGTAGGATATCACTGGCCTATATCTTGCTTCGCCATGGATTTTCAAGTCTGCTCGAAGGGCTGTTGCAGAAACAGTTATCTGCCGTTTCTTCTGAGAATAATCATGTCCCTTATTGCACAGTAAGTGACTCTCAGCTTTAACTTGCTATTCACAACTAATTCTACAACAATTACACTATTTTCTGTTGTTGCTCATATTACCTTATGTTCACCTGACTATAAAACCCTTATTTTCTTTCCATTGTACATCATTTAAACCCATTACATCTAATCTAAGCCACCTAGTCTAAGCCTTTGCATTCTCATTTTACTGTTTTCTATCTTCCTTGCTATGTTAACACTTCTGAACCGTAGAACGTTACCCTTTCGTTCGTTTTTGCATCGTTTTCAGATCACCTCCTTCCGGGGGTCCGAATGGGGACTATGGAACATTTGTCGAATGGAGAGATCATCATGACGCTTTTGCAATTGCAGACCCGATATCCTATGGGTACACAACTGTATCCTCACTGATCATTGCTTATTCTTCCTCTTTTTTTAGGAGCGGTTTCCCACCTCAGCGACAAGACAGTGCCCTGGATCAATGTCCACTCATTTGCTCTCTTTGACAATGCCGCAACCATAAGGAGAATGAATGGGTGAGCTGAAAGCGATTTATGATGCTAATATATGAAATTCAGCGGCTGGTGTCGCAAGTGGGTCCAAGGACGATTTGACTGTAACTCAAAGATGCTATTCCCAGCCCACAGTTTCTACTGTAGCCAAAACAACTGTTGTTTTGATGTATCTTGATAACGCCCAAGAGAACGAAATTGAATAGTTGCAAAATTATGCAATAATTTGGTTATTTCAAAATGAGAAACTGCTCTCTTAGAAAAATCAAATATTTCCAAAAATTTTGTAAAAACGCTTGACAAGATAAAAAGCGTATTCATTTATTATTAGGGAGAACGATAACTAATAACAATACGGCATTCTGGTAAGTCTTACACGTATCAGTCGGCCCAATGGATACGTTTCTTCTTCTCCTTCTGGACGGAAATATACAGGTTTTGGCATTTCAGAGGAAAAGCAGAGAAATGAAAGAATGAAAGTCTTCTTACTGAATGGAATGGATCTAGCCGTAGTTGACCAATGCCTCTGCGGGTGTGCTGAAAATATGCAAACGTCTCTTACATTACACCTCTCCTAGTTACAACCTGAATTAAACTGTTTAGCTTCGTTATTCCGAGGCTCCTCTATGTTTTGAAAGCAATGTATGAAGACTTTCCTGCTGGCTTGCTAGGCCTAACGCAAGAAAGGATTTTCTGTTGGGGTTGTCTCTCTTAGACTTTGGAGTTTCTCCTCCACCACAAGGCAGTGATTCCGTTCTCATTTAATCCCCAGAAAAGAAGGTTGCCTCATCTGCCAGCTACGCCGTTCCGAAGACTGTGTTCTCCGCCGTCGCTGCCATTAGGGTCTTCACCTGTAACCCTGGGCATGGGTTCCGTGTTATAACCCAGGGGTTGGATCCCTGCCTGGACGGAACCATCCTATCAGTACGGCCTACTGAAGTGTAGGATGCCCACCCCCGCGACGTGGACGCGCCAGGCAGGAATTACCCCCGTGGAGGAATAGGGAAGGGGACCCTACCTCCCTGGAGCCGGGTTAATGATTGTGTATGGTGTCACAATCAATAAAACATCTGATTTGGAATAAGGAAGTTTCAGAAAAAGCAAAACTCCTTATATATAAGAGTTATTATTACTTCCCTATTGTCACCTATGGAGGAGAAACATAGACAATGACAGGAAGGGACTGGAGCAGACTGCAAGCAGGGGAAACGAAATTTCTCAAAGCAGTTAAGGGAAAAACAATAATGAACAGAGTAAGGAATGTAGATATTAGAATGGAAATTAAACAAGAAAGTATGAGAGAAGAAATTAAAAAAAGAGATTAAGATCACACGAGCAAGTTAAGAGGATGCGTGGCAGAGACTCCTCAAAATTATGGAAGATCTAAAAAGATGGATGGAAAAAGACCTTGGGGGTACCCAAGAATCCGGTGGAAAACGGGAGTGAGAATATCTGTAGGAAGGAGAGGTGTGACCTGGCAGCAAGTGGAGGAAGAAAAGTGGTGGGAGGGCCGAGCCAAATGGAGAGGACTCAGACCCGGAAGTCGATGGAGCGGGATTCGATATAGATAGATAGCTTCGTTATTCACTTTAGCGTCGGTGGATTATGCGTTTTATCGTCTTTTGTAGTCGATTAGTGATTCACTGGAATAACGATACTTCTGCTACTGCATCAGTTCCATTTTTCACCAAAAGACGAAGAAGAAGGCATCTATTGGGTTTCCTATTAGTATCCATAAAGTGGTATTGACACCATTACGAGTACTTAGAATAAATTGAGCAAGTTATGTGAGAAAATGCTGGAATACCTTAATGAGAGATGAACTTAAAGCAAAATCTTGCACTGATTTACACTACAGAGTAAAAATGCTTCTATAAGTTTAATTAAGATTCAGCTTATTGTTCCCAACATCCATTGTTTCTACCTCTCACAAGTAAAGGTAGGCTGTTGTATAAATCGAAAAGCTAGGGAATAAGAAAAGTCGTCCGTTTCGTATATCAAAAGTAATATCACTGAAGGGTGCGATGTTTGTGAGCAAGGTTAGAGCACATAGAGCGATCTATGACGCTTTTCCCATGCTATCAGTAATAGTGAATAGCGCTGTCAGTGCATAGCCAGTCTCCATACATCAAGAACCTGTAAAGACAGGATTCACCGTGTGGTTAAATTGTGTATAGAGTGGCCACATGGCGAATGCTGTGCGGCCACGGTATAACAGAGGGTATAAAAACGTATTTTTCCTACACTGGTACACTGTAACAGGCAACTGTAGCATTCCAAGTGCATTCATCGTAAATACCTGTTGATGAATGTATATCTGTATTTCATCAACATGAGATTTTTGGAGAAGAATCTTTAAAGGCTGCAGTAATGTATTTCAGTGATGTTTTGATGGCACATACATCATCGGAAGAGGACATAGGCGCGGTACATAAAGTTTTGGATCCATTTAAAACAGTTGGAATCACATTCAATCTGCAAAAACCGGATTTCGCAAGGAGGAGGATACCAGTGTTGGGACAAGTTATCTTGTCAGAAGAGACTCAATTCAGAAGTAATTTGAAGTAGTTCAAGGTCTTCTCGTACCAACTAATGACCAACTGATGACAGACAACTGCAGCCGTGCCTCGATTTTTGAAATACTGCCAGTTTCTAAAGGAACAGTGCTTGTCGTAACCTGCACTACTGGCATTAATAAAGAAGAATTCGGTTTGGACGAGGGGGCTGATCGGCAAGAACCATTTCATGACATTACCCCACGGACCTTAATGGACCATTTGACTTTGGTATGGATGCCACTGAATTTGGACTTTATGTCTATTAATACAAAATTGTCAATAAAGACGATCAGGAATAATATCGCATGGCCTTGTTCACCAGTTGAGTTTTGTCAGCATGGGAAAGGAAATACACTATCACTGGACGTGAAGCACTTGCGATCGTTAAGGCTTTGAAGGCTTCAGCTGTTCTCTGCTCGGACGGCATACTATCGTAGGCACCGATCATAATGCCTTTCCTTCTTGACTGTACAGTATTTCTAGATGGTACCTCGACCTTCAAGAATAGGTGAAACAAATATGGAATATGATGCTTTGTCACATCTTTCGCTGCATTTGGAATATGTTTTGACCGAAACATTATATATAAAAGAAATCAAGTTTAATTTCGTGATAGGTGACGAAGAAGAGTAAAAAAAATTATTGATTTTTATGTAATATCGAAGCAGAGCAACATGCAGACGGGTTATTAAAAATGATGAAGACAATTTATCCAGAAGGAACCGAGATTACAAATCGACAATATTACTTAATTCATAATGATGTCTTGTACCGAGGAAGCGACTTAAATGCAAAACCTTGGAGAATTTGCAATCCAAAACATGTTGTCCATGAGCTTCTCTAGTATATCAATAACATTTAAAAATTTTGGCCCAAATAAAAATTTACAGCAAGTTTAAAAACAAGTGATGATAATATGTCTCAGTGAGTATGTAGAACTGTGAAAGAATGTGACTTTTGTCAGTGTACCAAAGTGTCTACAACGCTCCATAAAGGATTCATGAACAATATTCTACCACATACAACAGGTGAAATCACTGGTTTGCATCTTTTCGCCCCCTTCCAAAATCTCATGAAAGTTTCTCACAAATCGTACTAGTTGTGGGCTATTTTAAAATTTTTTCGCTACTGAGAGAACCTAACTGTAAGATCATTGTTAGAAAGTTGAAAGGAGAGCATTTGCCGAATACCATTCAGCCACAAAGTGTTTTGTCAGATAAAAGACGAAAGTTTCGTTCCAGTGTCTGTAAACCATTTACGAAAGATTCGTCCTTCTGTAAAAAGATCCATGTGCGAAGCATACAACTACTACCATCGCCATATCTTAGCGTAAGATCTAACCGAGAACCCGAGAAAATTCTAGTCCTATGTAAAATCGCTAAGTGGGTCTAAGGCTTCCAACAAGTCACTTGTTCACTAGTCTGGTGTGGCAGTCGAATACAGCAAAACGAAAGCCGAAGTTTTACGTTTCACGTTCAAGAAATCGTTCACGCCGGAGAAGCGTACAACCACACCATTGTTTGAACACCAAACAGACTCCCGTATGGACGAAACAGTAATAGTCATCCCTGGCGTAGAGAAACACCTGAAGGAGGTGAAAACAAATAAATCACCAGGTGCGGATGGAATCTCAATTCGGTTATTAAAAGAGTACTCACAGGCTTTGGTCCCTTACTTAGCGTGCATTTATCGTGATTATCTCACACAGGCGCAAGCGAGTGGAAAGAAGTGCTGAGGGCCCTGTGTATAAGGAGGGCAAACCAACGGATCCTTAAAATTACAGACCAATATCCATGGCATCAGTCTGCTGCAGAATCCTTGGACATATCCTCAACTTGGATACAATAAATTTTCTTGAGGCTGAGAAGCTTATGCCCACGAATCATCATGGTTTTAGAAAGCATCGTTTGTGTCAAATTCAGCATGCCCTTTTCTCACATGATATACTACGAACTATGGATGAATGGCAGCAGGCAGATTTCATATTTCTAGATTTTTGGAATGCTTTTTGACACAATGGCAACGGCCTTGCCGCAGTGGATACACCGGTTCCCGTGAGATCACCGAACTTAAGCGCTGTCGGGCGTGGTCGGCAGTTGGGTGGGTGACCATCCGGGCCGCCATGCCCCGTTGCCATTTTTCGGGGTGCACTCAACCTCGTGATGACAATTGAGGAGCTACTCGATCGAATAGTAGCGGCTGAGGTCAAGAATACCATTTTACGACCGGGAGAGCGGTGTGCTGATCACACATCCCTCCTATCCGCATCCTCCACCGAGGATGACGCGGCGGTCTGATGGTCCCGGCAGGCCATTCGTGGCCTGAAGACGGAGTGCTTTTGACACAGTGCTCTGATACAGGCTGTTAAAGAAGGCAGTAGCATATGGAACAGGTTCACAAATATCTAAGTGACTCCAAGACTTCGTAAGTTACAGAACATGGTATGTTGTTCTCGACGGTGAGTGTTCATCAGATACAAGTGTATCGTCAGGAGTTCCCCACGGAAGCGTGATAGGACTGCTTTCATACATCATATACATAAATGATTGGACGGGTAGCGTGGGCAGCAATCTGCAGTTGTTTTCTGATGGTGGTGTAGTGTACGGTAAGCTGTCGAATTTGAGTGACTGTAGGAGGGTACAAGATGACTTAGTGAATGGAGGAGGATACGGCTTAGACAAAGTTTATAGTTGGCGTGATGAATGGCAGCGAAATGTATAAAAATGTAAATTAATGCTAACGAGCAGGAAAAAGAAATCCGTAATACTCGGATACATCGTTATTAGTGTCCTGCTTGACCCAGTCATGTCGTTTAAATATCTGGGTATGACGTTGCAACGCGATATGAAATGGAACTAGCCTGTGTGAATTGTGGTAGGAAGGGCAAATGGTGGACTTCGGCTGGTTGGGAGAATTCTAGGAAAGTGTCGTTCACCTGTAAAAGAGAACATGAATAGGACGTTAATGCGACTTATTCGTGAGAGTGTTTAGGATTGGACAAAGAAAGACATCGAAGCAATTCAGAGGAGGGCTGCTAGATCTGTTACTATTACGTTCGAATAACAAGCAAGTGTTTTGGAGATGCTTTGGAAAATCAAACTCGAATCTCTCAAGGTAAGGAGATGTTCTTTACGAGGGATAGTATTCAGAAAATTTAGAGAACGCGAACTGAATGCAGACCTATTTCATTGTCTGCAACAAACATTGCACGTAAGGACCACGAATATAAGGTACGACATATTAGGGCTCATTCGGAGGCATGTAGATAGTCGTTTTTCCCTGTTCTGTTTACGAGTGGAACAGGAAAGGAAATGACGAGTAGTGGTACGGTGCTACCGTCTGCCACGTGCTTGCAGAATATCGATGTGGATGTAGATATACATCATTGTACAGGCCTGTGTCAAAACCTGCTAAATGTACAATACACGAACTGGAACGATTGTTCTGAGCATACTGCAGAAAAAAAATACAAGAGCTCGATTAATAAGGTAGCTGACTTTGAAGATGTGATGAATAATTTGGTGCATGATACTACTGATCTGCCGTCTTGCACAGTTTTACATGGAAAAGAACTTAACAATATTTTCTATGAGATGATTAATTTTCCTTCACAAACTGAATTAACCGCCAAAGAAGGAAACCAAATGACCTTCAAGCAGATAGACAAGACAGCAATGACAAGGAAAGCAAGATATAACCGTTTTGGTGAAATCCATTATGATACTATCACGTTTCAAACCTTCATTGGCAAAGGTCGAAAATAAGAAGTTTTTGCATTATTACTTGGGGCCATTTAGAACTTGGTGTACAGTGTGTCCACATTCTGTTGAGTTAGAGAAATTTTATAGCGAAAATTATATTGTACTTCATCGTTTGGAGAATATTAATTGTACTCTCGATACATGAAAGAAAATAAATATGTAAATGAATAATATTGTAGGAACGATATCGTCATGTTATGCTTGTCTTGGTGTGTAATATAAGAAACTGGTTGAGGATTTCCCCTGTTAGTTGTTAGTGAATTATCAGTAATGGCTGATTAGAGGACAGATTTATTTAGTGTGTGGAAAATGGCAGTAGGTGGCTGGCCGAACTATACTGTATCTCAAATTACGTCAAGACTTGCGTTTGATTGTTAACCTCATGACGCCCCAGTGTGAGTTTTGTTTTGAGGTGATACGGATCGCTGTTCCCTCTCCGTGTTCACGAGGTGCCAATCTGCGACGAGATGTCACCGCTATATCGGATCGAGCAAGAAGGAGGGTAAGTGGAGATCTGTGATGTCACAACACACATGTTCAACAATTAACGAACCTTCCACTGATAGGTGCACTGATCCATGCTGCACGCAACAGCTCCTTACGTGACTGCTCTGCATAGCTGGCTGCGGCATCGTCAGAAGGTAACATGATGGCCGTTTGTTTATTAACACAATCATAATGAGTCTGAGTGACGATGCGACGCTTCAGTTTCATGTGACGTGTTTATATTTTTTGTTAAGCTACTATAAAAAATTGCAGAGTACCCACGACTACAAGGAAAAAGTGTGATAAAAATCCGCACCACAAAAGGTGCATATTTCAACATATCGGATTTTGAGGTATATCTTTATTCATGTAACTGAATCTGTAGAATGCATGCCAGAATGCTAATACAGCCTCTCTGTATTTACTTTTTCTATCTCTCAGTTTATTACCTATTACTTTTAGTTTATCTATTTTGTGAATCCATTTTAAATATGTTGAGATTATTTTCCTTAGTTCCCACCTAACAATTTAACTTTCGTTTACTCTGATGATATTCTAGTGATGGACTAAGCAATGTGGTATCCACTCATCTGCATTACAGATGAAATAATTCGTTTTTATGGACGTATAAACATAGAAATGGTGCATTAATACGTGCCTGTTAATTAAGTGATTTGCTGTTGTTTGTCACAGGCCCTTAAGGCTAACAGTTTTATTTTTATCTTTCTCTACCAATATTTTCATGGTTATAATGTAAAGAATTTTCTAACAATGTCACGGACGCTTTACCTGTAAGGACATTATTTTATGTGGTTTAACTACTCATGGTGAATATTTTAGAAGCTTGTCAATTTAACAGTACGTATTAAAGTTCTGTTTTGTCTTTTCTGTCTACTGAGGCCCTTCATAAGTGATCAACTTCACACTGAAACTTTATGTCGCTATACATTTCCAGTCGAAAATTATTTTTTGAGGTATGGGGATAGGTGTGGATCCTATATCCTCAGATGTCGAAATATTTCTCATTATATGAACATTCAGTAGTAAACTGATCGACCTGCTTCTTCGCAATGTTATTTTACAGCTACTTCTGGTTTTGCCGAAGTAGAATTACTAAGTATTTGCTGCCCTCTAACAGTGTTTTGAATAAATTCTGATAGTTATGGTTGAGCCACGAGCACTTAGCTTATCAGTCTAGCGGGATACAGTCCTAGGTTCCGTTCCCAGAGATACGGTTCGGACACTATTCGAACGAAATGGTTAATTCGCTTGAATGTGATTATCCATGCTGCATTTGTTTACTTGATAGTTTCTGAGTGAAAAGATCGATGTCGTATGGTGGTGTGTGGACTAACGCTAGCCCTTGCGTATTTAGAAGTGTTCGCTATGAGTAATGCTTTCAGGAATACACCGTAAAATTCATGATCTGCCAACAGTAACAACTGGTAATCGAATTTGCCATTATCCGCTTTCTTAAATCATCAGACATTGGAATATGTGTTTTTAAATTAATAGAGTTCAGAGACGCAATATCATCGTCGTAATGTAGCACGCCCCAGTGGTCGTGTTGTAAACTTATAAAAAGTCTCAAACGTGTCTAAGTATGTTTGGGAGTAATGTAGATAATTATGGCTGACTTGAAATATTTTCACGTATAGAAAGGAAAGAAAAAGAAGGTGTCATGTACAATTCATGCAACTGCTTGCGATGTAGTTTAAATAATGGCATACGCTATATACCGTCGCATTGTCTGCGTATTTGATCAGTTAACTCAAAAATGTGTGCTATTAACATGTTTTGCCATCATTTCGTTGTTTGGTGCTCTGAAATTATAACTACTGAGTCAAGGAATATCAGGGATGTAAGTTTTTTTAATAAAATGCTAGTCGTCATTTATATATTTTATTGTTCAATAAAACATTTACTGGGAAGAAACAGTGATTTTTCTGGTTTCTAACATCTAAATGACATAAAACAGAACTTAGGCCAGATTACAGACAGTACACAAAACTTACAGCAATTGTGTTTCTGAGTAGTGACGGTGAAACTGTCATACTTTACATAATTATGGACATGTATGAAACGAGAATTAAAATACAAGGCTGTACTAAACATGAGATGAAAGAAGGGAATACACCGTTTAGGTACAAGAATAGTTCTTAAGGTTTTGTATGATTCTAACACCGCTGAAGTTATTAAAATTACAGAAAAAAATACACACCTTTACACGTATACGAAGAACATTAGTAGAAGAATATGAAATTTTCTATTGCACAGAGTATCGGGAGAAAGAACATTTAGTTTCAGGAACTCCTTTTACACTTAGAATTTGGACTTTGGTTACAACTGACAAGCAGCGTCAACTGGCCGTTGCTCTTCAGTACACGAATCGTAAGAATCAAACACCTAATCACTAATACTGAAGCAGTGGGAAAGGGTGGGGAAAACATTTTGGTCAGATGATTTTGCCATGTTAAAAGAAACACCAAAATTACACCGAAGAATTGTATTACTTTGTTTCTAAGTGGTATGGAACATGTGTTTCTGTATCTGTGTGGTACTATTTGCGAAATCTCTGTGACACATAATGCTTATAAAGTAAATTTGAGCTCCTCGTACGATGAATTGATATACTGCAATAATACAGGGAACGTTTGAAAAGTCGTAAATCCTCTGATAAAAAATAAAGAACATCTCTTACATTAATGAAAATTACGCTTTTATATAAACTCAGAGGAGATATAGAGACATATAAACTCAACATCTTTGGAACATTTATTATTTCATTCTCTTTAAACCCGTTTTAAATTACAGTGGATTACGTTCTAGCATTTAGTTACGCTTACCGCAGCAATTGACGATTGCTTGATTACAACAACTTTCACACTTATTATTGATTGTACTGCATTAATTGTACGTGATCCAAAAATAAAGTTCAGAAATAATTAGACACCACTTTACCATGCGTCTTAATTTATACACCATACTATATTTACATATCCATTCAATCTAAAAAATCGTGTACATATTTTTCTATTTTGATTCACTCGGCGTAAAATGTTCCTCTATTAAATATCTCTATTGGTGACAGGCTCATTAAGCATTTATTGTTCTTTATGGAATACACAAAGCCCCAAGTATCCCTTTATCACGGAAGTACAGAACTTCTGACAGAACTTTGCCCTGCCACTTTAGGGAAAAATGCATATAATTACTATCGTATTATTTCTTAGATAGGTACGGATTTGCAAAGCGTTTCGTTTTTCTTGGCCGAGGAAGATGATCGCAGAGGTTAAGGAAATATTCTGCCCCTAATGGATATGTATAAAGTGACTGGTTCCGTTGACAGTGCTTTCCTTGTTAATGATGATAGAATTCACAGCTGCAGTAAAAACTTGGAAGCACTTTCGATTTAAAAAGAGAAAGTAGCTACTGAATAAATATTCTGTAGTCGCTCCTTCATAAACAGTTCCACAGTGTAAAGGTTTTGTTACCAAATGAGTTTTTCCTACGTTGTTATTGCCAATGTTGCGCTAATGCATTCTCTTTGAGGGCGAGAGTAAAGACAAAACAGATTCGACATAGCAGGTTATAATGAAAATTTATAATTCTTATTACCACTGCGTAATTCGAACTTTTTGCGTCCAATAAAATTTATGGAACGGGTTCCGGGAATTGGTGACTGAATTTTCAATGAGTTCCTATTTCACGTGTCCCAGTATCTGTAAGTAGGACAAAGAGGGAAAGAAACAGTCGCAAGTACAATGGCAGTGAATTCATTTAAAAATAACAACAAAAGCCAGATGTTACTATAAATTTACATTTGACAATCATCCTGTACCTTTTGAGTACTTCATAACATTTATGAGTAGGTCTGATCTCTCTTTCCTTCTATGGAATTTGCACTTCGCATAAAGGTCGATTCCGGATTCGCTCTTAAAATTTGAGGAAAATCAAGCTGTGTGAATTTGTAGATAGGACGATCTGTTAATGGTCGTCAGTACTTTTAGCCTCACTAAATGCACGGAAGAAAAGCGGTGGATACGTTGCGAAAAATATGCTTGTTTGTACGACAGACTTTCTTAAAACAATGACCTTTTATGAGCCATAAAATAATCATCAGTCCGTTGAAGGGCTTTTAAGCTGAGTGAGACCTAAGGTCTTATTTTCTTTAGTTCGCATAATTTTATACAAAATTTTAAAACGCATTTAAAACGTCTTGGTTTTTCAAGGACTACCTTGTTCCTTTGAAACAATACTGTAGCGTAAGTGTGAAACCACATTATACCTGCTGGAGTACACACTCAAAATTCACTATTACATTATTACATTCGGAATGCCTTTTAGGGATTTTCATTATTAGAGTCCTTCAGCGACGAATAGTGAGCGATGAACATGAAGCAGAGTTCTGTTAAAGTCTCCGTATGTTGTACGAATGGTATATACTAGACGATTATGTGTAGTCACCAAAGCCACTGTAAATCTGTAAAGGTTCGTTATACTTCATCAAACGCAATTTCAGACTTGAATGACAAAATTAGAACCACAACATTTCTTTCACTGATCCTGAAAATAGGTCATATTGTGTACAAATATTATGATAGTTATTCATATGTTATTACAGTATTTCAAGATGATGACATCACTTTCTGTGTTAACTCCCAGAGCTCCGCTGAACACGAAGTTGTTTGAGGACACTTCCTATTGCTTACGCCACAAAGCTGCAGCTGTCTGACGTCATTTCTGCTTGCACCACCACTGAGACCACTACGTTAAGAGTTTCAGACACTGATATTTGTGGCATCTGCTGCATGATTCCTATGGTGCGACAAACGGAAGATACTATTTTCTTTCTGCATGTAGTTAGTAACTGCTGAGACCACAAATTTCATGGTAGCCTACGACGGTCACAAGAGCCATTCCGAAAGGAACGCCTCCGATTTTTTTTTCTGTGTTGGCTAAGTGTCTGAGCTATATTGGTGTAGAAAGAATTTTTGAATTTTCCTGCTAATATATAGTTCTTTCGACGTCCCGCGAGAGGTAACAGCAGCAAGGGGGCACTCCAGAATGGTCCTCGTATCTCACCTAGTGAGGTATAAGAACATATATGTATACAAAACTGTATACGGGCGTCAGTCACTTATTTATTTTTCCTCGAGGCGTTCCGATGGTTTACACCCTCATCTCCAGGAGGAGTATTATGTAGTTACATTGTTGGTGTTCGTGAAGAGCACAGACGCCTTCTCATTGCAGCAGACCAAATGCAAGTCGGGCTACCTTTCATCATTTGAACGGAAGTAGCGTTGAAAAAATACTGCATACTGCAACATACGGCAACTGTTCTTGTGTGTAGTTTGAGGTTTTCGGGCGCTAAACAGCATGGGTAACTGTTCTTGACTGTACATTTATTTTCACTGTCACTCAAAGATGATATAACAAAACATGTTTGCAGTGACAGTATAAATAAATGTACAGTGAAGAGAACATGCCACGAGTAAGAGTATGCAGTAGATTTTCGACTCTGCTTGCATTCAAAAGACGCAGCATAACCTGCCTTGCCCTTGGTCTGTTGCTATAGAAAGGTACCAGTGCTGTAACATCAGCAATGTAACTGCAACCGAACGTAATGGTGTGAACTGTTGAAAAGCGTAGTGGAAAAATAAATAAGTGATAGACGCAGTAAACTGTTTTATTTATATTATCAATAGTCCAACGTCTCATGATTTAGGCCTTTATGGACGAAATACTCAAACATTTATGTCTCATTGAACTTGTAATGTGCTGTATAAACTGTGCCAAGTGCAATACATCGACGCTTATTTGAGTAAAGTGGGGACAATATAGTAAATGTTAATAATCTGAGGCGGTGGATACTGCGTTTCAGAAGTGAAAATCAAATGCACAAGCTAGACCCCGATTGATTCTGATCAGCAGCCATTCGTCATCATGAACAGATTTTCGATAAACTCATCCGTGATGATCGCTGGATTACGAAGAAGGAATTGTGTGTACAGCTGAATATCGGCTGCTATGCCTTCGAGAAGATGCTACGTAATCTTAATTAACACAGTGTGTATGCTAGATGGATCTTGCACATGTTTACACAGGACAGAGAAAGGTCACTGCGTGCAAATTGGTCAGAATCTTCGGGACCAATACAGGGATGAAGATAACAATTTTCTTACACCATAAGGACGGAAAATGAGACGTGGTAGCACGACTACTGGCCGAAATCCAAAACACAATCCATGGATTGACGACATGAGAATCCTCCAACAGAAGAAACGTTCGGAACACAGCTGTCCGCAGGAAAACTGAAAATCCAAGCCGTTAGCGGTCGGCAGAATGTGCTTCTCTTAGGAATCCTTGAGACTACAGCACAAGGCTGCCATAAGATGACATTGACCGCGTAGAAAACCCGAAATTCCAGAGTTGAGCCAGGAATGGAGACCAGTTTTAACTTGCAACAAGATACCGCCATCCAAACAACGGCTTTGCGTGTACAGAATTCGTCACAAGTTTGTCTAGATTGTTCAACGACATCCACTGTCGCCCGCCAAGACAGTGGCTAGCTTCATTGGTTCAGGTTTTTACGGACGCGATATCACGGCTTTGGTTCGTTATTGGAAAAAGTGTATACTGGCACTCGAAACTATGTCAAAATGTCAATATCTAGCTGAAATCTTGTTCTCGTTAATTGCTCTTGCTGCTCTTCTGCTTCCTGTACTTGTTGCATTTATCATGAAAATAAATTGGAGGCATTAGTTTAGGAATGGGTCTCATGAAACCACAGATACTAGGCTGAGGGCAGATGAAGCCAAAATATCAACGGTTTCATCTAATTTGGTTCCCTTCTTTCCTCGGATTAAACCATTGACATTAGTTGAAGTTCATTAACTGAATCTACAGTTTGATCTGCATGCAATTACTGTCATGCGTGTGGCTGATGAAGTTATTTGAGACTCATGGAGTGGCACAAAATTGAAGCCAAAGCTCTAGAAATATAAATTTATGTTAGTGGGACATCTACAACGGTTATGGATATTGTTCATAATTCAAACAAATGCTACAGTTGTACAAAATGTTTATTACTGGAATTATGCACAGTGCCGATTCGGGGTCTCTGCGCCATCTGCAGGTAGAATAACAAATTAAAAATGGAACTATATACCTGAGCAGTTAATAAATAGTTACAATTGTGGTAGACCAAACTTATCATCGGTTAGCCTTTCGAAAGTGTAGCTATTAATGACTTAGTTTTAGCGCTTGTCTGATGCTCCTGGCGTTTCATATAGAATCAGATTCGGCTCTATTTGCGTTTATACAGCTCTATGCCGTCGCCGGCGCTTGCAGCATATGACTGACTTCCTTCAGACACATTTGAAATCTGGTTTCATCGTGTTCACTTTTCCATACTCCCTCTGATGAACCATGTATGTCAGATGTGTGGCCATTTGACTTAACTTGGACATGTACACATTGTACTGATTTTACGTTTGTTATAGTAGCTTACAGATTTGTGACCATATTTGTTTTTTTACTACTGTTAGCCAGTCATGCGTTTGACTGCTCCGTCATACGGTTTCATTTTCAATTTACAGCTGCACCTGAAGGTGGAGCTGGGACCCAGTAACAGGGTTGCGTATAATTTCAATAATAAAACTTTTGCACAACTATTGCGGTAATTTGTATTATGAACAAACCTCTAGGGTCGTTTGTATGCAATGAATATTTCGAAGTTGTATTGAGTTGGTGCTGACGGGAATATCACACGGGAAGTTCTGTTTACGAGGTTCTCTTTCTGAAAGTGGCTGAATCAGTCACAGAACCGGTAGTTTAACTGAGTGTACCGCCTGAGTATTTTTGTTATAGCCGCTCCGGACGACTTGTGGGTTCCGTGGCAGTGGCACGACGTGCGTCCCCGCCGGTGTCGCCTCAGATGACGTCCTCCGATTGGACGTTGTTGATGCTGACTTCGGTGGTGGCGGCGCCGCGCAGCTGCTGGTGGTTGGGCAGGCCGTCGGAGGAGCCGTTGCTGTCGCCGGCCGCGGCGCCGTTGCCGGGGGCGGCGTGGGCGCGCCGCCCCCTGGTCCGCCCCCGCGAGCGCAGACAGGCGAGGTGGCCGTGGCCCAGCAGCAGCCACATGCAGCACGCCTGCAGTGTCAGCTTGAAGGCGGCGCGGAAGTCGCGGTTGAAGTAGGCGTAGATGAGCGGGTTCAGCGCCGAGTTGAAGTAGCCGACCCAGAAGACGGCCGCCACCACCACGGGCGGGCAGTAGCACCGCTCTTCGCCGCACAGCGTCGTGATGATGTACCTGCACACACACACACACACACACACATTGCCACACTTCTGCTTACTATTGCACACTGAACAAGAGGCCACCCCATCATCCAGTAACCTACCGTCAAGTGATCACATGTTTACATGCATGTCTTAAAACGTTTAAATTCGATTAGCCTCGGTGTACTTCTGTCCACTACCATGCAGTACACTCTAAGATAAAAGAGCTCCCACCACGTACCAAGAGCTGGCCGCGGTAGCTGAGCGGTTCTAGGCCCTTCAGTCCGGAGCCACGCGGCTGCTACGGTCGCAGGTTCAAACCCTGCCTCGGGCGTGGATGTATGTGATGTCCTTAGGTTAGTTAGGTTTAAGTAGTTTCTAAGTCTAGGGGACTGATGACCTTAGATGTTAAGTCCCATAGTGCTTAGAACCATTTTTGAACGTACCAAGAAGGAACTGTCCGAATGGGACGGGAATCGGTAGACGCTATATTCACGTACAGACAAACAATGACTACATTTTAAGAACAATTTAAGAGGAGGAATTTCACAAACTGGGCAAGTCAGTAACACGGCGGTCACCCTCTGGCCCTTATGCAAGCATTTATTTGGCTTGGCATTGATGGACAGAGTTGTTGGTTGTCCTCCTCAAGGATAGCGTGCTAAATTCGGTGCGTTAGATCGTCAAAATCCCAACATGGTACGAGGGACGTGCCCACAATGCTCCAAATGTTCGTAAGTGGGAAGAGATTATAGTGTCCCCAGTGAAATAATACGAAAAGACTTCAAAAACAGTATTTATAAAGAAGAGACATTTAAAAATTGAATAATATACATTTTTCTCATGTATCCGTATTATAATAATTTCTCTGTGTAAGTTTCGAGGGCAAAGAAATATAACAAAATGATCTAAAGAGACGATAAGATACGCTCTTTTGTTAATTTTTTAGTCGTCTTCACTTTTTCTCTTGTCTTGGTTGCGTGCAGACGGACATCTTGAGAGTGCTGGCCAATGTAAGCATATTTGTACTAATTAAGCAGATAATATATTGATTTAACATCATTGTTCACTTTTAATTTGTAAGAGGTGATCCCGATTTCATGTCCGCCTTCCTTTGAATTAACCTTCATTCGACTAATTTACAGTTCAACAATCTCAGCGGCCGATGCAGCCAACGACGCCATTACGTGGCGATATTGACTTATAAAAAATTAGCGGAAGCGAAAAACTCACCCGCTATTAACATAATATACGTTTTCCTCCACACTCGCCCGACGTTGTAGAAAATACGTAGCTTTAAGATTCTTATTTTCAGTACCACAGCAAGAGCCAGGACTCCGACTACAATGCTATGGTTAACGGAGGTAAGAAGAAATACCCTCGCGCGTGTGTGGGCCGCGATTGTAATTAATAACTAAAGATTTTTTGCTTTAAAGTGAACTGACTAGCCGAGGAAATTAATATGAAAAGCTTATTCCATTGTTCAACTTATATACCCATGTTTTAAGATTCAGCGAGTCTAATTCCACTGAAGGTCAATATTGTTAAAAAAAAGAGTGAACTTCACAAAAGCGTTTAATTGTAAATCAAAATTAAAATGAGGTCGGCAACAATCAACGTTACCAATAAATAATATATTAAATTACGACGGCCGACGGACGCGAGAAGATCCGTCGACCTTTCTGGCCAAGGTTGGGTTTGGCGAGCACGAAGACAACGGTATAAACTCTTGCCGTGTGCGGGTGGGAATTATCTTGCCGAAATAGTAAGCCAAGGATGGCTCGCCATGAAGGGCAACAGAACGGGGCGTAGAATAGCGTCGACGTACCACTGGCCCTTAAGGGTGCCACAGATGACAACCAAAGGGGACTTTCTATGAAAACAAATGTTACCCCAGACCATCACTCCTGAATGACAGGCCGCGTGGCAGGCGACAGACAGGTTGGTATCCCATCACTGTCTGGGGTGACTTCATGTAGCTCTTCAGCCTGAAATGTCACTGACAGGAGTAAAACTGTCATCGGTGATGAGTACCGTTTCGAACTGAGGCCCGATGACAAGTGAAGACGTCGCCACAGACAGCGGTCGGACACAAGCCTGACTGTCACCCGCCGTCTTGGCCCGAAAACCTGGAGTGATGGTCTGGGGTACCATTTCTTTTGGTATCAAGACCTCTTTGGATATCTTCCGCGCAACGACGACGATATTCAACTTCTCGTTTTGTTGCCCTTCATGGATACTCATCCAAAACTCTTATTTCGGCAAGATAATGGCCGCTCGCACACGGCGAGAGCTTATACTACTTGTCTTCCTGCTTGTCAAATCCTACTTTTCCCAGAAAAATCTCCGGATCACTACCCGACTCAGAAAGTTTGGAGCATCATGGGAAGGCCCTCCAGCTTTCTCTGGACTTTGACGCTCTGACGCGCACATTGCACAGAATTTGTCGCACTACCACTCAGAACGACATCCAACAGCTTTATCAACAATGCCAAGCCGAATGACTTCTCGCATAAGAAATACCTCGTTGCTGACTTGCTCAATTTGTGGAACTCTTTCTCTTGAATTGATCATCCAAATGTTCTGAAATTGTTAACGTTCGCTTTTCTGTACATGTACATCACTTCTACCGATTTCTGTCCCATTCGAATATTTCCATCGAGATGCACCTTTTTTTTTCGTAGAATGAATTTTAGAAGTAATAATACTCCCGCCCCCTGAAATGTTATTTAATGTTTTATTCACAATCGCCACTTCGACCAATTATGCCATTCTCGATATGAAGAGTGTAAATGCAAAATGGTTCATTTCAACGTTTCAATCATATTCACATATTCCGTGTGTATAATTTGCTAACGTCGATTATAGATTTAAATGTCAGGAAGTCTTGTCTGAAAGTATATGTACGGAGTGTAGCCCTGTATGGAAGTGAAACATCGACGATAAATATGTAGACGAGCAGAGAATAGAAACTTTCGAAATGAGGTGTTACAGAAGAATGCGGAAAATTATCTGGGTAGATCACATAACTTATGAGGTACTGAATAGAATTGGGGAGAAAAGGAATCTGTGGCACAACTTGACTTGAAGAAGTGATCGGTTGGCAGGACTCATTCTGAATCACCAAGTGATCACGTATTAGTAATGGAGGGAAGCGTGGAGGGTAAAAATCGCAGAGGGAGACCGAGATCGGATACCCTAAGCAGATTCAGGATGTAGGTTGCTGTAGTTGCTTGGAGATGAAGGAGCTAGCACAGTCTCTGGACTGAAAACCACAACAACAACAATAAGGCAGCAGACCTTGGTATTCATAAAAAAGAATGTAGCACTTCAAGTAACAATTACTTTTGTATCACTTCATCTGCGCATATGATGTTCATCAGGTGTGACAATGACAACCGACACTGAATTGTCAAACGTTACATCTGGCGGAAGAGCGTGAAAATCTTGAGGGCAGATGAAATTTCAGTCTGTTCTCTTTCCCTGTCAGGAAGTTTATATCCATCAATAAATAACAAGCTTATGCTGCTATAATTATTCTTTCCATTAACACCTTCTGTCCTTCCTCATCCCTGTTAATATTCCTCGTGCAATCTACAACAGTTACTAGTAATAGTCATCAGTTTCATCTTACTTAGTATGTTACATTCTGAAGCGGGCTTCTGCCTTCAAGAAAATGTGCAGGAGTCAATTTAAGAATTCTGTAGTAATTTACATTGCACAAAATGAAGCTTAGGAATTTACTGGAAAGCTGAGTAGTGTGGCCAAAACAAAATTTGAAGTTAAAAGAAAAATGAATCAATACTGAGACTGTGTAAAAGTAATTCCACTGTTAAAACTGATGACAGATAAGGCAGGTGAAGAAAGTCCCTCTGTAGGCCACTATGAGAAGGGACGGCTGACAAAATAGCGCAAGAAGTAGGTGTCAGTTAGGAAGAAGACAAATACTGGACTCAGAGACTGAAATAATTTTGGAATACAAGCTATTAGACAAGGCAGATTGTTTAGATAACATTCCTCAGAATTTCTAAAATCATTAGAAGTGGCGATTTAACGATTATTCGTGTTAGTGCGCAGGATTTGTGAAACTAGACACAAACCATCAGACTCTTGGGAAAATGTCATCCACACAATCTGGAAGATATTAAAGGCTGACAAATGGTAAGACCACAAAATCAGGGTAACAGCTGATGCATCCAGGTGGCGGATCGACGAATGCACAGCAAAATTTGTGATCTATTAGATGACGGCAGGTTATATTTATGAAAAAGATAGGCACTAGAGAATCGGCTCTAATGTTCCTCATGACAGTGGATACAAAACAAAAGAAAATCAAGACACTTATTTTGGCGACATGTAAAAATGAGCGAGACAACGTGATATTGTGTCAGAACCTGACTAATGCAGGCGAAGACACCATTCCTCACTGAATCTACTATCAGTTACTAAGATAAATTTCAAGATGAATTTTCTGAGAGCGTGCGTCTTTATGGAAGTAAATGATGCTCTGTGAGAAAATCGAGAAAAGAAAAGAGTCGGATTGCTTGAGATATGATATTACAAGGTACTGGAAATTAAGTGTACTGATAAGAAATGAGGCTTAAATGGAAAACAGACTACGGGGAAGTTCTTGAGGATAGGCCACTTTTTTAGACATCGAAGAATAAGTTGCACGATACTAGAAACAGCCACAGAGGACAATAACAATTGAGGAAGAGAGAGATGCCTACATCCTACAAATACACTTACTACAAAAAAAAAGCGAAGCACCCAGAACATATGGTTGAATGTCAATGTAAATTAGCGCACGTTCTCACCATCGACAGGAGTTGTAATTCTCTGTGAGAGGTAGAACAGTCACCAGAGTGCGTTAATGTGGCGTTCAGTGTTTTTATCAGGTCTAGTTGGATGTATAATGGGCTTCAACAGCGTCAGATGTTGAGTGATCATTTTAAACGAAACATTGATACAGTACACTCGTATGAGACCAGGTTATTAATTATTGTGTGTCTCCATTCGGTCGATTCTTGAAATTGCGTCTTATCCAGTTTTGTGACGTCTCCGGATGTGACACTAGCCCGATGCATGAGCACTTGACGATAGGCATACTCGTCGTCAAGGGTCCAGTCGACCACATCTGACCACCACAAGAGTGCGTCAGGCGTATCATATTACCTTTACAGTTGAGCCTGCCAACCGAAAACAGGTGCTAGTCTCCCTGCAACCTCCCGCGCCACTGGTCGGAGACTAGCGGTGCCGGACTAGGGGATTACCTCCCCATGCGTAGGCTTCCTTTAACGCAACACAAACACTTGCAATCTGAGTCGTGCTGTGGCAGGGAAGCATAGACGTCCGATGAATAAAGTTGCATTGTGTTCAGAGATGATTCTGCACTACTCTGGATAACCTTCGTCGGCGACTATGACCTCAGCAGAGGTCTCATTCTAACAGTGCTCTGGAGAGACACAGCGGTGTTACTTCTGACGTCATGGTGTGGGTATTGAACGGGTATGAGTTCAGGTCATGACTGTTGTAAGTGGCGGAACTAAGGCGGAAAATCTGATGGAGCAACGGTACGTCACGGACATCCTGCTTCCTCATGCGACTCCTTCGTGGTGCAGTTTTTCAACAGGTAAACAGGTAAACGCTCGTCCCAACATGATAGTGTCTGTACGAACTGTCTGCGTGATGTTGAAGTACTACCATGGCCAGCATGACAACCAGCTGTGTCCCTGATAGAACATGTGTCGTGTAGTCTCCGACACCAGCTCAGCCCCTGTGCCAGGACTCGGGATAAGGCTAGTTACAACAGTTATGGCCAGATTTTTTCAGGAGAGGATGCAACGTATTTTTGACACCCTTCCCAGCCGGATCAGTGAACGCGTCCGGTGTAAATGATTGCTACTCTCAGATGAAGAAATTGTCACGGGCGAGGTAGTTGTGGCGGACCGCATCAAGCAAGATAACTGCCCCAACTATAAATGCTAGATCCTATTATTTTAATACAGACATGGAGGCGCACGCACATCCACACTCCTAGATTGTTAAAAACCTAAATGAAAAAAATGTTATGAGTTCACAATCCACACAGTTGTATAAACAATAATATCCCAATCTCATTCAATTACATCAATGTTCTTACATGACGAAAGAAACACATTTTAACACCGATTCGCATTCTAAGCGTCTATGGCGAAATGAGGTACGGTCAAACAAATGGTTATACAGGGAAACAGCGCCGTTTGGAACAGACTGGACCCGCATAAGTGAGATATTACCGGACTTCCAACGCTACCAGTGCAGCAAGAGAGCAGCTATAGTGCGCGGTAATCTGATTCTAGCAGCAAAAGGACTAATTGATGTTACTGTTAGCAGTGTCAGAAGAATGTAACACACTGAAAATGCACGAAAACGTTTTTCATGTACCAATAGTGGTACCGTAGGTTACGTGATAGGTATGAACAATACTGCTGTGCCAACATCCTTTGCTTGTGATCACATTAACCACTGATGATAACAACTGAGCAACAAAATTGAAGGTTCAATAAGAAAGAGTCGTCAAATACCTTGTATATTTGATTTATCCTTGGGTAAACGCTGGAAAACACATATCATTTTATGAATGTTACGGTATCAGACAATGCAAACCTCTTTATAGTTCTTTTGTCATCGTTCCCTAATCAAGTATAATAGCAATTAAATATTTGCCATGTAAGTTACTTCAATTTTGTGATATAATAAGAAAGGTCAGTACAAACCAAGTGTAATATGAGTCACGAAGGAGGAAGTGATTTCTACAGTCGCAATTGTACTGTGAAGAATATACCACGTTAAGCATCTATTTTTACTACAGTAAGAAGCAAAAGTTCCTATAGTACGCTTTAGGCTCAGAAGAAATGTAATATTCTCATTATACTTTTCTGCTAACCGTAAATTAGTGAGTTTCAGGTAAGTACAAGAATATCAACACAAAATTAAAACGGGATTCTCGTAGGATCAGGACTAGTAATTACTACGAAAACTGAAATGTGCGTTAACTACTATGACCAGGCCGTAGTGAATGCATGTCTTAATCAAGAGAGACACACAGCTAAGACGCATCGCAGTAGTCCAAGTGTATATACCCACAAGCTCCTCAGATGTAGAGACTGAAAGCGTATATGATGAGAGGAAAAAAATTATTCATCTCATTATTGCTGACGAAAATATAATTGCGAAGGGGGATTTGAATTCGATAGTAGGAAAAGAAAGGGAAGGAAATACAGTAGGAGAACATGGGCTGAAAGAAAGGAATCGGGAGGCACCTGGTAGACTTTTGTGCTGAGCACAATGTAATTGTGCAAACGGTTTAAGATTAATGAAATAAATTTACATACACACGTGAAACTCTCAGATAAATTATATAATGATAGGTAATGATTTTGAGAGCAGGTTTTAAAATACAAACATTCCCTGATGCAGATTTATTTTTCGATCATATTTTATTTCTTATGAACTGCTAATAAAATCTCAGTATATCGCAGAATGATAGGAAATTAAGGTGATGAAACTTGAATAAACTGAAAAAAAAGTAGAGGTTATTGCGAGTTTCAAAGGAAGTGACAGGCAACAGTTTAAAGACACAGGGCAAAGGAATACAATGGAAGAGAGATATGTAGTAAAGGTGACAGAAGTGCGTCTAGGTACACACGATATTGAACTTGACTGATGAAAGGAAATAAATATAAAAAACACATCAGGTAAAAGGGGGTACAGACATCTAAAAGATGAAAATGACAAAAGGTGCAAAATTACAAAGCATGAGTGAACAGATGAGAATACCCAGCTGTTGAAGCATGCGTGACTATGGGAAAGACAGATGTCGCCTACATGAAGGGAGAAAAATCTATTTGAATGTTAATAGCTCCTACAAGGCAGTACTAAACAAAAATGTGAAATTTGACATATGACAGGTATATACAAATGGTTCAAACGGCTCTGAGCACTATGGGACTTAACAGCTGAGGTCATCAGTCCCCTAGAACTTAGAACTACTTAAACCTAACTAACCTAAGGACATCTCACACATCCACGCCCGAGGCAGGATTCGAACCTGCGACCGTAGCGTTCACGCGGTTCCAGACTGAAGTGCCTAGAACCACTCGGCCACTCCGGCCGGCGGGTATATACAAAAAGGCTGTACAAAATAAACAAATATCAAGAGAATATTATGGAAAGGGAAGAAAGAGTACGTGAAGAAAAGATAGAAGATATCATACTGCGAGACGAAGCAGACAGAACACCGATTTAAGCCGAAACAAGCCATCTAGCGTATGGGACCTTCCCTCAGATATACTAAAATCCTTAGGAGAAACTATACTACCTGGAACGGAATATACAGTATGTGAAACGGGCTAAATACCCTCAGTCATGAAGAATGTAATAATTCCAATTTTAAACGAGACAGTTGCTGACAGTTATCAATATCATCAGTTCAGTAAGTCATGGCTGCAAGGTGCAAACACTGTTTATAAAAGACTGGAAAGACTGTTGGAAGTTGAACAGAGAACGTCAGTTTTAGTTATAAAGGAAACAAAGAAATCAATTACTCGCAACTACGAAGACTAGTGAATGACGTTAGACACATATCTGCAAATACTAGATTCTTGGTGATGAAAATTTAATTCCCCGAATGCATACTATTTCTATCGGCATTGAAGCGCATTTGGAAGAATTAAAGAACGTAGATTCTAACCTGGATAAATTTATAAATAAGAGTAGTACATAGCCCCTAAAGCACCGTAAACACTGAAAAGCAGGTGATATGCCAATCATAATGGAAAATTAACATATTGGTGCGTATGAAACACAGGGACACGAAAAATATATAGTAAGGCTGCCCAACGCGGAGAACAAGACGTTTCAAGAGAAAGTGGAGGTAAAGATGAAGTTCATTACGGTATGATTTTGGAGATGAGAAGTCCAGTCCTTACTTACAATAATTGCTCTCAAAGAGAACATGTACTCAAAAATAGAAGTAAAGTGACTTTCTTTCCAGCTCGATCAGTACACACGACTGTGCATTTGTAACCTACCTGATTCTTTTATGAAAGCTGCACTTGACTCAGCAGGAAATAAAATATATACTCTCAAGCGGTAACCTGCTGGCGTTTCTAGCCTCACATAAGCAAATAAAAATTACTTTAGATTGAGTTCAATGAAGATGATTGCAGTTCCTTGTGCTGTGTGAAGTAGAACGCTGCACAAGATAGTGAGATAAAACTCTAATTTAAACAAAACCATTCAAAATAAATAAAAGAAACATTATAGACACTATTAATCGCTCAGATGCTGTGTATTACCACTTGCTGGTTCAAATTGAGAAACTTTAAAAGAAGTAGCACTACGAAAAGCGACTATATGAAGCCCTATTAAAAAATTCTGTGTGACTGAGTTTTAAAATAAAGACATTTAGTCAAGTAAATTATCAACAATCAGCTAACATGTTGTACCGTCGTAAACCTCCACACAACTACAGCTGTTGGGAAGGGTGTTGAAGAAAATTTCGGAGGAGAAGAAGCATAGAAAGTAAAGTAAATTTGAAAGGAAAGGAAAGGAACCTAAAAGATTTGAAAGGAAAGGACAGAATAGAAATTCAAAGAAAAGAAGGAACGATGTTCTCGTGGTTGAGGGGTAGTAGCGTCTTTAACTAGTGATCAAAACGTCATGCACCCCGAATTAGCAGCAAGCCACTGCTTAAATTTTAAATAACGAACATCAACAATGGCTGCTGAAACACTCCGGTGTATGAAATCATCTTTGCTTGGCCAATGGGCTCGTCAGGAAGGGTGAAGAAGCCGACAGAGGTTCTGGGCACTACCTTGCCGTTGGAATTGAAAACTGCTCCAAAAATAAGAACCTGCGATGACCAACGGCATGAAGATGCAGAAGGCAATGAGAACTACTGGCTTAAAGACACATAATTTATATATACAGAACATGTGGCATGCAATTGGAAAAATGTCATGACGATATCTTCATTGACAAAAGATTGCCGACTTCTGTGAAGTGACTGCCAAAGGGGAGATAAGCACAAGGAAAAGACCGAACAACCAACGAAGGAATAACATTATTCGCGTCGGAGCATGAGTTATCAGAAGTTTGAACATACTAGGAAAGTCAGAAATGCTGAAAAGGGAAATGCAAAAGCTCGGTCTAGGTAAGTGGTAGTCAATGCCGTGAAGTGGAAGGAAGATAAGCAATTTTGTTCAGAAAAATACAGGTTAATATCGTGAATAGGAAATTAAGGCAGAGAGTGAGTTACTATGAACTGTTTAGTGATAAGGATGTTTCTGATTTTTCTCATGAGATTCGTCAGCAAACCAACGTTGTCTAGGATGGTTCAGATATATATATATATATATATATATATATATATATATATATATATATATACAGGGTGTTACAAAAAGGTACGGCCAAACTTTCAGGAACCATTCCACACACACAAATAAAGAAAAGATGTTATGTTGACATGTGTCCGGAAACATTACGCACACATGTCCATATAAGATATTTTGTTTCTTTGTGTGTGAGGAATGTTTCCTGAAAGTTTGGCCGTACCTTTTTGTAACACCCTGTATAACGACATCGCAATCAGGAAATGAAGAGACAGAGACAGTATATGAGGATACTGAACGAGTAATTCAGGATATAAACGAAGATGAAAATCGAGTAATCGTAAGCGATAGGGACGTGGCTGTAAGAGAAGCAGTAGAAGAAAGGGTACAGGAGAACATGGGTTTGGCGGCAGGAAGTAGAGAAGAGAAAGACTAATTGAGTACTCTTATCAATTTCAGAAGGTAGTAGCGAATACTCTGTTCAGAAATCACAAGAGGAATAGGTATACTTGGAAATGACGTGGACGCACGGAAAGATTCCAGTTGGATTAAGTTGTGGTCAGGTAGAAACTTCGAAATCAGATATTTGAAAGCAACAAGTAGCCAGAAGAAGATGCAGACACAGACTATAATTTAGTGACGATGTTGAGATCACGGCAGTTTAAGAGAATCTCATGCAAGAATGAGTGTCGAGGGAATTGGGATATTGAATCCTGGAGAAAGATGAGATGAGTTTCAAATACGCAAAGCATGTGACTACTGCGTTTGAGGAATATCTCAGTATACAATTAAGTTAAATAAGAGTGGAAATCTCTAAAATGGCAACCGCAGATGTTGGACAGTGAGACGTAGAAACAAGGAAGTTAAATCCGCAGAAACCTCACGAAACACTGATCGACGAAAGGGCGGAGTACGAAACTGTTCAGGGAATTATGCATAGATATAAATCACTTAGGAATGAAATAAAGAAATAGACAGGAGGTGCAGGGCAGCCAAGGCGAAGTGGCTGCAGGAAAAATATGACACATTCGTATAAGAAATGATCGTCTGAAAAACTGACTCAGGATACACGAAAGTCAAAACATCCTTCTATGAAATTAAAAGAAAGTGAGGCCCGTAAAATGAAGATTGTGATGGTAATTTCAATATTAAACCCGGAGGACAGAGTGGGGAAGTGGAAAGAGGGAACTGAAGGCATCTATCATGGAGACGACTTGTCTGATGACGTGTGGTAGAAGAAACAAGAGTCCATGAGGAAGATATAGGCGATCCAGTATTAGAGTCAAAATTGAAAAGAGCTCTGAAGGGACAGACAACATTGCATTGCACTCTTATAAAATGTATTGCTTTTATCAGTGAATATGATAAGAATTAGGTTGATCCCATCATCGATAAGAATACCTCTGCAAACCTCTAAAATTGTTCTACCTGACAGAGAAATGCACCTGGTGCCAACAAAGCGAAAGATAGTAAACAAATTTATTTTCCTTTCATGGAAATGAATCCTGCTGGATAAAACCCTTTTTAGTGAATAAATAGAAATGTAATATGGCCTTCTTTACTGACAACAGTTTAAAAAATAGTTAACAATGTGAATGATCCCTTTCCTATGTCAGATGTTTATAAAATGATTTGCAATAACTGCTCCTGTTCTTATATTGGTGAAACTGGCATTGCGATCAAAGTGAGGTATAAAGGACATTTACCAGGGAAGAATGGTGGTAATATGCAACACTCCACATTTTCTGAATATTTATTCATCATTGCCCTAAATGTCTCAGAGAAACCGTAATTTTATGTAAGGATGTTAAAGGGCGGAAATTAGACTTACGTGAAGAACTGGAAATTTTTAAAGGCACATTCAGTAGTGATGGTAAATGATCAGCTGCAACTTGCGTTTCTCTGCCTAGTGATGACTGAGTGTTGTGTGATGTCCTTAGGTTAGTTAGGTTTAAGTAGTTCTAAGTTCTAGGGGACTGATGACCATAGATGTTAAGTCCCATAGTGCTCAGAGCCATTTTTTTGCAACTTGCGACTCTACAGTTTCTTGAAGGTCTTCAGCCGGTACTTCAGACCGGTTAATGTATTAACAGTTCGTTGGTGGTCCCCATTTGTCATTCATTCTCATCAAATTTCTATGTTTCTTGTAAAATAATTTATCTCTTTCCATTTACTCGTCTTTTTTACCGTTATATTTCATTTTTAAAGTTTACCCTCCTCCTGCCTACGACTTTTCTTCCCCCGTATCCCTGCCTAGAAATTTTCTCAGTCTCTTTCCAATATAGCATGGCGAATGACAGATTACACTTCATCTGTTTGTTATGCGCATATGTTTTCGCGCACATACGGCACTGCAACAACTTTGCCAGTCGCTGCTTGGCATCAGCCACATATGGGCCACTTCACTGCCTTCTGACAACATGTTAATGTGATGACATCTACGCTTAGCACAGCTCCAGAGGAGGTTTCTTTTACTCAAGATCACATACACCTTGTTACTGGGCATGAGCATCTTTGCTCTGAAACTTTACATCGCCGGCATGTGATTTTACGGGTAAGTAATTTATATTTTTATCCATCGGGTTTGTATATCCTTTCACTTTGATAATTCTTTTTAACTGTGAGATAAAAAATTTCTTCAGTTGGTCCATATACTTCCGAAGACTTTTAAAATCGTGGAAACCCTGGCCAAGGATTGCAAATAATAGTTGATTCCTGCAACTGGTTCGCTGATTCTCTCAATCATTCAAATAATCTAATTACATTTTATTAATATGACATAATGAAGAATAACGATATTTTGCTGTCATTCCTATCAGTAATTTGTGGGTAGGTACTTCATATGACGTGATACTGAGCCTGCGTTACTACTAAATTAATGAGTGAACCGTCCCTTACAGCAAAGCCTTTAACGTTTCCAAAGTCACCCATAGCCACGAAAGGTACAACATGTTTCTTGATAGTCTTTTTATGTCCTTAATGGCGAAACAATACATATTGTTTTCTTTAAGGAAGCATCGCAGAGCAAATTATAAAGGCAGACATCAAAGTCTGCCGCTTACGGACTACTAGCAAATGATATATAAATTATTCTAAAAATTTCAATTATAGTGCAAAGGAGACCCTCCTTGCTCGTGAATCTATAACATAAAATAGCTGTCTTTGAAATAAATATTGTTTCTTGAATATGGTTTCATCAGATGAGCTGAAACCTTGTAAACTTCACCTACGAAGCAGTTTAGGACAGGAAAAGAGGGCATTAGCCCTAATTTGAGAAAGAAATTCCTGAGAATGCACGCTTGGAGCGCAGCATTTTATGGAAGTGAATACCTGACTGTGGAAAAACCGGAACGGAAGAGATTCAAAATCTTCGAGATGTGCTGTAGATAGATGTTCAAATTTGAGGACATATAAGGTAAACAATGAAGTGGTTCCCCACAGAATCGGGGAAAATAAGGAACATATGTAGAACATTGACAAGAGTAAGGGACAGGAAGATAGGGTATGTGTTAAGACATTAATCAGTAACTTCAGTGGCAATATTCACCAAGTAATTTAATAATTTAGGTAGAAGTGTAGCTCTAACAAGGGAACCTCCCCATCGCACCCCCCTCAGATTTAGTTATAAGTTGGCACAGTGGATAGGTCCTGAAAAACTAAACACAGATCAATCGATATAACAGGGAGAAGTTGTGTGGAACTATGAAAAAAATAAGCAAAATATACAACGTGAGTAGTCCATGCGCAAGATAGGCAACATCAAGGAGAGTGTGAGCTCAGGATGGCCGTGGTCCCGTGGTTAGCGTGAGCAGCATCGGAACGAGAGGTCCTTGGTTCAAGTCTTCCCTCGAGTGAAAAGTTTACATTCTTTATTTTCGCGATGTTATGATCTGTCCGTTCGTTCATTGACGTCTCTTTTCACTGTAATAAGTTTAGTGTCTGTGTTTTGCGACCGCACCGCAAAACCGTGCGATTAGTAGACGAAAGGACGTGCCTCTCCAATGGGAACCGAAAACAATTGATGGCAAGGTCATAGGTCAACCGATTCCTCCACAGGAAAACACGTCTGATAAATTCTATACGACACTGGCGACGGCATGTGCCTCACATGACAGGAATATGTTGTCGACCCACCTAACTTGTACACTTGGCGAATGGGTAAAAAGATTCTTCTACCTTGCCCGATTTAGGTTTTCTTGTGGATGTGATAATCACTCCCAAAAAGGTGATGAAAACATAAGAGTTTGTCACATAAACTGCAACAAATGAATGCAACAGTTTCACAGTCGCACAGTTTTCCCTGTGCTCTGCCAAAACATATGTTTTTAACGTTTTCAAATTTTTCCGTGTGTAGACAGTCAAATCCTGCATATGTCCAAGCAAATATGAAAATGTCCTGGAATTTTGGAGAGCGAAGTTGATTATGTGTGAGTACCTGAACTTTGATAATTGTCTGAACATAAAAAACTTAACTTTTCACTCGAGGGAAGACTTGAACGACGGACCTATCGTTCCGCAACTGCTCACGCTAACCACGGGACCACGGCTCCGGGCTCATTCTCTCCTTGATGTTGCCTATCTTACGCATGTACTACTCACTTTGTATATTTTGCTTATTTTTTTCATAGTTCTACACAACTTCTTCCTGTTTTCTCGATTGACCTTTGTTCAGTTTTTCAAGGCCTATCCACTGTGCCAACTTATAACTAAATCTGAGAGGGGTGCGATGGGGAGGTTCCCTTGTAAGATGAAATGCTTGACACAGGAGAGGAATTCATGTTAGGTCGTATCAAACGAGAAACTAGTCAGAGGTAGGACAAAAAACAAGAAGAAACTCGAACAGGTAGGGGGACTCACCAGAGGAAGAAGGGCAGCCAGCAGGCGAGGAAGGCGGACATGATGATGCCGAGCGTGCGCGCCGCCTTGCGCTCGCGGCGCATCTTGCTGGAGGCGAGCGGCTCCACTGTGGCGGCCGGCGACGGCGTTGGCAGCGCTGCAGCAGCCGCCCCCGCCCCCGCCCCCGGGGCCGCCGCTGCCCCCGCCGAGGCCTCGGCCGCGTCGCCGTTGAGCGTGCTGATGCCGCCGCCGATGCCGTTGATCTGCAGGTGCTTGTTCAGCAGCGCCGCCGCCACCTTCGTCCTGGGAACATGCGCACAGTGCAAGCTCTAGCGGCCCGCGCCACCTGTACTCCTTCTGGGAAGAGGCTTTCGAAAGACCTCGTGTGCTACGTATTAAATATCCTCAACATATCAAATATTCACCGATACTGACCGAAGCGATAGTGAACTAATGAAGGGATGTCTGGCTACGACTAACACGTCTTTTTCGTGGTGCTTATCAACTTAGGGTGCTACCTTGTAGCCCGCATCTCGTGGTCGTGCGGTAGCGTTCTCGCTTCCCACGCCCGGGTTCGATTCCCGGCGGGGTCAGGGATTTTCTCTGCCTCGTGATGGCTGGGTGTTGTGTGATGTCCTTAGGTTAGTTAGGTTTAAGTAGTTCTAAGTTCTAGGGGACTGATGACCATAGATGTTAAGTCCCATAGTGCTCAGAGCCATTTGAACCATTTTTTTGCTACCTTGTAACACCATAGCTCTAATACTCTACTGATTTATTTTGCCTTTGGTTTTATTTAATGTTACATCGTTGAACTTCTATAAATGTGTTTGATTGAATAGATAACACACAATTGTATACTCCTTTGTTTGTAAAAACTTTGATGACACGATTCGATTCTATGCAATGTAGTGTATATGTCATTTAAATTCTTTGTCCCAGTTGGAGGAAGACGAAACTTACTGTATATATTTGGAATTTGTTTAAACCATTTCTTTAGAAATGTCAGTATATGCAAGGTTCTGTTTTATTTAAAATGTTTGTTTGCTGTTATGTAAACTGCTGACTTTCACTTAGGATTCTTAATTATTTTGTATGTAAAAGGTGTTGTGGGAACGAAACTCCGTAGCGAGCGCAAGTTGTGGTTGGCCTAGGTAGAAAGGTGGAACAAGAGTCAGTCGGGAACGAGCTACCAAACTGTCAACTGCTCAGGTAAAAATTGTCTATTGTGCTGGTTCCGAGAAAGGCTTTTCTTTATGCTTTCCAATGCCTCGGATGGATCGATAAAGAGCTGGAACTATTCTGGAATTGATGTCTGTAATCGCCACCAAGAAATGAGTTCGGCAGTTCTACCTGCAAATCCACCTACCAATATGCAATCGCCCCCACATTACGCAATCACTATAATGGAACACTATAGTAATGTACAGCGAAGGATCAGCTTGTAACAACAACGACGCTGTACTATTGTACAAATAAGTAAATTTTTTCCATCTGATTTTTCGATAAATTAGTGTAATTGGTGTTCTGATTTCATTTCTTTTTTGTTTCATGTCATTGTGTTAAGAAAACTGTAAACAATTTTCAATGTGAATATTAATGTTTATGTCAAATGTCAAGTAATATTGTGATAGAATTGAAATGAAACAAATTTTGGAACTGTTGTAAGATGTTTAAAATTGTAACTGTGCGTCTGGTCCATACGTAGGCAATGTGTTAGGATATGTAGAATGCAAAACCTCGGGTGAATACCCTGTCTGTAAGGGAGCGGTAAAAGGTGGATGGCAGGCGAGCGCGGGAAAATGCACGCGGGCACTGCACGGCACAACGGGCTCAGCAGTAGTAGTTGGAGTTTGGCATTGGTCTGAGCAACACCTTCTGGAGCGAGGAGGCTCTCCTGGAAGACGTAGTTTCACTGAGCCTCAGGTATGCTGTTCCAACGCCCTCACAGCATGGCAAAATTCCATAGGCACTAAATGGAAAAGTATTACGACGCTAAGAAGAATTAAAGTGCCGATACGTCAAGAGCCATAGCTGTGGTTGTATGTGTGCTCTGTGCATCGCCATCTTGCCGCTCGCCAACCGCCGCATCGATACAAGGAGGTTGAAACTTTTAGAATTGTATTCATATGGACCAGAGAGTGAAGTATTCAATAATAACCAAAATTTTACCAGAACTTTCCCATCATTTAATTATCCTCACAACTAACCTAGATAGGGTCCTTTCCAAATGTTGTGCAATCCGAGTGTCCCGAAATGAAAAATTAAATTTTGTGTTAATAATAATTACTTGCATACCTAGCTATGTTAGAATGGTGTTTAAAGAACTGATTTGTTAATGAACCAGTAAATGAATAGCGAAGGTCTAACGAAGTTGAAAGATAACTTTAATATTGGTATAGTAATGAAGTTTAATTATTTCGAGACAGATATAAAGGTATTTAAATGAGCAGTAAATAAGATAAAAGGAGTAGTAACTCATATACTAGAAATCTTGAAAGCATGATAATTTCAGTAATCAATTTTTTTAATATAGTAATCATAACAGTTTCAGGGTCCCCCCCCCCCCACCCCCTTTTATTCATTTCAATTCTGAAGTGTTCCACATTGGTTTGACCAGCAAAAGTTAAAGTCAATATATAAGTCAAAATTTATCAGTGTTTTATCTTTATCAAAATTGACATTTTGTGTGTGGCTCGAAAGTGCTATTTCTAAGGTAACCTATGCCCGATTTTAATCGGATCAATAGACAGTATAAGGTCTTGCAGTATACATTATAGTGCAGTGTTATGTATTCATGATTTTTTCCATATCAGTAAAGAACGTGAAACTATCAGTTCAATAGATTTTTTGGTTCTAAAATTCTACTATATTATGCACTGTTACGACTTGTTGTTTTGCGTGAATATACATCAACTTGTACAGGGAAGAAACTCAGTTAATGCCTAATTAGGCTGGCGACCGTATTATTATTAAATTGGTAGCATCTTCAGTGTTGTTTTTGTTACATACTGACGTGTAATTGCATTTTGAACTTACTTGACGGATCATTGTTATTACAGAGTGGGTGTAAGTCTGATTTGCCACCATTCAGGTACACGCGGTCAATATCTATACGAAAATCCTGTCTCGTGAGGTGAACCCCACTCACTTACCATAGTACAGGCTTTAATGAGTATTGTGTGCCCCACGCGCACGTTACAAGCTCATTGGATGTTTAGTGTACTCAAATACAAGGTAATTTTTAACTGAACTCTTCTACCGGCCGTGATTTATCCTCAGTCACATATCCACTTAGGGTCCCTCCCACGCTAAAGTGCTTACCGAGTGTTCTTTATTGAAATAAAGTTAAAGTTAATGTGGCAAGAGAGTGAGCTAAAGTACATGATACTTGCTGAACATATTTTTTTCTATTAAAACTGATTATTAATATGTTGTTGCCATATTCAAAATTAAAAGTTCTTAAAACTGAGGCTTATAAAGTTTTCCTTAGTAAATGATCACTTTGCTGCCTGTTGTTGATCGCAAAAGGTGAGTCAGTTTCTTACAGATTTGTCAAGTTGTGTTCTACTGCAGTAAGAGATGAGAACTAATACTGTTGAGGTTACATGTTCATACTTGTTAAGGGCTTGTTTCTTTAGTGTATTGAAAGTGTGTTTAGTATGCTCTGCTACAGTGGTCAAGATTAAGGGCTCCCCTCCACTGAAAATAGTTCAAATGCACAAAGTTACTTAATTATAGCAAATTTCAGTTACTCTTCCTATTCATGAACTTCTGTACAATATTGGACTCCCCTTGTGTATTAAAAGTGCATATTAATGGTATAACAGGATCAACAGTTAGTCTATTGTGCCCATGCTAGATAACGATTAATAGAAAGACCACTATCTATGAAAACAATAATTTCTTTATTCAAAAGACAGTGAGAAGTAACCTGTTAGTGAATTCCATTTAACTTTCATTCTAAATAGAAAAGTATTTAGCTGAGAGAGACTTAACCTGTGATCAGTTCATAATTTTGCAGTGAACTACATTTACAATTTTATGTCAGCTAGGAAAATGTTTGAAAAGTAATACTGAACCTATGTCCAATTTATGATTCTACAGTGAATATCAACAGTAATGTTATAAAGACCATTCAGTTTGAATAAGCCATGAAATTAATAGCGTGTATTGTTATCTGTTGCCGGCCGCGGTGGTCTAGCGGTTCTAGGCGCTCAGTCTGGAACCGCGCGACCGCTACGGTCGCAGGTTCGAATCCTGCTTCGGGCGTGGATGTGTGTGATGTCCTTAGGTTACTTAGGTTTACGTAGTTCTAAGTTCTAGGGGACTGATGACCACAGATGTTAAGTCCCATAGTGCTCAGAGCCATTTGAACCATTTTTTTTGTTATCTGTTACATCTGTTACATTTATGTAAATAGTTTGTTCTGCTCTAGCTGTTAGTTCTAACCTTAACGTTAACATATGCAGGTGTCAGAGTTAATTGCACTCACGTGTGGCAAAGTATAGGTTGTGTGTGTCCGTTAAAGTTACTAATGGTTCAAATGGCTCTGAGCACTATGGGACTCAACTGCTGAGGTCATTAGTCCCCTAGAACCTAGAACTAGTTAAACCTAACTAACCTAAGGACATCACAAACATCCATGCCCGAGGCAGGATTCGAACCTGCGACCGTAGCGGTCTTGCGGTTCCAGACTGCAGCGCCTTTAACCGCACGGCCACTTCGGCCGGCAAAGTTGCTAATAACTGTTTTCTTGAACAAGAATGTTAATCGTTCTCACGCCTGATTACGCTGGTGACCGTTTGCCTTATTCTGTGGACAGTGTAGATAGGTAAAATATTTTTTGTTATTGTTTAAATATTTACGTAATTCTGACTTTCACTTCCTATAAGCCACCTCCTTAGGTACAACACGGTCAACATAACAAAATTCCTCTCAGAGGGTAACACTGCTCTGTTGCTTTATACCATAATTGCTTTAAAAGGATAGTTTTATTTCGCGACCTGCCTCCGACTTTAAGGTTATGGTATAGCAGTAATGGACAGAAGTGTTATAACCTGATGAAATTTTCAGTCCGAAGTATGAAATTCGGTACCCCAGTGATAAATGATCTCTGCTGAGTCAGAAGGATGACATTCTTAACAACCAACATCTGTTGCGATATTTATTCACAGATACTTAATTTTGATTGAGCAGTTATCTTCAGGTCATGAACCACAATTACATCAAGTGTAAAGAAGGTTACATGGTGTCAAGTACAACAGCAGTCAAATGAAAATCGAAGACAACGGGACCATAGAATGATTCAATTCAAAAGTAATCACCACACGCATTAAGACACTTATCTCACTGGGAGAAGTGACGATCAATTCGCGAATCGGGGAACGCGGTCGGCCGCTGACAGATCCGCAGCCGCACCCACACTTGCTCTTCCTCGTCCAACTGAAACTGACGTTCACTCATGTCTTCATTGAGGTCGCCAAAGATGTGAAAATCACACGGTAGAAGATCCTGTCTGTAAAGATACTGGCTGTATATAGGATATTACAGTGTTCCCCAACCAAATCGTCGAAGCTCAGCTTTCGTCCAGTTGGCAGTGTGTGGGGGAGGGTCGGGTGTTATCTTCCAACAGGATGCTTCCTCTGCGTATCGAGATCCTCGAGCGTGGAACCACAGCCATCGTGCTGCGCCATGAATACACTTTTCAAGAAACAGCGTCGCACCATGAAGTGAAAACGCCCAGGAGTGAGGTAGGACGGAATCGTCCTTTTGCATGATAACGCCTGTCCCATACTGCCAACGGGACGAAGCTGTGCTTCAGCGATTTGGTTGAGAGACACTGCGACATTCTTCGTATAGTCCGGATCCTTTACCGTGTGATTTCCACGTCTTTGACGACCTGAATAAAGACATTCGTGGGCGTCGGTTTCTGTTTGACGAGGAAGAGCAAGAGTGGATGCTGCTGTGGATCCGCCAGTGGCAGACCGCGTTCTACGAATCAGGAATTGATCTTCTCGTCTCCCAGCGAGATAAATGTGTTAACGCGTGTGTTAATAACTCTTCATTTCGGTTGGGAAGGGAGTGAGACAGGGTAGTAGCCTCTCCCCGATGTTATTCAATCCGTATATTGAGCAAGCAGTAAAGGAAACAAAAGAAAAATTTGGAGTAGGTATTAAAATCCATGAAGAAGAAAAAAAAACTTTGAGGATCGGCGACGACATTGTAGTTCTGTCAGAGACAGAAAAGGACCTGGAAGAGCAGTTGAACGGAATGGACAATGTCTTGAAAGTAGGATATAAGATGAACATAAACAAAAGCAAAACGAGGATAATGGAATGTAGTCGAATTAAGTAGGGTGATGCTGAGGTAATTAGATTAGGAAATGAGACACTTAAAGAAGTAAAGGAGTGTTGCTATTTGGGGAGCAAAATAACTGATGATGGTCGAAGTAGAGAGGATATAAAATGTAGACTGGCAATGGCAAGGAAAGCGTTTCTGAAGAAGAGAAATTTGTTAATATCGAGTATAGATTTAAGTGTCAGGAAGTCGTTTCTGAATGTATTTGTATGGAGTATAGCCATGTATGGAAGTGAAACATGGACGATAAATACTTTGGAGAAGAAGAGAATAGAAGCTTTCGAAATGTGGTGCTACAGAAGATTGCTGAAGATTAGATGGGTAGATCACATAACTAATGAGGAGATATTGAATAGAATTGGGGAGTAAAGGAGTTTGTGGCACAACTTGACTAGAAGAAGGCACCGGTTGATAGGGCATGTTCTGAAGCATCAAGGGGTCACAAAGTCAGCATTGGAGGGCAGCGTGGAGGGTAAAAATCGTAGAGGGAGACCAAGAGATGAACACACTTAGCAGATTCAAAAAAATGGTTCAAATGGCTCTGAGCACTATGGGACTCAACATCTTAGGTCATAAGTCCCCTAGAACTTAGAACTACTTAAACCTAACTAACCTAAGGACATCACACACACCCATGCCCGAGGCAGGATTCAAACCTGCGACCGTAGCAGTCCCGCGGTTCCGGACTGCAGCGCCAGAACCGCTAGACCACCGCGGCCGGCTAAGCAGATTCAGAAGGATGTAGGTTGCAGTAAGTACTGGGAGATGAAGAAGCTTGCATAGGATAGAGTAGCATGGAGAGCTGCATCAAACCAGTCTCAGGACTGAAGACCACCCCAACAACAACATTTCATGGTCCCATTGTTAGGGATGTTCGGTTTCCATTTGACTGCCGCTCAAACATAATTGGTTTTAGAAGCAGAATCTGTGACACATACAGGTGCATATGTTATACTTTTTTCATTAGTCATTAAGTACAAAAATGAACTGTTCCACGTTTATGTACAATTGATGTAGCTAAATCCACATAGGTATTCGACACCAGGAAACCTTCCTTAAACTGGGTGTAGAGCCAGTACGTAACCTGGCGATGGTTGCTTCACGGAAACTGGTTGTTTGTGAATGATTATTCATTACAACAGCTTTTAGTAGTGCACTCAAGTAGTATTCTTAAGTACATTGAAACTGTTTACAACATCCCACAGACAATATTATGAAGCGTAAAATGGTTACTCAAGGCTGACTTTGACTTTTGATATGACTGCGTTGAGGATATATGGGGCACGAGAAAGCTTTGGAACTGTACTCCATTACCATGGTAAGCCGTTCGTTTTGGTAATCGAAGTTGCTATTTACTTGTAATTACAGACCGGTAATCCACTACCGTGTCAATAGCAGAAGACGAGGGGAGGATTCTAAATGTAAACTTTCAGAGCCAAATGTCACAAATAATAAAGTATTTCGGGATATTACGCAGTGGTCGAATGGATTTCAAATTAAAACCCCTTAAGCCCAGTTATAGCGAATTTATTTATGGAAAAATTCGAACAGCAGCCATTGGAAACTGCCAACAAATAAAGCCTAGCGTTTGATACGTTTGGTTTATGGAGGCATGGCAAAGAGGAATTACGTCATTTTCACAAGCATCTCAAGGGTTAATCCGAAGATTCAGTTTACCATGGAAGAGGAGGCAGGCACAAGATCAAATTTTCTTGACGCGCTACTTTTCAAGAAAGAAGATATTAGCCTAGGCCACACAATTCACCAAAAACCACGCACACACACCGTCATCTACGCCTGGATTCGAAACACCACCCACAGCAAAAACGAAGCATCGTAAAAGGGTGTTTGATGCGGAATGAAAGAACCTAACCAATACGCTCCTCAAGGATCGTTATTCGTACACGGAGGTGAAAAGTGCTTTAAGAACGCCGCGGAAAATTTATAGAAATGCATGAACGTCTGTGAAGTGGAAGTTCTCCTGCCTTTCATTAACAACGTTACTGAATGCGCACGAAAAATCTTGAAAAAACGGAACATCTTGTTAATCTCTAAACACAACAGGAAGAAAAGAGGTCACCTAAAATTGGCCAAGATTCTTCCAAACCGCTTACAAAAGCAGGAATTTATAGGATTCATAGTAGTTGTTGGGTATTACAAAAAGAACGGTCAAGAAACGACTGGAAGAGCTGCAGAAGGGCTGTAAAACGGGGGAGAGTGACGGGTCAGCTGTTGCGAATCATGCTTTGTAGCCAGAAGACCACCACGTTCGTTTTAATAGGACTTAGGTACAGCTAGCCACAATCGAATACCGTGAAAGGCTATACAGAGACTCCATAAAGATTGTTAAACACCCCAGCATATTCAGAAGGAAGGAGTAGGGCTTGAAATTGAATGACATTTGGAACCTGATGTTGAAGAAGATGTGTAGGTGCCTTCCACCAGTGGTATCAGCGGACGACGGCAGCCGACAACGGCCTATTGCGCGCGGGAACACTCGTAAATGGAAATTTTCTGCAGTCAGTTGTGAGCCAGGGTGTGAATGGGATACTGAAAGAAGTTGCGATCCCCTTTGAAAATGTCCTCCGCAGGAGTGAAATCCATTCAACCACGGCGTGATAGCCCGGAATAGTTTATTAACTGGGAAGAGGGAATTGTTGATGCGATGTCACGTTTTATATCCTACTAGCACCACCATTTTTGATGCGTGTGTATGTGTGTGTGTGTGTGTGTGTGATGGAAGAGATGTTACGGAGGTATGGGGAATCGATTGAAATTTAGCAGAGTTGGCTTGTAATGACCTGAATGGGCGAAAATGTCGATACAATCTTCTTGGTCTGAACCGAATTTATGTATTTCCATTACACTCACATCAAAATTTTCAGCACAGCAAACTGAGAGGCTAGATAGAGTAATCTTTGCATGAGATACACCCCTGAAGTTTCAGGACAATAAGCAAACATACCAGACGGTATTTCATCGGTCGCTTTTCAGCACCTGTTACAGTGTGCATGAAACTGAACGAAATTAGACGAAGTTTAGTACCAAAGGAAAAACAAGAAATGCTGTTGCAGCAATGAGCACAATAACTATGTAATGGGTTTGACAAATAACAGACAATGTTGCCAAGAGAACTGTCTTTGCTTTAAGGAAATGTAGCATTCCACAAGTAACACTTGGATGATACTAAATGGCAAGACGCATTATCTATGGTGAAACAGGGTGACAAAAGTCAGGGATAGTGATATACACGTAGACAGAGGGCAGCAGTATCGCGTACACAAGGTACAAAAGCAGTGCATTGACAGGGCTGTCATTTGTACTCAGCTAATTGAGGTGGAAAGGTTTCCGACATTATTACGGCTGCGAGACTGGTATTAACAGACTTCTAACGCAGAATGGCGGTTGAAGCTGAAAGTATTGGACATCCCACTTCGGAAATCGAGATCCACAGTATCAAGAGTATGCCAAGAATACCATATTTCAGGCATTACCTCTCACCTCGGACAACCTTCACTTAACGACTGAGAGGAAGAGGAGAAGTGTAATGCTCCGTCGACAGCGAGGTCATTAGAGACGGAGCACAAATTCCAATTAGGGAAGGGAATCGGCCCTCCCCTTTCAAAGGAACCACCCCGGCATTTGCCTGAAGCGAGTTAGGGAAATCACGGAAAACCTAAATCCGGATGGCCGGACGCGGGTTTGAACCGTCGTTCTTTCGAATGCGGGTCCGGTGTGCTAACCACTGTGCCACCTCGCTCGGATAACGATCGAGAGCAGCGGCATATGGATAGAGTTGTCAGTGCCAAAAGGTAAGCAACACTGCGTGAAATAGCGGCAGATATCACTGTGGGATGCGCGATGAACGTATTTGTCAGGACAGGTGCGGCGAAACCCTGTGCTAATATGGAGGCAGATGACCAACGGGTTTGGCGAACCTTACGTTAATGAGCTGTAGTTTGGCATTGCTGTAGCCATCGCTCTGCTCCCTGCTGTCAAGAAGCCGATATGGAGATCGAAGACGGAAGAAGAGCAGCGACGGGAGTGCAAAAGGGAGACGGGAAACGTAAAATTCTGCTGTGTTATGGTTCTTTCCTTTTACTTCGTGTTTTTTGTGAAAATAACACAGTTATTTAGAAGAAGGGAGTAGTTTTTCATAATTAAAAATAAATGGAAATTGTGTGTATTGATGAACGTTAATTAACTTCACTGACGTTGAAAGATTGTAAAATCCATAAAATATTATAATTGTTTAACAATCAGAGTGAGGCTTCAATCCCATTTTCTGTGTAGAGAATTCATTGATTTAACAATAAAAGTGGATTACAATAGTTCAATTTTTCAGACATTTGTTTATATTCTCCCAGAAATTTTTTGAACATTGTTGACGGGGAAGAATTTAATATTTAGAACTGAAGAAAAAAATTGATAAATTGAACTGTCGTAGGAGATTCTATTTGCTGTTGTTTAGAGTGGTATAAGTTGATCTTCAGGTTGGTGTAGTATGTAAATATATTGAATCGTATTTTGTCAATCTAACTATATTCAAGTCTTCCGCAATGCTTCTCTCGCTGATTCTGAAGAGTGCCTAATTTCTTATTTTATCGGTCCACTTAATTTTCAACATCCCTCTGTAGCACCACTTCTTAAATCCTTCGATCTTTTTTTCTTTTTCAGGCTTCGTTCCTAATGCTTAATTTTATTTCCAAGGTAGCAGAAGTTTTTGACCTTGTCTATTTCGTAGTCCCTCATATCTGCTACTTTTTTTTTACTCTCATTCCACATTCTGTGGTCAATAGGCTGTTCATTCCATTCAAGACATCCTGTAATTCTTCTTCACTTTCACTGATAAAAAAGTTTGCGGATCTTGTCATTGATGTACATTTATTCTGAAATTTGAATACGCTGCTGAACCTATCTGATACCACCGTCATTGTTTCCTTGATGTGCAGATTGACGGTACGAAAGAAAGTCTGCATACCTGTCCCACACACCTCTCTCTTTGTCTACCATTTTTACTGTTTCTTCTTGTGTCTTGGTAGATACTGTACATTGAGATGACAAAAGTCATGGAAAACCTCTTAGTAAAGTGTCGGACCTCGTTTCTCCCAGCGCAGTGCACCGGCTACACTTGTCATGGATTCAACAAGTCGTTGGAGGTTCCCTGCAGAAATACGGAGCCATGCTTCCATATAGCCGCCCACAGCTGTGAAGGTGTTGCTGGTGTAGAATCTTGTGCACGAACTGACATCTTGACTATGCCCCATAAAATTTCGATGGGATTCATGTCGGGCCATCTGCGTGGTCAAATCATTCTCTCCAACTGTCTAGAAAGTTCTTCAAACCAATCGCGAACCACTGTGTCCCACTGACATGGTATATTGTCATCCATAAAAATTCCGTCGCTGTTTGGAAACATGAAGTCCATGAATGGCAGCGAATGATCTCCAACTAGCTGAACATAATCATTTACAGTAAATGATCGGTTCATTCGGACCAGAGTACCCAGTTCATTCCTTGTAGACACAGCACACACCATTGTGGACAGACCACCAGCTTACTCAGTGCCTTGTTGACAACATGGGTCCATAGCATCGTGAGGTCTACCCACACTCGATCCCTACCCCTCAGCTCTTACCAACTGAAATAGGGACCCATCTAAGGTCCAATCGATATGGTCACGAGCCCAGAAGCGCTGCAGGCGATGTCGCGCTGTCAGCAATGCCACTCCCGTTGGTCGTCTGCCTCCATATTAGCACAGGGTTTCGCCGCACCTGTCCTGACAAATACGTTCATCGCGCATCCCACAGTGATATCTGCCGCTATTTCACGCAGTGTTGCTTACCTTTTGGCACTGACAACTCTATCCATATGCCGCTGCTCTCGATCGTTATCCGAGCGAGGTGGCACAGTGGTTAGCACACCGGACCCGCATTCGAAAGAACGACGGTTCAAACCCGCGTCCGGCCATCCGGATTTAGGTTTTCCGTGATTTCCCTAACTCGCTTCAGGCAAATGCCGGGATGGTTCCTTTGAAAGGGGAGGGCCGATTCCCTTCCCTAATTGGAATTTGTGCTCCGTCTCTAATGACCTCGCTGTCGACGGAGCATTACACTTCTCCTCCTCCTCTCAGTCGTTAAGTGAAGGTTGTCCGAGGTGAGAGGTAATGCCTGAAATATGGTATTCTTGGCATACTCTTGATACTGTGGATCTCGATTTCCGAAGTGGGATGTCCAATACTTCCAGCTTCAAACGCCATTCTGCGTTAGAAGTCTGTTAATACCAGTCTCGCAGCCGTAATAATGTCGGAAACCTTTCCACCTCAATTAGCTGAGTACAAATGACAGCCCTGTCAATGCACTGCTTTTGTACCTTGTGTACGCGATACTGCTGCCCTCTGTCTACGTGTATATCACTATCCCTGACTTTTGTCACCCTGTTTCACCATAGATAATGCGTATTTTTAGAGACTTTTAAACATCTACGTTTTTATAGGTTTATAATTCCTACCAAGCTTCCGTTATCAATGTGTCTTCCAAGTCGATACCCATTATTTCTTTTATCACTCAGCAGATACATTCTAGCCATCGTAAACTTTTCAATGTACTCGATGAAAGGGTTCTGTAGCCACCTTTCATTAGTCCGGTAGCCCATTTTCACTAGTATTTCTCTTTCTTTTCCTTGTTTATCTTTTCTCATAACTCTCATAGTGGTGTGATTGAATGAATGTGGTTGTGTGTCACGCTGCCAGACGGTGGCGTAGTCTGCTGCAGAAAGTCTGCGATAGTGATACAGATTCAGCAGCAATTGGACAGAATAGCCAACTCTCGTAGTGGTCAAGTAGGCAAAGAGGTTTGCGCTACTTGTGAGAAATCCGCCTGCGTTAGGTTGGTGGCGAAAATGGCATGCTTGGGTTTTTTGGGGCACGCGGAGCGTGGAAGAGACTGGCGAAGAAAAAGATAGCCAGTCTGCCGCCGGTACGGGAAGCATCCACAGCTGTGCTCCAGTCGAAGAAGGGTGAGTTAGACTGACCGCGTGGCGCGTTGTTACTTGGCGAGAGGAGAGATGTTAGCTTTTGGTCTCGCTTTTCAGCTCTGAAAGATTGCTTTGCCTTGTCGCAGCAAGGAATGAAAAACTTTGGCAGATTTTTCTTTTAGTAAATTTCTATAGCAGACTTGGATCCACCGGCAGAGCGGCACTTAAAGGTGTCGATAAGAAGTGAGCACTCGTTTCTGTATCAATGTCTGTTTGCCTTCAGCTGTGCCGGTATAAGCTTTCATCTTTCTAAATGTTTATAGCTTTGTCTTCTCGTATATTTTCCTTGCTTTATGTATCTTTCGTCCGTGGGGAGCCGACCACGTGGTTGAACATTAGAGTTTGTTGGGCTACCGTCATCACTAACTGTTCGGTCTCATGTTTGTTTTAAAGAATGTTAACTGTTCATGATCGTGTGATGTGATATTGTTGCAACTTGGCCACGATACAAAGACACTGTGTCTCCACAAACCACATGGGCACGCGGGTGTACTGCGAAACGTGTACCATTTCACGAGTTATTGCGGTCAGTTATCAGGCAACAGCAGTTGTATGAATGATTCACACCAATGATTTTAGGTGTAGATTATACCAGTGTATGTATCGATGCTTTTCTTTAATGTTTTAGGAATTAATGTTATCAGGAATTGTGTACATGCCTCACATCCATATATTAGGAATAAATGATTTTATACACAATTTTCTCTTGCATTCCGAGGTAACGTTTTTGCACCCAAGCCACTCACCTCGTAGCTTTCCTGTTAGCACATCCAACGCGTTTCCTTACGCACAGGCCCAGTGATTAGTTTCCCCTTTTATTTTAAAACAAATGCTTTAGATTAAGTCTTATTTTCAGGTGTGTTGCTGGGAGCTGATCTTCTGCACAGCACGCATGACCTTTTGGTCTGTGAACAAATTAATTTATTTTCCGACTCGGCCAAACCTTTGATTAGTTGTATGGTTAGAGTCGGTGGCGACCCTAATCTTCTCACGTTAATTTCACACTCAATAAGCATTTCCATTCCTACTCTTAACGTAATATCCGTAGAAACAGGTTAGTTACACTCTTTCCAACACCTTTGCCTTTAACTTAACCGAATGGTCCCTTAAATTTTGTATATGCTGAATCAACCCTACAACGACGATTTCCCGTTCGATTACTTCACATTTTTTTTGGGAGCCATTTCGTTTAGCTTTCACGTACTTTCTATTAATGTCATTTCTTAGTATAATTAGCCTACTGTATACATTTAAATCCAAACAGATCGTAACGCACAGTGAAGTGCATAGGTGAAGTTTTTTATTATGGTATCGCATGTTACGGTTTCTCCACGTGACAGCCGCGTTTGATGCGTGGAGATAATGGCTGCTTAAATGTCTCAGTATGTGTTGTAATGAGTCTAATTTTTTCTATACAGTTCCCTCTGGAACGAGGTGGAGGGAAATTAAGAATGAATCACGATTCTTCACTTAATACTTGTTACTGAACTTCCGTAATATCCTTTCCCTAATAATTTACCTACTTTCGAGAGGGTATCAACTCCTTTCTTGTTTAAATTGGGCTAGTATGTAGGGAGATCAAAATAATGCAATACGTATTTCTTCGTTTTTGTCCAGTTCCATTTTTAAGCGGAGAAACACACCCTGGAAGAAAATTTGGCATACAGAATTTAGAGGAAATGTCTTGGAAACAATGACACTCAAAACAATGTATCTCAAATAGAAGTTAAAATGTAGTTAACGTAGTTTAAATTGAGATCCCTCAACATAGGTAGTACAAGGAAACTGCCAAACAACAGGATACATGTAGAACGAGACTGGGCAGAAATACCAAGGACTCGAATGCTAACCTCAACGAGCATGCAAGAGAATAAATTGGGCAGTGCGTGATGCATTCTTTGATTTTTAGTACTGAACAAATGCGGGATACTTTGCAATTCAAATACGGAATTTGGGTTACAAATGGACCACCTTTATCAGGATGCGTAACAAATACCTGGTACTACGTTGTAAGGCCACAGCTGCGTACTCGTAAATATAAATATTCCTCGCATGCGAACATTGAGAAAATTGATGAGGTAGTAGGCTTGAAGCGAAGACAAATGACCAATGTCTTGTATTCATTCACACTATACGCTCATTTGATGGAAACAGTAATTGCGAAGTATCGGGGGCTTTAATGCAGGGAAACAGTGACAATAACTGTCGATTCGATTCTAAGTAGGGGTCACGATGCCAGGGAAAATTCTTAAACACTGTACTCGCAAGAAATAGTTTACATACCTTCTACTGCCGTGTAGGCTATTCCTGGAATGGAACAAAGATTTATCTTAGAAAAATATCTCTCGAATGTATCACTCTTAATCCATAAGCTTTTGTTTATAACTCACGGCAGACTTTTTAGAAAAAAAAAATCCACTGGCAACCTCTTAACTGGTATCGGATTGCAACCTGGGCTATAAGTAAAATATAATTACACCATAGGTTAATGCCTAATGTGCCGTATTTATCAAATTATTAACGTATCATTGAGATTCAGCACCTAACGTTAATTTCACGCCCCATGGCATAACTAATGGCTAAGTGCGGGGATCACACGCTACCAGGCTGGCAAGCTGTTAAACACAGGCGGCACCACAGCAACAAGGAATGAAAATAGACCTATACTTCTGGATTTGTGAGAAGGTTCTTAAGTTTTTTGAAGGAAAAGAACGTGTTTATTGTGTGGGAGAAGAGCAGCAGGAGCAAAATATTTCAACTTAAAGGAAAAGTGCATTTGCGACTTTCGTGTAATAACATATGAATGTAAGAGATCAAGATTTCTGAAGTGAGACATTTCAGTTATAACTGTAACCGCGCACGTGAAAAACGAGTCACTCAAAAATTTGTTAAATGGAAGACCATTCAAGGGGTAAGAGTACGTAATTTCTCACGTCGACGTTCAAAGAATGATATATTCACAAATATTTTTACTTCGTCACTGTCTCTACATTACAACTCTTTCTTCCATTGTCGCTATTACATGATACATGCAGAGATAAGTAACTGACTATATCTAGTGATAAGAGCAGCTATTAAAAATGTAGTAATGTTCATTTTTAGTTACACTGGACTCGCATTCGGGAGGACGACGGTTCAATCCCGCGTCCGGCCATCCTGGTTTAGGTTTTCCGTGATTTCCCTAAATCGCTCCAGGCAAATGCCGGGATGGTTCCTTTCAAAGGGCACGGCCGACTTCCTTCCCCATCCTTCGCTAATCAGATGAGACCGATGACCTTGCTGTTTGGTCTCTTCCCCCAAAACAACCCAACCATTTTTTTAGTTACTGTACAATAAAGGTAAAATCTCTAAAGAGTTTCGTAATTGACTATTAGTGTAACTTAATTATCTTTTTTTAAGTACGGTATTCCTTAAAAAGTGCGCATTAGAATGTACAGAGTTTAGTAAGGGAAGATACAAGAAAGGTAAAATTTCTAAAGACTGTCCTATTGACAAACTGTGAAATTTAATCATTATTTTTAATGTACGGTATTGCTTACAGGCGTGTCGTACAGTTATTAGAATCTACTGCGTTTTTTTTTTGTGAGCTGTGCAGAGGTGGGGGAAGGAAAAGAAGTGGTTTTATTGGAGGAACTTTTGAAACATGCTACTCAGTAATTCGAGTACCAAAGCCCCAATTTGTCGAACTCTGTGAGCAAAAACTGTAATAATTGATGGGAGATCCTTAATATCAAAAATTACGCTGGCGTTGCAGCTGTGTTACTACGCATTAACACAGCTTGCCAATCAAAGCGGAATAAAAACTGATACGCTGTTCCTTCTCTATGCCCGGAAGAAAATACTTTCGAATAATGAGAAGACGAGGTAGGAATTCTTGCAAGACGATTTAGTCTCTGCGCTTTGAAGAAGCATTATTAGTATTGGTGCTGTACAGGCACCATCTGTAAAAAATAAATAAAAAGTACATAAAGCTAAGAACCTAACAAGTAAAAGGAGTGAAATACATAATACACAATGAATAGCAGATGAAAATACAGGAATTATTTATATCTATAAAATCAAAGAGAAATACAATATAAAAAATATAGCTTATGTAGTCAGTCGGGTGAGCAATATCAACTGTGAAGGCAAGGAATATATGACAGTTAACGATCACTTATTCTTAAGAACGAGAACGATGTTACTTAGCATATCAGGTTTTGATAGTTGAGTCGATGAAATTAATCATTTAAAATTTTTCAGAATAGTTAAGAAAGAAAACAGGTAGGTTTACCTGCTATTATCGTCACAATTATCAACGACTGCGGCGCCTGTAGATCTGCTCACGTACATCTACATCTACTGTACTGATCACGCTCAAGTTCCTGACAGAGCGTTCATCTAACCACCCTCACAATAATTCTCTGTCATTGCACTCTTGAACAGCGCTCGGAAAAAATGAAACACCTATATCTATCCGTGAGTGTTCTGATTCCGTTTACCCTTGTAATACTGTAAGAAAGTGTTTACAGATTTGGAAAGCAAACGAAGTTTTGTGTAAAGTTTGTACACAAACCTTTGTTTGTTTTTCAAAAATTATATATTTTATTTTCTTTCTTTTCTTTTATCTCTGCGTGAATTTCTGTACGTCGACATGTATAAAGAAAATGATCTTGTTTGAGTTGAAGCTTTATTGTCAACGTGTACCGAGCGTCGGTCCTAACAGTCGTCAGGTGCATTTTCTGTGATGTTTAGTCAGATATTTGCAGTGTGTAACCGAAGTCAGTCCAGACAAATACAGCTCGCCACATCGTTCATGGGACGCCCAATGTCAAGGGAAAGCGTTGGCTTGTGTCCCGTTAAAAACAGATTGAGTTTGAAAACAGAATTCCACGTGCCCATTCCATATAGTGGTCTCAGAATGGTCTAGTATGTGATGTTCCTTTTATTATTATTTGTTTTTACTAGTATGTAGTAACAGGAATAGTAAACACGAAAAATATGTAGAATTCCAGCAGCAACTCAGCAGCGCCGCTCCATGGCGATAGCAGTCCGCGCGGGTCATGGGTGTGCTATTGCTGCATGAGTACTGCACATTCTTCGTGTTTTATTGGTCCTGTTAACACATATCGATAAAACAAATATCACACTGGACTAAATTGAGACCGCTGTATCGAATGGGAATTTAAAATTCTGCTTTAAAAATCTTTTTTTCTAATGAGAAACAAAGCGATACTTTCTGTTGACACTGGGTGTCGCATGAAAGACGCGATGAGCAGTATTCATTTGGGCTGACACCTGTTGTACATTGCGGAAACGAAATTGCAGATATCTGTCGAAATAAGAGCGAAAAAGCGCCTCTCGACTCTTTGGAGAGATACCCTGTATATCTTCTGCATATTTCTGGAAGCTTCGGCCTGGTAGGAAATATATCTGAGTAACAGGAGGTAGTGACAGTTGATCAGTGGGAGAGTCTAGCGACCAAACTCGAGAGTGTTAAGGCGGACAGACAGGGTATGTTTGTTTATTGGGTGAAGGTATTTGCATTCTGTATGGATTTTTTAAGAAGAAAATACGCACTTGGAAGCAATTTTTTGACGTTCGGTAGTTCACAGGAGGATTCGAGTGTATTAGGATGGTCGTCTTCAAGAACGGAATACAATTTAACGAAATATTAGTTGTGGAAGAGGAGTTTCAGGAGTAGTGGAAGGAGGAGAACCTTGGAAACTCTCAGGGGCAGTTCTGTTGAGTCTGAGAACATAGTAAGTTTACGTGGAGAAGCGAATAGAAGCCAGTAGCTTCTGGAAAACAATTGCTACAGTATTTTCGCTGCTAAAGTTCACTAATACGACGAAACATGATTTTATTTTGAATGTCTACATGGAAGAGCAAAGTGGAAATGGTGAAGACATAAGAGAAAAACAAAGAACCACAAGTGAGAAAATATTTCATGATCATCGTAGAAGACGAGGGAAGAAGAAGCCGAAATTCGTCTAACAGTCAACAACGCAAAGCAATCACAATAAGAGAGCATATTACGCTATGCATTATTTGAACAGAAAAACAAATTATTTTCCGATGTTTAAAACAAAACAGAGACTGTGAACTTTACTGTTACACAGATTTACGAGTAGATATCGACAGATATTGTTCTGCGAGTTTTTAACCGTGAACTGTTTCACATTGAGTTTCGACAGTGTGAGGGTTTAAGCCTACAGTCCATTAATTTTGGGTGAAGTAATAGAAGGATGCCATTTTAAGGAGGAAGTAACGTATGTGCTAAGTTTACTAACACAGCGCCCTACTTGGAAACAGTGCTCCACAGCATATTAGTTACACTAACAGCGATGGCATTCTCTTTCACAGTGTGAATTCTTGAGTCATGTGATATAATAGAACTGTGTCAGCGTTAGAGTTTTTGCATGAAGTGTCATGTTCTACACTGAAGACCAACATTTACTACAGTCAACATTTTGCTATTACAGTTCAACTAACACAACTTCGAACTACTAATACATATGAGTAGAACATTTCTGTTACGTCGCTCTTTGCATGACAACCACATCAAACAGAGCTGAGATACTTGTCAACATATCCACTGTCAATGGCAGACAGTTAACTATAGGCAATTATGATACAGTAGAAGTACTGACACATCTATTGATGCGTGTATATTTCTACTTCTACTGATTGCTTTGTAGGAGTGAGTGGATATGCGTGAGTGTGTTGTCTTGCTTATTTCAGTCGGGCATGAATGGGTTGCCATAGGAAGATTTCAGAGATTTACTAAATCTGATTTGAAGCATCTTAGTAAAAGCCGAGAAAGTCCAAATGTTGTAAAACTGCCTCAGCTCGTCAGGCGCAGTTAGAGGGTCCATCAGTCACGGAAGGTTATTGTAGCCGGGATCAGTTAGGAAATAACGGAAGTTGAACTACGGGTAAAAGAGACAGCGTATCAGCCATTAGTTCCAATTAAAGTTCAAAAATGGTTCAAATGGCTCTGAGCACTATGGGACTTAACATCTATGGTCATCAGTCCCCTAGAACTTAGAACTACTTAAATCTAACTAACCTAAGGACATCACACAACACCCAGTCGTCACGAGGCAGAGAAAATACCTGACCCCGCCGGGAATCGAACGTGGGAACCCGAGCGCGGGAAGCGAAAACGCTACCACACGACCACGAGCTGAGAATTGCAATCAAAGCACTTAAGAATGTGACAAATGAAGAAATTTTTTACTGAATTGCAGCAGTGCTGTTACAGATAACTTATTTTGCATGTAGTTCAATCAATTATCTGTAAACAACAGTACAGTGATGGGGGACGCAATGGAAGTGTGGATGCCCCTAAATACAAAAGTCGCCTGCACACTTCCAAAATTATTTGCAACAATGCTTATTTATATTATTTGACGTATTTTACATTCGTACAGTATCTTTCCGTAGTTTTCCTACGTAACTGAACACTGTTGGATTGGTTTCTTACATGAAACTGGGCATCATGCGATTCTACATTCTCTTGAAGATCTTAAATTAAAATGCCTGTAAAAAAAAGATATTGTAAAATTAGGTATCGATTTTGCATCACTGACAGCGATGGCAACGATCTATATGCAAGATTCATCTGAAAATTATCTTGTTAAAAACTGGTTGTGATTAACAAATGTGGACTTTAGTAACAGAATATGATTTACTACTGATAATTATGACAATTTTCAGTTGAATTTAATTAAATCGGTTTCAAAACCTCAACATTGGCTCGTCAGATGACTGATGATTAACAAACAACTAACTGTATGAGGTAAAAGCGTGGAATATAAAGCTACTTAATATACCAGGTGCATTCAAGTTCTAAGGCCTGCGATTTTTTTTCTCCGGACTGGAAAGAGACAGAAACATGCGCATTGTTTTAAAATGAGGCCACGTTCATTGTCAATACGTCCCAGAGATGGCAGGACCGTACGGCAGATGGAATTTTACCGCCAGCGGCGAGAATGAGAACTGTTTTAAATACTTAAAATGGCGACGTTTTCCTTACTTGAACAGCGTGCAATCATTCGTTTTCTGAAATTGCGTGGTGCGAAACCAACTGAAATTCATCGACAGTTGAAGGAGACATGTGGTGATGGAGTTATGGATGTGTCGAAAGTGCGTTCGTGGGTGCGACAGTTTAATGAAGGCAGAACATCGTGCGACAACAAACCGAAACAACCTAGGGCTCGCACAAGCTGGTCTGACGACATGATCGAGAAAGTGGAGAGAACTGTTTTGGGGGATCGCCGAATGGCTGTTGAACAGATCGCCTCCAGAGTTGGCATTTCTGTTGCTTCTGTGCACACAATCCTGCATGACGACCTTGAAAATGCGAAAAGTGTCATCCAGGTGGGTGCCACGAATGCGGACGGATGACCACATGGCTGCCCGTGTGGCATGTTACCAAGTAATGTTGACGCACAACGACAGCATGAATGGGACTTTTTTTCGTCGGTTGTGACAATGGATGAGACGTGGATGCCATTTTTCAATCCAGAAACAAAGCGCCAGTCAGCTCAATGGAAGCACACAGATTCACCACCACCAAAAAAAATTTCGGGTAACCGAAAGTGCTGAAAAAATTATGGTGTCCATGTTCTGGGACAGCGAGGGCGTAATCCCTACCCATTGCGTTCCAAAGGGCACTACGGTAACAGGTGCATCCTACGAAAATGTTTTGAAGAACAAATTCCTTCCTGCACTGCAACAAAAACGTCCGGGAAGGGCTGCGCGTGTGCTGTTTCACCAAGCCAATGCACCCGCACATCGAGCTAACGTTACGCAACAGTTTCTTCGTGATAACAACTTTGAAGTGATTCCTCATGCTCCCTACTCACCTGACCTGGCTCCTAGTGACTTTTGGCTTTTTCCAACAATGAAAGACACTCTCCGTGGCCGCACATTCACCAGGCGTGCTGCTATTGCCTCAGCGATTTTCCAGTGGTCAAAACAGACTCCTAAAGAAGCCTTCGCCGCTGCCATGGAATGATGGCGTCAGAGTTGTGAAAAATGTGTACGTCTGCAGGGCGATTACGTCGAGAAGTAACGACAGTTTCATCGATTTCGGGTGAGTGGTTAATTAGAAAAAAATCGGAGGCCTTAGAACTTGAATGCACCTCGTAAATATACGTTGGTTTCTAGTAATCCTATTTAAGTAATTTAGGTTTCTGTGGATAATATTTTTTTTACAATTAGCTTCGATCTGTTTATCGTGTTCTAGTTGACGAAAATCATTAACACAATCTATGTTTGGACCGGAAGCTCACAGGACTCAAACGATAATACAGAAGGAATGTTTCCAGCACAATTTGTGTAGTCGTTCCGGTGTCAAGTGAACACTCAGGATTGATTCACGAAAATATTTATTTAATCAGTAACATCTACTTACGCTAAAGGTATGAAAGATATTCAAAAGAAAATGTACGAAGCAACAGTGAGTGTATAATTGAACTCGTTGTTCAGATTAATCACCAGTGACCTAAGCACAACTATCCCATTGTTTCATGAGCCGGTGGGTTCCCTATTCCCAGAAATCCCGCGGCTGTGGCAGGAGCTAGTCCGCACCGTTTCCTTTAATTCGTCGTCTAAGTTGAAGCAGTTCCCTTTGAGACTTTTAGCGGACATTAAAGTCGCAGGACGAATGCACATGCTGCTCCCACTTGAACTTGACCATTACACTTTGTATGACACGCGTTTTCGTGGAACAGAATCACTCCTTCCGCGAACAGCCCAGGCCGTTTGGACTTGATGGACTTGCGTAGGCTGCGAAGTGTCACGCAGCTCACGTCACTGTGAATGGTTTTCAGTGCTCGAGGAATTCTACGATTTTCGGATCTCGGACGTCGAAAAAGATCGCGAGCATCACCTTGCCTGCTGATAGCAAAGTTTAGAATTTTTTAGGGACACGCAGGACTTAAATTCGCTTCCCTAGATGTCTCACTACGGTATCATAAAACGTAATATGCAAATTTCAGCCGGATTTGTTGTTACGACATTTCGTATCATTCCATTTGAACACTCCTGATATTATTATATTGAGGATGTAACAACAGGAAAGTCACAGCGAATTCTGTTAATTTAGCTTTCTTATAGTACTTCGAGTGCGCTAGCCATTTGTTCTAGAATCTACGACGCTCTCCAGCATCGTAGTTGTACTTTTCCTGCTCCTCCAGAAACAGATCTCAGTCGATAAGTTTGGACCGTATCTTTTCTATGTTTTGAGTGGAAAGAAACTGCATACCGTATAAAATTCTACAGCAGTCACAATTAATTTGACATTATAAAAATGCTTAATGTTTTCGAAGGTCAGCTGAAGTAGCTACTTGTCTTAAAACAACGAATGCTCGAAGTTTCTTAAAAGAGATAAATTCAGATTCTTTTCGCTAAGTTAATAGGATACTTCATTAAAACCTTGAGAAATGTTGCTGAAGTTGGTCTTCTAACTGCCTTCATTAGGGAATCTCAGCCTTTCGTAATTGAGGAATGAGGCTCTTGGCTTCAGACGAGAATGGCATTAGCTCCGAGAAGAAAGCACGTCCGCTTAAACTTTACTCGTGCCTCTCACTTATGATGCATGTTTACATGTATTGTATCATTGCGCATTACTTGAATATCTAGTGGTAATGTGGTTAAGTTTTCGTTAGTAGTTTTTTACGGGCACATGGCATGCAGCATTAGCAGTTTAGTTTAATGAATTGATATGGTTGTGTGATGTTCGCTTTGTCGGTGCAGGGAGTCATATATTAATGGAAATAAATTGGAAGGAAAATCGCCTTTTGCTCATATCGGAATGAAGTTAGGTGTCAAGTATTTCCCTATTGCCATAAAAAAACTTTTCTGTACATCACTTGTGAATCGAGTGTCAAATATAACGGCCGATTGGTTGTCAATAGAGAAGAAACTGTTTCTATACAGGATTCGCACTGTGCTCTAATGTGTTTCGAAACAGCGTCCGACTACCCATATTTACATTTTCATTCGCGGACGGGGCCATAGTTTGTCAAGGAGCAACCAAACGATTTTAACTACCGATTGTCCAGTGGATTGTCTTTTCATCGAGTTAATTTTTTCTGTCGGAATAAACAACCGCATTAAACTAGTTTCTGCGGCTAAAGTAGTTATATTAATGTTTTCACTCACTCTCCGGGTTTGAGAGGTTTCCGTCACTGTGAGACAACCGACTGAAAAAAGTCTGTGACGTCTCAGTCAGTTATATAAATAATTTCACATTGTCTCCAGGTTTTAGTGATTTCATTTACATACTTTTTCAGCCTCTTCGGTAATAGGTGAACCATCACTAACAATTTTAGAGACAAATAGCGTATCCTATTTCAAGACTAGACGAATAAAAAGTATGTTTCTAAAAATGAAGTATTTTCAAAATTTCTGTATTTATTTCCTTAAATAATAACTTCCGTTCTTCTAGCATTAAAATGGATTCTTGGTTGGTTTGAAAAAGTTAGTAACTGGTGCTACATTATAAAGTTATGCTTTAATAAATGAGTAAACAGCTTGTTATTTAAATTTAGTGAAGCTCGTTCGCTGTCTTCTGAATTGTCTGAACCTGTCACCAACGGCGCCTATACGGTATTTTGTAGGAGCGTGCCTAGACTGGGGGCATAGCGTATTATTAATATTTTGGAAGACGAATAGCGACTTGTAAGAAGCTCTGTTGAAAACGTTCGTAATACCAACTTTTAAATAATTTCCTTAAAAGAAAAACACCCGACGTCTCTATTTTGCAGATACTGTGTAACACGTTGAATTTAGAGGATAATTTTTAATCGAGTCATATCTCCTTCATTCCCACACCACAGGTCGTTTTGCATTCTGATCCAGGCACAAGGTTCACTATTAACAAAACGCCTATTTATGAACATGGACGAAGAACTCAACTAAAAGCTACAGTAACGATAAAGATGGTGATAGCAAAATTGAGTTGGTAATAATATTTCAACAGGAGAAAAACAGTCTATTGTTCCGACTCGTAACTAAATGCGCCGGATTGCGAGGACTGTTTTCATTCGAGTGCTTCAATAGACTGGTTTCACTCAAAAGGAATGAATGGATAGTCCAAGTTATACGCAAAACTACAATTGACTGAATAGATTTTTGGCTTTCGGTTGCTCCCGTGTATTGGTTTTACTCAAAGGAATGAAATAATAATTGAACCAATAAATAAAAATACTACCGAATGAATGATTGTTTTCCAGCAATCGAATAAGTGGATTGGTTTCACTCGATTGTTCCCGTCAGTAAGCAGAGTGAACTATGTCTTGGCAATGTGCGCTGTGCAAGTCTCTTTATGTGATGACCTGATCAGCAGATTTACTTTGGAAATATTTGCTAGCGTATCTGGGTTAAGCGTCTACGTTACTACACTACTGAATCAGCCTAGTAAATAGTCTTCCAGCCTCGCTTTGGACCGCAAAACAACATTGTCACTACCCTATACCAGTAATAAATGCCCTATAGTAACCCAACAACATTCAGACAGACCCTCAGATGCTTACCCCGACAACAGTCATTACACCACACGACTTTGGTTTCTAAGGTCTTCCACCGACAGTTTTCTCTACAAACAAAACAGGATACAGTTCGTCAAAAGGGATAAATGTCATGTAGGAGACGCGAAACTCTAAGTTTCGAGTGATATATACGTAATTTATCGGCTTAATTAGAGCTAGCTAAGTCCGCAGCTCGTGGTCGTGCGGTAGCGTTCTCGCTTCCCGCGCCCGGGTTCCCGGGTTCGATTCCCGGCGGGGTCAGGGATTTTCTCTGCCTCGTGATCTCTGGGTGTTGTGTGATGTCCTTAGCTTAGTTAGGTTTAAGTAGTTCGAAGTTCTAGGGGACTGATGACAATAGATGTTAAGTCCCATAGTGCTCAGAGCCATTTGAACCATTTTTAGAGTTAGCTAAGCCCGTAACTTTGATCAAAAACTACGTACAGCTATCCAGTCCCCCAGATTTTGACGAGACCTCTGTGTAGCAAACACGTGCTAGCTCTCTGGATCACAAAACTTGCCCAGAACACTGGAAAATAAGCTGAATTTGGTGGCCATGCATGTGAATGCACTGTCAAATTCCGGTGTGATTCCACACGAACAAAATAACTATGCGAGCTTCAGGCAGCTTCACTATAATTATTGTTTACGTAAAGGCTTTCCAACCAATGAGATTCAGGGAGCAGAATGAAGGCAGTTTCATTGACCACATACCACCCATGCAGATAAAAATTCTTCAGGAAGTGTTGCTTCTCAGCAGGGCTTTCCAGAAATTTTACGAAGAGGTGCTGGAAAACACTTTCCTTCATGGGAAATCCGAAAGATGCTATATCGGGTTAGAAGGCCCCAATCATAAGCAATTTTTGAGGATTATAGGAAGATCAGCCTATCAGTTTCATATTAGCTGGGTACCTGTAACCGACTATGGTGCCCACTGCAGACTGAGCGACCTTTCCCACTTACCTCGGTTCCCGTTTCTAATGTGATTAATGTCGATGGAGCTCTAAACGCTAATCTCCTCTGTTTGAAGAACGGAAAATGTTTCAGGAAATTAAAAAATAGAATAAAGGAAAGTCGTACGGCATTGCTGGCTGGAGGAATCCAAGGTGAAGCTTCAGTCAGCTATGGCTTGTTTAGAATTATTTTAGGACTGACAGTTGGGCGGGAGCACAAGGAGGCGCGAAGTAGAGTTGCAATGTCCCGCCCTTGCGTTTCATTCAAGTCGCTCAAACCCAAATATGAAACTTGCTTCGCGTGATCTTGAGGAGCTGCACTATGTACTAATTTTAAGTTTATGTGCGGCGACAAATTAATAAAACAAAATACGGATAGTTTACGAAAATGCATTATCTGATGTTACTACCGAATTTTTGATCTGCGGGAAACGTTTTTGTTTTTGAAGTTAGGTGAACACATCGATAGAAAAAGAATCTTAAGAACACAACTTTCATCTACTCCAAACTGGGACTCTGTCAGAGTTTTCTAGTTTGAAATAGTGTGAGATAAATATGACGCACAACGGTCCGATCGTGCGCCAAGTGCTAAGTGGTCGTCCGTGTGGTTTCATTAGGAAAACGAATCACTAGGCTTGTAATTAACCTGTTATTAAGTTTCCTGACCTACCTACGTATTTGTAGCTTAACAAGATATAAGATTTAGGTGTGTTTATCACGATGAAAGAATGTACCTTAAATACTCTCACCAGTACTGGGAGAAAGGAGGACAGCGATACAAAAGCATTGCTTCAGCAGTGCACCAATTATACTGTAAACAGTAATATATAATTTGTGCCATATAGGTTGAATTCCGGAAAAGAACTACATTTAGAGTAAGTTGCTGATAAGGTCTTCTTATTAAAATGACAAAATAGTTCTGTATGTAACTGAATACCATTGTAGAAATGGTTCAAATGGCTCTGAGCACTTTGGGACTTAACTTCTGAGGTCATCAGTCCCCTAGAACTTAGAACTACTTAAACCTAACTAACCTAAGGACATCACACACATCCATGCCCAAGGCAGGATTCGAACCTGCGACCGTAGCGGTCGCGCGGTTCCAGACTGTAGCGCCTAGAACCGCACGGCCACCATGGCCGGCACCATTGTAGACTGCACACTTTAGACAAGCAGCTGAATCCTTCTATATTTCATTTCTGTGGTGCGGGAACTGACGTCACTCTCGTCGCTATGACATGTTTAGAGTGTCACTGTAATTTAGTGAAATGTAGCTATCTGTGACTACCCAGAAAAAGAGATGGTTCCTTATCGGTGACCAGTATCTTGCTGAGTGTCAGATTTTCCCATCGCTGATAATAATCATAAACAGAACGACGAATTTATGTTTAGAGCTGCAGCCGTTCTCTCGATTACATTCTTAACGGAGAGAAGTGGGCAATCATTAAGTTTTTCTTCTCGAAGTAGGCACGTAACGCAATACATATATCTCGACTAACCTCGTACGGCAATCCGCTGGCCTAGAGAACGACATGGAACATTCCCATTCATAACTTCCGACGAGCTACTTCCAATGTTGTTCACTGTCACACAGTAAATAAGAACAACAACAAATCAGATAACTCCTGAAGCAGTATAAACGACAACAAACAAAATCACAGGGTGCGACGATCACGTAGGACAGCAAGCTGCCTGAAACTCACAGTGTAACCTCACAACCGGCTACTGCAGTCCACTCACCCCACCGCCGCCCCACACCGACGACCCGGGCTTCTGCAGGGGCTCCCCGACCCCTGGTTGGCGGAGTCCTAGTAGGCTTGCCCTACTTTGCCTCCAAGTCTTCTTTCATTTGGAATGGTTGGTTCTTCTCGTTTCTTAGTGTCTTCTTGGGCCCTTCTCAGGTTGTGAAGACTTCTCTGTGTCTGCGCTGCAGACACTGGGTGGGCCCATGTCAGGCCGACTTCAGTGCTCCCGGCGCGGACGGCGTTGGGAGCGCCTTATTTCGACGGCTGTTGAACAGCCGCCGGTGAGGCGGTCATCACTGTTTCAGCCACTCTCTGCAGCGTGTCGGCAAGGTGTGTTACCTTGTCGATTGTCCCCACACCGAACCCAGTGTTAATGTGCGTTTCGCAGCTCCTCCCCCCCCCCTCCACCCCCACCCCGCGGGAGAGTCTCATACCAGACGAGCGTAACCCAAATGTTTGCTGGTAATCATGGTGTACGCATACGTGCAGACAGTGTTTGCGCTGCAATCGCCTACATAGTGTAACTGAGGCGGAATAAGGCCTGAACCAGCCCGCATTCGCTGAGGCAGATGGAAAACCAACTTGAAAACCATCCACAGACTGGCCGGCACATCGGACCTCGACACTAATCCTCCGGGCGGATTCGTGCCGGGGACTAGCACGCCTTCCCGCCCGGGAAGCAGCGCTTTAGACCGCGCGGCATGCTGTGTGGGCAACGCTTTGCAAGTTGGGAGTACTGTGGTGGTGGGGTGAAGGGTTAGCAACTTCCGGTGTTTGCTGAAGCTACAGATATCATGGGACTTGCGGAATGCGGTCCGTGCCTCCTAAAGTAATTTTAAACACACTACGAGAGTCAGTACGGATTTGGTCTTATCTTTGCGTGTATGTGAGAGTTTTATCCTATCTGTGGTTGTGAGGTATATCTGAATGTAATAGGTGTGTGTGCTATATGGTGTTACGTGTGTGTTGTCAAGGGAGAGGGTGAAGTGCTGTGATGGCACACAGCTTAATCCTACCTGCTCCTATCGAATATCACCAGCAGAGCCCTCGATCTCATCGCCATCCTACGGATGAATCAGCATCAAAAGTGTGACGTGCCCTCAGTTCACAAGACACTGCAGAGAGGTTTGCCATGTCACCCAGGATATAAGCACAAAATTTGGTGGTAAGGAACTTTACGCCACCAGCCCTCTTCCCCTAACCTTCCAAATACTGGTAGTGAAAATTCCGTCTATCACCGTGATTCGAACCGGCTTGTCTGCGAGTCAAGTGCCACGACAGGGGTGTACAATAGCCACCTCGGCTTTGCAGGCGGATTTCTAACGAATTAAAACATGCAAACCCACAAATCTTTTCACCGTTTACTAAGATTTCGCTGCACTCATTGAAGATTTCAAAATAGTTTTTCGCAGTGCCGACATGAAATGGCCTTGTCTTTGATTTTATCCGTGTTATATAAGTCTTTGTAGATGCATGATATAGATGAGGATGCCGAACTGTGGCTGGTCAATAAGTCGTAGAAACTGGATACAAACATCCGTATTTCTTACCAGATATTTTATTTATGAGACTAGTTTCGGCGCTTCATAAGCGCCGTCTTCAGGTCCTTACGAAAAAAAAAAAAGCTTTTTCACAGCAACCACATGTAATGGCCTTGTCTTTGATTTTACCCATTTTATATGGTGTTTTTCATCATACAGATATGGATGCGGGACTGTGGCTTGTCAGTAACTCGCAGAAACGGGATACCAACATTCGTATTTCTTCCCAAAAATGTCATTATTTATGCAACTACTTTCGACGCTTCTTTAGCGCCATCTTCAGTTCTCTATGCCAAAAACGAATGGGGACGTTCAAACATTGGTGGGCATAGGATGGGTACTATGTATATTGATCTGGTACTCTGGAATTCTGTTTATTCAACGTGTACACTCCTCTGCACGACAAACAGCGACATGGTTGCCAATAGCTTCTATGATCCATAAAGTGTAGAACATTATTTCCTTAGCCTAACGTTTTCGGTCAGCAAGACCATCATCAGATCTGTTTCAAAACATGACCCAATATAATGACAATATGGATTCATTACATTAGGACATGTTTTCAAACAGATCTGAAGATGGTCCTCGCTGAAGAAATCGGTAGTCTAAGGACCTAACAATTTTGTGAACACAGGTGGAAATACAGGGTGTCCAGAAAAGGGCTCCCTGATTTCAAAATTAAATATCTCGAAAACAAAGATCGATAGAGGAATGCAGTAAACGGTATGTTTATTGTGAAAGCTGTAAGAAGTTTATACAGCAGTTTGAAATAATAGTTACAAAAGCTGCTAACCGATGGCGCTGTACGCTGTACAGCTCATATCAGCATACATAAGTGAAATAATCGTATGAAAACAATCTTTGCAAACAACCACATCACAATGTTTTCAAAATGTTCACCATTGGCACTACAGAGGTGGCGCAATCGAAGAATGAAATTCGCCATCACATTTCGCAGTGTCTCAACCGAAAAGGATTCACATGCCACAGAGATCGCCGATTCAAGCTCGTCCAGCGTGGCGGAATGCTTCGGGTAGACCATGTCTTTCACTGTGCCCCACAAAAAGAAAAAGTCACAGGGAGTCAAATACGGCGAATATGGAGGCCAATCCATGCCTGCACCAGTAAATTTGGGATATTCCAAAGCAATGACTCGATCCCCGGAGTATTCCTCAAGAAAGCGAAACACTTGTTCGGTCCGATGTGGTCGGGCTCCATCTTGCATAAACCATTCAGTACCTGGTCGATCCTCTAACGCTTGCTGTGTGGCGACAAATTGTTCCAAAATTGCAACGTAACGTGCACCAGTAACCGTTTCTCGAATGAAAAAAGGGCCAATAATGCCTCTGCTGCATACTGCAGCCCACACAGAAACTTTAGGAGAATACAGGGCTTTCGCTTCACACCAATATGGCTTTTCGGAACCCCAAAATCGCCAGTTCTGCTTATTCACGTATCCTGTAAACCAGATGCAGCCAACATCAAATCCTTCACTACCAATCATTGTGAGCATCTGATAAGCAAAGGCAACCCTTTGTTGCACAGCTCGTACGGGTATGGCCTGGTGCGTTTGAATTTTGAATGGAAACATGTATAGGTTCTTTCTCAGTATTTTCTGCGTGCTGGAACGCTTCAAACCAGTCTCAGATGCAATACTACGGGCGGATGACATTGGACTTCGCTGAATAATTCCAGAAACTTTGGCGATATTTTCAGGCGTAACTGCGGTTTGCTTGCGGCCAACATGCCCCACTAGATCATCAGTTACGCTGCCTGTTCGTTGAAATTTTGCGAAGAGCGTACGAATGGTTTTCGCATCGGGTCCTTTTGGAACATTAAATCGTGCTTGAAAACTTCGCCTTGTTGCCGTAGGACTCTATTCTAACCTGTGGTACTCTAGCACCAGAAAAACGTGTTGTTCAATGGAGTACATGGTTTTAATCTGTTCCTTCGGTACGCTAACCTCCTTTTTCAATAGTGGAACTGATCGCTCTGGGCTTCGGATCACTATTTATACTAGGCATTACGTATGGCGATTACAGCTCCATCTGTTAGCAGCTTTTGTAACTATTATTTCAAACTGCTGTACAAACATCTTACAGCTTTCACAATAAACATACCGTTTACTGCATTCCTCTATCGATCTTTGTTTTCGAGATATTTAATTTTGAAATCAGGGATCCTTTTCTGGACACCCTGTAAAAGAAACTTATTCTCCATTTGTTTTCTCCGTAGGAGCCTAAAGATGACGCTAATGGGAAGAATTAAGGCTGTTGGTATCCTTTTCCTACGGCTTTTAATATGAAATTACCACTTTATGAGCTTTCACGGACCGTTAAGATGTGTGTTATTTCCTGTTTATCCAGACAAACGAAACGACTTCTGAAATGAGTCGCGACATTTTCGGTTGCCTACATTAGTTCTCATCCTGATAAACTCTTATGAAGAACCTGATATTGGTAACTCCATTTAGCCGAAATATTCAGTGAAATGCTGTGATAAATGTGCAAACGTTGAAAACGAGGAGAAGTGAACTGGTACGCGCTCTCTGTCACCGCAGGGCAGTACATCCCTTTGGCTTGCGCAGCGGTCTGTTCTAACGTAGGCGGTTGCGGTGATGACATCTTTCTTCACGACAGCCGCCCGCGTCAGCCGCGGAACACGTGAATAGCAGGCGAACAGCGTTAGCGAGATGCGAGCAGCGAAAGAGCAGCGACTCGCGGCCGCGGCCCTGTGAATGTGGTGCGCTCGACGTCATCAGCGGCCAACAAAGGCGCGCGACTCTCCCTCTCTCTCCCTCTCCCTGCCGCGTGCCTGTGCTAGGGCGAAGCAGCAACCGCGCAGCAAACACAGCCACTCACGAGGACAACGGCTCTACTTTCCGGCTTCGAGGACGTCACTCCGGCATGAATAGACTGACAACGATTCACAGTAAATGAGCTCGAACCTACGACAACAAGCCACTGCAGTGGCGTGTGCGTTCTGGAGGTCACAGTGCACATTCTTGCTCTTTCTACAGTAGACAGTTGAGTACCAGAATAGAAAGAAGCCACCAAAATATAAACTACCGTGTAACAAAGTCTCCTTTTACTCTCTTTATCCTTCTGTAGCTCTCTCTTTTATACCTTCTTTCCTTCGTTTAAAAGAAATCCGGATTGAGGCAAAAGTTATCATTTAAATGGAAATCAGTTGCCACATCTTACTGACTTTGGCGAAGCCTGTCATTGTCAGGGAATAGACAGTCATCTTAATTTATTGAATAAAAAGTTTAATATAGATGACTAGACGGCGATTTATATTAATCGTAATAACAAGTTGAACATGCACTGAAAAACATCATCACTAATAACAAGTTGAACATGCACTGAAAAACATCATCACTAATAACAAGTTGAACATGCACTGAAAAACATCATCACTACCAATAGTGATGCAATGACATGCCAGAACGTAGTTAAAAGGATAATCGAAAGCGCGCAACATTGTAAACAATAATCTCGCAAGATGCAAGTAAAGAACGAAAGTGGTCTTTAGCACGAGTAAAAATTTCTTAAAATGCGCGGTTCTAGACTGTAGCGCCTAGAACCGCTCGGCCACCTCGGCCGGCTCTGTTCGAAGACAATTCTACTTCAGTTAATGAGAGTCCAGGATGAAGGTAAGTTAACTGTTTATTATTTCAAAAGTTATCTCCATGACTGTAAATATTTTTACCCGTCTATAAGACAAGACTTTCAATGCCTCGATGGAAAATGTTTCCGGTTGCCTACGGAATCATGATTGTTTCCAGGCAAGGTATGCACCTATTTGCCCGAAGCAAATCCACGGCCACGAATGTTATTCGTCAATAAAAAATTATTCAAATGACTCTGAGCACTATGGGACTTAACTTCTAAGGTCATCGGACCCCTAGAACTTAGAATTAAACCTAACTCACCTAAGGATATCATACACATCCATGCCCGAGGCAGGATTCGAACCTGCGACCGTAGCGATGGCTCGGTTCCAGACTGTAGCGTCTAGAACTGCACGGCCACTCCGGCCGGCCCCTCAAGACTCCAAAAATATGGTAATCGCATGGAGAGAGATCGTAACTGCATGGAGGATTTGTGAGGGCTTCCCAGAGCGATTTCTGCTGCTTAGTCGAAATGAACTTGTTCTACACATGTGGGTGAACATAATCTTGCATCAGAATGATACCGTCCGTCGACATTCCTGAGCGTTTGGACTTGATGGCTTGGTTTAGTTTTTGTAAAGTGTTCAGGTATCGCTGTGCGTTAGTTGTGCCCCAGTGTTCCAGCAATTCAATGAACAGCGGGTCCTTGCAATCAGAGAGAAAGGTCGCCGTGGCTTTCCTGGAGGTGGCGTGCCTGTTGTGGCGACTACGTTGCAGGAGTTTCACGGGGAAGCTCTTACACATCATCCATGCAATCACTATCTCTCCCCAGGGGAGTTCCATAGTTTTGTAGACCTAAGAGAAGATTTTCGTGGCCATCGATTTGCTCTGGATGAAGAGGTGCATTACTTTGGTACTATCAGGGTGCCATAGGTAGTCTCTGAAAGAGACTTGAAAGCAGATTGTGTATTTGCGATTTAATGGTCTATTATTTCATACATTTTCATACATATGATCAAACTTGGTGGCACACTCAAGCAGTCCTCTGTAGTTTAGTTTCACCCATACGTTAGCGCAGGAACGGTTACCTCGTCACTGCTAACCAAACGGGAAATGCACGCACATGCGAACTTCCACCGAGCTGTGCCGCCATCTTCGTGCGTTTTCCTCCTGGTTCCACTCTATGAAAATGTCACCTGGCCGTCTGTTTGTCGTCCGAGTCATGTTTTATAGTCAAACAGGATGACAACTGCAGTGTACTCCAGTGACGTCTACACCGATATGATACTTACCTATGGCGACACGCACCGCAATGCGGCTGAGGCCCGAAGTTTGTATTCACATTTCCAACGCGACGTCTACTTTCTGCGCATGTTTTTAGACAAAATGAAATGCCTTTGAGCTTTCCAGGTATAACGTGTAGCGGAAAGACCAACCCGTGATGCCCCGAGGGTTACTGGGTATTTTGGAGAACATCAAGTGCACAGTAAACATGGCCCAGAAAGTAATGCACCACAACTTTTTCTTCAACAATTCTTTATTGAACATAATGAGGATTACAGACACGAAAGAATGGTGTTTTATTTACACACCCTACTTTTCCACATAATTTCCATCCCGTTCTCTGGCCTTCCTCCAACCCTGTTGGTTCTAGTCCTTGCCTGCTTGCGGAGCCATTGCTAAACTATGTGAATCACCTCATTATTGACAGATGCAGCGCCCACTGCCGAGTCGTAATGCGTCTGGCCTCGCCAGTGACAACATCAGCTCGCTGCAATATATCAGGAGCGACAGCCATGGATGGTCTCACCGGCCGCTGCAAATCGTGGAGCTCCGCCGAACCACCTTCTGATGACCTCACCCTCCGTGCCCAACGACTAACTGTACTTCTGTCGACAGCATGTGCTTCATAAACTTTGCACAAGCGTTTGTGAATATTCCCCACACTTTCTTCCTCTGCAGTAAGAAACTGAATGACCGCACGTCGCTTGTAACGTACGTCGCCTACAGACGCCATTTTGCAACTGTCCTGTATTTAGGCTATCTGTCGGAAGTGACGGAAACTTGTCGCGCTCACTCAGAGGACTCCAAATAATACAAACGTAATGTTTCGCATTCGTAGCATTGTATCGGATAATTAAAAAAATTGCGGTGCATTGCTTTCAGCGCAACCCCTGTATTATAAACGACATTGTTATCGTGTTGTTGCATTTAGGTTGCAGTATTATTTGTACCTATAATAATAATAATAATATTAATCCAGCCTCGGGCATGGATTTGTGTGATGCCCTTAGGTTAGTTAGGTTTAATTAGTTCTAAGTTCTAGGGGACTGATGACCTCAGATGTTAAGTCCCATAGTGCTCAGAGCCATTTGAACCATAGAAATAATAAAAATAATAATATGGTCATTGTTATTAATATTATGAAAGTCATTAGATCTCGTCCAGTAATACCCATTTTTCAACGAAAATAGTGCAAAGAACAGCTGCAGTGGACCTGGGGATATCGAGGTCTACAATACAAAGCATTCTGGAGGAGCGAAAATGGCATCTCTTTAAGCTGCACCTACAGCAACAGCTATATGGAAATGATTTCCAAAATCGGCTGTCGTTCTGCAGACTCCTCGTACATAAAGTAGACGTAAATCCGGGTTTTACCGGGCAGTTTTTATGGGGAGCTCTATGGCATTTCGCCAATGACAGAAATGTCAGTAGACCCACCTAGATTACTGGGTTCCTGCAAATCCTCACTGGCTACGACCACATCACATACCATCACAATGAGGTGTTGACGTACGGTGCAGCATTCAAGAACACCTCATCATTGGACCAGTTTATTTGGCTCCCAGGCTAACTGGTCGGCTGTATTTGCAATTCCTACAGAATGAGCTGAATCTTGAACATCTAGGAAACATCCCACTGCAGTCAGCTGTGAGGCACTGGTTTCAGTACGAGGATGCACCACCCAACTATTGTAGAGGGAATAGGGAATATCTCTACAATGTGTACCCCAAACGGTGTATAGGTCGTCGTGGTTGCATTCGATAGCCAGCGAAATCGCCTTATTTAATGCCCTTGGATTTTTTTCTTGTGACGTTATGTCAAAGCCACGGTTCATGAAACGGAACCGAAAAATCCAGTGTTGTTAAAAGAACGAATACGTCAAGCTTGCGCTTCAATATCTGTGGAAATATTAAGAGATGTCCGTACTAATACCGAGAGGCGCTTACATCAATGCATACAACAACGTGGACATGCATTGAACGTTTGTATTTTGAATAAGGCAATTATAATGATCATTCAGTCTATAACATAGGCTTAAAGGAACATAATTTATGATATTCGTTATATTCACTGTCCATCACTGGAATCAAAGGTATCATAGCATTTATGTAATACTGCCAGCTGTGAAGCACAAACTGGTGCATTGTGTGTTGTTAATAAATGAGCTGTCACATGCTGATATGCCTTGAACCAGAAAACCAGTATACTTTGGCCCTTGAGCTTATTGCTTTGGTCAGGGACATTCTTCTACACAGACACATTTCTAGGCCCAGGAATCTAACCTGGCACTTCCCCTACAGCAAACTAGTTTTCTAGTGAGGAGCAATAGGACCAGTTATTTCTCTAAAGCGCCTGTTATTAACTCTGGTCTTGCGTTCAGCAGGGTCCCCTCTGTTGTGGTGTGGAATGCCCTTTACAGTTCTGCTTAGGCAAACCTTTCGGCGTCAGTGGGATCAGGAACCACTTAACGTCAACTGAGGACTAAGTGCGTGGGGCAAAGCTGTGAAGACGGGTAGTGAGTCGTGCAAATTATGAAATAGCAGAATGTGGTGACACCGAAATGGGCGAAATTTACACACGATAAAATGGTAAATTATGAAAAGAGTTACCTCCTCCTCAAAGGAGACAACAGGTAAACCCGGGCTGACAACTTTCAGCGAAAACATTTCAAAAGTATGAGACACCATGAAACTTTTTTTTACTGTTGACATACTGAATGAAATTTGTCTGCACACTAATTCTGAGGACTCTTCTAAAATCCCATATTCATGGAATGATGTTACTACAGAAGAGTTACTAGCATTTATTGTATTTTCTTGCGTGTGTTCTGAGACTGGCGAAAGAGTCAGTGGTAAATTTATGGTTCAAAAGTCCTGGGTTTTCAAGATCAGCATTTACTGCAACAATGGGAAGGTACACATTTGTTTAAATGTTACATTCCTTCAATTTTGTGATAAAACCACAAGATGTGAACATAAGAATGTCAGACAAATTACCACCAAATAGAAAAAAGTTAAGAGAGTAAACGCTGGATTTCAAATCGTTATATACCAAAATCGTTACGTTACAGCAGACCAGTGGCTCCCATTCATTTTTAGACAATTATCGCTAAATGCAGTCAGACGTTAGCTAGTAAATCGAATTCCCCTGCCATCTGTTTTCGCCCTCCCCCCTTCACCCAATTTATCACCAAACTTAACACTGATCCAAACTGTAGATGAAAGACATTTCTTGGAACACTTTTACTTTCAAAATGATGAAAGATGAATGATATTTAATTTGTGTGTGTGTGTGTGTGTGTGTGTGTGTGTGTGTGTGTGTGTGTGTGTGTGTGTGCGCGCGCGCGCGTGTTAGAATGAATGACTAAGGAATTCGTGGTGGTTCAAATGGTTCAAATGGCTCTGAGCACTATGGGACTCAACTGCTGAGGTCATTAGTCCCCTAGAACTTAGAACTAGTTAAACCTAACTAACCTAAGGACATCACAAACATCCATGCCCGAGGCAGGATTCGAACCTGCGACCGTAGCGGTCTTGCGGTTCCAGACTGCAGCGCCTCTAACCGCACGGCCACTTCGGCCGGCAATTCGTGGTGGATCACAAGTGCTACCCAAAACTAATTCTCAAAAGAACGCAAACTATCCACACACTTCTTACAAAGCATGCTTCCCCCTGCATGTCCACCGCGGCACTTGCTTGGCAGGCACGCTGAAACCCCATTTAAAATCACTTCACTGTTGCACTCCTTACTTCTGTACTGACAGAAATTGGACGAATTAAGGCTGTTAATGTTACTTGTCTAAACACTCTAATAATTGTATAGCACTATAGTAACCCTGCTCTGTCGTGCTGTCAGTTAACTCATTTATCTATTTAAAGGGTGTAATAAAACAATTTATGGACTACTGCAGGTACTATCTACAACTTGGAGAAGACATTTTCTTGTGATATTTAGGATCTGTTACATGTATGTCTCATTTTTATCATCAGCAATTTACGGAAAAAATCACAACATATGTACGAAGAATTTGGTGGGTGTATGTACGAAAACTTAACAACACCGAACAATAGAAAAACGTCAAGACAGGCAACGAGGAAAATGCTTCATCTGCCAATCAGGAAAGTGACGAAAAAAATGAATGCGTTTCCAACATTCAGTCTCATAAGGTAATCCGTGTAGTTTACAAAAATACTCCCTAACTGCTGTCGCTGTTTCAAATTAAATTTTCTCCTAGGCGACAAAAGAAATGGACTAATACCACACAGTAACATTTAAATTAAATTTTGATTCTAAAATACTGTACTTGAAAGAATTTGGAAAAAAAATTGTAACTTAATTTATCTTTACACACCGTACTCTGTAAATAACGACAAAACTATGACAGAATGCTTCTTGCAATTACAAAAAAGTTTAAATAATAATTTACAACGTAAAATACACCTCAAATTTTTAAAAAAGGACGTAATAGATACTAAATGTATCCATTCACTAAAAGTGAAAAAAAATTTTATCTCAGTATATCAAAGGTTAAGGTAAGTTTATGGTACTTTCGTGAGACTGTTATTTTAAACACTTTGCAGTTACAAAATTTCCAATTCAATTTATGTTGCAACTTTGATTACCAAAGTTGATTACAACAACGTGGTGTTTTTATATGCACGCCACATGTGAAATTTTACACATTTGTCAGAAGCATTAAATGAAATGGTTGTGCAGTAACGAACATGAGCAAATCACACATAACAGTCGAAACTTTACAAATAGAATCCTACCACATGTTCAGAAGAAATGTGTGTGTGAGTACGTTTATGTCATAGTTTTCTTGAAAATCCGGAGAGAAAATTTGCGCTTCTTTTGATCTTCATCGATTGGATAAATGCGAGAACATCTAAGAAACACTATCGTATTATAGATATTAAGCACCGTCAAAGAGCAATAAGGCCGTGCAGTAACAACAACACACTATTTACTGTTGATGTGAAGCACCGTATTTGCTGCGAAAAATAAGGACGTTCACTAATATATTGGTCTGCAAGATCTTTCTCCCGTTACTGTCGTGAGTCAAAGTGTGATACTCATTTTATTTCATAAAGTGTGTATTACACGAATATAGCGCAGTTCAGGTTTGTACATATAGCCTTAGGCGCACGTATAAAATCGGCTAACTCAAGCGAGATGTTCTTTAACCGGAAAGCTTGCTTCAGAACCGCGGCTCTTTACTCTGCGCCGTGTTAAAGCGACGGTGACCTGTGAGGGAGATGGAGCCTCAGGAACTTAGCGCAGCCTTCAGTTCGCTGCAGCGCGAGACGACGTCGATTATTCAGTGCACGCGCGGTGAATTATGAAGGCCCGCGGGCGGAGCCCTGCGGTAGGCGAGCCGGCTTCGGGATTAGCGGGGCTCGCGGCTGTCGCCACTGGATTATCTGGAGCGACAAGGGTGACGCGCCTGCCCCCTCTCATCCGGTTACACGGTATGCTTTCTGCAGACACAAGAGCGGGCAAGCGAGTCCCCACTCTGTCTACAAAGCTACTACGTTACAAGAAATAACTACAGGCTGTTTCACAACGCTATACCAACCCTTCCAGAACACGCCCTTAAATCAGTGTCGATACAGTGCGCAGACACGCTTGGTAAGTGTTTATTATCCGCTCAGTGCTTTAACAGTGTACGGAACACAGAAATGAGTAACACCTCTTAATCCAACAACTTCAGTGCAAATGCGCATCACGTTCGACCTCCTGCAGGAATTTCAAAGCAGTGAGCACGGTGGACCTGAACGGGGGCTGTTTATACACTACTGGCCATTAAAATTGCTACACCAAGAAGAAATGCAGATTATAAACGGGTATTCATTGGACAAAATATTATACTAGAACTGAGATGTGACAACATTTTCACGCCATTTGGGTGCATAGATCCTGAGAAATCAGTACCCACAGCAACCACCTGTGGCCGTAATAACGGCCTTCATACGCCTGGGCATTGAGTCAAACAGAGCTTGGATGGCGTGTACAGGTACAGCTGCCCATGCAGCTTCAACACGATACCGCAGTTCATCAAGTGTAGTGACTGGCGTATTGTGACGAGCCAGTTGTTCGGCCACCATTGATCAGACGTTTTCAGTTCTGGAGAATGTGCTGGCCAGGACAGCAGTCGAACATTTTCTGTATCCAGAAAAGCCCGTACAGGACCTGCAACATGCGGTCGTGCATCATCCTGCTGAAATGTAGGGTTTCGCAGGGATCGAATCAAGGGTAGAGCCACGGGTCGTAACACATCTGAAATATAACGTCCACTGTTCAAAGTGCCGTCACTGCGAACAAGAGGTAACCGAACCGTGTAACCAATGGTACCCCATATCATCACGCAGGGTGACAAATAAACGCTTCCAATGTGCGTTCACCGCGATGTCGCCAAACACGGATGCGACCATCATGATGCTGTAAACATAACCTGGATTCATCCGAAAAAAGGACGTGTTGCCATTCGTGCACCCAGGTTCGTCGTTGAGTACACCATCGCAGGCGCTCCTGTCTGTGATGCAACGTCAAGAGTAACCGCAGCCACGGTCACCGAGCTGATAGTCCATGCTGCTGCAAACGTCATCGAACTGTTCGTGCAGATGGTTGTTGTCTTGCAAACGTCCCCATCAGTTGACTCAGGGATCGATACGTGGCTGCACGATCCGCTACAGCCATGGGGATAAGATGCCTGTCATCTCGACTGCTAGTGATACGAGGCCGTTGGGATCCAGCACGGCGTTCCATATTACCCTCCTGAACCCACCGATTCCATATTCTGCTAACAGTCACTGGATCTCGACCGACGCGAGCAGCAATGTCGCGATACGATAAACCGCAATCGCGATAGGCTACAATCCGACCTTTATGAAAGTCGGAGACGTGATGGTACGCATTTCTCCTCCTTACAGGAGGCATCACAACAACGTTTCACCAGGCAACGCCGGTCAACTGCTGTTTGTGTATGAGAAATCGGTTGGAAACTTTCCTCATGTCAGCACGTTGTAGGTGAATGCTCTGAAAAGTTAATCATTGGCATATCACAGAATCTTGTTCCTGTCGGTTAAATTTCGCGTCTGTAGCACGTCATCTTCGTGGTGTAACAATGTCAATGGCCAGTAGTGTAGGTGGCATTAGGGGAGAGTGTGGGTCGGCCGAGGGGCGTACCGTGAGTCCGCACAGTTGCGATAAACACTATGGTTGACGCAGCTGTCTAGTAAGTAGGAGATCCTTGCTTCGAATATCGGTCTGGGTCAAAATTTCACTCGGCGCCCCAGACTCCGGGGAAAGTTTTGATGCCGCTGACATCTTGTGTTGCTTCCCTTTTTCGCCCCTCCACCTTCAATTTACGTAACAATACACTCCTTGATAATTGCTACAACAGAGACATTGTTGGATAGGAATCACACACAGGTCATGAAATCGGGCTCTCAGTAAGCAATATTTCGTCCTCGGGCACTAAAGCACATTTTACACCAGTTAATCGTACTGGTTGCCAAACTGTTGAGGAATCCTTGAGGGATATTGTCCCACTCCTTTCTCATGGTGGTTTTCAGTTCTTTCACGTTTCGATGACGGGTATTCGTTCAGTAGTAAGCAGGCCATCCCATACGTTCCAACATCTTCCCTTTGTGTGCGACACCTCAGCGGTCCTGTGCGGGCGGACTTTTTTCGTCCTTAAACAGAAAATCGGGACCTACCGCACCTCTCAATAGACGACACGATCCACAATAATCTCCCTGCAATACCGCAGTGCTGCAACAGTATCTCGCGCCAAGATGTGCAAATGTGTTCGGCCATTATGAGCAATGCCTGCCCACACCTCAGCGCCTAGGCCATACCGTTAACGTTCTTGAACAATCTGTGTTATGTAACGTGTTCCCCTCTCTCCACACTTGCCACAGTGAAGCTGGATTCGTCAGAGAACATCACTCCCGACCGCTGTTGCTGATTCCAACCGATATGTTCCCTTCACCAACGAATTCTCTCTCGACGATGGCGTGGTTGAACTGGGTGCATCTAATAGTTTTCCGAACATACAAATCAACCTGATTTTAATCGTCGCAAAGTACCGTCTCAGACATGTGTACATAGCGGGACTGGGGCAAGGTCTGCAGCGATCTGGCTATGAGTGAGCTATCTGTACTTTTTTGCCACTACACTGCGTATAGATACCCTAACGGTGAGGTGGCATAATTCCGCATAACATTCACACCTTCAGAGACATTTTTTAATCAAGAGACGTCGCTTTTGGACACACCCATTCCTGTGGCCACAACAGTGACATTTAAACGGTTTCGAGCCCTGCAACTGCTCGTCCGCGATCATAAGCACTGAACTGATATCTTTGCAGACGTGTTACCGTACCACAAGGAATGTTGCACTAATCAGTTCCACAACTGCCTTCATTAAACATCGTACTGGACGAACTGTCATTAACACGTCCCACGCCAACAATTACTTTTAGTATTATTGTCCGGGTGTTCGTAGTAATTGTCGGTTGTTCCGTAGTGAATGGTAGTTGCTCCTTAGCAACTGTCAGTTTTTCCTTAGCAGTTGTCAAGTAGTGTATAATCAATGCAGGAAACGCATGCGGGCAGAGTCTGTGTGAATTACAGTATGATGCCCTGTACTGCTAGACGCGAAATTGGTTCTCAGGCATCTCGCACGGCAGCTGTAACGTTCTACCGGGAAAGGCAATTTGCCTCACCACAAACGCTGCTCGCTCTTCAGGTTACAGACAGACTATGCCTGTACGCACACTATATACGCCTCACCAGAAATAGCCCCTTTACCGACGCAAGGCACTCTTTGACACAAAGGAAACCCCTGCGAGGGCAGGTTACGATGTGAGGTACTAGGAAGATCACGGATTTAGCCGGAAGGGGCGGCTTTTCAGGAGGTGGGATGGACATATGCTGTCATTTTGCCCCTGTAAAAGTGCCTATTTCTGTTGGGCTAGGTGCAATGTCCGTGCAGGTACTGTCTGTCTGTCTATTAAAAAACGAACAGCTTTTGTGATCGAAGCTGCATCTCCCAGAACACAACTGTCGTACACGAAAACTAAGAATCGATTTTCCGCGTAGCAGTACAACGGAGCGTTCTATAATTTACGAAGATTGTGTTCATAAGCTGTCAGTGTGACTTAAGGTCTCTCCTTTCACCCAGAGAATTTCCATTTAACAGCATCAATGACTGGGCAATGTGTCACAGTAGTTAAAAAGATAGCCGCATTTGAGAGGAGCGATCCACATACCGTTCGGGGCTTTCCGATTTTGTTAATAAATCACATAAAATCTTTATAAGATTGTTTGGACGCATCTTTATAGGAGTTTTCGATCATAAAGTACTTTTTTAATAAATCTGTTTTCATTGCTTTTTTTCCTTGACCTTTATTGATATAGCGAAACGATGTGTAGCGTCATGCTCGCAAGTGTATTCATCTTTGGCCAGAAATCGTGGCTGGCGGTCTGAGATGCCACGTTGCAACGAGCCTCGCTGCCTTGAAGTTCGGCTGTCGGACAGCGAAGTTTGCTGAGGAGCTGAGTCGGAAGTCGGTCACAGTTTTGCTCAGTGTTGACTCGAGTGGTTTCGTATTCTGGGTCCTTGGTTCGTCGCCGAAGACCCTCCTGGTGCACACGGGGCGTGTGGCCGTGGGAACTCGAGCAGATGAGAGTGGGGCCGGATGAGCGGAGCTTGCCACCCAATGTTTATAGCCGTAACGGCATTCTTGTCGGCAGCCGCTAGCAGAGGAGTTCTACCACTAGGGAAAAGCCGCTCTTATACCGAAGTCGGCCTGTGATCTCTAGCAGCTTGTCGGACACTTATTACGGGTGAGAAGGTTTCGGAACTTTCCCTACGGTTAAGTTCTTTGCTGCGCACGTTGTGGTCTTGGGGCAAGACAGCTTGCTCTGGGACCAATTCTTTTGCTCTTTTCAGTGGATTTAGTCGAAGATGCTTGCATTCTCCTCCTCGCGTCGCTGACTAGTATTAATTTGGTTTTTGGCCATACAAGGATGTTCCATACTTTTAAATTTATATATGGTGTGGCTCTGCCTTCCTTAAAGTGTATTTCTGATTTTTGTAATTATTATGTTTTCTTGTGATTCCTAAAACAATTCTGTAATGCACTCCCGCTTGTGCTTCACCTGTATGGACTGTTAATCACGATAACTTGTGCAATTGGGTGCGTAAATTCAGCTCCCTTTCAAAGTGTGTTAACGGCAACTGTTATCCTTTTTGGCTGGGTAACTTAAGGTACTGTAGGCTCGACGTTTTCTTAAGACGACGAAGAGGGTGGGCGCTTCCCGTTTCTTATTTACTGCCTTGCCGTGCAATTTGTTTGGTTGTAGCTCACCTTGCTAAAGAAATTTATACGTATTTAATTCAAAGCATTTCATGTAACAGCTTCTTTGCTCACGTGCGTTTGCTATTTAACTTTTGTCTGTAGAGTCCTTATTGAAAGTAATTCCAAAGTTTTGACTTTGTTGCTATTGATGTTTGTATTAGTTCAATTTGCCTTCTGACGTGACTGATAATTGGTTTACGTGTGTTGCTAGCTCGCGTTTTGAACGCTTGTGCGTTGTAGAACATTTTTCTTGGTATTGATTGTAGTGAAGCATAATTCAGTTTGTTTTTAAAAGAAGGCTCTTGTGATCAATAACAGAGTTTAAAGTGTTAACTGGATCTCTTCTCAACTGATTTCCCTGACCAGTCTGGCAAGTGAATCGTCCCGAATTGAAACTTATTCTTTCAAGCTTTTACTGACATTGTCATTGTAATAAAGTGTATTTAAAATTTATTTGTGTCACCCAGTCGTCTTGTCACCAAGCGATAGACAGCGTTACGGACGCGTTTCAGCTTAAGCCGTAATCAGATATCACATTAAAATGATATCGATACACTTTATCTAGTCAGGTCCCAATGTACGTACTCACTGGATTAAGCTACAGATTTAGTATTTTGTGATTTCATAAACCACGTTCAGTTTTCACTGTTGCTCTTGAGCAAGTGCTCCGTTCCTAATGGCCCTGACGTTGACAGAACGCTTTCTGCCTAAAACAAGAAAATGAGGCAAATATTAAGAAAACAAATTTTCTGACAGAGCGACATTGATACTCTATACTCTAGTAGACATAATTTTGAAACCTGTCAACGGGGTTCTTTCATGAAACTATATCTTTTGTCACTTACACATCTTGTTTGTTGCGCCTTTTTGGAGTGAACCATTCTAGTTTTTCCCACGGAATGATTGCACAGAACCTCAGGAGAAAAGTGTACCAAGCTAATTGTTTTCTTTGACTTACACCTAGTGGATACCATTTTTCCTTCATTCTGTATTCCATGAGTCTTTCTGCTGAAAAATGGCGTGAGTGCAAAATCACAAAAAAAAAAGAAAAGAAATGGGATGTAGAAGGAAGCAGCTGAGCACGGGGCGAGGGAGTTGGTTGGGCATTCGAAACTCAAACTCGAGCTCTCCCCTCCGCTTTTTAAACTGAGAAACCGTGCTGTGGCTACCGTCATTTTAGACACGACAGAGAAGGGGGAACAGGCCATGATAAGGATGAAAAATCTAAACCTGGTGCGAGAGAACCTGTTGGACATTTCAAATTCAACGAATCTCTCTCCTGCCCCTTTTTATAAAAGTGGACCCATTTTGGTAGCCGAGGTCGCTTTCTAGTATTCCTTTCAGGGTTCGGTTTGCCGACAGACGTGCCTTCCGCACCAAACCTGTCTGGTCTTGGGAGGAACGTATCGGAATTCCAGTTATGTAATTTATCGTTTTTATTTCCTTTTACTTCTGTCTTGTTATGATGGGGAACTCTTTCGTGTTACTAATTGCTTTTCTGACGGTATTTTGGTGTGCTTGGGAAGATCATCACAGAAACCAAAAATGGTTCAAATGGTTCTGAGCACTATGGGACTCAACTGCTGAGGTCATTAGTCCCCTAGAACTTAGAACTAGTTAAACCTAACTAACCTAATGACATCACAAACATCCATGCCCGAGGCAGGATTCGAACCTGCGACCGTAGCGGTCTCGCGGTTCCAGGCTGCAGCGCCTTTTACCGCACGGCCACTTCGGCCGGCTCACAGAAACCGCCTACAAGTGGGTTATCTCTAATTATTGTCTGAGACCTTTCATTGCAACTTTTGTCAAATTGATCAGTCTTGCATGTGGAAGAACTTAGGCTGATTTCCTTTCGGTAATGAGTTGTAATGTGTTCCTGTGTTGGATTAAGTAAGCAGTATATGTTGGTGATTCCTATGCAATTCGTCATTGCCATGATGCAGCGCAGGGAGCTGGGGGTATTGGACAGAACGAGTACCTATATCGTGCGGGAATTACGGCATGACAGTGACTTTCCAGAATTTTTAAGAGTTTATTTGGACTACAGGTTACGCCGCCCCCCCCCCCCCCCCCCCGCCAACTATCAAAGCAGTGTTCTCTCTCCACTCTGTCACCACTGAATTTCCGTAGCGAACAGTGAACGACATTATGACATGATTTCTAAGCGTATGTACAAGAAACGCGGAAGACTAAAACACTCTTCTTTTATCACAAATGAATACGTCAGTTCTTCGGCATAGAGCTAATATTTCCCGTCGTCTTAGATTAATGTGCCATTAAATCTAAACTATTGTGTATTAGGGAACCACCTAATGTTTATGGTGAATGTTATGAATTCTAATATAAAGATGTGTTGCACCACTCTTTTTTTTTATTTTTTTTTTATCAGTCTGCTGACTGGTTTGATGCGGCCCGCCACGAATTCCTTTCCTGTGCTAACCTCTTCATCACAGAATAGCACTTGCAACCTACGTCCTCAATTATTTTCTTGACGTATTCCAATCTCTGTCTTCCTCTACAGTTTTTGCCCTCTACAGCTCCCTCTAGTACCATGGAAGTCATTCCCTCATGTCTTAGCAGATGTCCTATCATCCTGTCCCTTCTCCTTATCAGTGTTTACCACATATTCCTTTCCTCTCCGATTCTGCGTAGAACCTCCTCATTCCTTACCTTATCAGTCCACCTAATTTTCAACATTCGTCTATAGCACCACATCTCAAATGCTTCGATTCTCTTCTGTTCCGGTTTTCCCACAGTCCATGTTTCACTACCATACAATGCTGTACTCCAGACGTACATCCTCAGAAATTTCTTCCTCAAATTAAGGCCGGTATTTGATATTAGTAGACTTCTCTTGGCCAGAAGTGCCTTTTTTGCCATAGCGAGTCTGCTTTTGATGTCCTCCTTGCTCCGTCCGTCATTGGTTATTTTACTGCTTAGGTAGCAGAATTCCTTAACTTCATTGACTTCGTGACCATCAATCCTGATGTTAAGTTTCTCGCTGTTCTCATTTCTACTACTTCTCATTACCTTCGTCTTTCTCCGATTTACTCTCAAACCATATTGTGTACTCATTAGACTGTTCATTCCATTCAGCAGATCATTTAATTCTTCTTCACTTTCACTCAAGATAGCAATGTCATCAGCGAATCGTATCATTGATATCCTTTCACCTTGTATTTTAATTCCACTCCTGAACCTTTCTTTTATGTCAATCATTGCTTCCTCGATGTACAGATTGAAGAGTAGGGGCGAAAGGCTACAGCGTTGTCTTACACCCTTCTTAATACGATCACATCGTTCTTGATCGTCCACTCTTATTATTCCCTCTTGGTTGTTGTATATATTGTGTATGACCCGTCTCTCCCTATAGCTTACCCCTACTTTTTTCAGAATCTCGAACAGCTTGCACCATTTTATATTGTCGAACGCTTTTTCCAGGTCGACAAATCCTATGAACGTGTCTTGATTTTTCTTTAGCCTTGCTTCCATTATTAGCCGTAACGTCAGAATTGCCTCTCTCGTCCCTTTACTTTTCCTAAAGCCAAACTGATCGTCACCTAGCGCATTCTCAATTTTCTTTTCCATTCTTCTGTATATTATCCTTGTAAGCAGCTTCGATGCTAGAGCTGTTAAGCTGATTGTGCGATAATTCTCGCACATGTCAGCTCTTGCCGTCTTCGGAATTGTGTGGATGATGCTTTTCCGAAACTCAGATGGTATGTCGCCGGACTCATATATTCTACACACCAACGTGAATAGTCGTTTTGTTGCAACTTCCCCCAATGATTTTAGAAATTCTGATGGAATGTTATCTATCCCATCTGCCTTATTTGATCGTAAGTCCTCCAAAGCTCTGTTAAATTCCGATTCTAATACTGGATCCCCTACCTCTTCTAAATCGACTCCTGTTTCTTCTTCTATCACATCAGACAAATCTTCACCCTCATAGAGGCTTTCAATGTATTCTTTCCACCTATCTGCTCTCTCCTCTGCATTTAACAGTGGAATTCCCGTTGCACTCTTAATGTTACCACCGTTGCTTTTAATGTCACCAAAGGCTGTTTTGACTTTCCTATATGCTGAGTCTGTCCTTCCGACAATCATATCTTTTTCGCTGTCTTCACATTTTTCCTGCAGCCATTTCGTCTTACTTTCCCTGCACTTCGTATTTATTTCATTCCTCAGCGACTTGTATTTCTGTATTCCTGATTTTCCCGGAACATGTTTGTACTTCCTCCTTTCATCAATCAATTGAAGTATTTCTTCTGTTACCCATGGTTTCTTCACAGCTACCTTCTTTGTACCTATGTTTTCCTTCCCAACTTCTGTGATGGCCCTTTTTAGAGATGTCCATTCCTCTTCAACTGTACTGCCTACTGCGCTATTCCTTATTGCTGTATCTATAGCGTTAGAGAACTTCAAACGTATCTCGTCATTCCTTAGTACTTCCGTATCCCACTTCTTTGCGTATTGATTCTTCCTGACTAATGTCTTGAACTTCAGCCTACTCTTCATCACTACTATATTGCGATCTCAAACTATATCTGCTCCTGGGTACGCCTTACAATCCAGTTCTGATTTCGGAATCTCTGTCTGACCATGATGTAATCTAATTGAAATCTTCCCGTATCTCCCGGCCTTTTCCTAGTATACCTCCTCCTCTTGTGATTCTTGAACAGGGTATTCAATATTACTAGCTGAAACTTGTTAAAGAACTCAATTAGTCTTTCTCCTCTTTCATTCCTTGTCCCAAGCCCATATTCTCCTGTAACCTTTTCTTCTACTCCTTCCCCTACAACTGCATTCCAATCGCCCATGACTATTAGATTTTCGTCCCCCTTTACATACTGCATTACCCTTTCAATATCCTCATACACTTTCTCTATCTGTTCATCTTCAGCTTACGACGTCGGCATATATACCTGAACTATCATTGTCGGTGTTGGTCTGCTGTCGATTCTGATTAGAACAACCTGGTCACTGAACTGTTCACAGAAACACACCCTCTGCCCTACCTTCCTATTCATAACGAATCCTACACCTGTTATACCATTTTCTGCTGCTGTTTATATTACCCGATACTCATCTGACCAGAAATCCTTGACTTCCTTCTACTTTACTTCACTGACCCCTACTATATCTAGATTGAGCCTTTGCATTTCCCTTTTCAGATTTTCTTGTTTCCCTACCATCTTCAAGCTTCTGACATTCCACGCCCCGACTCGTAGAACGTTATCCTTTCGTTGATTATTCAATCTTTTTCTCATGGTAACCTCCCCCTTGGCAGTCCCCTCCCGGAGATCCGAATGGGGGACTATTCCTTAATCTTTTGCCAACGGAGAGATCATCATGACACTTCTTCAATTACAGGCCACATGTCCTGTGGATACACGTTACGTGTCTTTAATGCAGTGGTTTCCATTGCCTTTTGCATCCTCATGTCGTTGATCATTGCTGATTCTTCCGCCTTTAGGGGCAATTTCCCATTTATCCTTGTTCTAAAAAAAAAAGGAAATAAAATATTGTCATTGAAAACTTCACTGTTAACATGAAAACATCGTGATCATACCTGAGACTGTTCCCGGCATCCCAACTTGTCTGATACGAAAGAGTAAGAGGGGCAACATAGTAATATCCTTTCCCACAAGCATGTCGATGCTGAATTATGTGCAATAGGTCCGAATGATATATGAGCTCCACTAAGCCACATTCCACCAGCTGTCTGCTTATAAGACGTTCTTTCGTTATTACCCAGGTCAGTGCGCAAAGAAGTGGGATACAAAAGCTCTATACACACCATATCATAACTTTTTCCGTTGCACGCTTACTTTTTTTGGGACTAAACTGATCTTCGTGGAGTGTCTTTTCGATTTATCTTTGTTTCTGTAGACTACATTCCGAGAAATGTTCACAAATGTCGACTAGAAAAAGCGAATAATTGTTTGTTTCGTGTCCGCATGGATTTCCGATAGGTCGTGTTGTGTTTTGTACGTACGGAGCCACCGAAGTGTGACCGCTGCCTCACGGCGGCAGAGTCGAGCCTCTAGCAACGGGTGCAGTTCGTCAGTCAGTCATTTGCTTGCCGCCATGTTTGCGGCACGAGGTCCGGATGGATGATGCGCACATACCGGCACCGATTGCAGGCTGTGTGCCTGTCCTTTTACGCTGCTGTGTCCTGTGACGATGCCCAGACAAACGCTGCGGAATTATAAGAGAAGAGCGCAGGCTATCTCCTGCCATTTTCGCGCTGCAGTGTTCGACGTACGGCGTTCCTTTTCATGCTACGCCTGTCATATTCGGACGGAGCGACCAAAACATAGCGGGTGGTTGTAATTAAAGTGCAGATACTGACGGAGGTTTAGTGCAGGTTGTAACTATGGTATGTCAGCGAAACTAGGTAGATATGCTAATGCATTAATGCACTTACACTGAAAAAAAAACTTTCCTTTCTGGCCACTAGGTGAAAATCTGACACTGTGAATACAAGGAAGACGTATAGAAATGTTTCCATATGTAATGGATTACGAACTGAACGTGGGGAGAAAAAAAGATCATAGAGTTGAGAATGCCATTATGTTAATTTCATTATTAATTGCCGCTTACGCAGTTTATTCTATGTCAGCACCAGAAACGTCGAGAAGATGCTGCATCGATAAAACAACGTTATCAACAGTGGCCCGCAGCAGCTGCAGTGGAATCTCAGCAACTTGTTCCTCTATACTGGCCTTCAGGTCAGGTGGAGACCGAACATTTCCCAGGTAAAAACGTTCTTCTAGATACCCCCAGAGCCAGAAATCACATGGATACAGATCAGGTGATCTTACTGCACATGCATCTGGAAAACATCTGGAGATAATACATTCGTGCATTCTTTTAAATGATGCTGCCGCCTTTTGACTGTAATAATTTTTGTTTCTTTGTTATACGATCCAGATTTTGACCTTAGGCCATTTTCAAGTACAAAAACTTATTTGCATGTCAAAAGACATACTTCAAAATGAGCCAAGGCCGAAATCTGGACCGGCCGCTGTGGCTGAGCGATTCTAGGCGCTTTAGTCTGAAACCGCGCGACCGCTACGGTCACAGGTTCGAATCCTGCCTCGGGCATGGATGTGTGTGATGTCATTAGGTTAGTTAGGTTTAAGTAGTTCTAAGTTCTAGAAGACTGATGACCTCAGATGTTAAGTCCCAGAGTGCTCAGAACCATTTGAACCGAAATCTGGATCGTAGAACAATAAAACAAAAATTATTGCAGCATCATTCAAAAAATTTACCATGACTTTGGCTCCAGCCGAAATGAAAATTATCAACATACGTAGTTGTCAAGCAGATGTTTCACTGGACTTGCGACATGAGTTGATTGCCCCATCATTCATGAAAACAGTGGCTTCCACACAGCTGTGCTTTTCCAAAGCAGGATTTACGTCTTGTACAAGGAGATCTCGATAATGTGCAGATGTTACGGTACACCTGACGGACCCTATGGGCGTATTCTCTTCGAAGAGGAATGAACTCAGAATGAAGGTGAATGTGAATCCATACCACACAGTCATATAGGGCGAGTACAGTGGCTGTTCATGCACAACACCCGGTATAACAGTACCTCAAGTTAGGTAGTCCTTTATATTCAATGCACTCTGTAGTGTAAAATGTGCCTCGTCACTCTACTGAGTATTGTCCGGCCATGTGTCATCAACTTCGACCCGTGACAGAAGCCGAAGAGCCAATTCAGAGCGTTGCTGTGGCTGTGGCTCGTGAGGTTTCATGTGCTGCACCGCCTACGTCTTGTACGGCCCCAGTGTAAAACAGACAGCAAATTATGCGTACTGTTGACCACAGGACGAGCAATTATCGTGGTACTGTGCGATCACTACATCATATTGCTCCACATTACTTCCGTTCTACTGTGAATTCGTATCTAGTTCATTATATACACTACTGACCATTAAAATTGCTACACCACGAAGATGACGTGCTACAGACACGAAATTTAACCGACAGTAAGAAGTTGCTATAATAATCAAATTATTAGCTTTTCAGAGAATTCACACAAGATTGGCGCCGGTGGCGACACCTACAACGTGCTGACATGAGGAAAGTTTCCAACCGATTTCTCATACACGAACAGCAGTTGACCGGCGTTGCCTGGTGAAACGTTGTTGTGATGCCTCGTGTAAGGAGGAGAAATGCGTACCATCACGTTTCCGACTTTGATAAAGGTCGGATTGTAGCCTATCGCGATTGTGGTTTATAGTATCGTGACATTGCTGGTCGAGTTGGTCGAGATCCAATGACTGTTAGCAGAATATGGAATCGGTGGGTTCAGGAGGGTAATACGGAACGCCGTGCTGGATCCCAACGGCCTCGTGTCACTAGTAGTCGAGATGACAGGCATCTTATCCGCATGGTCGTAACGGATCGTGCAGCCACGTCTTGATCCGTGATTCAACAGATGGGGACGTTTGCAAGATAACAACCATCTGCACGAACAGTTCGACGTCGTTTGCAGCAGCATGGACTATCAGCTCGGAGACCGTGGTTGCTGTTACCCTCGACGCTGCATCACAGACAGGAGCATATGCGCTGGTGTACTCAACGACGAACCTGGGTGGACGAATGGCAAAACGTCATTTTTTCGGATGAATCCAGGTTCTGTTTACAGCATCATGATGGTCCCATCCGTGTTTGGCGACATCGTGGTGAACGCACATTGGAAGCGGGTATTCGTCATCGCCATACTGGCGTATCACCCGACGTGATGGTATGGGGTGCCATTGGTAACACGTCTCGGTCACCTCTTGTTCGCATTGACGGAACTTTGAACAGTGGACGTTACATTTCAGATGAGTTACGACCCGTGGCTCTACCCTTCATTCGATCCCTGCGAAACCCTACATTTCAACAGGATAATGCACGATCGCATGTTGAAGGTCCTTTAAGGGCATTTCCGGATACAGAAAATGTTCGACTGCTGCCCTGGCCAGCACATCCTCCAGATCTCTCACCAATTGAAAACGTCTGGTCAATGGTGGCCGAGCAACGGGCTCTTCACAATACTCCAGTCACTACTCTTGATGAACTGTGGTATCGTGTTGAAGCTGTATGGGCAGCTGTACCTGTACACGCCATCCAAGCTATGTTTGACTCAATGCCCAAGCTTATGAAGGCCGTTATTACGGCCAGAGGTGGTTGTTCTGGGTACTGATTTCTCAGGATCTATGCACCCAAAATGCGTGAAAATGTTATTACATGTTAGTCCTAGTATAATGTATTTGTCCAATGAATACCCGTATATCATGTGCATTTCTTCTCGGTGTAGTAATTTTAATGGCCAGTAGTGTATGTATGTTAGTGTAATCGGATTTAGAACAATCTCGTTAATAACTTCCACCTGGATAGGGCGCTTTCCTTTTCCAGATGCCACATCAAGCTCACCCGTGTTTTCAAATTTCGTAATGATTTTCTGTAAACCAATTAATTACATTGGGTCTCTTCTCAGTCCTTTAAGTCGGCGGTACTCCTTCAATGTTGCACCGGTAATTGCGCCGTTCGCATAAAACAGTTTCAGTAATGGTACGCGGTCTTTCTTATCAAAATGGCTCTGAGCACTATGGGACTTAACATCTTTGGTCATCAGTCCCCTAGAACTTAGAACTACTTAAACCTAACTAACCTAAGGACTACACACACATCCATGCTCGAGGCAGGATTCGAACTTGCGACCGTAGCGGTCACGCGGTTCCAGACTGAAGCGCCTAGAACCGCTTGGCCGCACCGGCCGGCCTTTCTTATCGATAAGCATACTGTTCACTCACGTTATGGCTTGTCAAATGGCATCGTGGATGTAATACCATCCTACAAAGATTGCACAGCGCCAGATATGCAACAGGTGGCCGCAAATGGAACTAATTTGTTGTCCTGCATAAATCGGTTCCGCACTATTCATTACCATGTGCAGTAAGTTTCACTGAAATACGATAACCACAACCTGCACTGGACTTAGTTGGGTAGCTGAACATTAATTATAACTACCGGGTTTGAGTAGGATTTGCATTTGTGGCTGCAAGAGGACAAACATCCACCACGTCTGTTATTCCCAGAGTAGATTAATGGCCTGTTTATTGTTGTTCAAGGAGCTTCTGTTCTCGTAGACGCTATGTGTCTGTTATGTTTACTCCTGTGCGCTGGTACAGCAGTGTGATGTGTTTCTAGCGTGTGGGTTAACAGTGTTTAAGCCACGCTGTTTACCAGTCTGTGCGTTGTTCAATTTTGAATCACACTGCTTGGGACGCACTGTGCTATTACAGCGTTGTCCTCGTCAGTGGTCTGGTTTTGGTCACGTTTGTATCAAGCATTGCTTCACATTACTTCCCTTCTACTGTGAATTCCTGTCTAGTTAAACTAATTATATATGTCAGTGTAATTGGATCTAGCACAAATGTGGGGTTTGTTTATGCTGACAATATTTTTCCTTGTCCATTCCCTACTTTCTTTAAGTGATGAAATCAAATGTGGTGTTTCTAGATTTACGGAAGCAGTCCCATTTTTTATTGTTTTGTGCTTTGCTAACGCCGTCAGAGCGTACAGATTGTACCATGTATCCATGTAGATGAAAGAGCTGTCGTGAGTCAAAGTTTAATTTCATGGCCACCAGTTGTTTGTTTTGGTAACTGATCAACTACGTTAAGGTTCAAATGGCTCTGAGCACTATGGGACTCAACTGCTGAGGTTATTAGTCCCCTAGAACTTAGAACTAGTTAAACCTAAGGACATCACAAACATCCATGCCCGAGGCAGGATTCGAACCTGCGACCGTAGCGGTCTTGCGGTTCCAGACTGCAGCGCCTTTAACCGCACGGCCACTGCGGCCGGCAACTACGTTAAGGTTTGGAGTGCTTGTTGCACTAGAACTATAAGAAGCCTTTGTGATCTGTGAAATAATTTCCTATGTTTGTTATGTATGTTTTAATATGTGTCGAAGAATATTTTTAAAAGGTCTGGGGAACTATGTTGTAAGTTCTTATTGTGTGACTTTCAAGATCAAAGATTTGCTTAACATATTGGTCGGTGTCACCAAACCCCCCATCACACTCGTGATGTATCAGAAAGGAACTGAGATTCAGAGAGAAGAAATAAATACTTCTGCGTCCTGATGACACCATAAATGTCAGAGACGGCAAGGGGCTTGGAATATTAGTTGAACAGAACGGAAAGTGTCTTGAAAATGGCTATAAAATTAATAGGAGTAAAAGTAAAACAAGTACAGTACAATATAGTGTAATGAAGTGAGGTGAAGCTGAAGGAAATGCGCAAGGAAATAGAATACTGACTGTAGTAGGCTAGGTTAGCTATTTGGTAGCAAAGCAACTGAGAAATTGGTAAGGTTTACCTCGAAAAGGGAAAATACATAACCATCCAACATATGATAATATTCTTCTGGGTGCCGTAATGCGTCATTGTATGAAAAATTTTAATTATGAACTACAAAACCGACGATTGGACTGAGTTGTAATGGCCTTCCTCAGAGCAGTATTGCCCTCAGGGAGGACATTTTAATACGATCGAAACGTCGGTTTTAAAGTTTATAATTCAAGTATTTTATACAATGACGTTGTACAACACCCAGAAAAATTTTAATCATCTTAGCACCGGCTGAGGTCTACGTAGCATAAATGTATGTGTTGTTGTTGTTGTGGTATTCAGTCCTGAGACTGGTTTGATGCTGCTCTCCATGCTACTCTATCCTGTGCAAGCTTCTTCATCTCCCAGTACCTACTGCAACCTACATCCTTCTGAATCTGCTTAGTGTATTCATCTCTTGGTCTCCCCCTACGATTTTTACCCTCCACGCTGCCCTCCAATACTAAATTGGTGATCCCTTGATGCCTCAGAACATGTCCTACCAACCGATCCCTTGTTCTGGTCAAGTTGTGCCACAAACTCCTCTTCTCCCCAATCCTATTCAATACCTCCTCATTAGTTATGTGATCTACCGATCTAATCTTCAGCATTCTTCTGTAGCACCACATTTCGAAAGCTTCTATTCTCTTCTTGTCCAAACTATTTACCGTCCATGTTTCACTTCCATACATGGCTGCACTCCATACAAAAACTTTCAGAAATGACTTCCTGACACTTAAATCTATACTCGATGTTAACAAATTTCTCTTCTTCAGAAACGCTTTCCTTGCCATTGCCAGTCTACATTTTATATCCTCTCTACTTCGACCATCATCAGTTATTTTGCTCCCCAAATAGCAAAACTCCTTTACTACTTTAAGTGTCTCATTTCCTAATCTAATACCATCAACATCACCCGACTTAATTCGACTACATTCCATTATCCTCGTTTTGCTTTTGTTGATGTTCATCTTATATCCTCCCTTCAAGACACCATCCATTTCGTTCAACTGCTCTTCCAAGTCCTTTGCTGTCTCTGACAGAATTACAATGTCATCGGCGAACCTCAAAGTTTTTATTTCTTCTCCATGGATTTTAATACCTACTCCGAATTTTTCTTTTGCTTCCTTTACTGCTTGCTCAATATACAGATTGAATAACATCGGGGAGAGGCTACAACCCTGTCTTACTCCCTTCCCAACCACTGCTTCCCTTTCATGTCCCTCGACTCTTATAACTGCCATCTGGTTTCTGTACAAATTGAAAATAGCCTTTCGCTCCCTGTATTTTACCCCTGCCACCTTTAGAATTTGAAAGAGAGTATTCCAGTCAACATTGTCAAAAGCTTTCTCTAAGTCTACAAATGCTAGAAACGTAGGTTTGCCTTTCCTTAATCTTTCTTCTAAGATAAGTCGTAAGGTCAGTATTGCCTCACGTGTTCCAGTATTTCTACGGAATCCAAACTGATCTTCCCCGAGGTCGGCTTCTACTAGTTTTTCCATTCGTCTGTAAAGAATTCGTGTTAGTATTTTGCAGCTGTGGCTCATTAAACTGATTGTTCGGTAATTCTCACATCTGTCAACACCTGCTTTCTTTGGGATTGGAATTATTATATTCTTCTTGAAGTCTGAGGGTATTTCGCCTGTTTCATACATCTTGCTCACCAGATGGTAGAGTTTTGTCAGGACTGGCTCTCCCAAGGCCGTCAGTAGTTCCAATGGAATGTTCTCTACTCCGGGGGCATTGTTTCGACTCAGGTATTTCAGTGCTCTGTCAAACTCTTCACGCAGTATCGTATCTCCCATTTCATCTTCATCTACATCCTCTTCCATTTCCATAATATTGTCCTCAAGTACATCGCCCTTGTATAGACCCTCTATCTACTCCTTCCACCTTTCTGCTTTCCCTTCTTTGCTTAGAACTGGGTTTCCATCTGAGCTCTTGATGTTCATACAAGTGATTCTCTTATCTCGAAAGGTCTCTTTAATTTTCCTGTAGGCAGTATCTATCTTACCCTTACTGAGATAAGCCTCTACATCCTTACATTTGTCCTCTAGCCATCCCTGCTTAGCCATTTTGCACTTCCTGTCGATCTCATTTTTCAGACGTTTGTATTCCTTTTTACCTGCTTCATTTACTGCATTTTTATATTTTCTCCTTTCATCAATTAAATTCAATATTTCTTCTGTTACCCAAGGATTTCTACTAGCCTTTGTCTTTTTACCTACTTGATCCTCTGCTGCCTTCACTACTTCATCCCTCAAAGCTACCCATTCTTCTTCTACTGTATTTCTTTCCCCCATTCCTGTCAATTGTTCCCTTATGGTCTCCCTGAAACTCTCTACAACCTCTCGTTCTTTCAGTTTATCCAGGTCCCATCTCCTTAAATTCCCACCTTTTTGCAGTTTCTTCAGTTTTAATCTACAGGTCATAACCAATAAATTGTGGTCAGATTCCACATCTGCTCCTGGAAATGTCTTACAATTTAAAACCTGGTTCCTAAATCTCTGTCTTACCATTATATAATCTATCTGATACCTTTTAGTATCTCCAGGGTTCTTCCATGTATACAACCTTCTATCATGATTCTTGAACCAAGTGTTAGCTATGATTAAGTTGTGCTCTGTGCAAAATTCTACCAGGCGGCTTCCTCTTTCGTTTCGTAGCCCCAATCCATATTCACCTACTACGGTTCCTTCTCTCCCTTTTCCTACACTCGAATTCCAGTCACCCATGACTATTTAATTTTCGTCTCCCTTCACTATCTGAATAATTTCTTTTATTTCATCATACATTTCTTCAACTTCTTCGTCATCTGCAGAGCTAGTTGGCATATGTATGTGTTACGAAATCTTTTATTAAAGTATTTGTAGTTTATCCTTATGTATATCACCAAACCGCTGTCCCAGAAGCCGATAACAGTTTCACGTAACGGGTTCAAGGGAAATAAAATTTGATTTTCAATATTTTGCATAATTATTGACCGAATTAAACATTTGAAAATGCTGTCGTAATCTAATAATTAAGAATTATATCTGTTACTAAAATGAAAATTAAAAAATCATAAAGGGCTGGCCGGAGTGGCCGAGCGGTTCTAGGCGCTGCAGTCTGGAACCGCGCGGCCGCTACGATCGCAGGTTCGAATCCTGCCTCGGGCATGGATGTGTGTAATGTCCTTAGGTTAGTTAGGTTTAAGTAGTTCTAAGTTCTAGGGGACTGATGGCCTCAGAAGTTAAGTCCTATAGTGTTCAGAGCCGTTTCAACCAAAATCATACAGGCATTGCAGTTAGAAATCGTGTGTTTGTCCTGAGGCAGCGTAATTGACGGTGCTCAAATTTCTGGACTATATTCATAAAGAGAGCAGTTACCGACTTCAAAAAACCTTGAAGTATTTCTCGCTTATAAGCTCAATATGAAACTATTCACACTATCTCCTTCGTAAAGCAATCACACGTTTAAAGCTGTTTTATACCTGGGAGTAGGATTCTTTAAAGAATCAGGGGTTGCAAGTTCGGAACTGTAATTGATTATCAGTACAGACAAGAAGAGAAGTTTTCGAAATATGATGTTACGCTAGAACTGAAATGTAACGATCGTATGACATTACTCGCCGAGAGACCCGGTCTGGAGATGTACGGACGCCTGGTGCAGTCTTTCTGTTTTACGCCACTAAGCGAATTGCGGATCTTTCTGCAGAAAATGTTATTAAATGATTGGAACAATACAAACACCCAGTACCAGAGCGAAGAACTTCTCCGATCAAGCCGGGAATCGAACCTCCCACCCGAGGTAGTAAATAATAAACAGCTACTGAACGGATTTGAGGCTTAAAGATTTTTATGAACAGGACAACACTTAGATACGTGAAGAGAACACAAAAACGAGTGCAACTTCAATGCTTAGCATGAACAGGAGAAACGTTTTAGGTAAAAGTAAATAAAATATTGAGTTGAAGAAGATGGATTATTTTTCTACATGATACAGTGGCAGCTGAAAGAATGTTTCTACAAGCGTTAACTACATTTTAGACGCATTTAAGTAAATGTGATTGCTCGCTTCCTTAGGCGTAAAGGAATACATAATGTGGTAATAAGCGAAATGTGGGGACTGAAATTTGTAGAGCATGGCCAAGATTAGTATGCAGTAAGCAGACACAGATGGATGTGGGATGTCTTAAGCACTCAGATACAAAAATATCTGCACGGGGTCAATTACAGCGGAGAGTTACATTAAACCATCTTCAGAATAATTACTAAAACAACATGTAAGTCAAGATGAAAAAGGCAGCAAGTATGAACAATAATCTTGATACGTAGAGTACAGAAATGATTTCTTTCAATATCTAAGTTATAATGCAAAGTCATTAACTGTCAATCACTGTATGAAGACTGTTATGATAGTTGTAAAGCTTAAAACGTTTAAAATGACTTTCAAGTGCTTAAACGACACAGTTAGGCCTTCATATTGCGGAGAAAATGTGAGTCTATTTTTGGAAATGTAACGGAGCAATACCCCCGGTCTCTGCAGTTATCTGAATGATTCATAAGCCGTGAAGAATGTTATAGGTATTTCCTGTTTAAGAGAAATAAATTCGCGGACGTAATGTAAACGGCAAATTCATAACTCCGGAGTACAAAAATGACAATACAAATACTTCGATGATAGTTATAGTTTCTTGAACACAGGAGCCTTTCCCAGCGTCTACACCTACATCTGCACCTACATGATTGGCCTGCAAACCACAGATAAGTCCTGGCAGAGGGTTCGCCAAACCACCTTCAAGGCACTTCTCTCCCGTTCTACAATCGCACGGCGTGAGGTAAAACGAGCACTTAAATCTTTCTGTGCGAGCTCTGTTTTATTTTATTATGAAGATCATTTCTCCCTTCGTAGGTGGACGCCAACAGAATATTTCCGCAATCGAAGGAGAAAGTTGGTGAGTGAAATTTCACGAAAAGATCATGGCGCGAAAAAAAAAGACCGTCGTTTTAATGATTGCCATCCCAATACAGGTGTGATTTCACGATCATAGAAAACGATCTGCCCTTCTTTGAACCTCTTCAATGTCCTCCACCAGTCACATCTGATGCGAGTCCCGCACCGTACAGTAATACACCACAAGAGGGTGGACAACAGTAGTGTAAGCAGACTCTTTAGTAGATCTGCTGCTACGTGTTCTGCAAAGATATCGGAATCTTTGCTTTCCTTAAACCATAACACAATCTATGTGATCGTTCCAATTTAAGTTACTTGCAACTGTAATCCCTACGTATTTAGTTGAATTTACAGCCCTTAGATTTATGTGATGGCGTGTAACCAAAATTTAGCGGATTCCTTTCAGTAATCATGTGGGCGACTCCACACCTTTCATTGTTTAGAGTTAACTGCCACTTTTCGCATCATATCCCCATCTTGTCTATATCATTTTCCTATTGGGTTTGATCATCTGATGACTTTACAAGACCGTAACTGACAGTTTCACCTGAAAACAATCTAAGAGGGCTGCTCGTATTGTATACTATCTCGTTTATGTAGCTCAGGAACAGCAGCGGACCTATAACACTTTCTTGGGGAACACCACATCTTTCTCCTGTTTTACTCGTTGACTTTCCGTCGGTTACTACGAACTGTGACCTTTCTGATGGGAACTCACGAATCCAGGCGCACAAGTTGGAAGTCTGCATTTCGTGGCCGTGGCGTAATTAGTGGTGTACTAGAAGGGAGCGTGCCTTTTACGGCAGACCTTCTCCGGACGGACCACTCGGCTCCAGTGTCGCTGGCCACTGCGTGCCGTGTGTTCTGATTACTGTCGCTGACACCAGCGCCAGCCGTGACTCTGCCAACTGGTAGGAAGGACCGCCATATAGCGTAGGAGAGAACGACTGAGAGAAACACGTAGCGAGTGGTTCTCGCCTTTAGCCGGTGGAGCACCGTTTAATGTTCCGCTGGACGTCCTTCGCTTCACTGACTATTGGAAGACATTCCAGTACAGCTTCTACTGCACAAACATTAGACAGTCGACATGATGATATTCATAATACCCGGCTTAAGGAGGCATCCTCGTCCTGCCAACGGCCTTGTCAAAGCAGGCGGAGGAGCGGACTAAAGTCTGGGTCACCCTATGGCAAACTGCCCCCTAAAATATGGCAGAATCAGCGGCGATCAAAAGGATCAGGACGTAAACGGCAGTGGGAATCTCTGCATTAGAGGCACACGGGATATCTGGCCTGTAATTGGAAAAATTTCATGATGATCTCTCCATTGTCAAACAAACGTTGGTCGTTCATTCGGATCTCCGGGAGGAGATTATAAAGGGGAAGCTGTTCATGAAGAGAGATTAAATAACAAAGGAAATGTCATCATTCTACGAGTCGGATCATGGAGTTTCAGAAGTCTGAATGTGGTGGAGAAGATAGAAAATAATAAAAGCGAAATAGAAAGGCTCCGTCTATGTACAGAGGGTGTCAGTGAAGTGAAATGGAAAGAATGTATCGATTTATGGTCAGACAAATATATGGTAATATCAACAGCGGCAGAAAATGTAGCGGGAACAGGATCGTGATAAACAGAAATGTAGCGCACACGGTGAGCCGTTGTGAATAGTTCAATGACGGTATTATTCTCGTCTGCACCGGCAGTAAACCTAGAACAGCAGTTCAGTTATACAAGCCGAAGTCACAACCTGGTCATGGAGAGATAGAGGAAGTAATCAATGTGTTATTTAATATTTAAAGGGAGATTATAATTTAAGATCATAGTGAATTCGAAGGCTGCAGTGGGAAGAAATAGAACACATAATATCGGATAATATGACCTCTGTAATAGGAAGAGGTGAGAGACTTAATTGTGTTTTGCAATGTATTTCAGGTGGTAATAGCGAATACTCTGGTCGTAAATCACAACAAGAGGTGGAAAGTTTAAGAGGATTGTAAATCGTGCATGGACAAGTATGTGCCGAGTAAGCGGATTAAGGATGGAAAAGACCCACCGTGGTTTAATAACAAAATTCGGAAAACGCTAAGGAAGCAGAGACACACCCTCGGTTGTAAAAGGAGGAAAGGAAGAGTAGGTTTAAACGTCCCATCGACAACGAGGTCGTTTGAGACGGACCAGAAACTCGAATTGTTTTAAGGAATGTTAAAGGATTTCGACCGTGCCCTGCTGAAGGAACCATCCCCCTGTTTGCCAGGGAGGGCTTCTGACACATCACGGAAAACCTGAATTGGGGTGGTCGGACACGGATCTGAACCGTCGTCCTGCCGATTGCGAGTACAGTGTCCTAATCACTGCTGCACCCGCGCTCGGTCGGTTCATAAAGGAATCGGAAATGTCGTCAGGCAAAAGATGGTAGAAATTCTTTTTTTTATAAAGATCTATGTCGAAGATATAATAACTTGCACCGTCATACATCAGAGAAATATTGAGAACCCGAGAAAATTCAGGTCTTACGGAAGATCACTACGCGTGTCGAAGGCTTCTACCTAGTCTCTCGTCGCCAAACTCTTGTGGCAATAGAAGACAGCAACAGGAAAACTGAAGTACTAAATTTCGCGTCTAAGAACTCATTCGCACGGTAGAATCATACTGTCGTACCCTCTTTTGACCGTCGCACAGATTTCCGGACGGAGGGTATGGTAATATACATTAATTATGTATAGAACCAACTGCAAGAGTTGAAAACAAGTAAGTCGTCACGTCCGAATGGAATAGCAATTCGATTTTCCGTAGAATACTCAACGGTAATGGCCAATTACCTAGGTCGCATCTACTGCGAATCTCTCGTTCCTTACAAAGGCCCAAGCGACTATAGAAAGGCGTGTGTGACTACTGCGTACAAACAAGGTGGAAGGTCACAGGGGCCCGAGCGATTCCACAGAGGCGCAGGAATCTACTGCCAATAAGCAGGGTACAAGAAACAATATACAAAACTGCGGATCGATATGCTGCAGAATTCTTGAACATTTTCTCAGTTTGAATACAATAAATTTTCTGGATCGAGTAAATTTTCTGTCCACAAACCAGTATGGATTTGAAAAGCATTTCTCATGCGAAACTCAGCTTCTCACACAATAACCTGCCAACTATGGGTAACAAGCAGATTCTATAAGCCTAGATATCCGGAAAGCATTTGATACGGTAACCCACTGCAGACTGTTAATGAAGTCGTGAGTATGCGAAATACGTTTATTGATATGTAAATGGCTCGAAGACTTCTGAAGTAATGGAAGCAGTACTTTGTCGTTGACGGCGAGTGTTCATGAGAGACAGGGTTATCGTCAGGAGTGCCCCACGGAATAATTCTACGTTTACATAACTGATCTGATTGGGCCGGCCGGTGTGGACGAGCGGGTCTAGCCGCTTCAGTCTGGAACCGCGTGATCGCTACGTTCGGAGGTTCGAATCCTGCCTCGGGCATGGATGTGTGTGACGTCCTTAGGTTAGTTAGGTTTAAGTATTTCTAAGTTCTAGGGGACTGATGACCTCAGATGTTAAGTCCCATAGTGATCAGAGCCATTTGAACCATTTTTGATCTGATTGGGCTTTGCCGACGGATCTGTAGCAAATACCCTTGTCAGGTTCGCCGTTGGATCACATTGTGGAAATCTCACAATATTTCGTCGATATCTTCAGGTGGTCACAGCTGCTGTTGTCACTTCTGAGAGACGGCACTGATTATAGGCGCACGGCGGCGTCGAAATGTAGAGCCAGGAGCAGGCAGTATGCGTGCAAGGGACGACACTCGCAGTTGCGCTCTGCCGGGAGCCGTAGAAAGGCTTTCCTGACTGCCCTGTGGGCAATGCCTGTGCTGCCAGACGATCCTGCTGTTAAAAGCTCAAATACATCTCATCAGTGCGCTGAATCGAGTCATTGTCTGAAGTTCTCGTTTCACTGCTTTGATTCAATGGCAGCCTCCAGACACCAGCGTGTAAGACAATGGTGTTCGTGCACGGTTCGACATGTCTGGCCAAAATAAGATTTCCCAAATTTGCTTGTGATCTTATGTACACCACATTTCATAAGGCCACGATCGTCTTTGACCGAACAAAAAAAATTCCTCAATTTTGTTGGTGGCCAGAAAACACACTTGATGTCGTGTCTCTTGAGGCTTCTTTCTCTTCTTAAAGACAAGCCGCCATAATATGGCAAGAACACCTTTGCAGCGGGTGTCTCCGAATCTTCATTTACGTCCCTGCTTTTGAACCTGCACCGAACGGAATGCATAACGAGTCTGTCTATCGGAATAGCTGTTTTTTTTTTTAACCTCGTTCTTTGCTGTTGAAGGTCACCAGGCAGACTGTCGGTATATGAGACCACATGTGCTCTATGCACCAAATAGTGTATAACACTACCGCATTGTGCAGGATGACTACACCTCGTACCCTGCACATAAAACTCTGTGTGAGCTGGTCAGTGTACGTGGACATTTATATTATCAAATCCAGGTGTGATAAAATGCCGTACTTTTTTCCTTCCAAGTTAAACTGTACATTCGGATGGAGCGAGTTCAAATTATGAAGAAACGTCGGCAACGCGTCTGTTCCGTGGGGCCACGCCACAAATGTAGCGTCTATATACTGCCAGAAGTAGCAAGGTGGGAAATTTGCCGACTGCAGAGCTCTTCCCTCAAAATCTTCCAGGAAATAGTCGGCCACCATGGGAGACAGAGGGCTTCCCTTGGCGACACCGTCCACTTGTTCAAAATACGGTTACCGAATAAGAAATAACTTGAGGTTAGCACATATTTGAACAATGCCACAATGTCTTTCCCAAACGTGCTGCTCATAAGCTCCGATGAGTCCTGCAGAGGTAGTTTGGTGAATAAAGATACAACGTCAAAGCTAACCAAAAGATCAGACTGTTGTAGGTTAAGTGTCTTCAGGCGTTCGGATTTAATGGTCACATTTGCCTACGAGAGGACTCAACAGCAAAGTGAGATGTTTTGGGCGAAGAGGGAACACATCCTTATGTATCTTTGGCTGGCCGTACAATCTTGATGGGAACTGCACCCTACTGGCGCAGGTCCTTGATGACTTTAGTTGGAACAGAACGCTTCTTCAGAAAATTTGATGTTTTCCTCTGAATCTTGTCAGGTGGATCCTCTCTTAGCCTGCCATAATCAGGATCGTACAGCATCGCCTCTATCTTACGTTGCAACCGTCTGATCTTTTGGTTAGCTTTGACGTTATATCTTTATTCACGAACCTACCTCTGCAGTACTCATTGCAGATTCCAAGCAGCAAGTCAGACAAAGATATTATGGCAGTGTGTGTTCAAATATATGCTAACCTCAACTGATTTTTTATTAGATAACTAGTATTTTGAACAAGTGGTCAGTGTCGCTATAGTAAGTCCTGTGTCCCTCCTGGTGGCCAATTATTTTAGCGAAGACTTTGTGGAAAAAGCACTGCAGTCGCCAAATCTCCAACATTCCTGGGTCTGGCGGTGTGTAGACGATATATTTTTGGAGTGGTCGCACGGAATAGACACATTGCCCATGTTACTCCAGAATTTGAACTCGATCCATCCTAGCATACAGTACAGCAAGGAAATGGAAAAAGGTGGCATCTTACCATTTCTGGGTGTCATGGTTAGAAGAAAAGTCGTCGGTAGAATGGGACATAGGGTCTACTACAAACCAACACACACACACACACACACACACACAGTTATACTTGCAGGCCACCATCTGTCATCATTCTGACAACACTCTTTGGTACATAGAGCACATGTGGTCTCATATACCTAAAGTCTGCCTGGTGAGCTACAACAACGAAGAACGGTGTTCAAACAAAACGGCTGTTCTGATAGGCAGATACGCTACACATTTCGTTCCATGCAACGGAGTTCTTATCGCATTTTGATGGCATGTCGTTAAGAACAGAAAGAATCCTCAAGAGACGTGACATGAAGTGTGTTTTCCGGACACCAGCAAACCTGAGGAATTTTTTTTTCTCGGTCAAAGAGAATCTTGGCCTTACGAAATGCGGTATATGAGACCCCCAGCAAATTTTGGAAATCTTATATTGGGCAGACATGTCGAACAGTGCACGAAAGTTGTGTTGAACACCGTCGTCATACACGCCTACCATGCAACATATGCTCTAAGCTAAGCTACTCAATACGGCCAACACAAAATACCTTACTTTTTAGAGTAGGATAATATTGTGAACACATCAGTAATATCCTTAAAGCCGTTTCAAATACAGCCAATACGAATTCATTTATTGCCTAAAGCTCCACGTTAGTAAATTTCAAACAAATGGCTGAAATTATAATGGTTATGTGATTGATCCCCCCATGAACCATGGACCTTGCCGTTGGTGGGGAGGCTTGCGTGCCTCAGCGATACAGATGGCCGTACCGTAGGTGCAACCACAACGGAGGGGTATCTGTTGAGAGGCCAGACAAACATGTGGTTCCTGAAGAGGGGCAGCAGCCTTTTCAGCAGTTGCAGGGGCAACAGTCTGGATGATTGACTGATCTGGCCTTGTAACATTAACCAAAACGGCCTTGCTGTGCTGGTACTGCGAACGGCTGAAAGCAAGGGGAAACTACAGCCGTAATTTTTCCCGAGGACATGCAGCTCTACTGTATGATTAAATGATGATGGCGTCCTCTTGGGTAAAATATTCCGGAGGTAAAATAGTCCCCCATTCGGATCTCCGGGCGGGGACTACTCAAGAGGACGTCGTTATCAGGAGAAAGAAAACTGGCGTTCTACGGATCGGAGCATGGAATGTCAGATCACTTAATCGGGCAGGTAGGTTAGAAAATTTGAAAAGGGAAATGGATAGGTTAAAGTTAGATATAGTGGGAATTAGTGAAGTTCGGTGGCAGGAGGAACAAGACTTTTGGTCAGGTGATTACAGGGTTATAAATACAAAATCAAATAGGGGTAATCCAGGAGTAGGTTTAATAATGAATAAAAAAATAGGAGTGCGGGTTAGCTACTACAAACAGCATAGTGAACGCATTATTGTGGCCAAGATAGACACAAAGCCCATGCCTACTACAGTAGTACAAGTTTATACGCCAACTAGCTCTGCAGATGATGAAGAAATAGATGAAATGTATGACGAGATAAAAGAAATTATTCAGGTAGTGAAGGGAGACGAAAATTTAATAGTCATGGGTGACTGGAATTCGTCAGTAGGAAAAGGGAGAGAAGGAAACATAGTAGGTGAATATGGATTGGGGGGAAGGAATGAAAGAGGAAGCCGCCTTGTAGAATTTTGCACAGAGCATAACTTAATCATAGCTAACACTTGGTTCAAGAATCATGAAAGGAGGCTGTATACATGGAAGAAGCCAGGAGATACTGACAGGTTTCAGATAGATTATATAATGGTAAGACAGAGATTTAGGAACCAGGTTTTAAATTGTAAGACATTTCCTGGGGCAGATGTGGATTCTGACCACAATATATTGGTTATGAACTGCAGATTGAAACTGAAGAAACTGCAAAAAGGTGGGAATTTAAGGAGATGGGACCTGGATAAACTGAAAGAACCAGAGGTTGTAGAGAGTTTCAGGGAGAGCATAAGGGGACAATTGACAGGAATGGGGGAAAGAAATACAGTAGAAGAAGAATGGGTAGCTCTGAGGGATGAAGTGGTGAAGGCAGCAGAGGATCAAGTAGGTAAAAAGACGAGGGCTAATAGAAATCCTTGGGTAACAGAAGAAATATTGAATTTAATTGATGAAAGGAGAAAATATAAAAATGCAGTAAATGAAGCAGGCAAAAAGGAATACAAACGTCTCAAAAATGAAATCGACAGGAAGTGCAAAATGGCTAAGCACGGATGGCTAGAGGACAAATGTAAGGATGTAGAGGCTTGTCTCACTAGGGGTAAGATAGATACTGCCTACAGGAAAATTAAAGAGACCTTTGGAGAGAAGAGAACCACTTGTATGAATATCAAGAGCTCAGATGGAAACCCAGTTCTAAGCAAAGAAGGGAAGGCAGAAAGGTGGAAGGAGTATATAGAGGGTTTATACAAGGGAGATGTACTCGAGGACAATATTATGGAAATGGAAGAGGATGTAGATGAAGACGAAATGGGAGATAAGATACTGCGTGAAGAGTTTGACAGAGCACTGAAAGACCTGAGTCGAAACAAGGCCCCGGGAGTAGACAACATTCCACTAGAACTACTGATGGCCTCGGGAGAGCCAGTCATGACAAAACTCTACCATCTAGTGAGCACGATGTATGAGACAGGTGAAATACCCTCAGACTTCAAGAAGAATATAATAATTCCAATCCCAAAGAAAGCAGGTGTTGACAGATGTGAAAATTACCGAACTATCAGTTTAATAAGTCACAGCTGCAAAATACTAACGCGAATTCTTTACAGACGAATGGAAAAACTGGTAGAAGCGGACCTCGGGGAAGATCAGTTTGGATTCCGTAGAAATGTTGGAACACGTGAGGCAATACTGACCTTACGACTTATCTTGGAAGAAAGATTAAGAAAAGGCAAACCTACGTTTCTAGCATTTGTAGACTTAGAGAAAGCTTTTGACAATGTTGACTGGAATACTCTCTTTCAAATTCTGAAGGTGGCAGGGGTAAAATACAGGGAGCGAAAGGCTATTTACAATTTGTACAGAAACCAGATGGCAGTTATAAGAGTCGAGGGGCATGAAAGGGAAGCAGTGGTTGGGAAAGGAGTGAGACAGGGTTGTAGCCTCTCCCCGATGTTATTCAATCTGTATATTGAGCAAGCAGTAAAGGAAACAAAAGAAAAGTTCGGAGTAGGTATTAAAATTCATGGAGAAGATGTAAAAACTTTGAGGTTCGCCGATGACATTGTAATTCTGTCAGAGACAGCAAAGGACTTGGAAGAGCAGTTGAACGGAATGGACAATGTCTTGAAAGGAGGATATAAGATGAACATCAACAAAAGCAAAACGAGGATAATGGAATGTAGTCAAATTAAGTCGGGTGATGCTGAGGGAATTAGATTAGGAAATGAGACACTTAAAGTAGTAAAGGAGTTTTGCTATTTAGGGAGTAAAATAACCGATGATGGTCGAAGTAGAGAGGATACAAAATGTAGACTGGCAATGGCAAGGAAAGCGTTTCTCAAGAAGAGAAATTTGTTAACATCGAGTATAGATTTAGGTGTCAGGAAGTCGTTTCTGAAAGTATTTGTATGGAGTGTAGCCATGTATGGAAGTGAGACATGGACGATAACTAGTTTGGACAAGAAGAGAATAGAAGCTTTCGAAATGTGGTGCTACAGAAGAATGCTGAAGATAAGGTGGGTAGATCACGTAACTAATGAGGAGGTATTGAATAGGATTGGGGAGAAGAGAAGTTTGTGGCACAACTTGACTAAAAGAAGGGATCGGTTGGTAGGACATGTTTTGAGGCATTAAGGGATCACAACTTTAGCATTGGAGGGCAGCGTGGAGGGTAAAAATCGTAGAGGGAGACCAAGAGATCAATACACTAAGCAGATTCAGAAGGATGTAGGTTGCAGTAGGTACTGGGAGATGAAGAAGCTTGCACAGGATAGAGTAGCATGGAGAGCTGTATCAAACCAGTCTCAGGACTGAAGACCACAACAACAACATGTGATTGATGGCTGCGTAGAATTTTACAATCGGAAAACTGATTAACGTGTTTAAGGCTAATGCCCGCTGCGCGGTTCGATACACAAAAGGGACGTAAGTGGCAGACTTCCTGGTACGTCTTTCGTACGTTTTTGGGGTTCCGTAGCACAACGGGTAAAAACGGAAGCAGTACTGGATCACTTTGTCTGTGTGTCTCTACTACTGTTCGGACGCTTTTTCCTCAGGAACGCGTAGAAGTAGAAGGTTCAAATTTATGACACTTACTAAGATCTATAGCCACTTGGCGGGGCACAAAATTTAATGTTCCAAGTCAAATCTGGCAAGAAACAAGGTACACAGTACAAGTAGAGGACAAAATTCGAAAATTTATAATTTTTAATTATATCACAGGTAATTTTTTGTCATTTTTAATTTGTCTGTCCATCTGTTAAGACTTATTTTTCTCAGGAAATGGTAGATTTTTTTTTTGTCATCACTCTTCTGATTGCTTTGATGCGGCCCGACACGAATTCCTCTTCTATGCTAACCTCTTCATCTCAGAGTAGCACTTGCAGCCTATGTCCTCTATTATGAGATTTTCACTCTGCAGCGGAGTGTGTGCTGATATGAAACTTCCTGGCAGACCGAGTCTCGGTCCGGCACACAGTTTTAATCTGCCAGGAAGGATTTTACGTCCTCTATTATTTGCTGCATGAATTCCAATCTCTGTCTCCCTATACAGTAAATGCTGCATGAATTCCAATCTCTGTATCCCTACACAGTTTATCCCTCTACAGCTCCCTCTAGTACCATAGAAGACGTTCCCTCATGTCTTATGAAATGCCCTATCATCCTGTCCCTTCTCCTTATTAGTATTTTCCACATTTTCCTTTCCTCTCCGATTCTGCGCAGAGCCTCCTCGTTCCTTACCTTATCAGTCCACTTAATTTCAACATTTGTCTCTAACACCACATCCCAATTGCTTCGATTCTCTTCTGTTCCAGTTTTCCCATAGTCCATGTTTCACTACCATACAATGCTGTACTCCAGACGTACATTCTCAGAAATTTCTTCTCCAAATTAAGGCCGATGTATGATATTAGTAGACTTGTCTTGGCCAGGAATGCCCTTTTTGCCACTGCTAGTCTGCTTTTGATGTCCTCCTTGCCCCGCCCGTCAATGGTTATTTTACTGCCTACGTAGCAAAATTCCTTAACTTCATCTACTTCGTAACCATTAATCCTGATGTTAAGTTTCTCGCTGTTCTCATTTCTACTACTTCTCATTACCTTAGTCTTTCTTCCATTTACTCTCAATCCGTACTCTTTACTCATTAGACTGTTCATTCCGTTCAGCACATTATTTAATTCTTCTTCACTTTCGCTCAGGATAGCAATGTCATCAGCGAATCGTATCATTGATATCCTTTCACATTGAATTTTAATCCCACACCTGAACCTTTATTTTATTTCCATCATTGTTTCCTCGATTTACAGATTGAACAGTAGGGGCGAAAGGCTACATCCTTGTCTTACACCCTTTTTAATACGAGCACTCTTATTATTCCCTCTTCGCTGTTGTACATATTGTATATGACCCGTCTCTCCCTACAGCGTATCCCTACTTCTCTCAGAATTTCGAACATCTTACACCATTTTACATTGTCGAACGCTTTTTCCAGTTCGACAAATCCTATTAACGTGTTTCGATTTTTTTTTTAGTCTTGTTTCCATTATTAAGCGCAACGTCAGAATTGCCTCTCTCGTGCCTTTACCTTTCCTAAAGCCAAACTGATCATCATCTACCTGTTTTCCTTCCCAACTTCTGTGTTGGCCCCTTTTAGAGATGTCCATTCCTCTTCAACTGTACTGCCTACTAAGCTATTCCTTATTGCTGTATCTGCTGCCTTAGAGAACTTCAACCGTATCTCGTTGTTCCTTAGTACTTCCGTATCCCACTTCTTTGCTAGTGATTTTTCTTACTGGTCTCTAAGCTTCAGCCTACTCTTCATCACTACTATATTGTGATCTCAGTCTGTATCTGCTGCTGGGTGCGCCTTACAATCCAGTATCTGATTTCGGAATCTCTGTGTGACTATGATGTAATGTAACTGAAATCTTCCCGTATCACCCGGTCTTTTCCTAGTATACCGCCTCCTCTTGTGATTCTTGAACACAGTATTCGCTATTCCTAGCTGAAACGTCTTACAGACCTCAATTAGTCTTTCTTCGCTCTCATTCCTTGTCCCAAGCCCATATTCTCCTGTAACCTTCCGCTACAACTGCATTCCAGTCCCCCACGGCTATTAGACTTTCATATCCCTTTACGTACTGTATTATCCTTGTAATATCCTCATACACTTTCTCTACCTCTTCATCTTCAGTTTGCGACATCGGCATGTGTATCTGAACTATCGTTGTCGTTATTGGTTTGCTGTCCATTTTAATAAGAACAACCCTGTCACTAAACTGTTCACAGTAACACACTCTCTGCCCTAACTTCCTATTCATAACGAATCCTACTGCCGTTATACCATTTTTGCTGGTGTTGATCTTACCCTTTACTCAGCTGACCAGTAATCCTTGTCTTCTTTCCTCTTCACTTCACTGACTGCTACTATATCTAGATTGAGGCTTTTCATTTACCTTCTCAGATTTTCTAGTTTCCCTAGCACGTTGAGGCTTCTGACATTCCACACCCCGACTCGTAGAATTTTATCCTTTCGTTGTTTATTCAATCTTTTTATCATGGTAATCTCCCCCTTGGCAGTCCCTCCCTGAGATCCGAATGAGGGATTATCTTTCGCCGGAATCTTTTGCCAATGGGGAGATCATCATGACACTTCTTCAATTACAGGCCACATGTCCTGTGGGTACACGTTACGTGTCTTTAATGCAGTGGTTTCCATTGCCTTCTCCATCTTCACGCCTTTGATCATTGCTGATTCTTCCGCCTATTAGGGGCAGTTTCCCACCCCTAGGACAAGTGTGTGCCCTGAAACTCTGTCCGCTCCTTCGCCTTCTTTCACAAGGCCGTTGGCAGAATGAGGGTGACTTCTTATGCCGGATGCCTTCGGCTGCCAATGCTGATTATTAATCAAATTTTAAGCAGCGGCGGCAATCTAACCCGGGATCGAAGACGTTTTGATTGTGAATTAAAGACGCTACCACTAGATCACGGGGTAGATGTATCAAATTGCAATTTGTGCCATCTGTGGTTCCTTGGCGGTATAATAAACGTTACCTTCTAAGTCAACACAATCAAAATGTACGGCCATTTCTGTCACATGTTTTGAGAATCGCAAACTCACTCATCATAACCTACGGAGTAGCTCCCACTGGCCTAGAATCATGAAATTTGGCAATAGGCAAGGTTTCACACCTAAAAGTAGAGGGAAAAATGCGAAAATTATTAATTTGTTATTATCACATAAGCAATATTTTTTGCCATTACAAACTTACACTGCATTAGTAATCCTTAAAAAAATCACAGGTAACTACTGTAGGGATTTTGATATGGTTTCAGTAATATGTAGAATAATACACGAGGTAAGTTTTCATATATAAATTACAAGTATTTCGTGCTAGTTAGCTGAGCTGTGACGATGTGAAGACCGCTGCTGCTGTGAAAACGATACCTTTCCCGTCTACTGGGAATAGCTGTAAGGCCACCCGATCACTGCTCTATGCTGGCAATTGCATCGTAGGCCCTTTATGAACCACTCATTAGACATACAAAAGACCCCTGACAGTTTATGCCTACAATATGTGCAACGTCTGTATTGTTTCAAAGCAAGTTGATACTGGTAGCTGATGTTGTATTCCACTTTCATTGTTTGGTGTGCGGTTCCAATTTCTCATACAATATCCGTTGAAACCGTTCGCAGAATATTTCGACATTTGCGTAACAACAAAGGCTGTGCCATTCTCTTCTCAGAACTCTTCCATCAAATCGTACCACCAATCTCAAGAGGGACGAGAGAAGTCGAAATCAACGCATCTGCAATCATCAGTTACGGTAGCATGTTAATGTATATCCAATATTAAGAAAATAAATGAAAAATTTCACAAAAAATTCAGGTTTAAATTTAACATATTCTCGAAAGTCTTGGAATTCCCAGAACCGATATTGTCCCCGTATCGAAATCGACAATACGCAAAAATAGTCTAGATTTTTGATCCACGCGATGGATGTACTTTCACCATACGTAATTAACTTTTACGTAACACTCGGAGCGCGAGTGAGACACTTGAGAGACACTACCCCAACCCTCACAACACCGCGCTCCAGATTGCAGGGATCTGGCAATTTCTTTTCTTTTTTTTTTCGCCAATTTCGATTTCTGAGAGGTTCACTCAACATGGAAACAGGGCTCTTCTCAATAAGGCTTCGCATTAAGGAAAACCATCTTCGCTACATTTGGTAACTCATTTATGCCTTATTTACTGAAGAAATTAGAGGAAATTGTATAAGAGAGAAATGCCAATACGTAACCGCCACCTTCCAGTTCCGTGGGGAGCATACATAGAGTTAATAGGTACTTAGCGACACGCCAGACCTCATATGGGCAGAACTGCTTACGGCCAGACCAATTGGTTCAAATGGTTCAAATGGATCTGAGCACTATGGGACTTAACATCTATGGTCATCAACAGAACAACTTAAACCTAACTAACCTAAGGACAGTACACAACACCCAGTCATCACGAGGCAGAGAAAATCCCTGACCCCGCCGGGAATCGAACCCAGACGAAATGTCTGGTGTAGCGGTGATAATATAGACAAACCTTCCTCGAGAATCACTCTCTAAGTGATAACCTTATCAAATTCCCTACTACAGTTCCTGAGATTAGACTTCTTATACAGACAGGAAAACGCGGTCGGGAATTAAATTTATATTATGTATTCATAGCTTTAGGACATCGCTTTTAATTTACTTCTGCTGCTTGTTTTCAAGAGATTATTAAATACAATCGTCGTATCGCTCCCTCCTGTGCTTGTCAAATCACAAGGTGTTAGACTGAAACTCAGAAGCTTGAGTTTAGTAGCAGCAGAATACGTAATGGTATCAGAGTTCCCAGTGTCTTTCTGTTGTTACGTAAAGGACATTCCAGAGACGTCTGAACTGTATTTCAAGATGTTAAAGACTTATTGAAGCGAACTGAGAGAGCTATGATAGGAATGAAGAATTTAAATATCTGTGTTACGTACTCACTGTAAGAATGTGTCAGAACTCACCATTATATTGATTAAATATTACACTACTGGCCATTAAAATTGCTACACCAAGAAGAAATGCAGAAGATAAACGAGTATTCATTGGACAAATATATTATACTAGGACTGACATGTGATTACATTTTCACGCAATTTGGGTGCATACATCCTGAGAAATCAGTACCCAGAACCACCACCTCTGGCCGTAATAACGGCCTTGATACGCCTGGCCATTGAGTCAAACAGAGCTTGGATGGCGTGTACAGGTACAGATGCCCATGCAGCTCCAACACGATACCACAGTTCATCAAGAGTAGTGACTGGCGTATTGTGACGAGCCAGTTGCTCGGCCACCATCGACCAGACGTTTTCAGTTCGTGAGAGAGCTGGAGAATGAGCTGGCCATGGCAGCAGTCGAACATTTTCTGAATCCAGTAAGGCCCGTACGGGACCTGCAAAATGCGGTCGTGCATTATCCTGCTGAAATGTAGGGTTTCGCAGGGATCGAATGAAGGGTAGAGTCACGGGTCGTAACACATCTGAAATGTAACGTCCACTGTTCAAAGTGCAGTCAATGCGAACAGGAGGAGGAGGAGGAGGATATTAGTGTTTAACGTCCCGTCGACAACGAGGTCATTAGAGACGGAGCGCAAGCTCGGATGAGGGAAGGATGGGGAAGGAAATCGGCCGTGCCCTTTCAAAGGAACCATCCCGGCATTTGCCTGAAGCGATATGGGGAAATCACGGGAAACCTAAAACAGGATGGCCGCAGACGGGATTGAACCGTCGCACTCCTGAATGCGAGTCCAGTGTGCTAAACACTGTGCCACCTCGCTCGGTAATGTGAACAGGAGGTGACCGAGATGTGTAACCAATGGCACCTTATACCATCACGCCGGGTTATACGCCAGTATGGCGATGACGAATACACGCTTCCAATGTGCGTTCACCGCGATGTCGCCAAACACGGATGCGACCATCATGATGCAGTAAACAGTACCTGAATTCATCCGAAAAGATGACTTTCGCGATTCGTGCATCCAGGTTCGTCGATGAGTACATCGCAGGCGCTCCTGTCTGTGATGCAGCGTCAAGGGTAACCGCAGCCGTGGTCTCCGAGCTGATGGTCGATGCTGCTGCAAACGTCGTCGAACTGTTCGTGCAAATGGTTGTCGTCTTGCAAACGTCCCCATCTGTTGACTCAGAGGATCGAGACGTGGCTCCACGATCCGTTGCAGCCTTGCGGATAACATGCCTGTCATCTCGACTGCTAGTGATACGAGGCCGTTGGGATCCAGCACGGCGTTCCGTATTACCCTCCTGAGCCCGACGATTCCATATTCTGCTAACAGTCATTGGATCTCGACCAACGCGAGCAGCAATGTCGCGATGCGATAAACCGCGTTCGCGATAGGCTACAATTCGACCTTTATCAAAGTCGGAAACGTGATGGTACGCATTTCTCCTCTTTACACGAGGCATCACAACAACGTTTCACCAGGCAACGCCGGTCAACTGCTGTTTTTGTATGAGAAATCGGTTGGAAACTTTCCTCATTTCAGCTCGATGTATGTGTCGCCACCGGCGCCAACCTTGTGTGAATCCTTTCAAAAGCTAATCATTTGCATATCACAGCATCTTCTTCCTGTCTGTTTAATTTCTCGTCTGTAGCACGTATCTTCGTGGTGTAGCAATTTTTATGGCCAGGAGTGTACATTGAGTTTCGGAAACAATATAGCCAACTTAAGGCTATTCTTTGCATTTTGTAAGATTGGAAATAAATAAGCAGTCAGATATCGATACTGTAGTAACAATGTGAGGGCGAAACATGTGAGCGCGATCCCGAGCATTGTTGTGAGATAAGATAGTGCTGGTCGAGAGCTCGGAGACAGAAGACGTGACATGCTGCCCTCGCGTCGGTGATGGCAGATCATACCACACTCAAGGCCTAATTTCAATTATTTGGCCTGGAGAGATTCATATGGCTTAACTACGCTTGAAGATGGAATACAAGGAAAAATTTGGAGGCATAGCGTAGAGAGCAATTGCAGGGTTAGGCTCGTGATTGTTAGTGCGAGTTTGCAATAATCCTGTGTTTTGCTTGTCAGTTAAATAAACCTCCTGATCCTCCAAATAATAATAATCATCCTCCACATCTAATTCATAAATATGCTGTAGTTGTTAAATTTTAGTGCAACTTTCAAATTGAAATAATCTAACACTCGGCCATTATTGATACTTATTGGTCGTGATGATTTCTGAGACATAATTTATGGAATCCCTTCTTACAAGTTATTTAGTAGTTAACAGTACCCAAGCAAACTCCTTTTTGTTGTAAACCACTTGAAAAAAGGTAGTCATGTAATGAGGTGAGTGCAGAGCTTAGGGCCAAAACACAGACACCGATACATCACAACATTGCATGTAACCTAATCCAATAAATTCCGTTGTAAAAGTCAGATTTTGTATCACTTGTAAATTCTTATTGAATACGCAGTCAGATAGCTTATTCAAACGTCAGTGTTAAGTTTTTCATGTAACGATTTGTTGAGGGCTTAAATGATAGTGAAACTGACATTCATACATCACGCACAGAGAGTTATGCAGGTTAGATTCCGGTAACGGATAGCTCAGGTTGCTTATCGAGTCCATTTTCACAGACTAACGTGGGCTATATTTGTTGTAGGTACGCTACATCAAGTCCGACGGCACTCGACATGACGAGGGAAATTCGATAGCGATCAGCAATTATTAAACAAACAGATCGAAGACACAGTTACAAAACTTCGTCAGGCTTGTCTTAATTATAAATATGTGACGTTACAAGTTTACCGATGTTTAAACATCGCTGTTATGGAAGAAAAATTTTGTCTAGAATGTGACTAGAAGGTGTCAGAAGGCTTCCTGAAGAATAAAAATAGCATTGCGGTACCGATATACTTTTGTTGGGACTACGAATTTTAATTTGTCTCTCACTTTCGCTACAAACTCTGTCGTCAACAATGGGTAATGCTATTCGGTAAGACAGGCGGAAGTTCCTGTGAACGTATTGGCTTTTAGAAGTATCCGCACTTAACTGTTCGAAATGTTACAAAAGTCTACATGGTCCACAGCAGTCTGCACTACCTGCGAACTGCTTCATTGGCACTTAACCCGTTTGGCACTAAACTTGAGGACTATAAGCTGAAAATCATTAACCGAAAACTACGTCACAGTTGAGCTATCCAGATTACCTTTAGTTAGAGTAGTAGTGCAGTAAGTGCTACGCTGCAGGCCGGTGTACTGAGCCAAAAAAAAAAAAAAAAATAAAATAAAATAAAATAAAAAATGGGAAGCAGTAGAGGATACTGCAGTTTCTGGTATAAAAGATAGCGAACATGAGAAAAATCGGTATTACGGAGTATTTCTCATCTACTCCCACACGGGTAAAAGAATTGAAGATATGCGTGCCGGAGCATTTAGCTGAGTCTACGCAAGAAACAAAGGATGGGGGCATTGGGGTTTCGATGATCACGAAATTAATTACAGGTATTTTGTTATGTAATGCCCTAGGATTAGAAATTAAGCCTGAAGTCAATTTTCTCAATATTTATTAATTGCGTTAATCACCGGAAATTGTACACCACTATCTCATGCACTTTCGAACTGTTTTTAGCGGATCAAGTAAGCCTTGCGTAGTCCTTTCAGACGAGTCACTATTCCGCTTACAGCATCAGATAGACTTGTACATATGTGGAGGCTCCAAGGAGAACGAATTTTGCCCGATTGCATTTTTCATTGCCATAGGGGCCCAGCACTTAGTATGATGGCATAAGATGACATTGGGTACAAAACACTATCACCTCTTGTTCGCACAGCTGGTAATTTGCGCAGCAGCCGTTACATATCTGACGCGTTGAGGCCGCTCGCTGTAACCCATTTTCGAGGTGTGTATGGCATTCTCTTTCAACAAAATAACTAATGACCACATGTCGCCATGCAAACTTGAGCTACTTCGATACGTAGTGTATTTACCTGACAAGTAATCGCAAGCCAGTACAATTCATAAACTGTGACATAGTTGAGCCAGCACGGAATGACCTACTGATGTGCCATGCAAATTCACTTCAGCTCTGTGTCAGCCTGTTCTGAGTCATTGTGGTTCCCATAGATGGCAGGTGTGTGTAATAAATTTCGCACTCGGTATACTCCCAAATCATCTACAAATTTAATCATACATTCCATTACGTTGTTTATAAAAATATTAACATTCGATATTTGCTATACTTCTTGTTGTTACAGTTTTAATAGCAAACAATGTAAATAAGAACGTCTCAGACAGACGCTCAGTTAATAGTTGCACTGCCAGTACTAGCTATGTCCCTATATGTGAATCAGGGACGCGTGTAGATGTTTGGGTGACCTAAGAGTTTCCTTAATCGTCTCTTCGAGAGATGCTTCACCAACAATGCCATTAACGAAAATTATTTTCCGCTCATCCTTCTTGCACACATGTGTGTGCGTGACTATCCACGTCAATCGAATAAGAGATGTGTGAGAAAAGTAACGAGACCGATTTTTAATTATCATTTTATTTTTATTTTTTCAAACAACTATATTGTCCCCTTCAAAGTTGTTCCTTCGGCAGCTATACACCGGAGGAATCGCTGTTCCCAGTCTTGGTAGCAGAGCTGAAAGCCCTCAACTAGTACGGCCTTTAACATGTCGGTCACATTCTTTTGAATGTTCTCCAATCCCACAATGATGTCCTTTTATGACGTTTTCCAATTTTTGTTAAAGAAATGATTCACAAGGACTCAGATCAGGTAAGTAGAGGGTGGGAGTTGAGCGGAGGGTTGGGGGAAGAGGCTGTGGAACAATAAGAATGCCTTTTGAGATCAGAACTTCCGTAAGTGAAGTAGCCGTGCAACATGGAATGTTGTCATGATGCAGCATACTTGTCTGCAAAGCCCAGCCTCACTCGATTTATAGTTCACATGAGCCCTTCCATAACATGTTTGAAAAACGCTTGGTTGAGTCTTTGTCCAGGGAAAACAAGCTAACAAGGGCAGGCACACGTTCGACGTTTTCGTCTGTTTTTGAAATTGAAGATCTCCCTGGTCGGATATCATGTTCTATGTACTCTCTGCCTTCCAAAAATTATGTATCGCAATGAACAACTTGTACCCTTAACAAGACCTGATTCAACTTTTCAGAGGTCACGGTCACGGATACACTAATTTTAATATAAAGGGATGGCACATTGTCGCTCTAAATTTCACGCCTCCATTTCAGTAACATACAAAATAAACACAACTTCGCTGATGGCGCTCTCAAAAATCACGTGATGGCTGTATGGTGCTAAAAATCGGAAAGAGAATCTGGAAGGGATGAACACACTGGTCTAGGCAGGTAGATCAATAGAGCGTTGCCAAATCCCTCGCAGTGTTGTCAACCCATTACTTTTCTCACTCACCTCGTACATGTCCACAAATGAGGTGGCGTGGGTTTGACAAGTCATGACAAAATATTATTGAACATCACTTGTTATTTTCACATTTGATGAAATCGAAACATTTTACTATCACCACGTACAGTTTTTCGTATGCGACGTGTAGCGAAAATGGTATAAGCAAGTTGACCAAGATTTTATCGTCAACGTCTTTCATTTTTCCTTTAATGTTAGTTTTTGCTGTTATTTAGTTTTACCATTATATAGCACACATCCTAACACTTCTGATTTATTTCTTTTATTTTTGTTTTGATATATGAACAACTGGAACTTGGGAGCGGAATGATGAAAACTGAACTGCTGCTTGATTCTTTTTCGTTTCAAATCTAGGTGTTTATTGTACGTTTATGTGATTTTACGTTTTACATTTATTTAATTACTAATGTATCTCTAAATAACTTGCAGAAGTTACCTTGGTTGCGAATCCATTTGATTAGAAGAAAAGTAGCAACGACGCGGTCGTACTACTTCTGATGGTGCTTAATGCTGGCCAAGTCAAGACGAAGGAGAGATGGCGGGCATTGGCGCTGAAGGTGTTCGCCTGGCTGACACGAATGGAGGGCGTGGTTCGCACTGGGCGTTGTTAATGAGAGAACTGCTGCTGCTGGGAAGAAGTCCACTACCACATTAAAGACGAGGAACCTTCGCAGGCATTAAACACTATCGATTATTCCATACATCTACTATTTCCAGTAACAGATTTACTCTTCAGTTTCATCTCATAAAATGTAGCGTCTCACGTCCCGAGTTTACTTCATTTAAAACTTACAGGGCGAGGCGCCACTGTCGATATATGCACGGTACAGTCATATCAATGTGATCATCATAAATCTTCGACATCTATGTCCAATAACACTCATAGGTGGCAGGTCGCAGCACAAGAGGCGCTGAGTATACAGGGTGTAAACGGTATAAGGCGCCAAAATTATATAGATGGTACATCTCGGTGTGCTTGACAAAAAACTCTAATGACATTTTCTTGTATCATGTACTTTATTTTTGTATTATTAAAACCTAATGTTCGTAGGATAGATAGTATACGCATTTCTGTTTACGTAGTCAACCGACAGTTTATTTCCTAAAATGACGGGGCGGCCAGAGAAAGGCAACGAGCCGACCAGAGGATTGAAATCATTAGACGTGTACAACGACGTGGTGTGATAATCAGGTGGTACCGAAAAAAGGAATGTAAACGGTTTTTGGGTTGTCAAGAATGTTTAATTCGCTTTACGTGAATTGAATGCAACCAGCCTGTTTCTCAACAAGTCGATAACGAAGATCGTAGTAGTAATGACAAGCTAATATCAAACACATTGTATTTCCACTAGTACAAATTCAATCAATCACCAAGTAGATAGTTGTGCATTAATTACAATCAACTGTTTCACCTTTTTACGGCAATGCCATAACGAACACTATATTAACATTATTTTCCTTCCGTACAACAACATAGTAACGAAAAACAAACCCATTACTTCGTTTCCTCTTACACCAATACTACAATAAATGTTCGAAATGACCACCATTCCCTTCTACACATGCTTCATTACGGCGAACCCACTTTCGTCGCACTCGTTCACACACATGCACATTGGCCTTGATGGTATTGGCAGCATCTAAAATCTTCTGCGTCTATTCGTCCACATTATTTACTGGCTCAGCATAAACAAGTTCCTTCATATGGCCCCAAAAGTAAAAATTCAGTGGATTTAAATCAGGGCTGCGTGCTGGCCATCGACGTGGACCCGAACGCCCGATCCATCGTCCTGGAAATCGACTATCCAAAAATGTGCGTACTCTGTGACCAATGTGGGGTGGAGCACCATCGTGGAGGGACCACATGTTACGACGTATGCCTAACGGAATGTCTTCTAACAACGTTGGTAACAATGTTTCCTCTAGAAACTTTTTTTTTTTTTGACTATGGGACTTAACATCTGTGGTCATCAGTCCCCTAGAACTTAGAACTGCTTAAACCTAACTAACCTAAGGACATCACACACATCCATGCCCGAGGCAGGATTCGAACCTGCGACCGTAGCAGTCTCGCGGTTCCGGACTGCGCGCCTAGAACCGCTAGACCACCGCGGCCGGCTGTATAAACATTCAGTAATAGTTACTAGTCAAACGTGCAGGTAAAACATAGGGCCCAATAATGTAATTATCGAGCATACCCGCCCACACATTTACGGAAAATCGCCGCTGAAAATGTGTTGCCACTACATAGCGAGGATTGTGTACACTCCACGTGTGCATGTTATGGAAATTAGTTATTCCGGCGCGAGTGAAACACGCTTCATCTGTGACGAGTATTTTGTTGACAAAATCATGCTGCGCACTGTGTAACAAAAACCACTCTGAGAATTCACGTCGTGAAGGGAAATCTTGTTCTTGCAATGCCTGTACGCGTTGAATGTGGTAAGGCCGCAGACGCTCCTCTTGCAAAGTGCGATGAACGACCGTGTGCGATACACCCACGTGGCGGGCGATGCTTCTAGTACTCTGAGAAGGATCCTCCTGGATGCGGTCCAGAATTCTTTCCTCAGCTTCCAATGTACGATCGGCGCGTTGTGGGCCTCTGCCTTCTGCACGGGGCAGTAAAGAGCCAGTATCTCTCAATCTAAGGAAATTAAATACGTACTCGTCAGTTGTATTCTGTCATGATGTAAAAAAAACGGAAAGCATATCAGAACAGAAGATACGTTTCGCATACGGACGAAAATTTACAAAGGTGCAGATAACTACTGTACTTTATTAAGATGTAAATGCATAATATTCGCATACAAGTAGAGAATTACAATGACACAAACCTTTGGAGCACAGCAGCAAATGTCTTTCGTGCAGGAAGTCGTCGTTGTGGGAAGCGTTCTCGATAAATTCGTACAGCTGCCCTCGCAACACCTTTTGCCTCGCCATAAATTAAATGCATATCGCATTGTTCAGCTACAGTAAATCACCTTTCCATCCTAACAGTTAACAGAGTTGCAATAACATTTGCACAGGTTACTCGCCTACTGTCGTCGCTCGGTGTATTACAGTGACGCAGCCACTCAGGCCGCAGTTGCCTATGTGTTTACGATTTACGCTCGCGATGTCAATACGCGCAGCGGGCAATAACAGGAACCTATTGCTTACGTACGTGCACGGCCAAGTATCTACTTTGCCAAAACCATTATCCTGAGACGAACTGTTTTTTTTTTTTTTCTGGGACAACCGTAGGAAATACGCAAACATGTTACTAGACTTTTTTGTCAAGCATTGCGAGATGTGCCATCTGTATAATTTTGGCGCCTTACACCGTTTACACCATGTATAAAGCATGTCGGGAGGGCGCAAACTGAGTGGTTTATCTGACCTCCAAAAGGGCATAATTAGTGACTTTCGAGCCACGGATGGAAGCATTTCCGAAACGGCTGTTTGTAACCTGTTCGTGTGCAGCCGTGGTCGAACTATACCATGCATGGCAAAGTGGCGTTGTACAAAACCGGCCCTACAGCCCATAGGTGACGGTGGTGAATGGAGATGCATACGAGCGAATAGATGTGCACCTCTTAAGCGACTGACGGCTCTTCAACGACTATTCAGCGAACGTTGCTGCTTACCGCCCTCCGTAGCACCCATTGCGACACTTGATCATCCGCGACACAAACTGGAATATGCTCGCCAGTGCCGCAGCTGAATGTCCGTAGAGTGGAAGCGCGTAGCCTTTACGGATGAATCATATTTTATGTTCCATTGGACAGACGGTTGTTGGTGTGTACGTCGTGAAACATCTGAAAGCAAACACCCTGCAATAATCGCCGGAATGGTCCAGGCCGGATGAGGGAGCGTTATCGTCTGGGGAATGTTTTCATAGCATTCCCTTAGTGATCTCGTCATTGTGGAAGGCACAGCAGTTGTTTCACCAGCTGGACATTGCAACGTGTCGCACAGATCGCTGTGTTCGTGTGTGGTTCGAAGAGCACCAAGATGTATTTACAGTAATCCCCTGGTTTCCAAACTCCCCACATTTAAACCTAATCGAGAATCTGTGCGACCACCTCCAGCAGACTCTTCCCGCCATGGATTCTCAACAGAGAAAGCCTTCGAAACTGGCCGCGGTACTGGAGTCGTCATGGTTCCACATCTCTGTCGCTAGCTTCTCGAACATCATTCACTCTCTTCCTGCACATCTCGCAGGGGACCGCGCTGCAGAAGCTAGTTATTCAGGCTTTTGATGTGAGACATCTTTGGAAGTAAAACGGCAACTGCATGAAGGTGCCGAGGGGTTGCCGAAGTTTTAGAGCTGTATATAGGGCACTATTACGTGGTGACGAATACGTGATTATATCGATCTGACACCATCGTTCTCGATTCAGCTGGTAAAAGCTCGGCAGCCCTCTTTTATTTAACTTAATTTTCTCTTCTTTCCTAATAAAATTAATATTGTGTTGATAAATGCCTATATTCGCTCTGTACATGCGCGCGTGATAATGTGTTATCTTTGTTAAATCGCTAGTATCATTGAATTTTATTTAGTGGTTTCCATCTCAGGATGTCCGCATGTTCCACGACATATGGAAGTTTGGATCTAACCGTGAGTCGTGCATCGATAGGCGAATGGGAGGCTGCACGATAGCTCAGCAGTTCCGTTTCATCCGCGCTCGCGAGTGGCCGCTGTTAACTGTTGCGCTGCACTTCCGTGTTTGCACCGCTGTACTTGAGCTCCGCCGAGTGCCGTCCGTCCGTTGATCTCTGTGTTCGTTCCTGTTCCTTGAGATCTGATCGCTCTTTCTGGTCTTGCTGCTGCTACTTGGAATTTCGGTTGTTTAACCGAAATTGCTTCGCTGGATTAACCATGGCTACAAACCTCAGGAAGAATACTCTGGTATTTGCTTTTGACAAGGAATCCCGTCCTGTTCAGCCGAAATCCCTGGAAATAAATGACTGTATTACACAGGTAATTGGTCTAAATTCTGAAACCGTTCATACCTGGCAGCTGGATCAGGAAAAATATTGTGTTTTTGTCAAGTTAATCATTGCTTCGACTGTTGATAAAGTGTTACGAAAGTGGGGCTATGAAGTAGATTTTGTGCATAGAAATGGCTATAAAAGTAAGGTTTCCATCTATAGAGCGGACATTCAATACAAAACCGTTCGTGTCTTGAATCTTCCCATTGAAATTGAAAATGATAAATTAAGGAAGCTCTTTCAAACTACGGAGGCGTTAAATCAATTGCAAATGAAAGATGGTTGCCTCGCTTTAAACTGCAGTGTTTTAACGGGGTCCGCTGTGTAGAGATGGACGTTAAGACGAATATTCCGTCTCACATAACTATTTGTGGGTATAAGGCACAAATTGTTTATACAGGTCAGGAAGCCACATGTCATATATGTAACGAAACCGGCCACTTCAGACAGGAATGTCCGCGGCGAACTGTTGTTTTTAAAAGTAATTTGATACAGCGTCAGAAGCTTACCTTAAATGATCTGTTACCAAAGAATAGCCGGGAAAAACTTATTGAGGATGTTAACGCAGCGGGCTAAGCTGATGTCTCCCTTCACGATAACAGTCAATTTCCCCCGTTAACAACGGAAACCCTGTTGCCACTACTCGTGAAACTGAAACGCAACCGGAAAAACGACCTCTGGAGATATCTGATAGTTGTTCAGAGGACGAGCTGTCTTGTCCCACTCCCTCACTTCACAAGCAAAAACAGTGCGATGTGAAGGCAGAGGAACCTGAAGGCAAAATGCGAATGGAAACTAATGAACAGAAAGATAATACACATACGGTACCAGAAAATGAAGGGGGTGTAAGCAGCATTAATTTGCAAGAAACAACAGGTGCAGTAGCCGATTGCAAAGATCAGAATCTATCTGTTAATAAACAAATTCAGGGAGAGGTTGCAAAACTGCTGTCTCCATTTGTTTCCCTCGATCAGAAAGTGAGTGAAATTAATAAAGAACGGGGAAGTGGTGGCCAAACTGAAATCACGGTCATCACCTCAGGGCAGGCGCCGGCAACCGAAATTGCTAAAGCGTCTGCTGCTGCTCCAGATAAGCCGCGAAGTAAAATACCGATGCAACCAAATGAGAATGTAGCTCGTAACCAAGGGAAGGGAAAATTCGGTAGGGGCGACCCAAGCCCAAAGAATGTTCAGTCCGAATCACTGGAGGAAAAATCAGAAAGTTTACCAGGAAATCAGTCTGCTTACGGTACAAGAGAAAACATCAGAAGTAGAAAAAAAACGGGACAGTAACTAATAAACTGATTGAAGTGTTATTCCACGTTCAGCCTTCCGAGAAAACTGTTACAGCTTAACTGAACCCTGAACCAAAGTAAACTAAATTAGTTCATGAAAACAACTACATAGTGACAGCACAATGACGCAATCTTATTCTGTCACCACTATAAAAATAAATAAAATCACGACCGGTTTGAAATTATCGGCCCTTAAGGAATTTTTGTACGAATCCGCGACTGATATTGCCCTGTTACAAGAAGTTCTGATTTCGAATTTGGTAATTCCCGGTTTTGTCACTTACATAAATGTGTCTCCCGAAACAAGTGTTGGTACAGCTATTTTGGTGAGGGAAGGGATTACAGTAAGCGAGGTGGAACGACTGGAGTCCGGAAGGGGAATAGGACTAAATATCTACGATGTGACTGTCATCAACTTGTACGCCCCTTCAGGAAGTTCTCATCAAGCTGACAGGGCACGTTTCTTCAAAGATTACTTGATATACACTCCTGGAAATGGAAAAAAGAACACATTGACACCGGTGTGTCAGACCCACCATACTTGCTCCGGACACTGCGAGAGGGCTGTACAAGCAATGATCACACGCACGGCACAGCGGACACACCAGGAACCGCGGTGTTGGCCGTCGAATGGCGCTAGCTGCGCAGCATTTGTGCACCGCCGCCGTCAGTGTCAGCCAGTTTGCCGTGGCATACGGAGCTCCATCTCAGTCTTTAACACTGGTAGCATGCCGCGACAGCGTGGACGTGAACCGTATGTGCAGTTGACGGACTTTGAGCGAGGGCGTATAGTGGGCATGCGGGAGGCCGGGTGGACGTACCGCCGAATTGCTCAACACGTGGGGCGTGAGGTCTCCACAGTACATCGATGTTGTCGCCAGTGGTCGGCGGAAGGTGCACGTGCCCGTCGACCTGGGACCGGACCGCAGCGACGCACGGATGCACGCCAAGACCGTAGGATCCTACGCAGTGCCGTAGGGGACCGCACCGCCACTTCCCAGCAAATTAGGGACACTGTTGCTCCTGGGGTATCGGCGAGGACCATTCGCAACCGTCTCCATGAAGCTGGGCTACGGTCCCGCACACCGTTAGGCCGTCTTCCGCTCACGCCCCAACATCGTGCAGCCCGCCTCCAGTGGTGTCGCGACAGGCGTGAATGGAGGGACGAATGGAGACGTGTCGTCTTCAGCGATGAGAGTCGCTTCTGCCTTGGTGCCAATGATGGTCGTATGCGTGTTTGGCGCCGTGCAGGTGAGCGCCACAATCAGGACTGCATACGACCGAGGCACACAGGGCCAACACCCGGCATCATGGTGTGGGGAGCGATCTCCTACACTGGCCGTACACCACTGGTGATCGTTGAGGGGATACTGAATAGTGCACGGTACATCCAAATCGTCATCGAACCCATAGTTCTACCATTCCTAGACTGGCAAGGGAACTTGCTGTTCCAACAGGACAATGCACGTCCGCATGTATCCCGTGCCACCCAACGTGCTCTAGAAGGTGTAAGTCAACTACCCTGGCCAGCAAGATCTCCGGATCTGTCCCCCATTGAGCATGTTTGGGACTGGATGAAGCGTCGTGTCACGCGGTCTGCACGTCCAGCAGGAACGCTGGTCCAACTGAGGCGCCAGGTGGAAATGGCATGGCAAGCCGTTCCACAGGACTACATCCAGCATCTCTACGATCGTCTCCATGGGAGAATAGCAGCCTGCATTGCTGCGAAAGGTGGATATACACTGTACTAGTGCCGACATTGTGCATGCTCTGTTGCCTGTGTCTATGTGCCTGTGGTTCTGTCAGTGTGATCATGTGATGTATCTGACCCCAGGAATGTGTCAATAAAGTTTCCCCTTCCTGGGACAATGAATTCACGGTGTTCTTATTTCAATTTCCAGGAGTGTACTTGTAAAGGAAATCGCCAAGACAGTTATTACTTGGAGGTGATTTTAATTGTGTTTTAAATCAAAAAGATCAGTTACCTAATTTTAATTTCTCAAGTGAACTAAAGCAATTAGTTACTGGTTTAGAATTAAAGAATATATGGGAAATCAAATACCCCTCCACTGTTGAGTTCACTTATGTCACGGCAACATCACGTAGCAGGATTGATAGACTATATATTTCTAAAAATCTTGTAACTTCCGTGAGAAAAGTAGAAACCATTCCTACGTACTTTTCAGACCATTCAAGTGTCTTAGCTTGCGTAAATCTAACAAGACAGCAGGTTCGACGATTCAAGAATCAGTGGAATTTGAACACTTCCTTGTTAGTAAATCATGATTTAGAAGATCTGATTAAAGAAACATGGGCAATATGCCTGCGAGCCCGTAGTAGATATGCCACTGCTATTGACTGGTGGGTTAAAATGGCAAAGCCGAAGTTGAGGAAAGTTCTTATTCAATACAGTGACCAGAGCGCAGGGGAAATGAAATGCACTATCGAGTATTACTATTCCGTTTTGAGAGATCTATATGATCAAGTCTCAGCAGGTTCCACACTTCGGATCGCAGACATCAAGAAGGTCAAAGCCAAGTTACTTAATATCAAGAGAAGTCAAATGGAAGGGTTGAAAATAAAATCGAAGGCAAATTCGGTGTCAGAAGATGAAACTACTTCCCTGTATCATTTAGTGAAGCATACGAAAAACGGGAGAAGGACTTTTATTCAAGAAATTCGGACAAAACACGGTACGATTCTCAGAACCCAGCAGGATATCATGGACGAGATTTATCGCTATTATTGCGAGCTATATTCTGTACATCAAAGTAGTGATGCTTCCTTGGAAGAATTCCTTGACATCCTAGCCCCACAGCTGACAGAAGATGACAACGAAAATTTTCTCGAGGTTGTCAGTGAAGAAGACGTGTATGAGACTGTGCGCCTCACCACCAAAAAAATCCCCAGGACCGGATGGTCTGCCAGCAGAGTTTTACATCCGTTACTGGCCAATAGTAGGTGAGAAAATCACGGACATTGTAAATGAGGTTATTCAGGGTAAAATGATTCCGGCTGAGTTTAAGGAGAGTAAAATTGTTCTGGTGCCAAAAAATAGTGGAAACAAAGATTTAAATAATTTTCGTCCAATTTCACTGCTGACTTCTGATTATAAATTAATAGCTAGAATAATAAACAAGAGAATTTAATGCCTTACAGATAAAATTATTAGTCAACATCAGAACTGTACGCAAGGCAGAACCATTTTTCAAAATCTAGCGGAATTCAGAGATATCATTGCAATAACTTCTGTAACAAACATAAAGTGTGCTTTATTGTTTTTAGATTTTTATAAAGCGTTCGATGTAGTAAACCATGAATATCTTCTACAGACATTGAAGAAAATAGGTTTCAACGATAGGGTCATACAGTTGATTAAGAACATAGCAACTGGAATAAATGCTAAAATAGCGGTGAATTGTCAACAATCCAGGCCGATGCAAATACAACGAGGCGTTCCTCAAGGAAGTCCTCTGTCCATGTCGCTCTTCGCCATTTCGCTGGAACCTTTCCTCCGACATGTCCATGCTACATTAAAAGGCTTTACATTGTCAGGAAATAAAACAGTTATAAGAACCTATGCTGACGATATAGGGCTCATTATAAGGAATAATGACGAGGTAACCACGCTAGCAACAGTGATTGATTCGTACTGTAGAGCATCTGGAGCCAATGCAAACGGAAAAAAAGTAAGATGTTAAATCTCAGAGGTTTAGATAATATCAACGTCGAGTGGGCAAAATTAGTCCGACAACATAAAACACTTGGGATCACCCTGCCAGCATGCCCTATGAAAATGACGGCTTTAAATTGGAAAGTTGCAGCAGATAAAGTTCAAGGAGCCATTGTAGAAAATTTAACTCGATATATGAACCAAGTTCAAAGAACACAGTATATCAACTCATGCATCCTTGCTAAGGCTTATTATACTGCCCAGCTGTTTCCAATACCGAGAATGATAGCGAGGAGAATAATGTCCAAAATCACAAACTTTTTGTGGAGAGGTGAAGTGTTCAGAGTACCTGCTAAAGTAGCCACTTTAGATCCTAAAAATGGTGGACTAGGATTAACTGATATAACGGATAAAGCCTCTGCTCTTTTTATCAAAAGGCAAGTTAATTTAATAAGAGACTCGCGAGAAAGCATAACCAGCCAACTTTATGAGATCATTAAACCTCCAAGCCTGCTTCCCCCGATTGACGTGCAGAATATCAACAGTCGCTTACAGCACGTGAGGATTTTCTATGTTGAGTTTAGTTATGTCAGTGTCGAACTCAGGCAGTCCCGACACTTAACATCGAGAGCCATGATGCGGGAACGAAAGAAAAGCGAAGGAAGAAACAAAATAGAACGACAGTTTCCAAACATTGAGTGGACTGAGATTTGGAAAAACATTAGTTCTAATGTGCTCACGTCTAATATAAAAACGTCATGGTACAAGACAGTTAACAACATAGTTAGCACCAATGAAAGACTGCACGCAATCGGACTCTGTGAAACAAATTTATGTCAACAATGCCATCTATTTGACACAGTAGTTCATAGATATACTTTCAGTAGTCACATGAATAGTTGAAGGTGGATCCGGGAGCAAATAGCTCTGATTACAAGAACATCCCCTGAGTATATATCGCTGTCATTGATACACAGGCCTGAAGCACGCTATTTCCCAGAAGCAAAGAATAACGCTGTGTACTGGTTGCTGGGAAATTTTGTTAACTGCGTCCTTAACAAATTAGGATCCGATAGCATAATAGAATTCAAGGTACACATGCTGTGTGAGTTCCACAAAATTAGAAGCTATTCGAATCACAAGAAAAAGTTCGGTAATATGCTAAAAATTGTATTTGAAAGAATGGGAATATTGGTTAATATAAAAAAGAAAACTGTGTTGACAGTGATGTATTGTAGTTACCTTAAGGATACTATTTAAGATTTTACAGAATATTTATGATGTGTGCTTTTTCTACTTCAGAGAGTAGTTTTTTGAAATTTATAAGCTAATGTATAGAACTTATGTGACATTGAGATTGTGTGTCTAATAGTGCCAAACACAAAACATTAAAGGTGCATTATTGGCTTATACTAGAAATTTGTAAATAGACATTTTTTATAGAAATGTCCTTATCGACTGGTAAAATCATAAGATTCTATCTGATAAATGTAATATTCAATGGCTGGCACATTGCCCTGTTCATTTTTGCAGTGAAAGACTGATTATATAGATCTGACCACTTCAGATACATAGATTCAATTAACGTCCAGAAAGTGCAGTTGGAAGGCTAGTCAATTTTATTATATATCTCCTTTCCGCCATTTTCAAGTATTTCAGAATTTGTCTAATATGATTATTAAACTGCTTTATATTTAAAATTATCCCACCAAATTGCTGATATCCATCATAAAGAACTAACTATGCTCCTGTAAAGATTGCAGCTCATGATTGAAAGTGTAGATTTTACTTCTTCAGGTTGAAGTTTGAATGTCTTTAAAAATTTTTTTTCTTGATGTTTACTTTAATTCTTTCTGGTAATTTAGTTAGTAACGCAATCTTCTGTTGTCTTTCCTTAACATCAGCGTAACTGAAATGATCAAACCATTTTGTTTAAATAACTTCATGTATGTATAACTTAGTATGTATTTGGAATACATTGTTTTTTTAATAAAGGTTTTTATAAAAAAAGCGTGTTCGGTCAGAGAACCGGTTGGCCTCTGTAATAAAAAACTGAGTGGAAGGATCAACCACCGAACTTGAACAGGATGTCGTGCGACGTCCGCCACGACCAAACACAACGATCAATAACGAACACAATGCAAAAAAAAAAGAAAATAAATAAATAAAAATAAAAAAAAGAGAAGGTGACCCCTCGCGATAAGCGGCAAATCCGGGTTCGAGTCCCGGTGCGGCATAAATTTTCATTGTCGTCATTCCATTTTGCAGCTGATGATTGTCCTCTTTTGGAGTTGAGAATTCATTTGAAGTTCCTTTTGTGTTCTGCTAATCAGGTTCCAAAACATATTTTTTCGTTCCAACGTATACTTGCCCGCAGCCACACAGTGTTTTATGCACAGCAAGTATCGCTAATGGATGCCGTACTCCGTCTCCCGTTCTTACGCGTTGTTTTATGTTCTTGGTGGGGCCAGAGACCGTTTCAACCTCATAGATGACCAACACTTTCCTGATCCTTAATTTCGCTGATAAAAGGGAGGAAAACTTCCTTATTTAGCAGCTGTCGTTCCTCATTAGTCCTGGTTTTCTTGCTTATTGTACTGCGTCCTCTATAAGCCTAACTGCAATAACAATTTTTCTTGAAGTGATCCAGCTCATCTGAAAATTAAATCTGTAAATAAACTTTATTTTGATGTGTATTTTCATATTTTCGCGGCGCAAAAACTCATACATAAAATTTCGGGTGTGTAGCCGCATAAATTCGACTTCTTCTACTGATATTTCGGCTGAATACCGTCCAGCTATCTTCGGAGTGAGCCAAGGTGACTGACGCTCGAGCATTTGCTCCGTCCTTTTAAACCCGCAGGCCGCACCACTGCGCCTACGGCCACAGCTACACAAGGCGCCAGAGACGTTGATCGGAGGCAAAGAGGTACGACATATGCATGGAATTAGATCTATGGCTGCGCAGTCGATCCACAATGTGATACCGACGTATCACTGCGAGCAGCACTGTCACGACATTTTGTGATGTCCCATCTGAAGCCACTATCTCTATTAATTAGTTTCGTCGTCAAATGAATTTCAATTGCTTCCTTCACTACTGAGTCCCAGAAAGGTAAAGTCGAGGCTAAAATTTCGACGTCATCATACACTATATAGTGCCCAGTGTTAATACAATGCTCTGCCCCCGCAGATTTATTAGGTTGTAAGCGACGAGTGTACCTGCGGTGTTCTTTGTATCTCTCCTGGACAGTACGTGTCGTCTGTCCGATGAATGAACGGCCACATTAACAGGGGATCTTGTAAACACCAGACTTCCGAAGCACCAAATCATCTTTAACGGAACCCAGGAGTGCTGCTGTCGTTGGTGGAGGGCGAAACATCACATTCACTTTGTTCTTACTGAGGATCCGTCTTATTTATCGCGAAAGGCTTTCCACGTGTGGCAGAAAAGCCATGGATTTAAGGCTTTCCGTGTCTTTTTCTACTTTTCCTATACCCACGATTTCATTTCTAGTTCCTTACGTATCTGCTGTGGAGAGGATTCGTTGGCTTCCAAAACACTTCCTCAGGTGTAGAAGCTCGTCCTCCAGACTCCTCTCGTCATCAATGACGTGTGCTCTGTGTACCAGAGTTCTGAGTACACTCAGCGTCTACGAAGGATTGTGGCAGCTATTTGCACGTAAATATAAATCCGTGTGGGTCTGTTTTCGATATACTGCGTGTCCCAAAGTGCAGTCATCTTTGCACCGTACCAACACATCCAAATATGGGAGGCATCCATATTTTTCGATTTCCATCGTCAACTGAATTTGTCTGTGGATGGAATTCAGATTATTTCAAAATCCTTTTAATTAGTCTTCACCATGAGGGCACACTATAAACGTGTCGTCAACATACCTTCAAAACACTGTGGGATTCAAGCTAGCAGATTCCAGCGCCTTCTCCTCTAGTCCTCCATAAAATATTTGGCCACCAATGGCGATAAAAGACTACCCATAGCGACATCGTCAGTTTGCTCATAAAATTCGTTACTGTAAAAAACTATGTCTAGGTCAAAACATGTTCAAACAAAGATGAAATCTCACCGTCGAAAGTTTTTCCAAAGAAACAATGATTCCGAAATAGGAACCTTTGTGAACAACGACACTACATCGAAACTAACATATCAGAATTGCTCAGTTTGAGTGATTTTAGTTTGCCAATGAAGTCCACAGAGTTACGTACTGGTATGTGATGAGCGCATTTTCCCACCAGAGGCCTTAATAACGACGCTAAGTGTTTGGCACAATCATGGGTTGGAGAGCCGATGTTAGTCACTATCGTACGCACAGGAACACCATTCTTGTGGGCCTTTAGAAGTCCAAAAAGCCTTGGAGGAACCGCAACACTTGGTTTCAATCTTTGCACAGCTTCTGGTGGAAGGTGGGAGGCTTTCAGAAGCGAAGCAGTCTTCCTTACCACCTGGTTGGTGGCGTCTTTACTGATCTTCCAGTTTGTGCTGTCATTCAGTAAACTGTTCATTTTATCATGATAGTCGTCACGAGACAATAACAGTGGCATTATCTTTATAAGCTGGATGAAGCACCACCTCGTTATCCTGGCGAAGTTTACGTAGTGCAGCCCTCTCTGTTACAGATTTGTTACTCCTTTGTGGGCGAACCTTTATAACTGCTCGACCATTTCCGCGTCTTATTCGTTCTGTTGATTCCGTAGAAAGGGGACGAACAGCTGCTTCAACGGAACTGATGAAAGCTTGTATTGGTAAAACCTTTATCTTAGGTTCAAAGTTCAGTCCTTTGCTTAAAACCATCATCATAGCGTCGTACAAATTTTTATCCGTCATATTAATAACGGAGCTTCGGAGAACAGTTTCTTGATGCGAAGACCTCTCAAGCCGGCTACACTTTGCCATCTGTCTCGATGTGATTACCTCACGAACCCAGTCTGACTTGGCCCACGTTATACCATCAATCCAGTTCCATGAATTGTAGTGTAACTCCACAGATATCTTTAGTTGCAGGTAATAAAGTTCGGCAGGTAAAAGGGATCCTTTTCTTAACAATAGCAGCACCAGCTTTCTTTAAAGTCTTATTCATTTTTTCTTTTTCTTTTGCGCCAAGGATTTAATGACACCTCTTTTTTGTCTTCTGTGCTGGATGGATCTCTTAGTGCCTTCCATGTCTTTGATTACTAAACTATTTAGAAAGTTAAGTCGTGCGTTGATCTCTTTCTCGATCGTATATTGAATTTTTGCGGCTGATAGTCCTGAGATGTGCCGAGAAGACATCCAGCTATTATGCACCATGTGTCACTGGTACCAAGGCACTATCCACATAGTGGTACCAATTAGGTGGTCTGGTTTGCTTGTCTGAAGTGTCTGTTATTTCTTCTGTACATACATCCATCCATTCCACCTTCCTACAGAAACAATAATTTGACATCATTCCCATCGGTACTATTTCAAACAAATGTTCATAAATTTTAAATTTAGTCAATAGACTGAATCCAGAAACATATTCCGAACGACAGATAACGAATGAATCGACAGGATCTAAGTAAAATATCTGACTGGAATGTAATAAATTTCCCGTATTATATCTTTGTATCTAATTCGACCTTATTTGTGATAGTTCGACATTACAGAGCTTGATATTTACTGATGAATTCTCATAGCGGAGAAGACCGAAAGCTCTGCTGCTTTTACGATTCAGAAATATAATCGAATGACATGCAGTATTTCAAAATACCGAAGAAGAAGAAAATAAAAAATCAGAAGTAGCGCGGGGTATAAGTCCCTCGCATCTTTTAATCAGACAGAAAATACATTATTTTCCTTGTCGTTCAGCTCCTCAAATTATTTACATTGTTACATTACGTTATGTTTTAGTTTGGCAATAATGAACAGCTTTGTGATGGCTCCATGTAGCACTGATCGGACTGGGGAGGCGCACACCGCCACTTAGGCTTCCGCGTCTATAAGACATGGGTGCTGTTGTAGGTTCGACAGGAATATGAGTAATGATAAATTGAAATGGCAGAAGCCCCAGCATTGACACACCGCAACATATCATAGTGTACTTTTTTCTCAAATATTTGAATAATCTGTGAAGTATTTTTGTTATGAGCTAAGTGAAGTTACTTACTGTGAACAGTTCAGTGACAGGGTTGTTCTCATCAGAATCAACAGCAAACAATGTCAACAACAACAGCTCGGTTGTGCATGCCGACGACACAAGCAGAAGATGACGAGGTAGAGAAAATACTTGAGGATATTAAACAGGCAATTCCTTTACGTAAATGGATATGACACTCTAACTATCGTAGGAGACTGGATTGTGACAGTAGATGAAGGAGTAGCAACTGGAGTAACGGAGCATTGTGGCCTGGTAGTAGAAATGAGGGCGTAGAAAAATAATTGAGTTATGGAATAAATTTCAGATAGTAACAGTGAAAACAATGTTCAAAAGTCATAAATCATATTTGGAAAAGACTGTGGGTGACAACATGGTCAGACAGAATTCTGACGTCAATATTGGTGTGTGGAAGAGCTGGCAGAGACTCGGATCACAATTTAATAATAGTGAGGAACAGACTAAAGTTTGAGAACCAACCAGAAAAAAAAAGATATGGAAAGAAGTGGGTCGGAGAAATCATGAAGAAAAACGTTTGTAGTTCTCTTACGCTGTAGATAGGCCAATAATGAATAGCACGGTAGAAAGTCCAGTTCAAGAGGAGTGGACATTTCCAAACAGGTCACTTACAGGTGTTCGACAGGCAAACACAGATACAAGAATGGTACCCGCGAAGAAACTTTTGATTTTCTCCGCTGATCACAGAGGAGGTAGCGGGTAGGTGGAAAGAGTACATCGAAAGCCTGTATGAGGATGAGGAAGTGTCTAACGACGTGGCAGCAGTCGATACGGGTAAAGAGGATATCCAGTGTTGGAGTCAGAGTTCAAAAGAGATTTGGAAGATTTGCGATCAGTTAAGTAAGATGGTACAGATATTATCACTCCGAAATATCTAAAACTGTCGCGGGTGGTAACCAACCGATTATTCAAGTTAGTTTGTATACTCTATGAGACATGTTATGAGACTTTAGAAAAAGTATCATTCGTACGAACCCGAAGATAACAAGAGCAGATAATTGCAATCTTACAATCAGGTTAACCTCTTATGGGTCAAAGTTATTGTTAAGATTATTATACAAAAGAATGGAAAGTCAAGACACGCTCGTAGAATGCATCGACCTAGTATGAATAATAAGAATGGAGACAGCTATGAAGCAATGAGGGAAGTAAAATAACGATTCAGGAGTGATGCTAAATTCAAGGCAGAAAGATATCAATTATATGATTCGCTGACTACATTACATACCCTCAGTGAAGATGCCTTACAGGACCTAATGAATGGAATGATCAATCTAAAGAGAACAGAATGTGGGCTGAGAGTAAACCAAAGGAAGATGAAAGTAATGAGGAATAGCAGAAATGTGATTAGCCATTAACTTATCTGATAGCTACGAATTACACGAAGTAAGGAATTTTGCTACCTTGGAATGACAATGGCATGTGATGGAAGTAAGGACAACACTGAAAGCAAGTTAACACAGGCAGAACGAGTATTCGTGGCCAAAATAAGTCTGCTGCTAAAAAACATTAGTCTCATTCTGCAAAAGTAACGTCTGAGGATTACAGCGCTATGTGGAAGGGGACCACGAAGTGTGGGATAACTGGAGAAGGAGAGAATGGAAGAGTTTGACAAGTGGAGCTACAGAATGACTTATTGTATTCATGTACCTTTTGGCCCAGAGACATAGGCTTAGCGCCGTAACGTCCTTATTTGCGTCCTCGAAGGGGTGCCTACATGCAGGGGCAGGTGTTGACAGGGGACTGCTTTTCAAGGTATTTTCTGCGTATAACTTATTTTATTGACAGAACACTTAGAAAATAGAACAGATACACTGAAGAGACTACCAACACTACGCGTTTCTTTTCTCTTTAGGAGTACTGCTGCGCGGTGTGGGATCCTTACCAGACAGGATTTACGGAATACACCGACAGAGTTCGAAAGAGAACCGCACTTTATGTATTATACAGAAACAGGCGTGTGACGGGTGGGAAGGATTTGGCGTGGACATCATTAATACACCAGCGTTTCTCGTTGCGACGGAATTTTGTCACGAAATTTCAGTCACCAACCTTCTCCTCCGAATATGAAAATATATTGTTGACGCCGACCTACATGGAGAGAAACGATCATCATAATAAAATAACGGAAATCAGAGCTCGCAAGGAAATACTAGAGTGTTCGTTTTTTCAGCGCGTTGTTCGGGAGCGGAATAATAGAGAATTATTCTAAAGGTGGTTTGATGAATCCTCTGCCAGGCACTTAAATGTGATTTGCACAGTATCCATGTAGATGTAGATATGTATAGATATGTTCTTAAATTTGAGACCAATTTCATAAAGCGATAGGCTAATAATCACATTCGTTTTTCCACAATTGAAAGGAACAGATATCATGTGTCTAATTTTATCTCGAAATATATCACTATGCCTACTGCTTTGTGGAGTCACTTTCGTTACTACTAAGACTGAAGTGAAGTTGAAATCCTGCTTCCTGAATTGCATCTGCAAACACCTAAGAACTCATAAGCCTTGCAGCAACTAATATACAGTGTGGTTATAATTAAACTTTTGCTACTCCAGAGGGCCCCAATGAGCAGCGAGTGACCGTATTACATGAAAATTTGTGGAAATATTTGTAAGGACTTGTCGAAAATAAATAACGAACATACCACTGAGAGAAACACATTTCAATATCCACTTCAGATGATAACACTCGTTAAATGCTTCTCTTGTTTACGTTCCAGGTTACAAAATTGCTCAGTGTGACGACCATCTGCATGTGCGACAGCCTGGAAGCGTACTAGAGATACCATTTCACAACTGTTCACGGTATTTTTAGAACGGTGGACCATGGAATGTTTAGCTGTTGTGACACAAATCGTACAGTTTTGCCTGATGATCGAATACTATGTCCAGTGTTCTCAGCCACGTGAACAGCAACTTCTTCAACAATTTGTGATGCAATTGGCCGTCAGTCTCTCCCAGGAGCAATTCCCAAATCGCCAGTTAATTCGAACTTCCGGATCATGTACTTAAACTCCAATGCAGAGAGAGGACCTCTCCATATTCCTTCAATGTGTAGATACTCGTGGAGAGCAGCAACAATATTGCTGTTGTTTTGAGAGAAATCCTGCTCGTCGCATCCAGACCCTTGTCAACTTTGTGAGCTAAAATCCCTAAGATGTTGGGGCTCACATGCGGTCCCTCTTCGTCGAAATGTCTTGGCTCAAGCTCGTCTAGGGTTCGAACCGCAGGTGTTGCATTATACGCCCTAAATTACACACTTGTGACCCTTTGGTTAAATTGTCTGGCTGATAGCAAGTTTTCGAAATTGTAGGAAATAGACAACGTTAATGCAACATATAACACCAGTAATAATAATATCGGGAGCTAAATTAACGACCCGTAAATGATGTAGACCACACAACTGCGATTTCTTTCACTTCCTAGTTACCTAAAGATCGACCGTCCGCTTACGAGTCTCCACCAGCACTGTCCCTCTGCCCGTCTCCGGCCGCGTTTCCCGAGCGCCGAACATCCTCGCTCGACTGACTAGGGCAGTTCCCTTTCCTGAAGCCGTCCATCTGACTGGCTACAGCTTATTCTACATGATTTTACATTTTAACATGTTTAAATAATCAAAGCTACCACTTTCACGTTCTAAATAAAGTAAGAATAATATGCATTACATAATAAACGTTAAAATCTTTCACATAAAACCAGTACAATTTCCTTCTTAGCTTCGAATGCCACCGCCAATAGCCTTGCACCAATGTGCTTCCTGATAAATAAAGAACAAAGGTAACTAAACTTTACCACAGATATTCTGTTACCTAATGATTCAATTAGGTGTCATTCTGTCATCGCTCAATGTGTTTCGTGTGGAGGAAATTATGATCTGATGGTTAACTGAAAATACTGATAATTTCAATTTACAATATCTTTTAAACAAATAAATTTACAGAGTTGATATTTACAGCATTTGTCATTTTCATGATTCGCTTCTATTTGAAATGTTGATCGTTAAGATCGATGTTCAAATTTGTGTGAAAACTTATGGGACTTAACTGCTAAGGTCATCAGTCCCTAAGCTTACACACCACTTAACCCAAATTATGCTAAGGAAAAACACACACACCAATGCCCGATGGAGGACTCTAACCTCAGCCGAGACCAGCCGCACAGTCCGTGACTGCAGCACTCCAGACCGCTCGGCTAATCCCGCGCGGCGTTAAGATCGACCAAAGCGTTCAGATTTTAGCATTCAGCTCTTTGTTGCGTAACTTGTTATTTTCTCTTTAACAGTAAATCCTGAACTATTATAGATATGATCAATATTCAAGTTTTATTGGGCTCACCATGAGTATTTTTGAAGGATGGTAGATTAAAATTACTGTGGCTTTATTCCCTGAATTCCTACAGAATTAAATAGTTTTCATAAATGTTTCTCTTTGTGGCCGATCTTAGGTCTCCCTGACCACAAACAGCTTCTACGGGGTTTCCCTATGACGTAGGTTCTCGTCTGTCTCACTCGCACACTACAGCACTCATCCAGCACAATAGAAGCCTGTGAATTTCCCTATCTCGTGGTGAATCTGCGCTCTTTGTGGTACGTGGTCCTGGACGACAGGGCTCGTTTCACAATTTCTGAAGGCTGACTTTTCTGTCATATACTTAAATGAGAGTGAAATGCTCGTTAACTCACAACTGTCTGCAGCTGTAATTTATTCTGATGCCTGTGTTTTAGCCTTACGTCGCTGCACCAGTACCAGTGCCTAACAGCAAATTATGATGCTAACACTACTAAGAACAAAAATTCCACAGCGCACATTCTGAACATCAGTCCTATGAAATTGGGTAGCCAGATGGTAAATAGTTTTCTGTCTCCATTGGCTCAAGTAGTGGAAGTTTAATTGGAACCACCTGTACTTAAGACCATGGTCTAGAGCCGGCCGGGGTGGCCAAGCGGTTCTAGGCGCTACAGTCTGGAAACACGCGACCGCTACGGTCGCAGGTTCGAATCCTGCCTCTGGCATGGATGTCTGTGATGTCCTTAGGTTAGTTAGGTTTAAGTAGTTCTACGTTCTAGGAGACTGATGACCTCATACGTTAAGTCCCATAGTGGTCAGAGCCATTTGAACCATTTAAACCATGGTCTAGATCCAATACATCACTCACAAGGTGCAACTCAAACAATAACAAGAAGAAGAAGGTTGATCTCTCTTTAATGATGTCGCTGTCAACTTGCTCCTAGAACTTCAAACGCCTAGCTATCAATACAGCTGTTGAGAAATAAAGTTGACTGACCGGCTAAAAAGGTTATGCTAGAGCCAGCTTATTAGATGAAGCATGAAAGGGACTTGGCATCACTCATGCCATGTACTCAGACCTTTTGTGTGACAGCCAGTGAATTCTGGCTGATACAACGAAAAGTGAAAACAAAATATGCCAAGGTTAGTTAAAAAATACTTTAGTAGTGACTGGTGCAGTGACTGGTGCAATGAAAACTGAAGCTAAAATGGGCATAGATATGAAAGCGAGAAGATCATATAGAAAGTAAAGAGCACAATAAGTAGTCTTCAATGTATGAAACCATGCAGTAATCTTATAGCAGATGCGAAAGTTCTGGGCTGTATTTAGGAAGGAACAGCAAAACCTTACTTGATCTGTATTTATTAAGAAATACTATCTCCTTAAGCCGTCCCCCAACACGACGGATGCTAACATTGACTTATGCTAAAAAATTAGGACTGATTTTCGGTGAATGTCTAACCAATAGGACTAAAAGGTGTAAGAGATTTATTCTTAACCTTCAGACAGAAATTGCACCTTGGTCACAGGGTATCTGACCAGAATAAGGCCACTGTCGATCTAGTACCTCCCGCCGAGGCAGTCGATAACACGCGCCAGAACAAATGGACGTGGTCAGCCCATAGAGAGCTCCGCGTCCGCGGCGGCTATTCCGCGCAGCGACTCTCGCGCAGCGAGGGCGCCACCGCTATACCACGTGCAGACAGCGGCCAATAGCCGCCAATAGCCGCTCCCTCCGGTTTCGTGTATAGGGACGCGCGCTGCCCTAGTTCATCATCTAGAGGGTTGGATCCCCTCCTTCGAAGGCGTCAGATTGCAAAGCCTGGGCTACTCTCAGGGTGGAATCTCCGTCTTCGAAGATTGTGTCTGTCTGTCTGCCCGCCCGCCGCTTGGTGCTGTAGCGTTTCGTCCGTCCGTCCGTCCGCCTGCCTGCTCGCCGACCGTCGCCGCCGCCGAAGCCGCCGCCGCCGCCGCCGCCGCCGCCGCCGCCGCCGCCTGCTGTCCGTTCGTCGCCGACCGTCGCCGCCGCCTGCTGTCCGTCCGTCTGTCCGTCGCCGTTCGTCTGCAATGAGTACTCCCATCTCCACTGTCATCCACACCTCTCCAACAATCACTTCCTGGAGTGCCGCCACTGGCCTCCCTCCTTGCACATCCCCTCCCCTTCCCCCACTTACCCATCCCCCTACCTCCTCCCCTGCTGTCTACCCACACCTCTACACCCTTCCTCCAGCCTCCACACCCTCAACAGCTCCCACTACTACCCCCGCCCTCACGTACGCCTCTGTTGCCGCCTCTGCTGCCGCCCCTCAGGTGGTCGGCTTCCCCTCTCTCACCCACCTCGTCGCTTCGTCATCTGCATCTCTACATCTACATCTACATCTACATTTATACTCCGCAAGCCACCCAACGGTGTGTGGCGGAGGGCACTTTAAGTGCCACTGTCATTACCTCCCTTTTCTGTTCCAGTCGCGTATGGTTCGTGGGAATAACGATTGCCGGAAAGCCTCCATGCGCGCTCGAATCTCTTTAATTTTACATTCGTGATCTCCTCGGGAGGTATAATTAGGGGGAAGCAATATATTCGATACCTCATCCAGAAACGCACCCTCTCGAAACCTGTCGAGCAAGCTACACCGCGATGCAGAGCGCCTCTCTTGCAGAGTCTGCCACTTGAGCTTGCTAAACATCTCCGTAACGCTATCACGGTTACCAAATAACCCTGTGACGAAACGCGCTGCTCTTCTTTGGATCTTCTCTATCTCCTCCGTCAACTCGATCTGGTATGGATCCCACACTGTTGAGCAATACTCAAGTATAGGTCGAACGAGTGTTTTGTAAGCCACCTCCTTTGCTGATGGACTACATTTTCTAAGGACTCTCCCAATGAATCTCAACCCGGTACCCGCCTTACCAACAATTAATTTTATATGATCATTCCACTTCAAATCGTTCCGCACGCATACTCCCAGATATTTTACAGAAGTAACTGCTACCAGTGTTTGTTCCGCTATCATATAATAACACAATAAAGGATCCTTCTTTCTATGTATTCGCAATACATTACATTTGTCTATGTTAAGGGTCAGTTGCCACTCCCTGCACCAATTGCCTATCCGCTGCAGATCTTCCTGCATTTCGCTACAATTTTCTAATGCTGCCACTTCTCTGTATAGTACAGCATCATCCGCGAAAAGCCGCATGGAGCTTCCGACACTATCTACTAGGTCATAACACTCCCCTGTGGCAAGCCAGAGATTACTTTAACGTCTGTAGACTTCTCTCCATTGTAACAACATGCTGTGTTCTGTGTGCTAAAAACTCTTCAATCCAGCCACACAGCTGGTTTGATATTCCGTAGGCTCTTACTTTGTTTATCAGGCGACAGTGCGGAACTGTATCGAACGCCTTCCGGAAGTCAAGGAAAATAGCATCCACCTGGGAGCCTGTATCTAATATATTCTGGGTCTCATGAACAAATAAAGTGAGTTGGGTCTCACACGATCGCTGTTTCCGGAATCCATGTTGATTCCTGCAGAGAAGATTCTGGGTTTCCAAAAACGACATGATACTCGAGCAAACAACATGTTCTAAAATTCTACAACAGATCGACGTCAGAGATATAGATCTATAGTTTTGCGCATCTGCTCGACTACCCTTCTTGAAGACTGGGACTACCTGTGCTCTTTTCCAATCATTTGGAACCTTCCGTTCCTCTAGAGACTTGCGGTACACGGCTGTCAGAAGGGGGGGGGGGGGCAAGTTCTTTCGCGTACTCTGTGTAGAAACGAATTGGTATCCCGTCAGGTCCAGTAGACTTTCCTGTGTTGAGTGATTATAGTTGCTTTTCTATTCCTTGGACACTTATCTCCCGCACGCATCACGTCACGCCGAGCCACCATCGCCACCACTGAACCAGCAGCTTCTCCCGGGGCCTCCAATACGCCACAGGGATCTGCCACCCGCCACCTCCCTCTCCTCCCCGTCCCTCTCCCCTCCAGCCTCCAGTCTCCAAAAAACCCCAAAAGCGCGTCATTACCGACTCTGCTCTCGCCACTTCCCACCAAAAGTCAACACCACCTCCCCCTCCTCCTGCCGTCTCCATGGACACCACCCCTCCTCCGGCCACCCATGCCTCGGCCCCCACCCTCCACACCTTTGTTCTGTCAACTCCCGATCCTAAGTTCCTCGACGCTCATACCCTCACCTTTGAGATATGTAAGTAATTACCTGGTGCTCCCATCTCCCAACTCATTCCCCGCAGGGACTCAGTCCTTATCAAGTCCCCGTCCCCATCCTTTCACATAGACCTCCTTCGAAAACTCCCACGATTTATGTTTGGCCTCCATGCCTCTCTGACACCCTTCCCTTCCGCTTCCACTCCTCATCAGCCCCAGCCTCCCTGTCGCCCCCCCCCCCCACCTACACCGCTGTGATCAAGCTCAGCCCAGTGATCACGAAGGATGAAGTGTTGGCAGAACTGAACTCCCACCCGGACTTGGAAATCCACTCTGCCTGCCGTATCCACAATGCCTCTGGTCCCACCTACCTCATGCATGTATTCTCTTAGTCTGCCCCATCCATTGACCATCTCCTCACCCTGGGTGTCCTGATATACCACCGTCGCTACCCTGTCGAATCCTCCAAATCCCTTCCCCAATCCTACCATTGCCAGCAGTGCCTGATGTACAATGACCACCTGACTCCCAACTGCAAAAACCCCCCACTTGTCCCCATTGCAAGGCCTCCCACTTTCTTAAGAACTGCCCCAACCTCGCTGCTCCTCCTTCCTGTAATACCTGCAATGGCCCCCATCCCACCTACTCCCACAAGTGTAAAGCTAAACCCCCTCCTGCCACCCGTGAGATTAGAGTCCCAGTTCGTCCCATCGATCCCCCTGTCCATCCCAACAATTCCCTCCGTTCACCCCCCACAGCCGAGGACATCATTCGGTTCCTTACTGTTGTACTCCAAAACATTCAACCTTTTTAGCGCCCCCACACCTTCGAACAAATCTTCCTTGCCGCTCGCTCCGTTTTCCACCTGAACACCTTCGCCACTTACTCCCACAACCAAGCCCACTTCACTTTCACCCACCTCGACACCCTAGTTTAAGTCTCTTCCCCTACCTCCCTTCCCCCCCTCCTTCCCCCCATGGCGTGGCACAAGTATCACATCCTTTTTCAGAACATTCGCTCCTTCCACTCCAACAAATACCTCCTCATGCACACCCTCTCCCACCACCAGGTCGACACCTTCCTCTTGAACGAAACCTGTCTCCAGCCCCACCATTCTATCCGCACCTCTCCCTATATACACCACACTGATGCTCCTGATCCTCGTGTGCAGGGTGGAGTCGCGATTGGCCACCTTAAGCATATCCCCGTCCAGCCGCAACCTCTCCTCAATGACCCCACTGAACATCTTATCCTTAGCGTCTTCTTCCCCTCCCTCACCATTACCTGTGCCACCATCTATGTCCGCTCCACTGCTCCTCTTCCTTATGACTTCATCTTGCACATTGACCGCACCTTCTCCACCTATATGATTGCTGCCGTCCTCAACGTCCATAGCAGCACTCCTGCTGCCCTTCGGCGGTTGCATCAGTTCCTCTCCACGATCCAAGGTGACCTTGTTCCCCTTCCCCAGCACACCCGACCCGAAAGTGACACCACCCCGAATGTTGTCATTGCCTCCACCAACCTCCTTGGGCGTATCGCTGTCGCCGTCCTTGACCCCACAGATAGCGATCACCTCCCTGTCCTTCTCACCATAACGTCTGCTCACCACCCCCCTCCAGCTCCGCACCCTGCACCCCCTCCCAAGGTCGTCCGTGACTATCGCCATGCCAACTGGGATGCCTACCGGGACTCCATCTCCACCCAGGTCGAAAGCCGCCCTCTTTCCTATCGCCATCCTGACGACATCATCCACGCCTCGTCCTTCCTTCAGAAGCTAATTAATGACGCCGTGGAGTCCCATGTTCCTACTAAAACCATCCACCCACACTGTCCCACTCTCCGTCTGTGGGCCGTCCTCCTCCTCCGTGAATCCCGCCGCCTCTATCGCTCCTTCCTGCGCGCTCGTGACAGGGATACACTCCAACGCCACCGGCAAATACAGCGACATGTACGGAATGAAACGCCGAGACTGGCGCCAGACCTGCACACGACTCAACGCCACCCTCCCTATCAACTCCTCCAAGTACTCGTTCGCCTTCCATCGCCTTGCTGGTTCCCTTTCCACTCCCCACTACCCCCTTCTCCATAATGATCACCCCCTTCCTGACAACCTCAGTAAGGCCAACCACTTCGCTTCCCACCTTTCTGAGGTCTTCTCCATCCCCGATGATCCCCACTTTGATTATTCTCTTTTCCCAACCATCATGGAACGTACCGATACCTCGGTCGCTCCACTTGCTCCTAGTCTCCAGTACTTGGGGCAGTTCCCCCCCTCGAACATAAACACTCCCATCACAGCACAAGACATTAAACTTATCCTCCGGTGCAAACGCAACACGGCCCCTGGTCACGACCTTCGAGAAAGCCCCTATTCCTTCCTGTCCTTGCCCATCTCTATAATGTCATCCTCTCTACTGGCTTCTACCCTGACCTGTGGAAGACCTCCCGCGTCCTCTTATTCCTCAAACCCAACAAACCCCCTTCTGCCACCTCTTCCTATCGTCCCATCTGCCTCACCTCCATCTTCAGTCAAGTCTTTGAATCCTTCCTCTCCCACCGTATCCATCAGCACCTTGCTCAACACCACCTCCTCCCCCTTACCCAGTGTGGCTTCCGACCCTCCTTCTCTGCTGAGAGCCGGCCGCTGGTGGCCGAGCGGTTCTGGTACTACAGTCTGGAACCGCACGACAGCTACGGTCGCAGGTTCGAATCCTGCCTCGGGCATGGATGTCTGTGTTGTCCTTAGGTTAGTTAGGTTTAAGTAGTTCTAAGTTATAGGGGACTTATGACCTCAGCAGTTGAGTCCCATAGTGCTCAGAACCATTTGAACCATTTCTCTGCTGAAGACCAACTCCTCAACCTCGTTCACCTTCTGACCCTCCAGCTCAACTCCCGTCGCTCCGCCATTTTTGTTTCCCTTGATCTCCAAAACACCTATGACCGTGTATGGCATCCCGGTCTCCTCTTTAAACTCCAAACCTACGCCCTGCCTATCAATTATGTCCGTCTGGTCGCTTCCTTCCTCTCGCACCGTCCTTCCTATGTCACCCTCCACCACACCAACTCCCGTATCTTTTATCCCACAGCTGGCGTCCCCCAGGGTTCTGTCCTCCCCCCTCTCCTTTATCTCTTGTATACGGCTGATATGTCCAAGCCACCCCCACCAGTCCACCTTCTCTAGTATGCTGATGACACCGCCTTCCTGGCTCTCTATCCTACACTTCAATGGTCTCAACGTACACTCCAAACCCACCTTAACCAGTTCACCACTGGGTGTAACCAGTGGTTCCTCCTTCTCAACCCCTCCAAAACCCAGGCAATCATCAAAGGCCGCACCACTCGCTCCTTTCGCCTCCATGATTTCTACCTCACCCTTTATGGTCGTCCCATCCAGCTCACCCCCACCCTGAAATACCTTGGCCTCACCCTCAACCGACACCTCAGCTGGACACCTCATTTCCAGACCGTCCACCAGAAAGCCCATTCCCACCTCCGCCTTCTGAAACTCCTGTCGGGCCGGACATGGGGATTGCATCCTTCTACCATCCTCCACACTCACAAATCCCTCATCCATCCTATCCTCTGCTATGCCAGCGTTGGCTGGATCTCCGCCCCCACCCGCTTTTACAAGGCCCTCCAAATCCTTGAACACCATGCGCTCCGCCTTGCCTTCCGTATCCGCCTTCCTTCCCCCACACTGCTCCTGTATGACATGATCCCCATCCCCCACCTCCTCCTGTTCCTCCACAGGCTTGGTCCCCCCCACTCTCTGGTTTCCTCCTTCCTCTCCACTCCCCGCCTGTTGCCGTACCTCTATCGCTGTATCCCTCCCTCTCTCCACCTTCACACCCTCCATCTCCTTCATCAGGGCAATTTCCAATGCCTCCCCCTCCCAGATGACGAACTTCGCCGTGACATCTACCCTTCCTTCCAACTATAACCTGGCCTTGTTCTGCCCCCCCCCTCCCCAGGGCCCCCTTTTTCCTCTTCACCCCTTCTCCAAGAGCGGATTTTCCCCCTTCCCCCCTCCCCTGAGACCCTGCACCCCATACTTGCCTCTTTCCTTCCCACATCCCTCCCTACTTGGCCCTCTTCAGCACGCCCCTCTCTCATCTCCCCCATCTCTTCCCCTCCCTCCCTTCTTCCAGCCTCCCTAATCTCCTTGCGCCTGGCAGATCCTCCGTTTTGATCATCGTCAGTGTGCCACATCAGTGTTGTGTTTAGTGCTGTTTCTCCTATGCGTCAAGAGGTGTGATTTTAATTGTGTACTGCTTTACGGTTCGCCGTCGGTGTTTGTTCTGTGCTACGCCATCCATCGATACCTTTTATGCTCCAGTCATACTGTGCCTTGTGTTCTTTTAATTGTCTCAGTGTGTGGCTTTTTGTGTGAGCTACTTTTTTGCGGGTTTTATCTCCATTTTACAGTCACCCCGTTTTTGTCTATTGCCTTCCATGATGTTCCCCCTTTTATATATATATTTTCACCATATTCTCTCCTTTGTTACTTTTAAAGTCTTCTATTGTTTGTTCTATGTCTTTCGGCTGAAGAGCAGTGCATATGCTGCTGCCAGCCCGCCCCGCTGGGGAACTGAAATACAATAAAGAAAAAAAAACCTAGTTCAGTCAGGCTGGTACTCGCTCTGGATTGCGTCTCTATCTCGGCGGTACTGCGTTCTGGTCGTAGCTCGTTGTTGACATTTGCCTGGCTCTGGTTCCGAGTGGATTTGTTGTTGGTGTTTGGTGTTGTGGTTTCTACAAGCCTCCGCTGTTTATCTCTTCCTTGCTGTTTCGGTCATAGTCGGTTGTTGTCAGTTGTCGTTGGCCTGTCGTCCGACTCGTCCTTGTGTTTACCCGGTGGTGCGTGCTCCACCGCCGGCGGCTTCCCCGCCTGGCGGCTCCGATCCCACAGCCCAAGGCGTTCCCGCGGTTGGTTGTGGTTACTACAGTCGAACATTAGTTCAGTTACTTTTGCAATTCACTGCCTCCTCCGGAAATAGTGAGGTATTTCTGAAACTAAATCGTAATAGATAACTTCAATACATTTCAGTCGTTTAAGTTTCTGAACTTTAGAATAATAAAACAGTTTTTTATCGTATATTGAATCACAATGGATGCCGTCAAACGAAATGTAACGTTAGCCTGTAATATGAAAATTCGATTACACCTTGACTTTAATCTAACACAAATTTTTGCTATCAAGAGTACGAAATTTCCTCAGTAAACTTACCTATCTACAATTCCATCACATCCAGAAACAATAACTTCTAACTCGATAGTCAGATAGGCGACCAGGAATTTTTGAGCGGCGTAACGTTAAAACGTGGAACTTACGATGTCCATGACATTCTGTCACATTGTTGAGGGAAATAGTCATACATCAGGAATTATAACGAAGGTGTCGCTATTAAAAGATAAATATCACAGAAAACTGAACAATAAAAATTACAATGAAACTCACAACCAATGCGGGATGTTGAGTAATGTATATGTTGATTATAAGCTGGATAATAGAACAGGATTAGTTTTAGGTTTTGTGAGAAATTTAATTCAAAAATAAATCTTAAGGGCTACAGACCATCCGGTATGTATTCAGAATGCTAACGACCTATTCGTTGACTGTAATGTTTATAGAGGTTTATTCAACATTTCTGCATCTACAAAAACACAAAAACATTAGGTAAGTTATGGTCTGCAGTACTTAAAGTGGTCAATAAGACGAGATTTTATAAAAGTTGAGCACAGTTTAAGCCTTAACATGGTGACAGCGACTACTTCTTATTGTCTGAAGACTCTCTGCCCGAAAAAACACACACCCTCTGGCAAAGGAGGGAACATCTATCTGTATCTATTCTTTTTTTCCCTTTTATTCAATCCGCCTTCCTACCCATCATCTATCTCCTCTAGATCAGCGCACGTGTGTGTGTGTGTGTGTGTGTGTGTGTGTGTGTGTGTGTGTGTGTGTGTGTGTGTGTGTGTGTGTGCGTGTGGAAATTTTAACTTGCTCCAAAGTATTCGTACAGTCTTACGTGTAATGTAACTCAGTGTTCCTTTTTTACACTTGCACCTATGTTAATAAACTCTCAGACATAGACGCACTTGAACAGCATTCTTATAAAGAGAGTTGCTTGTGGAAAACTTGCATTCAAGCAGTTTTTCACCTACTAAATTTTTCCAAGCAATAGATCAAGGCTTTAAGGATGCTGGGAATAATTTTATCCCCAAAGAGGTTAATGGTATCCTTATTGCAGAAGTATATTTTACAACAGCTCAGGCTTTAGGATTTAGCAGTCTTTCAGGAAAAAATGTTAACACGGAGTTATAGCTCTCAGAAGTGGGGGATGGATGGTTGTGTAAAATATGCGAATGTTGTGACTACGTCGGTGCTCCACTAATTTGCTGTAATGCGTCAACTTCTTCGTTCGGAGCAGCTGTTCCACTCAATGTGCTAAATTATTTTACGGATGTATTCCAGATTCTTCTGCCCCTCTAGTACCATGAAAGTCACCCCTTGATGCCTTAGCACATCTCCCTTCATGCTGCCCCTTCTTCTTGTCTTTGTTTTCCATATGTTCCTTTCTTCACTGATTCTGCTGAGAACTTCCTCATTCCTTATATTACCAGTCCATCTGATTTTCAATATTTTTCTGTGGCAACACAGCCCGAAGGCTTCGATTATTTTCAATCTGCCGTGATTGGGTACAATAAAATACTTTGTTCAAAAAGTACATTCTCAAATATTTCTTTCTCAAATTAAGAACTAAGTTAGGTAACGGTAGATAGTTCTTGGCTAGGAATGTCTTCTTTGCCCGTACTAGTCTGCTTCTTATGTCCTCCTTACTCCGTCATGGGTTATTTTCCTTCCAAGGTAGCAGAATTCATTAACATCGAGCGCACTGGGTGCTACTGGCTGCATGTAGTGGCACATGTCGTACGAATGACGCCTGCCGCTTGGGTTCTAAGGCCATCCTCGCTCCTTTCGGCGGCTGGCTGACTTGGTGAAGGCTACTAGCAACGAACGCGCGGTGCTGGCTAAGCTGCCTATTTTTAGCGTCGTACCCATGGTTGTTCGCAGTCCTCTGGTGTGGATCAGAGTGGAAGGCCTAAACCAGAGGCTCCGAAGGTTTTGCGATGGTATCGGATGCGAATTTCCGACCTCCGCTATCAGGTGCAGATTTGTAGGGTTCTCTTAGTAGGTCAGACGTTGACTACACGCAGGAAGCGGCTACTATGGAAGCGGAGTAAGTGTGGCGTGCACATGGGGCTTTTTTAGGTCAGAAGACCACTACGTAGGGAGCAAACACGATTTGCCTGTTAAATCAGCCACAGCGTCCACAGAGAATCTAGGCCCTCGAAGATCATAAATAGAAACGTTAATATGATTTTAATAAACTGCAGGAGCATCCAAGGAAGGGTCCTAAGATTAATATCGATTATTGAAGGTTGTAATGCACAGATAGTGTTGGGAACAGAACGCTAGTTGAAGCCAGAAGTCAATGACAGGGAAATACTAAGTTAAGGCTGGAATATCTATCGTAAGGATAGATTAGTCGCCAGTGGTGACGGCGTCTTTATTGCAGTACAAAATTCGATGAAATTTAGAGAGGTTATCACGGATTCCGAATGTGAATTAATCTGGATGAAATTGAGTATCAAGGAACGGTCAAAAATGGTGAGCATCTGGGTCAGGATCTGTAGTTGTAGAGCGCTTCAGAGAGAACTTGCAGAATATCATTAGTAATTTTCCTGATCATGGCATTGTAATAGGGGGCGACTTTTACTTGTCAGGTATAGATTGTGAATGTTATGTCTTCAAAACTGGTGCCCGAGACAGGGAACCGTGTGGCACTGTTCTGGATGTTTTGTCCGAAAATTACCTTGAGCAGATAGAGAACCAACTCGTCAGAGTAACGTCTTAGACCTCCTTGCAACAAACAGACCTGAACTTATCGAATCAGTTAACGTAGAGGAAGGTATCAGTGATCATAAGGCTGCGATAGCATCTATGACGACGGATCCTACAAAGATTGTTAAGAAAGGTAGATCCAACGAAGAGCGGCGCGTTTCGTCACGGGATCGTTTAGCTGCCGAGAGAGCGTTACGGAGATGCTAAACACACTGGCAGATGCTACAAGAGAGATTTACTATTGAAATTTCAGGACAGTACTTTTCAGGATGAGTCAAACAACAAATTTGTGATATACTGTGCCCAAATGCGGGAGAAGAGAACCGAAGCGTTTGTGATGTGGTGCTGTAGGAAGGTGTTGGGAATTAGGTGGACTGCTAAGAGAGTAAATGACCAGGTTCTTCGCAGAACTGCCAAGGGAGTAGAAAGAATATGATGCTAGCACGTGTGTTAAGACATCAGAAAATAACTTCCATTGTACAAGAGGGACCTGTAGAGGGTAAAAACTGTATGGGGTAACGGAGTTGGGAATACATCCAAAGCATAACTGGGGACGTTGGATGTAAGAGTCTGGCACGGTTAATCTAAGACGATCGGTATGGTATCAGTGACGTGAGGTTGCATCACAGAGGCACTCGGAGCATTGCACAGACTAGCAATGGTAGCGCATGCGGTGAAGCAACGCATACGTAGTGACAAGTATGTACGAGCATATCACGCATGCGCGAACGGAGATCTGCCATAGGTGAGCTGAGTGACTTCCACCAGAGTGCGGCTAAGGTTGTTCAGAAGACGTTATGCCGAAAAAACGTGGAAGCAAGAGTCTGAGATACTGCACTTCTCCCGAATGGATGTTTATCATGAGTCCGTTGAAGGGTGTGAGGGGTTAATGAAAATTTGGATACCAAACGGGATTGTAAAATATAACCAAAGTTTTATGTGCATCCACACATTATAAAAATGTGTGTATCAATGTATATGTATGTTCCACGTCTCCTAAACCATTGGACGGATTTCACCCAAATTTGGCACTGTATCCGTTACCGTTCGGAAAGAATAACTGCAGGGGTAAGAGCCACCCACCTATCAAAGGGGTGAGGATGCGGGTGAAAAAGCTGTGTAGCCTACGGTGTGGGAATACCCATAATATTGCCCAATGTTTAAATTTATTACTTCATTGGTACTGACTATTCGAAACTCACATCGCAGACAATACCCACATCTAAACGTACAAAAATATATCAGTGTACGACATACAGTTCAAGAGATATGATGTCAAATATTGAGACGCGAGGAAAAATTGCGTCACCATGCATGATATTTTCATTTATTACTACTATGCTAGAAACTAGTCGCAACACATTTCGCAGAGAGCATCGTTTTATGCCGCTGAATGTAACAAGAAAAATACAGATTTGTACCACACATTGTGTAGGGGATATGACGTCATAAACTCTGAGACCCGTAAGAAACCGCCGCATCATGCGTGTCGTTTTGATTTACTACTAACTCTATGCACTATAAATTTTACAGTAAGTACATATGTCACTGGATACACCTGCAAAATAATATCATTGTACCGCACACAGTTCAGGAGATTCGATTCCATAAACATTAATCTCTGGAACTGCAGGGCGAAATTCGCTAGACGTACACCTGAAATGTGGGTACAAATACACGTGACCTACTTGTGAATATATTTGACATGCATGACTGCGAGAAAAGCCACGGGAAATAAATTATCCTGAACCCCTGGAACGATATCACCCAAATTTGGTACATATATTAGCTATAGTCTAGCAATAAATTCTGTAGGGATAAGAACCACCAGCCCCCTATTCCGGTAGTTGTGGAGAGAGAAGCTAGGACGAGGAGATGTTAAGCAGTGAGGGGGAAGGGGGAAATAGGAGGAAGAGGAGGAGGAGGAGGAGATGAACAATGATACGGGAGCGGGAATGGACAGAGAGGGAGGGGTGGTAGGAGAAGATGGATAGGGTGAGGGAATGGAGGAGATGAAGATGTACAGATATAGGGGGAGGAAGAGAGATAGTGGAGGAGGAGGTTGACAGAGAGAAAGGGAGGGGAGAGGAGGAGCTGGGCAGAGAGAGAACGAGGAGAAATGGACTGATAGAAGATCGGCTTGTACACTCAAACGTTTCTTTTGAAAATAAATATTCTGTTTCCCTATGCGGAATTAAGACTTAAGCCAAGTTTCTGTCTTCATTCATTTCTTGTGAGGTCAGATGGACGTTTCTGAATCACATTGTAAACTAAATACTACGGTGCGCCTCTGAAAAGTTGAGACTGCTTGCCCACTGGGAACGGGAAGCAGACTAGTGAATATCTGCGGGAGGCGCTGGCTGCAGTGCCTGCCAACATGGCGGCGCTGCTGTCCCTGAGGTGGAACCCACTGCCTGCTCCTTATCGTGCAGCAGCTGCTGCTGTCCGGATATTGCTGGACCACACGGAGCGTAGTGGAAGCCCCGCCACCTCTGTCCAGGCGAAGAAGCCCGCCACCAAGTACAGCCCCGGTGCCGGCTATAGATTTATTTCCGAGCTTTCCAGCTGGTTCCAACACATTCCTTCTTCTTGTTCGTAGCCGATAATTTGAATAGTTACAGCGAAGAGAAGTAAGTGGAATATAGTTGCGATAACATCACTACCATGTCGTGCTACCTGGTTGTCTAACTAGTGGCGGAATAAGGATATGGTAGTCGGGACACATCCCTTGAATGCCATTTCTGTATTTACGCTGTTTTGTGACCTCCAAGAAAATGAAAGAAGTGGGAGGTTGAAGTAGGGAGAAGTACGAGAGGCCTTTAGTAACTGATGCAACACTTTTTTCCTGAAAGGAATTTGGTTTTATTCAGGATTCCAATACAACATTTTATTACTCTCTCTTCTGGCTACGAAATATTGTTTTTCAACTTATCGTCCGTTCAATGAGACGGCTTTACACCTGTATGCCTGCATGGTACCACTCTACTAGTCGACGTCGAAGCCAACATCTTAATGCATCAAGACATCCCGATCATCTACTTCCAGTGCAGTGGCCAAACAGAGGGCAGTCGCGTTGTCATGGAGAAAGAGAAGTTTGTAAGCAGCTTCGTGGCGACGAAGTCGCTTAAGTCGTTTCTTCGGATTCCTGAGGGTAGCACAATACACCTATGATTTGATCGTTGCCACATTAGGGAGAACATCAAACAGAATAGCCCCTTCAGAGTCCAGTAGACTATCGCCATGACTGGGAATGCAGCTTTGAACCTTTTCTTCGGAGGAGAGCTAGAGTGGCGTCACTCCATGTAGTGCCTTTTTTGTTTCCGGTTCAAGATGATGAACACATGTAAAAAACTGTCACTATCAGCCTTGTAAAGCGCAAGCAATTCCGCGCAGATGGTGCTTCGTTGCTCTTGACACCAGGCTTTACGGGCTCTCCTGTGACCAGGGGTCAGTGGAATGCACCTTGCAGGTCTCCGGGCGAATAAACCATGTCTGTTTAGTCGTCTGCAGACTGTGTGTCTGGAGACAACTGTTCCAGTGGCTGCAGTAAGGTTCCGAGCAAGGCTACCTTCTGTTTGACGACCAAGAACCCACCGGGCTGTCACCTTTGAGTACCGTAACTGCTGGTCGAGTGTATCAGCACCACCAACAGATACGTCCAGCTGAGCAGGGAGGTGTTGATGGAGACCCGTCTATCACCTCGAATGAAATCATCCGCAGGTTCCAACACTGCAGGAGTCACAGCTGTGTGCGGGCGGCCGGCACGCGGGAGACGGGACAGATTTGAACGACCTTGTTGCGATGATGACAGATGTCTCGCGCAACGACTCACCCTGCTTTTGTCAACTGCCAAGTCTCCGTTTTCAGACACTGTTCAAGCGCCTATGAATATCTGCATGCTTTGGTTTTTCGCCAGAAGAAACTCAATGACAGCTCTCTGCTTGGAGCGCACCTCCGTAACAGACGCCATTTTGAAGGCTACGTATAGCACTGCCACCAGTCGGAACGTCGCGAAACTATAGGGACTAAGGAGAGAATGTTCCACGATATCCCACAAGAAATCCCGAGTGTTTTCAACTGAAACTGGAACAAAACTTTGTTGTAATACTTTTTGAACGTCCCTCGTACGAAACAGCAGTTACAAGTTTGGTGCAAGTTGCGAGTCTGGCGGATAACAAACTTCTGGATTGCTGCGGCTATGCAACAGGGTGAAATACCGAGAAACTGTGGTCAATAACAAGCCCACCCTACTGCTACGAAACATCGAACAACAGAAAATAAATGGCTCTATGCACTATGGGACTTAACATCTGAAGTCGTCAGTCCTCTAGACTTAGAACTACTTAAACCTAACTAAACTAAGGACATCACTCACATCCATGCCCGAGGAAGGATTCGAAACTGCGAGCGTAGCAGCCGCGTGGGTCTGGACTGAAGCGCCTAGAACCGCTCGTCCCCCGCGGCCGGCTCAACAGAAAATACACTGGAGTGCAAAACATAAGGACGAATGCAACTTTTGCGTGATGTATCACTGCCAAGTAACACAGCTCGATGAAACATGGGCCGTAAATGGGAACAGTAGGCACGCAAGGTAAATGAAAGAAGACGCAATGAAACTATTCAGATTTAATAATTATACTGAACTCACTCTGATGAATGATGGTCCCCTGGACATTAAAAAGTGTGGGAAATGGTTCTTATAGGGTTTGTGATCATCACGGACGACAATACAAGCTCTACACAGTGCTCCCATGAATGGATACAAGGTTAGTAAGAAGTTCTCGTGGAGAGGCATTCCATTCCTCGACCAGCATGGTTGACAACCGCTGGATTATCGGTGGTGCAAGTAGAGATGTTGCAATATGCTCCCCAACTACCTGGAGAGCAAGACGCATGGAAAGTGGAACGCCATTGATAAGTTACTAGGTCTCAGATCAAGCAGTCCAATTGTCCAGCGAGGTTTCAAAGCAGATAAAAAACAATCAGCTGAGTCTTGCCGTAATCAGGGAAACATTAACAATGTTCTGACGTCAATAAATACTAAACGTGAAAAGAACAAGTGGATCCGGCAAGAAACGAGCATTCGCCGTTAAGTCGTGATATAGGTAGGATCTCTCCAGGTAGCCAGTTACTACCGAATGTTACCAGACATTAGAAGATACAGTAGCGGCCGTTCTAACTGCTCCCAAGCTACTTAAACTAGACCTCTCAAATTTAGTTAACTTTAACCAGGTTTGAGTTACTTACATCTAGGTGACAGGGCATTTACGACCAATTGTGAGTACGCTGATCGGCTCCAGTATTAACTCGAACTACGTCTGCAGTTGAAGAAGCGAACCTAACCACTTTATGATTAAACGGGCTCTAGCCTCAGTAACAGTAAGTCCCGCCTGCAGTACAGCGGTACCCATCATGATAAGCAACACAGGCTAATTAATCACTACAAAATTAGGACAGTTCTCGGTGTAAGATTTAAAAGCATAATACGCGAAGACCACCACGGAGAAAGTGGACTACGGCGATAATGAACACACGTCCGTTGTTAATTACATATTGCATGGGCTCAACAACTACGGGCACGTCCATGAAATAAGCAACATGGACAAACATAAAATATGTTCAGACAGCGACCCACAAGGTGACAAGGTGCTCGATCCTAAAACCACTCAAAACGCACGATGGCCATCCGGAAGCCACATGCTGATCAGCAGACAAGTAGTACAGAAATCACAATGGGAACACGCATGATAAGTACAGAGTAACACAAGGAGCCGACACAGTTAGGCACACCCAACTCGACCAACAACGAACAACACGAGTGTAACAAATTAATTAAATACCTTCAGACAAATTCAATACCCTGTGAAACATGCCTCTCGCTGACCGCAAGTCGTCGAACGACACAACAGAGTAACCAACCAACTCGTACTGTTGCTTCCAGTCGTAATCTAGTCGCCGCTCCAGTTTGGACACTGAAAAACACGCGAGACATTCGTGTTGTTCTGTCGTATGAACAGCAAAACTTATTTGCTCGTTAACAAACACTACTGGAATCATACCGCTTAAGTAAGGAATCAATCATATTTCAACAGAAGCTACGAGATCTCAACACAACAGCTGATACAAGGCGCCAGACACACCAACTACAAGTGGCTGACCTTTCACGTAGTCGGACTGGCAGAACAAGATGCAAGCATGCTTTATCACTGATCACACGTCACAGAGGAACCACACACAATGGAACCGGTTCCCGAACACATGATACAAGTTTAATTAGGAACACGTACGCCAAGAAAACTTCCTACACTTCCGCGCCAACAGCACCTTGAGGAAACAATCTCTTACAGCTGGACTACCAAATCCTTTACACGAGACATGTGTACCTAACCACCTATCACACATCACAGTGGAACCGCTCCCAATGAAACCATAACCGATACCCGAACACGCGCTATATGATATCCCAGGAACACATACACATTTCAAACGCAACAAAACCACAGTATGGCGACGGCTTTTCCGTGCCTGCTGCAGTGAACAAACCCTAGCCAGATGCTGTTAGAACGTAACCAAAGCTAGCGAGCACTTCCGTATTCCGTAAGCCAATAACCAACCAATATAACAGCAGAGAAAACAATTCAGTAAACACATTCGCTTCCAGAGGGACACGGCGTAGCACATGTGTGCCGGTTTCGTTACACATGACGGAGCTCGTTACATGGATAATGCCATCACTTTTACGGAAAACGACTACAGAACTTCAATCGCACAGCGCGAACCAGATCTCAACGTACAGCTAAACAGTACCAAGCATCGGAAAGGAACTTTCGAGGACTAAACCTCCAGACATTTCGCACGAATGGCGAACTTATATATCCCACGTTGGAAACCTCGCAAAGCGATCTCTCCGATTTCACTAGTCATGGTACTAAAACCAACCGATAATGAAGACGCTCACTGATGCGAAACATGAGTCCGACAACAGTCAATGACTATCCCTACTCGTAGCTCGCACACCAGTCAAACGTAACACATATTTCTATTCACTAACCACTCGCCGTTTGCTGAACCGCTCACAATAGAGCTAGTGCGTTTGAGACCGTTTGATTCGCGGTTGATTAGGAACACAGAGACACACTACACTGAGCACAAAACCACGGAGACGTCGGCTTGCCGGTTCCTACAAAACCAACTCCTACACAAGATGACACAAAGTGAGAGGCCAACCCGACGCATGCAACATTCAGAAAAATGAATTACTACGATCTCGGTAGAAAAATACATAAAGACGGTTCAGCTACTTATGGGAATATCAACACCCAAATACACAACTGTGCGCCTCGGCGATACAGCGAGGAAAACTTCACCGCAACAGTAAGAGGCGGCCCATACTGCTCGTTAGTTCCGCACTATGGCACGTACCGCGAGAGATGACCATCCTCCAGGGCTGCTGCGTGCCCAACTCGCAAAAACAGCCGCCACGGACCGCCACACTATCCGAAGGCGCCGCACACGGACTGGGGCTGGATTTAGAAAATTTGCGAAAGGCAAAACAGCACAGCACATGGATTTGAGGACAAATTAAGAAACAGTGCAGTGAGAATGAAACTGCCGATCTAAGGGTCATTATTGAAAGAAGTCAACTAAATTTAACAGGAAGGACATGAGGAATGAATGGGGGTCTCCCAACGCAGATATTGGGGGAAGATAAGTTCGTATACGCAGTAATAACGTTCCCTGGGTGCTAGTGCAGAATTTCCACGAACCTCCCAGAGCTTTGTTTTATGTGTGTGCAGCAGCCCATTTTTCTCAAATTTTTTGTATCACCATGATCCTTATCTTTAACCATATTTATGAAATGCGTGACACATATCGGTTAAAATATTTGCCAGTTTTTAGCTGTGCTTAGTGTCTGTATGGGAAATTTGAATTACACCGTTACATCAATTACGGAAATTACTCGTAAAATTGTTGAGATTTTTCAGGCGTGTCGAATCTGTAAGTAGGCTGTTTAGGTTTTTATGTTGGTAACGCCACGTAGCGCTCTATATGAAAATCACTGACTGTGCTGTGTGAAGCCTGTGGCTGGTTTGCATTGTTGGAATATTTGCTATTGTAGTGCTGGGCAGTTGGATGTGAACAGTGCGTAGCGTTGCGCAGTTGGAGGTGAGCCGCCAGCAGTGGTGAATGTGGGGAGAGAGATGGCAGAATTTTGAGAGCGGACGATATGGACGTGTGTCCATCAGAAAGAGTAAATTTGTAATACTGTATATCATGAACTGATGTATATATATATAATGACTTTTGAATATTGTTTAGGTAAATACATTGTTTGTTCTCTATAAAAATCTTTCATTTGCAACTATGCCTATCAGTAGTTAGTGCCTTCAGTAGTTAGAGCCTTTTATTTAGCTGGCAGTATTGGCACTCGCTGTATTGCAGTAGTTCGAGTATCGAAGATTTTTGTGAGGTAAGTGATTCATGAAAGGTGTAGGTTATTGTTAGTCAGGGCCATTCTTTTGTAGGGATTATTAAAAGTCAGACTGCGTTGCACAAAAATATTGTGTGTCAGTTTAGTGTCGATCAGAATAAACAAATAGAGAAATGTCTAAGGGGACGTTTCAAATCCTCTCATGAGACTTTCATTTGATATTGTTTTTTTAGTAACTTTGTATGACCCTTCTGACGTATCGGCACAGAGCAAAGGGCAGCCCTGTGATGGTTCGCCTTTCAGAGTAGACGCTGCGCTTCAGAGATACAGAGAACCGAGAAGGGGTGGGAAGCGGTGAGTGGGGAGGGGGAGGGGCGATCACTGTGGGCGGACAGCGGGCAGCGAGACACAGAGTATAACTGAATCGGCCGGCAATCCAGTGAGGGGAACTCAAGTCGAGCGCGGCGCTGTTGTATCTCTTCCGCCTCCAGGCCAACGATGAAAAAAGCTATAAAAGTCATCAGTTGACCTCCGCAGCGATCGCCCGAGAAAAGCGAATGTGCAGCTCGGCTTTAACTTCGTACTCCGTGCTCCGGAGACAAATGCAGCGTTATTTTTCGCGTTCTGTGATCGCCGCAGCGCCTGCCTGAGGGGCTTCGTGAAACACAGTTGTTTGTTGTATTTCATGGTTCGAAGCGTGTCTCACTGTTAGGAGAACTAAATGCCAATGAGTGTCCAGCAGCATGTTTGTCATGTAGCTATTGTGAGCGCAACACTCGACGAGTCTGTAAATGCTGTACGTCGTGATCTCTCCTATACGTCTTTATCACATACAGGCCGACAAGCCCAGCGTTCTCCGGTTATTCAGTTTGCTAATTTTCTGTTATAAGCAAAAACAGAGAATGAACTGTGTTTGTAGTGTAATACCAAAACAAAACAAAAAAAAAAAAAAATTGCCAGCCACGGTGGCCGAGCGGTTCTAGGCGCTTCAGTCCGGAACCGCACGACTGCTACGGTCGCAGGTTCGAATCCTACCTCGGGCATGGATGTGTGTGATGTCCTTAGGTTAGTCAGGTTTAAGTGGGGTAGGACGTCAAACGGGCCAACTTGGAGCAGGAAAGGCACCACAGGACATTTTAATTTCCACTGTCTATACTTTTACAAGCAAATTCATAAAACTTTGTCAGCATGACCAGGAAGGATTCAGGATTCACACTCGTAGCACCGGATGTTCAAAAACATAACAAAATAAGATTTTTTACGTGTGAAATTTCATCATTTTTTTACTTACTATTGGCTACATTTGTTGCTGTAGGTACACTTTTCTTCGTAAGTAAGAGAGACTGTTCGATGCATTTTGCACAGCATACAAACCATACTTACATGTGTCTGAAACTCCAGAATTTATTTAATTTATGAAAAAATGAATGAGTTGTTACGTTTTAAACTTTATGTTCAGAAAAAAAACAATTTTTGTACTTAATTATATCAATTTTTGCCACAGTTTTTAATAGATTTGGATAATTCTAGAGTTTCATACACCTGTAAGTATGGTTTGTATGCTGTGCAAAATTCATCAGAGAATCTCTCTTACTTGTGAAGAAAAATGTACCTATAGCAACAAGTGCAGCCAATAGTAAGCGAAAAACTGATGAAATTTCACATGTAATAAGTTATTTTGTTACGTTTTTGAACTTCCACTGCTATGAGTGTGAATCCCGAATCCTTCCTGGTCATGCTGACAAAGTTTTATGAATTTATTTGTAAAAGTATAGACAGTAGAAAATGAAATGTCCTGTGGTGCCTCTCCTGCTCCAAGTCGGCCCGTTTGGCGTCCTACTCCCCTTAAGTAGTTCCAAGTTCTAGGGGACTGATGACCTCAGATGTTAAGTCCCTTAGTACTCAGAGCCATTTGAACCATAAAAAATTCTTTTCCATGTTTCCGTGAAACCTCCTTTAAAATTATGAAACATTCGTACCAAGAAATACGCACAGTGTACAAATGTGTAAGTACGATAAACCGGACAATTTAATGTACGCTGGACGCAGCTGTTTCACATGTCTACAATGCGATTTTGTGAATGTTTCTGTGCCAATGCCTCTTCAGAGCTCTGTACATGGCTTGAAAGTCTTTCCGCGTTTTCTGCCAGGTCATGAAATCGGCTCGGTTCAATATTTCGGCGATCCAACTGTTTGCCACCTTCAGCAGAAGGCTGTGCTGCTGCTACTAAGTCCAGCAGAGAATTAATGACGGCTGTTGTTTTCGCTTACAGCCGTTTGGTTTTCACAGTTTAAAGTTGCCAAAGTGCTGCCTGGTGGCAGAGATTTCCTCGAGTTGACTCGACTGTAGTATCTTCGTAGTAAAGAGGTGATTCACGAAGATATGCAAATATTTTAAAATATTATTCTAGAAGTAAAACTAAAGAAAGAAGCTCATATCAACATAGGTCGGCAAATATTTAGTTACAGAGTTACAGCTAATAAAACATTTTGACTGAAATTTAGCAAAACTATACAAGGTTAAAGTAAAGCACTATTTCCATTTATTTTGTAGTTATTGATCTGGTGAATCTAATGAAACATGTCCCAGACGTGTATCTTCAGTTGATTATACCACACCACACATTTATGCTAAATAGCTGCTCGAAATTGCGGTGCACTGTTGCATGTTGTCGTACAACGATATATTTGTGTAGATACATTCAACAGCATATATGAATACTGTCTGCGAAATACGATACTAATAAACTTAGTAGCAAAGAAATAATAATCTTAAATGTAATGCAGAGTGAGATAGTTCTTTACGAATGTCAGTGTTCATAGTAACATACCTCATGAACTATGAGTCACAAAATGATATAATTTTGTAGATACATTCAGCGACAAATGTGAATACTATCTGTAAAATGTGTTGTGAATAGAATTTGTACCAAAGATGTACAAATTTAAACATCATGCATGATGCGGCAGTTTTTCACACACACACACACACACACATATATATATATATATATATATATATATTATATATATATATATATATACGATGTCATATCTTCTGAATTATGTATGGTAGCGTGACATAATTTTGTTGGTGCATTTAGCGGCACATGGGGGTATTGTCTATGAACTTTTTTGTGAATACAGTTAGTACCACAAAAGTAGTAATCGTCGTTCATAATGCGGCAGTATCTTATTGTTTATGACATCATATCTCGTGAACAATGATAGGTATAGTACGAGCATTTCTTATGTAAATATTAAGTGGGGCCACTCCAGGCCCACACTTGCATGGTAACCAATCAAAAAGATATGCCATCCCTACTTTTGTTAGTATCTATAAAGAACTCCGCTGAAAATGCAGCGATTTATTTTCGCCTGGCCTGTGAACAAGTTGTAACTTTCAGGGAAGTGTTATGAATGGCAAATTTTGAGTAAGGCCTACATATTTCTCTTGCTGTCATGTTAAAATTTGCTTCAATTGCCAAAACACAGCCTGGTATATACTGTCTCACCTCACTAACATGCTGTGCAGAAGTAATTGCGAGAGAATTCTGAAATAGTGGTTTGTTAAGTGAGGGACTGAGGACAAGTGAGGTCAGTATCTTATGAAAAAGCACATCATCGACAGAAAATAAACTTTTAATGTCTTCATTTATGTTATACCTAAGGTCATAGCATTTCTCATTTCACCAGCTATCGATGGCCCTTAAAAATTTCATTCTTTCATCGAAAAAATCTGTAGTTATTGGAATAACACTGTAGGTAATGAAGTTTTGAATAGAAACCATACCACAAAATACTCTCCTCTTTGTGTGCTATTATTTGCTAACACCTTTTTTCTATATCTCACCGTTTGTGAAATATGAGGAATGTTATCGATATTTCACTCTGGCTTTATCGCTGGTGAGGCAAAATCACAAATGAGTGTACTACGTCAGATCAATTTTCTCGAGATTGGTGACAGATAGACTTCCACCCAAGTCTAATGAAAAATTCAGTATGCTGGCTAAATTTCATATGCAGTAACATACTATTAAATATGCAACAAGCGCAAAATCATAGCAAACATCATAGCAAACCCATAATTTTTCTAATTTCGCTCAATACCTTACTTCTGCGTACATATCACATTTTGAAAAAGATTGCAGGGCGTGCGCCTCGATTCTGTCATCGCCGACTTGCCGAAAGGTGTCACACAGTGTCGGCCTCCTCTTCCAAACAAACGAATGGACTCGCCCAGCGCTTTGCACGAAAACTGGTCACTGTGCATCAGCCAACGTTTCCTACGGGGACTCTAGGTGGTTGTTACCACATCAGCGACGATTACCAGACAGTAAGGGTTATTTGCACCAAGTTTGTTTGAAATCGATCTAGTGCTGTAGACGGGGATGTGGTACACACAGACAGATCCAACAACACACACACACACACACACACACACACACACACACACACACACACACACACAGGCACACATCCATCCATATTTCTAATATTGGTGGACGTAGTGCAAAAGTGCAAATCCAGGAAAATAGGTATATATGACAAGTCATTTATATTATACATTTTATGTAGGATAGGCAACAGGTACGAAAACATTCGAGAAAAAGCGCAGTATTAGAGGAACGTGATTTTCGGAAATGACACAACTATCAGTACTCATGTCTAAACGAAAAGCATTTATTTATCTATACATTCATCTGGAGTATTTTGCGTGTGTTACGATTCTCTTCTGTCTACCACTTACAACATCAAAGAATCGATAGCGAGCAAGCTATCGGTATCAAATCTATCAGTCTATGGCTTCTTAGTTCTCTAACATACATTTTCATCTTTTAAAAGGAGGCTCTCATGTAACGAACCATTTAATTTTCACTAATAAAAAATATAACATTGCTTCGAGTTTTCTATTTCTTTTCAGATCCTTTATTTTACGTATATTTACTTTACATCTGTACAACATGACTATAAATTTCGCTTTCAGTTTACATTTGTAAAACATGTGTGATATTACATTCGTTGAGAGTCATGACTACCTTTACTTACCTTTGAATAACATCTCCTGTTGGGCACAGCTTGCATGAATTAATTCCACCAAACTGATGATATGAGAGCACTATACTGCTTACTTTCTTACGCATTCTTTAAACCGACAGGGTAGCCGAGAGCCCTAACGCACTGCTTCCTGGACTCGGGTAGGCGCGCCGGCCCCGGATCGAATCCGCCCGGCGGATTAACGACGAGGGCCGGTGTGCCGGCCAGCCTGGATGTGGTTTTTAGGCGGTTATCCACATCCCGCTAGGTGAATACCGGACTGGTCCCCATGTTCCGCCTCAGTTACACGCGTCGCAGACATTTGCAACACGTCCGCGCTATTTCACGATTTACACTAGACACAGACAGTTAAGGTACACTGATTCTGTCCTGGGGGGTATGGGGTGGCGGTAGGAAGGCCATCTGGCCATCCCTAAAACTAACATTGCCAAAGCTGTTGTAACCACGCCTACCCTGCCATTGCGCGGGACTGTGCCGTAAGCAAAAGAAAGAAACGTAATGCATTTTTGAATCAGCTTGTTGAAGCAATTACATTGCCTCAGTTGATGCAAGAGGTCAAAATACTTCGATTCAAACATCTAATTTCTCACACAAAACAATTTCTCAGTTAAAATAAATGGATCAAAATGCTGATGCAGAAACATGGTGCCATGACAAAATCAGAATCCAAATTCATATTTCTCAGATGTGGTGATACAGTTTCATGTGCATCACTTTAACATCCCATTAAATTTGTTTCGTTACATGGCTACCTGGTTCAATTAATGTCTCATTTAAATTGAGATACCTAGAGAACATCATTGTCTGAGTTGCACTGCACAAATACTCCCACGTTCGCTATGAAGCACCAAATCGTATAGTAAGTTGGTCTTCAGTCTTTATTAACTGTATACGAAGTAGTAGTTGAGTTAAATGTTACTTCACCATTATGACGTTACTCCTGCACACACTCGAATGATGTTGAGAGCTACTGGTTCCGTGTGGACGTCTCGACTAAAAGGGTCGTGTGTGTGTTTCTGTTGTCTATTTTTGACAGAGACCATGTTGGCAAAAGCTTAATTTGTCACAGTCTTCTTGCTGTTTCTGTCCGCGACTCAGCATCTCCGCTATGTAGTGACAAGCAACTAACCTTTTCATAATGTTGTTACATTCCATCCTGGATTTTGCATTACCTGAAATTTATTGTTTGAATAGCTAACTTGATGTTCATGTGACACAGATTTTCTGCTGGTAACAACAGTATCAGTAACACTTAATATTTATAACAATGTCAACATTATGACATATATTTGAGAATAAGAAGTAAACGTTCTTGCAGCACAAAAAGAAGGTCATACTCAAATTTATCTGGTCAGCAAGAGTTCATAGATATAATATAGATTAAATAATAATAAATGAAGAACTTTCTGGACAGGATAGAAATACTGGAGTTTACCGAGGAGTGGATACTGGATCAAACCATTTCTTATTGGTATCAATAACTGACATCTTTGCAAAATGAAGAAAACCGAAGAAACCAATGAAGAATCGAACGGGAAAAACGTCTTAAGGTGTTTCTTTTAGAAGACAGTAGCTTTAGAGATCTTTACTAAACTCAGATGGCAAATACATTAACAAATGAAGAAACGATAGAAGACTTGGAAGAAGAATGAAGAAAAAATGTCAGCCATATCAAGCATAGCTAATGAAGTCTTAGGGAAGAAAAACAACCACAGGAAAGGTAGATGAGTTATGATTAGGACAGAGGAGATTGAAACAGCAATCAGGGGAAAACAAAAAGCTTTCAAGGCCTACACAAACAATCCCAGAGATAAAAACTATTACGAACTTGCAGAGAAAAGAAAAACGCAAAACACACAACTCGAAAAACATTCACAGAATCATGAGAACGCTTTCTTAGCAATACAGAGCATGATTTGCCTTTAAGTCATGAGATCACTCAACGCAGAAAGAAGTATCGTATATGTGTCAATAATATAGGAGAACATGTATCTATTCCTCATTATAAAAAAATTATGATCTGATGATACTGTAGTTCAAACCTCACTTGAACTAAATAACACGAAAGGCCTAGGTTATATTGATCTGAGAAAATTGATGGAAGCTCTAAATCTACTAACAATAGAAAAGGCACTTGTTTGGATGGTAATAGTTTGGAACTGTGTAAGTACGGCGGATTATTTCTACATCTAAGGCTTCTTCAAATCTTTAACCTATAATGGAGAAATATGAAGGTACCAAAATACTTTCTAAAATACAAAGTAATATCTATATTTAAAAAGGGCGTAAAAATAATGGTAGTGACTGTAAAGGACTAAGCTTCCTGGTTTCAGTCCTTAAAGTATATGCGAATAACTTGAACGCAAGATTAAAAATATCATAGAAAAAATAATATCTAAAGAACAATCAGGTTTATAAAGGGCGGATCAACTACTGACAATGTTTTTACACTACAAGTTATGGAAAACAGACGAGAAATCAATAGGGTAACCCATTTTTCTTTAATAGATTTTGAAAAGGTATTTCACAATTTGAACAGAGAAATGAGATACAATATCTGAAAGAGGTTAACCATCTCACCTCATAAAAGAGCATCTACGGAGTCTATACAGAAACACCAAAATTGTTATTGATATTGGAAATAAAATCACAGTGGGGTACTAGAAGTGTGCTGTATTTCTCCTACAATGTTCAACATACACACAGATGAAGTAATCGGTAAATGGAAAAAGTCAAATAAAAAAGGAGTACTCGTATATTTAGAGCGTGAGACAAGACAAAATGTAAATTTCTACGCAGATGAATTACCTAAAAATTGAAAGAATGAAGATGACCTACAAATGGGGGCTTGTAACTTACAACAGATGGTCTCAGACTACAGCTAACGTTTTCTGTACAGAGAATGAAAGTGATGACATTTAAGGTCATAAAGCCAGTAAAATCGAAACTAGTCTTGAATAATAAAAGCTTGACAAAAGTTAAACATTTTAAATATCTAGGATGCGACAACGCTTGGGCTGATAACCTCTTTGTTGAGCGCCCCTAACTCACTCACTCTCTCTCTCTCTCTCTCTCTCTCACACACACACACACACACACACACGCACACGCACACGCAGGTGCAGGCCCGCGAATATAACCATGACATTCCATATGTGGAACGATCGTTAAAGGTTTGCAGAATAAGGCCAGGGCAGAAACCCAGCTGAAGCTTTATAAACCTGTATCAGTACCAGCCATTACTTCTGGTGGTGAGGCATGGACGACAACAAGATACCAAGAAAGTAGACTTCAGGCTGAAGAAATGAAGTTTATAGGAAGAGTGGAAAGATGTACCATGGAAGATCGTAAGGAAAGAAGGCGTAAGAAAGATTTATAAAATATATAACCCAAACGAAAAAAATGAAATTAGAAGAAAACGGGATACCGAAACAAGCAATTTGTGTAATTCATGCAGTGAAGAAGAAGACAGCACAAAAATTATTTAATTTATTCGCTTGGAGATTTGTGTGGGATCGATCTCAGAACCTGAACACAAGGAATTGACTTGACCTTCAGGAAAACAAAACAAGCTGCACAATTTAAAACATAAACAAACAGAGAGAAACACCACTACGGGTTACGCCTTAGGCCTCCTTGACTGGCCGGCACACAGTCACCATGTCGCCGATCGCTCCAACCGAATTTGTTGTAGATGAACACAGATACTGTTGCTTCTTTATGCAAACAGCTCCTCATTTGACCTCACGAAGCTGTGTGGACCCCGTTCCAGTCATCCCTAACTCATAAACAATGTAAGGAATTACCAGCAATAGAAGCTTTGCTCTTCCGCACCGAAGGCAACTACGCTAAAATTTTTAAATTTTTTTTAACCATTTGACTACGGAGATGTTCTAAATGTGAGTTCTGTGGGTTACGCTACACGAGCAGGCCACACAGCACCTACTGTACCTAACGTTTATTTGTAAGTACTTCGACCGCTATCAGTTTAATATGCAGAGTGATAAAACAACTTCAGTGGCAATGCTTCCATATTACGTAAATATAGACATTAAAATTTCTTTCTTGCTCCACGTATTCATATTCACAGGTGCTAGAAATACAACAGAAATTAGCTATAGCGGGTGCTGTGTGGCTTGCTCGTATAGCAGAAAATGCAGCGCGATATCTCACAAGAAAGTAACATGATCTATACCCTGATAGAATCCGCACAACGGTTAACGTCCGCGGACTGGCAAACCGGCCAGTTTGAGTGTGGTTTGTAGGCGACTGCTCCCACTCATTTAGCCAAATGTTGGTCAGGTCTCCACACTCTGCATGAGAGAATGTGATATACAAATAAAAAACAATAACACATAGTTAAAATACGATAACTCACAGAACAAATGTCACACGATTCACACCACATATAACACAAACGGCTTCCCTCTGTTTTATTGCTTTGACGAGTGTAGCATCAGGAAAGACATCTTGCCACAAAGTTAAATAATGAATTAAAAATAGTAAAATCCTGAAAAAGTGGGCTCCATAATCTACAGGATAAAAGTTTCGGGAAGGAAAGAAAGATACAAGATCGCGTGCTGTTTGGCTGTAGAAATCGGCCACTTTTAACAACAACAAGAAGCGCTGGAGACGACGGTGAAGTGTCTCTCGATGATATTAACGAAGACCAGATGGATACATAATGAAGAAAATTGAGGAGCTTTTAAGAAACATACGACACTTACCACTTAATACCCAGAAGCCCAAGACTAACATTTTTGTTTATCAAATTAAACGGTATGGATCCAAAGGGCTTTTAAAATCTCAAAAATATATGATGTAGATATTCTCATACGCAGACTGAATCGACAAATGAAAATTTCTATCAAGGCGGGGATTCGAACACGGCTCTCCTGCTTCCCAGGCAGATGCGCTAACCACCACGTCATCCTGGCACAATAGCTTTGCACAACCGTACGTAGTACACTAGCACGCCCTCCTCCTCAATACGAAATCCCAATCACCCCTCAGACCACCTGGCATTTCCCCCAGACTCGAACAGCATTGCAGAGGCACTCCAACTATGTTGCAATAGCATCTCAGCGTGGAATGGAATGGGGGATGCTGACTGAATCTCAGGCATAGCTTTAATCAGATGAAAGTATGTGGTTACAGAAACCTTTAAAAGTCTGAACCGTGTATGATGATGACTGAAGCGAGGAAAAAATATTATGTCTGTAGTAAAAATTTAGAAGAAAGCATTTTAGTTCGAGAATGAAGATGAGACGATGTCATCAAGTAACAGAAAATGTTCTGGAGGTAATGAAATGTCGTAAGTAAGATATGAAAGCCTAAAACACAGATGATAGATCGTAGGAACAAAGCGTGATCTTGGTAAGAGTGTTTATTAAGGAACTTACATCAAATATGGCACAATATACTCCATACATTTGTGGTAAAACCCCAAGGAGAAAGCATTCACTGCTAAGATATCAGATTCATAGTTTTTGCCCTTTGTTACTACGAACCCAAGTTTATCGTAATCCCATCCGAAACAAAAAAAACTTTCTTAATAATTCAAATTTCACATATTATAGATCAGCTGTGACTTCGCTTCCTGTCTTACTTTGTAACTGTCTCTGCGGAAGGTGATTATCTTCTCGGTTAGGATTAACTGCAATGAACACAGAAAAATTTCACAGCGTTAGTTTGAAACAGAGAATGAAGACGAACATTCAAGACAGATCTAAGAAGACTGATACAGATATTGGACATTCACATGGTTTCTCTCACTGAAGATAAGTGAACTTCCGTGAATGCTGCAGACAAAGGATATCAGCGTTAGTTCTGCATTAAAGAATCGAGGGCACTTAAAGTTTCTGGAACCTTTCCCGGTCTCTATTTTATTTTCGTTGCTGCGCACACTTATTTCCTGCCGCCGTTTTACAAAAATGAAGAAAACGTATAGCGCAGATAGTAAAAGCATTTCCGTTAGTTACAAAAATATGCAATATTAATTACATACAAGATGGTGTATCACATTCAATTACAACGAAGAATAATACCTCTAAAGCCACGTAACTAAAGTAAATGATAATATGCGGCAGACACAACTAAATTATTCACACTGAAATGCAGAATTCATTTGGTTCCTTTGTGTGTCTGGAAGAGAGGAAAGAGGGTTAGCGTTTAACGTCCCGCCGACAACGAGCTCATTAGATACGGGCGTTTGTCTGGAAGCAAGTGGTAATATTGTATTAGGGGATGAGTAAACTGATTCTTTAACGAATCAGACTCCCCCGTATAGAGCAACTTGAAAACTCTGATTACTTCACAAATGAGCTAATGTGTTAAATATTTGACGTTAAGCATGTAAGAGAGAAAAAGTTAGAAAATGTTTGAAATTATCGTCAAAGTTCGTTGGAAGTTTCTAATCGCTCTCATTATGAATCAATCCACTCTGCGTGATTTGAGCTCGGTTATTTTATGGGGAGAACAGATTTTTCAGGCTTATAAATGTTATTAAGTAATATTTCCTGAATTATATGACGTACAGTTATATAACACTGCAGGTACATTGAACGGTATATCTGGAAACTGCCTAGAAAGTGCGTTGTGGGTAGTGAAGTAGTAAACTAAAACGTCATGTCTGATGCCTATCCATGAACAACAAAAAATGTTCAAAGTGATAAACTTTTCTGCTTTTATAACTTTACGATGGGTGTCATAGGAAAAAAGCTCCGCAAATATTTGAAACTTCGTTTAAAGTGTGTTGCTAAGTGCTCTCGTTCTCTAACATTGTATATGTCATCGTCCAGAGATCGTGGTACCACATGAAAGTCGGCAACTTACAGAGATATGACAGATATTAGCGATGTCTCGCTGCTATACGCAACGACGAGAGGGAGAGAATAAACACGACACACCCTCTCTCTGTCTCTCTCATTCCACAGCAGCGTCCTCGACAGCGGTCAATATAGAGCTGAACATCAAAAAGCTTTGCCCTAGTGCCTGAGCGCAGCTGAAACAGTCAACATCATCGAGTAGTACTGAAGACGATTATTACCTGAAACTACCATCTTTATTGGAGGCGATCTCAAAATCTGAACACGGTCTTAGAAGTAAAGCTTTATTCACGTCTCAGATGGAAAAGCACTTCTTTAAATTTTGAACATCGTACTACAAGCGAAAGACTGTTAAATAGTGCCTCAAGTGATACTTAAATACTCAATTATGTAAATCATCAGGCAATCCTAAGACGAAGGACTGTATCAAGTTAACTATATCTGTCTATCAAATGGCTCTAAGCACTATGGGACTTAACATCTGAGGTCATCGGCCCCTACACTTAGAACTACTTAAACCAAACTAACCTAAGGACATCACACACTTCCATGTACCAAGCAGAATTCGAACCTGCGACCGTAGCAGCAGGGCGGTTCCGGATTGAAGCGCCTAGAACAGCCCAGCCACAACGGCCGGCTATCTTTCTATCATTCATGTATTAAAGTGAACCAATATTTCATATATTACAGCCCAATGAACCATCTCCCAGAGGCATCAAAGAACCGTTAACCATGGCCGGACGATTGTAGTTTCGTCTGGTCATAACAGTGAATGAATAACGTCCAGGTAATTGCAAACTGTCAGATACGCTGCCTCAAGAAAAACGCACAGATTCTCACTACAATACTTATCTTTTAACGGAAGATTGTACCTCTTAACGAGAACATTTTGACATATTTTTACATTTTTATATTAGACCAGTAATTACACGAAATATTGAAAACCAAATATTTGTTGCCCCTGAAAGCCGCTAGATAGGCAATCTGCAACTGAACCTGGTTGCTGGTTCCGGGATCGTCTGTTAGTAATACGGGTATTAGCATCGATTCAGGACGTGTATTGGCGCTGGTGTTCATGTCATTTGATGTGAAGGTAACGGAAAGCCGTTAATATAACACTTAATTCAGAATACTAAATTCCCAAGTTTCCATAATGTACGCAAATTCTCTCTGTTTTCGTCAACTATGTGACAAGTAAGATTCAAACTTTCATTATATTCCATATCAATAACAGAAGTTTAATTAGCTTTTTGACTTATTAATATTTAAGTGGATTTACTACAATATTTCTTAAATTATAAGTAACCAGAAAATAACACATCTAATATGCAGTCATGCTTGTAATACGCCGCCAAGTCCTAATCGTTACAGCCCGCTGACATACCGGTCGGGTGAGGATTGGTGTTACCGAACCGAGGAACTCGGATTCCTCACCGTTTTCAACTGAACGGCTGGCAAGTTAAAATATACACTTTTCACTACGTAGAGAGCAGATACATATCATAAGTACATTTAATACACTACTGGCCTTTACAATTGCTACACCACGAGGATGACGTGCTACAGACGCGAAATTTAACCAACAGGAAGAAGATGCTGTGATATGCAAATGATTATCTTTTCAGAGCATTCACACAAATTGGGGCTGGTGGCGACACGTACAACGTGCTGACATAAGGAAAGTTTCCAACCGATTTCTCATACACAAACAGCAGTTGACCGGCGTTGCCTGGTTAAACGTTGTTGTGATGCCTCTTGTAAGGAGGAGAAATGCTTACCATCACGTTTCCGACTTTGATAAAGGTCGGATTGTAGCCTTTCCCGATTGCGGTCTATCGTATCGCGACATTTCTGCTCACATTGGTCGAGATCCAATGACTGTTAGCAGAATATGGAATCGGCCTCGTATCACTAGCAGTCGAGATGACAGGCATCTTATCCGCATGGCTATAACGGATCGTGCAGCCAAGCCTCGATCCCTGAGTCAACAGATGGGGACGTTTGCAAGACAACAACCATCTAGACGAACAGTTCGACGACGTTTGCAGCAGCATGGACTATCAGCTCGGAGACCGGGGCTGCGGTTACCCTTGACGCTGCATCACAGACAGGAGCGCCTGCGATGGTGTACTCAAAGACGAATCTGGGTGCACGAATGGCAAAACGTCATTTTTTCAGATGAATCTAGGTTCTGTTTACAGCATAATGATGGTCGCATCCGTGTTTGATGACATCGCGGTGAACGCACATTGGAAGCGTGTTTTCGTCATCGCCATACTGGCCTATCACCCGACGTGATAGTATGGGGTGCCATTAGTAACACGTCTCGGTCACCTCTTGTTCGCATTGACGGCACTTTCAACAGTGAACGTTACATTTCAGATGTATTACGACCCGTGACTCTACCCTTCATTCTATCCCTGCAAAACCCTACATTTCAGCAGGATAATGCACGACCGCATGTTGCAGGTCCTGTACGAGCCTTTTTGGATAGAGAAAATGTTCGACTGCTGCCCTGGCCAACGCATTCTCTGGATCTCTCACCAATTGAAACGTCTGGTCAATGGTGGCCGAGCAACTGGCTCGTCACAATACGCCAGTCACTACTCTTGATGAACTGTGGGCAGCTGTACCTGTACGCACCATCCAAGCTCTGTTAGAGTCAATGCCCAGGTGTATCAAGGCTGTTATTACGGGAGCAGGTGGTTGTCCTGGGTATTGATTTCTCAGGAACTACGCATCCAAATTGCGTGAAAATGTAATCACATGTCAGTTCTAGTATAATATATTTGCCCAATGAATAACCGTTTGTCGTCTGCAGTTCTTCTTGGTGTAGCAATTTTAATGGCCAGGAGTGTACTTTGTTGCAGCTGAAATCGAAAATATTAACCAAATTTACGTTCGTATTTCGTTGAGAAATGTTATTTATTTCAGTCAATGATATTCTTAGTTCAGTTATTCTTTAGCTGTAGCTCGATTCGTATTACCGGTCGTGTGCTTCGCAAGTTCGGGTAAAGCTTGTAAGGGCAAGATAAACACAAAGTTTCGTTGCCCGAACTGCAGAAGAAAATAGCACGACCTCCGATGGCATTTTTTGCACATCCATCGATGAACATATTTCCATTATGTTCATGTTGGTCCTTTTGGAAAAATTATATGCTGTGGATAAGAAAAGCAATGTTGAAAACCTACCGGAGGGTCACTTCAACGTGAGACGCAAATCTGCGTGACAGCGCATTCACAGATCACACATCATTTCCTACAGGTGTTTAATTTTCCTCTTTGTAATTTTAAACTGTTTCGAGCAAGGGTTAAACTAAACAAAAACAAAAAATTTAGGAAACATCTGAGAAGACTAACGAAGTTCCTTACTATATAGCGTGTAGAAGGTAAGATAATGAATGTTGTTCAATTTAACTGCTGTTGGCTTTAATGTCATTTTCTGACATAAAGATTTACACCACAAAATAATAAAGTAAATTAATTAACTGTATAACAAATAAAGATGTGACTTACTTATAACCGAGGGAGGTGGCGCAGTGGTTAGCACACTAGACTCGGGAGGACGTCGTTTCAACCTCGCTTTCGAGCATCCTGATTTACATTTTCCATGATTTCTCTAAATCGATTCAGGCAAATGCCGGGATGGTTCCTTTGAAAGGACACGGCCCGCTTCCTTCCCCCTCCTTCCCTAATCCTATGAGACCGACGACCTCACTCTTTGGTCACCCCCCCCCCCCCCTTCCCAAACCAACCAATCAACCAACTTTTACAATGTCACTTTTACAATGTCATCAGGCGTTACCCGTCTACATCACAATGCTCGGTCGCATACTGCAGCTACTACAAAGACGCTGCTGAGTCATTTCGACGCGAAGTATTTGATAACCCGGTATTCCAGACTTGGCTCTTTCTAATTTTCATGTATCTGTTCACCTGAACCGCTGGCCATGAGGACAGAATTTTAGCACCGACGAAGAGCTGCTGATCAGCATAGAGAATTGGCGGAAAAGCACAAGTATCTGCCTTCTATGGCAAGGGTATTCGAAAATTCGTTGCGCCCTATGACAAATGTCTAAGTCAGAGCAGCGACTACGTTGAGAAGTGATTGTAGTTGTAGCTAAATGATGCAGATAAAACAGTCTTCGTTTTCCCTGTGGTTTCGGTTTCGCAACTAGTTGAACACTGTAAAAGAACTGCCCTCGTATAAAATATGACTGATCTTAAAGCATACGAAGATATTCAGATAGTCTCTTATACTACAACAAGTGAGGAAAGTACTACAGAAAGGATGGCTCAGACACTAATAATCAGTCGCTTCCAGATTGACACGTTAAACAATTTAATATTCTTTGTACTATTAAAGGGCCAGTGCACGAAGCTCTTGAATGATTTCATTTCCTTCGTACTGTATCTTCTAAAGAGTTCAAATGACAGTCACATTAGTTCACAAGCAGTAACGCGGTTGCCGTTCATTCAGGAACTGAGGTGAAACGAAAAGACGATAAAAGCAGAGACGGAAATTGCCTCTCGGCCCGTCGGCGCGCCGCGGCCATGTCGCCTCATCGCTCGTTACACAAGTGGCAGCACCGTTTTGCCGGCTGCGCTCCACTACGCTATGTAAATACGCGCTGCGACCCGAGAGGTCGGTCTGCGGGCGCCTGAAATCCCAGCAATTAGCTACGATGGTGGCGGGAGGGGGGAGGGGGGCAGTCGCTGCTGAGCGGAAGGGGCGCGCACAGTGCAAACGTCCCGCCCGGGAACGGCGCAGATGAAACAGGCTCGGTGAAGGGGAAAGAGTCTGCTCTGTGTCCGCTGTGATGATGAAGCACGCACAATGGTCTCGGCTAAGTCGCAATTCTTGTCGACATTATATTTATTTAGACGTCTAGCATGTAAAGAATATTATCACAGTTAATAGCGAGAACTGACACGGGTGAAGCTATAGAATAACCGTTATCATAGCGTTCTAGTAAACATGCGTCCGGAAACGAGCCTTTTGTGAGATGATAGTGAATGTGGGTTTCCAATTCACCACTAATTTTAGTATGAAATTTAATCATAGCTAGCTGTTGTTGCTGTGGTGGTCTTCAGTCCTGAGACTGGTTTATTGTAGCTCTCCATGCTACTGTATCCTGTGCAAGCTTCTTCAACTCCCAGTACCTACTGCAGCCTACATCCTTCTCAATCTGCTTAGTGTATTCATCTCTTGGTATCCCTCTACGATTTTTACCCTCCACGCTGCCCTCCAATACTAAACTGGTGATCCCTTGATGCCTCAGAACATGTCCTACCATCCGATCCCTTCTTCTAGTCAAGTTGTGCCACAAACTTCTCTTCTCCACAATCCTATTCAATACTTCCTCACTAGTTATGTGATCTACCCATCTAATCTTCAGCATTCTTCTGTAGCATCACATTTCGAAAGCTTCTATTCTCTTCTTGTCCAAACTATGTATCGTCCACGTTTCACTTCCATACATGGCTACACTCCATACAAATACACTCAGAAACGACTGCCTGACGCTTCAACCTATACTCGATGTTAACAAATTTCTTTTCTTCAGAAATTCTTTCCTTTCCATTGCCAGTCTACATTTTATATCCTCTCTACTTCGACCATTATCAGTTATTTTGCTCCCCAAATAGCAAAATTCCTTTACCACTTTAAGTGTCTCATATCCTATCTAATTCCCTCAGCATCACCCGACTTAATTCGACTACATTCCATTATCCTCGTTATGCTTTTGTTGATGTTCATCTTATATCCTCCTTTCAAGACACTATCCATTCCGTTCAACTCTCTTCCAAGTCCTTTGCTCTGACAGAATTACAATTTCATCAGCGAACCTCAAAGATTTTATTTCTTCTCCATGGATTTTAATATCTACTCCGAAATTTTCCTTTGTTTCCTTTATTGCTTGCTCAATATACAGATTGAATAACATCAGGGATAGGCTACAACCCTGTCTCACTCCCTTCCCAACCACTGCTTCCCTTTCATACCCCTCGACTCTTATAACTGCCTCTGCTTTCTGTGCAAATTGTAAATAGCCTTTCGCTCCCTGTATTTTATTCCTGCCACCTTCAGAATTTGAAAGAGAGTATTACAATCAACATTGTTGAAAGGTTTCTCTAAGTCTACAAATCCTAGAAACGTAGGTTTGCCTTTCCTTAATCTTTCTTCTAAGATAAGTCGTAGGGTCAGTATTGCCTCACGTGTTCCAACATTTCTACGGAATCCAAACTGATCTTTCCCGAGGTCGGCTTCTACCAGTTTTTCCATTCGTCTGTAAAGAATTCATGTTAGTATTTTGCAGCCGTAACTTATTAAACTGATAGTTCTGTAATTTTCCCACCTGTCAATACCTGCTTTCTTTGGGATTGGAAATAATTTTATTCTTCTTGAAGTCTGAAGGTACTACGCCTGTCTCATACATCTTGCTCACCAGATGGAAGAGTTTTGTCAGGACTGGCTTTCCCAAGGCTGTCAGTAGTTCTAATGGAATGTTGTCTACTCCGGGGCCTTGTTTCGACCCACGTCTTTCAGTGCTCTGTCAAATTCTTCACGCAGTATCATACCTCCCATTTCATCTTCAGCTTCATCTTATTCCATTTCCATAATATTGTCCTCAAGTACATCGCCCTTGTATAGACCCTCTATATATTCCTTCCACCTTACTGCTTTCCCTTCTTTGCTTAGAACTGTGTTTCCATCTGAGCTCTTGATGTTCATACAAGTGGTTCTCTTTTCTCCAAAGGTCTCTTTAATTTTCCTGTAGGCAGTATCTATCTTACCTCTAGTGAGATAAGCCTCTACATCGGTACATTTGTCCCCTAGCCATCCCTGCTTAGCCATTTTGCACTTCCTGTCGATATCATTTTTGAGAAGTTTGTATTCCTTTTTGCCTGCTTCATTTACTCCATTTTTATATTTTCTCCTTTCATCAATTTAATTCAATATTTCTTCTGTAACCAAAGGGTTTCTACCAGCCCTCGTCTTTTCACCTATTTGATCATCTGCCGCCTTCACTATTACATCCCTCAAAGCTACCCATTCTTCTTCTACTGTATTTCTTTCCCCCATTCCTGTGAATTGTTCCCTTATGGTCTCCCTGAAACTCTGTACAACCTCTGGTTCTTTCAGTTTATCCAGGTCCCATCTCCTTAAATTCCCATCTTTTTGCAATTTCTTCAGTTTTAATCTGCAGTTCATAACCAATAGATTGTGGTCACAGTCCACATCTGCACCTGGAAATGTCTTACAATTTAAAACCTGGTTCCTAAATCTCTGTCTTACCATCATTTAATCTATCTGATACCTTTAAGTATCTACAGGGTTCTTCCATCCATACAACCTTCTTTCATGATTTTTGAACCAAGTGTTAGCTATGATTAAGTTATGCTCTGCACAAAATTCTACCAGGCGGCTTCCTCTTTCATTTCTTCCCCCCAATCCATATTCACATACTATGTTTCCTTCTCTCCCTTTTCCTACTGTCGAATTCCAGTCACCCGTGACTATTAAATTTTTGTCTCCCTTCACTACCTGAATAACTTCTTTTATCTCATCATACATTTCATCAATTTCTTCATTATCTGCAGAGCTAGTTGGCATATAAAATTGTACTACTGTAGTTCACTATGCTGTTTGTAGTATCTTACCCGTACTCCTATTTTTTATTCATTATTAAACCTACTCCTGCATTACCCCTATTTGATTTCGTATTTATAACCCTGTATTCACCTGACCAAAAGTCTTGTTCCTCCTGCCACCGAACTTTACTAATTGCCAATATATCTAACTTTAATCTATTCATTTCCCTTTTTAAATTTTCTAACCTACGTTCCCGATTAAGCGATCTGACATTCACGCTCCGGTCCGTAGAACGAAAGTTTTCTTTCTCCTGATAACGACGACCTCTTGAGTATTCCCCGCTCGGAGATCCGAATGGGGGACTATTTTACCATCATCATTTAACTATACAGTAAAGCTGCATGCCCTCGGGAAAAATTAGGGCTGTAGCTTCCCCTTGCTTTCAGCCGTTCGCAGTACCAGAACAGCAAGGCCATTTTGGTTAGTGTTACAAGGCCAGATCAATCAATCATCCAGACTGTTGCCCCTGCAACTACTGAAAAGGCTGCTACCCATCTTCAGGAACCACATGTTTGTCTGGCCTCTCAACAGATACCCCTCCGTTGTGGTTGCACCTACGGTACGGCTATCTGTATCGTTGAGGCACGCAAGCCTCCCCACCAACGGCAAGGTCCATGGTTCATGGGGGGGGGGGGGGTGTCGTTGGGGGGGGGGGGGGCATAGCTAGTACAAATTCATAAAAAAATGCGCAAGGTAGAATAGAAGTAAATGCGCAGAATAAATATTAAGTAGTTTTCATAAAAATTAATATAATTGTTTAATACGCAACATACGTTTTCTCGGTCACTTTAAGCTGAAAAAATGCGGAATTCACAGTGAGACGTCGTGGAATATTCGCTCTTCAGCCTATCAAGTTCCATGAAGTTTCGGTAGGTGGCAGCACTATATGTAGCCTTTAAAATGGCGTCTGTAACGCAGGTTCGTTCCAAGCAATGAGCTGTCATTGAGTTTCTTTTGGCGGGAAACCACATCATAGTAGATATTCTTAGGCGGTTGTAGAATGTATACAAAAGCACGGTGAGTCGTTGGGACAGGCGTCTGTCATCATCGCAATAAGGTCACGGAAACCTGTCCGATTTCCCGCCTGCCAGTTGGTCGCATGCAGTTGTAGCTCCTGCAGTATTGTAACGTGCGGACACTCTGACTCTAGGTGATTGACGGATCACAAAAAACTACGCTGCTCAGCTGGGCATCTCTGTCGGTGGTGCCGACACACTCGTTCACCAGTTGGGATATTCAAAGGTAAGTGCCCACTGGATTCCTCGCCACCTAACGGAAGACCTTAGACAGCACCTGTCTGGCCCAATGAAGGATGCACTCCGCAGGAAGCAGTAAGGTGGCGTAAGGCCGTCACACTGAATGGAGTTTATGGTCAAAATAGTGTTTTGTAGCGAAAAGAGTGGGGAATTATATGCTGTATTGGAACCCTAAATGAAACCAACCATTTTTCCAAAAAAAAGTGTTACGTTACTTATCGAACTCCCGTCGCCCAATTAAGTTCCTTCCTTTGCAGTGGTAGAAATTTATCTTCATGGATGGATTCGTGTCAGAGTGCGATCGAAGGCAGATGGTATCTCAATATGAAATATGGCGTTTGTGATCCTGGTAGACAGATGGTAAGGACTGTGCATGTGCCACATGCTACTCGGCGTCCAAAGCACTTCAGAAGTAACCATACTAAAAGATGACGACAATACGATACGAGGTGGACGACATCGCAGAATAGCCACGTCAGAAAAAAATATGTGTCTGGTACAAAATAAAGGTATATTCGCCCGAAACTCCACAAACTCAGTACGCTAGGACACCATTCGAAAAGTCATTTAGAAGGAATATGTTTCTGTTTACCACACTACTGCCAAGAACAGTCTACGGAAGATTATACCGTTGGATGATGAACGGAGAAATCTCGCTAGACTGGTTCAAAGACTTGGTGGGTTTCATTAGAAAGTTAATACAGGCATACTCGCGGGCAAGATTCGGTCAAGCATATCTGACCACTATAATTGTGTATCGCCGTATTGTGCACCAGGAACATCGTAACGCAGAGATATCTGTGCCTGCCGTCCCAGAATATGTGAGGGACTCCGTAGAACTTTCTTTACCATCCCACACAAATGGTCGTAGACTAGCAGAAGACGGACAAGGAAATTACCGACCCATACATAGGCTGGCGTTAACATCACACCACGAACTGCTGCGTATGGACTGGTGCAGTGTCGGGGAAGCGTGGAGAGACCATGGACTGCGTTACATTGTGTTCAGCTATGAAGCTTTGTTACAAAATATCCCTAAGAAAAGTAAAGTACTTAAAATAAATAGTCATAGAATAATAGTCAAGAGATGAGTATCAAAATTTGAATCATAAGATGACCAGTGTCGGCGAGTATGGCGGCTATCTCAGGACAGACATTTTTCTTGCAATGTTTTGGAGAGTCAAAGCATTGTTACTCCTCGCGTATTGGTATGGTGAGTTGTTGGGTATGACTTCACGTCACGGATATTAGTGATCAGGCCCGGAAGTGGGGGTGGGGGGGGGGGGGAATCAGAGGTATCCGCCCCGGGAGGCAACTTCAACGGGTGGCAAATTCATGTTCATGAAGAGGAAAGCCCTATTTCACAAAGCGCCTAGCAGCCACGGCACGTTGGTCTATCGATAATCCATATGATTTAGAAATGCATCCCACCTGGTATTTTAACATTTTTGAACACATTCTAATTTCCGAATGAACCAAAATCTGATTTTTGAATGAGTGGATAGTGCAATGATGTCTCTGCCAGGGGAATCTCCGTCGCTTCTAGAAATAAAAATACTTCCCGCAGGCAAAAGGGGACGGGGCTATGTGAACTGAGCCGAACAGTCCCGAACAGGTGAATCCCAATCGCTGTCTGTTTATGTGGCTGATTGGATGTGCAAATGATCAGCGTTGTTACAATTATAAGCGAAATCCATATATTCAGACTACCAGAGTGAAAATAATCGACTAACAGGAATAATGTGTAAGAAAGATTACGTATTATCTTCTCGGTGTATCCAAGACAATGAAATTTTGACAGAAAATATTTACCAGAACATTTCACTACTAAGGGCCAGTTGTACAATCCCCAGATAGCAGCCGCTTAAGTTCTACTCTTGGAATTGGGCGGTAAACACGTTGTACGAACACGTATTAGCGCCTAACTGTTGAACGAACGCGGGTTAGCTCAACACGTGATTCTGGCAGGGTCAGCGAAGTTAACAGAACAATATGTTTTGACAGTGGCAGGAATAGTTACAGAATTACTGATGACGAGATTGTTTTTTAGAACAGGGAAGGAGAAGAAACGGAGACATCACACAAACTTCTACAAAAATTTCGCTTTATTACTTTTCGATATCATGCTTGAGAAACTGGAATGTATGAATGAGGTGTGCAACTATTCCCTAACATAAAACTTGTTGCTTTTAGTAGGCGTAATAGGCAACTGATATTAGTATTTCTTGAATTATATTCTAACGTGTTATTTGGAGTATGTTACACTTATTCAATATTAAAACACCTATTTCATTTTATCTGTCAGACAGTGACAAAATAGACGTTATCAAATCGAGAAACCAAACCAGTCTTGGGTACTATTCGTATTAATAGCTTTTCCACTATTAGATAATGACATTTTGATTTTTCATGTAGCAAAACGCTTGACAGAAAATATTGTTCCACTCTATCTTCCATTGAGAATAGTGCACTTGCAAACAGTCCAGCAGTTCCTACTACTATGTTTTAGTGAAAATAATGCGCCGGCCACAGTTATTGACTTTGTGAGCGATTGCGTCTTTTATATGCCAGAAAATGCCTCTTCTGTTCCCCACGTTAAATAAATCAGAGGACGATTAGTGCTTCGAAGCAACAGAATCGTCTCCCAAGTAACACTGTTCAAATAAACATGTAAACCATTTGTGCTTACTTAAGCTAATTTTATCTTTCCTTTTATTTACAAAAACATTTTAAAAAATGACAGGTAACACTTCCTCGCATACGGAATATAGATATTGTGCTTCTTAATTATTAGTAGTATCCACATAAGAACATCCACATTTATCATAAAATAAATGTTCTTTTCCATAAGAGCACTGATACTTGGCATTCAGTTAATAGGAATATTTACTTATTGAATATACATAATCGTAACATGTACAGGGGGTAACTGGCGAGCAGTGTTTTTAAGTTCCTCTTGAACTGTCACACAAATACTGGAGGTGAGAAGTAAACTGTTGCAAGCGCAAAAATGACGATTTTGAGTTTTTTTCAATCGCATGTGGCTTGTTTAGTCGTACCTTCTTAGTGGTACACTAAGCAAGCAGAACCCAGCGGTAATCAATGTTAAGTAATCATAATAAAGACAGTGCGCATAGAGATTAGCGGGAAGGGATATACGAGTAAAATACACCGCTGTTCATAACGATGTTTTTACTTACTTTACAGGTAGCAGTGTCCGAGCCGCAGCAGCTTCTTTGTGCTCGCCTTTGAAGTTAATGAAATGTCCCTTAACGATAGTCTACCTCTGACCTGCAGGACTGTCACATGCAATTCTTCCTTTTCTGTCAGAAGTAACTCTGTGCCACCAATATTTATCAGCTCCTATTGATGTTAAAATACTTTGCCTCTGATGCTTTCTTTCTTTCCATTGGGGACTTCACTGATACTGATAACTATACACCCAGCAGGATTAGTACACGGATGTGTATGACAATGTACAATACGCAGAAGGGACAGCTTTGTTAGCTATTTCAGTTCTCTATTGTAATTAAATGAAAATAAAATAAACAGATGTATTTGGATTAATTTGTGTTTTTTTTCTGAAATCTTTTGTTTTGATTTCTCTTTTACAAATCTTATTAAGAACACAACGCCATTTCTTAACTGATACAGCTCTTCCTCCGTTTTCTGGTTCTCATCATGTTACTTTTAAAGCAGCACCATCTGCAACGCTGGTAGTTCTTTCACATCTGAGAATAGGTTTTTTTTAATGTAATTGACTGTTTTAAGGACAGGATGTACAGCAAAAGGAAGAACACAGTGAAAGTGTTATGTGTCCAGTTACTTCCCCCTCCCTTCCAACCTACATATAGCTGCTAGAGAAGATTGCACAAGCCAAAATTATATATGTAATTGTTAATGTTCCTCAAACTAGAACAACAGCATCCAGTTTGGATATGTGCGTAAGTGCACTTCTACCACAGCAATATGAAAAGAATTAAGATTGTTTATTGATACTGTTAGTGACTTATTGTCTATATATATTACTGATATAATAATTAAAAAGCATCACATAATAGATATGGTTTTTGTACGAATACAAAAATAGTGATCAATAATTCAGCTTATGTACTTGCTGTAGAAAACCAATTACTGCTGTAATGATTAATCATTCTAACCATAAGACATAAATAAAACATGAAGCTAGCCAATGAGTAAAAGTCTTACAACTGTCAGTCAAATCGATCCGTATAATGTCTGTGTTCTCGCAGTTCTATTAAGACTCTGAAAAGGATCACTTTTTCGCGAGACAGATTGCACTTCAAAGTTTCTAGTACATTAGATGTCTACATACAATTTGTCACCTGCCGTACAGCTACGTTTGATGGAATGTTATCGTATTTAGAAGTGTTACAAATGAATCGATCATACTGTGGTGCCCTTATGTTGATAACTTTATCAAATCATTCATTTTAGTGTACACATCTAAGAACTTACGTTCCATATATGGGCCACTGTCAGTCACTATTCTTTTTCTGGGAATAATACTTAAGCGTTGTTAGGCCTATTTGCTGCTGATCCATCAATCTAAGTGAAGTAGTTTGTAAGCTAAAACTGTTGCATAGATGTTCTCATCCTTTATTCTGAAATTTAAAACGCTCTCTTACTCATCAATCAATAGATACTTGATTTTTTTACTAATTTAGAGTTAAATTGTAGTCATTTACGTCTATGTACCACTCAAGCTTAGTTAAGAGCCTTACACTAATATTTTCATTGCATTCAATTATGACAGTTTTCATATTTTCCACTAAGCTCTTGAGATTGTTTACAATATCCATCAGCCTCAATGTGTCTTCAAGGGAAAAGTTATCCACCCTGCAACGTTTATCGCTCGTGTTGTCCTAATTAAAATGACTTTGTGATTGCCAGATGTGTACAAGTGATCGATAGCTACGCGGACCAAAAAAGAAACAGGTCGTCTACATACTGATTGTTACGCTGTCCATGGGGACGGCTGTGGTAGGGGCCACTGCTCCTGTTGCTAAGCTGATGCAGTAAGTCGCCGTAATAAAGCGTTATAGGCAGATAACAGCAACAAAACGGACGAGCGTTCAGTCACACATGAATCGCAAAGTAACAAAATAAAAAGGGACAGAAAATTGAAATTGGTGGACTCAATACTCTAACACTAACGGATGCACGCCACTTACATCTGAATCACTCTCACTTTCTTCAATGTCTCTCGAACTGCTGTCTGAGTTTAATGAAATGATCTTCAATATCATTTTACACTACACATTCATTCTCCCATGCTTTCATTATTACTTCTTTCCTGTGTCTTGCAACATTGGGCCAGTCTGACAACGAAGTATGGTTTACACCATCCCTTTTCAGATTGTCCACTTCCTCTAAAGTACAGTTTTCTGTTCTTCGTTCTCGCATAACCTTTTAATTGAGCCCATATGAAATCAATCGAACTGAAGTGGCGGTGGTATGGTGGCAACTTGAAGACTCTGTGCCCATACTTTTTTGCCAGTTCATCTGCAGCATACAGTGGTAAAGGTGATTTATTCTGAGCTACGAGGTCCAACAATTCACCCTTTCTACAGTCACTTGGTATACGAATGTTTCTTCTTTGTAGCCTGTCGATAATGTCTTGATTCTTGGAAGCAACTGTAGGTACTTTATCAAGGATGGTGCAATGATATGAGGCTTTGCCCGTAACTATTACTGAGGACTTTCCGACATTTTTCAGGAGCGAGTCCTTACATCATCGATGAGATATGTCTTCACTTATTTCTTCGCGGTAATTGCCGTTTTTTTTATTTAAATAACAACATAAATTTTCCTATGCATCCTGAAGATGTACCAGCATGGAGAAGAATCAGTCTGCTACCTTTTCTAATGAGTTGTGGCAGGGTGCCACGTTAATATTTTTTATATTTGAAGCCCAAGCATTGCACCACGTTTCGCAGTGACGATTTGCTGCGTCTCAAAAGCTCCGTTTCTTCTAAGGTAGACTTCAGAGGGTCACATGCTACTTTCTAGAATTGGAACTGTAAATATGACGACGAACTACATCTCCCTGAAAATCATTGATTTTACTGTTACGTATAACCTACAGCCGTAGTACACATATTAAAAAAAAAGTTTTGCAGGATCCCGTTTTCCAGAACTCCTAAAGATAGAAGTTGACTGTGGATATTGTATCAAATACACAGTCCAGTTGACTGTTAAGAGATGTCACTAAACCCGCCCAAAGATGTAAACAACCATGCATAAGCCGCGCCTATTAGACGGAGGGGTCCGACAGCCGATCAGTTCGTCATTCCACCAGGAAGGATGTACCACGGCTCGTGTTGTCTGTAGTTCAGCCATGCCTAGACTGTCGATACCGCATGTTCGATCTCGTCCGCTTTGTTAATTTGTGAGTCTCAACAAGGAAAATGTCCAGGTGTCTCGTTGACATGCCTCTCTTAGGCCACCCAAGGGCTAATACTGCAGTGGACGACCGCTACCCACGGATTATGGCTCGAAAGAACCTGACAACAACGCCTCCATGTTGAATAACGCTTTTCGTGCAGCCACAGGACGTCATGTGATGACTCAAACTGTGCGCAATAGGCTGCATGATGCTCAACTTAACTCCCGACGTCCATGGCGAGGTCCTTCTTTGCAACCACGACACCATGCAGTGCGGTACAGATTGGCATCACGTTCTCTTCACTGATGAGTGTCACATATGCCATCAGCCAGACAATCGTCTGAGACGTCCATCTTTGCAACCACGACACCATGCAGCGCGGTGCAAATGGGCCCAACAACATGCCGAATGGACTGCTCACGACTGGGATCACGTTCTCTTCACTGATGAGTGTCGCAGATGCCTTCAACCAGGCAATTGTCGAATACGAGTGTGGAGGCAAACCGGGAGGGTGAACGCCTTAGACACACTGTCTGGCGAGTGCAGCAAGGTGGGGGTTCCCAGATGTTTTGGGGTGGCTTATGTGGGGACGTCGTACGCCGCTAGTGGTCATGGACGCGCCGTATTGGCTGTATGGTACGTGAATGCCATCCCCCGACCGATAGTGCAACCATATCGACAGTATGTAGGGGAGGCATTCGTCTTCATGGACGACGATTCGCGCCCCCATCGGCACATCTTGTGAATGACTTCCTTCAGGATAACGACATCGCTCGACTAGAGTGGCGACCATGTTCTCCAGACATGAACGTTATCGAACATGCCTGGGATGCTTTGAAAAGAGCTGTTTATGGACGACGTGACCCACCTACCAGTCTGCGTTATCTACGCCGAATCGCCGTTCAAGAGTGGGACAATCTGGACTAACAGTGCCTTGATGAACTTGTAGATACTATGCCACGACGAACGTAGGCATGCGTCAATGCAAGAGGACGTGCTACTGGGTATTGGAGGTACCGATGTCTACAGCAATCAGGACCACCACCTACGAATGTCTCGCTGTATGGTGGTACAACATGGTTCAAATGGCTCTGAGCACTATGCGACATAACTTCTGAGGTCATCAGTCACCTAGAACTTAGAACTAATTAAACCTAACTAACCTAAGGACATCACACACATCCATGCCCGAGACAGGATTCGAACCTGCGACCGTAGCTGTTGCTCGGCTCCAGACTGTAGCGCCTAGAACCGCACGGCCACTCCAGCCGGCGGTACAACATGCAATGTGTGGTTTTCACGAGCGATAAAAAGGGCGGAAATGATGTTTGTGTTTATATCTATTCCAATTTTCTGTACAGGTTCCGGAACTCTCGGAACCGAGGTGATGCAAAACATTTTTTGATATGTATATGTCTATGGCCGTCATTACGGCGGTATAAGAAATTATTAATTTCACTTCTAATTTCGCACGTTATTCCTTCTAGTGCGCATGCGCGAATTCACGCCATGGATACTCCGCGTGTATGGTGTAATCGGTAAAAGTGAGCCAGTCTGCAGTTTCAGACATGTACGCTAGGTGCTCTGCTGCATATTTGTATTTCATAGGTGTACCGTGTAATTAGGGCTTTAAATACGAATGGCGTATATAAAATTACGCAGCGTGCTCTACTGTCGTTGTCAGCTTAACTGGACGGATACGCTAGTTCAGATTAACCGAAGAATAAAATGACGTCGTACAATGAGAGCCCCAGATTCCACAGTGGTTAGCTTATTCCACCGATTTGTAGCAGAGTTTTTCGATGTTTGGCATACTCTTTAAATCTTTTTGGCGTGCTTCAGCGTCGTCATATACAGAAGCAATTAGCCTAGTTGCGGTTGTACAGAAGCTTCTTTGCTTTTTTGCTGGATCCACCACGCGGTAAAAATAATGGAAAAATTTTACAAAAACCAACTTAAAAGGAAGTAGTCAAACAAGAAGGTCAGCTAAGTACCTTCTGTTTCAGCTCTATTAATTAATTTACCGAAGTTGTCAAAGCTCTTGTTGAAATTGAAGATTAGTCTCTTTTCGCAGAATCTAAGTATGTAAGTATGAAGCTGGCCATCTACTACAAGCGGTGATGGATTTTAAGTTTATCTTCAACTTAACTATTTGGGCTGGTATTATTCGAGAGAGTATTACAGTGAGCGTCGACATACAGAAACAGGACATCATCACATCGCTCTCTGTGTACTAATGCAAAGCCATGTTAAGATTTCGCAAGAAATGAGAGAGAAGCGAATAGATCAATGGAAATCGAGCTTGTCCTCAAAAGCAGACGAACCTTCAGAAAGAGAAACCAACACGACGAAATCTGCGAAGACGAATTAAAAGCACTAGACCCAAAGGTATAAAAGTATTATTTGATTAAATTTGGCGCAAATCGAAACAGGGATAGAGCGCAAAGAGTCTATACGAAAATTTCGCAGTCCTCAGTGGCCACGCATTTTTAAATACGTCGATTGGGTATCTGTAGAAAAACAGAGCCAATCTAGCACGATAATATTCGAATACATGAATGCAGTTGATTTTTTGGCTGGAATTCGCCTTTTTCAAAAAGTTAGTAACCGAAATTAAGAAAAACCGAGTGCGTTCGACTTGTTACAACATGTGTGCAAGCATAACTTGCAAGAAGCTTTTCCTAATATTAGTAAAGCTTTAAGGATATACTGCACGAAACCGACGACATATACAAGCTATGAGCGAAGCTTCAGCGAAATGAAGATAATTGAAATCCATCTGCATTCAACAATGAGTCAGGAACGTCTATCTAGCCTAGCGATCCTCGTCATCGAAAATAAATTGCCAATGAGACGAACTTCGATGATGTAATAGATTCTTTCGCACGCTGTGTAAAGATGTAGGAGGATTTGAGATAAAAAATGCTGGGATCTGAATACTGAAGAAATGTGTACTGCGTTGCTTATCTCCTACATTTAGTTCTACGTAACACAAAAGAGGAAGCTATTAGCTAATAGGCAGTAAAGGGTGCAAATTTTCTGAAGAGTTCTTATTCTCACGGTCACTTTTTTTTTTTTTAAAAAAGAAAGGACCATGGGATGTCAGACTGGCCGACTGACAGCAGGAGAGGCACCACAGGACACTTTACCATTACTAAATTTACACGGTTCAGTTCCACAATTCCACAGAGCGAAATACAGTGACGAGCGATGAATGCTGTGCGAAGAGGAGTGTCACTGCACTTGGGCACACTTAAGAATAAATAACACCTGCTTCCACATGCGTTACCTACCATTTACATGCGTTACCTCCTCATTTACGGAACATTTGCCATCGATTTGAAAGAACCTAATGGAAGAAAAATCGTCGGTGGGAAACCAGAATTCCGCTCAGTATTGCAGTGGAAGTGTCTGTTTCCATTGGTATGATGTCAGCAGTAAAAGACGCATGGCAACAAGAGATCTTAACCAAGGCTCTAATAATAGGTTCCCGACGGTTCGTGGTGAGACTTGTGCCTGAATTGCAGTTATTGTCATCCATTTATTCGTCAGAGAAAGTAAAAAAATTTTACGAATTTCTCGCGGACTAATTCTATAGGACCTCGAGCCTTTCTTGGCGCACTGATGGCCTTAGCCATCAGTACTTTTTTTCAGGGAATGCCCTACAGGCGACCGTCTGCGCGATCTGTCGCTACGAAGTTCCTATTTCCCTCATATCAATGCTTCTACTTTTCTGTTTACGATTTCTTCATGAGACTTTCTTGCAACCTTAGACACATCCATCAACGTGCCACTCACAGGGGTCAGGTGGCACTTCTAGCAGTGGAGGTTATATAAAGCGTCTCTGGAGACGTGGAGACCAGTGAAGTAGTTGCCATAATGCGAAAACGTGGAGATTTATTTAACAACCAAAAGGATCATTGGTTTTCGGATTGACAGGGGAAGCGTTTCCAAAACAGTTAAGTTTGTAAACTGTTCGCAAGCAACTGCAGTTACTGGCACTATGCAAGACCTGTGCCGAGAAACGTGGGGTTCACCACTGGCCACACACTATGATCAAAAGTATCCAGACACCAGGCTGAAAATTACAAGTACAGTCCTCCTTCGGTAATGCTGGAATTCAGTACGGTGGGCGCACCCTTAGCCTTGAAGTCAGCTTCCACTCTCGCAGGCGTACTTTCAAACAGATGCTGGAGGTTCTTGGGGAATGGCAGCCCAATCTTCACTGAGTGCTGAACTGAGGAGAGGTATCGATGTCGGCCAGTGAGGCCTGGGTCGAATTCGGCGTTCCAAAACACCCCAAAATGTTCGATAGGATTCAGGTCCAGACTCAATGCAGGCCAGTCCATTACAGGGATTTTACTGTCGTGTAACCACTCCACCACAGGTCGTACATTACGAAAAGGTGCTCGATCGTGTTCAAAGATGCAATCGACATCCCCGACTTGCTCTTCAACAGTGGGAAGCAGAAATGTGCTTAAAAGATGCTTAAAACATCAATGTAGGCCTGCGCTGTGATAGATCCACGCAAAACAACAAGGGGTGCAAGCCCCTCCATGAAAAACACTAGCACACCATAACACCACCGCCTCCGAATTGTACTGTTGGCACTTCACACGCTGGCAGATGACGTTCACCGGGCATTCACCATACCCACAACCTGACATCGGATCGCCATATTGTGTACCGTGATTCGTCACTCCACACAGCGTTTTTCCACTGTTCAATCTTCCAATGTTTACGCTACTTACACCAAGCGAGGCGTCGTTTGGCATTTACCAGCGTGATGTGTGGTTTATGAGCAGCCGCTAGGCCATGAAATCCAAGTTTTCTCACCTCCTGCCTAACTGTGATAGTACTTGCAGTTGATCCTGTGCATTTTGGAATTCCTGTGTGGTGCTCTGGATAGATGTCTGCCTATTACACATTACGTCCCTCTTCAACTTTCGACTGTTCCTGTCTGTCAACAGACTTTTCAGCCTGTACGCTTTTGTGCTGTAAGTGTCCCTTCACATTTCCACCTCACTATCACATCGGAAAAAGTGGACCTAGGGATCTTTAGGAGTGTGGAAATCTCGCTTACAGACGTATGACACAAGTGTTACCGAATCACCTGACCACGTTAGAAGTCCGTGAGTTCCGCAGAGCGCCCCATTCTGCTCTCACACGATGTCTAATGACTACTGAGGTCGCTGATATGGTGTACCTGGCAGTGAGTGGCAGCACAATGCACCTTTTGATCACATAGTGTAGATGACAGAGATAAACGGCAGCTGCGGAGACGTGTAAGGGCGAATAGATGTGCAACTGTGGAGCAACTGAGCAACCAGATGAACTAAGGGCCTACCAACAGCGATTCCTCACCAACCGTTCAGAGAAAGTTGCAGCCTATGAGCCCGCGCAGCAGACGCCTGGTTGATGCATCCATGCTGACTATTGTTCTCGTCGGCAAAAGCTCGAATTTTCACGGCAGTACCGAAACTGGGCTTCCTGTGTATGAAGACAGATGGCCTGTTAAGATGAATTAGGTGTTGTGCTCTACAGGACAAATGATCGTTGACGTGCGAACACCGTACAACAATAGTCAGAAGGGCCAGGACGGAGGAGGGAACGTTGTGATCTGCTAAATGTTTTCGTGGCACTCACTGGGTGATCTCATCATTCTGCAAGGTCCAATGGAGTAACACAAGAAGGAATCTGTCCTTAGTGACCATTTGCACCAATACACGCAGTTTCGTTTTTCCTAGACACGATGGCATCTACCAGTAGGACAACGCAACGTACTCACAGCTCACAGGGTACGTGCGTGGTTCGAAGTGCATTTGTATGAGTTTACTGCCGTAGCCACCAAACTCTTGGAATTTTAACCGGATGGAGAATCTGTGGGGTCACCTCAACCGTGCGATCGGGCCGTTAGGGCCAAGGGCTCGCAACCGAGAAGCGTGGCGCATTTGGTCACGGCACTGAAGTCAGCATGGCTCCACACACATTTGGGTACCTTCCAGAACCCCATTTACTCTCTTCCTGTATGTCCTGTAGTGGTCCGCGATGTAAAAGATGGTTATCCAGGCGTTTGACAGGTCGTCACATTAACGTGACTGGAAAGTGTACATTCTTCGTCTGTAGGAATGTCTCTTTTTGTATAGAAAATTATCTCGCGTATGGGCGTATAGATGAAACGATAACCAGTACATTGAACAGATACACTATGAGCAGAATATCATTTTGATAGATTTCGGTCGTGCTTATGGCGGTTTAACATTCTCCATTTCCGTCGATGTTCAACTACCTTACAACAGTTAAACATTACATAACCCAAATTTCATGTTGAGTTGTTAAGTAATTTTACGTAGCAAAGCACAACATAACAGCATTCCATTACGTAAAAACTACGCACTCCTAAACAGGAGCTATGTTTGAACACGTTTATGTTTTTGAAACTTTCCTGATTGAATAATGGGAGGAGAAGCTTGCACACGCAGTCAGTCCAACTGCTGCTCTCCAGTTACTGTCAGACTCGTTCTCAGGCTGACAAGAAACTGCGCTTTGACAGTTCTCCAGTCATGCAAAATTAATAAAGCGATTTTTCTGTAAACGTGTTAAGTGAGTGCATATCTAAGGCCCTCGCCATCTGCTTTGATCATTTGCTGTTACTAACTCGTCGACTAGTTAACTATTTATTCAGCTCTATACAGAATGTAACAGAGCTAGAGCAATCGCTACTAATGTCTTTTCCAACTGTTTGGTCGTCATTTTCTTTGTATGACAATATTGTTTCATTACAATAATGATATAAAGACGAGTGAGTAGATAGCTTAATAGCAAGGTTTTATGTAAATTTGGTGAGGGTATTGTGAACCTTGGACATTGCCGTTGGTGGGGAGGCTTGCGTGCCTCAAGGACACAGATATCCGTACCGCAGGTGCAACCACAACGGAGGGGCATCTGTTGAGAGGCCAGACATACGTGTGGTTCCTGAAGAGGGGCAGCAGCCTTTTCAGTAGTTTCAGGGAAACAGTCTCGATGATTGATTGATTTGGCATTGTAACATTAACCAAAAGGGCCTTCCTGTGATGCGAATGGCTGTAAGCGTGGGAAACTAAAGCCGTAATTTTTCCCGAGGGCATGCAGCTTTACTGTAAGGTTAAGTGATGATGGCATCCTCTTGGGGAAATATTCCGGAGGTAAAATAGTCCCCCATTCGGATCTCCGGGCGGGGACTACTCAGGAGGACGTCGTTATAAGGAGAAAGAAAACTCGTGTTCTACGGATCGGACCATAGATGCCAGATTCCTTAATCGGGCAGGTAAGTTATAAAATTTAAAAATGGAAACGGATAGGGTAAAAATAGATATCGTGGGAATTAATGAAGTTCGGTGGCAGGAGGAACAAGACTTCTGGTCAGGTGAATACAGGTTTATAAATAGAAATCAAATCAGGGTATTGGAGGTGTAGGTTTAATAATGAATAAAAAAAGTAGGAATGCGGGTAAGCTACTACGAGGAGCATAGTGAACGCATTATTGTAACCAAGATAGACAAGAAGCCCACGCCTACCTCAGTAGTACAAGTTTATGTGCCAACTACCTCAGCAGATGACGAAGAGATTGAAGAAATATACGATGAGATAAAAGAAATTATTCAGATACTGAAGGGAGACGAAAATTTAATAGTCATGGTGGACTAGTATTCGATAGTAAGAAAAGGAATAGAAAGAAAAGTAGAGGGTGAATATGGAATGGGGCTAAGGAATGAAAGAGGAAGCTGCGTGGTAGAATTTTGCACAGAGCATAACTTAATCATAACTAACACTTGGTTTAAGAAACATGAAAGATGGCTACATACGTGGAAGAGGCCTGGAAACACTGGAAGGTTTCAGATAGATTACATAATGATAAGAAAGAGATTTAGGAACTAGATTTTAAATTGTAAGACATTTCCAGGGGCAGATGTGGACTCTGACCACAATTTATTGGTTACGAGCTGTAGATTAAATCTGAAGATAGCACTTGGATAATCTGAAAGAACCAGAGGTTGTAAGAGTTTCAGAGAGACCATTAGGGAACAATTGACAAATATGGGGTGAAGAAATACAGTAGAAGAAGAATGGGTAGCTTTGAGAGATGGGCCGGACGCGGTGGCCGAGTGGTTGGTTCTAGGCACTTCAGTCCAGAACCGCGCGACTGCTACGGTCGCAGGTTCGAATCCTGCCTCGGGTATGGATGTGTGTGATGTCCTTAGGTTAGTTAGCTTTAAGTAGTTCTAAGTTCTAGGGGACTAATGAACTCAGATGATAAGTCCCATAGTGCTCAGAGCCATTTCAACCATTTTATTTTAATTTATTTTTATTTTTTATTTTTTTTTTGAGAGATGAAATAGTGAAGGCAGTAGAGGATCAAGTAGGTAAAAAGACGAGGGCTAGTAGAAATCCTTGGGTAACAGAAGAGTAATTGAATTTTATTGATGAAAGGAGAAAATATAAAAATGCAGTAAATGAAGCAGGCAAAACGGAGAACAAACGTCTGAAAAATGAGATCTAAAGGAAGTGCAAAATGACTAAGCAGGGATAGCTAGAGGACAAATGTAAGGATGTAGAGGCATATATCACTAGGAGTATGACAGATATCGTCTACAGGAAAATTAAAGAGGCCTTTGGAGAAAAGAGAACCTCCTGTATGAATATCAAGATCTCAGGCGGAAAACCAGTTCCAAGCAAAGAAGGGAAAGCAGAAAGGTTGAGGGAGTATATAGAGGGTTTATACAAGGTCGATGTACTTGAGGGTAATATTATGGAAATGGATGAGGACGTAGGTGAAGATGAAATCGAAAATATGATACTGCATGAGGAGTTTGACAGAGCGCTGGAAGACCTAAGTTGAAACAAGACCCTGGGAGTAGACAACATTCCGTTAGAGCTACTGATAGCATTGGGAGAGCCAGCCATGACAAAACTCTTCCATCTGATGAGCAAGATGAGACAGGCGAAATATCTTCAGTTTTCAAGAATATAATAATTCCAATGCCAAAGAAAGCAGGAGTTGACAGGTGAGCAAAATTACCGAACTATGAGATTAAAAAGTCACGGCTGCAAAATACTATCATTATTTCTTTACTGACGAATGGAAGAACTGGTAGAAGCCGGCCTCGGGGAAGATCGGTTTGGATTCCGTAGAAATGTAGGAACACGTGAGGCAATACTGACTCCACGGCTCATCTTAGATTAAGGAAAGGCATTTTTAGACTTATAGAAAGTTTATGACAGTGGTGACTGGAGTACTCTCTTTCATATTCTGAAGGTGGCAGGTGTGAAATACAGGGAACAAAAGGCTATTTACAATTTATACAGAAACCAGGTGGCAGTTATACGAGTCGAGGGGAAATAAAGAGAAACAGTGGTTGGGAAAGGAGTGAGACAGGGTTGTAACCCATCCCCGATGTTATTCATCCTGTATATTGAGGAAGCAGTAAAGGAAACATAAGAAAAAATTATTGTAGGAATTAAAGTCCATGGAGAAGAAATTAAAACTTTGAGGTTTGTCAGTGACATTGTAATTCTGTCAGAGACAGAAAAGGTTCTGGAAAAGCAGTTGAATGGAATGGACAGTGTCTTGAAAGGAGGATATAAGAAGAACATCAACAAAAGCAAAACGAGGATAATGGAATGTAGTCGAATTAAATCAGGTGATGCTGTGGGAATTAGATCAGAAACGAGACACTTAAAGTTGTAGATGAGTTTTGCAATTTGGGGAGCAGAATACCTGATTGCGATCGAAGTAGAGAGGGTATAAAATGCAGACTGGCAATCTGACGGAAATCGTTTGTGAAGAAGAGATATTTGTTAATACCAAGTGTACATTTAAGTGTCACGAAGTCTTTTCTGAAAGTATTTGTATGGTTTGTAGCCCTGTATGGAAGTGAAATATGGGCGATAAATAGTTTAGACAAGAAGAGAAAAGAAACTTTCGAAATGTGGTGCTACAGAAGAATGCTGAAGATTATATGGGTAGATCAAGTAATTAATGAGGAGTTACCGATCAGAATTATGGAGAAGAGAAATTTGTGTCACAACTTGACTAGAAGAAGGACTCTGTTGATGGGACATGTTCTGATTCAGGAAAGGATCACCAGCTTAGTATTGGAGGGCAGCGTGGAGGGTAAAAATCGTAGAGGGAGACCAAGAGATGAATACACTAAGCAAATTCAGAAGGGTGTAGGTTGAAGTAGGTATTTGGAGATGAAAATGCTTTCACAGGATAGAGTAGCGTGGAGAGCTGTATCAAACTAGTCACTGGACTGAAAACCACAACGACAACAACAACAACAACATTGTGAACGATAATAGAGAGAGGCTGATAAGAATGGGTGGATAGTAGAGTCTAAAGACATAGAATGATTCTTTTCAACACAAAGAGATCCGTAAATATACCTGGACACAGCCTACACGGAAGTTACAATCTATAATTGATTTTGCTATAGGGAAAGAAAGTGATTGACCTTTGGTGGAGGACTGGAGAATCTACAGTGTTAATCTACAGAGAATGTGGATCTGACCATTTCCTGCTTCGGTGTGCACTATGGTTCCCCTTTCAAACATTTGGCAGGTGCTAAAACAATTGTAATGAGAACGGAGGCAAACTGAAAAAATCACAGTGTAAGTTAAATTTACTGCAGGATCCTTCAATCACCTTCTTACACAAGCTTAGAGTGAGTGGATAGCTGCATCAGAGTCATGATACAACAGTGGAAGTGGCGTATAGGACATTTGTGAGAGCGATTCATGAAGGCGCCACTGAAAGTCTCGGAGCAGCTGAAAACATGGCTGCCAAATTTAAAAGTGATTGGTGGGATGATGACGAAGGAGGAAACGGAGGCCTACAACAGTGCAATCAACCTGATGGTAGATGTAAGCATTTAAGACTGAGGAGGAGAAAATAAAGCAATAATTAGCGTGAAAAATTGTATATGGGACATTCAATGTGAAGGAATTAATAACTGCATAGGGAGCGTAAAGCCCACACAAGCTTGGAGCTGACAAAACAGCTGAGAACAAATGACAAAAGTAGTATATATAAACTTACAGCTGATAAGCTTAGATAGGTGAAAGATATACCATGAAGCAATGTTTAAAGAAGATCGATCCGAATTTCAGAATTTGCAGGCAACCAAAATGACACATAAATCCAGGAGATAAAAACTGCGGAAGTACAGGATACAATGACGCAACTCAAAAATGGCAAGGCACCAGGACATGGAGCTGTATATATGGAGTTGTTGAAGGCTGCGCAAAACGTGTTATTTGAACATCTCGCAGAGGTATTTAACTGCTGTCTTTGTGGTGAGGAAACCCCTGTCGGTTTAAAGAGGGGTTCATCCTAACATGTTTAAAAAGGGAAGCAAGGATGACTACGAAAATTATAAAGGCATTACAGTTCTCAGTTCTAAATCGAGACTATATGGTAAGATACTCAAAACTAGAATTATTAGAGAAGTTAAGGAGCAGCAGTAGTTTTCAGGCAGAAGGATCTTGTATTGATAATATCTGTAGCATGAGACAGGTGACTGGCAAGACAGGACAAGATTAATTGGAGGCACACACGGTTTTTATACACTTGCAAAGGACCTGTGGCAGTGTAGCACTTCCTAGGATATGGGAAGTAATGAACATCCACAACATTTATTATTGTTATGTAGAAGCCGTTAGAGAACTGAATTCATAATGCTTGTCGTGTTAAAGTTGGAAACTTACTGTCACAGAAACATAAGATTAGGAAAGGATTGAGAGAAGGATGCTGTTTAGTGCCTACACTCTTTAAAATATTTTTAATGGAGCGCCGAAAAATTGGAAAAGGAAGTGCAAAAACATAAAATACGTGATGGCATCCTGTTCTCCCTACATTTCGCCGACGATCAGGTCATCTTCGTCAGAAGGAAGAAAGCTCAAAGAAAATTTTAACAAACTTTAAAATTTTTATAAACTTTATTGTTGTCGGAGGTGTGCTAAGGGATCTTGTTATGGACGATGCACCTGCAGTAAAGTGTAACAGTTCCTGCGATAAGAACCCACAATCTAGGAGCTCCGGACGATAGTTCGGCATGATCGGTCGGTGGGCTGACTGACCTCTGTATTATAAAAAACGACTGATCAACAGTGAGCTTAAAAGGTTGTCATATGACATCCGCCCCCACCAAATGCAACGAAAAATAACGAACAAAATGAAGAGGAAAGGAAAAGGGTAGTGTATTTGATTAGTAATCAAAACGTCCTCGGTCCTGGGTTCGAACTCTGCCTCCACAAAAATCATCAGCAATAATGGCTGAAGAGTTCTGGCTGTCAGTTAAATCCAATATCTCCTGTGTTACCCAAGCATTTCTTGTATACCATGTCTTTGAACCTGTTTGATCCTCTTCTGTCTACACTATTTCATCTCTCAAAGCTACCCATTCTTCTTCTACCGTATTCCTTTCCGCTGTTCTAGTCAATTCTTGCTTAATGCTCCCTCTGAAACTCTGTACAACCAACCTCTGGTTCTTTCAACTTATCCACGTCTCATCTCCTTAATTTTATACCTTTTTTCAATTTCTTCCATTTTAATCTGCAGTTCATAACCAACAAATTGCAGTCAGATCTACATCTGCCCCTGGAAATGCCTTATAATTTAAAACGTGGTTCTTAAATCTCGGCCTAACCATTACATAATCAATTTGAAACCTTCCAGTGCCTACAGGTCTCTTCTGCATATACAACCCTCCTTCATGATTCTTAAACCAAGTGTTAGCGATTGCCGGCCAATGTGGCCGAGCGGTTCTAGGTACTAAAATCTGGAACCGCACGACCGCTACGGTCGCAGGTTCGAATCCTGCCTCGGGCGTGGATGTGTGTGATGTCCTTAGGTTAGTTAGGTTTAAGTAGTTCCAAGTTCTAGGGGACTGATGACCATAGATGTTAAGGCCCATATTGCTCAGTGCCATTTTAACCGTTTTTTGCGGCTCGTGTTGGTGCTGTTTGTAGATTTCCGCCCTCTGTTGGAGGCCAGACAGTATCCTTTAGTTGTCATGGTTGCGGGTCTTTGTCTTCTTCTCGTCTTGACTGGCGCCACTCGTTTCGCTAGTGTTGCCTATCCGCTAGTAGTAGCAGCGGCGGTTATCGATATCTAGTAACTGTTGCCCTATCTTAGGGGCGACGTCGTTGTTTTTCCGTGTCGTATGTGTGGCAGTTCGGTTGGGGACTCAGGAGAAGCCAGATCCGAGCAGTGTGAGAACACGCCGGGACCGCTGGCGGCATGCATGGACTGCCAGATGGAAGGGCTGTGGTCACGAGGGTGCACGACCTCGTCGTAAACCAGATTCTGCGGGTTTTAAGATGAATGCATTTCAATTCAAGCAGAGAAACCTCCTCCACTGTGATATCCCGCGACTCTCCAGTGACTTAGGTTCGTGTTGCTGCTCTTAGTGTTGCCGAGGTGAAGAGCAGCGAGTGGAGTGCTTGGGGAAGGCGGATCTGATTAGCTTGCCTCGACTCCTTGTTACTATTTACCACGTTAAACTTGTTACAAATTGTTAAGTTCAGCCAGCGGCCGGTTGGTGATTCTTCTACTCTGGTGGTAGTGATTCCTGGGTGCTCTTAGTACAGTATTCTGGGGGACGTAGTGCAGACCTCCGGTTCCGGCTTTGGTGTGTTGTTCCATCGTTGCATTTGGTTCATTGGACGTCAGGTAGCTTCAGCAACATAATCATCAGTAATTCGTTAGACTGCCACTAGTCTGAGCTACGATCTTGTGAATGGAATGCAACTCTTGGCTGCCTGTCTCATTGCTCGCGAAAGTGTTTGTTGCCGGACCTTTTCATGCAGTGAGTTCTTAAACGTTCTTAATTTATTGTCATTCTTGGCGTGTAAGGCTTTTAGCCGCGCTCACAGTGGCCTGTTTTTTATGCATTATCTGTATCTGTATTTTATGGTGATTTGCTAAATTGTAATGCACTGAAAACACTATTATTTACACAGTTGTTTATTCCTTCATTAATAACGTGTGGGAATTTTTATTTGTTGTTGAGTGTGGACTTACTGTTTTAAAAATAAATGTGTGTAACTGTAAAAGGCAACCAATAGCAACGGATTACGGCCCCGCCCACAATCGTAACCGAATCCTGCCTTCCCTTGACAACCAGGTCTCAAATTTCTTTTTCCTCATCATAAATTTCTTCATTCTCTTCATTATCTGTGAAGCTAGTTGGCATATAAACTCGTACTACTGTGGAAGGTGTGGGCTTCGTGTATGTCTCGGTTACGGTAATGCGTTCACTACGCTGTTCATAGTAGTTTACCCGTATTCTCTTTCTCTTATTCATTATGAAACCCACTCCTTCATTACCCCCATTTTACTTCGTATTTGTAACTCTGTAGGCACCTGACTAGAAGTACTGTTCCTGCTGCCACAGAACTCCACTAATTCCGACTATATCTAACTGGAACCTATCAATTCCCCTTTTTAAATTTTGTAATCTACCTGACGGATTAAGGCGTCTAACATTGACGCTCCGATCCAGAATACCAGTTTTGTTTCTCCTGATAACGACATGCCTCTGAGTAGCCCCGCCCGGGGATCCGAATGGGAGCATTTATCTCAATAATATTTTACGCAAGAGCACGCCATCATTATGTGACCATACAGTAGAGCTTCATGCCATCGGGAAAAATTACGGCTGTAGTTTCTCTTTGCTTTCAGCCGTTCGCAGTACCAGCACAGCAAGACTATTTTGGATGATATTACAAGACCAGATCAGTCAAGATACCAGACTGTTACCTGTGAAACAACTGAAAAGACTGCTGCGCCTCTTCAGGGACCAGACTTTTGTCTGGCCTCTCAACGGTTAACCCACCGTTGTGGTTGCAATTACTGTACGGCTATATGTATCGCTGAGGAACGGAAGCCACCCCACCGACGATAAAAGTCGATGGCGCTCTTGGTGGGTGGGGAGGGAGGCGAGGTTGGAATACATCCAGCAAACAAATGATAACATAGGTTGATATGAATATTTAAGGACAATCATTTCGGATAAGGGTGGAAGTAACGAGGAAATAAAGCACGAGATGGAAGAATATAAGAAACTATGGTTCAGAGCATTGCTTCGTATGGTGCTGAATTGTGGAAAGTCTCAAGGAGCAAAGAGGAGAAGTTAAAGGCAATGGAAATTGAGTTTCAGAGGCGAAGTTGTTTTGTAACAAGAATAGACAAAATGAGAAATGAAGTGCTGCGAGAATAGATGGGAATTAAAAAATATATTGAAGACAAAGTTGAAAGTAAAACACTATTGGCTTCTTAGAAGAACGCTAAGGGGAAAATGGCCCTCTAAAATATGACACCGGAGACCTCCACGACACAGAAAAAGAGGAAGAACGATGAGCAAGAAGAAGTCCATGAAGATAGAAGGAGACGGAAACCTGGATGGGAGAGATGCTGCATCGTATAGGAAACTCGCAGAAAGAAGAAGAAGACAAATGTGTGCTATCACAAAGTGTCCGTTACAGAGTTTACAAGTTATTTTCATTCATTTACATGTGCCTCCGAAGTTAAAGGGTCATCAGTCGGGTTTTGGGTTTTGGTGTATCGTACTTGTACTCCATATCTTATCAATTCTCATAAATACTGGCACAAATCCACGAGCTGTACATCAGAGATAAAAGCTACATACAGCTTAGAACGTATCATTTCAGATTGTAGACCGGAGTACTGCTTGGTTGATGATTTTATTGATAGCATAGCAGCGTTGCTAGAACGATGTTTCATTAAAATGCCTATGGGATCCACCGACGAAATTTTTCAGGAATTCCCAAACGCCTATCTCGTACGCTTGTCCTTCATTCTCTGCAAGACATTAAATTAAACAAGACGTATCATTTTAATAGAATCCATTTTAAGGACTTGATGTGGGAGACGTTATATTCTTACAGTTACAACTGGTTCCATTCAACTGTCTTACGTCCTACACAAAAATAAACAACGCGTTTCGTGAGGCAATGCTATCACCAGGTTGTCAAACCTGGCTCATTAGCTTAAAGTTCTAAAAAAGTTCTAAAACGTCTACCAACACATTTGCCTTGTTCATAAAGGAACCGTGGGTTCTCCTCTTACATTAAAATCTGCCCATAGTCGCCCCATCTCGCACTGCACCGTAAAGCGCATCCTCATTATCAGGCTGCAGGAGTTTCAAACTGACGATTCTCCCGGTGTCCAGAAGTTAAAGTTAAGAAGATGACGATTTTATTGTAAGACGTGGATCCACAGACCCATGTTGTTTTTACTGTCCCATTTTATGAACGTCGCAAGTGTGTTGATAGACTTTTTAGTGTATTAATCTCGTGAGCTGAATTTGACAGCCGGATAACAGGAAAAATGTCTTCCAGAACCCTTTGCTGAATTATGTGTTGGACATAAAACGGTTGCGTGCAGATAGTTATTACTGCCAGAGGTGCCATTGTCCCATGATATGTCAGTTTTCTTCTACAGGCGTACGTAAATTTTTATTGTTCCTTGTTCTTTTTTACACACGTTTTAAGAATAAAAGCTCTATACGTTCTTTCATACACGAGCGAAGTTCCATCACATAGCTTGCTCAATGGAGTTAAACAAGTTGTACAAAGAAGACACAAATTTTATTGTTCGTTCTTAAAGTATATACTGCATACTTCTTGCTCATTCCCTGCGTGTGGTCGACCGTTCTGTTAGTGTGTGACGCTCTCTGCTTTTATCCTCTAAAAACTACCCGGACGTTAACTATTAACATTACTCTAACTTAAGCACTATAATTTCCCATTAAAATCTTCCTCTTCCTAGCGCTACAAAACAAATAATAACAGTAAATGTGAGAATGAAGGAATGGAAACAAATACAGGAAGAAAAAACCAAATAAGAAAGAAGTTTGTCATTACTGCAAATATAGTGTAAGGAGGTAGCAAGAACAACGACAGTTTCGGGCTTACCTGCTCTAATATCGGTGGCTATGTTGCTCTACGTCAAGTTTTCTTTTCATACCAGCAACAGGAAGATCATTGTGGAACAATCTCAGTGGGGTACTATAAGTATTTCCCTTTTTACCACCTGTGTAGTATGTACTGTACTGAGGATCCAGTGTCACCCTCAGAATCGTTTTATAGAACAACATGCGATGGATGTAAGAAACGGTTTTTCGCAGAGCATTTTCCAGCTATTGTTAAGTACATCTAGAAGCTTGCAAACAAGAAAAGCTGGTGGATATTAGTGCCAAGGGACCCATCTACTGATATTTTCAGCGAGCTGCGTAGGAGTGGTCGCACCTGTTATCTTAATATATGATATTCGGATGGATGAGGTTACGGGGTTTCCCGTGAAAACTGACTCAAGACGAGAGCTATATACGTTGTTCCAAGTTAGGCAGCGTACAACACTCTCTATGATAACCATTGAGTCGCACGCAGGGAAAGTGATTCTGGAAGAGCATGGGGAGATCCAACGTGTACTGAGTCAGTGGCGGTATCGGTTCAATAATACCAGACATCGATGCTACAGGATGAAACTGATAGAACAATGTTTCATTAAATATGCGTCACCGAAGATATGGATATGTATATTAATAGTGAAGATACTACGCGTAAAATGATGGATTTGGCAGCGATCTGCGTCACTCGAAACAACAGCAGACGTTCCAACCACTGAAATGTATTAAATTTCGGAATAGACCCCTCCTCATACGGTTCGTTTACATCATAGAAGAATGTCAGTATTTGTGTTGATACGGATATTCCGTTCAACAAATAGAGTGCGAAACTGTAGTACAGGAAAAGCAATAATTCAATACCAACATTGAAGTTTTTGGATAAAGCCATTAAAAAATCTGTCATATTACAACGCAATGGAAATGAGGTCCCATGCTTCTTGACAGAGCGTAGAGGAACGATGTGGGAGACCCGCACCGCCTTACTAGGCAAGGTCCTAGTGGAGGTGGTTTGCCGTTGCCTTCCTCCGAGCGCAATAGGTATGATGATAAACACGACACAACAACACCCAGTCGTCTCGAGTCAGGAGAGAATCCCTAAACCAGCCGGGAATCGAACCCGGGACCTCGTGCTCGGGAAGCTAGAACTCTACCGCGAGACTAAAACGACATAGAAATTGTAATTTGGGGGAATCTTGAAACTTTTTGTTAAATTTATCAAGAAATTACCGTAAATTTTTCGTGTTTAGGCTGATGAATTACTTGATTACGAATCAGCGGAAACATCGCATCACAATGTAAGAAGTGTTCAGATAACGTTCATTACTTGCAATAGATGAACACGTCAGGTAAATCGGTTGTACTATAGTGGGCTCAAAATATGTCATAACACATTTCGATGATAGAAAATGTGTCCATTGCCTTTGATGCTTGATATAAATCACAGTGGATATGTGACGTAGGTGAGCCGTAAGTTACCTCTGGAACAATTAGTGTGTCGGCTCTTTCTCGTGTCCGCGCTTTGCTGCGGTGCGATTGGTCGAGATCGCCTATTTAGGCGCGCGCGGTGCGATTCGAAAGGGGGTGGGCGCACCAGCGAGACGCAGTAGAACTTACGCTGGCTACCGAGAGACGGCAGTGACCCTTTCAGTCGTCGTCGTTGCACTACAGGTCGTACCGCGGTCGATGGTGGGCAATGCGAGCCCGGAGTTTGTTTGGAAGAGTATGGAAGCAACGCTCGTGAGTTGACGACATGGCGTGGACTTCTGTCTGCCGAAGCCACCTTCGAGTGTGCAAATAGTAGTGGGTAAGCTGTTTACCCATCCAGGATCGTTCTTGTACGATTGACTGTTGTGTGGCCCTTTACGAACTCCGCGTTGAGCTGTGATACCCCAAATGTGCTGTTGCGTTTGTGTGTTGGGGTTCCTCGCTCTGTAGCTGCCGTCGTCCATACAAGTACTAATTGTGTCTATTTCGTAATTTACTTTGTCTAACTAACGAAAGCTGTGCAAATTGTTCAAACTGTATAGAGCCTGCGACGGGGAAAATTTTCTGGAATAATATCTGTTTATTTAAAGCCCAATGCCTGTGAAAGTGTGGTAAAGTCTGTTATGTTGTTTGAAGTATGTTGTATTGAATAGCAGCGTATGTAGTCTTAATTGTGAGTCAACCAAAATACTGGCAAAGGTTGCTCTTGCAGTGCTTGATTACTTACTGGCTACCTCTGCTGAACTTTGTGCACGAGCTGCTCAAATTATGCAATGATATTTTTGTTTTAATTTTAAAGGTGTAGTTTTGTTGGTATTATCTTAACCCTATAGTGAATTGTTCTTTTACTGCTTTGCGCACTGATAGAGTATTTCAATAGGCTTCCTACTTAAATCATATGATAGTTAAAATAGCAATGAAAATGTTTTATGTGCTTTAAAGAATTGCAATTTGCTTTAAAGCAGTTCTGGCTTATTAGCTGTTTGCAAGGCTGTGCGTTAATATCTGATTTAACGTCTTGGAAGCAAAAGGGTGCTGGCTTCACAGTTGCTGTAAAACGGGCAATGTTCTAACAGTTTGTTTTGTGCACTATACACTGAAGAGGCAAAGAAACTGGTACACCTGCCTAATATCGTGTAGGGCCCCCGCGAGCACGCAGAAGTGCCGCAACACGTCGTGGCATGAACTCGACTAATGTCTGAAGTAGTGATGGAGTGCATTGACACCATGAGTCCTGCTGTCCATAAATCTGTTGGAGTACGTCGGGGTGGAGGTCTCTTCTGAACAGCATGTTGCAATGTCTCCCAGATATGCTCAACAGTGTCCATGTCTAGGGCGTTTGGTGCCACTCTGTAGCAATTCTCGACGTTTGGAGTGTCGTATTCTCCAAGTCCGCCGGAATGTACAATGGACGTGAATGGATGCAGGTGATCAGACAGAATGCTTACGTACTTCTCACCTGTCAGACTCGTATGTAGACGTATCAGGGATCCCGTATCACTCCAGCTGCACACGCCCCACACCATTACAGGGCCTTCACCAGCTTGAACAGTCCTCTGCTGACATGCAGGGTCCATGGATTCATGAATTCCATACCCATACACGTCCATCCGCTAGATAAAATTTGAAACGAGTCTCTTCCGACCAGGCAACATGTTTAGAGTCATCAACAGCCCGATGTCGGTGTTGGGCACAGCGAGGCGTAAAACTTTGTGTCGTGCAGTCATCAAGGGTACGCGAGTGAGCTCATATCTGTGATGTTTCGTTGAATGGTTGTCATGCTGGCACTTGTTGATGGCCCAGCATTGAAATATACATCAATTTGTGGAAGGGTTGCACTTGTGTCACGTTGAACGATTTTCTTCAGTCGTTGTTGGTTCCGTTCTTCCACGATCTTTTGCTGGCCGCAGCGATGTCGGAGATCTGATATTTTACTTAATTCCTGATATTCACTCGTGAAATAGTTGTATAGGAAAATACCCACTTCATCGCTACCTTGGAGATGTGTCCAGCTGTCATTGTAGCAACGGTCACCGATCTAACAATTGCGCCAGACACTTATTGTCTCATACTGCCGACCGCAGCGTCGAATTCCGCCTGTTTGCATATCTGTGTATTTGAATGGGCATGCTGTACCAGTTCCTTTGGCGCTTCAGTGTAGGAGGAACTTGCCGTTTTCTAAGCCGGCTGCGCTGTTCCTCACGCGTTGAGGAGTGCCCAGTACAACGAAGTGGGTCGACGACAGCGGAAGGCTGATAATTTTGAGCAGTAATGTAGCTGATCCATGTATTTTACCTCTAGGAATTTTTTCTGAATTTAAAACTGTAACTTGCAAATAATGTTTCTGGTGTTTTAAACTATTCAAAGAATTTCAACTCCTTTCGCTACGTCAGGCCTCTTAGTCCTTTGTCAAATTCTTCTGTCTAAAGTATTTGCATTGAATAGGTAGAATATCTGCAAAGTCTTTTCTTAAACCTTCTCTTTTTTTTAAGAAAAAAGGTAAATTGTGTTTTGCAACTAAGTTTTGTCACAAGCTAAAGCATAACGTCCAAAAAATTCTTTTACTGAAGGAAATAACTGCTGTTGTTGTTGTGGTCTTCAGTCCTGAGACTGGTTTGATGCAGCTCTCCATGCTACTCTATCCTGTTTGTTTTAAATTCAGACAGACGACTCACTCAGTAGATTAGCTGACAAAAATTACTGCAACAACACTACTGGCAATCAAAGATCGCAGTGTACGTACCCACAACCACTGTGGCGTAACATATCGACTACCGAAAACTTCTGTTGGAAAAATATTCGGTATGCAGTCGTGAAATATGACACATCGAGCTTACACAACTTTTCTTGAATACCAAATATAAATTAGAAACCTTACAACTCTTTATTTTATCTGAAATTCATGGGTGCAACATTTTAAGTTTTCGGTAAATCTTTATTTCTACAATTCTTAATGATTTCAGAAAGGCTGTTATAACGCCTGCTTGGACTTGTTTCTTTTGTCTGTCTAATAAATATTATTAGAAGCTTTTATTTAATTATAGGTCAGCAGCTTACCACTCCCAGAACCAAAATCCCGACTATTTCAGTATTGACGTTTGCTGCGTCACAGACGGTGCCCCTATGGTGCTGCTTTAAATTGTGTTAATAACTTGGAATGACACTGTATATATTGTTTGCGTCTCTTTTCTCTCCATTTGTAGTTTTCGTGCAGTGATCTTCTGAAACCTTGGAGGTACTTATTAATAATCCAGTATTTCACAACGAACTCATTGGTAGCTCGTAAACACGTATTCCCGTTTATTTCGCTTATTTCTGGACCCATGTTTGTTGAGACGTTTGTTCTTCTATTATCGTACACTTTCACCTTTTTCAGTTTTCGCTACTAAATACGACACAGGTTCTGTTTAAAGGAGAAAGAGAAAGAAGAGGTAGAACTGCAGAGCGCTGTACTTCTTCAACGGCCGCTCCAGTGACGGTAGGTGTTCGAGAAATCGTTTTGCGCTGCGGGGAAATGCGGTCCACGCCGTGTACCTGGAGGCGAGAGAGTGAGGCGAGAGCAAGCGTGTTGCAGGGTCAGCGGCTGATCAGACCGGCTATTGTACTCAGGGCCGTCCGCCCCTGCGGATTAGCCTTCACTTCTCTCGCCCGTGTCGTGCTGACTCACACCCAGGGGGAATACCCGACGGGTCCATCAGGAAGGCGGTACCGTCGTAAGAGGCTTCACGGTGGACTGTTCGTTGCGCCCTTTCTTAGACGTACATCATCTCATTTACCCGTAGCTGTGGATACCTGAAAAGGATTGCTGACAGAAGATTAAATTCCTCATCTACCTCAGGTACCGTTATGTCGTGACCAATGTGCTACTTCCCTCGGTCGTCACCACAACACACGACTCACAAGCAAAGAATGGGTATCCAGCACTTCCTGATAGCGAAATGAAGGGAAGAGGAAGTAGATAAAAATGAGTTATGAGATATAATACTGCGAGAACAATTCATCAAAACACTGAAAGATATAAGCCTGAAAAATTCCCCAGAAATTTTAATCGTTGGGAAATTATATTCAATGTATAGATTGACGTCTGACTCATCGGTGTTGCTCTTAATGCATTACCGGAGCCATTTCGTTTGGGTTTAGACGTTCCTTATCTTTTCTCCTCCTTATCTTGTTCCGCTTGTTGTACTGGCCTCTTTATTTATTTATTTATTTATTTATGCATTTATTTTACCTGGCAAGATTAGGGCCTTCAGGCCCTCTCTTACACCTAACCAGGCATACTCAGATTCAACAAATTTCAGTTTCTACAGAACATTAAGGACATATTACATGTTATACAGTATTAATGTTAAGAAAAAAAGTAGAGATTATAAACGTAGTACAATGATAATTATAACAATCAAAAATTAATTATAACAATCAAGAATAATAATAATAGTAATAATAATGATAATAATAATGACTATGTATATGAAAGTAAACATATTTTTCTTTTATGAATGTCGGTCCTATTGCTAGTTGGGAATTTTCTCGTTATATTCTTGCAGCTTGTGAGTTATTCTCATCAAGCAGAGACATAAGACGATAGAATGGGGTGAAAGAGATATAGAAGAGGTAGATAGGTTAGAGGAAGAGAAATAGAATGGTAAAATTCGAAGCTATGATGGAGAGGAGAAAGAAAGAGATGAGAGGGGCCCAACAATGGTGGCTATACCGTCCCTAATATGTAAGTCTTGAGTTCACTCTTGAATGTTGAGTGGTTCCGGATAAGACGCAGATCACAGGGGAGCGCGTTCCATAGTCGTATGGCTGAGATGGAGAATGACATGGAGAAAGATTTTGTGTTATGTAAAGGTACAGCCAAGATGCTAGACGTATCCGATCTGGTATTGCGGTTGTGGAATGATGATAGGTGTTTAATGTGAGAAGATAAGTATTGGGGGCACCAGTGGCTAAGAAATCGATGAAGTAAGCACATCGTGTGGAGATCGCGTGCCTTATGTGGGCGTATCCAACCTAGCTGGGAGTATGAAGGACTGATATGATCATACAACCGTATATTGCATACGTATCTAACGCAAGCGTTCATCACTAGCTCGAGGCGTCTCGAATTTTCACTATTTGTGCCGTGTTGAACTACATCACAGTAGTAAAGATTAGGCAAGACTAGTGTTTGGACTAATGTTTGTTTAACATGGGTTGGAAATATTTTTCTAAATTTCTGAATTGCATGTAGGGAGGAGAGCGATTTCCGGCAAGCTGTAACTGTTTGTTCTTCCCAGTTTAGGTGTTCATCCAAGATTATTCCAAGGTCTTTTACTGTTTTTTGGTATGGTAGTTGGGTACCATTGAGGTGTATTTGAGGGACTGTTTCGTGAAAGTGCCGACTGATTAACTTTGGATGAGATATAAGTATGACCTGGGATTTCTTGGGGTTTAGTTTCAGACCTAGGTTCTGTGCCCATCGAGAAACAGAGCAAAGATCCGCGTTCATACTCGCTACTGCGTCAGCAATGTTCTTGGGGCTTGCACTTATGTACAGTTGGATGTCGTCGGCATATAGATGGTAGTTGCAGGAGTGAATCACTGAAGAAATATCATTAATGTACAGTGAGAAGAGTAATGGACCAAGGACGGAGCCTTGGGGAACTCCAGAGCGCACGTTTTTCCAGGATGACTTTTCCGACCCACAAATGACTTGTTTACTTCTGTTTTTGAGGTAGCTGTCGAACCAGTGTATTGCGCTGTTTGAGAAATTCAGCTGCTTCATTTTAATTAGTAATATATCAAAGTCAACTGTATCAAAAGCCTTGCTAAAGTCAAGCAGTGTTAGCATGGTAGCTTCACGTCTGTCCATAGCATGTTTAATGTCATCAGTTACTTTGATTAATGCAGTTGCTGTACTATGGTGCTTTCGAAAGCCTGACTGATATTTGTCATGGATGTTATGAGTTTTGAGGTAATCCGTCAGCTGTTCATGGACGATGTATTCTAGGGCTTTAGATATTGCAGGTAGTATGCTGATCGGCCTGTAGTCACCTGGCGACTTAGGGTTGTCAGTCTTGGGTATAGGTTGAATTAAACTTTGCTTCCACTCAGTAGGATATGTACTACTGAGAAGAGACAGGTTGAAGATGTCTGTGATAACTGGAGTAATAGTGTCTACGACGTTCTTGATCATGCCAATGCTCACTCCATCATTTCCTACTGCCTCGGAAGAGATTCTCGTAATTGCCTTGTGTACTGTGCCGGTAGTGACATGTTTTAGGAAAAACTTGTCTCTCGAGAGATTGATATCTTGGGGCTGGTAATTTGTCGCTGCGTGGCAGTTTACAGCTGTTGAGAAGAAATCGTTTAATTCTTCTGCAGACGCTTGATAAACAGCGTCAGATCTTCGCTTCCCTATACCGAAACTGCGCAGCTTTTTCCACAGTGCAGCAGGTTTTGATATGCCGCATACGACAGAGCGGGCATGTCTGATTTTGGCATTCCTCACGCTCTGCTTGGTTCTATTTCGGAGTTTCCTATAAGCTTCGTACGCCTCGGGAGTTGGGTTACGCTTGAAGGCCCTATGTGCAGCATCACGTTTATTCATTAACTGGCGTAATGCAGTGGTGAGCCACGGAGCGGGAGCTCTCTTTACCTTGACAGTGCGTTGAGGAGCATGTTTATCATACAGTGCAATGATTTTGCGACATAATTCCCGAATTTTTCCGTCTAAAGTCGGTTCATTGCTTATATCATACCAAGGGATGTCTGAGCAATCCTTTTGAAGAGCGTCATGGTTAACATTTTTTAGGTTTCTGTAGGTTACCAGGTGAGATTTTTCTTTGGTAGTATGCACTGAGTAATTTAAGAATATCACGTCATGAGCAGAGAGTCCTGGAGCGGATGTCTGATTGGCGCGAATTATTTTATCTGGTCGCTTTGTTGCCATTATATCTATGAGTGTATGGCTGTGTGGCGTGTGATGAGTTGGGTCCAGCGGTGTTAAACTCATATCATTGGAGTGGAACAGTCTCCTTAGTTTTTCTGCAGAGGGAGATTTTAACTGTAAGTCGATGTTTGTGTCGCCCATAATGATTATGTGTTCATACAGTGTCACGAGCGAGGACAGGGCAGACTGAAAGGAGGACATAGCACCGACGTTTGGAGGTTTATAGATTACTCCAATTAGCAGTTTCTGATTTGATCTATTTATTTCGAAAAACAAGAACTCTGCTTCTCCTTCGCACTTTGCATCCGATGTGCATAGTATAGTAGGTCTCAGATCAGAGCGAACATAGGCACCCACACCACCCCCGCGTCGTGTTTCACGATCTGCCCTTAGGAGAGTGTAACCAGTGATTCGGATAGCGTCGGAAGAGATGTTTGGTTTCAACCAAGTTTCAGAGACGAGGATAATATGGAACAGCGATTGGCAGAACAGGTTACAGAACTCGTCGAAGTGAGCCGTTAGCGACTGAGCGTTCGCGTGGGCCACAAAGAGCCCGCCGCCGGAACCGGTCCGTCCCATTGTGGCCGCCTGTAGGACCGAGCGCGCTCCGTTTACCTGCTGGCCGGAAGAGGGACAAAAGCTGGATTTCGCGGGGGAAGACATATTTACAGGTGTGTCCAAGGTCGTGACTGACTCAAGCGTCTGTGGGCTAAAGGTGAAAGACAAGCTGGAGGTATCGGAGAAGGGAGTGAAAAGAAAGATGGAAAGTGGCAGTGGTGCTTACGAAAAAGATAATAGTAGTAGTAGTGGTAGCGACGAGGATGAAAATAACAGATATAGAAAGGCGGTTTTAAGGAGATTCCTGTTAATGGTGAATGTTAATTCCCGTTTGACTGACAATATGAATATACATGAGCACTTATGATACACAAATAAAGAAGCAATATCTGTGTGAAACAATTCACTGATTTTAAATAGAGTACTTATGGTACTTATAGAATTAACGAAGCAATATTTACGTAAAAAAATGAAAAGAAAGAATACTAATTAACTTATATTAGACAGAGTACAATATGAGACTTTGTGTCTCGCGAGATTTCGCTCAGTCTTTCAGTTCGGACATGTTCGTCACCGTTTTCCTCCCTCCTTCCATCTTGACTACGATCCTGCCATCCTGGGTCCATACATTTTGAAGGCCGAACTGTGTGATCGCAGTGTTCAAAATTTTTAGTCTTTCGCGCGTCAGATCTTCCCTCAGGGTAACGCCACTCTTGGCGAGTTTTCTTTTCTGAGCAAACACTTCAGCTCTTTTCCGATATGACACAAATTTAATTATTATGGGCCTGGGTTTCATGACACCTGGTATCCTGCGCCCAACACGGTGGCTTCTGTCAATATCGGTCACGTCGATTCGCACGCCAAGTTTTTCACGCACGAGGCTAATGACCAGGTCGTCGGTGTTTTCGCGATCGTTTTCAGCTACCCCGAACAAGCGCAAGCTGTTCCTTCGCTGATACTGCTCGAGTTCATCGGTGGCCGCAGACAGTTTAGCTTTAGGTGCCTCAGAAGTGACTTTACATTCGGCCACTCTCTTGGAGTCAGTTGCCACTAGTGATAGTTTCTATTGAACCCAGGAGATATTATTAGCATGTCTGAAATTTTACATCCACGTTCCATCATTAAAGGAAATTACAGCATCTAGCACTCCTAATATAATGGTTTTGAAACCAACAAGCAACGATTTCAGCAATAAAGAATGGTAGAAACATTCGTTCATGTTTTGTCTTCCCATGGCAGTATTATGAAAGTAGTTTATTGACAGTTAAGTTCCTGTGTATGGATGTAGTTGCTTCCAATGTTGCAGATTGCTCGGAATAATCATGCACATTCACTTCAGCAGTTGTAAGTGCTTTTGCTTATCCACATCCCGAGTCCACACCAATGTCACGGAGATCATGCTGTAGCTCTCCCGAAGGTTGTGGAGGAAGGCAACCCAAACTACATTCCTCGTTGTCCCTATAACACCATGATTCCTTCTTATGGAAGCTGAAGGCTATCTGCTTCTTCTTTTGTGATGTTATCACGACCACTTATATTATGACTATCATTCAGTTTTTCCCTCTCATATACATTATCAGTATATCCAACGTCTTTTGCACATGCCCAACATACTCCAGGTCTCAGTCCTTACAATGTTTTCATAAGTCATTCATCGCCCTTTTTGAGACCCCACCTCCAAGGCACTTCACATACCATACATGATAATTCGACGTGTGAATGTAGCAGGAACACGGGCGTGGCTGCACACCTCTATATGATTAAAGTGATTTATAAACAATTTTCCGATGTGCAATTCAGTTCTTTTAACTACAGCTGACTTCATAAATCTCTAGACATCAATGTGTGACGAAATACGAAATATCTATTTAAGTAAATTCACGAGAATGTGACCTCGAACCTATGTTTTCGGTGACTTTTCAAGTCGATCCGCCCCCCAGACAACACCGTAGCTCTACTTGTTTCATTGAAGAAAAATGTTTAGGCATTACTTCGGTGACGATTGTTCCATGGACGACAATGTTATTAGAGACTAAGTCCAAGCTTTCTGGGTTCTATTCCCGGTCTCGCACAGAGCTTTAATCTGCTGGGGATATCTGTAATTTTTCTGTATAGAAATTTTTAATTTGAATAATCAACAGCCTCAGTTTCAACGTTTATCTAGAATTTACCTAGGTTTCAGTCGGGATAACTCAACCTTCTTCAGAATGACAGTAACTACCGTTCGTCCACAGTGGACATCGTTCCAATACAGCACTCGTGGCTGCCACATCGCGGTCACGAAGTGGGGCAGAGGCAGTTTCAGATAAGTTTTCACAGTCTGACGATAATTTATGGATTTGTGGTTTTAGCTTGACGATGTCCACTATGGACGAACGGTAGTTACTGTTATTCTGAAGAAAGTTTGATTATCCCGACTGAAACCTACGTAAATTATTGGTAAACGGTGCAACTGAGGCTGTTGATTGTTAAAATTAAAATTAATATTTATGCAGTTGCTGACAGGGCCGTGAAATGTTGAAGATATTATTTTCTGCATAGACTCTGCGTGTCATCATGTTAATTTAAACCTCACTTGAAACTTATAAACCGACTTGTCAAGAATGTTGACTTTTGCAAGATCGAAACCTGAGGAGTCCACTAAGAGCAAACCGTGAGGAATGCCAGATGTTCCTCATACTTTTACGTGGTCGTGTAAAGTCTCACGTACAGCAGCGATGTTAAGTGTTGGAAAGAACGTGACAGCGAGATCGAACATACTAACATAAGTTTCTCTTTCACATCGTTATTGTGTATTCACTATGTAGCTATTTATACCGTAGTAGTTTGAGGCAAAGAATGGAAGTATAATAATTTTGTACGAAACAATTTCGTTCTTTTGTCTTATAAATTTAGATTAAAAAAATTCCTTAAAAGAATGTAGAGGTTCTCTTCCTCAAGGAGAAAACGACTCGATAAAATAGCACACTCCTCATTTACGCCAATTCTCAGTGTCATTCCATTACGTCCAGCATGACATAAAACTTGGATAGAATGAGCCGCGGGCGTCGCGACCGACGTTCCTCCGGTCACCGCTGTCGTCAGACTATAAAGCACTAAACGCACACCTCTGCTATCTACCTACATCAGCGTCACGCTATACTGCACGCGTTTCGAGTGTATCATTGTTATGACGGAACGTCAGTTTCCTCCTCTGTAACTGTCTGTACTATTCGACTCCCAAGCAAAGATTATCTTGCAATGGAATATGATCTACTGATACATTCAGAGGCAATATTACGGAAGAAACACTACAGTATGCGTAGAAATATCTCTGTACTGACAGTTCCACGTTTTAACTAAGGCTCTGGAAAGAGACAAACACATGCATCCACGGATATTTTGTTATACTCTTATTTTGCTGATTTCGTGTTCAGGGAAATCTTCTGATCATTTGTTACACTCAATTCACTGACTGCATTAACTTCTAACTCTTGTTCGAGTATTTCAAATCGATCGGCGCTCTAAAGGACGCTGGGGCTTTAGTTAATTATTTGAAGAAGGATAGTTATCTATAGTTTTAGCCAAAGAAACGGGTCTAGGCATTCGTATTCAAATACAGAGATATGCAAACTAGCAGAATACGGTTGTGCGTTTGGCAACGTCGATGTAAGACAGCAAATGTATGGCGCAGTTTTTAGATCGGTTACTGCTGCTGTGATGTCAGTGAGTTTGAACGTGGGGTTATAGTCGGCCCACGAGTGATGGAACACAGCATCTCCGAAGTAGCGGTGAAGTGGGGATTTTCCCGTACGATCACTTCACAAGTGTACCGGGAATATCAGGAATCCGGTAGAACATCAAATCTCCGACATCGCTGTGGCTGGAAAAAGGTCCTGCAAGAACGGGACGGACGACGACTGAAGAGAACCGTTCAACGTTACTTAAGTGCAACCCTTCTGCAGATTGCTGCATATTTCAGTGCTGGACCATGAAAAAGTGTGAGCGTGGGAACCATTCAATAAAACATCATCGATGTGGGCTTTCGGAGCCGAAGGCCCACTAGTATACCCTTGATGTCTGCACGACATTGGTCTGTTGATGACTGGAAACATATTGCCTGGTCGGACGAGTCTCGTTTAAAATTGTATCAAGTGGATGGACGTCTTCGGGTATTGAGACAACCTGATGAATCCATGGACCCTTATGTCGGGCTGATAGAGGCTCTGTAACGGTGTCGGTCGTGTGCAGTTTGAGTGATATGGGGCACCTGATAGGTATAGATACGATTCTGACAGGTGACACGTACGTAAGCATTCTGTCTGATCATTGCATCCGTTTATGTCCATTGTGCATTCCGACGGACGTGGGTAATAATGCTACAACACACACGTCCAGAAGTGGTATAGAGTTGCTCCAGAAACACTCTCCTGGGTTTAAACATTTCCGCTGCCCAGCAATCTCCCCAGACATGAACGTTATTGAGCACATCTGGGATGCCTTGCAACGTATTGTTCAGTAGAGACCTCCACCTCTTTGTACTCTTACGGATTTACGGACAGCCCTGCAGTATTCATGGTATCAATTCCGTCCAGCTCTAATTGAGACGTTAGTCGAGTCCATGCCACGTTATGTTGCGGCACTTATGCTTGCTCACGAGGGCCCTATACGGTGTTAGGCTTTTTCAGCATGTCTAAATTGACGGCTGGTATGTGGCAGTACTGAGCTGAATCTGCTGCGGGAACGCACCACGTGTCTCTACGCACGTGTTCTCTGAGAGGTCACGCGTGCAGCGGGACGCAGACAGGGCGACGACATCACTAAAACTTGCATAGTCCGCTGCGGGAGGCGAGCTACGTGGCCGGAATAGCACGCGGCTGCTTCGAATTTCAGCAGCGGAGACCACAGAACTCACATACGGTAAAAATGGTTCAAATGGCTCTGAGCACTATGGGACTCAACTGCTGAGGTCATTAGTCCCCTAGAACTTAGAACTAGTTAAACCTAACTAACCTAAGGACATCACAAACATCCATGCCCGAGGCAGGATTCGAACCTGCGACCGTAGCGGTCTTGCGGTTCCAGACTGCAGCGCCTTTAACCGCACGGCCACTTCGGCCGGCACATACGGTAAGCGCTGAACCTATGCGCCTGCAACGATCGTACTAGCCTAAGCACCCTCACGAAAAACCTGTTCCTATAAAGGATTATGCTGTCGATGACGTTATTTCCGAATGAATTGGGCAAAGTGGAACTAAGTATGGTTTTCTCTGATAAATAATGATGTTTCCAGAATGAGATTTTCACTCTGCAGCGGAGTGTGCGCTGATATGAAACTTCTTCGGTAGCTCAGATGGTAGAGCACTTGCCTGCGAAAGGCAAAGGTCCCGAGTTCGAGTCTCGGTCGGGCACACAGTTTTAATCTGCCAGGAAGTTTCAAATAATGATGTCTTTCGGCTAGCGATGACAGCACAGCAAGTGCCATTATCCGATTTTCAAAATGGTTCAAATGGCTCTGAGCACTATGGGACTTAAATTCTGAGGTCATCACTCCCCTAGAACTTAGAACAACTTAAACCTAACTAACCTAAAGACATCACACACACCCATGCCCGAGGCAGGATTCTAACCTGCGACCGTAGCGGTCGCGCGGTTCCAGACTGTAGCGCCTAGAACCGCTCGGCCAACCCGGCCGGCAACCGATTTTCCAGAAATTTCTCTCAGTGGAAGAGGAGCCAAAATAAGAGAATACATATTTCGGCTTACCCGTAGATCAATTGACAGAAAACGACAGTCAAAGTTTTCCACGCAATTTAGATGCATTTCAGAAAGCGCTACATTTAGCCCAACTCGTCGCGTAACTACTAGCGTCACGGTCTCATGCTTTTGCGTCCGTTGTTCGAAATCCGATTATTGTTTTAATTTCTTTTATTCTATTTTTTCCATTTATCTGCTCATGCCCGTAGAAGTTCATAGACGAATGTTTCTCATCAAGCCAGAGGATAAAAGGTAATTATATTAAATGTAAAATTACAACTGAGTTTCATATTTATTATAAAATAATGTGTGCATTGAATTTGCAGGGATTACACTCTTTTTAAATTATCAGATTCCTACATTTCATTCTTATATCAATTATTAATTCTTATATTTGTCTTATGTTTGTCCTTCAGGAACCGATTGTAGATTCGAAATATAGAAATACCGAACATCACGAACATCGCGCGAAAGCAGGTTTGCAACAGTAACATTTGTTCGTATGACTCTCACTCGGGGAAGAATCGTCGCTAGTACTGCTGAAGATCTCAATCGTTAGAAATAATTACACGGCAAGCCACGCATAAGGATTCATTTTTCTAAAAACCGGTGTTTGAAATTGATTATGGATCTACGGACACTACAGGAATGACACCGAAAACAATTTTGAAAAGTTTTTCCATTCTTTTCTTCCTTTTTTTAAAACTCATTCACCATATATAGGCTTGGCAGAAGAACACGGACAGCAGTATACATTGGAAAATAGTCGTGTAGCAATCTTCTAGGGATGAGGGTAGATAAATGAAAAATAGAAATGAAAATAATAATCAGGCTTCAACCACGGGGCTCGAAACTGCAAACCAGCGGTGCTAGCCACTTTGGTCGGTCTGTTTACTCACTGTAAATAAGTCAAAAACCTTTCTGAGAAACAGTCGAGTATCTACGGATAAAACTAAATATGTGTTTGTTTATTTTGACACCTCTTCCACTACTGAAGTTTCTGGAAAACAGCGTTATGGCACTTGCCGTGTTCTTTTTTTTTTTTAATCTCATTTTGTTCGCTTTTTGTTCGTTGAATCTGCTCGGGGGTGGGGGGGAAGTCGTAAGACACCGGGGGGAAGTCGTAAGACACCCGTTAAAGTTAGTTGTTGATCGATTAACTCAGTTTTTTTATTACAGAGGGCAGCTAACCCTCTGACCGAACACGCTGAGCTACCGTGCCGGCAGCCTCGTGAGCGTAAGTACTTAAAACGTAAAGTGGAACGTGAGACGTTAGCGACGCCATTATTTTCCTAAGCTTTGCGTTATAAAATACTGGTTACAATACTCACTTAATTTAAGCTCACATCAAACACTGAAACACTTATTTCTGAACACAGTTCATGTAAACATATTGTTAATACACTGAAATCTACCAGAAACGTTGAGGCTAATTGTCCCCAGCAACATACGTAGAGTTGCAATGATTTTGTTTCTAATGATAACCTCACATACATTTTTAATTCCATTCTTCAAATTAATTCAGTTATTAGCTTGTGAAAGTAAAATTTATTTCCCTAAAATAAGCTGAGGGTTATAACAGACCAATACGGCGCTGTATTTGCTGACACTGAAATGTATCCTTTCGTCACGAAAAGGTAGACGTACCTACGGTAGGTTTTTAGCCGTTTCTTATTTACAAATCGATGTGATGTCTGCGTATAGTTTCCGCTTGCTCATCGGTTCATTCGTCCTTTAGATAAGAAGAAAGAAAGGAGGAGAATCTATAACAGAGAAAAATGCGAGAGAAGTTAGTCAATGAAGAGTACTGGTAAGCCAGTATTTTTCGGACAGCCAAGTGAGATTAGGCACTGTTTTCTTGCTCCCCGTTCCTCGTCTCACTAATGTGAGACATTCGTCTGAGCTGTCTCTTACACTTAGCTACCACTCTTGAATGGGGTTGTCATCTGTACTTCATAATAAAGTATTGTAGGTGATTTCGCGGAATTGTTCCTTACATTTTATGAGAACGATAAAGTGCGCGAAAATTATTTCACATAGTTTGATTTTTCCACGGATAATTTACGTGAATCATTAAAAGATCACAAAAGTGGATCGTAGTTCTGCAGATAAAGGATCGGTTGAGAAACCGAACCATGAACTAAGTATCCGTTATTTAACGTAACCCACCTCAGATCACAAAATTTTCAGAGCCGATGTTGCTTGTCAAAGTTTTAATTCAGAAAGAGTGAGAACCCATTAATTTCGTATTTCTTGCAACCAGAAACGACAGCATATCGGAGCTAGTCAAACATTCCAGCAGAAAAATTTATTACAGAACTTCCTGTAAATTTTCCTCTGTTTGATTGATGCCAGCAATGTTATCAGCGAATTTTATCGTTGATATAGCGAATTTTATCGTTGATATCCTTCCGATCACTACCGATAAGTATATCACACAAAGTCCCATCCCCCACCCCCCATATCTTTCAACTTTTTTACATACTGACGACATTTTCTACGTTTCCTTCCTTCAGATTGTGATGAACAACTACGAAAGTCAAATTTGCAATGTTCAGTTTCGTCTTCCATTCTTAGAAGCTTGCGCTCTGAGTGGACTTTTAGTGCTATAAGTGGACTGCTGCGTATCTGCGTACACAGCTCCACTGCGTGCCGACCTGCGCTACTGTGTGGCGCGCGTTTGCGTGCGACGCGGCGCGTCCGGCGTGGACGCTGCTTTGTGTCGCCGTCCAGCGTCATTTGATACCAATGCGCATTGGAGCAATCGACATAGCTCGCCCTGAAGTCACTGCTCTTGTGACGTGGAGACCTCGGCAACTTTTGTTCGGAGGTATTGTGACAAGAATGGGATATAATTTGTGTTCACTCCACGACTCCTTCAGGTGGAACGGTTAGGCTGAACGGGTGGTACATGTAAGACGTGTATATTTATATTGTCTATTGTCAGACCACAATTTATGAAAGATGTTTATATTTTATGAATAGGATTAAGTGGGAATAATTAATATTTGTCATTTTTGAAACAATTGTGCTAGCAGGGGATGTCTGCACCAAAGTATTGCTGGCGGGAGAGACCACACATTGACATAATTTTAAAAAAGGCGGGGAGACCCCGTATGGATACATTTTAAGAAAAGAGCGGGAAAGGCCGTGCATTGATACATTTTGTAATGGTAGCAGGGACTGTCTGCACCAGAAAGCATTGTTGGCGGGAGAGACCGCACTTTAGCGTTCGTAGAAGTCAGTAGTAAGCGAGATGTGAAGCGAGTCGGTAGCAGGTCTGAAGCGAGGGGTTGAGAGGAGCAGTGTTCCTGCCAGCCACCAGATATGATTTACAAGAAATTATAAACGGATGTACAGAGACATCAGCTAACTATTATCATAAGAGGAACTAATATTATTGATTTTTTTTTTTTTTTGTTGAGAAACTCAAAAGTACTGAGGGTATGTTTGCGCAATGCTAGTTGTAAGGTTATTGTAAAAAGTAAGTCCCATTTGAACGTTTGTAAAATCATTTCATTACCAACAGTAAATATATGAAGAATCGTTTTCAGAATATAATTAATTTTTGCCAGCAATATTGCATTACTGATTATAATCCATCCAAAAAACCATCAACGTAAAACTTTGCAAGATTTTATTGTTGTCAAGAAAAAGCTTAACTATGAATTACGTAAGTTCAGTCAAATTAATTAAACAATAACATCAGCTTTGCTATTAAAGAATAACATCAGCTTTGGTAATAAATATAGCCACTTATTATGACAGCCCACCAGCTGCTAATACAGTATAGTAAAACAGAGTAAGTATATTCATGTCGCAGTTCGATGTAGCAGTCAGATGACGATCCAGTAACAGTAAAAGGATAAGGAACAGTTTTGGGTTATTGCAGGTAACGACTGAGGGCCACGATGACGACACATTCTATGTTTCGTCGAAGTAATCAGCAAATCACTTTTAATAAGCAGCATTTAAATTTGTGTGCAATGATTGCACTTATTATTATTGAGAAAGAGAATTAATTTCAAAGGGAAGATTTCGTTTGTTATCATTAAGCAAGAGATAGAAATCCTAAGGGAAGGTTTCATAGTTTGTTGCAGAAGGGAAGGTTGCGTAACAAAAGAGATATAGAGGAGACGGGAAAGTTTCATGCACATATGTAAGAAGTGATTGAAGAAGAACGTGTCAGTGCATCCATTGAAAAACACTCCAATTCCTCTTGGGCACACTGAAGTGAAATGCGCGGACGAATATTCTTCATGAGTAGGATTGCCACCTTTCTTTGAGCAAATAACCTATACTGTTTGTTAAAGGTATGGAAGAAATGTACACGTATCACAATAAAGCATTATTTAAGGTTTATAATTTATATAAAAAACAGCTACCAGCCACATGTATGGTTTAAATAGGTTTATTATCTTCAGACCATGACCGTTTCGGATTTTCCCTTACAAATCCATCTTCAGATGGCAGTTACAAGCATTCTTAGTTGGACCTAGTTTTGTTTTTGTTATTCGTTTGCTGCACTGGGAAAGAAAAGAAATATTTTTGTTGTCATATCGGTAATGGTATTTTTACAAAAGATTTACTTCTTTTACAAAATCTAATTGATCATGAGATGGTTTTTATAAACATTACTAAACTTGAGGTTAGTGTACTTACGAGCTGTGTAGTTCTGACTGACGAAATATTCGTGCGTTTATGTTTTCTAACGCAAGCTTAATACACTTTTCAATATACACTATGTGAGTGCTATTCCAGTCAATGGACGTCGCTTTCAACCTCATCATCTTAATTACACACGCAGCACACACGAATAACGTTTACAAAACGTGGCCCAGCTTCATATTACAAACGAGAACAATATTTGCAAAGAGCTTTCAGTCATAACGATGTTAACTTACAGATGCTGTATAGTCGATATGGGTACAGTAAAATATCTCTTTGCTATTGTATGAAATTAATCTAAAACGGAATAAATAAAATTACATACAAATAAGATTACAAACATTATATGTAGTACAGAATTACTGTGTGTTACTAATTAGTTGTTACAATAGTAGGAGATAAATTCTAATATATGACATAATAAGCAATGCACATGTTTTCATTATGCAATTTTTCAATGACATATAAGCAGTTTTTGGGGCCTGTATACTGAATGTTTTTGATGGAATATTAGGCTTTATCTCCTACTATTGTAACAACTAATTAGTAACACACAGTAATTCTGTACTACATATAATGTTTGTAATCTTATTTGCATGTAATTTTATTTATACCGTTTTAGATTAATTTCATACAATAGCAAAGAGATATTTTACTGTACCCATATCGACTATACAGCATCTGTAAGTTAACATCGTTATGACTGTAAGCTCTTTGCAAATATTGTTCTCGTTTGTAATATGAAGCTGGGCCACGTTTTGTAAACGTTATTCGTGTGTGCTGCGTGTGTAATTAAGATGATGAGGTTGAAAGTGACGTCCATTGACTGGAATAGCACTCACATAGTGCATATTGAAAAATGTATTAAGCTTGCGTTCGAAAACATAAACGCACGAATATTTCGTCAGGCAGAACTACACAGCTCGTAATTACACTAACCTCAAGTTTACTAATGTTTATAAAAACCATCTCCTGAGCAATTAGATTTTGTAAAAGAAGTAAATCTTTCGTAAAAATACCATTACCGATATGACAATAAAAATATTTCTTTTCTTTCCCAGTGCAACAAACGAATAACAAAAACAAAACTAGGTCCCACTAAGAATGCTTGTAACTGCCATCTGAAGATGGATTTGTAAGGGAAAATCCGAAACGGTCATGGTCTGAAGATAATAAACCTATTTAAACCATACATGTGGCTGGTAGCTGTTTCTTATATAAATTATAAACCTTAAGTACAACAGCCACGTTTCTCAACATGTCAACTTTCGACAAAATAGCGTTAAGCATTATTTAGTTTGCTTAATCATTTTTTTAGAATAACATTTTCATTGCTTTTGACAGTATTTAACAAAAAAGCTTTCACTGCTAAACAGCTTCACAGCATCTTTTCAGTGTATGTTTAAGATACATAATTAATTTTTTTTAATCAAATCACAAAAAGGCCCTCAATGTCTAAGTGCAAATAATCGTAGGTAAACTTCACCATATATAACAAACGCAGTTTACAACTGTCTGTTCACTTCTAAGAGTTCACTATACGACGTTCCGTGTCTAAGTCAGCCCTGGACGATGACCCATCACCAAGTGGACTAAAGCTGCTCTTTTGTCTTCCGAGCAGGCTTCTGTCCGTTGTCATCCGGTCACTGGCGGAGAGTAATCGGCCGACATTTGGTAGAGGCGAAGACGATATCATCTTCCTCAGTGCAGCCCGTGGCGCTGGTGTAACTCGCGCAAGTGTCGAGTCTCTATGGCACTGACACCAGCTCGCATCTTTGCGCCTGTGGGGCTTTTGGCCTGGCCGTGTCTTGTTCGAACGACACAGCAAAAAGGAAGATAGGACAGAGAATGAGCTACAAGGAATAGTTGAGTAATAGGGTTGTTCTCGTCAGAATCGACAACAAGCCAATACCGACAACAATAGTTCACGTATACATGTGGATGTCGCAAGCAGAAGATGAAGAGACAGACAACGTATATGAGGACACTGAAAGGGAAATTCAGTACGCAAAGAGAGATGAAAATCTAATAGTCATAGGGTATTGGAATGCGGTTGTAGGGGAAGGATTAGAAGAATGGGTCACGAGAGAAGATGGGCTTAATGGTGAAAATGAGAAAGAATAATTGAGTTCTTCAATAATTTCAGATGGTTATGGCGAATGTTATGTTCAAGCATCGCAAGAGGAGGAGGTACACTTAGAAAAGGCTCGGAATACAGGAAATTCAGTTAGATTACTTCATGATCAGGCAGAGATTTCGAATTCAGATATTTGATTTGGAAGTGTACCCAAGAGCAGATATAGATCCTTGTCATAATTTAGTAATGATAAAGAGTAGGCCGAAGTGCAAGGGACTCGTCAGCAAAGAACAATGGACATAGAAGTGGGATACGGAAGTACTTAGGAATAAAGAGATACACTCGAAGTCCTTCCGGCCTACAGATACTACGATAATGAATAACTCCGTAGACGGCTCAGTTGAAGAGAGCTATCATAGAAGTTGGAAAGAGAAACACAGGTACAAAGAAAATAACTGCTAAGAAGCCATGAATAATACAAGAAGTACTTCAGTTGATCGACGAAAGAAAGAAGTACAAAAATGGACACTGAAATTACGGAATACTTTGATGGAACTTGATGGAGCTGTAGAGGGAAAAACAGTAGAGGAAAGCAGAGACTTGAATACACTCGGCAAATAACTGAGGGCGTAGTTTGGAAGTGCTACACTGAGATAAAAAGGTTCGTTGTAAAAATGTAAGCAAATTTCAGTCAAGCCACTGCCAGTGTTCAGTCCAGTTAGGTTTACAAATTCATTGTACATTTTTCTCTTACGCTTACAAAATAACTACCTATGGTTTTCCAGTTCAGTAATGTGTCCATGCATGGTGAAAGATCCATCTTCTTCCCACATGGCGTTTCACTTCACGAAAGTCTCCATCCACTCATTCTATAATGTTTTCCAGGTCTCTTTTTACTGTATAGTGAGAAGAATGAGTATCAGTTTTCAAAATTAGTCTCTAATTCGTATTAAAAAAACTAATGGCATGTCTCAAGTAGTTTTTCACTCTGTGTGCATCACAATTTCCCTTAATCAAATCTGGTACCAAAAGTCTCATGTTTGTTGACAAAGTATTCCTAATCCCAAAACAATCATTTGTGTTGCTGCACTTAGCGCTAATACATTATGAAAAGATCGTTTGCTTTTTCTGCTGGAATGTTTGACTAGCTCCGATATGCTGTCGTTTCTGGTTGCAAGAAATACGAAATTAATGGGTTCTCACTCTTTCTGAATTAAATCTTTGACAAGCAACATCGGCTCTGAAAATTTTGTGATCTGAGGTGGGTTACGTTAAATAACGGATACTTAGTTCATGGTTCGGTTTCTCAACCGATCCTATATCTGCAGAACTACGATCCACTTTTGTGATCTTTTAATGATTCACGTAAATTATCCGTGGAAAAATCAAACTATGTGAAATAATTTTCGCGTACTTTAAGACAACTGCTGGTAGACATTTCCTCCTTCTTGCACAATACACAACACGATCCACACTACCAACCAACATCAAAATGAGATTTCTACATAAGAGATACTGTACAGTTGACGTCACTCCTACTTCATTTTAGCTGTTAAGTTCAAATGCTAATCATTGGCATAGCCAGCCATGTACACACATCAAGAAACGTTTTGCATCACCACAGTTCCCAGAACTCCTGAAAATAGACGTTGACTGTGGATATTGTATCACAGACACAGTCCCTTTCACTGTTCAGAGATGTCACAAAACCCGCCCAAAGATGCACGAGCAGCGCCTATTAGAGGGAGGGGGTCCGACAGCTGATCCGTTCCAGTCATTCCACCAGGAAGGAGGTACACGGCTCGTGCTGCCTGTAGTTCAACCATGCCTAGCGGTCAATCCGCGGTTCGATCGAGTCCGCATTGTTACTTTGTGATAGGAAGGGCTCTCGACAAGGGAAGTGTCAAGGCGTCTAGGAGTGAACCAAAGCGATGTTGTTCGGATATGGAGGTGATACAGAGAGACAGGAACTGTCGATGATATGCCTCGCTCAGGCAGTCCAAGTGCTACTACTGCAGTGGATGACCGCTACCTGCGGATTATGGCTCGGATAACGACGCCACCATGTTGAATAACGCTTTTCGTGCAGCCACAGGACGTCCTGTTACGACTCAGACGTGCGCAATAGGTTGCATCATGCGCAACTTCACTCCTGAAGTCCATGGCGAGGTACAGATGGCCCAACAACATGCCGAATGGAGCGCTAAGGATCGACATCGCGTTCTCTTCACCGGTGAGAGTTGCATATGTCCTCAGCCAGACAATCGTCAGAGACGTGTTTGGAGGCAACCCGCTAAGGCTGAACGTCTTCGACACATTGTCCATCGGATACAGCAAGGTGGAGGTCTCCTGTTTTTTTTTTTTTTCGGGTGGCATTACGTGGGCCTGACTTAAGCAGCTAGTGGTCATCGAAGGCGCCGTAACGGCTGTACGATATGTGAATGCCACCCCGACCGATAGTGCAACGACATCGGCAGCATATTGGCGAGGCATTCGTCATCGTGGACGACAATCTGCACCCCCGTCGTGCACAACTTGTGAATGTTCTCCAGACATGAACCCTATCGATCATGCCTGGGGTAGATTGAAAAGGGGTATTTACGGACGACGTGACCCACCAACCACTCTGAGGGATCTACTCCGAATCGCCGTTGTGGAGTGGGACAATCTGGACCAGCAGTGCCTTGATGAACTTGTGGATAGTATGTCACGACGAATACAGGCATGCATCAATGCAAGAGGTACAGGTGAGCACAGCAATCTGGACCACCACCTCTGAATGTCTCGCTGTATGGTGGTGCAACATGCAACGTGTGACCATCACTTAACACTTTCAGCCTGAGATACCGTGGTCCATACATAAAACTCTCCCCTGACGTTTCGCCTACGACTGCGGGAGGCATCCTCCGTGGTCAATGGGCGAACTGCCAAACGGGCACGGCATCTCAGCCCGGAAGTGTTAAGTGATGACAACACCTGTCATGAAAGCCTTCCTTCTATGATGCATCGTGTGGTTTTCATGATCAATAAAAAGTGCGGAAATGATGTTTATGTGGATCTCTATTGCAATTTTCTGGACAAGTTTCGGAGCTCTTGCAGCCGAGGTGATACAAAACTATTTTTGATATTTGTGTGATACTGGTGACCCTATGAACGATCCTTGTGTGACAACTACCTTTTATGAGAAAATCCTGAATATAGTTTTATTTGTTCTCGCGGAGTGCAATAAGGTAGTCAACCGTTTGTGTTTCCTTGTAGTATCTGAAGTATCGACAAAATCGAACCGAATCTTTAGGTAACACAAGTTACACATTAATATAACTTTTTACTCATGTAAATGCGGTACGTTGATGTTATCCCTCCAACTCCTACTCCCTGTCTTCTGTCACCTCTCCTACTCTCCCTCCCCACACCCTTTCCCCCTACATTCTCCCTTCATTCTCCACTCTGTTCCCTCGCTGTTCTATCCTTACACCAGTTATTTATTGACACTACAGTCCACAGCTGCAGGCCACAGTATTCTCATGTCTAGCTCAGTACGGATACGACAGATTGCCTAGCAACTACAAAAGTAAATGGAACAGTTATCTGTAATAATTTTCTACCTATTGTAAACCAGTGGAAAGTAGACGCTGGGAGTTTTTTTTTTTTTTTTTTTTCTACATCTGAAGAAGATTAAGTATTGATTGGAACTGCAGCTGAATTGATGTATTGTCACAATACACAAGATAGGTGATAAGAAGTTTAGCGGACACTGATGTTTGGGACCTTCTACAAGACGTATACGTGATTCCCAGTATTGACGTCACCCGTTACAGCCACAGAAGGGCCTGATGATGGTGTACGGTAACACTGAAGCCGGCTGCTTATGAATACAACCATTAAATATAAATGATCGTGTTACTTTAACTACATATAAGATATAAAACCAGTTCTTGTCCCAGTATCCCCAAAAGATGGGTGTTAGGAGAAAAGAAATCTGTGGCACAGGTTCACTAAAAGAAGGCATTGGTTGACGTGACACGTCCTGAGCCATGGAATCGTTAGTTTGGTAAAGGAAGTATGGAGAGGGAAGGGCGGGAGGTGGGGGAGGGAGGACAATTAAAGACCAGGTAATGAATAGAGCCATCAGAATGAAATGAGTGTAGGTTGCAAAACTAGTTCAGAGATGAAGAAGCTGGTGCATGATAGCCTAGAATATACAACTGTATTAAACCAGTTTTCGGACTGAAGACCACAAAAACAACAACTACGTAGGCAAAAAGGTATTCGATGAGATAGCAGCGTTTCGTGGGACAATTTATCGCATTCGTGGTTGCCTGGAAGAGTAACTGGGTACATACTAACCGACAAAAGGAGGAATTCAGGAAGCACTAGGAGTGAAACGCGAAAATGAACAAACTGGGGATGGAAAAATCACTAATTTCGATCAAGAGGGCAAATGACAATACACGCAGAAAATAGAAAAAAATATCGCTGCTGTTTCACTGTCAGTAAAAGAACAGAGAAGGAGTACATCATGTGTCTGGCATATGCTGTGGCTTTCGTTTGTTCTTCAGCACTGCGTATTGCTATCATTGTAATCAGAGGACTAAACTTGCGCTAATTAACAGAATCGCTGTAAATTGCTGTCCCTGCTTCATCCAGCAGTTGCGGGTCAATGGGAGATACTGTTTTAGACGATCATCTCGGAAGCACGAAACCCATATTTCTTAGGACATCTACCTTACTTTACCTAGAAGTTTTAAATTGTAGTGAAGGAGAATTTAAAAACAACCGCATTATATTTCAACACGAGCAACGTTTAAAATGTGTAATACAGAAAGGCGACGGTTGAACCTCCTTTTTCGTTAATATACAGAAATGGACGAGAAAGATAAATTGTAAGTAGGATGTTTAGATTTTTATGTTGGTGATGCCACGTAGCGCTTTGTATTAAAATCGCAGGCTGTGCTGTGTGCAGTCTGTGGCTGGGTAACATTGTTGGAATAGTCGCCATTGTAGTGTTGGGCAGTTGGCTGTTAACAGCGCGTAGCGTTGCGCAGTTGGAGGTGAGCCGCCAGCAGTGGTGGATGTGGGGAGTGAGATGGCGGAGTTTTGAGACTGGATATCATGAACTGATATATATATATATATATATATATATATATATATATATATATATATATATATATATTATGACTTTTGAACACTATTAAGGTAAATACATTGTTTGTTCTCTATCAAAATCTTTCATTTGCTAACTATGCCTATCAGTGGTTAGTGCCTTCAGTGGTTTGAATCTTTTATTTTGCTGGCAGTAGTGGCGCTCGCTGTATTGCAGTAGCTTGAGTAACGAAGATTTTTGTGAGGTAAGTGATTTGTGAAAGGTATAGGTTAATGTTAGTCAGGGCCATTCTTTTGTAGGGATTATTGAAAGTCGGATTCCGTTGCGCTAAAAATATTGTGTTTCAGTTTAAGCAAAGTCATGTATAATTTTTCCAAGGGGACGTTTCAAAATTACTGTCGGGTAGCGACATTAACAGCCTCTCAATTACGTAAGCTTTTGTGCTTTAATTATGAAGTGCCTCCCCGTTCTTATTGGATCAATTAGTCCCAAATCACGCTCATGCAGATGGGACAAGAAGGTAATTGCACGGTGTGTCAATCACGTGGAACGCTTGACGTGACCTCTGTTGTTTCCTTGTTAAGTCGATGGGAACCGTGTTTATGAACAGAAAGTCGACAGTGCAGTATCGTCTCATATTCGTCGCCGCTGCACCACAAATATGCTGTGATTATCAGATATGGTAAAGGATCGAAAATCAGAGCTTAATTTAAGTAAATATTTTTAGGCACTGAAAAATGTTCACAGCGTCGTGGATTTAACGACGTACAGAGTAATTGAAAACAATTATAAGGAATATGAAAAAAAATGATACGTCTGTGTGTAATAATACCTAATGTAAACAAAGAGCTTAAAACACGTTGTTTCAGCCCAGAGGAGTCAGAAGAGATTTCTGATACCTACTTAGCTAAAAGGGATACCATCTATTCAATAATTTTTCTCTGCCTATTATTAGATTCAAATTTCAATGCACTATTTTCGTAAATTAATGAACATATTAATTTTTGTTTAATGTGTTTACCTATTACCTTGCTGGATAACGAATCCAGAATTTTCATGAGGGCTGAGTCCAAAGCTTTAGTATAATTAGTGAATACAGATATTCCTCATGTCGCTCCTAAAATTTGTTATTTATTACGTTTGTAAATCCGACACACAGTCGATATCAGCGTTCGGAGAGTATACGTCACCAAAGAAAATACCTTAGGGTTAAAAATTAAGTAACAGACCTATATTACTGAAAATATAAGGGTACGTAATTGGTATGTTGAAATGTCACTTCATGTGACGTTTACTATTAATTGATGTCCGTTTACTAATCTCGCAATTCTCAATTTCTTGTCACTGTCTCTTATAGATACTAAACTTGTTCGTATCTCATCTCTGCTGCAACACATTCAATCAAAGCACTTTATTGAATCATCTCAAACAATGAATGCCTGTCTGTGAACACCTAGATCAGAATCTATTATAGCAAAAACCACATTAGAGTGAAGATTAATTTCTAACTACTATATAATTACTGTCTTTACGAAAGACTAAACGTACCAGAAATATTAATTCAATGGATAGGAGGTATCATGTGATAACTAGTACTTTTACCTACCAACTAGAAATGCAACTGAGAACGACGTAGCTCCTAATACTCTGTGAGGTAAATCTAAAATAAAACCATAAATTCGGTAGAAAGAAATAAGGCTAAGCCTCATATCTTCTAGTTTTGTGTAGCATAGAAGTTTTTCTAACTTTAAGCAAATAAATATTCGACGAAATAGGAAAGCAATAAGAAAAATTAGATATCATCATCAGCAACGCTTTGTTCATGTAGCCATGCTTCTATGCTGCTCGACGTTTTTCCTGTTAAGTTGTAGTTGCTGCCATATTCCACTGATAACATTTTGTAATGCTGATGCTCTGAGCCTACCCCTTAGAATTACCGAACTATTTTTCCTTCTAAGACGTTCTTTATTAAGTTATAACGTTGAGTTAGGTTTGCTACTACTTAATTTTTTTCTCTCAGTTATGTCTTTTTCTCTACAATTTTCTTTAGTACTTTTGCATTATATTTTCTTTCAGTCGAGGTCTTTTTTGTGACTGTTCTCCATGCCTATATTTCCGTTACCCCTAATCTTTTCCTGTTTTCTTAAGGTCATAGCCTAAAATGCTTCAGATGAATATCTTGATGAATTTTTTCTAGTTTCTGTGTTGAGATGATTGTTTCTTATTAACTTACTTTCGATGTCCATGATCTTTCTGTTGTCATCTGCATTTGTATTCCAAAGGCGATAGTGTTGAAAAACGAAACTGAGGACAACATTTCTCATTCGTATATTAACTCATCACATATTAAGCGATCAAAAGAATTGCCATTTATTGTCCTTTTTTAGTACAGAGGTTTGAATTAGTATTTTACCCGCACATATAATTTTTATTTTTGATTTTAAAGATATACCGCATCTTAGACTGTTTCTTTTAGCGTAATCTGGAGGGAAGTAATGTGTTTTGCTTATACTTAGAATTATATATGCATCACAGCAGCACTTATTGCTAGTATGTATACGTACTAATCCTAACTATTTATTTCAGTTGCGAAACTGTAATATTTTGTTCATGTAGTTGTCATATTATGTTAGATATTTCTCATTGCATTTTACTTTTTGCTATAACAGATTTTTGAGCATGGTGTTTGTTGATGCACATTAACTATAGAAGGTGATCCAATAAATCATAATACGGACTGACTATTAATTATAACTACCAACATAATCGCTTAAATGTGTAAAGAATTTTCATCCTACATTGTACTAGCCCAAAATATTTCCAAATAAGAAACAGAATAATACGTCAAACTTTACATGAACTACAGGTAATCACTAACAGCTATTACGTTCCCGTGTTTCGCTGACCCTATTATGAAACACGTGTGATGCTGCAGGCGTTTATTCTATCCTCTACGGCAAGGATCAGTAATAGGTAACCGAACGCCGTAAGCCGTCTGAATTGATCATCTGTCTGACCTGACGTAATTCTGTTGACAAGCTGCATTCACTGCAGTAATCAACTGCTGCTACATATTAGCGTCGATGATTGTTTACTGTTTCATTAACAAAATTAACGTGGGCCTTCTAACGTAGACAATTACTGGCAATGCAGCAATTGTTAAGCGTCACAGCTCTACGTACTGTGATTAAAATTGGCATGCACTCAAGCGTAATGATTCCAACACTAAACTAAAATCTTGTACTGTTAATTCAAGCAAGTATTCCATGTTTACACCTCGCGCGTGGTACAGTACTTCTATCAGTAAGAATTAAGTTCACGTGATTGTGTTTTTCTGTACGGTACAGCAAGCCTTTCCCACTTTAAATTATAAGCAGAAAGAGTGCTTAGGTGATTGAATTAAGGATAATAGACATTCTCTGGTCGATTTCATCAACGTGACTTTTACGACAGTATTCAATAGATAAATAAATGTAGGTTCTCTCGACGTATGGATTTCCTCCATGGTACCCGTAACGAACAAATAAGCAGCTGTCAACAGTAAATTTGGTTTTATATGCATATGTTATAAGATAGATCAATGTAAAGGGTTGTCCATTGATTGAAGGAGCTTGTAGAGGATTCGGGGACAGGACGTTGGGTTTTTCGACGTAATCACGAAACTATGCAACATTTGGGATGACAAGGACCGTCTACTCAATGCATCGTAACTTCATCAAAGACAAAGTACTGTTACCGTATTCGCACATCTGCTTCTTATGAAAGCGCGTTCCGTCTGTTGTCATGATGTAAAGGCCTTGTTCATCAGTTGATGTGTACATATATATGCTTTTCATTAGTGCTCTCTCAGACAAGTGGGCTGTTTGTATTGTAGTGCTGCAGGCGGATTTGTAGTGTACACTGTGGCATTATTGAAGGTAACTGCCGTGTTTGTGTTTAGGGAATGAAATGGTACAAATTTGCAGAACATAAATTTGACGTACGGTAGGTCCACTGGCATCGCCCATAGAGCTCGGCGGCTGCACTGCTCCCAATATCCAAACAGACGTAAACTAAAGCCTCGAATGTTTCAGACTGTTCACCACCCACCCATGTAGGCAGAGTCGTTCGATCCATTTTATTGTGAAGGATGCCCAGCTGCCCACGGAGTACTCGAGCAGTCGATATGGAAGAAGAACAGCTATCTAGGAGCGTGCGTGCCTTCCCTCAAACCGTGGATAGGTCTCAGAGTAGTGTGTGGCCTGTAACCATTTGCACCGTTGTCACTCGTAGCGAGTGGATGATTTTCAACAAAGAGTTCGGTTTGGGATAGACTGTTCTGCATTGTCAGAAGAGCAAGATTTTCTAAGCCATTCATTGTTCACTGGTGAGGCACAGTTTACCTGAGGTGGGTTTTAAAATCTCGTGACAGCCACATCTGGATCCACCACCACCAACAATCGTTTGCAAAGGTTGTCTGGGTAGGCATTATCGGCGATCACGTGACCAAACCATGGCTCCTGTGACCATACTCTAATTTAGTGAGATACAAAGTCTTCATCCAACAATTTCTTCCTGAACTGGTGGAGAACGTACAATTTAACGTGCGTCATCAGTTGTGTATGCAACTAAACAGTGCACATGTAAATATTCCTGTGCAAATACGTGACGTACTGAACGCCATATGTCCCACGAGTCGAATCACATATGAAGGTCCAACTGCAAGGCCAGACGCATGTTGACCTTCTTTTGTAGAGTACTGTCGCCAAGCCTCGTCTTCAGGGGCTGGGCAAAAATAAGGGAACACCATGAGAAATGCATGCGTGCATATAAATTAAAATGATACCTAAGCCTACAGGCTGCACTGTTGTATTTGAACAACACTGCTCAATGTTTTCGATACATTTCTAATGTTATTTGTGGTCAGAACACTGTTTGTGTAGTGGTGAGTGCAAGGCTAAGTGAATTGGAGTGTGGAAAATTTTGGCTGTCGTATGGCAGGTGCACAGCAACCAAGGGAACCAAATTGTTTGGTGTTTCGAGAGCCCTCGTATTGAAGATATATCACATACAGAGAAAGTGGAAAAAATTATCCGCTATATCGTAACTCGGAGAAACAGTGTGTTAAAAGTGTGTTGAGTGATCGTGACAGACAATCATTGAAGATGTTCGTGACCAAAAATAAGAGGGCGCACTGTAAAAGTCACTGCACAACTCATTGACGCACTCGTGAAACTTACCAGCACAAAAGACAAGGATTGAGTTCCATACGTAGGGAATTAAAATCCGATGTGGTAGTTATTTGGGGAGCCACGTTGTGTTATTAAATGGGCCCCATGTTTACTCTGCAAGGTATCTTTACTGGCAACGTTCACACAGCTTGCGTCATCTATAACTGTTTTTTGAGGAGAGGATGGCGGCTGGGTAGCTCTTGTGTCTTTTCGATGCTGGCAGCTTCTCCAGAATGCGTTTCTGCGCCTGATGCATGTTGTGCTAGAGGGAGAGAAACTGAGAAGTTGCCTCCATTTCGAAGATGAACATACTTGCTGGCAATTGGTAGGACAAAATGCTGGCGATCGGTAACAAGAAGCCAGCGGCAGAAAGCGCGAAAATGAAAAGCTATGTCATATAAATCTGAAACAGTCACACAAGAAAACGCCCAATGTGAGCGTAGGACATGCGTAAAAAACCTCAACACCAGCAGTTTCCCTGTAGAATCGGTGAGGAAATGAATGGGGGAAAAACACTGGCAAGAAGAAGAGACAGAATGACAGGACATCTATTAAGACATCAGAGAATACCAGAGGAAGCTCTAAAGGGTACAAACTGTAGAGGGAAACAGAGTTTAGAATACATGCAGCAAATAATTAAGGAGGAAGGGCGCAAGCGCTAGTGTGAGACGAAAAGGGTGGCACAGGAGAGGAATTCATGGCAGGCCGCATCGAACCAGTCAGAACACTGATGACGCAAAGGAAAAAACAGAGACGTGAAATAAACGTCGGGCGTCAACGTGCAGGAGCCAATCAACCATGGCACAGGTGGCAGCACTAGCACTGAAGGGTATAGACAGCGTATCGGTGGGACGCAGAAAACAGTGAAGTCGTTGTAACGCGGAAACGGAGAGATTTATCTGATGTCCAAAATGGCATAACCGTTAGTTTTAGAGCCAAGGGTGGAAGTATTTCCGAAACGGCTAAGTCTGTAAACTTTTCGCGTTCCGCCGTGGTTATATTGTGCATAGAATAATGGCTCTATCTAGAACCGGCACAGAGACAACAGCGGTCGTAGATGACCGGGTTGAACGACGGCTGTGTGGATGTGTGCGGGCGAACAGACGTGCCATTGTTGAACAACCGAGTGCCCAAATGAACCACGGGGCTATCAACAGTGTCTTTTCAACGACGGTTCCTCAAACGTTGCTGTGAATGAACCTCCGCAGCAGATGCCTGGTTCATACACCTATGCTGACTGGTGTTCATCGGTGATGAAGGCTAGTCTTTTCACGTCAATAACGCAACTAGTCGTCCACTAAATGGCGACAGGCACCCATTTCATATTCATCACATTTTATGCTCCACCGGACAGATGACTCACGGCGTGTACGACGTGAAACGCCTAAAAGCAAACATGCTGCAACACTCACAGAAGGGTCTGTGCAGTAGAGAATTCCCTAGGTGATCTCGTCATTTTGGAAGCCATAATGGATCAATATAAATATGCATTTATCCTTGGGACCACGTCCAACCCAACATGCAGTTTGGTTTTCCTCGGCACAATGCCATCTACCAGCAATACAAGGTCTCCCACACTTCACAGTACACGTGTGTGGTTCGAAGAGCACCAGAATGAGTTTACCGTACAACACTAGCCACACAGATCCTCAACCGAGAACCCCAAAGCAGTTGGCCACGGAACATGAGTCGTGAGGCAGGACTGTGGAGGCGCCTCTTGTTGCAGAGTTTTACGTTGGCAAATCATGAACGGTGTGAATCAGTGCGCAGAACTTAGAGCCTTGGCTCGTGCTGTTACATTTCCTCCCTCCTTGGAGAAATCGGGATCAGCATATTCTTTGCTTGGGAAATTGTTTGTAATACAAGCACTGAAATATATTCATATATGTACATCCTCCTACATCTTTTACCTGTTGGTCTCCGTAGCTGAGCGGTCGGCGTAAACGGCTGCCATGTGGAGGAAGCGAGCTCGATTCCCACCTATTTCCGTGGTTGGAACACTGGTACAGTATTCAGACAGTCTCGTGATGCCGATTGAGAAGCTGCTTGATCGAGCAATAGCGGCTCCACTGTCTGCGAAGCCTGCAAAACGACGGGGAGAGCGGTATACTGACGATATACTCCTCCATACCGCATGCCTACCATGCTGTGAGGCAGGGAATAACAAGGTGTACGAAAGACAATCTGGCTTTCACATCCTCGCGAGAAACTCGTTTATATCTTTCTACTAACCCTTCTCTTAAGTCGTTAAATCACTATGCATCCTTTAATTTTTAAAGGCACATTGCAAGATACCTGGCATCCCTTTCCAATTTTGCTGTAGCTGCTCTTAATAGCTGTTCGTCACTGTTTATCATTCGAATTTCGCAAGCTGGTAGCTGTATCAAAGTTATCAAGAAGAATACTGAAAGGAAAATGAGGTTTCAAATAAAGCGGTGTTAGTGTCGAGTACACGTAGGATACGATGTTACCTTTCCCTCCTTACCATCCTTAGTCTTTCCATTTCCTACGGTAATTCTAAATTATCTGCTTGTAACTGAGTTTCCTGATCCAGCAGATAAGGAATCTCATCCAGGGCGGAAAATTCTTAAGAAATTTTTGCTCACTTACTACCAGTATACTTAGTATACCCAAAACAAGAAAGAAGAGAGGATAGGAAGAACAATCATATATAACGAAAAGAATTCTGAAGCCGCATTTACATTTTGCGTAGCTCTGTTGCAGTTTAAGTGGTGTATTCCGTCGGTTGTGAATTTTCATCATCAGTAACTTCATTCGACACAAAATGTAATGGGCGTTGACATGACTTAGTGTGGGGAAGCGATTCTCTATCGGAAATATATGAGAACGAAGCAGAAGAAGTGGCTCATGGATAGAAAACTTTCATTATTGTTTACTATATGGAATGATTTAGCCTCTGGTGCTACGTGTTGTTGATTCCTGGTGAATGCAGCGAGTACACCGTTACAGCATCGCCCAGTGCATCGGCGTCTCCGTGCCAGACTGGCCAATGGTAGCGAATTCTGTGTGCTGCTGCAGCTGCTGTGTCAGTTGATGTCTCGATTTACTGACACTTACCTAGGCGTCCGGGCTTCTGCTGTTGGCACAGAGAAAATAGCAGCCGACCCAGGTCCTTTGTACTGGAGGATGAATGGCCACATTTGGACCTTGACGTAACCGCATTGCCAACCAGGACAGTGGTAGGAGTTTTGAGGTCCGATGAGGGTGGTATCAGCTGTATCATCAGTACACCATTGACTGGCACTGGCTAGGCGTTACAGCATAGGTCAGTTACTACTGTCTTGATAATAACTAGATGGTCAGCCGCCGGACAGACGTAATTATCCTCCCCCCCCCCCCCCTCAACCCGGGGTGCCATCCAGTCATTGGAAATTGGTGCACTCAGGGGGCATAAATATGGCATAAATATTGTTGTATGGCAGCTGATCATGCGGAAGGGATAACACTGCCGCATCTCCCTGCATCATCGAAGTCACTTGCAAATACGGAAGTTTCCCAAAGGTGTGACCAATGTAGTAGACTGTCGTTGCCCCAGGAGAGGAGGTTGGAGCATCTGCTTGTAGTCGGGTGCTGTGCCAGCAGACCATTGTCTCTCACAATAAGTATCTATCTCGGTACTGGACAATGGCTTTAGTTCGTGTCGTTACTGTAGGAAGGTGTCAGAGTGTGATTCATTCGAATTACTCTCCGATTGTTATTCACTGGAAGGGTTCTCAGGTAGTATATTCCCTTCCAAAGAAGATAACTTACAAATCTATCATTCGACTTATACTTCAGTAATGCTGCTCCATCTGTGATCCTTAGTAGGAAAGGTTAATAGAAAGAGAAATCACGAAGCTTATTTGGTTATTACTTTGATTGTACAATGTTTACATGTAACGGTTTGATGTGATTGGAAACTTGTTTGCAGTCAGGTCAGAACATTCTCATAAAAGACCGAAATTAATTACCTCATATAAAATATTGCGCTCTGTAACTGGAATCGTGGATCATTGTGGACTTTTACTGTAACTCAATCACAAAGCGTGAAAGAAAAGGTCCAAAGAAAAGCAGTACCATTCTTGACAGGTTCGTTTAACAGACATAACAGCGTTGCGGAGATACTCATCCAATGGCAGCGTGAAGTGTTGTGCATTGCGGTCTCGTCTATCTGTTAAATTTTTTCGAGCATATGTTGTTACTTCTGTCACACATCTCACAAGAACACCATGATGGTAAAAAAAGAAATAAAAACTCGTACAGGCGCTTACCAAAGCCGTTCTTCCAGAACATGACTAGCGAGTGGAATTGCAAAAATCTAGCAAGGTGCAATTTTAGTACAGCTTTAATTGTATATGTTAACTGTTCATCCATTCCGGGAATCGAGGGTCTTGACGATTTTTGCCTTTTATCCAGTGACACGGGCAAGAAATCGGTCCCAGGGATTTTAGCACTTGCGAGTGTAGTTTACTTTCAAGACTGAAGTCGGATGACGAATGACTTGAGAAATATTGTTTTCGTCTGATGCAATTACAAATTAACAATTTTAGTTTATTTTCCTTTAATTGTAGTGAGAAACTTTCTTCTTGGTAAATTTCGCGATTCTGTGTTAACAGGAAGTATCCAATAGAACTTGATAACTAATTTTACGAGTATCAAAGCATGTGACATATGTGGTCGTTCCTTTTGATTCCGTTAACCTAGAAGCTTCAAATTATTTCATCGTGAAGGGACTGTAGGCCTTACTTTGTGACATAAATTTCGACTTGTACGTCTGTCTGTTCCTGACAAAAAGCGCTTTTAACGGTCGGACGGATGGATACATAGACAGACAGACAAACAACGGACAACAAAGTTGTAAGGTGGCTATAATTTCGCACCTTACAAGCACTCATCCACATAATTTGCCATGAACCACAACCATAATTAGGTATCATTTGATAGGTTATAGATCGTATATATGAATATATAAAGAAGACTGACATTGTCACGTACGCCTTGTAAATAATTGTTAACGCTTATTGCATGAAAGGTGACGGGGTGTCTTCATTATCAGAACGTCGTAATGAATGATGATTGCCTATACTAGTAGAGATTGGAACGAGAGTGGAAATGAAACGGCAGGAGGAACTCAAGCCCTGGGTGGAAGGTGTGGTGTGGTGGTCCAGCTCCACACAGGAAGTGCCAAGACGGACAGTCTGGAAACCTGAGCGCGATGACACAATACAGGGGCAGCCGGCCGCTATTGTAGTGGGGCCGGAGAGATAACCTGACAATACTTCCGAACTCTGGAAAGCTTGGACGCAGCTGAGAGGAACGAAGAAGTGTCACCTCGGAAACCACGCAGACTGGGTTATTACTAAGGACTTTTACTCAGAAGTGTACCATTGTACGAGTATAGGTTTTTCCTCGCAAACTTTCTGCGCTGGACGAAAAAAGACTAAAATATGGTTGGTCGGCATTCGGAAGAATCTGTAGAGAGGGAGAATATTCCATGGTTTTGGGAATATGACTCGTTTTCGGAAATACGAGGGTGGGAGCCGAGCCTTACTGGGAAGCCAGCAGTGGAGAGACGAGGTCTTCCGTTGTGAACGCCCATGTGTGACGGTCTCTCGGTATCAGCTTTGTTGGTACAGGCGGACTTGCTGTCTTTGCTCTCAGGAGAGTTTGTAGTTAGAACAGTTTGACACTGTACTGTTGCGAACCTATACGATTCTGGACCTCACCTCTTGGTTGGAAGTCGTCGTTGAGTACGTAGCTTTCAGTAATTGAGAGCACTTATTCTGCCTATACTTACGTTGAGACGTTATCTGAACTCTGTCCTTGTGGCTGGGAGTTCGCGTTCCTCGTCTGTAGAATCAGAGAGGAGAAGACAGCACTAGAGTATGTTAGTCAGAGGACCGCCTTCTGCCATACTAGTGATTGAAAGAGTTTATTTGTGGCTGGAGTTCTTCCATCGTCGCAGACGAGTACGAGAACCATCACTTCGACGCACCGGACGCAGTACATAAATTGATATCGCAAATTGCTTCAGCTTATTAGGGCTATAAAGCTAAACAGCTGTGATCACGTTAGTTTATTACCACTGAGGTTTCACACCACCGTAGATCATCTTCGAAAGTAATGTCTTCTAGTGTTTGGTACGTAGATGATGTCAGTAATTTCGCGTTAGTGATGTTAGACCGTGCAATCATAATAAGGGGCAGAGTTGGGCAATTTCTTAATAATTTTAGTTAAAAAATATAGACAATTGTACTTAACGGGTTGAATTTAATCTACAATATATATTTATTGAACAACAACGTTTATCATTTAGTAGTATTAGTTGCCTTCATCATTCATTTATATCTAGATTGTAATTTATTTGTAAAAATGAGCATCAATACATCCTAAGATCTGCATCAGGGAGTAGTCAGACAGGGCCAAATCATCATTTTAGCGTTTATTATTTTCCGTTGCTGACATTCATTTTTACACCCGCCTGGAGTAGCAGCTTGGACAGTAACCCTATTAGTGTTTCGTTTTATGTGCGAAAGCGATAATTGTGCGCAAACAAACATTACCAAGAATTATGTGGTTGTCTACATCTGGAAGCTGCATAGCCAGCCGGGGTGGCCGAGCGGTTCTAGGCGCTACACTCTGGAATCGCGCGACCGCTACGGTCGCAGGTTCGAATCCTGCCTCGGGCATGAATGTGTGTGTTGTCTTTAGGTTAGTTAGGTTTAGGTAGTTCTAAGTTCTAGGGGACTGATGACCTTAGAAGTTAAGTCCCATAGTGCTCAGAGCCATTTTGAAGCTGCATACGCCTGTCCGCAGCCAATGCTTCTGTGGAACCGCTTCGATCACCACAGTAGCTGTGACGCCGCTACGTGTATACCTCTCTGAAGAACCTCCGAGATCTGGCAGGTAATAGAGCGCTTTGAAACCTCACAGACGCGCTGGTGGGCGGATAATTAGTTAGCGCTGAGGCAAGAGGTGAGTGTCTAGCGCCGGAGGCCCTCCTTCGTTTGCCTCTAGAGGGCGGCTGCTGTAACCGGCAGCACATTGATCCCTCGGGTCCGGCCCTGACGGCGGCGGCGGCGGCAGCGGCGGCGGAACTCCCGTAGGACAGCCCCCGTCCCCCCACCTTGGCTCTGATCTGCTTCTTTTCAACCGCGGCGGCGACCGGGATTGCGCTTGGGTAGCTGCCTGCCTTTCTCGACAGGCAATTTCACATGTGATTCTTTTTTCTTTTCCGTTTCTCCTGAAGCAGTTGCGAATCTAGAGATGCCGCAGGAGGAAGGTTCGAGGTATTACAAAGGAAATGCTCTTCGTTCTGTATAGCACAACTTTGCGCTAGAGTTCCTCGCGTCTGCAATATTTCGTGAATGTTGAAGAGTTCCGTCCTCGAGGAGCGCTGCTCAAAGTGTGCAGTTCTAGATCAGACTCAAGTTCGTTATCTCTTTTGTTGAAGAAATAGGCCGCGACCTGTGTCAAGAAGTTAAAAACAAATAAATATATAAGTGAAAAAACATAAAAGTAGGTGTCACTGAAATGTCCTCGGAATAACTCCAGTGGCAACACGACTTCTGTGAATGAGAGGTTAGGAGTCGTAGTGACCAACACCATCTCAAAGATGTTCTGATATACGATTTTTGGAAAATTATACTTACTCTATGAAAGAAAGGGCATTGTCATTCACAGGTGATCCAGTGTATATTTCACCAACCCAAATCGATTAGAATAACATTAAAGACAATAAACATAAATATAAATTTTTTAAGATAATGTGTAATGTCAATACGTAACAGCTGATTCAAAGTTACGTATAGGGAATACATAAAGAACTAGAAACAAGTACGACACGATTAAAATTTGCAAGTTTACACTGAATAAGCTAAACATTGAAAACTTATTAAACGTACTGGCAGAAGAACAATATATAAAATTTGTCTTATACGAACGAAACTCAAGATATTGTGAATACAAAAATAACGAGTGAAGTGATGAATTATTTAAATCATTTTATTTGCTGTTGCTGCTGGAATGAATCTTCAGATTATTGGAATACGTTAGTAATAGGGAATAATAATTATGTGTTGTAGATTATTTCGACCTACTGCGCCATACGGAAGAAAAACAAGAAGGAGGGGTGTGTGTGCTGCGAGGCCTGGAAGGGGGGGGGGGGGTGAGTTAATTTCTTTTCGCGAATTTCAAATGGTTCGAATGGCTCTGAGCACTATGCGACTTAACTTCTGAGGTTATCCGTCGCCTAGAACTTAGAACTAATGAAAAGTAACTAATCTAAGGACATCACACACATCAATGCCCGAGGCAGAATTCGAACCTGTGACCGTAGCGGTCGCTCGGCTCCTGACTGAAGCGTTTAGAACCGCACGGCCACTCCGGCCGGCCGCGAATTTGAAGGAAATTAAAAAAAAAAAAAACATTAGTGTAAAGAGGTCCTTACAGTGAAAAAGTGCTAGATTTATTTTCTCAAGGTTTTATGCACGGTACATATGATACGCTATGCCACTGAAAGGTGAAGTCAGTCGTTTCTCATCATATTATATATTCATAGTCACATAAATACAGAATTTACAGCTGACACGCTACTCTACAAAATTAAGCAGTCTTTTCGTAAGGGTAGGAAGACAGACTACTTTGTAACCCTTTTATTGTCTACATTAAACTCAATGTACTAGATATTAGTACCCCTCTTAAAAGATCACACTGGTCGCTTTGGAGCGATGTAAACGGTGTACAACTAGTAAAAGATGGCCATGTGATACTCAACCGCTGACATTGACTGGGTGTTCATGAATGAAGGTACCCGATAGTTGGTATATCCACGCACACTCTCCAACGTGTCTACTAGGGAGGGTTTACCATTTGCCGGCATGTAACACTGCTTCAGAAGAGATGCGGTAAAAGAACTTAACTGGCAGGGACCGGAGACTGTTTCCTCGCTCTGAAAATAATAGTCGGTGTCAGTCTTCTGCCTGTGAATGCAGGTTCATTCCAACCATTTTCCGATCGAACATTGCAAAGATAGTTGCATGCAACGGAATCGGGTACCCCGCAAAAGGCTATTTTCCACTGCCGTGAATAGCTGTACAAATTCACTATTTCAAACAACAGAGGAACTGAATAATAGCTGACTTGAAGCTTGTACTCTGATCCGACAAGCCACGATTTTGCCTATTATCAAATAATGCGTGGCATCGAGGGAACTCAAAGTCTACTGACGCGTTTAGCTCTGTCTGTGTGTGGTGTATGTACGTTATTGCAGTGCCTGTGTCGTTCAGAAGTACGACGCAACGTTCCTTAGAAAATGCGTCGTACTTCTGAACGACACAGGCACTGCAATAACGTATTTATCCACCGACAACGGGCAAGCGATTTTCAATTAAAGTATCTCGCCTGCACAGGGAAATACATACTGAATACACAAGTGCAGGTTGTAGAGACTTGGCTGACGATATACAGAACATTAGTTCTGGCCGTGAGTCATGATCCGATAATCAGTGGTACATCTACATCTACATCTACATTTGTACTCCGCAAGCCACCCAACTGTGTGTGGCGGAGGGCACTTTACGTGCCACTGTCATTACCTCCCTTTTCTGTTCCAGTCGCGTATGGTTCGCGGGAAGAACGACTGCCGGAAAGCCTCCGTGCGCCCTTGAATCTCTCTAATTTAACATTCGTGATCTCCTCGGGAGGTATAAGTAGGGGGAAGCAATATATTCGATACCTCATCCAGAAACGCACCCTCTCGAAACCTGGACAGCAAGCTACACTGCGATGCGGAGTGCCTCTTGCAGTGTCTGCCCCTTGAGTTTGCTAAACATCTCCGTAACGCTATTACGCTTACCAAGTAACCCTGTGACGATACGCGCCGCTCTTCTTTGGATCTTCTCTACCTCCTCCGTCAACCCCATCTGGTACGGATCCCACACTGATGAGCAATACTCAAGTATAGGTCGAACGAGTGTTTTGTAAACCACCTCCTTTGTTGATCGACTACATTTTCTAAGGACTCTCCCAATGAATCTCAACCTGGTACCCGCCTTACCAACATATATTTTTATATGATCATTCCACTTCAAATCATTCCGCACGCATACTCCCAGATATTTTACAGAAGTAACTGCTACCAGTGTTTGTTCCGCTATCATATAATGATACAATAAAGGATCCTTCTTTCTATGCATTCGCAATACATTAGATTTGTCTATGTTAAGGGTCAGTTGCCACTCCCTGTACGAAGTGCCTATCCGCTGCAGATCTTCCTGCATTTCGCTGCAATTTTCTAATGCTGCAACTTCTCTGTACAATACAGCATCATCTGCGAAATGCCGCGTGGAAAAACCGATACTATCTAATAGGTCAATTATATACATTGTGAAAAACAATGGTCCCATAAACTCCCCTGTGGCACGCCAGAGGTTACTTTGACGTCTGTAGACGTCTCTCCATTGAGAACAATATGTTGTGTTCTGTTTGCTAAAAACTCTTCAATCCAGCCACACAGCTGGTAAGGAGGCCGCTCGCGATAAGCGGGAAATCCAAGTCTGAATGCCGCTCCGTAACAGATTTTCGCTGCCGTCATTCCAACACACAGCGAACTGTGAACAGATTTAATGTGGAAAGTGTATCTGCAGTACAGGTCAAGGGTAGCGCAGTATGTTTTGAGAGTGTTCTTCATATCATGATGTGGATCTACTCATTCAGTGTTCCGCTTCGAAGATTATTTCAACAAACACGGTGAACAAATGACCTTCATTCCTCTACGTCATCGTATTGAGGGCTGTGATACCTCAGCCGGTGGACACTTCAGCGCTAGCACTCCAGGACGAGGGGAAAATGGGACCTAGTACAGCGAGAGCCTGAGACCCGGACACGAGGGGCATTGTACAGCTACACAGGTGGCAGGATAGTGGATGCTCTCGGCACGCTTGAGAATGGACGTCTTGCGAATGTTCTGGCGGACAATGAGGAACGTTCTGGTAGTTCGTGGACCCCTACAGGTGCTCAGATAGAGCACAGACACGAAAACGTAAAGAATGCACACGTGGAAGCGTGTGAAACTTCCGAGTGGCAGCGCAGTGTAGAACTGCCTTGAAAAGCGAGAAACGTGCTGATAGTGAACCCCTGCAGGCTCTGGGATGGAGCGTAGACACAAAGCGCCAAGGATTCGCACAGGGAGGCTTGCGAAACTCTCGAGCTACGGAAGAAATCAGCTTGCTTAAACCAAATGTTTGCTGTACAGTAAGAAGGTTGCACATAAATCACGAAGGCCAGAAAATTCTTAGAAAAAGCACAAACGTAAGACTGTCCAGGCCTCACGCAGAGAAGTGTAGCGTGGCTGTTTTCGCAGCGACTAAGGTTTCATGAAAAACAACGGGGCAATGTACGACCAATGCTGGGAATAGCCTCGACTATGTACACGTGACGAAGAAGGCAGTTCGCGAGTCACGCACCAGCACATGCAAGAGATAAAATTTAGGCCCAGCACTGGGAGGCGTCGTTACGGAACGGCTGTCAGTCACTGGTTGGCAAGGAGGAAAAATCTAGGAGTCTGCGAGCTAAGCAGAGTGATCAAAAGTGGGGGACAGTGAGCGAGAAGGCGCGAAAACGAGAGCGCGTGGAGGCTCATACACGAATCGCCTACATAGTCTGCGGACTTAGAATCTGCTCGCTACACCCGTCTGAATGGTTGTCACCTTTTGACATATTATTTTCTTGTTCCATGTTCAATGAAGAAATGTTACAGTCCTGTAGCTGACAGTGAAGCATCTGACTGGCTAACATCTGCCCTCCGACATCGTGATAACGCCACTTCGACGACGAAACCCACGGCTACCTGACAACGCAGAGACCGGTCCAGGACTCTCCTGCACAGCCGTCGAACTCTGTTGCAGGCTGCTGACTCGCGCCGCACAGCTCCTACGCTAAGTGTCGGACCTAACCACCGTCTGCCGCGTGAACCACTGCATGGCAAATGATTACGAGGAACGCTGAGATGATCTGGTCCACCCGCGTATACCACCACGCGGCAAATGATTACGAAGAATGGTGAGATGATCTGTTCCATCCTCCTTCCCCTTAATAACAGTGTCGTGTCCATTTGTAATTTTTTGTAGAAACGGCAGTGTAATAAAGGCAAAAATGCATGTCCTAACCCTACAATTAATCTGTTTCATCCGCTTATCGGTGCTTTAATCTCATAACCTCCTTATGTTTGTTTTCACTTTATTATTAATTTCAATTATTGGCTCCCAGGGTCGAGCGATCTCATTAGTAATGTGCATGTCATTTCGTGCCAGAGGCCAGATTTTTGAATTTATTACATTCTGGCGCCGAATATGGGCCAATCTCATTGGTTATTTGCAAGCTGTGTGATTACACAGAGGATATTAAAGGATTCACTACATTTTTGGAGCCTAATGTGGGACGATTTTATTGGTAACTTGCACGCTATGTGATATCACAGAGACTTGTGAAGGATTCACTACATGATGATACGTTCTCTACAGTCTTCCGAGATGACAACAGTCAGAAAGTGCGCAGTGTCGTGGCGAATGAGCGGTTTATTTTGTGTAATCGTCCTACACAGAATTCATAGCCACGTTCTTATATTTTTGGTCACGGCTTAAACTAAACTTAAACATGGATGTTCCGCAACAAAATGTTACGCTTCGTGAGTGCAGTGATTTTCCTGGAGTACTATAAACGGCAGTGACAATGCTTGCGCGAATGAACTGTGTTTGTCGTTGTGAAAACTGAATTATTCGCAGCTAACCGAACTACGCGAAGTAGTACACTTTGCAGTTACTATTTCTTGCGCAACTTGATGAGCTATCGCACGGGGAAAAGCATTAACTGTCGCCGTGGAGACTTGCTGACTGATCGTAACGTGTGGCACTGTTTTCGCCAGAACTGTAAATTCGCGATCGTGATTGCTAAAAGTGTGCGGACTGTAATAACGTGATCGTCGAGTGGAATTGAGCACTATACCGTTTTAAAACTGTGTACTGGACGTTAGAAACATAAATGTGTGTGCATGGAACATTCTAATCGCTCAAATACGAAACTGGGTCTACACAACAAAAATTATGTCCGACCAGCCTCTGAAATCAGAAACGCAAATGAGGATAATATTGTTGCGTGTTGGATCCTATACTAATCAAAAGCATGTATCCATAGCAGCTTCTTGACTAATGGAGTCGTAATAATTAAGCCGTCAGTACTAACGGACTGCCACTGACTTCACGACACGTCGTCTACAAACAAATAAGCTGCAACATCACGCGTTCTCGCGCTATGAATACTCCAAGCATTTAAAACTGTTTCAATCATAATTTCTTTTTCTTCTTTAAGTAACTTTTCTCGGTATTTACTTTCCTCAAAAACAAAGGTAGTTTCTGTAAAGCGTGTCCGTAAATCAGTGTTGTCATTGTTGAGCACACCGTTAACATTACTTATTACTATTTATTTTCACTGTCTTATTGGTATATTTTGTTGTATTTGTTTCTGCATGTGTTTAAAGTATTCTTTTGGAATGTGTATTTTCATGTATGTGGATAGTGTTCTATTACGCGTATTTACGTGTTTTTCTTATGGTATGTTCCAGTCCGCTTAAGTTGTGGCGTCCGCAATAGCTATTAGAACGGGGGCACAGACCAATAATAGCAAAACTACTTGCTCGCTATTAGTACAAAGAAGACTGCCAGCGGTAAGTGCGATTTTGACAGCTGGCAACTACGTAAACTGTGTTTCCATTCAATAAGATGTCAAATTACGGCATTCTCATTACCAAATGCGTGTTTATTCAGTTGTTTTGGTTATACCTAAACAAAATTATAATCGTTCCCTTAATTACTCACGAATTCATTTTATATGTTCTTTTGATGTTTGTTGCCAAACTCTGATGTGGTTAAACTTCTTAAGTTTGGTAAGTATAATGGGTTTTTCATTGAGTTTGTTGTTGTTGTTGTTGTGGTCTTCAGTCCTGAGACTAGTTTGATGCAGCCACGCTACTCTAACCTGTGCAAGCTTCTTCATCTCCCAATACTTACTGCAACCTACATCCTTCTGAATCTGCTTAGTGTGTTCATCTCTTGGTCTCCCTCTACGATTTTTACCCTCCACGCTGCCCTCCAATGCTAAATTTGTGTCCTTTGATGCCTCAGAACATGTCCTACCAACCGGTCCCTTCTTCTTGTCAAATTGTGCCACAAGCTCCTCTTCTCCCCAATTCTATTCAGTACCTCCTCATTGGTTATGTGATCTACCCATCTAATCCTCAGCATTTTTCTGTAGCACCACATTTCGAAAGCTTCTATTCTCTTCTTGTACAAACTATTTATCGCCCATGTTTCACTTCCATACATGGCTATACTCCATACAAATACTTTCAGAAACGACTTCCTGACACTTAAATCTATACTCGATGTTAACAAATTTCTCTTCTTCAGAAACGCTTTCCTTGCAATTGCCAGTCTACATTTTATATCCTCTCTACTTCGACCATCATCAGTTATTTTGCTCCCCAAATAGCAAAACTCCTTTGCTACTTTAAGTGTCTCATTTCCTAATCTATTTCCCTCAGCATCACCCGACTTAATTTGACTACATTCCATTGTGCTCATTTTGCTTTTGTTGATGTTCATCTTATATCCTCCTTTCAAGACACTGTCCATTCCGTTCAACTGCTCTTCCAAGTCCTTTCCTGTCTCTGACAGAATTACAATGTCATCGGCGAACCTCAAAGTCTTTATTTCTTCTCCATGGATTTTAATACCTACTCCGAATTTTTCTTTTGTTTCATTTACTGCTTGCTCAATATACAAACTGAATAACATCGGGAGAGGCTACCACCCGGTCTCACTCCCTTCCCAATCACTGCTTCCCTTTCATGCCCCTCGACTCTTATAACTGCCCTCTGGTTTCTTTACAAATTGTAAATAGCCTTTCGCTCCCTGTATTTTACCCCTGACACATTTAGAATTTGGAAGAGAGTATTCCAGTCAACATTGTCAAAAGCTAGAAACGTAGGTTTGCCTTTCCTTAATATTTCTTCTAAAATAAGTCGTACGGTCAATATTGCGTCACGTGTTCCAACATTTCTACGGAATCCAAACTGATGTTCCCCGAGGTCGGCTTCTACCAGTTTTTCCATTCGTCTGTTCAGAATTCGCGTTAGTATTTTGCATCTGTGACTTAGTAAAGTGATAGTTCGGTAATTTTCACATCTGTCAACATCTGCTTTCTTTGGGATTGGAATTATTATATTCTTCTTGAAGTTGAGGGTATTTCGACTGTATCATACATCTTGCTCACCAGATGGTAGGAACGGCCCTCCTAAGGCTCTCAGTATTTCTAATGGAATGCTGTCTACTCCCGGGGCCTTATTTCGACTCAGGTCTTTCAGTGCTCTGTCAAAACCTTCACGCAGTATCGTATCTCCCATTTCATCTTCACCTACACCCTCCTCCATTTCCATAATATAGTCCTCAAGTACATCGCCCTTGTATAGCCCCTCCACATACTCCTTCCACCATTCTGCTTTCCCTTCTTTGCTTGGATTTTCATCGGAGCTCTTGACATTCATTGAGTTTAAATAATCAAAATTCACGGCCAAACTTACGCAGAGTAGATCTCTGTCAAGGGTTTTCTTCACACTCCGTTAATGTAATGTTGAGAGGAGGCTCTAATTATACAAGAAATGTTCAATTCAGATTTTATTAAAGGTGCTGTATTCCCATCTTAGGTGACTTCTGCCCATTCGTTTTCCACTTTGCTTCCTGAGTCGCGTGCTTTCCGGGTGACCGAACAGTAGGTGTCCACAGACACTGGCAGACTCCTTCCACAACGCCTTTTTTGGTACGTCTCTTTCACGTCGAGCAGGGGTCCGCTACGATCAGTTTGGGTTAGAATTATGGCCCAATACCTTGGAGCTAGAATTAGCCGTTGAGAGTGTAAATCGTTAATGTAGTGTTGGCAGAAGAGCCAACACCGTGTTGCTAGAGGAGGCCGAAATGCACGCGTTTAATTATACGCAGACTGGCGTGAGGTCTGGAACAAGGTAAAGTAATTATCCTATAAAGAAAAGAACGTAGTTCTTGGAATACTTAACTTTAATCCACAATTGGAGAACATCGCTCTTATTTAGACATTATTACACTGAATATAAACTGGTAATGGCGCCTTGCCAGGTCGTAGCAAATGACGTAGCTGAAGGCTATGCTAACTATCGTCTCGGCAAATGAGAGCGTAATTGTCAGTGAACCATTTCTAGCAACGTCGGCTGTACAACTGGGGCGAGTGCTAGTAAGTCTCTCTAGACCTGCCGTGTGGCGGCGCTCGGTCTGCGATCACTGACAGTGGCGACACGCGGGTCCGACGTATACTACCGGACCGCGGACGATTTAAAGGCTACCACCTAGCAAGTGTGGTGTCTGGCGGTGACACCACAGTTAAAGCGCCATATTTGGTGTGCGGTTGGCCTAGTCAGATATTACAAAATTCTCAGAAGAGAAGAAAATGGCGAAAGCGTTTTATTTTGTCTCACAGGTTAACAACAAGCCAAGGGCTTTCATTGGCTGCGGATATTTTAGGCGCACACTTTTATCAAATTGAAGAAAACGACTATTTTCTCTTCTCTGATAGACCAACAAATATCTATGAGCTATGATTGGTCGTTGGCGTAACTAGGACACTAGGAAGTTTTTCGATATTCGGAGACCGACTATGTCACTGCGGAGACTGGTAAGTGTGTCTCGTTCCGGTATTTGAATCCACCTGTGACGGGATAGAGTAGTTGATGAGGCCTCAAGTGACTTCTAGGAACGTCATAATAACATCATTAATGACTGCACATTTAGTTGTTTCATTTCTTTTGCGATGCACGGATGTGTTCTTGTTGCAGTCAATCTTGTACTTCCATGCCTTGATCATTGTCGAGTCACATGCAAATATTAAGTTCTGAATCATTAGGTTGGTGCGAAAGTTTGTTGCTTTTTCGTTTTGCATGTTGATATGCCTGTTGCAACGTGTTTGCTTATCGATTGTCATTTTTAGTTTGCGGTTCTTTGCTGCTATATGCGTTTACGTATGGCCATTTTGTCATTTGGAGATAGTGAGTGGAGCTGCTGGCGCCAGAAAATATAGTGCCAAGTGGAGAAACCGGAACATTTCTAACGTATTCCTCTGTTTGAGTTCAGTAGAGGCGTGACAGCAATGGGAGCAGCCAGGTACATTTTCGCCGTGTGTGGGGATAATGCCACTAGACAGCGCACGGCAAGAAACCGGTTTTCTCGTTTTAAGGAGGTCTTCTTGATGTTAGTGAGTGTCCACGTTCAGGAAGACTTTCGGGGTTTGATGAAGATCTTTCAAACTCATTAATTCTTTTAATGGTCCACATAAGTGTACGGAAGAACTAGCAAATGTGATTAACTGCGATCATTCCACGATAGTGCGACATTTCAATGCTAGGGGAAGGTTAAAAAATAGGGCATATGGTTACCGCATACTGTAAGCGAAAATCAGAAAAATCCGCAGGTGTCGTCTCTGCTTACTCTTCATCAATTGTCTCGTGAGCAACACCGACCATTCTTATTCTGTATCGTTACTGGCGACGAGAAATGGTGCCTTTATGCTAACATAATGAAAAGAAAGGAATGGTTGAGCCAAAAAAAGAAAAACTTCAGTTCCCCGTATGAAGAACTGCGCGCATGCACAAAAGGCAATGTTATGCATCTGGTGGAACAGTGACGGCGTGGTGTATTACGAATTGCTTCCCCGGGGTGTGACCACCACGGCTGACACAGTCAGTAACTGAGACGCCTAGCAGACGCAGTCCAAGAACAGCGTCCATGATGTTGCCCCATGATAACTCCCGCCTGAATTCTGCTAGACTGACAAGAAACACTATGTAGGAACTCAGTTGGGAAGTCATGCCTCACCCACCTTGTTCACCTGACTTGGCGCCCTCAGATTTTCACCTTCTTCGTTCTTTCTCGAGCAACCTTCAAGGAACTTCCTTCCCAGATGAAAAGTACCCTCGTAACGAGGCTCTATGAGTTCTTCGCCTCAAAACCGCGTGCAGTAGCGAAATCTTAAAGTTACACGATTGTTGGCAGACTGTTGTAAATAGGAGGGAAAATATGTTATTGATGGCTAAAGTCTGTGTTATATTTATCTGTTGTGTTTATTAAACTATCGGATAAAGGCAACGAACTTATACTCTGATCTTATATTTCTGCAACGTCGGTTAAAGGTGATGTGGTCACGGTCCCTGGAGGGAACAACTCTTTTGTACTGTGCTCCACAGTATGTTTCAGGCCAATCATGTAAGTAAGGCTCAGCTAATTTAATGCTTCATGTGTATATTACTGATTGTGCACGTAGATGTTCGCTATGTACAGTTTTGCTAAGGGTGAAGATTATTGTAAAATAAACAGTGCAGTGATTGAACCTCTTTTAATCTTTCATTACTTATTTCCCAGGACCGTCATCCGTACTTATATACATGGACCACTTTTTATTTTTTACAATTCCATTGTGAAAATGAGTAATGGAGACTGCCATGTCTACGGGCAAATGGAAATGGCAGGATTATGAAACATACTTGCATTTGTCTCTGCCCCCTTTCCCTCCAACAAACACACGTTTCTGTCTTTAGTGCAAATCTTTCAATATGTTAACTACCAGCTAATTAAATGTATTATGTAGAGCTTTAAAATGTGAATATCGAACTAAGTAGCGCGATGAAAATATTGTCACTTTATAAACGCAGTGCGAGAGTCGCACCAAGCAAGTGAAAACTAAGTTGGGACGTTTTGTCAAATATCTAGACGACAGAAAGGAAGAAAGATTGTGTTTTAGCTTTCTGTAAACTAGAAGGTACTTACAGATTAAGCATGCACTGCGTTTGGGGAAGGATGAGGATGGAAACCGGTAATCTCGATATTCATCGTAAGTCATTCTGGAAAATCACGGGAAACCGAGATTAGATTAGCTGGGCCTGGATCTGAATCCTCACCGTACCGAATACGATCACATAAATTTTATGTGAGGAAATTTTGCAGATTTTTCTCACCTAAAAGACATATATCGAACTCTCAGATGAAAAATTTGGCTTTAGATTTTCTCCATTCGTTACATCGGGGCTGAATAGCTGCTGATACGAGAGAAGTTAATAGCAGGCGCACTACTGCAGTTGTTTAATACTTGTCTCGTTTCAAATCGCCAATCGTTTTATATTGATGGAGCGCGGTGCTTGGTCTTGAAAATTGAATTTCGTTGTGCAATAGATTGCTAGCGATTGATAGCGCCCCGGGACCCGTACATAGTGAATATCAGCCTGGCGGAGCAAAATAAACATGCCCCGAGAGCGCAAATCGCGCGTCACGTGGCTAGCCGGCCTCGCCGGTGCTGCACTGCGGTCCAGGGGGGAGGGGGAGGGGTTAGCCGGGGGGGGGGGGGGGGGAGGGATGGGAGTAGTCTGCTGAGCTACGGAGTTATCGGAATCCTATTGAAGGAAATTAGTCATACATTTAGCCAGATCACCGTATTTGGTCTGCCGGGACAGAAATTGTTACATCGAACTTCTGAGTTACTAAAAGAAGTTTAACATAGAGGAATTAATAGGTTGTGAACTGTATTTCAGTGTCATTATTTCAGTTCGTTAACAGCAACAGCCGTCTCTCTCATAAAAGCGGAAGAAATATGAATATACAAACCTTCGTCTGCATTCAGAGAGGTCTGCACTGGTTGATATACGCTCTACTGAAGTTTGGTCGATTGTACTGAAACAAATAAGTAATCCTTGGATATTCGTCAAATGCAGTACGGACAATTCTGTACTGTACAGGTGGTGATTACTCGCCGCTCTCCGACGGAACTGGTAGCAGCAGGTCTCATTCCCTGTAACATTGCGTAACCTTACAATTGGTCACTAACCCACTTGTCAGTCATATCGCCATCACTTTCCAAATGTTGTGGCACTTTATGCTCGTCTACCAGTATGTGGTGCACAAATTGGAAACATCAATCATTTAGATAAAATTTTATGAACCGTGTCCCAGCTAAACCACAGTTCGTTGGACGTCAAACGCAGAGGTAGTCGCCGACATTGTTCCACGATGTGTTCTTTGTTGTTAAGCTTGTCGACGGCCAACAATGAAGGTTGTGTACCATCAATACTTTCCAACCTTAAACAAGTTTTCACGACTTCTGTTCCGTTCTCTAGCACCGACAACGGCTGCGTCTGTTTCTCTGTTTTAGGTAACAGGTAATAGGACTCGATGCTTATGCCTTGTTACCTGTCATCAGATCTAAAGAGGAATGGACCGAAATCGGTAGTCTAGCGAAACTTTTTGTGATAATCAACTGGAATAAAGGCAAGAAACTATGTATTTCCTGCACCACTTTCTTTATATGCAACCATTTATTAATGTTATTTACATAATAATAATTTTTATTGTATTAATATTATCATCTTGCCTTGACTCAAGGGAACCATAAAGGCCATCAGCAATGAAATGATGTTTGCCAGAGGACAGAACCGACTTAGGAGTTTTTGGTTGTTGTATATATTCTGTATTACTTTTTCTATGCGTACCCTTTGTTTGAGGATTTACAAAAACTTGCATCACATCACATTGTACAACGCTGTTTCGTGGGCGATAAATCTTTTGTCTAAATTTTTATTTACTGCTCCTTCTTGCGCCCACAGTAAAACTGATCGTCATCTAACAGATTCTCGATTTTACTTTCTATCCTTTTTTTGTATAAGCAAATCACCATCCGAATATGTTCAGTCATCTGCGGCTTTCTGTAACCGTTTTTGGAGATCTCCTTTTTTTGACACAATAAATACTGTTGTGATTTAATAGTTGCTTTAGATATGTACACATCAAGTATGGCCCTCCTGAATCAAGCACGTGATGCTGCAGCCAGTTAGCCAGATTTGCAACGAGGATATCGCGTTCTGGCTCGCGCAAAAACCTGTTTTTCGTAGCATGTGACGAAGATAAACGGGGGTTCGAGTATGTTGGGAAGCTAATCTGCTGGTCGTTAAGGCGAGTATCCAAGTTGCTGACAAGAATAACATACGGAAGAATGAAAAAGAAAACTAGGATAATAGGGGACAATTAATTAGGCATTAGGTAAGGTAAAGGCACCAGAAGGCAGTTCTGACGTTGCGGTTGATAACGAAAGTAGCACTGACGACCTGTAAAATGCATTCTAAAATACAGAATGGTCCAAGTTGTTCGAAATCCTGAGGAAAAGAGGGGTAAACTATAGGGAAGACGGGTAATATACCATACGTCAAGAACCAAGAGGGAACAATAAGAGTGGAAGAATAAGAACGAAGTGCACAGATTGAGAGCAGTTAACACAGAGATGTAGTCTTCCACCACTGCTGATCAATCTATAGAGAAATAAAAGAAAGGTTCAAGAGTAGGAGTAAAATTCAAGGCAAGAGGATATTAATGTTAAGATTTGCTGATGACATTCCTATCTTCAGTGAATGTGAAGGAGAATGGCAGGATTCGTTGAATGGAATGAACACTCCAATGAGTACAGAATATTTTTTGAGCGTACATCGAAGAAAGGCAAAATTAATGGAAAGTAGCAGAAATTAATTCAGCGAGAAACTTAACACTAGTATTGTGCTACCTAGGCACCAAATAACCCATGTAGGATGGAGCAAGGAGGACATGAAAAGCGAACTAACAGTAGCAATAAAGGCATTCCTGGCTCATGGAAGTCTACTAGTATCAGACGTAGGTCTAAATTTGAGGAAGAAATTTCTGAGAGTGTATACCTGGAGCTCAACACTGTGTAGCAGTCAGGACTGAGGGAAAATTGGAACAGAGAAGAATAGTAGCATTAGAGACATGCTGCTACAGAAGAGCGTTGAAATTTAGGTGAACTACTAATGTAAGGAATGAGGAGGTGCTCCACACAATGGACAAGGAAGGAAGTATATGGTAAACACTGGTGAGAAGAAGGGACAGGATGGTAGGTCACATATTAAGACTAGAGGGAGGTGAAGAGGACAAAAGCAGTATAGAAATATAGAGATCGGAGTACATCCTGCACATAATTGAGAAGGTAAGTTCAAAACGTTCAAATGTGTGTGAAATCTTATGGGACTTAACTGCTAAGGTCATCAGTCCCTAAGCTTATACACTACTTAACCTAAATTATCCTAAGGACAAATACACACACCCATGCCCGAGGGAGGACTCGAACCTCCGCCGGGACCAGCCGCACAGTCTACAACTGTAGCACCTGAGACCGCTCGGCTAACCCCGCGCGGCAAGGAGGTAGGTTGCGAGTGCTACCCTGACATGGAAAGGTTAGCATAGGAGAGGAATTCGTGGATGGGCCGCTTCAAAGTGGTCAGCAGACTGCTGACTATACATATTTTATGTGGATTTTTTTCTTAATCAGCATGATCTTTGAGATATAATCTGTTAATACGTTATAATACACACATCAAGAAACGTTTTGTATCACCCCGCTTCCGAGAGTTCCGAACCCTATACCGAAATTTGGAATAGAGAGCAACTTACGCATCATCTCCGCCCTTTTTATTGCTCATGAAAACCACATGTTGCATGTTGTACCACCACATAGCGAGACCTTCAGAGGTGGTGGTCCAGATTGCTGTACACACCAGTACCTCTAATACCCAGTATACGTCCTCTTGCATTGATGTATGCCTGTACTCGTCGTGGCATACTACCACAAGTTCATCAGGGCGTTGTTGGTCCAGATTGACCCACTCCTCAAAGGCGATTCGGCGTAGATCCCTCAGAGTGGTTGGTGGGTCACGTCGTCCATAAACAGCCGTTTTCAATGTGTCCCAGGCATGTTCGATAGGGTTCATGGCTGGCCACTCTAGTCGAGCGATGTCACTATCTTGAAGGAAGTCATTCACAAGATGTGCACGATTAGGGCGCGAACTGTCGTCCATGAAGACGAATGCCTAGCAATTATGCTGCCGATGTGGTTTCACTATCGATGAGAGGATAGCATTCTCGTATCGTACAGCCGTTACGGATCCTTCCACGACCACCAGCGGTGTAAGTCGGCTCCACATAAAGCCACCCCAAAACATCAGGAAACCTGCATCTTGCTGCACTCGCTGGGCAGTGTGTCTAAGGCGTTCAGCCTAACCGGGTTGGCTCCAAACACGTCTCCGACGATTGTCTGGTTGAAGATATATTCGACACTCATCGGTGAAGAGAACGTAATGCCAATCTGTACCACGCTGCATGGTATCGTGGTTGCAAAGATGGACGTCGCCATGCACGTTGAGAGTGAAGTTGCGCATCATGCAGCCTATTACGCACAGTTTGAGTCGTAACACGACTTCCAGTGGCTGAACGAAAAGCGTTATTCAACATGGTGGCATTGGTGTCAGTGTTCCTCCGAGCCATAATCCGTAGGTAGCGGACATCCACTGCTGTAGTAGCGCTTGGGCGGCCAGAGCGAGGCATGTCATCGACGGTTCCTCTCTCTCTGTATCTCCTCCATGTCCGAACAACATAGCTTTGGTTCACTCTCAGATGCCTGGACACTTTCCTTGTTGAGAGTCCTTCCTGGTACAAAGTTACAATGCGGTCGCGATCGAACCGTGTACCTGCTTCCTGGTGGAATGACTGGAACTGATCGACTGTCGGAACCCCTCCGTCTAATAAGCGCTGCTGATGCATGGTTGTTTACATCTTTGGGCGGGTTTAGTGACATCTCTGAACAGTCAAATGGACTGTGTCTGTGATACAATATCTACAGTTAACGTCTGTCTTCAGGAGTTCTGGGAGCAGAAGTAATGCAAAACTTTTTTTGAATTGTGTATTATACATTATATTCATATCTACCGTTTCATGTGCAAGATTTCGTCTGTTCTCGTATGAGACTAAAAGAAAATAGCAAATAAACTAATAAATACAGAATGTTAAAATCCACAACGAAAGTAAGTAGTAGATGAGAGTTCCTAAACAGCGTGATAATGCAGTATAAAAGGAAAGTGAAACCAAACTCGCTTTTAAGTGAAGCAAATGGGGTAGCAGCGAGTGCTTTATGGGAAATTTGATGTGCATCCACACGGGATGCTCCGGCGAGGCCCGCGGCGTTATCTGATCGCACAGCTCGCTTGATGTGGCACCGCGGCCGCCACTTTGCGGCGCGTAGCTATTTAATTATGGGAGGCTGGCCGGCGGAACGCCAATATGCGGGCGGCGCCGGCGTGAGTATTCATTCGGTAATCTGCCTGGCCGCAAATTTAATCCGGCCTGGTTTTGTGGCTCCCAACTGCGACCGAAGAGACGGACGCCACGTCACTTTATATGATCGGGTGAAGAATCACTGTTTTACCACGGTGTGATGCCTCATTCTGTCGCTCATTTCTTCAGGGCTGAATGGTACAGAAATACACTCGGGGAAACAGCAACGCAATAAGCTCACACGATAAAATACGAGGAACGTCAACAAGTAATGCAACACTTTTTTTCTCAGCCAGTTTAGGTTGAAAAAAGGTAGAATTTGTTGTGGGGCATCGTGTAAGTGTCCTGCTCCAGACCCTATGGTTTCATGAGGTTCCAATAGCTAGTGACGATATACGTAGCCTTTAAAATGGCGTCTGTAACGGAGGTGCGTTCCAAGAAGGATCTGTCACTTTCTTTTGGTCGAAAACCAGAGCATCGCAGGTATAAATAGGCGCTCGCAGAACGTCTAAGGAGATCTGGACAAAAGCACAGTGAGTCGTTGCGCGAGGTGCCTGTCATGATTGCAAAAATGTCGTGCGAACTTGTCCGATCTGCCCCGTGCCAGCTGTCAGCACACAGCTGACTCCTGCACTTAATGTAGACGCTCATTCAAGGTAATCAACGGCTCACAATCCAACACCTCGCTGTTCAACTGGACGCCTCTGTTGGTTGTGTTGATATACTCGTCAACCACTTAGGGTACTCAAAGAAAGGGCCGGCAGCGGTGGCTGTGCGGTTCTAGGCACTTCAGTCCGGCACCGCGTGACTGCTACGGTCGCAGGTTCGAATCCTGCTTCGGGCATGGAGGTGTGTGATGTCCTTAGGTTAGTTAGGTTTAAGTAGTTCTAAGCTCTAGGGGACTGATGACCTCAGATGTTGAGTCCCATAGTGCTCAGAGTCATTTGAACCATTTTACGCAAAGATGTGCGCTGCAGAAGACCACAAGGAATAACGAAGAACGATCTGTGCGGAATTTCTTACGCGTTACGACGCTCACCCCTACAATTTTTTGTCGAACATCATCACAGGCGATGAAACATTTGCTCGTCATTTCGAACCGGATACAAAACGGCAATCCACGAAGTGGCGCCACACCCTTCTTCGCTCTCCTCCGAAGAAAAAGTTCAAAGTTGCAACCTCAGCCAGTAAAATCATGGCGATGGTCGACTCTGAAGGCTCATTTTCATTCATATCCTCCCTCATTGTGCAACGATCAACTCTGAAGTGTGTTGTGCTACTCACACGAAACTGAAGAAACGACTTCAGCATGTTCGTCGCCACAAAAATGTAAACGATCTTCTCCTTCTCCATGACAACTCAATACCTCATACAAGCTTGCGCACCCGAGAGGAGTTCCTAAAACTTCATTGGACTCTTCTTCCTCGCCCACCCTACGACCCGCATCTCGCACTTTCCCACTTTTACCTGTTTGGCCCAATGAAGGGTACACTCCACGACAAGCGGCACGTGGATGACGGGGAGGATATTCATGCACCAAGACGTTGGCTCAGTAAGGTGCTGTAAGGCCATCGTACTGAAAGAAGATTATGCTGAAAAGTAGGATTTTGGAGCCAAAAGAGTGAGCAACAGTATGGTGCTCTGGAATCCTGAATAAATAAATTTCTTTCAGAAAAAAATGTGTTACATTACTTATTGAAGAACCCTGTACACTATCCGACAAGAAAAAATTAAGCACTCAGAAGGGGGGGGGGGGGAGGAAACGAAATTAAACTTTACGCGTTGAGAGAGTGTCTGAAGTTATTGCAGTGATTACAAAACCGAGTCAGATTTTCAAGCCGGCCGCTGTGACAGAGCGGTTCTAGGCACTGCAATCAGGAACCGCGCTGCTGCTACAGTCGCAGGTTCGAATCCTGCCTTGGGCGTGGATGTGTGTGATGTCCTTAGGTTAGCTAGGTTTAAGTAGTTCTAAGTTCTAGGGGACTGATGACCTCAGATTTAAGTCCCATAGTGCTTAGAGCCATTTGAACCATTTAAATTCGCAAATAACTGGCAGTACGAACTCACTTCTCGTGTGACGGTGTACCACCTTGGGCCCCGTTGCGTGCACTGATTCGTTTGGGAAGAGTGTCATATGGCCGTTGTATCCTCTCCTGGGACAAGCTGGCCCACACCTGTTGTAACTGATAGTGATGTCCTGGGTGTTTGAAATGGGTCGCAGCTGATGTCCGAACAGATCCCGAGGACAAATCTGAAGCTCTTGCAGGCTGTGGGAGTACCTCATTATCAAGAGGACAGTAAACACACGTGCAAGTGCGGACGGGCATTGTCCTGTTGGAAAATGATACTGCGATACCGTCACATGAGTGTGTGACATGAGAACATTGGATGTTAGTGACATACCGTCGCACCGTCAGAGTTCCCTCAGTCACTCCCATCCGTGCCCTGAAGCAATACCCGATGGCTGCCCACGCAACGACGCCAGGAGTAACAGCGCTGTGCCTCTTCAAAGCGCTGAAAGAATGCGACCTCTCCTCGTATCGCCAACATATTGACCGACAATGTCAGCCGAGGCTGCATAGAACCGCGGGTTATCGGTGAACACAGCGTCACGTAGTTTATTAGCAATCCACACTTCCCGGTCACGGAATTAGTCCATAGCAGCCGTTTCTGTTGTGGTGTTGATGGCAGTCTATGTGCGGGACTCTAATTCTCTAGGCCGGCTGCTGCTGTCTCTGAGCAATGGTGAGGGATGGCACACAAAGTTTCATGGAGTCCACTGCTTGGTCAAAGATGGAAGGTGCATGTTTGAAGGAGATACGATATGCTTCGTGCACAATACGACAATGGCAGTCAGACGTGGTCGACTGCAACCTTCACGACATGTACACAGTCCGTTCCACAGGAAAACTGACTGAATGTACGTTTGTGTAAATACTAACGCCACATGTGGAGGGACACATAAATTAACTAGAGTGTTATTTCGACTTTCTTCCGTTTGACAGTGTAGGTATCAGGGACTGCTGTAATAACCGAATGTTTAGCAGTAAGTTTTAAACTTCTGTTGTGAAACGAGCAATGTACGAACAATAAGTTTTCTTTTAAATTAGATAAAAATTCCAAAGATATTTTTGAAATGGTACGGACTGTTTATAAAAAGTACTGAGTCGTACAGAACGTTTCTAGGTGGTATGCAAAGTCCCGTCACGGTAGAGAGAACACTGAAGATGATCCACGTCCAGAAACATCATCGACAATTCGAGTCGCAAAAAATGTTAAAACAGTAGCTGAAATTCTCCCAAATGATCGCTGTGCATGTACCAGGTCAATTAAGGAGCTCACAGGAATTCGTAAAACAACTATGCATCTTATTATAATTGAAAATTTGTGCAAAAAGATTTTCTGTCACTTTGTAACCTCATTCACTCACTGACGAGCAAAGAGAGTACAGATTGGAATACTTCAGAGACATGAAAAGATCAGCCGCTAGGGATCCAGACTATGTGTCTTGCATCGCAACAGATGGTGAAAGATAGTGTTTTCAGTACGAGTCACTTACAATGCGCCGATTCTCGGAATGGGAAGTTCAGAGTGAGGAAACTGCACTTGGTCTAGAGTCGCGACATAACTCTACTCACTGTCTTCCATGATTCAAAAGGAATTTGCTACAGAAGGTAATATGGTGACTGCAGATTGCCGCGCGGGGTAGCGGCGCGGTCTCAAGCGACTTGCCCGGTTCGCGCGGCTCCCCCCGTCGCTGGTTCGATCCCTCCCTCGGGCATGTGTGTGTGTGTGTGTTTGTGTGTGTGTGTGTGCGTGTGTATGTGTGTATGTGTGTGTGTGTGTGTGTGTGTGTGTGTGTGCGCACGCGTGTGTTGTCCTTAGCGTTCGTTTAAGTTAGATTAAGTCTTGTGTGAACCTAGAGATAGATGACCTCAGCAGTTTGGTCCCATAGGAACTTAGCACAGATTTCTAATTTATGACTGCTGATTACTATTTGTGTTTCTCCTAAATACCGCAATTAACCCTTTCGCTACGGTGAACTTCTGCAGAAGTCGGGAGCGATGTGCCGCTCAACCTATGGACTGCTGCAGCAGTCTAGTGTGGCCCGTGCCGCCCAGCCAGTGCACTGCTGTAGCAGTCCCGCCTCGCGCCATATTACTCCGTTTCACTACGCTCGAATTGTGTGGAAGTCTGACCTATGCACCATCTAGCGGCGTTGTTCAAAGTCTTTAGTTAACAACAGAGTCATTCAAGTGGCATATTGTTTGCCTGGATTAGTTTCTACTATAAGTGATAGGCGATATACCGTGGCTCTTTCTCTCATACTGGGCAGAGACTTGAAAGCGACTCATCGTCCGAATCTGAGAAGGAACATGAAACACCTGTTGTAGCTGCATCTACATCAAGTACACGTGCTATTCCAGGTGTTCCATTGACATCCCCAGACTAGGATTTGTGCACAGACACGATACACATATCAAAAACCTGTGTGATTTGTATAAATATTTTCCCGAATAAATATATAGCATTAAGTACAATAATTGCGATAACACTATGAGTGTGAAAGTAGGGCCGAGTAGCGCCGCGGGCAGCGCGAAAAATGCGCCGTATCACGGCGCCGGGGTGAAAGGGTTAAAGAACGTGGTGTTTGTTGCATTACGACAAGAGCTTACGCGGTTTCTTGGCTCAAAATGCCCTCCTTCCACGCCTGATTTGTCTCGTCGACACTTCTGCTCATTTCAAAAACTGAAAATGGCAACGAATAGAAAGCATTTCGACACGATTTCAAATACCCAGAAGGATACGACCGTGGTACAGCAAGCAGTTTCAAAGCTCGAATATGAGATTGTTTCGAACGGTTTTTCCAACGCTTCCAGTTGCGTATTTACTCAGAACGAGCCACTTTTGAGGAGAAAGTAATGTATGCAAGAAAATAAACAACGTCTTGTATTTAATTTCATATCAGCCACCTTTCCTGCGGGACGGACTGTTTATGCGTACCCTCACGTCCCCAAGTATTCCAACATCATGCCACTGTCATAACCGAATACCCCACAAATATTACGATTCGATCAGCCGGCCAGATGGAGTCACATTGTGAGGCCCCTTTAGAACTCTGTCAGGTGGTAATAAAGCTGTCTCACACGGTTACCCTGCGTCTGCGTGTCTTTGAGAACGATCACTCAACATTTGAAGCTGTTGACTTCCCTAATATACCCTAGCAGGTCTGGTAACAACATTAAACCCAAACAATACTACCGCACTCTGGCGACCGTTCAACCTGTCACAAAGAGTTGCAACTCTAATCATTTACATACCCGCCGATTCTGTGTAGGTGTACGAACTTTCTTTGTCAGGCTGTGTAAGAGTCCCCCCCCCCCCCCCCCACACACACACACACAAACACAAAAGTTAATACTTTTCACTTCGTATTTCTGTAGGTTAGAAGTGCGACTCTCCTTGGCTGTCATAAGCCGTGGCGGCGAGCTAATGTTTCAGTGCCGTATGTATGGAATACCCCCCATGAACCACGGACCTTGGCGTTGGTGGGGAGGCTTGCATGCCTCAGCGATACAGATAGCCGTACCGTAGGTGCAACCACAACGGAGGGGTACCTGTTGACAGGCCAGAAAAACGTGTGGTTCCTGAAGAGGGGCACCAGCCTTTTCAGTAGTTGCAGGGGCAACAGTTTGGATAATTGACAGATCTGGCCTTGTAACACTAACCAAAATAGCCTTGCTGTTCTGGTACTGCGAACGGCTGAAAGCAAGGGGAAACTAAAGCCGTCATTTTTCCCGAGGACATGCAGCTTTACTGTATGATTAAATGATGATGGCGTCCTCTTGGGTAAAGTATTCCAGAGGTAAAATAGTCCCCCATTCGGATCTCCGGGCGGGGACTACTCAGGAGGACGTTGTTATCAGGAGAAAGAAAACTGACGTTCTACGGATCGGAGCGTGGAATGTCAGATCCCTTAATCGGGCAGGTAGGCTAGAAAATTTAAAAAGAGAAATGGATAGGTTAAAGTTAGAAATAGTGGGAATTAGTGAAGTTCAGTGGCAGGAGGAACAAGACTTTTGGTCAGGTGAATACAGGGTTATAAATACAAAATCAAATAGGGGTATTGCAGAAATAGGTTTCATAATGAATAAAAAAATAGGAGTACGGGTAAGCTACTACAAACAGCATAGTGAACGCATCATTGTGGCCAAGATAGACACGAAGCCCACGCCTACTACAGTAGTACAAGTTTATATGCCAACTAGCTCTGCAGATGACGAAGAAATTGATGAAATGTATGAGGAGATAAAAGAAATTATTCAAATAGTGAAGGGAGACGAAAATTTAATAGTCATGGGTGACTGGAATTCCAGCGTAGGAAAAGGGAGAGAAGGAAACATAGTAGGTGAATATGGATTGGGGCTAAGAAATGAAAGAGGAAACCATCTGGTAGAATTTTGGGAAGAACATTACTTAATCATAGCTAACACTTGGTTTAAGAATCATGAAAGACGATTGTATAAATGGAAGAACCCTGGAGATACTAAAAGGTATCAGATAGATTATATAACGGTAAGAAAGAAATTTAGGAACCAGGTTTTAAATTGTAAGAAATTTCCAGGGGCAGGTGTGGACTCTGATCACAATCTATTTGTTATGAACTGTAGATTAAAACTGAAGAAACTACAAAAAGGTGGGAATTTAAGGAGATGGGACCTGGATAAACTGACTAAACCAGAGGTTGTATAGAGTTTCAGGGACAGCACAAGGGAACAGTTGACAGTAATGGGGGAAAGAAATACGGTAGAAGAAGAATGGGTAGCTTTGAGGGATGAAGTAGTGAAGGCAGCAGAGGAACAGGTAAGTAAAAAGACGAGGGCTAGTAGAAATCCCTGGGTAACAGAAGATATATTGAATTTAATTGATGAAAGGAGAAAATATAAAAATACAGTAAATGAAGTAGGCAGAAAAGGAATACCAACATCTGAAAAATGAGATTGACAGGGACGGCTAGAGGACAAATGTAAGGATGTAGAGGCTTATCTCACTAGGGGTAAGATAGATGCTGCGTATAGGAAAATTAAAGAGACCTTTGGAGAAAAGAGAACGACTGGTATGAATATCAAGAGCTCTGATGGAAACCCAGTTCTAAGCAAAGAAGGGAAAGCAGAAAGGTGGAAGGAGTATATGGAGGGTCTATACAAGGGCGAGGTACTTGAAGACAATATTATGGAAATGGAAGAGGATGAAGATGAAGATGAAATGGGAGATACGATACTGCGTGAAGAGTTTGACAGAGCACTGAAAGACCTGAGTCGAAACAAGGCCCCCGGAGTAGACAACATTCCATTAGAACTACTGACAGCCTTGGGAGAGCCAGTCCTGACAGAACTCTACCATCTGGTGAGCAAGATGTATGAGACAGGCGAAATACCCTCAGACTTCAAGAAGAATATAATAATTCCAATCCCAAAGAAAGCAGGTGTTGACAGATGTGAAAATTACCGAACTATCAGTTTAATAAGTCACAGCTGCAAAATACTAACGCGAATTCTTTACAGACGAATGGCAAAACTGATACAAGCCGACCTCGGAGAAGATCAGTTTGGATTCCGTAGAAATGTTGGAACACGTGAGGCAATACTGAACCTACGACTTATCTTAGAAGAAAGATTAAGGAAAGGCAAACCTACGTTTCTAGCATTTGTAGACTTAGAGAAAGCTTTTGACAATGTTGACTGGAATACTCTCTTTCAAATTCTAAAGGTGGCAGGGGTAAAATACAGGGAGCGAAAGGCTATTTACAATTTGTACAGAAAGCAGATGGCAGTTATAAGAGTCGAGGGGTATGAAAGGGAAGCAGTGGTTGGGAAGGGAGTGAGACAGGGTTGTAGCCTATCCCCGATGTTATTCAATCTGTATATTGAGCAAGCAATAAAGGAAACAAAAGAAAAGTATGGAGTAGGAATTAAAATCCATGGAGAAGAAATAAAAACTTTGAGGTTCGTCGATGACACTGTAATTCTATCAGAGACAGCAAAGGACTTGGAAGAGCAGTTGAACGGAATGGACAGTGTCTTGAAAGGATGGTATAAGATGAACATCAACAAAAGCAAAATGAGCATAATGGAATGTAGTCTAATTAAGTCGGGTGATGCTGAGGGAATTAGATTAGGAAATGAGACACTTAAAGTAGTAAAGGAGTTTTGCTATTTGGGGAGCAAAATAACTGATGATGGTCGAAGTAGAGGGGATATAAAATGTAGACAGGCAATGGCAAGGAAAGCGTTTCTGAAGAAGAAAAATTTGTTAACATCGAGTGTAGAGTTAAGTGTCAGGAAGTCGTTCCTGAAAGTATTTGTATGGAGTGTAGCGATGTATGGAAGTGAAACGTGGACGATAAATAGTGTAGACAAGAAGAGAATAGAAGCTTTCGAAATGTGATGCTACAGAAGAATGCTGAAGATATTTGGGTAGATCACATAACTAATGAGGAGGTATTGAATAGAATTGGGGAGAAGAGGAGCTTGTGGCACAACTTGACTAGAAGAAGGGATCGGTTGGTAGGACATGTTCTGAGGCATCGAGGGATCACCAATTTAGTATTGTAGGGCAGCGTGGAGGGTAAAAATCGTAGAGGGAGACAAAGAGATGAATACACTAAGCAGATTGAGAAGGATGTAGGCTGCAGTAGGTACTGGGAGATGAAGAAGCTTGCACAGGATAGAGTAGCATGGAGAGCTGCTTCATTTTCAACAAATCCTGAGTATTATTTCTAATAGCCATCCTATAATACTGCTGTAGTTAATCAATCATTTTGTCTGCCGGCCTGCCTCTTATGGTTTTACCATCAGAAAGGTTCTCGTCTCATCTTCCTCAACCTGGTGCCACTCCTTTTCTGTACATGACCAACACATTCCAGATTTGTGATAATCTTTTCACCTTAAGGCTGGTTCAAATGGTTCAAATGGCTCTGAGCACTATGGGACTTAACATCTATGGTCATCAGTCCCCTAGAACTTAGAACTACTTAAACCTAACTAACCTAAGGACGTCACACAACACCCAGCCATCACGAGGCAGAGAAAATCCCTGACCCCGCCGGGAATCGAACCCGGGAACCCGGGCGTGGGAAGCGAGAACGCTACCGCACGACCACGAGATGCGGGCCCTTAAGGCTGAGCACCTACTACCCTATTATATGCTTCTGAGTCTCCGTCAACTGAGAACCTAGTAACGCACTCCTCTTTCGTTCGCAGATCGACTAAAAATATCAATAGCTGCAGAGGTCTCCGCACAACCACTTGTTCCTTCATAATTTCAGTCACAAATACGCCCTTCTTCATTTAAAGTCGGTACCGCCATTAGACTGTTGTTTATTTGCAGTGTTACAGTTACACTGATTTCCGCATCAAAGTGCCATAATTAAGTGTTTTAAGTGTTACACAGTGCCTAAGATGGCGGTACTGGCTGTAAAGAAATATATTATGACAGTCGCCTCGCATTATTAAAAAAAATTACTTATGACAAAGTTTGGTTAAAATCTGGAAATCTATTACCTTTCCAGTATGCACACTGGTCACCATAGCAACAGAATTCTTAGAACTGTAACTGCGCTTCTGCCAAGTGCCATCAAAAGCTACTGGTGTGTCAGTCATACCATTATTTATTTCAATAGCTTCGTTTGCGCATCCTTCATTGAATCACATGCAACAGATTCCACAGTAGCCCCAATAAATCCTGCATACTTGTCTATTTTACCAGGTGGGCGTGGCATATTCATCACAGCACACATTGTTTCTGCTGCAGTGTGTCCTTTGCCAATAGATCTCAATCCATAAAACCACCTAAGATTTACATCAAAATAATTATCTTTACGCTTATCAGAATTCCAAAATGAATGTGTGTATTTACAACTGGCACGATTAATGATAAGTTTTCTGGGTAGTCCATTTGATACCTCTAAGTGCCCCTCCACATATTTTACAACACACACATTCACCTAACACCCTTGTTAGGATGTGTAAATTTGTCAGAATATAACCTAACATACCATTTACATCACTTCAGTTCTGAGTAATTTGTGTATCACTGCGTTTTATTTTAATCTTCGAAGCACTAACGGGTGATTCTCTAGATACTGACGAGTTTGCCTGTATTTCATTGTCTGTAACTTCACAAGCCACATTTTGAACACAGTGTTTCCCTTTATTCGAAAATCTATTACCATGAAACCCACGTTACTTAAAAACACCTTGTTTTGGCGTCATACTGTACTTTTTGAGAGATTTACCAATCTATTCGTAACTTTTCCTCGGAAAAACGAAAGCATTTCGATATACAACGCTTGTTTATACTATGAAACGATACGATACAGTTTTTGACAGTGCTGCCAATACAAACACGTAATTTAACCTTTATAACACAGCAATCCACAGCCTTCTTTACAAAAAATTACCGATTTTATTATATTTTGATTAAATGCACGTAAAAATCTTATCAGTTTCAACTGGTGCAGATTATGTTTAAAAAAATAAAATACTTCCTATGTGAGTATATATATATATATATATATATATATATATATATATATATATATATATATATATATATATATATATATATATTCGGAAAATTGCAAATTCTACACTCCTGGAAATGGAAAAAAGAACACATTGACACCGGTGTGTCAGACCCACCATACTTGCTCCGGACACTGCGAGAGGGCTGTACAAGCAATGATCACACGCACGGCACAGCGGACACACCAGGAACCGCGGTGTTGGCCGTCGAATGGCGCTAGCTGCGCAGCATTTGTGCACCGCCGCCGCCAGTGTCAGCCAGTTTGCCGTGGCATACGGAGCTCCATCGCAGTCTTTAACACTGGTAGCATGCCGCGACAGCGTGGACGTGAACCGTATGTGCAGTTGACGGACTTTGAGCGAGGGCGTATAGTGGGCATGCGGGAGGCCGGGTGGACGTACCGCCGAATTGCTCAACACGTGGGGCGTGAGGTCTCCACAGTACATCGATGTTGTCGCCAGTGGTCGGCGGAAGGTGCACGTGCCCGTCGACCTGGGACCGGACCGCAGCGATGCACGGATGCACGCCAAGACCGTAGGATCCTACGCAGTGCCGTAGGGGACCGCACCGCCACTTCCCAGCAAATTAGGGACACTGTTGCTCCTGGGGTATCGGCGAGGACCATTCGCAACCGTCTCCATGAAGCTGGGCTACGGTCCCGCACACCGTTAGGCCGTCCTCCGCTCACGCCCCAACATCGTGCAGCCCGCCTCCAGTGGTGTCGCGACAGGCGTGAATGGAGGGACGAATGGAGACGTGTCGTCTTCAGCGATGAGAGTCGCGTCTGGCTTGGTGCCAATGATGGTCGTATGCGTGTTTGGCGCCGTGCAGGTGAGCGCCACAATCAGGATTGCATACGACCGAGGCACACAGAGCCAACACCCGGCATCATGGTGTGGGGAGCGATCTCCTACACTGGCCGTACACCACTGGTGATCGTCGAGGGGACACTGAATAGTGCACGGTACATACAAACCGTCATCGAACCCATCGTTCTACCATTCCTAGACCGGCAAGGGAACTTGCTGTTCCAACAGGACAATGCACGTCCGCATGTATCCCGTGCCACCCAACGTGCTCTAGAAGGTATAAGTCAACTACCCTGGCCAGCAAGATCTCCGGATCTGTCCCCCATTGAGCATGTTTGGGACTGGATGAAGCGTCGTCTCACGCTGTCTGCACGTCCAGCACGAACGCTGGTCCAACTGAGGCGCCAGGTGGAAATGGCATGGCAAGCCGTTCCACAGGACTACATCCAGCATCTCTACGATCGTCTCCATGGGAGAATAGCAGCCTGCATTGCTGCGAAAGGTGGATATACACTGTACTAGTGCCGACATTGTGCATGCTCTGTTGCCTGTGTCTATGTGCCTGTTGTTCTGTCAGTGTGATCATGTGATGTATCTGACCCCAGGAATGTGTTAATAAAGTTTCCCCTTCCTGGGACAATGAATTCACGGTGTTCTTATTTCAATTTCCAGGAGTGTATAATGAGATCAAAATCTGAAAGCGTGGAAAAAAATTTCCGTTCTAATTCCCCTTAACTATGCTTGAAGATGGAATTCAAGGTAAAATTCGCAAGCATAGCGCAAAGGCAATTACATTCTTAGGCTCGTGAATGTTAGCACGAGTTTGCAATAATCCCATGTTTTGCTTGTCACTGAAAGAATTCTCCTTTTCCAACAACTAACACTACTTACTCTCCACATCTAAATATATACTGTAGTTACTAGATGTTAATGCAATTTTGAAATTGAAATAATTTGTTAATCTGCCACTCAGCCATTATTGATACATACGTCATTTGTCATTGTCATTATTAATAATTGTTCATGATGAATCTGAAGTTTTAAATAGACTTAATTTGTGAGATCCCTTCTCAAAATTTCTTTAGTAGTTAACAGGACCCAATCAAACACCTTTTTATTAAATTTATTCTTAGTAACAATAAGCTTTAGCCGCTGCTGCTGCATGCTGCTGCGCGTTGCTGCAAAACACATGGAAAAAGGCAGTCATCTAAAGAGGCGAGTGAAAAACATAGGGCCAAAACGGAGACACTGACACACCACAACATGTCATGTACCCTAGACCAGTAAATTCCGTTGCACAATTCAAATTCTGTATTACTCGTAAAATTCTTGTTCAAAACCGCAGTGAGATAGCTTATGCAAATGTTAGTTTTAAGTTTTTCATATAACGATCTGTTGAGGGCTTAAATGACAGTGAAACTGACACTCATACAACTCATACACAGCGTTATGCAGGTTACACTCCATTTACTGATAGCTCAGGTTGCTTATCGAGTCCAGTTTCACAGACAGCCATAGTCAATATTAGCCGCTGCTGCTGCAATATTGGCTTTAGCTACGTTACATATTTGTTGCATATACGCTGCAACCGTAATTGAAGATGGCCTGTACAAATTGTCAACAAGAATAGTGTACTATTCACTGCCATGTAATGCATTATAAGAACAGTTTTCTAAAAAGTTGTAACCGACAAGGACAAGAGAGGAATATCACGACTTGTCATAAAAGGAATCGCTGCTACCAGTCAGTTCAGATCCATGTCAACCATTCTGCAGCGAAAGTGTGCGACTAGAATCCACCTACACTTCGTCAATAAACAATGCTGAAAAAGAAGTTGAGACTGTGCACGTATGATTTTGAGTGGCGTTCTCATAGGAGATTTGAGTTTGTACGGCGTGTGTATGAAATTATGTCTTTTCCGGGCATCATACATTCACGCCCCCTATCGCACGTCGATTGCCTCGTTAAATAAACTATCTGGGATTACTTGGATCATGATGTAAAACGTAGCAGTCAACATCCTCCGGTATGGCAGCTCTGTAAGATCTAATCGCAGCTGAGTGGTTCCAGCTGGGTATGTAATAAGTCAAGATAAACTTACGTACTATTTAACATCATTGTCATGGTTAACATGTCCTTGGACTAATTTTTTATGCTGTTTCTTTACAGGAAAGACATTTGAGGTTCCTGATTATAAGATTACGATTGGGCAATGTTCTCTATCGTTCTACGCTGAAGCGCCAGAGAAACTCGTATAGGCATGCATATTCAAATACAGAGATGCGTAAACGGGCAGAATACGGCGCTGCGGTCGGCAACGCCTATGTAAGACAACAAGTGACTGGCGCAGTTGTTAGATCGGTCACTGCTGATACAATGACCGGTTGCCAAGATTTAAGTAAGTCAGAATGTGATGTTAAAATCGGCGCACGAGCGAGGGGACACAGTGTCTCCAAGGTAGAAATGAAAGTGTGGATTTTCCTGTACCACCACTTGACGAGAGTCCCTTGAATGTCAGGAATCCGTTGAAACATCAAATCTACCACATCTCTGATGCCGGAAAAAGATCCTGCAAGAACCGGACCAACGACGACTCAAGGAGAGAATTGTTCAGTGTGACAGAAGTGCAACCCTTCCGGAAGTTTCTGCAGATTTCAGTTCTGGGCCAGCAACAAGTGTCAGTGTGCGAACCATTCAACGACACATCATCGATATGAGTTTTCGGAGTTGAGGGCCCACTCGTGTACGCTTGACGACTACACGCCATAAATCTATACGCCTCGCCTGGGCCCGTTAACGCCGATATTGGACTGTTAATGACTGGAAACAAGTTGCCCGGTCGGACGAGTCTCGTTTAAATTTCTGTAGAGTGGAGGGACGTATTCGGGTATTAAGACAACCTCATGAATCCATTGACCCTGCATGTCAGCAGAGGACTGTTCAAGCTGGTGGAGGCTGTGTAATGGTGTGGGGCGTGTGCAATTAGAGTGATATGGAACCCTTGGTAAGACTAAATACGACTCTGACACGTGACACGTAAGTAAGCATTCTATCTGATGACCCGCATCTAATCACGTCCATTGAGCGTTCCGACGGACTCGTGTCATTCCAGCAAGACAATGCGACACCCCACATGTCCAGACCTGTTACCGAGTGGCTGCAGGAACACTCTTCTGAGTTTAAACACTTCCGCTGCCCACCAGACTCCCAAGACATAACATTATTGAGCATATCTGGGATGACTTGCAACGTGCCGTTGAGAAGAGATCTCCACCGTCTCGTAGTCTTACGGATTTATGGACAGCCCTGCAGGATTCATGGTATTAGTTCCCTCCAGAATTACAGACATTAGTCGAATCCATCCTACGTCGTGCTGTGACACTTCTGCGTGCTCGCGGGGCCCGTACACGATATTAGGCAGGTGTACCAATTTCTTTGGCTCTTCAGTGTATGTGCTTTTAACGCCCAGTGCCGGTAAAATAATTCAGAAACTAGTCGAGTCGTAATAAAAATAGCTGGGTTGCAGACAGCTCGGTAGTTGTGATATATGCACCTCTCGCGTCAGCTGCAGTTCCTCCGGAGATTATGTGGTCTCATGATGGTATTTTTCTTGTAGGATGCTATACTTGAGCAGTTGTATCACTGTTACCGCTTGCTTCTTGCGTCTGTCAAGTCTATTGTTTTACATAGTTTTTCAAGGCAGTACTACGCCACATTCTAAGATGAAACTTTACTTCTGAATATATTGGCAAGTTCTTAATTTAAATGCCGCCTTCCCCATCCTTTATTTTTGCTAATCAAACCACACATAAATCATTGTTGTAGAAGAAAATCCGCAGATGAATCTTTAGCACTTGCCTGACGACTCCATCATGTTCTTGAAACAATACAAAGTAACATGTTGAAGCCTTTCCGTTGTAAAAAGGTACGAACTTAAAGATGAGGAAGGTGGTTACAAGTATAGATATGTAAAGGAAGACAAATAAGGAGAGATATTATATAGTGTACTGGTAGTTTCTATAGAAAGAAACTACATAATAGGCTGTTGGTTCTTGGGTATCAGTTTGAGTCCGGTGACAGTATCTTTATTTATGTCAATGAAGATGGCAATAGTTCTTGAGTAACAGCCAGGACCTGATGCGAGTAAAAGCTTCATTTCATTTGTAGGAAGAAAGGTGAAGCCGATAAGCTACCAACTAAAACTTCTAATAGACATTAGTATTCCCATGAGCTAGACATACCTACAATATCTAACGGTAGGCCTGTATTTTAGAAAATACTACACTAACGGAAATGGGAATTCTTACACCGTGAACACCTTGATAAAACTCTACTAAATTGATACACCAGTATTTCCTTGTCAGTGGGACGCCTTGACTAAAATCACATCCTTGTGCCAGCATATTTTCAGTACATGAAATACATTCCTAAAGATGAAGAATTCCGAGAGTACATGATGGGTGCTGGGTTATAGGAACATTCCATGTGAAGAAACTCAGCATGGTTAGAACGTACACGAGCAGCTCACGTCATTTTTTTGTTAGAAAGGTAGAACAATTGGCATGAGGGGTTTTGACTGCAGAATTAGTGGTGACGAGATTGTGTGGCAACAAGACTAGGTACTAACCCTTGCAGAAAGACATCATCACCGTATGATTGTTCCACTGACTGACAGACAGATGAGAACAGCTGAAGTACGGGAAGATGTTTCAGGCGGTTTCACGACGAAACGCATGGAAAATACTACTAGAATCTAGGATGATATCTTGAGTTACCATGAGTCACTTACTGCTGACACCATACCATAGACAACGAAGACTTGCACAGTGCACAGCCAGAATCGACTGGGAAACTGGGTGAGACTATCACCTCGACGTCAACGGGTCCGTAGACGACCTAGCGAAAGGTCGCAACTCGAGACCCACTCCTCTCCGTGAAATGGGGAGTGATTGGGAATAACAACAGGACTGATTTATCAATAGTTGACGAGTAGTAGTATGTTCGCCAGTGTGTAGTTAGGCTTCTTCGACTGGTCTGCTTTGTTTCCTGACTTGTCTCCAAAGAGTGCATCTACATATACATGATTACTCTTCTGTTCACACTTACGTGTTTGGCAATGGGTTCATAGAACCGCTTTCGGACTATTTTTCTACTGTTTCGCCCTCGGACAACATGTGGTAGCCTAAATCAGACCACCTAAATCTTCCCTTGCGCGCTCTGATTCCCCTTATTTTATTACGATGCTTATTTCACCCTATGTAGGTAGTGATCAACAAAATAGGGGTACACCCTGTATTTTGGTCTTCGGAGCAGGAACTCGATGACTGAAATTTCATAAGAAGACGTCGCCGCATTGGAAAAAGGCCTCTGTCACCTCCCGGCCCTATTTGGCGATAATACACAAAGATCTGCCCTTCTTTGAACTTTCTATACGCGTTCCGTCAATTTTGTCTGGCAAATGTATGCAGACAGTAGGTTCATTGCATCTTGTAAGTGTTCAGGCAATAACACGCAGTATTTGGTTCACCTTTCGTACATCAGTTTCTCTGAGGCTGTCTGAACTTAAATTTGTAATTGTAATCATTAGGTATTTAACTGAACCTATAAATTTAATTTGGTGTGATTTATTATGTAATCGATATTTTACGGATTTATTTTAGTATCCATGTGGATGTCCACATAATTTTTATTCATTACGGTCAATGGCCACTTTTCACCCCATTTAGACATCTTTTCTAAATCATTTTGCAATTGGCTTTGATGTCCTGATGCCTTTACCAGACGCAAACACTTGAAGAGAGCTGCTCATTTTGTCTCCTAAATTATTTATATTGATTAAGAACAGCAGAGGAACTATAACACTCCCTAGCGGAACGGCAGATCTCACTCGATTTCACTAGGTAGCTTCCCGTCAGTTATCTCGACTGTGACCTTTATGATAATAGAGAAATAAGGTAAGAGGTAGTTCTGTCTTACAAGAATGACATATTCTTAATCCGTGCTGGTTATGGATCAATAGATCATTTATGTCGAGGTATTTCGTAATGTTGGCGCACTGTGCATGTCCCGGTATTCTACTGCGAACTGGAATCAGAGATATGGGTCTCCAGGTCAGCGGATTACTAGTAGTTCCTTTCTTGTGTACTGGTGTCACATTTGCAACTTTCCATTCTTCATGTACGAATCTTTCGTCTAGCTAGCGGTTGTATATGATCGTTACAACTAGATCTGTTTCATCAGCATACTCCGAAAACAACCTAATTGATGTACAATCTAGACTGGAACACGTGGCTTTATTATCTTGAGTTACTTCGCTACGTTGGATGTATCTGCTTCTCAATTGCTCATTGTGGCAGCTATTTGTGATAGGAGTTCTGGCATATTTACTGAATTTCCTTTTGTGAATTAATTCCAGCAATCCGTGTTTACTGCCTCCGCTTCTGTGTCGCTGTCGTCGGAAACATAACCATTACGATCACGCAATGAAGGTATTGATTGTGCCTTGCCGTTGGCATACTTCGCATACGATCAGAAACTGTTTGAAATTTTTGCCAGATTTAGAGACAGAGTTTCGTTGTGTAAACTATTAATAGCATCTCTTGTTCAAGTTCTCGCTAAGTTTCGAGCTTCGGTAAAACGTCCCTAATCTTGGAGATTTTGTGTTGTTTTAAATCGGGCATGCTGTTTTATCGAGTATAGCCTGTACTCACACTATCTATTTAATTTCCTTACAAGATGAACAGCGTCTTGCATGCGATGTGAAGAAGTAATCTTTCATACCACTCTCCAGACAGTAATCTTCTTTAACTGACAGTGGTTGTTTCCTCAATGGAAAGAAGATCGTTAAGATGACAGTCTGAGGCCTTTAGAAGGTATAAAGTGTACAAGAGTGTATTTGTGCCTGTGGGAGTTACATTTCATACCGTTGTTGATAACCTAATACCTGTTATGTGATGAATATCTTCACAACGTTTAATAAAAATCACCCAGTGTATCTTACCATCTGCTTATAATGCCCAGAAGCTAGGTATTACCCCGTTCCTGCTGTATTTCAGTAAAATTCGTACCCTAAGCTTAGTTATCGTAGCCTCATTAATATGTTTCATTTATGCAACTTTAATCCGTTCCCTAAGAGTATTCAATTTTTATATTCCTATCAATTTGTCTCATTTCCTCTGCTTCTGGTTGAATTTCTATTGCCGTATTGGACTAGATGTTCTCTATGGCATCGAATAAAGTTGGCTCAAAGTGTTTTCGAAATACAACATGACATATCGTGAGAATGGTGCCCAACAATGAACAATCACCACCCAGTTGATTCGTATCAGGGAATTTACCTCCTAGAATAATGACACGCAGCATCCCTGCCAGGCACTTAAATGTGATTTGCAGCGTATCCATGTAGATGTAGAACAAATCCACGACTTGTCTTTTCGCTTGACTATAACCAAACTTAAGACGCCCTAACATAACCATGCTACACGGACGTTCAAATCCCCACATACAGGCCACTGAATTCGCTGTATGATAATGGGCCATGTCAGGCACGTAACTACTAGCAGATATTCTCTCTGAATGAATCACGGAGAAGTCCTGGACGAAGTGAACGGGCCGTATTTGTTGGACTCGGAAAATCGAGTCAAAGAGATTTCATGGTACTCATATTTACCTAGGGGCCATGTTGTCGAAGTTAGTTTGAAGTGCTTACTCGAGAAGTCCCTCTGGCAGACCTTTTTTTCTACGAAGTCTCCCAGTATTACGAACTCTATGTGCAGTGCGAATTTTTGGCCAACCTCCTGCATCGGTTAATGCGCAGAGCTTCCGTTGAAATTTGATTACAAATGAGAATTAAAAAAAAACTATACATGGAGAGGCCATGAGAATGGCTTTCTGCAGCAGCGCTGTTGGCCGGAAACTATTGGTCACTATAAACAATGCAAAACCTTGTTTGATGAGATAGAAATCATGCCGACATCAGGCTATGGAGCAACTGAAGGAAGCTTTATGATGTCACAAGTCACCGAAAAATAAGGAGCTCTAAGTGCACGTTTGTGTGTTTCTCAGATGCATCCCTAAGTGTATTTTGGTGATAGCCTGCAGCTGATTTCCACGTAGGTTACACCAACATCTTTGGTAACAGTGCATATGTACATGAACTATCTTAAGCAGCATAAGAGAGGATCTTTCACTCCGGGGTATCCTGTCTGTATCTATCCTAAAATAAATGTTTGTTTTAAGTTTATGTACGAATAGAATGTATCGGTAGATAACAGGCAGTACGTTACGTATGGAGGTTGAATATACCGGTACCAGTAACATTATTGTTAGAGTATTGTTTAACCCTACAGGTGAACGATACATGAACATACCTGGTGTTTTTCATGCGAATTCACATCGGGGACGGGGTTAGTGGGCGTAATTTATGGTTTAGATTACATTGTTATGCGTTATCTTTCTACCTCATACTGTATTGTATTGCTTTATTTTAGTTTCATCGATACCATTTATTAAGTGAAAGCGACGATACATTTCCTGACACTGCGTAACAGATTTTGGAAGCTGAATGAGACTTTGTTTTATAGCTTAATGTTCCTAAAAACGCATAAATCACTCCACCCATAATGGGTGTCGGAAACAGGGAAGGGAAAATTTTGTGGTAACCGGTTGCCTGTTTTATACAGTCAGGTAATATAGCATAAGTACAAGAACCAATTGGGACACGTGCTGCAAATAATTGAGGCCGTAGGTTGCAAGTGCTGCTCTGAGATGAAAAGGTTGGCACAGGAGCGGAAATCGTAGAGGGCTGCAACAAGTCAGACGACTGATGACTCAAGGAGAAAAGAAAGAGAAAGAAATCATTCAGACAGCTTTTCCGCACGGAATCAGACAGCTTGCAAATTCAGCAATGCCTCCCTCCTAGCAGCTAACCACCGTAGAAGATACATTTTACAACGTGAGTTGCTGACCTGGTAACTAATTATGGTACTGAATAGGTATAGCAATGATTCGATGCTTCAGCCGCATGAAAGCCTCCTACTGGAGACGGGCGGCGCGTCCTGGAAGAGAGAAAAGGCAGCGCCGTTGAAAGGGCGCTTCGCACAGGAGGCCGTGCCGACACGCGCTGCAGGGCCTATGGAGGCCAAGGAGTCCGAATAGGGACGCGGCTGCCGGCTACCCACCGCCCCTGCTGGGCTGACTCGATTAGCCGCCCTTAATTGACCCTAATAGCCGGCCGCGACGGATTTGTCCCAGGCGGCGGCCACGGACCTGCTCGCGCTTCCAGGCGCAAACCTTACCTCAGCGACGTATTTACGAGGAGGAGATGCAGAGAGAAAACCATATTCTTCAGTAAATATAAATTCAGGGTGCACCATACAGGAATCAGATTTCTCTGATTAAGACTGTGATCTGTTCCCGACATTCTGGTACAGTGGTCTCCTCAAGAGCCGCCCGCATCTCGTCGTCGTACGGTAGCATTCTCGCTTCCCACGCCCGAGTTCCCGGGTTCGATTCCCGGCGGGGTCAGGGATTTTCTCTGCCTCGTGATGGCTGGGTGTTGTGTGATGTCCTTAGGTTAGTTAGGTTTAAGTAGTTCTAAGTTCTAGGGGACTGATGACCATAGATGTTAAGTCCTATAGTGCTCAGAGCCATTTGAGCCATTTGAACCATTCCTCAAGAGCCAATACTGCCATTGTGGGGTTTCACCTCGCGCCGCATATATACCGATCTTATTATTACTTGGTTGTTGTTGTGGTTTGATGCAGCTCTCCATGCTACTTCGTCCTGTGCAAGCCTCTTCATCACCGAATAACTACTGTAATCGACGTCCTTTTGAATCTGCTTACTATATTCTTATCTTTGTCCCCCTCCACAAACCTCCCACCCCACCTTGCCCAGAGTACTAACTGACAATCCCTTGATGTCTCAGAATGTGTCCTATGCGATCTAGTCAAGTTGAGTCAAAAATTTCTTTCCTTACCAAATCTATTCAGTAGAGCACGACATTTCAAAAGCTTCTATCCTCTTCTTGGCCGGCCGGTGTGACCGAGCGGTTCTAGGCGCTACAGTCTGGAACCGCGCGACCACAACGGTCGCAGGTTCGAATCCTGCCACGGGCATGGATGTGTGTGATGTCCTTAGTTTAGTTACGTTTAAGTAGTTCTTAGTTCTAGGGGACTGATGACCTTAGAAGATAAGTCCCATACTGCTCAGAGTCATTTGAACCATTTTTCTCTTCTTGTTTAAACTGTTTATCGTCCATATTTATCTTCCATACCTGGCTACACTCCTCACAAATATTTCAGAATAAGCTTCCAGACACTTTAATCTATATTCAATGTTGACAAACCTCCCTTCTTTAGAAACTCTTTTCTCGCAATTGCTAATCCACATTCTATATCCACTCTACTTCGCCCATCATCAGCTATTTTTTTTCCCCAAATAGAAAACTCTGATACTGAAAGTGCCTTGTTTCCTAATCTGATTCTCTTAGCATCACCTGATTTAATTCTGTCACATTCCATTAGCCTAATTTACCGAGCGAGGTGGCGCAGTGGTTAGCACACTGGACTCGCATTCGGGAGGACGACGGTTCAATCCCGTCTCCGGCCATCCTGATTTAGGTTTTCCGTGATTTCCCTAAATCGTTTCAGGCAAATGCCGGGATGGTTCCTTTGAAAGGGCACGGCCGATTTCCTCCCCAAACCTTCCCTAACCCGAGCCTGCGCTCCGTTTCTAATGACCTCGTTGTCGACGGGACGTTAAACACTAACCACCACCACCATTAGCCTAATTTGCTTCTGATGATCATCTTACGTTCTCCTTTCAAGATCCTGTCCATTCCGTTTAATTTCTCTTCCTAGTTCTTGGCTCTCTCTAATAGAAATACGAAGTAATCGGCAAACCTCAAAGTTTTTACTTGTTCTTCCTGGAATCAAATTCCTATTGCAATTCTTTTTTGTTTTCTTTGCTGCTTGATCAATGTACAGATGTAATAACGTCGGCGATAGGCACACTGTCTCATTTCCCTGTCAACAGCTTCTTACTTTTTATGCCCTTCGACTCTTATAACTGTCAATTGGTAACCTGCATAAATAGGCATATTAAGAGGTACCAACAGCCTAGTACAAAAGCGCTCAATAAATTGGCCGCCGGCTCCCAAAAACTGACCATTAAACGTCGGCACCATGGCACCATTCGGTACACTCCGCGTCGACTTCCGCTGTTTCAGAGCGACCCCGAAGCTGCTACACTGTGGTTGCCTCACCAAGTCTTGTTGTGTTTCTGAGCGAATGACTGATTGATTAATAACAGTATTGTACTTATAAAAAATGCATTCTGCAATATGAAACACGATCATCTGTGTTAACATATTCTACTCATTATGCTGTATTACATCCTTAATTTAATTTCATATTCTTTATTACAAATATGTACCGTATTTGAAGAGGACTAGCTCTGTAAATTGCATTCAGGAATCATTGTTACTTCCGTGTGAAAATATACACCATGAAGCTGATAGCTGCGAGTCGCTCGCGTCTGTTAGGTGTCAGTACTGGAAGACAAACAATAAAAAAATTCCCGCACTCCCTTCTATTAATTCCGCAGTGGCAACGATACCTACCCCTCTGCCCCTGAGGTAAGCGCCAAAATTTACTTAATTCACAGCCAAATTCAGCAACGCCGATTAAAACTAGGCACATCTTAAAACATTACTACCTCTGTTAACATTTTTGTTTGTCGCTGAGAGGGAAAACTACCCTCTTAGGAAGCTCTTAACGTTAGTTGACGTTTTTAGATTCGGTTCCTAGTTGCTACATGCATGTTACGAGGGTAATCCCAAAAGTAATGACTCCTATTTTTTTGTAAGTACAGAACTATGTCTGTGTGGCAGTTAGTCACACTGTTATGAAGAGTGCTTCACGCTCTGTGTGTTAACATGAACACGTCGCACTGAGGCGCTCAGTCTTGGCTTGGCAGCCGTTGAGAATGGAGGTCCCGTTGGATGTTACTGCCAAGTGCGAATTGGACGCAGTTATTCGGTTTTTGAACGCAAAGGGCACTGCGCCGATTGAAATCCATCGCCAATTGACGGAAGTGTATGGTGAGTCGTGCATGGATGTCTTAAGTGGTGTAGAGAGTTTGCAGCTGGTCGGACCGAAATTCACGACAAACAAAGGAGCGGGAGACCGTCAATTCTGAGGAGACAGTGTTGAAGTTTGAGCAAAGCATGCATGAAGATCGGCTGATGACCCTGGATGTTCTCTGCAGGTTGATTCCTGAGGTTTCCGGAAGCACCGTTCACAGAATTTTAACGGAAAAGAAGAGGTTCATAACTTTCTGAACAGCATGGTGGCTAGCTGGTATGATATGGGCATACAAAAACTGCCACAGCGTCTACATAAATGTGTCGACAGAAATAGTGATTATGTCGAAAAATAGCTAAATGTTCAAGCTGTGAAATGATGTAAACCATTGTAGAAATAAACCGGTCTATGTACTTATAAAAAATAGGAGACCGTACTTTTGGGATTACCCTCGTATTATAAAATACAAGCCGCCCGCTGTGGCCGAGCGGTTCTAGGCGCTTCAGTCAGGAACTGCGCTGCTGCTACGGTCGCAGGTTCGAATCCTGCCTCGGGCATGGATGTGTGTGCTGTCCTTAGGTTAGTTAGATTTAAGTAGTTCTAAGCCCAGGGTCTGATGACCTCAGATGTTAAATCCCATAGTACTTAGAGCCATTTTTTATAAAATACAATTGAGAAACACGGGCCGCACGATTACTTGATTTGGGCCGCATTTGGCACGCGTGTCGCAGTTTGACGACCACTGACCTTTAGCACTTTTTTAACAAACGACTTTCTAGGTAGTGACATGAGGCAGCGCTTAGAAAGTAAATAAATCTTAAGTAAATACCAATCATCACAATTCACGTAAATGCATGTGATGTAACCCTTTCCTGCCTCGCAAGGTATGTGAATGTCTCCATCCCACCAATGAGTAGAGCTTGTAGATACAATTTCCAGCTTACCTGGGAGGTAGAAGACATTTTGAACATTTCATGTGATTTTGTGGATCACTAACCCGATGAAATATTCGTATGAGATAATAACTGAAACATATTATGTCAAGTTGTAAAATAATCTTTGAACAATAATTCAAATCGATACATTAGAGGATGTACGAGTACAAGACATACACCGTGTTTTATTGAGAAGAAACAGCCATAAAATATCTACAGTATACGATACACTCCGTATCATCACGAGGCCTCATATATTGAAGAGTGAAGCAGATGAAGGACTTCTATAACTAATCGTCAAACAAGCACGCGCTTCAGTACTTCATCTCAATTGGTGACGGCTATCGTTATATGTGTAATATGGTCTCCAGTCCAGAGACTGGTCTGATACAGCTCTCCATGCTACTCTATCCTGTACATGCTTCTTCATCTCCGAGTAACTACTGCAATGTACATTATTCTGAATCTGCTTTGTGTATTTATTTTCAAATTTTCTAACCTACCTGCCCGATTAAGCTATCTGACATTCCACGCTCCGATTCGTGGAGCGCCAGTTTTCTTTCTCCTGATAATGAAATCCCCGTGAGTAGTCCATGCCCTGAGTTCCGAATGGAGGACTATTTTACCTCCGGAATAATTTGCCTATAGTTGTAATTTTATCATCGGAAACTTCTTTCTCAAAACTCATTTGACCATAATCGCTTCCTACAGCCACACGTGTAATGGAGATAAAAGTAAATCGGTATTGTCAGTGAAATTAAATAGAGTTGTGTTTCCAGTCGTGAAGGGCAAAGCGCAAACAAGCCTCGAAGGGGCACTTCCAGTTATTATCGGGTGCTTGAGGTCATTTGTACGCAAAAGAAGTCGTCTGCCAAATTGGCATCCACCACAACGACTGCATTCGGTAACACAACAGCGGTCGTCAGACGCAGAGCCGTCGCCAGCAGTCAATAACACCAACTGGTAACCGGTACCTAAACTTTTTGTCCGTTAGAGTCCCGAAGAAAAGGCAAAAGAACTGTGCACTGCCACTTCGAAAGCAAATGTGAGAACTGCACCGCTCCAAATACTACGTAATGGTTTTTCAACTGTCAATTTGACCTGTAGGCGGTCATTATGGGCAAGTCCAATCTCTCACTACCGTGGTGCGCGGCGAGGATGGCCAAGGGAACACCTGGAATGAAACACGGACCAATGGTGTCGAGTTCTCATGATGCGAACGCAGAATTTAACTGACGCCTGATGATCGGCGTAAAAGATAGTGCGAAAGATGACGTCCTAATGTACGTCTAAGGCATGCAGTTCTACAGAATCTGCAGGAAGATGTGTTAGTCATGCGTGGGATAGCATCCTTCACAAATGTTGAACGCCCCTCATTGGTATCGATAGTGATTGGCAGCAGTGCAGTATCAAGACAGGATCCTCTAATCTATTACCCAATATTGCAGTCAACATTTAGGTTATTCGTTCCTCTTTCAACATCATAAAGCACGAACACACCTCTTCCAACTCATGAATATCCTCCTTCAGCATGCAGGAGTACTTCAATTTTCAGTCACAAATTATCTGTTCAACGTTAAACCATAAAGTTCCTTTCCTTTATGGCTAAAGTCTGCTGATTACTACAATACATATAAAATATTAGTCCATTGCATGATAACTCTTTAATATAGAAATACTTAACGTAGATGTTATCCGTGTCCATTTCAGTCAAAACATCTATTTACTACCGTCGGCGAGAATAAGAATACTTTTTATACCGTAATGCTCTTGGAGAACTATCACACATTAATTTAACTTTTCACTTTGATAATACGCTACTGGCCATTAAAATTGCTACAACAAGAAGAAATGCAGATGATAAACGGGTATTCATTGGACAAATATATTATGCTAGAACTGACATGTGATTACATTTTCACGCAATTTGGATGCATAGATCCTGAGAAATCAGTACCCAGAACCACCTCTGCACGTAATAACGGCCTTGATACTCCTGGGCATTGAGTCAAACAGAGCGTGTACAGGTACAGCTGCACATGCAGCTTCAACACGATACCACAGTTCATCAAGAGTAGTGACTGGCGTATTGTGGCGAGCCAGTTTCTCGGCCACCATTGACCAGACGTTTTCAATTGGTGAGAGATCTGGAGAATGTGCAGGCCAGGGCAGCAGTCGAACATTTTCTGTATCCAGAAAGCCCCGTACAGGACCTGCAACATGCGGTCGTGCAGTATCCTGCTGAAATGTAGGGTTTCGCAGGGATCCAATGAAAGGTAGAGCCACAGGTCGTAACACATCTGAAATGTAACGTCCACTGTTCAGAGTGCCGTCAATGAGAACAAGAGGTGACCGAGACGTGTAACCAGTGGCACCCCATACCATCACGCCGGGGATACGCCAGTATGGCGATGACGAATACACGCCTCCAATGTGCGTTCACCGCGATGTCGCCAAACACGGATGCGACCATCATGATGCTGTAAACAGAACCTGGATTCATCCGAAAAAATGACGTTTTGCCATTCCTGCACCCAGGTTCGTCATTGAGTACACAATCGCAGGCGCTCCTGTCTGTGATACAGCGTCAAGGATAACCGCAGCCACGGTCTCGGAGCTGATAGTTCATGCTGATGCAAACGTCGTCGAACTGTTGGTGCCGATGGTTGTTGTCTTGAAAACGTCCCATCTGTTGACCCAGGTATCGAGACGTGGCTGCACGATCCGTTACAGCCATGCGGATAAAATGCCTGTCATCTCGACTGCTAGGGATACGAGACCGTTGAGATCCAGCACGGCGTTCCGTATTACCCTCCTGAACCCACCGATGCCATATTCTGCCAAAAGTCATGGGATCTCGACCAACGCGAGCAGCAATGTCGCGATACGATAAACCGCAATCGCGATAGGCTACTATCCGACCTTTATCAAAGTCGAAAACGTGATGGTACGCATTTCTCCTCGTTACACGAGGCGTCACAACAACGTTTCATCAGGCAACGCCGGTCAACTTCTGTTTGTGTATGAGAAATGTCAGCACGTTGTAGGTGTCGCCACCGGCGCCAACCTTGTGTGAATGCTCCGAAAAGCTAATCATTTGCATATCACAACATCTTCTTCTTGTCGGTTAAATTTCGCGTCTGTAGCACGTCATCTTCGTGTTGCAGCAATTTTAATGGCCAGTAGTGTAGTTCTGACTATTAGCATAAGCTCTACCGGATTTCGAATGTGCTGATGATACTGTCTTCAATGACGATGACAAAGTGGGGCGAGCGGCGGTGTGTTGAGTATCTTGAAGGTGTATCTTCACCGACGACTCGAATTCCTGGCTGCGTCTGGTAGCGACTGTCTTTAACTTGCGGTGCCACTGTGACCTATCAACTGTAATCTGGGACCTCGCACTTCGCACGATACGACGCGTAGCAGTTGTACAATCTGTAGACAGTGTACAGATATATTAAAATTAAATAAAATACAAATAGTTTTTTTTTTCGTCACTTGAAAATAATTTCAAGTCAACCTCTTCTTTACCTTCTTCTTGTATTTGTGGCGTATTCATTATTCTTAGTATGTTGATAAGCTTTCCACGTACTCCACGTACGTCACGATTTTCCAGTTATCGTTTTCAGTGTAAGGTAACTAGTTAGATTACATTGCTGCTCGGTGTCGTGTTATATATTTAGCAGTATGTGCAAGCATCCATTTGCAGAGTTGTACTTTGTTCTTAGGTACGTGATGGCGAGTCTTTGCGGCTCTTTCAATCGGCTGCATGAAATGTTTTGCGATATCTGCTGGCAAGAATCGGATTTACTACACATGGCAACGGCGGAAGCTCCTAGTGCGTGCCGCAGGAACCGACGTCACACGCTGGATGACCTCAGCAAGGCCGCCGTCGAAGAGTGCGGCAGGTTTGTGCAGAGAAATGTCGACAACCTTGAGGGCAGCATGCAGAAGTCAATCTAAGCGTGCTGCAATGTACGGAGTAACTCAGTATTGCTTGCAGTACATTTTGATTTTATAATTGTGAAAATGGTGGAAATGGCTCTGAGCACTATGGGACTCAACTGCTGAGGTCATTAGTCCCCTAGAACTTAGAACTAGTTAAACCTAACTAACCTAAGGACATCACAAACATCCATGCCCGAGGCAGGATTCTTACCTGCGACCGTAGCGGTCTTGCGGTTCCAGACTGCAGCGCCTTTAACCGCACGGCCACTTCGGCCGGCTATAATTGTGAAAAAATTGAATCTCCACATCTTCAGACTGTTCCTGTTTTGATCATAATTTTCTGTTTTCACTGCACAGAAAAATAGTTTTTGTTTTTCTTTGTTTCGTAAGGCTATTCTTCCTTTCGCTATTCCCTTAAATTTCAATGCACACGTGTTCACAGGTGTACAGGCAATACCGAACGGTCGTTCTGGAGACGCAGTTGGTAGGTCCTTGGTTCGCCTAGGCCACTACGGCCAGCTGTGCACCACGGTTCCCTCGGCTCCGGTTTTTGGATAGCACCAATTTGTCACGCACGGTATACTTTAATCACGGTGGAACGCGAACAGTTTACATGCTTTGCCGTTTGCCGTTTCGGAATGCTTTCACCTTGCCCGATAGCAATGGTCGTGCCCTTTTGGACTAAGATAAATCCTTCCGTTTCCGCAACAGGACAGCTCCCCCCCTCCCCCCCTCCCCCCACCCCCCACGAGTTTCACATACCCACCAATGTTAGTGCTGCCACTTGCTGTATGTGAATGGTTATTGCACATCGACGTCGAACATAGGCGGTGGTCACATTAATTAGTGTTACTATGTATATGAATACATTTGCCGGCAAATTTATTTTCTTGCAGTTTGTTACTTTTCCCCAGAATTAATCACGTACCCTTGACATACGTTGATGAAGGGTTTTATACTGTAAGTTCTAGCGTGGATATTTTGTTATTTGTACGTTCTTATATGTGGTCATGGAACAGAACGGATCATGATTGTTGTTTTAAAGTTGGCTCTTTGTTGTGCATGAAATTATAAAGTGTGTAGCAAGGGAACTACACAACAGCAGTCAAATAACGTTAAAAAACAAGTAGAGTAAATTCAGGAAGAAAGCGACGGCTTATCGAGGTTAAATTTGTAAGACGATAATAATTTAGTAACCCTTCACATAACAAGCAACAGATCTACTTCCTATTCCATAATGGTAAATAACGGACTTTTTTAGATATCGGTACCTTAATCGATAAAAAGTAAATCATTACAGGATCACTTTGTTGTAGGGTCTCTGGAACGGGTGGAAGTACCAAGTTAACATGTGTGTACGTGCTGAGGTCTACAGAATCTTCTAAGTCAATGCAGTCAAAAGAGATGGCCATTTACGTCACATGTTTTGATACTGGCAAACCCACGCATCAGAACCTATAGATGAGCTATGGTTACTGAAGAGCTTGTATCAGTTTGCAAAAAGCTTATACAATTTTTAATTCTTTTTTGATTCATCAGTCTTCTGACTGATGCAGCCCGCAAAGAATTACTCTCCTGTGCCAACCTCGTCATCTCAGAGTAGTACCGGGAATATATGTCCTCAATTATTTGCTGGAGGTATTCCAATCTCTGTTTTCCTCCACAATTCTTACCCTCAACTGCCCCCTTTAGTATCGTGGAAGTTATTACGTGATGTCTTACCAGATGTCTTACTATCCTGTTCCGTCTTCTTGTCAGTATTTTCCATGTATTTAATTCCACGCTATTTCTCCGGAGAAAATCTTCATTTCCTACCTCATCAATCCACATAATTTTCAACATTCTTCTGTAGCGCCACATCTCTGGTGCTTCGATTCTCTTCTTTTCTGGGTTTTCCAAGGTCCATGTTTCGCTACCATACAATGCTGCTCTCCATACATACATTCTTCGAAATTTATTCATTAAATTAATGCGTATGTTTTACACTTAGAAAACTCCGAAGTTATTTTATCATACCGACAGGATTCGTTCTCTCCTTGAAAACCATTTAGAACACATATCGTTTCTGAAAATTAGTTCTGGAAATAGTATGTTGTGATACTGTACAACGGTTTTTTTTGAAAACTGCTTTATGTAATTTCAATAAAATCCCGCAAAGTGTCAGAATGCGTCATATTTCATCAGAATTAACCTGATGAAGGCTACCTGCAACTTCCACCAAAACGTTGGTAGTCCTTTTACGTTAGACGCCGTCACACCCTGAAAGATTTTATTAAAACGGACTTTATCCAAGTCAGTTTAAGCTCTTACATTACTTCAATACATTCCTTAAATTTAAGAGAAATTTTTCAATGATGCAAAAAAAAAAATCAAAATAATGAAAAGCAGTTTTTATTACTTTTATGATTGTTTACTTTGCTTGTGAATGATTTCAGTGTCGATTACATGTTGATTTTGTACTTTTTTTATGAAGTGTTGCTGATTCAATTGTCATTTATATTATCATGACATGCATGAATGTCACATTCTATCCACTGCACTTTGCGCTAGCAGACAATGGCACTAGCAACCAAAAAGTAAGCTCATAAACATACGAACGTTTCCAGTTATTCAAAAGACATTTAATTGAAATCTACAACTATCCGTAGGAGAAAACGAGGTTGCGTTCACTGGCCATTCTTGAAAATATTGATCTAGAAAGTTGCCTGAATCAGGATCCCAAAAATGTTATTCTCTATTAACTTCGTGAGAGTTAAAGCCGCTGTACCAGAAGCTGTCAGACGGAATTTGGCTCCCCTTTTCCTTTTTAAATACGATTCCAGCACCGTGCATTCCAAAATTCGTTCGAAATTGGCTTTGCTTTCACACAAATGCGTATTGCATGGCGACTGATCAGATATAGTGGCCCGAAAACAGTAGAGATATCAATTTCGCTACATGTTTTGATATATCGGCGAGGGAATATCTTTTATTCAGTTATTTTGAGAATGCTTTCTAAATGTTGATTTTCCATTGTGCGTGTTCAGCAAATAAAATTGCACGTTGGAGAAATATTATATATTCGGTACCCTTCAAAGAATAATGTTTCACGTATCTCTTTAAGGTAGTACCAGCTGCTTTTTTGAGTTCAGCATCATTATGTAATGCACCATCTATCAGCTACGGTCGTCGAGTAAATATGACACCTCCACATTTTGTCAAGCAAAACTCTCCATCTTCAGATTATATATTGGTCTATATATACTTCCGCTGATTGGCGTGTCCAGTGTCCCTTCTGTCACTCTTTTTTCCTCCATTTCTGTTATACTCTCATGTTGTCGAAGCTTCCCCGTGCATTACGTTTAATCCCTTAAGATAGTTGTTGTCCACAATCAAGCGCAGTTCGAAAACAGCGGCAATACTCGTAAATATAATTCCAGAAGTACCTTTGATTGTGGTGAGTTTTAATATCACACAAAGAAGAGTGAGGTATTTAACCATAAAATTCTTTGACCGTTTACAGAGCGATGTAAAATCTTAATTGATAAAGTAAGTAGTTTAAAACACAAAGAACCAAATCCATAGAAGAATTTCTAAATGTGAATTAAAATACATACTGTATGTACATGGTGATAAGAAACAGTTTGAAAAGTTTGTAAACGTGTTTCAGGGTACGTTGTACTCAGAAACAAATGTTAAGAAAATAATTCGATACGTTGCACCGTTTCCTAGTTATTTAGCATCTTCGTTAGTTATTTTTTTGGTGTTGCAGTTTTTTTGCGTCAGTACAAAAGAGATAGTCAAATGGAAACGAGACAGATGGAAAGAAGAGTAAGCAAACTGTTTATTATTCCAAAAGCAGTCGCCATAACTGTTAATTCAATCACTCCACTGTGAGACATGACTCAATGCCTTTATGGAAAAATGTTTCCTACTGCCTAAGGAACGATGATTGTGTCCAAACGTGCAGGTCTTCCTCTGAAGCAAATCAGCGGCCAGGAATCTTTTTATCCAAGGCTCTAAATTTATGGAAATCGCAAGTGGAGCGATTTGACAGTGTGTCGAGGTTGTGTAAGGGCTTCTTGGCGAAACTTCTCCAGCGTAGTCGAAATATCCTTGTCTACATGTGGGTCCACCGACACCACTAGTTTCGCTTGGAAGGCCTTTCGCATTGCCCATATATTTCCGATCTGTCCCCATTCGACTTCCATGTTTCCTAGCCTGAAGAAAGGCATTCGCAGTCGTCGATTTACTTCGGACGAGGAGGTGCACGCCTGGGTAAAATAATGGTTCCGTAGGTATCGCAAACATTTTCCTATGTAGACACACCTTCTTGTCTCACAGTGGGATAAGTATACTACAAGTTAAGGGAATTGCTTTTGAAATGATAATTTTTATTCCCTCTGTCTTGTTTTCATTTGACTGCGCGTATAGGATCAGGCAGCTATTCCATCGAGCCGTGAGCTTTGTTCAGTTTGAACGATCTAAACTGTTTCTCAACTTCGCTGCTGCTAATATCTATTTCGCTTCGTTTATTTTTTACATTAGGGAGGTCGACGTTCAAACCCACATACAGCAATCCTGATTAGGTTTCCCGTGATTTCTCCAATTCGCTCCAGGCAAATGTCAGGATGGTTTCTGTGACACGGAATGACCGATTTCCTTCCCGACCCTTAAATCAATCCGAGCTTGTGCTTCGTCTCTAACTACCTCGATGTCGACGGTACATTAAAACCTGATCTTCCTTCTTCACGTATGTGATGATTGAGTTGGGCAATAATCCTGGATTCTCCATTGTAAAAATTTGAATTCGGTCCTCAAAATTTCTGCGTTTGCTTTGCTACTTTCAGCTACAAAAGGGAACGTGGCAGGAGGAACGAAGAGGTGAACAAAGGATGTTAGGTGCAGTCAAGGAAATCATAATGTAGTCTAACAATCAGCACAAGCCGACGAACGTGTCTGAAATCGTGCTGTGTAATCTCGTGGGTGAGGTATAGTAGTTATTATTGGCGGCTGCATGTGCTGTTATTGCCGAGGTGGGAAGTCAGTGACGCTGCATAAAGTGTACAGGACACACACACTAGCTCCACGTCCTTTATGCTGATTGTTTCCTCCTAACATGGACATGAACTCGTTACCGAATTTCAAAAAGCAGCACAAACATTCCGTACATCAAAAGGTGATGCCTGACAGTGATAACATGGCGGTATATACCGAGGAATCCTTGATTAATCTTTTGCTTCATGCGAGGGGCACGCTGTTTTCCTTCATTTTTTAGTACCACTGTTCTTCAGCAATATTACGGTTGACGACGCAGGAAAGTGATGCTCTTTGCGACAGACGGTCCAGTCCTCTCGAGTTCCTCCAGAGGTTACCGAGAGCAGCGCGACCTTCAGATTCGTCAGACAGAGGTAGACACATTCTCCTATCACAAAAATCATCGTGGATAGGTTTGGTTTTAAACGTCAGACTCTGGTCAACCTTTTGGTGAGTAGGCAGAATCCAACACATCACCACACGTTGTCGGCAACATTACGTGGATTAATATTTCTTTAAAGGACACGCATAGTAAATTTTTATAAAGTTATGGCAATTTCCTGTGGACTATATAGAACTGAAAATTGTATTACGACCTCTGTAGCAGGTAGCGCACTCCAAGCAACCGAGATGAGATTTTTTTGAGTACAGTCTCGCGAGTAATAAGAAGAAACAGATTAAACGAGGGACCAGCCAACAGAATGTAGGAATTAACAACTTAAATTGAATGATTAAGGAATACGGAACAAAAAATGGAAAGATCATACAGAAATAATGGGTGACGAACATGTACTCTAAAACAAATGACCGACGCACCACGAAGCATCTAGCCGAATGGAACCGAAAGCGGTGTATGTGACCTACATTTACTATTTCAGAAAAATTGAATGATCTGTTCAAGAGGAAAAGTTGCACTAATGGAGACGTCAAATGCGCGTTGGTTCACTCTGGCCTTTATGCAAGTAGCTATTCTACAGTCTGCAGAGACGTCTTCGCTGGTTGTAGGGTGATGTGTTGGATTCTGCCTACTCACCAAACGGTTCACCAGAGTCCGACGTTTAAAACCAAACCTATCCACAGTGATTTTTGTGATGGTAGAATGTTGTTTACTTCTGTCTGACGAATCTGAAGGTCGCGTTTCGCTCGGTAACCTCTGGAGGAACTCGACAGGACTGGACCGTCTGTCGCAAAGAGCATCACTTTCCTGCGTCGTCCATCTTCATCAGCGTAAGTGATTATACACTGTTGTTAGTTCCAGTACGTTCATCCGCCTTGTTCTCGAATGCTCCACATTTTCTTTTTTCGACTGAATGGTGCTGGACAGCAAAGGTGGAGAAACAATGATCTTTCTTTCTAAAATCTTACTGTTGTCACCGTCTATAGTGAGTTCTCAGATTTATCATTCAAAGCAGAAATCCTATTTATCCTTCAACTGTGTCATTTTTGATGTACTCTACTCTAACAGATTTATGAAATTCCTTGAGAAATGACGTTTCACTAGTCTGGATTCCGCTTTGCTTCTCGACGTTTCTTATCGAAAGTTCACAACCATAAAATAGGTTTTAGACTTTAATATTTGTGTTTTACTCATAGTGTAAACTTATTTGTTCTAACCGTTTCTAAAAGGTACTATTTGGCTTCATCTACTTTTCCTGATTCCTCACAGTTGTATCGAACGGCGAGGTTACTCAATATCCACTCCCTCCCCCCACAAAACTGTAATGCACTACACATACTCATTGCAAGAATCTTCGCCAAAAAAAGTTGTAACTGGACGAAAGGCTGCACTCAGCGTTAGAAAATTAAAGAAAGGCAGGTAATATTTTAAGACAAGTAGGGTCAACTTCCATTTACTAATTATTTGGCTGCCGTGACTGTTACTATACAGCAATTACAAACGTTTCAAGAAACGGCTTCAAGTACATTCAATTCATTTATTCCCCTTCTGGTTTCAGTGTCTCCAGTCATTTTGAAGATAATGTCTGAATAAGTACTTACAAACAGAAATGTTCTTAATGTATACCGAAAAAAAATTAGTATAGCTTGTAGTAAAACACTATAAATATTTTTAGCGTGTGAAATCAGGGATACAACGTCCACTGCCAAACTTAGGAAATATACAGAGAATCTGCGCAGCTAGGAGCTCCTTTCAAGAAATCCAGCTCTGCTCTGGACGAAAAGTAATAGTTTCATGGACTATGACTATAAAACCCGAAAATTCACCAGTAGATGAGACATCGGGTTGTGAAAGAATTCATTGTATGTGCAGAGATAGTTGAGTTCCTACTGGTAGGGAAAAAAATTCATCACCAGTATCAGACCGGCAAATAAACGAGAGTTATTTGCGTCAAGAGCCTAATCGCCACACCCTACGCAAAGTTATTGGATAAAATTACAAACCAATTACCAGTGTGTCTTGGAATACGGAAATGTGCAACTGTTGATACCAATCCATTCATTGGCCACCTTGTTACCGTTCGCAGGGAGTAAGCTACTTGCTGGCTGCGGGTTCGAATGAATATTCAACAAGAGCACAGCAAGAAGACGCTAAACGCCCTTATTGCAATCTACCTACAACAGATTCACTTAGAAGACTTGTAGGTCGAGAAGGGAAGATATCATTAAACGATACGAAAGAAACCTTCCTTTTGTAGACTCCCACTCCCTAATGCCTTATGTCTAAGTGCGTAATGTCGTTTGCAATGGGAAACAAAACGAAGTTTCTGTCGTCATTGGGCGTCGCATGAACGACGTGGTGAGCACTGTTTGTCTGGTCTGACTGCGGCTATGCAATTCAGAAACGAAACTGCAAATATCTACCGAAGCCCCCGAGAAAATGCACCTGACGACTCTTAGAAGAATGGTGTGCATGAAAGGGTGGTTAGAAACAGTCTGCAAAGCTTATGAGAATGTGTCAGGAGAGGTTGTGCTGAGGAATATTTTTTAAGAAAAAAATCGATACGGTTCGCCTTTTCCGAGTCATTTAGCGTTGAAGTTAGCCAATTAGGTTGTTCCGCTCACAATTTCAAGTACTTGCACGCTCTGAACAGTGGTAATACACAGAAATATGTGTTACCACTTGCTGGAAAGTTTATTACTAGTTAAAAATGTTCCTTTCTAAGAAGTGATAAATTTAAGCTGGGTGAGCAGAAGTTACGTTGGTTCGGCTTGAGGAAACCAATCGACGAATACGGTTGGGGCACCACCTCCGTACATCAAAAGGCGATGCCTGACAGTGATAACATGGCGGTATATATCGAGGAATCCTTGATTAATCTTTTGCTTCATGCGATAGGCACTCTATCTTCCTTCATTTTTTAGTGACACTGTTCTTCAGCAATATTACAGTTGAAATATGTACCAAATACATTCAGTGATATAAAGTTTGTTGTCAGTAACTTGCAGCTGTGATCGAGTATTTCAGCTCTCTAAGATGAACGAATATATTCACGGAAGGGTGATACCTAGCGCTTAGCGGGAGATAAAGCGTCATTGAGCGGACAGACGGAGGGCAATTTACTTTTGTTATCAGTGAGTAAAGGGGGTGTCATACTATTGGAAGCAAAGTCAATAGCAACACAAGAACTCTTTGAACGTCGGTGAATAGGGTGGTAGCACAAAGCGACCTGCGCTTAATCTAAAGCGTGCGGGACGGCATTGTAACATGGTTTGTAGCCACCTGGATAGGAGAGCGTCGTATATCACTCTGGCCAGGCAGCGTTTCCCTTGTCGTAACGTAGTGCGTGTAAGGCCAAATGCCACAACAGGCGCCAGCGGTTAAATAATAGGACTTAGACAAGGTTAGGCCGCTACTCTCATCACCGGTGCTCGTGTGATGCACATTTCATTAAATGGAACAGTAGCCAAGAAATCCCCGGTATACATTGCTGTGTTTTCACTATCAAGCATCACACTTTGCTGCAGAAAACGAGTGCGTTGATGATTGGCTCAGCTTTTCATCATTTACGGCGAGGAGTAGGAGATCCATCTCAGGAGGCAATAATCAACGTTTAAAATCGCATTACTTGTGCTTGTCTTCCTCTATTGCGGTGATTTCTTCATCTTAAAGCCCACAATCTCTATGTTCCCCTGCAGTTTTTACCCTCCACAATTCCCTCTAGTAACATGGAGGTTATTTCCTGATGTCTTAATATACATTCTATCATTCTGTCCCATATACCATCGACTTGTCGCCAGTTGTTTGAATGAGAATATTAATGAGCCATTTGATGATTTCTAGGACGCTACTGCACAAATATTCCATTAATCGTCGGTGTTCATGTTCTGAGCCATACTAATTTACAGTTCTAACGTGCGGAAATGTATATAAATGTGTTTCAATTTCTTTTTCCTAAAATGGAAAAGTCAATTGAATGCACACATTCATTCAAAAGTGGCTGGTGTTGATAAAGAGGAGTTATTGAAGAAAGGGAAGCTTACTTTTTTTGGGCCTTGATATAGAGTTGAAAGATGAAACGCTGACCTTGATAAGACGAGAGTAATATTCCGAATAAGGCTTAGTGGATACAAGTGGGAAACATTTAGAATGCAGCAGGTAAATGTTTTAAAAATTAAATAAAATGGAGTATGGAATGAATATTTCTAAAGTTAGTTTTGCTTGAAGTTCCTGAGGCGTTTAATAAACTCAACTATTATTATTTGTGTTAACAGAATCATCCGTCGGCTCTTGGTAGAACAACATTATAATAAATGAAAAGCACCAGTTTGCTTTTGTTCTACAATACTACTTTTATTGTATTAACCGGTTATTTACGTTTGGCAAGAGAAGCAACAACAACCGAGAAAACTACTTGGTAAGACCTATAATGAAGCTAGCGGAATGATTACTGATAAATTATCAAGAGTCACGTCTGTGGAACGTGGAGAACAGCAGAAAAATGAAAGGCTGAGACTTGCTTGCATTGTACGAAAATATACCGAAACTAAATTGTCAAATTGGTGACATACGTGTGCCCTGGATCTGGTATGGCAAGACCCAGGTGCAGTACAGATATTAGTCCGCCAGGCGGAAGTTGACTTCACGCGGCGTTGGCGACTGGCAGACGGACTGCCCTAGGCCGCAGAAAATTTTCCATCTCCGGCGTTCGTAATTGGATCTCGTGACTGGTGGCTTGAATGATTTCCTTATTTACAGAATAAAAATGTGTCTGAGCAAATTCGGGAAATGGTCACGTACTCAGCCATTAAACGATGTAGGGCAGTTGGACAGGGCACTATGCGCATCTTCTGTAGTCAGTATTTTATCTCCGAAACGTTCGCACGAATTTGTGTTACCTTCTGATTCTCATTTGTTACAACTTTGACATCGATGACAACTTGCAAGCATAGACTTCTCACTCCTAGGGAATCGGGTGTTCGCAGCAATATCTGTGATGGGAGGGGGAGAAGGAGGGGAGGGGGAGCAATGCGCAGGCGGACTGGGAATCACAAACTGAAAATTTGTGTGTGCGTTTGAGGCAAGGTATGTCTATGAGCTGCGTTTCATATTACGTAAAGATGTGAACAATGTAGCTATACGAATCTATTGTCAATGAAACTGCACTAAATTCAATGCATATTGTTAACTTTTTATCTTGTGTGAGCTCCCTCCTCATGACTGCGTTTTACTACTGGTGCTGAGCGGCAGAAATGTGCGACAGTGAGTAGCATTTCATCTCTAATTTGTGAGCGGGGTGGTGCAAAAGTAACAGTAATTTCATTAGGCACCGACTGGAAAGTTTACGTGTAAGTTTGTATCGTTCCCTGTTGGACGGGACAAAATACACCCCATAAATGGCTGCGAAGTTCAGGCCTAGTCGATTTCTAAGAATACATCGAATAAGCTCGTAAGTCGCCCAACATCCGATTACGAACTTCAACCACTGCTGATGTTTATTGCGATCACAGCCGCGAAGGTAAGCTGCACGTGACGCTCTATAATAATACCGTTACGCAAGTGGTAGACTGTAGCCCAACACCGTTAAGGAAACATGGTATAGACAACATCTCGCGAAAGGGACATATGTGAGGAGCCTGTCGCTGCATTTTTCAGAACAGTATAAATGCTAAATTTTACAATAAAATTTCTTTCCAATAAACGCACTAAGGTGCTCCATGTAGTGTTAATAAGACCAGCGGTACTCTTCTTGCTTCTTATCACACTTGTAAATTAGATGAATTACTTTCTTGATTCGTCTTTGGCAACTCTGAAGGCAACACACGTGAGGGTAATATATTTCGTAGGCACTATTAATTAGCAAAGAACCAAAAACTGGAACGAAAACAAATTTCTGTTAAACTAGTTTCCTGAAATTATCCACTAAGTGGCATGTATGTTTATTTGTCCTTTCAAACCATCTGTACTTCATTCGTAATTTTTTTTATACGTGTTAAGAAAGGAGGGAGGAAAACCGATTATACTTTGTCAGTGACAAGTCGTTAGAGGTGCAACGTGATCGTGTTGAATAAGACTAGTACAAAAATAGCCTACGGTTTTTCAAAAGATCCAAACCTAGAATTTTCCTGGAATAATAGGAATCTTTAATCTTAATGTAAGGGTACTCGAATCCCACACCTCGCAATGTGACGCCAACGCCTTAACTGTTGAGCAGACTAACAAAATTTACTCATATTGGACTTCATTTGGCTACCCTATTTCGGATGAACTGCAGAAATTATAAGACTTTTGTGTGTGTCACCTGCCGTAACAGGATTCAGGTGTACTGAATGTGAAACTCTGATATATCTTTAGTAGTAGCTCATTCTTTTGTGCCGAGCGGTCTAAGGCTCTGCAGTCATGTACTGTGCGGCTAGTCCCGGCGGAGGTTCGAGTCCTCCCTTGGACATGGGTGTGTGTGTTTGTCCTTAGGATAATTTAGGATAAGTAGTGTGTAAGCTTAGGGACCGATGACGTTAGAAGTTAAGTCCCATAAGATTTCACACACATTTGAACATTTTGAACATTCTTTTGTATGCAGGACGATTCTATGAGGCGCAAGTGGATTATTATTATTATTGTTGAACAGGCGTTTGTATATCAAAAAGGAAACCGAAAGATTATTATAACCCTACTCCCCATAACAAGTGACGTCATTAAAGACGGAGAAAAAGCTGTGACTAAGAATATACCTTTTCGATATAAATATTTAGGCATCTGACTAAAGTGATTTAGAAAAATGATGGAGAAGGGAGTTGCATATGTCACCCAGTTCTGCTTTCCCTGAAAGGATTTTTAACTTGATTGTAAAGTTAGTAACTTTAAAATGTACTTAATGTGATAGCGCCACGGTTTGGTGATGCGTTGTTAATTCTTCAGTTTACAAAAATTCAGTGTTATATTCATCACTGCTAATGGTTCTACTTCCTGCCAAAAAGCTGCAGACAAGTGGTTCCTTGTGGCTCCCTTTACAGCAACACTGCGTTCATTTATTCTCTTTTTCTTTGGATGGTTAATATGATGCAGTTTATACGATATGATATCAGTGTCACTGACATAATGAAAAATAGTACACTGGTGTGCAAGATTTAGGGGAAAAAGTAAACTTCATATAATCTGCCGCTACCAAGTAACATAGCTCGATGGAGATGGATGGAAAGTGGACCATAAATGGAAAGCAGTATAGTGCAGAAAGCAACTGAAGTAAACGCAATTTGCGGATGACAACGCGCGACCGCATCGAAAAGCGCAGGTGGAAGAGGTCTTGATACAAGCGGACATTCGGTGAATGTACAGGGGGCTGTAATTAAATTTTAGCTATTTGAGAGGGACCCCATGAAAAATGAATGATCGCAGGTGAATGAAACTTCCTGGAAACATTTGTAAGGACATGAGGAAGAGAAGTAACAAGTAAACCACTGAAGGAAAAACATCAGTTTCCAGATGAGAGAGTAACAGTTGTTAATTGTATACCATGCTTATTTTCCAGGTCACAAACGTTGCTCAGTGTGACGACCACCAGAATCCACGATAGCCTGCCATCGCACTGTAGATACCATTTCACAATTGTTAGCAGCACTTTTCGAGCGTGGAACATGGAATGTTCAGTTATCTTGACACAGTTCGTGCAATGTTTGAAGATCGCGCATTGGGTCTGCGGGCTTTCTAAACAATATGAAATGATGTGATGAAATGGTCGCCCTCAACTACGAACCCTCTGACTCAGAGTTCATACATTATAAGTTTTGGCTGGTTTCGTTGTCTAGGGGCTGGGATACGTAGTTGCCACATTACAAGCCAAATACTGCTGCTGGGTCTACCGTATACGATAAGAATACACACATGAATCGAATGGTCAAAGGTTCTTATCACTCGACAATTGCGAATTAATATAGAAATTTGTAAATGAAAGATTTCCATTAAATAAATTCTGTAGCTACTATTTTAAAGACTTTAAATTATGAGTACGATAGTAGAAGTACTTTAGGGAATGCGGTATATTTCTGCCAAACACTAATTAGTGTCGATTGTCCAGCAATTAAATAAAATATAAGTTGAATAACTGGGAAACAGTAGATTCCTACTTCACGTAATTAGTTATGAACAACAACGTAGCTCGCGTGGTATTCACTTCTGACCGCATACTACGACTTCACTGCAGAAACCACTGAAGTCACACAAGAGCACAGGTCGGAACTCCGAAATATTTCAATCCTCCGCGACCACGCGCAAACTGCTCCACCGTCCAAGTCTTTCCGCCGACTGTGCGTCTGTCATGCCGTCGCATCCAGCACTTCCCGTGTCCTGTCCCGTACTCCCCGTGTCCTGTGCCGCGCTCTTCCGAACTACCTCGTGTCCTCTCCGGACACGATGATCCTCCCCAACCTCCATAGGTCTCTCTTAGCAACGAGCGCTGTGATTGGCTAGAGTGATCCCTCCATGTCTCCAAGCCAACGTGCACTCACAAACATATTGAAACACATATCAAATTTCCATTTAAATAACTAGAAATTAAATAAATATTCCTACGGCTGGACCGTAAACACGCTCTAACACACATTATTAGATACATAAAAAAATTAAATAAATATATATCAAAGGAATAGTACAAAAGGTAGGCTTTCTAAAACACAGTAAATATTTAACTAATTTCTTCATGAATAGTATCTACCGGATACAAACAAAGAACACAGATGAATAAATATATTTATAAGCATGCTGCTACCGTTTTTTCGTGTAACTGTGGAGTACTTATGGCCTGACGCGATCGATAGTAATGGCCTAATTTTACCTCCAATAACTCATGTACTATTCAAGTTACATGCCTGTAATTTATACCAATTTAGGTTTACACTAATAGCTTTCTAAAGACACGTCTATTGACGAAATCGGATGAAGCGTTTAGATTTTGAAAATTCGTTGCTGGATGTTACTTGTATAATTTACTATGAGATACTAAACTTCAAACCTCCCGTTACCAAGCTTTTTCACACCTCTATTTTACCAAACGAGGTATTTGGACTACCCCAAAAGATTTTTGTGTTTTATTGTAATACTTGTTCTCAGATTTCGTTATTTCTATTGAATGGGTTTATTTAGTATTGAAAAACAGCTTTTCAGGTTATTAGAAGTATTTAATCAGATCACAGATACAAAGAACCAAAACAATTTTTGTATCTTTCACTAAATTCACTACTCAACGAATAGAAAATTAATAATCTATGTACCCAAAACAGTCACTGCAGTGAAATGACAGAAGACTTTTTTTCAACTTTTCAGCCAAGTACATTTTTGCAGTGCATGCACATCACAGTAACAGTTTCTTCTCTGCGTATATTAGAAACAGGTTTCTTGCACGTTACACAACAGAATCGTGTTTTCCAATCTCCGTTTCTCTTGCAATCTTGACATCGTTGTGACGTTGGTAACTTGGAACACTGGGTCTGGATCACTGTTGTAGGAATTGCAATACCACAAGCTTTCACTGCATCTTGTACACCTTTATGAAGACCGTTGATATTTTCGGCTCTTTCTTTCATGTTGCCTTTGCTGAGTCCTAATGCCATTTCAGTCGTGAAGAATTTACGTCGGCTTCGGTTATTCTTCTGCCATTCAGGAAATCTTTTGAAACGTCCCCTTAGAAAAATTAATGAATTACTGTGCTGATAAACCCCCTACGTTATTTCATTTTCTAACAGCTGAGCAAAACTGAACGTACTCAGACATTTCTTTCTTTACTTATTCTGATCATCACTAAACTGACACACAATATTTTTAGCGCAACGCAGTTTGACTTTCAATAATCCCTACAAAAGAATGGCCCTGACTAACAATAACCTATACCTTTCATGAATCACTTACCTCACAAAAATCTTCGTTACTCGAACTACTGCAATACAGCGAGCGCCAATACTGCCTGCTAAATAAAAGATTCTAACTACTGAAGGCACTAACTACTGATAGGCATAGTTAGCAAATGAAAGATTTTGATAGAGAACAAACAATGTATTTACCTTAATAATGTTCAAAAGTCATCATATATATACTCTTCCTGGTGGACACACGTCCAGATCGTCCGCTCTCAAAATTCTGCCATCTCTCTCCCCATATCAACCACTGCTGGCGGCTCACCTCCAACTGCGCAACGCTACGCGCTGTTCACATCCAACTGCCCAACACTACAATAGTGACTATTCCAACAACGCCACCCAGCCACAGGTTGCACACAGCACAGCCAGTGATTTTCATACAGAGCCCTACGTGGCGTTACCAATATAAAAACCTAAACAGCCTACTTACACTTTGAGTGTACAGAATATATGCATTCAGTGCTGCAATATCTATCCTTTCAATGAAGATTCTTAGTGGCCACCGCCTCGTTACTCTAACACAACTGTATTCTCTTGTCATTTTGTCCCCATTATCTACAGCACCTTAGGTTTTGTTGTAGTGCAGTATGATTTCGGGTTTGTGTTCACTTTCTTCACCACTCACTTATCTCTCATTATGATGAGTAGAGGGTAGTATTACTGCCTTTCCCTTCTTTGGAACATAGGAAACTAGGGTCAAGTCATTTGTGAAATCAAACATTGAAGGGTGAACTTCTCTCTTTCTGTTTGGTAACTATTCCTTCGGAATCTCTTTCTTACTGGAAAGCAAGGTACCACCAAATGTCGTGTTTCGTTTTAGTACTTCAGCAGCCAGTGGAATACTGGTGAAAAAATTATCAGTTGTTACACCATGACCGTTATTCTGAAATGGTTCCATCAGATCCAAACCAACTCTCTGCCCTTGATGCACTTTCCGAGTACTGTCCACCATTCCTGTGTAAATCTGGATCCGTAATAAGTAAGATGTCTTCACATCAGCACAAACCCAAATTTTAATGCCATACTTGCCAGGCTTCCTCTTCATATAAACCCTGAAAGGGCAGTTTCCTTGCTACGTTGCTAATCGTTCATCAATAGTCACGTATTCATAAGGATAGAAGTCCTTGCACAAGTTACATTGAAATTTGTCGAATTCTACCCTGATGGTTTGTAGCTTGTCCTTGGTTTCTTCAATTTTCTGTGCTCTTGTGTCTCAGTTGTCAAATCGCAAGAATTTCAGTATAGACAAAAATCGGTTTCTTGACATGACAGCAGCAAAGAATGGTTGCCGAAATGCAACATTGTCTCTCCACAGAGCGGAAGCACTTGTGTGAAGTCCATGAGTTCGACCAGCTCCTATTATAATTGCTAATACATGATACACTTCAGTTGCATTTACATCTCTCCATGTCGTTTTATTCGAAGAATGAGCTGCATTCCACAAAGAAATTAGTCGTTTGGCTTCCCTGTTCGTTTCTTCTACAATGATGCTCACGATTTCCGGTGAGATAAATAATAAAAATGACTCTGTTATTGTTTTGATTGTTTTTCCAACATTCACTGGGCCAGGTGTTACGTTCAAAGTGTTGCGACGTCGACACCGCCCACCCTTTGATGGTTCACTAGAAAATTGTAGTCCACTTCTAGAAACAAACAAATCTCCAGTGTCTTCGTCTTATTCTTCTTCTTCTTTATCATCATCCTCTTCTTCTTCTACTACTTGTTCACGTGAATGAGTAGTGTCTTCTGATATTTCATCATCAGTTTCATCTGATGCTATTATATGGTCTTTGTCAGGAGGTTCCACATATTCATTCAGTTCATTATTAATGTCTCATTCATTTTCATCGTCACTGACATCAGAATGGTATAGAATTTCCATGATCTCTTCGCTAGAGAGTCCTTTGAACATCCTTACTTGCCGCTGAATTACTCACTCTTGTAATGCCAGCCCAACAGTGAACGTCAAATTCAACTCAACAATAGTAACCAGAAACAATAGCAAACACAAGCTGCGACATCGTGCCGGCCGGAGTGGCCGTGCGGTTCTAGGCGCTACAGCCGCGCGTAGCGTTGCGCAGTTGGAGGTCAGCCGCCAGCAGTGGTGGATGTGGGGAGAGAGATGGCGAAGTTTTGAGAGCGGATGATCTGGGCGTGTGTCCATCAGAGACAGTAAATTTGTAAGACTGAATATATATATAATGACTTTTGAACACTATTAAGGTAAATACATTGTTTGTTCTCTATCAAAACCTTTCATTTGCTAACTATGCCTATCAGTAGTTAGTGCCTTCAGTAGTTAGAATCTCTTATTTAGCTGGCAGTAGTGGCTCTCGCTGTATTGCAGTTATTGCAGTAGTTCGAGTAACGAAGATTTTTCTGAGGTAAGAATTCATGAAAGGTATAGGTTATTGTTAGTCAGGGCCATTCTTTTGTAGGGATTATTAAAAGTCAGATTGCGTTGCGCTAAAAGTACTGTGTGTCAGTTTAATCACAGTCATGTATAATTTTTCTAAGGGGACGTCTCAACTTCAGTCTAATTATTTTTGAATAAATGTGTTATTTGTGGTCGTCCCATTGCATGACTCTTTCAGTTGCCTTCTGTACGACACTGTGCAGTTTCTACGTATGGTCCAAGTTTCATCGAACTGTGCTACTTGGCGGTGACACATAATGCGAAAGTTACTTTCGTCCTCAAGCTTTGAACACGCTTGTACTTTATTAAGTAACATTTCCGTTTTCTTTATGTCAGATTCTTGGAATCAATGCCGACGGCCTTGCCGAAGTGCTAACACCGATTCCCGTCAGATCACCGAAGCTATGCGCTGTCGGACGTGGCTACCACTTGGACGATTCATCGTCCGGGTCTGCCGAGTGCTGTTGGTAAGTGGGGTGTAGTCAGCCATTGTGAGGCCAACTGAGAGGCTACTTGACTGAGAAGTGGCGACACCAGTCACAAAGGCAGAGCAGAGCAGCGTGTTGCCCTCATGCCCCTAGGTGATTCCTAATTTCTAGGGTTGACATGGCGGCCGGTCGGTAGAGTTGGGCCTTCGAGATCTGTTCAGACGGTGTTTTGCTTTCTTTTTTCCTTTTCCTTTTTCGAATCAATATCGTATATACTGAACGACATAAATTATGTGGTTTTTTCCCATTTGATGGTTACACGTCGATTTCACGTTACGTTTCATCCGCCGTTTTGTTCGAACTTAGAAAGATACAATGATGTTCTTGAGCACCTTTCTTATATTACACGTCTTAAGCCCCTTGGTTCTCTGAAAGTTTCCGACGTCTTGCTGTGGCTGTCTCCATGCATTATCACCTGCTTTGGAGATACATAATCCGTGAATGTGGAATGAAACGACGTTAGCTCGTTCTACAGAGTGCAGTTATTATACCTGAGCAACTGAACAGGTCGAGCGCTGAGTGAAAGTATGAATTCTTGTATTTGATTCTGGTACGGTTTATACTAGCGTAAATGGGAAGCGCGTTTCTTCGTTTGCTGTTCCGTGACGCTACGTCCCCTACACCACGTCATACGTCATGGGTGGGGGACGAAGGATTTCCACCTCAGTTCCCATCGAGAGAGGATAAGTAGTGGAGATGTGTGCACAAGCAAAGGCTTTATTTGCGCTTAGTTAATACGCAAACTCGAGCAGATTCGCTGTCAAAAAAGTGGAGAGCGTGTGTAAGTCACTCACTGCATGTGGAAAGGTCGTCCAGGATTTTGTTTCTTGAACTAACACATCTAGGCCTTACATTTAGTAACTGATTCACCGTAAAGCAACAAAAAACAGCAAAATAACTCAACGTAAAAGTTAGGATTCGGCTCTAGGATGCAGCGACGAGCTATTTACGCGTAAAATGGTTCAAATGGCTCTGAGCACTATGGGACTCAACATCTTAGGTCATAAGTCCCCTAGAACTTAGAACTACTTAAACCTAACTAACCTAAGGACATCACACACACCCATGCCCGAGGCAGGATTCGAACCTGCGACCGTAGCAGTCCCGCGGTTCCGGACTGCAGCGCCAGAACCGCTAGACCACCGCGGCCGGCTTTTACGCGTATTTACTGAGTGTTATCATTGATAGTTTCGGGTTCGTGACTCAAAGATTCCTGAGGCTAAGGATGCGAGACATTCTTAAATGACAAGGTGGCTCCATTCAGAGCATCGGTCGTTTATTACAATGTTTACTTACGAGTGTGACGCAGGTGGAGACACAGCTATATTAGTTTACATCCCATGTGTTCAGAGGAAGGAGGAATGGGTCACGTTAATTTAGCATGGGAATTCAGTACAGAAAACATTTTCATACGTATGGGAGAATTACTAGGCTGCATTCACTTGGGGATTCCAAAGTGACAGAAGTTAAAAACAGTCGGTAGCCCATCATTCTGTACTACAAAAAATTCTTGGGAGCCGCAGATAATTTACTTTGTACCATGGCTTTGGCATTCGAACGACTCATAGGCCTGATATAGCTCCAGACAAGAAGGTTACATAGGAAACTAGAGTGGTCAGCGACCACGTGGCGTCCGATGCCATGGCAAGAACAATCACAGAACACGCGCAGCGTTCATTTTAAAGCAAACTGAATTGGTTTTATGATCACTTAGACGCATCTGCGTAAATAGCCATTGGTTTCATAGCATCTACGCAACTTAATGCCGGCCCACAGTATTGTAGTGACTCCTGGATGTTTGCTCAATCGCAACAAGAACAATAGACCGCGGTAGGCCTTGCACAGTTCGCATGCTAGAATACGGGAAACAGGTATTGCGACGTGCAGAAGATGATCTTGAAACAAGTGTGGGAATTTTGGGAACTGCTATAGGTACCAGCCATACTCTTGAGTGGTCGTTTCTGCACGAGCAGAATCATTATCATACGCAATGCGTGCGACTTTACGGCCAGCAGACAACGATGCCATATTATCTTTCTGCTAATGGCTTCTACAATAAACTGTAGTTAACAACCTGCACTTTATTAACATATGAGGCAGGATTTACAAGAGATGGCATAGTAATTTATCGCAATACACACGTCAGGGGTAGATGCAAATCGCGAGCGATCATTGGCGTGAGACATCTGGATCGCTTCAGTGTCATTATCTGGGCAGCTGGTATCATAGCTCACATGAACATTGTCCTCAGTTCGCGGTCTGGTGACTAGCATTGCTGACTCTGGATCACGGGGTCCCGGGTTCGATTCCCGGCCAGGTTGGGGATTTTCTCTGACCGAACTGAGTGTTTCTGTTGTCCTCATCATTTCGTCATCGTGATCATCATCATCATCATCATCATTGGTGACAGTGGCTAGATTGGATTGTGTAAAAGGAAATTGGACTGTATAAAAGTAGGGTCTTTGTATGGGCGGTGATGACCGCGCAGTTGAGCGCCCCAAAAACCAAACATCATCATCATCACATGACCATTCTTACAACCATAGATAAGTTCCTAGACATCGACGCAGCACAAACGCCGCCAGGATCGTCGTATTTTAAGGGCAACTGAGGCAGATCGTACAGTTACCGCATCACAGATAAGGGGCTGGCGTGGCCATACGTGTCAACACGAAATGTTGCGAACAACTTATTAGCAGTTGGACTACAGGCACGTACACCTCTAGCCTGTCTTCCACTCAAACTACAGCATGGACGTGCGCGGCTCGACTCGTGCCGTCAGAGGATCACTTGCAAGATGGAACAGTCTTCAGAGATGAATGCAGATTCTGCTGGCTCGCAAGCGATAGCCACAGAGTGCGTTCATCCAAGACCCACTGAGCGCACTCCAGGCCTTGCGGTATGGGGTGCGATAACCTGCAGCTCTCGTTCACCTGTTGTGTTTCTGGAGGGGAAGCTAACATGCGCTCCATACGCGCAGAACGTTGATAGACCTGTTCTTCCGGCCTTCTTGTAACAGGAAGGTGACGTGTTGTTCCAACAGGTAATGCTCGCCCACACACTGCCCTTGAAAGTCGCCGTGCTCTGCAGGACGTGCAGCAGCTTCCCTGGTCAGCACCATCTCCAGACTTGTCTCCAAACGAACACGTGTCGCATATGATGGGCAAGAGATGTAACTCGTGCGACTCGTCAACCGACAACTCTTATCGAACTACGTGAACAGGTCAATCAATCGTGGCATAACGTATCCCGGGACAGTATCCGTCGTCTGTATGATCTACTAGTTGCCAGAGTGAGCGGCTGCATTGCCGCTCGTGGAGTGTACACAACGTACTAATATGGTTTCAGCATGGGTATCTCAAAACCACCTGTGCTATTGATCTTTAAATGTAATCATTTCATGTACTCCGTTTGCACTGTTGCAACAATCTAATTTTTTCCGGCAGTTTATACAGGTTGAAAAGTATTTAAACCGACAAACTCTGGGAGGTTGTAGGGCACATTAAAACAAATATTTTTCCCTGATGTCATTTTTTCCTATGAGAATTACTCAAACCGGTGGAGGCCGTATTACGTAGTACGTAGCGCACCACAACGGACGAGCTGCACGGCGGGTTTATCAACAACAATATCCTAATTGCCGTATCCCGCATCATACGACCTTTCCTGCTGTGTCCCAACGTCTGCGTGAGACTGAGTCATTTATCTGATTACCTGGACAGGGACGCCGTCGCACGGTAAGAACGCTGCAATTTGAGGAAGCTGCCTCGCAACACTTCTATCAGACCTCGTGCAATTGCACGTAGCATGGGGACGAATCAGACGAATGTAAGAACAGTCCTTCGGGAGTAACTGTTACGTCCATTTCAGTTACAGCGTGTCCACAACCTGGAACCAGTTGATTATCCACCCAGAGCACAATTATCGCAGTGGTGCCAGGAACAGTGTGACATGCATCCTATATTTCCATCCTCTGTGTTTTTTATCGATGAAGCAAAGTTCGGGCATGATGGAGTCTTCAACATGCACAATTCGCATGTTTGGAGTGAGGATAACCCACATGCCACAGTTACTAGCGCTCATCAAGTGCGGTTCTTCGTTAATGTGTGGGTCGGTGTTGTTGAGGAATGTTTAAGTGGGCCGTATCTGCTACCTAGGCCATTAAATGGCAGGCACTATTACACTTTTCTCGCCAGAGCATTGCCAGAATTGTTGGAAGATGCCCAACTCCGTCCAGCTCCCTACAAGACAACGCATGTGGTTCCAATATGACGGGGCGCCGGCACATTTAAGTCGTCGTATGCGTCAATTCCTGGACCGACGGTTCCCAGAAACGTGGATTGGCAGAGGTGGTCCTGTACCATGGCCTGCTCGATCCCCAGATATGTCCCCTCTGAACTGTGTTGTGTGGGGAGAGATGCGCAACCTTGTTTACGCAACTCCTGTAGCATCAAAAGAGGATCTGGTTGCCTTGCCCGGATAGTAACAGCAGCAGGATCAATTCAGGATACTCCTGGGGATTTTGCCCGTGTCAGACAGAACATGATCAGACGGTGTAACCCTAGTTTACATGTCAATGGAGGCATTTCTGAAAATCTACTGTAATTTAAAGTGGGTTGTGTTAATGTGTTGTCTCTTGGTCATAAAAAAATGGAAAAGTGTTTGTTGGTTTAAATAATCTGCTGCCAGAGAAATCTTCCTCTACCGGTTTAAATACTCCTCATAGGAAAAAATGACATTAGGGGAAAATATTTGTTTTGATGTCCCCTACAACCTCCCAGAGTTTGTCGGTTTAAATACTTTTCACCCTGTACACGTAGTTAAGTTTCTACCGATCCCTCAGTGCACGAGTCCAACTCGCATTTGACCATTTTCTTAACACGCACAACAGTAACATTTGCTTTATCGCGGGTTGAAACCACCTAATCTGGACTACAATACAGTGTACAGACCGGGTGCTTTTACTTGTCGATGTTTCGTCAGCGGCAGCAAAGCGACCAGTGTTTACAATGAGCGCAGTCCTCACAGCCGGGATCCGCAGCAGATGGCCGCGGCGGAAGAGTGTGCGTGCTCTCGGGCGACGGCGGATAATTTTGCGTGGCGCGCGTTATCGAACGGCTGGTGGCCGGACCGGCCCGTGCCCGCCTCGGCGCCGGCGTCGGCGTCGGTCCTGCCCGGCACGCATTTATTTTTATCGCTTTGCTGGTGAAGTCGCGAGCGTCAAAGCATTAGCTTCATTCTTCCATAAAGTGGAGTGGATCGCGAAGTGGTTGAGTGGTGAAGGGGAGGGGTGGCCGCCGGGAGGTAGACACAGGCAGCGCGCCGGCCGGCGGGCCACACGAGTTATTTAAAGTGTGCGGATAAACGCACGGCAGCCCTTTGTGGCGCCCTCTAAACCACACCTACTGACTTCGCAGCCCAGCCGCTTTTATTTTACAATATCAGCGATCAACTATTTCATTGATACCTGCAAATTGGACGGTGTAAATCACAATATTAGAATATTATAATGTAGCAGGAAATGCTGCAAAATGGTTCAAATCTTATATCTCTGGCAGGAAACAAAGGGTGTTATTAGGAAACAGACACGTATCAAGCTATCAGACATTATCCAACTGGGAACTAATTGCATGTGGGGTCCCACAAGGTTCCATTTTAGGGCCCTTACTTTTTCTTGTGTATATCAATGACCTTTCATCAGTAACATTACCAGATGCCAAGTTCGTTTTGTTTGCCGATGATACAAACATTGCAATAAATAGCAAATCAAGTGTAGTCTTAGAAAGGTCAGCTAATAAAATATTTGTAGACATTAATCACTGGTTTCTAGCCAATTCTTTGTCACTAAACTTTGAAAAAACACACTACATGCAGTTCAGAACTTGTAAGGGGTGTCCCACGAATATATGCCTAACATACGATGACAAGCAGATAGAAGAAGTGGACAGTGTTAAATTCTTGGGATTACAGCTTGATAATAAATTCAACTCGGAGAAGCACACCACAGAACTGCTGAAGTGTCTTAACAAATCTCTATTTGCAATGCGAATTGTGTCAGACATAGGGGATATAAAATGAGAAAGGTGGCATACTATGCTTACTTTCATTTCATAATGTCATATGGGATTATTTTTTGGGGCAATTCATCAAGCCAAGCCAAAGTTTTCCGAGCACAAAAATGTGCAGTTAGATTTATATGTGGTGTGAACTCAAGAACATCTTGCAGAAGCCTATTTAGCGAACTAGGGATACTAACTACTGCTTCCCAATATATTTATTCATTAATGAAATTTGTCATTAAAAATATATCACTTTTTCAAACCAACAGCTCAGTTCATGGAATCAATACTAGAAATAAGAATAATCTTCACAAGGATTTAAAGTCACTTAGCCTTGTACAAAAAGGTGTGCATTATTCAGGAACACACATTTTCAATAACTTTCCAGCAGCCATAAAAAGCTTAACAACCAATGAAATTCAGTTTAAGAGAAGCCTAAAGGATTTATCTGTGGCCAAATCTGTGTGTGTGTGTGTGTGTGTGTGTGTGTGTGTGTGTGTGTGTGTGTGTGTGTGTGTACTGTGTACAATATCACTTCTGCACAATTTCAGTGCAGCAATGTGTTCATTGTAAATAAGTGTGTGTGTGTGTGTGTGTGTAAGTACAATCTAACTTCTGCACCAGTTCAGTGCAGTGATGTGTTCATTGGAAATAAGTATTTGGTAGTGTATTACACGTTTATTACCTTATAAATAAATAAAAAACTTTTTTATTTTAAATTCAGTGCATTAGTATTTGTAAAATGATTCTTTCATATTGCGTTCACCTGGGACCTGTGGAATGGTACATTAGCTTATTTGTTTGAGTTGTAAATATTTGTCATGTTTTTCTGATATGTTCCACATCGTGGAGGACCTCCTCAATACGGATCAATTGGAATGAAAGTAAATCTAATCTAATAAAAGAACTGGGGTTCTAGTGTTCTGTGTTCGAAGACCTTACAGTGGAAAGCTTGTTAAGTACGATGGAAACTTTCATTATATACACTTTGGGTAAATGAACATGTGACTTAATCTATGTGGTTTTGTTGCTTAGTAGTTGAGATAACGACCCTCAGTCACTTGAAATAGACTAAAGCTAATAGCTGGCCAAACATGCGGACTGCATCCCTTCACTACTGTCGACACCTACAAAACATTTATCCAACCTTTCCTCTCCTATGCCACTGATCCAACCTTCCCTCTCGTATGCGAATGCTGCTTGGTTATCCGCTCTACCACAATTCCATCACTCTCTCCAAAAAGAGCGAGGTAGCGCGATGGTTAGTACACTGGATTCGCATTAGCGAGGACTACGGTTCGAATTCACATTCGGCCGTCTTGATTCAGATTTTCCGTGGTTGTCCTAAGTCGCTTCAGGAAAATGCCGGGATGATTGTTTTGAAAAGGCACAGCCGACTTCCCTCCCTGAGGTTCCCTAATCTGGTGGGACCGGTGACCTCACTGTTTGGTCCCCTTCCCCAATTCAACCAACTAGCCAACCAACTCCCTTCAAATCCTCGAACGTCACGCTCTGCGGCGTACTTCTCTTATTCACTAACTTTCAGCCACACAGATCCTTTACCTTCTCAAGGAATTCCCACCTCTCCTCGCTTATAATACCTCCGTACATCCTACACTATCTGCAGACTTGACGTGACAGTTCAGTTTTCTTGCTTTTAACATACAAACAAATTATGCTACTGCGCATATACCGGTACATTCCACCAACCCTATACGCTCTCCATAGCATATCCGAACGGATCAGCTGACCCTCCCTTCCTGACATTGAAAACCTCTTCCTGTTAACTATACTCTCTCCGTCACGTGTACTCTTGCCTGCCCCATCTCCCGCTATCGCTGTCCTCTTCATATTAATATCCTGTCCACATCACTCCTGGCTTCGCACCAAGAACCCCAACACGTACTCTCCTTGAGAACAGTAGGCACTGTGTCGAACTAGACGGCAAGAAAAGTATTGTTGTCCATATTCGCAACTGCGAATACGTTTCATGTGTTTCAAATGGTTCAAATGGCTCTGAGCACTATGGGACTTAACATCTGAGGTCATCAGTCCCCTAGAACTTAGAACTACTTAAACCTAACTAACCTAAGAACATCACACACATCCATGCCCGAGGCAGGATTCGAACCTGCGACCGTAGCGGTCGCGCGGTTCCAGACTGAAGCACCTAGAACCGCTAGGCCACTGCGGCCGGCCATGTATTTCATAAGGGCTGTATTCGTCGCAGGGACTGTTCTTCGGACATGAACACATGTCGGAATGAACATTGCATTGTAATTCGGAATAACACAGGCACTGTAATATCACAAGAAAAGTTGGTGGAGGATACAAAGAAATGGTCTGCCTCAATGTAGTGTTGTAGCACCAACCTTGTCTAACATTTATAGTAACGATCAGCCACAACGTCTTAAAACAAAAAGCCTCGTCTATGCTGACGATCTGCCGTTAATATCTCAAGCTGGAGATTTATGAACAGTAAAGAGGCATCTAACAAATGGACGTCACACTCTCGCAGAAAACTATCAAAATAATTACCAGAAACTGAATCCGGCTAAAACTCAAGAATGCGATTTTAATCTACGAAACAAAGACGCCAACAGAAAATGGAAACGTTGTATGGGATGTAATGGAGCTGGAGCACTGCCATGATAAAAAGTATCTGGGGTCACGTTGAACCATTTAGGAGGCACGGCCTAAACACAAAGCAAAAAGTATCTGCCCTCAATAACATCATCAGATATCTCACAAGTAGCGGATCGAGTGCTCAAATGACAGTACTCAGAACATCGGCACTTGTATGATGTTACTCTGTTGATCAATACGCGTACTCTGTTTGGTACAGTTCTGTTCATGCCGGGCATCTGGATGTTGTCCTCAACGAGGCACGTAGAATGACATCAGGATGCTTGAGGGCAAGGCCAAACTACGACCTTGCGGAGACAGCCTCACCAGATATAAGACTGGAAGTTGACGCGAAAACGGAGTGACGCAAAGTAGAACTAAATGTTGCTCACCAGTTGCATGGACGCGAACCTACTCTAAGTAGGCTGAAATCTAGAAAGACTTTTTTAAAAACTTCCATCGACGATAGTGCTTCATCGTCAATGGCGTGACAAAACCTGTGGTCAAACAGAAATTCAGATGTCTCATTACGGATCCCACCTCCTGAGGCACTCCCCCTAGGCGAAAATCTGCAATGGAAAACGGGAAAGTCCCTTAACAGACTAAGAATGGGTTCGTTAGAGCAAAGGATAATATGGCCTCATGAAACTATCTTCGGGACCCATCAACTTTATGCGAATGTGGAACCGAATAAACCGCCAGGCACCTGTTCAACTATTCTCTGTGTTCAGTTTCCTGCACGCTGGAGGACGTATTGAGGACCAGGGAGAATGCCGCCGAGTGTTTGTCATTTGTTTATAAATAACAATTATTATATGTCCCTAACTGACTCACATTATATCTATATTTTATTTGTATAAATTAATTTTATATATTTAATGAACTTTCTCTCTTTTTGTCTATTTTGTGTACAGCACTTTTGACTCAAAAAAATAAATAAATAAAGCCGTTAATAATAAGGCTTCATACTGATATGTTTTGAACCTTTCTGGTAGCAGACTGGTATGGTGGACTGCTGCCAGTTGACTCTTGCCCGTTAAGTGAGGAGGCAGGAAACAACAATAAAGGAAATAAAAACGCCGCAACTACTTAGATATTCTTCTGCACTCGACTTTCATCTCTGGAAATTCCTTATGTAAACGAAAAATGAACAGTTAGCAACTGCTTTTGGATTGTAGATCAACCTGCAGCGCGGCGGTTAGTTGGTGGGTATATCAGTTCACGCTGGATGCAGGCAAGGTCTTTCTATGTCCTACAGCATCGTGCCCACTAAAGCAGTATGGTTTTCGGAGTAACCTTGCAACTGAGAAAAGCATGCTCTTTTTCTGTCACTATGCCCACAGATCAGCGTGAGCACGTGCGTACCTTATTTTTCTACCTTCTTCTTCAATTATTTGCACTCTGTCTTCGTTATCACTATCCTACTGATACGTTCTTCATAAGTAGGGCTTTGTCGTACACAGAGGCTCGTGTATGTCTAAGGCTGCCACGACCTTGTTACTAACACTGTCGCTACCGATGCAGCTTGTCTGTTGCTGTCCCACATAGCGAGCGGAATAATTATTTTAGTGATGAACGTAAAAGTGGTTATCAAAAATCTCGATACGTCTTGAACACTTAACTTCAAATTTTTGCACGATACTCTAAAAAACCTTCAGACGGACATAAGCTACACATCTTTTTAGTGTATGTGATGTACAAATATATATTTAGTGTCTATAATACTATAAGTCAACATTTAGATTTGTTATAAAAAATCTCTAAGGGCTCTTTATTGATTTAATGCAAATTTTTACACGATACGCTAATGGACGTTCGGACGAACATGCGACACGTACTTAGACACTCAAGACCCAAATATACTGGTACACCTACCTAATATAGTGTAGAGTCACGCGAGGACCCAGAAGTGTCCCAACACGACGTGGCCCAGAGTCGACTAATATCTGAAATAATTCTGGAGGGAGTGACACCATGAACCCTGCAGGGCTTTCCATAAAACCTCAAGATTACGAGGGGCTGGAGGTCTCTCCTGAACAGCACGTTGCTAGATATCCCAGATACGCTCAATCATGTTCATGTATGGAGAGTTTGGTGGCCAGCGGAAGCGTTTAAACTCAGAAGAGTGTTCCTGGAGCCACTCTGTAGTAATTCTGGGCATGTGGGGTGTCGCATTGTCCTGCTGGAATTTCCCAAGTCCATTGGAATGCAGAATGGACATGAATGCATGCAATTGATCAGACAGGACGCTTAAGTACGTGTCACCTGTCAGAGTCGTATCTAGACGTACGAATAAGGAGTCACATATCACTCCAACTGCACACGCCCCCACGATTAGAGAGCCTCCAGCTGCTTGAACAATCCCTGCTGACATGCAGGATCCATGGATTCAAGAGTTTGTCTCCATACCCGTACACGTCCATCTGCTCTATGCAATTTTAAACGAGACTCGTTCGATCAGGCAACATGATTTCAGTCATCAACAATCGAATGTCGGTGTTGACGGCCCAGGCGAGGCGTAAGTCTTTTTGTCGTGCAGTCATCAAGGGTACAACAGTGGGCCCTCGTCTCCGAAAGCCCATATCAATGATGTCTCGTTGAATGGTTCGCACGCTGACACTTGCTGATGGACCAGCAAATCTGCAGAAATTTGATGAAGGGTAGTTCTTCTGTCGCGTTGAACGAATCTCTTCAGTCGCCGTTGGTCCCGTTCCTGCAGTATCTTTTTCCGTCCGCAGCGATGTCGGAGATGAAATTTTTTTACCGAATTCCTGATAATCACGGTACAATCGTGAAATGGTCGTACAAGAAATTCCCACTTCATCGTTATCTCGGAGTTGTTGCGTCCCATCGCTCGTGCGCCGACTATAACACCACGTTCAAACTCACTTAAATCTTGATAACCTGCCACTGTAACAGCTGTAATCGATCTAATAACTGCGCCATAAACTTGTTGCCGACCGCAGGGCCGTCTTTTGCCTGTTTACATATCTGTGCATTTGAATACGCTTGCCTATACCAGTTTCTATGGCACTTCAATGTATATTCTCTACATAAAGGGGTTAAGTTACTGGCAAATGCCTCGAAAAACTCTTGACCCATTTACTTCAAATTTTTACATAATATTGACTGATAAAATCTCTGGAATTTCCTGAACGACTTAAGTCAGATTCTTACCCGATACTCTAATAATGTTCGGGCAGCCATTGGCTAAATATTTGTGTCACATATATGATATATAAACATATATAAAGTTATTAAAAAAATTCAAATATTTTGGCTAAGCAACGCTGCGGAAATGTGCAGGTTTTTCTCTTTCTTGCAGCAATTTTTAAATATGACAGCAGTTCGTTCTTCTTATATATGATTGTAAACATAAATTGCTTACAAAACTGTGGGCTGTTTTGTTTTCTTTCTCGCAGTTTGTTTTAAAAGATAATAGGTAAGTTGCATTTATGGTTCATCAGCTTATGATTCGAGTATTACTAAGGAATGAATGGTCCGAAAATGTAAATCTTAGCAGTTTGCAGATTAAAACTATGCGAAATAATATCATTGATGCTATTATCCACACAGATCCACCAGCGTTAGAGGTCTTTCATATCCCGTATGTCAATGATATCAAACTATCAACTGATTATCTGAAGAGGTTTCATCTTCAGTCCAGGCTTGGTTTGCAATAACATCAAAGAAGGCTCAATTTCAGCAAGAGTGGGGTCCGGGTTGATCGGTGGGGGGGCGAGATGAGGACACTGAGAGGATGCAGGAGGAGATGGACAGAGATATGGGGAGATTGAGAAGGAGATGGAAAAATATGGGGGAGAAGAGGAGTTGGATGGATGGAGATTAGGATATATATTCTACTGCCCTATATATTCACCAATTGTGAAGCCCTGGGGGGGTTCGTTAGTTTATTTATATAAGCTAAAATCTGCGTTGCTGCCATTCCAGATAGTGTTTCTGGTGTTTTTATTGTTGATGCTTCTTTACTCTCTGGCGAAATGACTGACTCTTTCGGAGATCTGAGTTGATATAAAATTTCTCCGCATGTATTGGTCTGTTGTTTATAGCTGTAAAGATATTACAACACCTGCTAAACAAGTTCTGGTGTTGATCGGCTTAATACTTTGTCAAAGGAGAAGATTATATTTTTATAAATATAATGTCAGATGTAGTATGAGAAGAGGATTAATTTATTATGTATAATACGTATGATGACATATAAAACAAAACTCTTCTTTGACTGACGATTAGGGATGCACCACAAAACGTCCAAGTTAATCAGTGTTTCTCTTCTACTCTACTTTTAACATTAACGTACGTGACTGTAATTGTTTTGTTAGGTGTACGGTTGTGCTTAGGTAGTTTTACATTTGTTGAGCAATTGTTGATGACGCAATAGCATCGAGGGAGCAAGACACAGAATATCGTGTGCACTCTACGATGACGCGAGCGTTCTTTCAGTGCCAACAGATAACGCTAGCCGTGGCGGGTACTCGCGGGCAACGAGTAAGCAGTATACTCTTCTGTCTCACTTGAAACCCTGCTCCCCACTGAAGTTTTCCTTCCCTTTTTTCTGTCTAGGCTCTGTTTGTTCTAGCTCTCAGTTAGTTTGTATGGAAACTGAAAATTGTTGACAAGTGTTCCACATTGGTTTATCTTGGTCTAAGGAAACTATCATGCCAGTTTCCCCATGGTCTATTTCTAGCAATTAGTTATTTTTCACACTGAGACGACAATACTCAGAATTCATTTGGTCAGCCCATCATCGTTCATTCTGGCCATGTATAAGATTTTAATGGTCTCCTCTTGAAAGGTTATGCGACTTTCTTAGAACGCTTCTCATCGAACTTCCATTCAGGCAGACAGTGACAAAAATATTCTTTCTAACTTTTTTATATCTTCGATTACGCATCTGTCTCCATTCTGGGTGCTGATTTTTCTTGTTGCACCTGTTTTATGTGATTCTGCAGAGTTCTTACAATTTTGAGTTGACCACTTTGTTGTCTAATGATTTAATCCTAAGGATTAGTTGATTTCTCCAAAAGTTTTGAATTTAGGTACTCGAGTAATTTTGTCAATTTAATCCTTCCGTGCGTTGAGCTTGTACCAGTGAACACAAGTGGTCTAGAGGCTATCCGACATCACCAGCCAAGCGGAGCGGAAATTCCGTCTGTTTTCGTCTGCAGCTCGAGCACATTCGCCTTGTTTACTTCCTCCAGCCCATACCAATGTGACGTTTTATCGGAACTAGATCATGGCGAGACAAAACAGAAGAGCCACAGTGAAATTCGTGTTTCCAAATGGCTTTGGAAGGCCAAAAGCACTCGAAGTCGAGCGCTTTTTAAAGGAGGAGGTCAAGATCCGGCTGCCGACATCGTCGGCATCCATTATTCGATCGTCAGTCGTATACTCCACGTGAAACTTATTAACTACGCCACATGTGACAAGGCTTTTCGGGAGATGAAACAAGGGCTCCGCGAAGTGAATCACGCTGATCAGTGATAGCGGACTATACACGTACTGCAGCAGACGTCGTGGCGTGGCACCATCCCTACGGCAAGGTACAAGAACACATGGCAGAGAAGTGGAACCAAGTGCGTATTTAACTCCGACGACACGTACCATCATAGCTCCAGATAGGAGGCTGCCGAGCCATAATATTTAAGATGGTCAACAGAAAACGTGTTCTTCATAAGGCAAGGATAAACTACTGTACGTTCTGAGTGCCTCCAGCGTCGGATCGCATAACCTTCATCAGAGGACTTGTTACTTCCACAGACGCTGACGATCCTCCCAGTGATTTACGTGGTGGCTCTTACAACGTCTCCTCCCGTCCAGACGCAACAGACCTACGTTGTTGTACCAGAACAACCCGCAGCGGACCGACGCTTGACCAAGCGGTCTTCCCGGGCAGTGGCAGAAATCCGTACAATGCCACCATTACCACCAAACATTGCCGGCACCGCCAATAGTAGAATGACAGTCGATTCATTTATCGTCCCAACCGAAGCCTTTGTTGATGCACAGCGTGAGTCAATGCCATCGTCCGACAAGAAACGCCATGCACGAAAACAGCGTCCACTGAAATGCCGAAAGCGACGCTGCAGGACTGTGTCAGAACATGGCAGCTCCCAATCGCCGGAGAAACTATAACCACGAGGCTGACACCATTGATACTGACTCCATCCCTGAGAAGGAAAGACAGGAGGGGTGGCGTCCGGTAGCCAGTCCTCTGCGATGAACACTGAACAGCAGTAAGGTGCCAGTGCAGGTTGCGTAGCCTCTCAGTCTGGTCCTATCAACCGCCACGACATTATAGGACGTGAATAGACTTCCGCACCGACGTTGTGGGTCGAAGACGTCGAGACCGGGCGGTACGCCGATCGGCGCCCGCTGAGTTCTGAACAATATCGGGAGCGCCGCGGTCGGCGGGAACTGACGTCATTCATGATGTCCGCTTCTCTCCACCATCACCATTGACAACCCTGTCCAACAACCGCGCCGCCAATCTTACCGCTTGGTCACGACGAATGTCAACATGATGAGCTCCCCTGTTAAGATGTAACTCGTCGACTTCGCATTTCTGCAAGATGTGTGGACGAATGCCGTCATGAGCTTTTATGGTTACGCAGCGTACGTGGCGCCTGGTTGTCCTACGGAAACCAGAGTGACGATTCTAGTGTCTGACGGCATCGAAGCCATGGACATCACGTATTTTTTCGCCTCTAGAGGATGAGCGGTCAGAACACTCATCACCCGATTCATCAATGTTTATGCACTGTTGGGGACCACTAACTGTCGTGACCAGGATAGTCTCTACTTCGCAGAAATAGCCCCTTTTCCTCGGATGGAATGAATACAGTGTCTTCGCTGGCGATTTTAATTCCGTCCTTCATCCCAAGGACCAAATGCCACACTACACGTGTAGCCCAGGTATGGAGATTCCCTATATTTGCTTGGCTTGCGCAACACATGGGAAAAGATACACAGTGACAGCTCAGGACACACACCTCTTACTAGTAATTCGGCGAGCCAACTGGATTGCTTGTATGTATCACAAGATCTTACACTGGAGATGGTCGCCACGAACGGTGGCCTCTGACCTTCTCCGATTGCAGGGCCGTCATGTACCCATTTGGTGGTAGCCCCCTGACAACACAGGGATCACACTGCTGTAAACTCCGCCGGCCGGAGTGGTCGAGCGGTTCTAGGCGCTAAAGTCTGGAACCGCGCTACCGCTCAGGTCGCAGGTTCGAATCCTGCCTCGGGCATGGATGTGTGTGATGTCCTTAGCTTAGTCAGGTTTAAGTAGTTCTACGTTCTAGGGGACTGATGACCTCAGAAGTTAAGTCCGTTAGTGCTCAGAGCCATTTGAACCGTTTTGCTGTAAACTCCCCACATATGCCAAGAAGTAGATGCCTATGTGAATCAGGACTCCTGGCAACGGCCATCATCCCAGGTGGCCTTTGCTGTGACTGGGTGGCTCACGTGGGGAGAGCCCTTGATCGGTGTGGGTGGCATCAGGGTGGATGACACACAATGAAGCGGACCAAGTCCTCTCTTGCTGGTGACCGAACGACGCCAGCATTCTCTAACAAGGGAAAGATCGAATACAATGCTGACAAGTCTGACCCTAAATCGTTCCCCTCCCTTGCTATACACCATAGGAGGAACATATGGCTACAGAAAGAAGAGAGCCGTCTTCGCCTCAGTATTTAATCTGTAGCAGAATGGATGGGGACTCTTTTAAACCTACGCAGCCTCAGTTTTTTGTTTAACATCTCGAGGATTTTGCAGTGAACACACAGTGCGTAGTGGGGCGATCACTCTGTCGCAGAAATAATTCAAAAACCAAGATCGCTTAAATACTGTTTACTGGGTAACCGGTTTCAACACACTAATGGTGCCATAATCGGATCTGAATGTAGCTTAACATTTATAAACCATTTGGATATAACGATACATGAGGCAGACCTGCTGATATAAAGTCATTGTCACATAAAATTAAAAAACAACTGCTCTCATGGTCATTTTTTCCATCAGATATGTAAAACAGAAGTCACAAGATAAAACTATTTGGTACGTGACCGCTGTTCGACTAACAAACGTCGGCCGCAAAATTTTCACGAACTGGGATACCGAATGGCGCAATGTGATTACACCAGATAAACTCCGTGCTATCGTGGAGACAACGAATGTGTGGCAGTCATCCATGTCAGCCACTCGCAGGGAATCTGTTGTTCTTTGCCGGCTCTGCATCGACCATACACGGTTAACACATGGTTACCTCCTCCGCCACGAGAACCCACCTCAGTGTCCCTGTGGCTCCCGTATGACTATCGTCCACATCTTGCTGTACTGTCCAACTTAAGCCGCTCTCCGGCGGACTTTTAACCTTCCCAGCACTCTGCCTACGGCGCTGGGTGACGATGATGCAACAGCTCATTTAGTTTTACGTTTTATTCGTGAGGGGGACTTTTATCGTACCATCTATGGGTGGTCGCCTGGCCTTCTTACCGAGGATTCCACCATTTGTCTCGATGTTCGTCTTTTCCCTATGTGTGTTCATCTCGCCTTGTCTTTTTGGTGTGGACATTTTAGTGTGTTGCAGAATGGCTGGCTCATCTTCTTTTATTCTTGTGATCAGTCAGCCCTGACCAGCTGCTCTAGGATTTTAATACCTTCCTCTGCTTTTCCTTGTGATGCACAGTTTCCTCGTTATTTGTTCGTTCCTTTCGGTTTCTCTTTAGGTGTGATTCCCCATTCCTTTCCCCCCTTTTACTTTCCCAAACGTACTTTGGATGTTGTCTTACCTTGAGCTTTGTTTGCGTCTGGAAAAAGGGACTGATGACCCTGTAGTTTGGTCCCTTTATACCCTAAACCAACCACCCAACCAACCAAATCCCAACTTACAAAGTTTGTTAAGGAAAATGCAGCATTTTACTAACAAACGCTGACGCTCTAACCCCATCGTTGGACGGGTAACAAGAACAAGATGGATCAAGGCTCATGTACTACCATTGATGAAGCATTGATTAGAAGTTGCCACGGCCCACTCGTGAAGACATGACTGAACAGAGGTACCCACCATGCACCACAGTGCGGTGGATATGTCCCGACATCGCCGACGGTTAATAACACGCCTTAGGTTACGAGCTTGTTGCTCACGTACAACCCAAGCGACCAAGGTGAAATCCATGGAGGGTCATTTTCGGCATATTTACCAGGAAAAAACAGTAGATGACGAAGCCACTATGGAATCATTGCAGCCATTCATGTGCCTTGCTGATGCGGTTACATTGACGGTACTAACTGAGTAAGTATAGCCTGAAGAGATGTGGGACACCTGGGACTAAGGTGCAGTGAATAAGTCTCTAAGAAGTGACGGATTACCAGTCGAGCTTTACCAGACTTTCCCTAACGATAACCGCTTTGGGTTAAAATGTTCTATGAAGTCATGTCCCCAGAGCGCAACGTGTCACTGACATTTGTCGAAGGACTTCTCGTATCAACAGACTCTGATTGGTCAACGACTATTCGCCACTTAGAATGTAGAAAGCCAACTACAATATCTTCGTCAATTTTTTGACAGTCTCCATTAGGCGATATTGCCGATGATCCTCATCGCAGAACAGATGTCAAAGGGCGGGGATGCCAACACACCAATGGCCACCAGCGACTATAGGGCTTAATAGTGGTCGCCTCGGTCTCGCGCCTTAGAGTGGCAGTCATCTCCATCCTTTGACAGAGTGCATCATGATATCCTTCTCCAGGTGATGGACCATATGGGGTTCCCCTTGAGCCTAACTGACACCTTGCATGTCTTTTGGCAGCAACCAGTTCTCAGATCCATGGTGGGCCCAGTAGCCCTAAGCGGTCTCTGCGACAAGGTTGCTCCCTTCCTACCCACCTATATGCAATCGAGCAACTCCTCGGGGGTCGCAATTACAAACTACCTGGCATCATACTGCGGGACATAACCTTCTAATGCAGGGCATATGTCGTTTACTTGCTACTTCTGGTTTGTTCCACCAACAAAATCTGCAGTGTATTAAAGTGGTTTGAGTGATATGCACAGGCTGCGGGCAGTCTTCTGAACATCCACAACTTTGTGGCATTGAATACTGGGTGCGGTCTTGGGCTGGACGCTGTCGCCCCCTTCCACCAGTTACTGAACTGAGATACTTGGGAGTCACGTTTATAAAGGATGTGAGCGGAACGGCCGCGGCAAACTATCGACGGTTACTACAGACTGTACACGTGATGGTCCGCCGAAACATGCTCCAGGACTTAAACCAGCCGCAACGTGTGGAATACTTGAACCTCTGTTTGGCGTCAAAACTCAGTCAAGTGGTATAGGTCTCTCCCTACCGGCAGTGGTAGACGGTAGGCTTCAGGCTACGTTCAGTTATTACCTATCCACAGGACACAAAGTGCGTTACGATTCTGTCACCCTCCCCTTATGCGATGGAGGGCTGGGACTGGTTAACGTCCAGGCACGGGAAACTGCCCTCTGTATGGGCAATACGTGGAAACGATGGTCCAGACAACATGCCTCCATTACAGGTCGTCTGTTGAACGTTCTGATGCTAGTCTCTCACGTCCCGGCTGTCTCAGTGACACACATCGCGACGCAGGTCTGCTGCTTATCAATATGCATCCTCGAATACATCTATGTGAACTCGGATCTCCACCCAAAACGTCCGCTGAATCAGAAGACTTTCCATCACTATCTTCTGTGCGTGATTCTGCGTAACGTGGTAGGTACCAAGTACCCAACCGTCCACTGGACACCCATGTGGAAAACGATACACTACCACTCTCTGGCCACCACTACCACGACGTGGTACCAACAAAAAATATGCAACAAGACACCGACTCCATGCTAACGGATTAACGGACTCAGTCCTTTGCCCCAACTGTTGCCTCCTGGGCAACAATGAACGTCGCTTCACATGCGCACTGTCGTCCGACGTTTGGCGACTGACACAGAAGATCTTAACTTGTTACCTCCGTGTCACCCCTGACGTGACTGAACCTCGGACCCTCCTCTGTCCGGATGACTATTACTTCCCCTCCCCCCCCCCCCTGCCACCGCAAAATATAATTTGCTTACATGATTCAAGAGAATGACCACTGAGCACATCTTCGGCGAAGGAGAAAGAGCGGAGATGGTACGCAGTGCTTTTATTAACCCTCCCCCAGTTGGGGAGTGCCAAAAAAATGGTTCAAATGGCTCTGAGCACTATGGGACTCAACTGCTGAGGTCATAAGTCCCCTAGAACTTAGAACTACTTAAACCTAACTAACCTAAGGACAACACACACATCCATGCCCGAGGCAGGATTCGAACCTGCGACCGTAGCGGTCGCGCGGTTCCAGACTGTAGCGCCAGAACCGCTCGGCCACCAGCGGCCGGCAGGGGAGTGCCAGCTTGGTCTGTCATTCCATTAATATCACACTGAAGACAGGAAATCCTGAATTATAAGCGATGAGGAAGAAAAAAGATTGGCTGGTACATGAGAAGCTGCATTCATTGAGGAATTAGGAAAGCAGAATGAGTCTGTCGAAGATAATTTTACATGTCACGACGTTGTTGGAGATATAAAACATCGATGGCAGTGGAAGAAAGATACCCAATTATACCATTTCGAGAAGAACGGTTCTCTTTGCTGAAGTTGAACAAGCAATCTGCAAATATTATTTTTGTTTTCTTTTGAATATCATTTTTGTAACATTCTTTTATATGTATATAAACCTGGATACTCTCGCCTTTCAAGAATTTTTGACGAAGAATTGGGGCAGCACCTGAAGGTGGATAGTTCACTTTTTTATGGAGGGAAAATTAGGCGGTGTCAGATAGGAATAGCTCTTTTTCTTAAAGAAGATGAAACTTGGCTGACGAGTAGTTAGGCGTAAAAAGTGACAAATCCAGTGCAGTTAAACGCAAACCAAGACATCTATTACATTCCTCTACTCATTTTTTAAAACCACATTTCGATTAAAAAAGAGAAAAAAGGCAACGTCTTCGACTAGTAACTAAAACTTACATGGTTCCGAGCTCGAACCTCACCACAGCTTAAATATTGGGGAAAAAATCCTCAATAAACGCAGCCGAAGAGTTTCGTAATACGAAGTCCCTCTCGGTCTGCTAACGGCCTTGTCAAAGAGGGCGAAGGAGCGAACGGACGTTAAGGTGCAATCTCTAGCCCTTGTGGTGGCAAACTGCACCTAAAAGGGGGCGTAAACAGAAATGGTCAAAGGCATGAGGATGCACAAGGCAATGGTCACCACTGCAGTAAAGACACATAATATGTGTCCACAATACATTTGGCTTGTAACATGGAAATTGTCATGATGATTTTTCCAATGGCAAAAGATTTCACACTAGTCCCCCATTCGGATGTCTAGGAGGGGACTGCCAAGGTAGAGGTGGCCATGAGAAAATGATTGATTATTCAACGAAAGGGTAACATTCTACGAGTCTGGTAACGTTCTACGAGTGAAATGGAAAGAAGACGAAGACTTCCGGTCAGACAAGTATAAGGTAAGATAAACAGCTGCAGAACATCGTGTAACAGAGACAGGATTCTGTATGAACAGGAAAGGTAGGGAACAGACTAAGTTACTGTGTACAGTTCAGTGACAGTTTTGTTCTCATTAAAATCGACAACAGAATAAAACCGAGAAGAATAGTTCAGGTAGCAGAAGATGAAAAGATGGAGAACGTGAATGAGGATATTGAACGGGAAATTCAGTACGTAAAGGGAGATGAAATTCTAATAGTCGCAGAGGATCGGAATGCTGTTATAGGGGAAGGAGTAGGAGGGGAGTACGGCCTTGGAAGCAGGAATGAGAGAGGAGAAAGACTAATTGAGTTCCTCATCAACAGCGTATACTTTGTTCAAAAATCACAAGAGGAGGCGGCGTACTTGGAGAAGGCCGCAAGCTAGGACAAGCTTCACTGAGGCGGCATTACGGTCAGGCAGAGATTCCGAAATCTGATATTGGATTGTAAGGCGTAACCAGGAGGACATGTAGACTTAGATCATAGTTTAGTAATGATGAAGAATAGGCTGAAGGTTAAGATATTAGTCAGGAAAAATCATTACGTAAAGAAGTGAGTTATGGAAGTGCTAAGAAATGAAGAGACACGAAAGAAAATCTCTGAGACTATACATCCTACGATAAAAATATTTCAGTATTCAGTTCAGTTGAAGACGAAAAGGCATCTCTAAAACGAGCGACAGTAAAATTTGAAAAGAAAACATATATAAAAACAAGGTCACTGCGAAGAAACCGTAGGTAAATCAAAAAATACATCGGTTAAACGACGAAAGGATGAAGACTGATGCTGGAATACATCCGACAAAAAATTGTGGATGCAGGGTACAAGTGCTACTCTAAAATGAAGAGACTGGCATAGGCGAGGAACTCGTGATGAGCCGCATTAAACCAGCCAGAAGAAGACTGATGACTCAAAAAAAAGTGAACTTTTGAGTCATTTAAGGGGTGACTCACTCTCTTCGGTTGAGGATGAAAAATGGTCGGTCTTCTGCAAAGACGAAACACTCCGAATGAATGATATCTGCACACAGTTTGTCAATATTTGCTCCTTTTATTTCTTTGCCACAGGTTCTGATTACATTTTCCAATGTAATATTAATCACTAATTACAGATTTCTTTACTGTGATTTATACAAACACACATATATTATCAAGCTGGTTAATAGATTTAAACTCGGTTTGCTCCACAGAATATTTAAGAGAGGATGAGATAAATACTCACAGCATACGCCGTTGTACCTGGAAATTTCAGACTGTCCATGAAAAACCGGCCTACTTCAATAACCTCTTTAGTCGCCAACTAATACAGATTTTAATCCATATTCTCCTGAACAACAATATTCTAGAACTTCATTGTAGCTCCTAATCGTCTCATATAATCCCTACTCTTACAATATAGATTTTAACCAAGGTACTGAGAACCACTGCCAATGGTAATGTTTTCATTCTCACATCCACAATGACCCCAGCTATTAACGATATTTAAGGTCATAACAGAGGGTTTATACAAGGGCGATGTACTTGAGGTCAGTATTATGGAAATGGAAGAGGATGTAGATGAAGATGAAATGGCATATAAGATACTGCGTGAAGAGTTTGACAGAGCACTGAAAGACCTGAGTCGAAACAAGGCCCCGGGAGTAGACAACATTCCATTAGAACTACTGATGGCCTTAGGAGAGCCAGTCATGACAAAACTCAACCATCTGGTGAGCAAGATGTATGTGACAGGCGAAATACCCACAGACTTCAAGAAGAATATAATAATTCCAATACCAAAGAAAGCAGGTGTTGACAGATGTGAAAGTTACCGAACTATCAGTTTAATAAGTCACAGCTGCAAAATACTAACGCGAATTCTTTACAGACGAATGGAAAAACTGGTAGAAGCGGACCTCGGGGAAGATCAGTTTGGATTCCGTAGAAATGTTGGAACACGTGAGGCAATACTAACCTTACGACTTATCTTAGAAGAAAGATTAAGAAAAGGCAAACCTACGTTTCTAGCATTTGTAGACTTAGAGAAAGCTTGTGACAACGTTAACTGGAATACTCTCTTTCCAATTCTGAAGGTGTCAGGGGTAAAATACAAGGAGCGAAAGGCTATTTACAATTAGTACAGAAACCAGATGGCAGTTATAAGAGTCGAGGGGCATGAAAGGGAAGCAGTGGTTGGGAAAGGAGTGAGACAGGGTTGTAGCCTCTCCCCGATGTTATTCAATCTGTATATTGAGCAAGCAGTAAAGGAAACAAAAGAAAAATTCGGAGTAGGTATTAAAATTCATGGAGAAGAAGTAAAGACTTTGAGGTTTGCCGATGACATTGTAATTCTGTCAGAGACAGCAAAGGACTTGGAAGAGCAGTTGAACGGAATGGACAGTGTCTTGAAAGGAGGATATAAGATGAACATCAACAAAAGCAAAACGAGGATAATGGAATGTAGTCAAATTAAATCGGGTGATGCTGAGGGGATTAGATTAGGAAATGAGACACTTAAAGTAGTAAAGGAGTTTTGCTATTTAGGGAGTAAAATAACTGATGATGGTCGAAGTAGAGAGGATATAAAATGTAGACTGGCAATGGCAAGGAAATCGTTTCTGAAGAAGAGAAATTTGTTAACATCGAGTATAGATTTAAGTGTCAGGAAGTCGTTTCTGAAAGTATTTGTATGGAGTGTAGCCATGTATGGAAGTGAAACATGGACGATAACCAGTTTGGACAAGAAGGGAATAGAAGCTTTCGAAATGTGGTGCTACAGAAGAATGCTGAAGATAAGGTGGGTAGATCACGTATCTAATGAGGAGGTATTGAATAGGATTGGGGAGAAGAGAGGTTTGTGGCACAACTTGACTAGAAGAAGGGATCGGTTGGTAGGACATGTTTTGAGGCATCAAGGGATCACAAATTTAGCATTGGAGGGCAGCGTGGAGGGTAAAAATCGTAGAGGGAGACCAAGAGATGAATACACTAAGCAGATTCAGAAGGATGTAGGTTGCAGTAGGTACTGGGAGATGAAGAAGCTTGCACAGGATAGAGTAGCATGGAGAGCTGCATCAAACCAGTCTCAGGACTGAAGACCACAACAACAACAACTTTCAGCTGGTACGGTAATGACAAGAAGGACGAAATTGCACAGGTAATAAACAAAAAAATCTGTTAAAGAATGCAGGTTTATACATAAAACAAAACAGTGGACGATTTGCCTGCAAGAAATGAGACATCTGTTTATACTGCAACGCTTATGCCTACTACTGAAATGATCTTAAAATGTTGTCTCACTTGTGTAGACTACTGGACGTTGTATATAGGCGCAAGAAAACATCAGGATATCACCGTGATTAAAGGAACAGGAAAACGGACGATTTCAGGATTAAACCACATTACAGACTTTCCTGTGATCAGAACGATTAACAGTTAACATTTCAAAGAAAAAAGTAAGACCCTCTAGCAACAAGAATAAATCTGTCTAGGAAGGAAAACTAAGAGCTGCAAAAAAATCAAAGTAATGAGGAATCTGTTTTACATCTAAATGACGAATTGGACAACTAAATCTCAAAATTTATCAACAATTTCAAAACCTTTGGTCTCTCAGTAACAAATGATTTACGACTGATCTCTTCCACAGGGAATAGTTTGTAGAAGTAGTATCTTCAGAGAAGCCTGTTAAAATTCGTCATCATCTCATGTCGTCAAATATAGTTTACAGAATTATCATATAGTTTATAACCGAGGTTCTTCTTTTGTGTTATAAGTTCAATAATACATAACTCTTTTTTCACTTCTAATGTGCAAGACATTAAGTAATGGATAAAATAAATATCATCGTTGATTTTATTTGCTTCACATTACTCTACTTACTGTTGTTTTCACAAGAGTGTTAAGTAGACTATAGCTACCGAGCTCACTTACTTGAAAATATGCTTAGAAGTTGGTGTACAATAGGATTTAGGAACATGAAGGAAAGCCACTTAAGAGAGTTTCTGTGTACAGTTAATGTGGAAGTGACCATTGAACAGATTACCTTTGCCATATTGCAAACAGATAATTTGTTATACTGTATTTTTGGTACTTGTTTTTATTGTTTAACTAGCAATTCCCAAACAAAAAGAGCAATGCTATGGAATAATCAACATATCCGATACAGAGCTCACATTTTAGATACAAGATAGAAAACATGTGTATCAAAAGCTGGTAGGAAATCGGAATTAGAGGTACTCAGACAAGGAACCGCAGGATTCACTCTCGTGCCCGTTTCTTCCTATTATACACTCCTGGAAATTGAAATAAGAACACCGTGAATTCATTGTCCCAGGAAGGGGAAACTTTATTGACACATTCCTGGGGTCAGATACATCACATGATCACACTGACAGAACCACAGGCACACTCGCATTCGGGAGGACGACGGTTCAATCCCGTCTCCAGCCATCCTGATTTAGGTTTTCCGTGATTTCCCTAAATCGCTTCAGGCAAATGCCGGGATGGTTCCTTTGAAAGGGCACGGCCGATTTCCTTCCCAATCCTTCCCTAACCCGAGCATGAGCTCCGTCTCTAATGACCTCGTTGTCGACGGGACGTTAAACACTAACCACCACCACCACCACCACAGGCACATAGACACAGGCAACAGAGCATGCACAATGTCGGCACTAGTACAGCGTATATCCACCTTTCGCAGCAATGCAGGCTGCTATTCTCCCATGGAGACGATCGTAGAGATGCTGGATGTAGTCCTGTGGAAGGGCTTGCCATGCCATTTCCACCTGGCGCCTCAGTTGGACCAGCGTTCGTGCTGGACGTGCAGACCGCGTGAGACGACGCTTCATCCAGTCCCAAACATGCTCAATGGGGGACAGATCCGGAGATCTTGCTGGCCAGGGTAGTTGACGTACACCTTCTAGAGCACGTTGGGTGGCACGGGATACATGCGGACGTGCATTGTCCTGTTGGAACAGCAAGTTCCCTTGCCGGTCTAGGAATGGTAGAACGATGGGTTCGATGACGGTTTGGATGTACCGTGCACTATTGAGTGTCCCCTCGACGATCACCAGTGGTGTACGGCCAGTGTAGGAGATCGCTCCCCACACCATGATGCCGGGTGTTGGCCCTGTGTGCCTCGGTCGTATGCAGTCCTGATTGTGGCGCTCACCTGCACGGCGCCAAACACGCATACGACCATCATTGGCACCAAGGCAGAAGCGACTCTCATCGCTGAAGACGACACGTCTCCATTCGTCCCTCCATTCACGCCTGTCGCGACACCACTGGAGGCGGGCTGCACGATGTTGGGGCGTGAGCGGAAGACGGCCTAACGGTGTGCGGGACCGTAGCCCAGCTTCATGGAGACGGTTGCGAATGGTCCTCGCCGATACCCCAGGAGCAACAGTGTCCCTAATTTGCTGGGAAGTGGCGGTGCGGTCCCCTACGGCACTGCGTAGGATCCTACGGTCTTGGCGTGCATCCGTGCGTCGCTGCGGTCCGGTCCCAGGTCGACGGGCACGTGCACCTTCCGCCGACCACTGGCGACAACATCGATGTACTGTGGAGACCTCACGCCCCAAGTGTTGAGCAATTCGGCGGTACGTCCACCCGGACTCCCGCATGCCCACTATACGCCCTCGCTCAAAGTCCGTCAACTGCACATACGGTTCACGTCCACGCTGTCGCGGCATGCTACCAGTGTTAAAGACTGCGATGGAGCTCCGTATGCCACGGCAAACTGGCTGACACTGACGGCGGCGGTGCACAAATGCTGCGCAGCTAGCGCCATTCGACGGCCAACACCGCGGTTCCTGGTGTGTCCGCTGTGCCGTGCGTGTGATCATTGCTTGTACAGCCGTCTCGCAGTGTCCGGAGCAAGTATGGTGGGTCTGACACACCGGTGTCAATGTGTTCTTTTTTCCATTTCCAGGAGTGTACTTTAACGACTTTCGACTTTTAGTTTCAGAATGCTCTGTTTTTACCTTTCTACGTATTATGAAATTACTGGAATAAAACCTAAATGTAGAAACTCAAATCTGTATCACACTAACTCATCGATATTCATCTACAATTGAGTTTCGTTTCTTTCTCTTCTTATCTTCTTGCATCTATCTATTCCTTCCTTTCTCTCTCTCTTTCTTTCTTTCTTTCACAGTAGTATTCTCTCTCATTCATGAAATGTTTAATCTGACAGATCTGTCTGTGATGTGAATATTTCTGCCGTATTGAACCCTAAATAATGAATACGTCAATAGTAAGTAAACTGTGAAGACTGATCTGAAACCATGTAAATTCTTCCACGTAATACAGGTGCATTCTTCTCGCAAATCGACTGGTATACCAGCAGAAACTAAACTACAAGTTTCATGTCGCAGGTCGAGGTCGATGTAACTACCTTATTGATTACTCTGAACAAATGAGTAATGCAGTCGCGCAGGCTATTTTCGTTCTAGGGCAAGCGGCTTTTCATAACTCTCTTCCAAGAGTCCTAAATAACGATTTTAATTCGTTATAAGCTCTATATCGGCGCATGTGAGGTAGAGGACGACTGCTTCCCTATCCTGATGGCAGAATCAGAAAAATCGTTACTCGAGAGCACTGTCTCAAACAAGTACGAGTATAAGAAGTGACTGTCGGGAGATTAAAGAAAACGCTTCCTTTTCTAAATTATACGTTATCTGCTTAGATATTGCTAGCAGACAATAAAATGACAGTATGAGAATACGATATATGATAAGTGCATGTCATACTTTAATACGTAATTTGCCGGCCGGAGTGGTCGTGCTGTTCTAGGCGCTACAGTCTTGAGCCGAGCGACCGCTACGGTCACAGGTTCGAACCCTGCCTCGGGCATGGATGTGTGTGATGTCCTTAGGTTAGTTAGGTTTAATTAGTTCTAAGTTATAGGCGACTAATGACCTCAGAAGTTAAGTCGCATAGTGCTCAGAGCCATTTTTTAATACGTAATTTGATTCCTCCATACACTATTATTAAAACAGATGTCACTGGCAAGAGCCCTTGCATTAATGTTACTGCAGAATTTAAGAGTAATTTGTTCAGTGTGCAAAAATTAATTTCAGGGTGAACACTTGTGTATGATTCTAGACGTCCTGTGAGTCCTCATATTTTAACAAAAAGTGTAGCTAGAATGAATATTACACTCCACAGCGAGATATACGCTATAATATTACAAACAGTTTTTCGTTGAGGGTAACCACGGCTGAAGTAATCACCGTTTCAGAATTAAACTGCTTTCAGCTGTATGTGAACTTATATTTAAAGGAGCACGACCGGTTTCGTGATATCAAATCACATCTTCAGATGTATATACGCCAGCAAAACATTAAGCTCATGATACGGAAATGACGGGGAATCTTCCTTCTCAAAATAAAATACCCGTAACAAGCAGGACATCATAGATCAAACTTACCAGGTAAAAAACTGACTTGTTAAAAACGCGTTAACTTCACACCAGGAAGCAGCAGACAGCACCCTCCAACCCCCTCTCCGTGCAGCGCCAAACAACATATAACCACGCCTAATGCCATGTAGTTTTGGCATTCAAAACAGTTTCCACTTCTCTTGGAATCGATAAATATAGATCCTGCATGGTGTTGAAGTAAATACCCATACATTCTTCTTGGAAAATAGTGACAAGTTCAGGTAAGGATGATGGAGAGCGATAGCGATCACGTACCCTTCTTTTCAAAGTACACCGCAGAAGCTCAATAATATTTACATCCACTGTTGTTGCCTAAGAAGATGTGATAATGCATCCTCGTCCTGACAAACGCTGTTAGGGACGATATGAGCTGTATGGAGTGGCCTCTATTGTCTTGGGTCACAAGATCACCACTGGAAAAAATACATTGTACCATCAGATGGACCAGATCAGCGAAAATGACCCGTGATCCCTGAAAGTACCGTCAGTTTGAGAGTAGACAAGGGACACATGAGTAGTACGATATGGCAATCAAATGATCGCCGAAACCCACCATGTTCTACTATCGGGACTGAAACACAGCCAGAAGTCGCAATGAGTATGCAAAAGTACTCATCCAATCAAATTACTTTTTTCCATTGCTTCATAGTCAACGTTATATGGTTTCGGCACCATCTTGTCCTGTTACGAGCATTTCTATCACCTATAAACGGTTTTGGAATTCCAGCTTGCAATTCCACGGTTATGGAACTGCCATTGTCATGTGTTGGTGCCCACATGATTTACAAATGCGAGGTTCAGTTCTGCGGTGACTTTTCCTGCTGTCGTCTTCTCATTTTCCGTCACTATCTTTCTCATTGCGGTCTCGTAAACTGACATCCGGCCGGGAGAGCGGTATTCTAACCAGATATTCCTCCATACTCATATCCAGTGACGTCTGTGGCCTTAGGATGACACGGCGGCCGCTCGGTACTGTTGGGTCTTCGTGGCCTGTTAGTTAAATAGTTACCTTTGGGTAGGTACTGTAGCTTGCGTGAAAGAAATTTACAACTTCGAACGTAAAAGAACAGTTGCTTTCACGTCATGACCCAAAAAATTTATATGAAGTACTTCAAGTTACACAATGAGTTAAAAAGAACGTACTGTCTCTGTTGTAAGTAGGCTGGTTAGGTTTTTATGTTGGCAACGCCACGTAGCGCTCTGTATGAAAATCACTGACTGTGCTGTGTGCAATCTGTGACTGGTTGGCATTGTTGGAATATTCATTATTGTAGTGTTGGGCAGTTGGATGTGAACAGCACGTAGCGTTGTGCAGTTGCAGGTGAGCCGCCAGCAGTGGTGGATGTGGGAAGAGAGATGGCAGAGTTTTGAGAGCGGACGATCAGGACATGTGTCCTTCAGAAAAAGGAAATTTGTAAGACTGGATATCATGAACTGATATATATATGACTTTTGAGCACTATTAAGGTAAATACATTGTTTGTTCTCCATCAAAATCTTTCATTTGCTAACTATGCCTATCAGTAGTTTAGCCTTCAGCAGTTAGAATCTTTTATTTAGCTGCCAGTATTGGCGCACACTGTATTGCAGTATTTTCAGTAATGAAGATTTTTGTGAGGTAAGTGATTCGTGAAAGATATAGGTTATTATTAGTCAGGGCCATTGTTTTGTAGGGCTTATTGAAAATCAGATTGCGTTGCGCTAAAAAAAACTATTGTGTGTCAGTTTAGTGTTGATCAGAATAGGTTAAGAGAGAAATGTCTGGGTATGTTTAGTTTTGCTCAGCTGTTTTAAAAATCAAATAACGTAGGAGGTTTACCAGCATTGTCATTAATAAATTTTTCTAAGGTGATATCTCATATGGCGACCCTGCCAGGATACAAACCTGGAATCTTATTGGCGCTCACTGTATTGCAGTAGTTTGAGTAATGAAGATTTTTGTGAGGTAAGTGATTCATGAAAGATATAGGTTATTGTTAGTCAGGGCCATTCTTTTGTAGGGATTATTGAAAGTCAGACTGCATTGCACTAAAAAAAATATTGTGTGTCAGTTTAGTGTTGATCAGAATAAGTAAAGGGAGAAATGTCTGCCAGGATACAAACCTGGAATCTTATTGGCGCTCACTGTATTGCAGTAGTTTGAGTAATGAAGATTTTTGTGAGGTAAGTGATTCATGAAAGATATAGGTTATTGTTAGTCAGGGCCATTCTTTTGTAGGGATTATTGAAAGTCAGACTGCATTGCACTAAAAAAAATATTGTGTGTTAGTTTAGTGTTGATCAGAATAAGTAAAGGGAGAAATGTCTGAGTACATTCAGTTTTGCTCAACTGTTTGAAAATTAAATAACGTAAGAGGTTTAACAGCACTGTCGTTTATAAATTTTTCTAAGGGGATATTTCACTGAGTACAGAGTGCATATGTAACTCATCACAAAAAAGTTTAAAAGCAAAAGCGAATTAGGGCTTTGTTAGTTTAAGAGAAGTTGGTCTATGTACGATGGATGAACTAGTACTCAGGAGGATAAGAGGAGTTTTACCGCTCTCAGGTGCGATTCCGTGGCCGCCCTAGCTCCACATAATAGAGCCGTGTCAACGAGAAACACGTTCACGCAAAATTTCCATTTATACAGTGCACAGAGGTGTAGTAAAAGAGCGATACCTGATACCCTTCCCATGTCGCGGCAAAATTACTGTGCCACTGTGACTTATAACGCTGTCTCTCGAGTCCAATTCCTCGTTCGATTGCTGCAGTAGCACTTTTCGGTCTTTGCTATGATCACTTCAGAGGAACGTAAATATACTTGCCAGGTATAGGAAAATTTACTATGTCCATTTTTATACCCTTCTCGTAACCAGTACGATTCTGCAGAGCATACGCAGGAACGTGCAAGCACGCTGCTGCCCGCATCCCTTCCCCTCACACACACACACACACACACACAGGGAGGGAGAGAGAAAGAGAGGGAGAGAGAGAGGGAAGTAGGGGAGAGTAAGTGAGGGAGAGGTGGGAAGGGAATGGAGGGAGAGGGAGGGAGAGCGAGAGAGAGAGAGAGAGAGAGAGAGGAAGATACAAGTCTGAAACATAGACAAGAAAGCAGGAACCACACATATTGTCAAATGATAGCTTTTATCGATAGTTTCATTTACTGGATTCTGTGGTATCTAAGGTTAGAAATGTAACAACGTGATGTCAGATGAGGACGTCATCAATAAGTGCTTTGACAGGTTACTGTTTCATGTTATCATCTCTTCCGGAACACTTACGCCGAACCAATTTGAAATCAAATACAGTTACATTTTGTGTACACTGTCGATGTTAACTGGGAAATTATTTAGTCCTGTGTTCTACTTATGTACTTTTGTTCTCTTTGTGTCTTCTAGTTTCTAGTTTTGATGCCCAGTATACTGTTTCGAATCTCGTGATTCTGCATTGTTATTTCACCACATTTGATAAATGGTGCACGAAATCACTGATAGCGGCTCCAGGTGTTGCTCCATCGCCTGTTCTGGACACTGGAAGTTAAAACTGCCAAGAAACACTGAGACAAGGCATCAAGCTATACGAGTGAATGAAGAGATATTGGAGAGAAAGTATTTTACGCACGGAAACATAACATGGCCTCAGCCAGAGTCTTTAAAATTAAACTCAGCAAACCTTAACGCTAAGTTTCCTTAGCGCGTATAAAACTCTTTTCGCAATAATTTAGGTACTAACGAGACATTTGAATACTACAGAAAGATCCATCTAAACAGATTTTGCATGTTTAATACCGTTTATTGTGCAATAAGGATTTACATGACTTCTCTAGTAAGTTAGCATAAAGGTGTCTTCCCAGCAGATCAGAGTGTCAGTGCGACTGATGGTGTCATCGTCTTCTGATGTCTAAATGACAGGCCAATTGGATCCTTATATACTGTGAGACTCGAGAGAATCCATTCTCGAACTATTTCTTTGCAAAGAATGGATATATATAGTGAATGCAGCAGCAGGTGCCAAAACGAACACTAAGTTTCAATTGGTGATGCATACGCAGCAGTAGCGTCATTTGCAATGTCGCTGTCATTATTGAAATGAACCATTCATCCTGAATGCTAGAAAGCTGTGGTAGACGGCAAAACAGCGAACTGAGGTTTGTTCGTCAGTCACTAGATAAATTTTAGAGGAAACTGCAACTCGCAAAGACGTCACAGAGACGAAGACTAATGATTATGTGTTACTTCAATAAAGTTGTTATTATTTTTGTTCGATATTTTCTGCGCTAAATACGTCGCTAGTGACTCATCAACCGTACTGAACACATATTTAGCAGTAAGTATTTGTCAGCTCCAATGTTTGAAGTTAAGTCGTTTCTGAAAGTATTTGTATGGAGTGTAGCCATGTATGGAAGTGAAAGTGGACGATAAATAGTTTGGACAAGAAGAGAATAGAAGCTTTCGAAATGTGGTGCTACAGATGAATGCTGAAGATTATATGGGTAGATCACATGAGGAGGTACTGAATACAATTGGGGAGAAGAGGAGTCTGTGGCACAACTTGACTAGAAGAAGGGATCGGTTGGTAGGACATGTTCTGAGACATCGAGGGATCACCAATTTAGTATTGGAGAGCAGCGTGGAGGGTAAAAATCGAAGAGTGAGACCAAGAGATGAATACACTAAGCAGATTCAGAAGGATGTAGGCTGCAGTAGGTACTGGGAGATGAAGAAGCTTGCACAGGATAGAGTAGCATGGTGAGCTGCATCAAACCAGTCTCAGGACTGAGGACCACAACAACAACAACGGTCATCGTGATTGACGGACATGGGATGATCCGGCTTCAGTATCTGGTACTACTAAGGACTCTCTTCGGTGATTAGAATGAAATGAAATGCATTCAGCCTCGTAATTCCAATTGAGGAAGTACTTCAAAGAGAAGAGTGACTTCAAGGGCTGGAAAGCTAACAACGACTATCCCATGACTCTCCAAATCAAATGACGACACTGCCTGACAGTAACACAGCTGCCGGTCGGTATCAGATGGTATTCACTACCGGAACCCAGCACTGGTACGAAGTATGTAGTTACTCATCATTACACAGCGAAGTACAGCTTCAAAAATCTCTAAGAATCATATGTTTGTAACGTAGCTTATATGAAGTTCGCCTTATGCCCGTTGGATAATTTCAACTCCATCAAATCTACTGACGGTGTAGTCATTACGGTACCATTGGCCTTGCCGCAGTGGTAACACCGGTTTCCGTCCGTTAAGGGTTTTCGGGCTTGGCTATCACTTGGATGGGTGACCCTCCAGCTCTGCTGAGCTCTGTTGACAAGCAGGGAGCAGTCACCCCATGTGAGGCCAATTGAGGAGCTACTTGACTGAGAAGTAGCGGCTCTGGTCACGAAAACTGACAACGGCGGGGAGAGCGATGTGCTGACCACATGCTTCTCCTTATCCGCATCCAGTGACTCCTATTGGCTAAGGATGACACTGCGGTCGGTCGATTCCGTGGGGTCTTCCTAGGCGTATTCGGACAGAGACAAAGTTACTACGGTAATTAGTTTTCTCTGTGCAGGTTTTCACATACAACACATTTAGACGGTGATTTCGAGGTACAAGGTATAATTTACCTTATCAGATACATCACCGACAGGTTTCAGTATGGTGCTCTCTGAAAGCAGAAGCTAGTTGTGGTGTTAAATCAACGATATTATCTGAATCATATAATGGTGCATTAATGAAAGAAACGGCAGGTAACAGATCATGTTCACTTTTCAAGACTGTCGTTAGGCTGTGCGCGCATGGTCAAACTAGAAACTAAATGCAGCAGTCTATATCGAAGTGTCATAAAAGATGAGTGTGACAGAAATACGTCTGATTGTTGTTCGTTATTTTTTATTTTTGTTTGTAGAATGAGACTCCTTTAAACTCTGAACGATCTTGGAACAGGACAAGCAAAGTTGTTGCCAAGTATAACATACAGAAAGCACGGTGATCGACTGTCGACTCTTAATAGCATTCTTCGATGAGGTTCGTTTGCACTTGTTTTTGCTTGCGAATATTTGAAATCAGTCTCCAGGTAATCGGTCGTATCTCCATAAATCAAACGATTACCACCAAAACCGTAACACCGTTGATTGCCTAGTTCGGTTTCTTAAAATGTGAAAGTCGAATGTTAAATGCCTGTAATAGTGGACTATATGGCGTACATGTTACAGCGATAGCTGGAGGCTGACGCTTTCGTTATTAACATGATATGGCTACCTTCAATCGTAGCCGATTATAAACTCATGATATAAAGAGGGGGAGGGAGTATGGAATATGAAATGGTGTAACAGTCCCAACGCCCAAAGTTTAAAAGAAAGACTAAGATCTCAGGGCACAAACACATAAACGATCGACAGTTGTAGCAGAACGCCGCAGTTTAACAGGAGAAAGAAAGAAAAATCGGCGAAAAGTTCCTAAATGTGTGAAGCCTGTTGTGAGGGAAAGTGCTGATCAGCATCACACCCACAAATTAAAATATTCCATTTTGCAGACTATTAGCGCAATTATAACAAAAGACTGCAGATACTAATGTGCAGCATTACGTCCAGACAGTTAGCGTCATACACCAAAGCTGTAAATATCTACAGATACATTGAGAAAGTTTCTTCTTGTGTCTGACAGCGAACATCATTCATGAATTCATGTTATGGGTCACATTAACGCTATCCAGCATCGGGGAGGAGTTTATTTTTATTCTCCACAATTATGACACTGCTGTCATAATAAGTAGTAGAAATTACATTTGAATACACCAAAGCCTGTGCTAACCTTTCCATCTCAGAGGAGCGGTTACACCAACATCTGAAAACATTATAACCTCTTCTTTCCTGTAGATTCTAGTGTCTATGGCTCTTTCTACCACGACGGAACTTATTTCCTAACATCTTAACAGATGTTCTAACTACCTATTCATTTTACTGTAGAGTGTTTTCCACACAGATTCTTCGAAAAATTTCCCCATTCATTATCAGCACCTTTTAATTTTCGCATCAGTGTCTAACGCCACGCCTGAAATGCTTCGATTCCCTTAATTTCCTGTTCCTCGTGATATAAATTTGTGGAAATGAAAAGCTGTAGTTCTGAAGTCTGACCAGGTCCTCGGTTCTTTCTCAGCATAAAACTGCACACACGAGTTTCTTTCCTCATTAACTGAGGGAATGAATACACAAAAGGACATAACTAATTGGCTCAATACAACTCCTGGGATAACATTCTGAGATTTAGATACTATTATGACGTCAACAAGTTTGTTTTATATAATTCCAAAAGAGGTTGTTGGCGTAAATTCCATGACAGGCCATAGCCATCGTGTTTTCGGTTACGAAACAGTTATGTGTTTTAGGATGGCGCACAACGAATTGTATTATTATACATTCTGACGCCGTGTAGGCAGTCCTCGCTGGAAGTCTCCGTGGACTGGACTCGATTTTTTCCATGTTTCAAAACCCTATAGTGTACTTAAGATTTGTAATGGCAAATGGTAAAATGTAGCATCTCATTAAACAATTTGTTATTTTATCATAAATGAAGGTTTGGATATGTATACTCAATTAGTTTCTTAGTTCCTCAGACTTTTCTTTTCTTTGCTGATGAGACATTACGCATTTGGCATGACTTTCATAAATGGAAATGCAGTATAAAGAACAGCTACAACCTGCGTTACAGACCGTATCCTAAAACTTCTACTATCTTTATATATCCAGAGATCGTTGACGTTTGGGGCAACGTTGTTCTTTCCGAACTATGAGGAAAGGAAAGAATCTTATACCTGAAGAGGTTGAGACTAATCGCAAGCAGCTAATTATACAAACCGACTCGTTCACTGCATTATCTACGGAGATGCATGCGAACAGGTTTGTATATCATTCGGTTGAGCGTATCGTAATTTTATTCCACAATTCGTTTGATCTGCGCCACGAAAAATTTATGATGTCAGATCGGTTAAGGGGCATTTGGCAAAATTGTGGATGCGTTATTTCAGTGTGTTGCCAGTGTTCCACAAACGGACCATACGTTCTACTATTGTAGGGGTACCAGTAATGCTTTGCAGGATTCAGACACGTCAGACTACAGCAACGATAAAGAAGTGGATCTATTTTCACGCTGTCCAGATATTTATGTACTATACCTCCTCCTTCGTTTTAGGTTTCCGTGCCTCCGGTACCCCTCGCTTTGTTGTCCGTCTGCCTGCCTGCCTGTCTGTCTGTCCAAATGTTAAGTCACCTTTTCCTCAGAAACGAGAACAGGTGTCAAATTCAACTTTATGTCAGGTACTAAGGTCTACGGTGTACTAAGATCTAATGTCCCTTGGCACTGGAAAACGGTCAAACAAGGCATAGTGTTGACGTTATGCCGGCCGGAGTGGCCGTGCGGTTCTAGGTGCTACAGTCTGGAACCACGCGACCGCTACGGTCGCAGGTTCGAAACCTGCCTCGGGCATGGATGTGTGTGATGTCCTTAGGTTAGTTAGGTTTATTTAGTTCTAAGTTCTAGGCGACTGATGACCTCAGAAGATAAGTCACTTAGTTCTCAGAGCCATTTGAACCATTTTGTTGACGTTATTATTAATCGCCGCTTACACAGTTTGTTCAGTATGATCTCCAGAGACGCTGGCTATAAGCTGTACAGCGCCTGATTTACATTTGGTAGCCAAAATTGGAACTAATTCTTTTCAGCGTAAACCGATTCCGCATCAAAGCATTACAATGTCTACCAGATTTTTACTGCCATACGATAATTACAGCCCACACTGAACCTCTCTGAGTTACTTGCACTCAATTACAACCACCCAGTAGCACAATGACAATGGATTTAAGCGAAACCTAAAACCATCGACATCGTTATTTTCGCGATTTACTAAGAAGTACAGAAAAACAGTGTGGTGTACAAATGTCTTTAATCCTAAATTACTGTCCTCACAAAATTTACGACTGCAGTATGGGTATGAAACAGGGCTTTATGTACTTAATTTGGCATGAACGCACCACCGGTGATCTAATAATTGTAAATACCTCATGCATAACTGTACATTATGACTTCCTTTGAATAAAATGTGGAGTAGGAAACTTTACGATGGTTTAGTAGCAATTTAGCATTTGCCCCCTTTAGTGTTCTAGTGTTACGATATCAAACGCAGCGTAATCTGCTAATAAAGGGTATACTTAATAATAATATACTGCAATGTATTATGGGCATTTACTCCCTTCACGCCAGAAACAGTATCTTTGAAGTTGTAATTCCTTGATATACTCTTCACATTGGCATTGATGCCGTGTTCCTTGATTTCTCGAAGGTGACTGATACAGTTCCACTCTTTCGTCCACCGAACATCGGTCCGGATTTGTAATTGTGTACACGACTATGGCGCTAATTGAACTTAACACATCGCTGTTAACGGAACATGATCGATGTAAAAGTAATTTTAGGAGTAGCTCGAAGAAGTGCTCTAGGAACGTCACGGATTACAGTACATATGTGTACATGACGTAGTGGATAATGTCGGAAGCTTCATAAAGCTTATGTTGTCGAGCGTTACAAGATGGTATAGCAGCCCCAGAATTTCAGGGAGGTTGCCTAGTGCGGGGAATAGTCTTCAATGTAAATAAATGCAAAGTATTGTGCATAAATAGGCGACGAAATCCACTACGGTAAGATTACACAATTAGTGATTAATCAATGGAAAGCATAATCACTGCAAGACATGAAGAAGTATTCCCCCGAAGCGACCTAAAATGGAATAGCGACATACAACAAATTATTTGAAAATCGGGTAACAGGCTGAGATACTCTGGAAGGATCCTTGGGAAGTGTAATTCTCCCACGAACACTTTGCGATCGATTTTTAGGTTGCATGGTAACTACATACAGCGGATTCAATGTTACCTCATTATACACTCCTGGAAATGGAAAAAAGAACACATTGACACCGGTGTGTCAGACCCACCATACTTGCTCCGGACACTGCGAGAGGGCTGTACAAGCAATGATCACACGCACGGCACAGCGGACACACCAGGAACCGCGGTGTTGGCCGTCGAATGGCGCTAGCTGCGCAGCATTTGTGCACCGCCGCCGTCAGTGTCAGCCAGTTTGCCGTGGCATACGGAGCTCCATCGCAGTCTTTAACACTGGTAGCATGCCGCGACAGCGTGGACGTGAACCGTATGTGCAGTTGACGGACTTTGAGCGAGGGCGTATAGTGGGCATGCGGGAGGCCGGGTGGACGTACCGCCGAATTGCTCAACACGTGGGGCGTGAGGTCTCCACAGTACATCGATGTTGTCGCCAGTGGTCGGCGGAAGGTGCACGTGCCCGTCGACCTGGGACCGGACCGCAGCGACGCACGGATGCACGCCAAGACCGTAGGATCCTACGCAGTGCCGTAGGGGACCGCACCGCCACTTCCCAGCAAATTAGGGACACTTTTGCTCCCGGGGTATCGGCGAGGACCATTCGCAACCGTCTCCATGAAGCTGGGCTACGGTCCCGCACACCGTTAGGCCGTCTTCCGCTCACGCCGCAACATCGTGCAGACCGCCTCCAGTGGTGTCGCGACAGGCGTGAATGGAGGGACGAATGGAGACGTGTCGTCTTCAGCGATGAGAGTCGCTTCTGCCTTGGTGCCAATGATGGTCGTATGCGTGTTTGGCGCCGTGCAGGTGAGCGCCACAATCAGGACTGCATACGACCGAGGCACACAGGGCCAACACCCGGCATCATGGTGTGGGGAGCGATCTCCTACACCGGCCGTACACCACTGGTGATCGTCGAGGGGACACTGAATAGTGCACGGTACATCCAAACCGTCATCGAACCCATCGTTCTACCATTCCTAGACCGGCAAGGGAACTTGCTGTTCCAACAGGACAATGCACGTCCGCATGTATCCCGTGCCACCCAACGTGCCCTAGAAGGTGTAAGTCAACTACCCTGGCCAGCAAGATCTCCGGATCTGTCCCCCATTGAGCATGTTTGGGACTGGATGAAGCGTCGTCTCACGCGGTCTGCACGTTCGGTACGAACGCTGGTCCAACTGAGGCGCCAGGTGGAAATGGCATGGCAAGCCGTTCCACAGGACTACATCCAGCATCTCTACGATCGTCTCCATGGGAGAATAGCAGCCTGCATTGCTGCGAAAGGTGGATATACGCTGTACTAGTGCCGACATTGTGCATGCTCTGTTGCCTGTGTCTATGTGCCTGTGGTTCTGTCAGTGTGATCATGTGATGTATCTGACCCCAGGAATGTGTCAATAAAGTTTCCCCTTCCTGGGACAATGAATTCACGGTGTTCTTATTTCAATTTCCAGGAGTGTATTTCCATGTGAACTGCGGATCGTAGTGCCTGCTTATCGGCTTATCGACTAATCCGATAATCACCCCTCGACTCTCGCTGTCGAGACTTGTGTATTAATTTATTCACGTTCGCGAAATACGTCGTTCTGCTCATCAACTCAGATTTATTCATTTTTAATTACTCAGTACTCATGTTGGTGTTCATATTCGCGCTTCCTCATGTTCTGTACGTGGTATCATCGTCCACGACAAAGGAAGCAACCTATTCAGCCACAGAAGTTGGCAATGAAGAGTTCAGCAGCGATCGCTAGGAGAAGACACAGTGTCTGGCGTCGCCCAATCGCTGGACCTTGAAGTAGCACGCCTATGTGGGAAGCGCCACCACAGAGTCACAGAGTGTAAAAGATGCCGCCGATCGCGGTGGAAGAGCCACTGTGATGTTTGTGTTCGTCACGTCGGTCTGACAGGAAACGAGGCCGCTGACGCTGCTGCCAAGATTGCAGTCCTCTAGTTCTTACATTACCTCCGATGATCACTATATTGCTGTCTGTCACCAGGTGGTGTCACCACTGCTCCTCACTTCATGGGAACAAGCTCCGTGCTATTAGGCCTCTCGCAGATGCTTGGACGACCCCTCTCGGCCCTCTCGCCGTGATGAGAACATTCTCGCTAGGTTGCGTATCGGGCACTGGCTTTTTACCCATCGCCATTTGTTAAGTGGTGCTCCCCCACCACTTTGTACTTTGTGTAGGAGAGGGGTAGTAGGAGATGTGCTGTTAGCAAAGGCACTCGTATGGTCGTCTGCTGCCGTAGCGCATGAACGCCAAAGTTCGGTGCACTGTCCTAACGGATATGTTTGTCGTAGGTCGCACATTGATTTCTGCGATAATTTCATGCAGTGTTGCATGTCTCTTAGCACTGACAACTCTACGCAAATGCCGGTGCTCTTGATCGTTACGTGAAGGCCGTCGGCCAGCATGTTTTCTATGATGAGAGGTAATGCTGGGAATCTTATGTTCACTGTACACTCCTGAAACAGTGGCTCTCGAAATATGAATTGAATTCCCTGGCGATTTCCGAAATGGAACGTTCCATGCGTCTAGTTCCAAATACAATTCCACGTTTAAGGTCTGTTAATTCCCGCCGTGCGGCCACCATCACGCTTGAAATCTTTTCAAGTGACTCACTTCGGTACACATGACAGCTCCAGCAATGCACTGCCCTTTTATACCTTGTGCATGCGATACTACAGCGATCTGTAAATGTGCATTAGTTTTGTCAGTTCAGTGTACGATTAAATGAATTGCCATATGTTACCAGGTAGCGTCATCAAGGCTAGTTCTGCCAGTTCTCTTTATGCTATGTAGTTTGTTGATAGTATCCACGACATTTAACCAACATTAAACTGTTCTTGTATTAATTGTACTCTCTGACTTCCTACAATGATTGAATTACAGATCTTCAATTATTTTGATCTCTGATATTGTACGCTTTGGTGACGTTGGGTTAACGGTGTCCATGGTAACATTTTTGATGACGGATCTTATATCACTTGCGGGATTCCAGGCATTAGTGAAGTTAGATGTATTTTATACACCCCTGTGGTATGCTGATGACTCATTTATGAACGATATTCGGCTTTGCTCTGTCCGATGTACTGCTTTGTAAGAACTCACTACCATTTTGATGTACATAACTACACTTCTCTATTTTAGTCTGTGTACACGACATATGTTTTTCGTTTTTGTTGTTTAATCTTACAATGCTGATGGTATACAAGGTGCGTGAGAAAAGTAACAAGACTGACGTCACTGCAAGTGATCTACTTTTGTACTAAGGTAGACCTGTGTGTTCATCCCTTCCAGATTCTCAGTCCGAGTTTCCGTTCCGTACAGCCATCACGTGACTTTTGAGAACTGCACCAGTGAAGTTGTGTTTCTGTTGTGTGTTACGAAAAAGGAGCAGCGGAGTTAGCTATGCCGTCAGGTTTTCTATTAATTTTGGGGAATATGCAAGTACGACCTTCAAGAAGTTGTAACAGATCTACGGGGAAGAGTACTTACAAAGAGCGCAAGCTTTCGCTGCCAGAAATCATTTTTGGAAGGCCGAGAAGACGTTGAAGATGAATCTCGCTCAGAGAGGTCATCAACTTCAAAAACTGACTAAAACTTTGAATGTGTACGTCCTCTTGTGAGATCAGATCGGCGTTTATCAATAAGAATGATAGGTGACCTATTAAATTTAAACAATTCCTCCGTACCTCAAATTTTCACTGTAATTTTGCACTCACGAAAGATTTTGTGCCAAAATGGTATCGGAAACTTTCACAACTGATCAGAAAGACAATCAAAGAAAGGTCGGCGTTGATCTTCTTGAGCGGAAACGTTTCAATAGTGTGTTCACAAGTGATGAATCCTTAGGATTTTTCACAACGATCCTGACAGAAGGCGGCAACGTGTGGAGTGGTGTACTGAGATGTCTCATCGACCGAAAAAAAAAACACGAATGAACAAATCAAAGACCAAAACAATACTGATTCGCTTTTTACAGTAGGGGTACCGTGTATATTGAAATTGTACATCCAGGACAAATTGCCAACCAAATGTGTTACAAAAATGGCTTGGAAAATTTCGCGATAAGGGTGAATCGAATGAGATCGGCCATTGCAGACAATTGAATGTTGCGTCATAATAACGCCCCGTGTCACACGCCCACTTCCATCACGGAATTTTTGACTTCAAAAGCTAGTCCTGAAATTCCATAGTCCCCTATTCACTTGATCTGACAAGGATACATCTCCAGTGGCAGGTACGACATCTGTACGGTGAAGTAGGTTAGTGTCCCAAGTATCTCGTCCTGCAGACATTCATCCTCGTTTGCAAACAATAACGAAAAAATTCAAAATTTTTTTGATATTCTAGGGCTTTAAAAATGCTGATTAGGGTTTAATATGGCTGTAGCGTATGGTTAGAATACGGGACTGACGTTGAAGAGGTTGAGGTTCATATCTAGTTAGGTGCTTCAAAATTTACGTTTAAATACTTTTCTTCAAAAAATTGGTTTAAATGTAACTTTTTAGAATGTCTAATCTTTTGTCACGTCGTTGTAATCATAATTTTTTGATCCTATCATTCTGTTTCCCGTGTGGGGTTGCTAGTCCCCCATCGGGCGCCTCCCCGGGTGGCGGATTGGGGAATGCTCTCCAGATATGGGGGGGTACCGGGGAAATAAAATACCCGGGGTGAACCAAAACTAGCACGGGTAGGGAAGACTCGTTAAGCCATGGTGAAGGCAAATCCCTAGGGGTAGAGTACCCCAAAATCAAGACTCCTGGTCCTCCAGGTTGGGGGTTGTGCAGAGGGCTACCAACCCACTCATGTAAAACAATGGCCGGTCAGGACACTCAAGGTATGCCTCGAAAACAGGACAGAATTTACTGGAACAGAAATTGGCAAAGTTACAAGGATTTCTCTTTTGGTTCGTGGAATGTCAGAAGTCTATACCGCCCAGGAAACGCACAAATACTAATAAACGAACTAGGAAAATACAAGGTACAACTGGTAGCGCTCCAAGAAATAAGATGGCAGGGAACGGGATCAATGAAAATAGGAGACGGGACAATAATGTATGGAGACTGCGGTCAGCGCCATGAATTTGGAACGGGCTTTTACATTCATAAAACAGCAATTGACACAATAAAGGAATTCAAATCAATTAATAACCGAATATCACACATTACAGTTCAGGCTCAGTGGTTTGATATTACATTTATAAATGTTCATGCACCCACAGAAGATAAGGAAGATGACGTGAAAGAAGAATTTTATAGTCAACTGGAACAGACATATAATTCAATAAGTAGACATAACGTAACAATAGTGTTAGGAGACTTTAATGCCAAAGTAGGAAAAGAAGAAATCTACAAACCAACCATTGGGAATTACAGCTTACATGATGAAAGTTCAGAGAATGGTGTGCGACTCATAAACTTTGCAATGGCAAATGGTCTCACATTAAGCAGCACAAAATTCCAACACAAACGCATTCATTTAGGGACATGGATATCACCAGATGGAAAAGTAGTGAACCAGATTCACCATGTCGCCATCCAAAGACGATTTCAAAACAGTATTAAAGACGTTAGAACTTTTAGGGGAGCAGATTGTGAGACAGACCATATGTTAATCATAGCTCAAATGAAAATAAAGCTAAAAAAGAAACAAAGTACAAATAGGGTTGAAATTAAAAGGTACGATGTAGAAAATCTGGCAGAATAAAAAATAAAAGAAAACTTTAGGAAAGAAATAGAAATTAACCTATCGGAATCTAGACTGACACATAGTGACCAGCAAGACGTGGAAAGTAGATGGAGGCACCTCAGAAACAGTATTCAAGATGTAGTTTCAAAACTATAGGTAAAAGAAAACGAACTAACAAAATCTGGTTTAATATAAAGTGCCAAGAAAGAGTACTGGAGAGGCAAAATGCGAGGAAGGCATGGTTACAAGACATGGACAATATTACACTAAAGGAGAGATACTATAAAATCCGCAAGGAAACACAACGAACTCTAAGACAAGAGAAGAGAAAACACTACAACAACATGGTAAGAGAAGCGGAGGATGATTTCAAGCATCACAGAGCAAGGCAGATGTACCAGAATATAAAAAAGTCCTTGGGAAAATTCACTAAAAGGGAACAGTTTATAAAGGACCATAATGGGAAAATACTTACAAACAAGAATGACATACAAGAAACATGGAAGACATACTTTACACAACTGCTCAACTGCAATGATCCACAATATTACTTTACATTTGAAGAACCAGATACAGTTGATATACAAGTCAACACACCATCAGTAAATGAAATAAGACAAACAATAAAGAAATTAAAGAACAACAAGGCCTGTGGGGAAGACCAGGTATATGCTGAGCTTTTAAAAAATGGAGGACCACAATTGGAAATAGAACTACATTCCTTAATTGAAACAATTTGGGAGACAGAAAACATACCGGCCGATTGGAAAACTGCAATTATATGCCCCATCTTTAAGAAGAATGATCCCCTTGTCTGTGATAACTACAGAGGAATTGCCCTACTCGATGTCACGTATAAAATTTTGTCGATGTATATACTACACAGACTGATTCCCATAACCGAAGAACTAATTGGGGACTATCAATGTGGTTTCCGCACTAACAGATCCACTTTGGATCACTTATTCACATTGAGACAAATAAATGAGAAGGCATGGGAATTTAATGTAGATATCCATATTCTATTTATAGACTTCAAGAAGGCCTATGATAGCATACACCGACAGACACTCTTAAACACCATGAAAGAATTTGAAATACAATTAAAATTAATCAAATTAGTTAAAATGTGTTTGGAAGAAACCATACGCAAAGTTAAGACACCTGCAGGAGAGACTGAAAATTTTAAGGTGTACACTGGACTGAGACAAGGGGATGCCATCTCACCTATTCTATTTAATATTATCTTAGAGAAGATTGATAGAGAATTCACCAAAACTAATCCACAAGGGATCCAACTGCAGGGACAGAACATTACTAGACTTGCTTATGCAGATGATGTAGCCTTAATAAGCACTTCAAAAGCTGAATTAGTCAGGATGATGCAAAATTATTACAAAATAGCTGAGAAAGCTGGACTTCATGTGAATGAAGAAAAAACAGAATATCTAGTCATAAGTAAAAAACTCCAAAAGAATACACCACTGACCGTAAATGGTCTCACTTTCAAGTACTTAGGTAGTCTTTTTAGCAGAGACAATAGAGCAGAAATAGAAATAGACGCCCGTCTAGCAGCAGCTAATAGAACTTTTTACAGCTGTATCAAAATTTTATGGATGAGATCACTTAGTACTGAATTCAAAATCCGTTTTTATCAGTCAACTATTGTACCAGTAGCATTATATGGATGTGAAGCTATTACATTCAGGAAAAAAGATGAAGAAAAACTGTTGATATTTGAAAGAAAAATACTAAGAAAAATATTTGAACCAATCTTCGATGAAAATGTCATGGAGTGGAGGATAAGGAAAAATGAAGAACTACGGGAGTTGTACAAACATAGTACCATTGTGGAAATGTTAAAGAAGAGAAGACTGAACTGGGCTGGTCATGTAGCAAGGATGCCGGAGAACAGACTACCCAAAATAGCATCCACTAAGAAATTCGAAGGAAAGAGAAGAAGAGGAAGACCTCGAATTAGGTGGATGGAGAATATCCGGGAAGATGCAGCTAGGATGGGCATCAACTCTGATTGGACAACAATTTCCCTGGATAGAAATAATTGGAAGAGGCTCGTAGAGCAGGTGTATGGTCGATAAGGCCTTAGCCACGTGTAAAGTAAAGTAAAGTAAAGTATCATTCTGTTTCCATTTGGGATCTTTGTTCACATGATTTTAGTTGTTTTTATTCATCTCTAACAATATCTACCACTCCGTCTACAGGCCACAAATGGCCCATCGGGCCATCCGACCGCCGTGTCATCCTCAGGGGAGGATGCGGACAGTAGGGCGTGGGTTCAGCACACCGCTCTCCCGGTCGTCATGATGGTATTCTTGACCGAAGCCGCTACTATTCGGTCAAGTGGCTCCTCAAATGGCATGACGAGCGTTAGTGTACCCCGAAAAACGGCAACAGCGCATGGCGGCCCGGATGGTCACCCATCCAAGTGCCGACCACGCCCGACAGCGCTTAACTTCGGTGATCTCACGGGAACCGATGTAACCACTGTGGCCAGGCCGTTGCCTAACAACATCTACACATCAGTTAAAAAACGAAGGACGAATTAATTTATTTATGTTGGCTGTTCAGTGGTGTCAAAAATGTGATTTTCCTTATGTAGAAAATGTACTTTTTGTATGGTAATCCTCGCACAAACATTGAAAATAGAAATTCTTGTTCCACTAAGGACCAATATAAACTACAGAAGGGATTATAAATAAATGAGCAAAATGAAGAATAGAAATAATGAATGCAATAACATGGAAGAACATGTAAGACGATCATACAGAAGAATTTAAATCGAAATTAATACAAAAACAATCATTAAAATCACACGCACGAGGATTCCAAATGAAGAAGAAAGGTATGAAGTAAGAACAGGAGTAAGTGTAAAGGCCAATACGATGATTAAAATGTCGCAGAAAGCGGTAGGAGTTTTTTTAAAAAAAGCTACATTTGAATTAAATAAGTGAATAAAAATAATTTTCAGTCACTTCAGTAAGAATTTACAAATAAAAAGAATTCTAAAAAACCTGCTGTGATTTGAACCTCCATCATAAGGATGTCAGTTTCGTATGCTAACCACTATATTACCACAGCACCGTCCTTTAGTAGGCAATTGTAACGCTCTAGAAGGTCACTCGAAGTTACGAAACTTTTTTCATCGATTAGTCGCAAACGAGGGCCAACCAAGCTGAATGGACGCTTGGCGTGATACCTGGGACCATAACCTGCATCATCGTATAGTTGGTTTCTAAAACTCGATCCCACCCCTGGGGACTTCTCTTGTGAGTTCTTGTTACTGTTTTGTTCCAGAAATTGAAAAATGTCTCGAGATGTCATTTTGGGGCTCTGGAGAACATTCAAAAGAATCTGACCGACGTGTTAAAGGCCCTACCAATTGAAGCCTTCCAGCGCTGCTACCGTAACTAGAAACAACGTCGCCGTTGTGTGGTTGCCGAAGTGAACTACTTCGAAGGTGACGATGTTGTTGTTTGAAAAGAAGTACTTTGGTACATAAAAAACCGGCCTCATTACTTTTCTCATACACCTAATAAAAACCGAAACCGATCAAGAATAGAGTTGTACGTGTGAAACTGACAACTATAAAAATGATTTTCTTCGGATGTTTTTAAAGGCAGCTTTCGAGCGACAGTGTTGTATGCATTCCATGTAACCAGCGTTTGATATTACATTGAAATTAGCTCCGTGAACAGCCTATGGCTTAACAGCAGAGGCGCAGATGTCGGTTAGTGGGTCATAGACTTGGCTCCCGCTGTCGGTCCGGCCCAAGGCTTCGCGTGCCTCCCTGCTCGCGGCCGGCACGCGCTGAGGCGAGCCACAGGTGCCTGCCTGCCTGCCTGCTGGCTGCGTCCGCCAAGGCGATCGATGCCGGCGTGGGGCGGCCGTGACGGATACGGACTCGCGTCTGCCTCCGCGATAGCTGTTACGCCTCCGCCCGTTACTCGATCTGCTTCCGCCGCACCACGTCCCTCGCTGAACTGCCTTCCTTCTAACCCTACTCCCCACTCCCTCCCTCAACCAGTGATAATAGGCCTTGATGACTTGCCGTATGGACAGTGTGCATCGAGTGTTCAGGCACCTTCGATCTAGTTATAAAATCGTTCGATGTATCGCATTTCTAAAAGTCGTTCTGAATCCAGAATGGTCTTGCAAGCATCGTTAATATAATTTTTTTTGAAAAAAAAAAAAGGCTCATAGCACGCAGAAAACTTTTCTTCGAAACACTGCGTCGGCAATTTGCGGGTCAATGTCACTGCTTCTATATTCGCTATTCAGCTATCGATATGATTACATCACACTGATAATTTAGCTGGTCGTCTGAAATTGAAACCGGGACCGATAAATTTCGAAACATATTTCACTAAGCTCTGAATCACGTGATATATATATATATATATATATATATATATATATATATATATATATATATATATATATATATATATATATATATATATGGTGTTACAAGAAGGTAAGGCCAAACTTTCAGGAAACATTCCTCACACACAAAGAAAGAAAGTATGTTATGTGGACATGTGTCCGGAAACACTTTCCATGTTAGAGCTCATTTTATTACTTCTGCTCAAATCACATTAATCATGGAATGGAAACACACAGCAACAGAACGTACCAGCTTGACTTCAAACACTTTGTTACAGGAAATGTTCAAAATGTCCTCCGTTTGCGAGGATACATGCATCCATCCTCCGTCGCAATGAATCCCCGAAACGCTGATGCAGCCCTGTAGAATGGCGTATTGTATCACAGCCGTCCACAATACAAGCACGAAGAGTCTCTACGTTTGGTACCGGAGTTGCGTAGACAAGAGCTTTCAAATGCCCCCATAAATGAAAGTCAAGAGGGTTGATGTCAGGAGAGCGTGGAGGCCATGGAATTGGCACGCCTCTACCAATCCATCGGTCACCGAATCTGTTGTTGAGAAGCGTACGAACACTTCGTCTGAAATGTGCAGGAGCTCCATCGCGCATGAACCACATGTTGTGTCGTACTTGTAAAGGCACATGTTCTAGCAGCACAGGTAGAGTATCCGGTATGAAATCATGATAACGTTCTCCATTGAGCGTAACACCCTATATATATATATATATATATATATATATATATATATATATATATATATATATATATACACACTCCTGGAAATTGAAATAAGAACACCGTGAATTCATTGTCCCAGGAAGGGGAAACTTTATTGACACATTCCTGGGGTCAGATACATCACATGATCACACTGACAGAACCACAGGCACATAGACACAGGCAACAGAGCATGCACAATGTCGGCACTAGCACAGTGTATATCCACCTTTCGCAGCAATGCAGGCTGCTATTCTCCCATGCCGGCCGCGGTGGTCTCGCGGTTCAAGGCGCTCAGTCCGGAACCGCGCGACTGCTACGGTCGCAAGTTCGAATCCTGCCTCGGGCATGGATGTGTGTGATGTCCTTAGGTTAGTTAGGTTTAATTAGTTCTAAGTTCTAGGGGACTGATGACCTAAGATGTTAAGTCCCATAGTGCTCAGAGAAATTTGAACCATTTTATTCTCCCATGGAGACGATCGTAGAGATGCTGGATGTAGTCCTGTGGAACGGTTTGCCATGCCATTTCCACCTGGCGCCTCAGTTGGACCAGCGTTCGTGATGGACGTGCAGACCGCGTGAGACGACGCTTCATCCAGTCCCAAACATGCTCAATGGGGGACAGATCCGGAGATCTTGCTGGCCAGGGTAGTTGACTTACACCTTCTAGAGCACGTTGGGTGGCACGGGGTACATGCGGACGTGCATTGTCCTGTTGGAACAGCAAGTTCCCTTGCCGGTCTAGGAATGGTAGAACGATGGGTTCGATGACGGTTTGGATGTACCGTGCACTATTCAGTGTCCCCTCGACGATCACCAGTGGTGTACGGCCAGTGTAGGAGATCGCTCCCCACACCATGATGCCGGGTGTTGGCCCTGTGTGCCTCGGTCGTATGCAGTCCTGATTTTGGCGCTCACCTGCACGGCGCCAAACACGCATACGACCATCATTGGCACCAAGGCAGAAGCGACTCTCATCGCTGAAGACGACACGTCTCCATTCGTCCCTCCATTCACGCCTGTCGCGACACCACTGGAGGCGGGCTGCACGATGTTGGGGCGTGAGCGGAATACGGCCTAACGGTGTGCGGGACCGTAGCCCAGCTTCATGGAGACGGTTGCGAATGGTCCTCGCCGATACCCCAGGAGCAACAGTGTCCCTAATTTGCTGGGAAGTGGCGGTGCGGTCCCCTACGGCACTGCGTAGGATCCTACGGTCTTGGCGTGCATCGGTGCGTCGCTGCGGTCCGGTCCCAGGTCGACGGGCACGTGCACCTTCCGCCGACCACTGGCGACAACATCGATGTACTGTGGAGACCTCACGCCCCACGTGTTGAGCAATTCGGCGGTACGTCCACCCGGCCTCCCGCATGCCCACTATACGCCCTCGCTCAAAGTCCGTCAACTGCACATACGGTTCACGTCCACGCTGTCGCGGCATGCTACCAGTGTTAAAGACTGCGATGGAGCTCCGTATGCCACGGCAAACTGGCTGACACTGACGGCGGCGGTGCACAAATGCAGCGCAGCTAGCGCCATTCGACGGCCAACACCGCGGTTCCTTGTGTCCGCTGTGCCGTGCGTGTGATCATTGCTTGTACAGCCGTCTCGCAGTGTCCGGAGCAAGTATGGTGGGTCTGACACACCGGTGTCAATGTGTTCTTTTTCCATTTCCAGGAGTATATATATATATATAGGGTGAGTCACCTAACATTACCGCTGGATATATTTCGTAAACCACATCAAATACTGACGAATCGATTTCACAGACCAAACGTGAGGAGAGGGGCTAGTGTAATTGGTTAATACAAACCATAAAAAATTCACGGAAGTATGTTTTTTAACACAAACCTACGTTTTTTAAAGTGGAACCCCGTTGGTTTTGTTAGCACATCTCAACATATAAACAAATACGTAATCAGTGCCGTTTGTTGCATTGTAAAATGTTAATTACATCCGGAGATATTGTAACCTAAAGTTGACCCTTGAGTACCTCTCCTCCGCTGTTCGATCGTGTGTATCGGAGAGCACCGAATTACGTAGGGATTCAAAGGGAACGGTGATGGACCTTAGGTACAGAAGAGACTGGAACAGCACATTACGTCCACATGCTAACACCTTTTTATAGGTCTTTTTCACTGAAGCACATGTACATTACCATGAGGGGTGAGGTACACGTACACGCGTGGCTTCCGTTTTCCGTGGTGGCCATCATTTGCTGTACACAATTGCAATCTCTGGCGTAATGAATGTCGTACACGCCGCAGTACATTTGGTGTAATGTCGCCGCAGTCTGCCACAATACGTCGTTTCATATCCTCTGGGGTTGTAGGCACATCACGGTACACATTCTCCTTTAAGGTACCCCTATATATACACTCCTGGAAATTGAAATAAGAACACCGTGAATTCATTGTCCCAGGAAGGGGAAACTTTATTGACACATTCCTGGGGTCAGATACATCACATGATCACACTGACAGAACCACAGGCACATAGACACAGGCAACAGAGCATGCACAATGTCGGCACTAGTACAGTGTATATCCACCTTTCGCAGCAATGCAGGCTGCGGTCCCGTGATTTAGAGCTTAGTAAAAGCGGTTTCGAAATTTATCGGTCCAGGTTTCACTTTCAGACGACCAGCTAAATTATCACTGTGCTGTAATCATTTCGATAGCTGAATAGCGAGTATAGAAGTAGGGACATTGACCCGCAAATTGCCGAATACCTATGGTTGGCCCACTAGATGGCGCTGCCATAGGCCAAACGATTATCAACAGCGATTTTTCTTTTAATATGACCCCCCAGTTTTTTATTACATATTCGTGTTGTACGTAAAGAAATATGAGTGTTTTAGTTGGACCACTTTTTTCGCTTTGTGATACATGCCGCTGTAATAGTCACAACTTTAGACGAACAGTTGGTAACAGGTAGGTTTTTGTAAATTAAAATACTGAACGTAGGTACCTTTGAACATTTTGTTTCGGTTTTTCTAATGTGATACATGTACCTTTGTGAACTTATCATTTCTGAGAACGCATGCTATTACAGCGTGATTAATGCAATAAATGCTCAAAATTATGTCGGCCAACCTCAATGCATTTGGCAATACGTGTAACGACATTCCTCTCACAAGCGAGTAGTTCGCCTTCCGTAATGTTCGCACATGCATTGACAATGCGCTGACGCATGTTGTCAGGCGTTGTCGGTGGATCACGATACAAATATCCTTCAACTTTCCCCACAGAAAGAAATCCGGGGACGTCAGATCCGGTGAACGTGCGGGCCATGGTATGGTGCTTCGACGACCAATCCACCTGTCATGAAATATGCGATTCAATACCGCTTCAATCCCACGCGAGCTATGTGCCGGACATCCATCATGTTGGAAGTACATCGCGGTTCTGTCATGGAGTGAAACATCTTGTAGTAACATCGTTAGAACATTACGTACGAAATCAGCATACACTGCACCATTTAGATTGCCATGGATAAAATGGGGGCCAATTATCCTTCCTCCCATAATGCCGCTCCATACATTAACCCGCCAAGGTCGCTGATGTTCCACTTGTCGCAGCCATCGTGGATTTTCCGTTGCCCAATAGTGCATATTATGCCGGTTTACATTGCCGCTGTTGGTGAATGACGCTTCGTCGCTAAATAGATCGCGTGCAGAAAATCTGTCATCGTCCCGTAATTTCTATTGTGCCCAGTGCAATCGATGTTGATGAGCATTCTAAACACCGACGTTTTTGAGATTCCCGATTCTCGCGCAATTTGTCTGCTACTGATGTGCGGATTAGCCGCGACAGCAGCCAAAACACGTACTTGGGCATCATCATTTGTTGCAGGTCGTGGTTGACGTTTAACATGCGGCTGAACACTTCCTGTTTCTTTAAATTACGTAACTATCCGGCGAACGGTCCGGACACTTGGATGATGTCGTCTGGGAGACCGAGCAGCATACATAGCACAAGCCCGTTGGGTATTTTGATCACAATACCCCTACATCAACACGACAATGACCCTTTCCGCAATTGGTAAACGGCCCATTTTAATACGGGTAATATATCACGAAGCAAATACCGTCCGCACTGGCGGAATGTTACGTGATACCACGTACTTATACGTTTGTGACTATTACAGCGCCATCGATCACAAAGCGAAAAAAGTGGTCCAACTAAAACAGTCATATTTCTTTACGTACTACACGAATATGTAATAAAAATGGGAATTCCTATTTTTAAAAAACGTAATTGATATCCGGTGGACCTATGGCAGCCCCATCTAGCGGGCCAACCATAGCGCTATCTGGTTTCCCCCCTCAAGCTAGACGGGTATCGTTCTTTGTAGTTTTTTCGTTTGATGCTTACTTCGTGAAATATTTGGACCGGTCACTATAAATAGAATACATATATATGCTCGTCTACAGGCACTATCACTTTGATTTCCTGTATATGTATCCATGCAAATTATGAAAACGAATTTACGTACGTATGTATGCAGGTATGTTCCACTGGACTGATTTTAACCAAATGCGGCACACACATCACTTACTGTCTGCAAAGGATCACTCGGGGAGTAAGATTCACCCACTTACGAAAGGCGTTAGGGTGGGGGTGGAAAAACAGTGCATCGTGCGACACAAAATGCCCGTACCTTACTCATCCTGTATTTGAGAATAAGAGCACTGAGAAACATACGAAAAATTTTCCACACAATTTCAAATCTTTACGAAACTTCCCATCGCTGACGACGCCCACAAAATTATGAAAGGAAAAAAAACCTTATCGGTTACTACATTTTCCCCGTCCATGCATTAAAACTGTCACATCAAGTATGACGTTTTAATTTATTACTTCTTCATTACTAACTGTATTCACAACACTTTTGGCAGACAGTATCCCAACATGCCGCTGAATGTACCTACAAAAATATAGCACTGTATAACACATAGTTCAGGATATATGACGTCAAATACTAACCCGCCAGGGTTCGGAGAGCGCTAACGCGCTGCTTCCTGAACTCGGGTAGGCCCGCCGGCCCCGGATAGAATCCGCCTGGCTGATTAATGACGACGGCCGGTGTGCCGGCCCGCCTGGATGTCGTTTTTAGGCGGTTTGCCACATCCTACTAGGTGACTACCGGGCTGGTCCCCACGTCCCCCCTCAGTTACACGACTCGCAGACATTTGCAACACAATCTCACTATTTCACGATTTACACTACACACAGACAGATGGGGTACACTACTTCCGTCCTCGGGGGTATGAGGTGGTGGCAGGAAGGGCATCCGGCCACCACTTAAAATAAACCATGCCAATTCCGTACTTAACTCTGCTGACCCTGCACACAATGCGGGATAAAGGCAGTAGCAAATGAAAGAAAGAAAAGAATATGATATCAAATACTGAGATACGTAAAGAACTGCCAAATCATGTATGACGTTTTCTTTTATTACTTCTTTGTTACTAGCTCTGTTCGTAACTTGTTTCGCTGGCAGCACCCATAGATGATGCTGAATGTACCTAGAAAAGTATATCGTTGTATGACACTTAGTTAGGAAATAAGACATCATAAACAGTGAGATACCTGAGGAAGAACCCAATTAAATACGACGTATTTTTACTTCTTTACTAGCAAATCTATTCGCAGCACGTTTCGCGCACAGTCGACACGTATACCACAGGATCTACCTGCAAAATTATATCACTGTACAGCACCTAGTTCAGGTGATACCTTATAAACTTCAAGTTGCCTGAAAATAAAATGCGGGGCGAATTTCGCTAGGCATACTGGTGATATACCGGGTGATCAAAAAGTCAGTATAAATATGAAAACTTAATAAACCACACAAAAATGTAGATAGAGAGTTAAAAATTGACACATATGCTTGGAATGCCATGGGGTTTTGTTAGAACCACCCCATATTGCTAGACGCGTGAAAGATCTCTTGCGCGCGTCGTTTGGTGATGATGGTGTGCTCAGCCGCCACTTTCGTCATGCTTGGCCTCCCAGGTCCCCAGACCTCAGTCCGTGCGGTTATTGGCTTTGGGTTTACCTGAAGTCGCAAGTGTATCGTGATCGACCGACATCTCTAGGTATGCCGAAAGACATCATCCGACGCCAATGCCTCACCGTAACTCCGGACATGCTTTACACTGCTGTTCAGAACATTATTCCTCGACTACAGCTATTGTTGAGGAATGATGGTGGACATACTGAGCATTTCCTGTAAAGAAGATCACTTTGCTTTGTCTTACTTTGTTATGCTAATTATTGCTATTCTGATCAGATGAAGCGCCATCTGTCGAACATTTGTTGAACTTTTATATTATTTTGGTTCTGATAAAACCCCATGTCATTCCAAGCATGAGTGTCAGTTTGTACCTGTCTATCTACATTATTCCGTGATTTATTCAGTTTTCAAATTTATACACAGGGTGTTTCAAAAATGACCGGTATATTTGAAACGGCAATAAAAACTAAACGAGCAGCGATAGAAATACACCGTTTGTTGCAATATGCTTGGGACAACAGTACATTTTCAGGCGGACAAACTTTCAAAATTACAGTAGTTACAATTTTCAACAACAGATGGCGCTGCAAGTGATGTGAAAGATATAGAAGACAACGCAGTCTGTGGGTGCGCCATTCTGTACATCGTCTTTCTGCTGTAAGCGTGTGCTGTTCACAACGTGCAAGTGTGCTGTAGACAACATGGTTTATTCCTTAGAACAGAGGATTTTTCTGGTGTTGGAATTCCACCGCCTAGAACACAGTGTTGTTGCAACACGACGAAGTTTTCAACGGAGGTTTAATGTAACCAAAGGACCGAAAAGCGATACAATAAAGGATCTGTTTGAAAAATTTCAACGGACTGGGAACGTGACGGATGAACGTGCTGGAAAGGTAGGGCGACCGCTTACGGCAACCACAGAGGGCAACGCGCAGCTAGTGCAGCAGGTGATCCAACAGCGGCCTCGGGTTTCCGTTCGCCGTGTTGCAGCTGCGGTCCAAATGATGCCAACGTCCACGTATCGTCTCATGCGCCAGAGTTTACACCTCTATCCATACAAAATTCAAACGCGGCAACCCCTCAGCGCCGCTACCATTGCTGCACGAGAGACATTCGCTAACGATATAGTGCACAGGATTGATGACGGCGATATGAATGTGGGCAGCATTTGGTTTACTGACGAAGCTTATTTTTACCTGGACGGCTTCGTCAATAAACAGAACTGGCGCATATGGGGAACCGAAAAGTCCCATGTTGCAGTCCCATCGTCCCTGCATCCTCAAAAAGTACTGGTCTGGGCCGCCATTTCTTCCAAAGGAATCATTGGCCCTTTTTTCAGATCCGAAACGATTACTGCATCACGCTATCTGGACATTCTTCGTGAATTTGTGGCGGTACAAACTGCCTTAGACGACACTGCGAACACCTCGTGGTTTATGCAAGATGGTGCCCGGCCACATCGCACGGCCGACGTCTTTAATTTCCTGAACGAATATTTCGATGATAGTGTGATTGCATTGGGCTATCCTAAACATACAGGAGGCGGCGTGGATTGGCCTCCCTATTCGCCAGACATGAACCCCTGTGACTTCTTTCTGTGGGGACACTTGAAAGACCAGGTGTACCGCCAGAATCCAGAAACAATTGAACAGCTGAAGCAGTACATCTCATCTGCATGTGAAGCCATTCCGCCAGACACGTTTTCAAAGGTTTCGGGTAATTTCATTCAGAGACTACGCCATATTATTGCTACGCATGGTGGATATGTGGAAAATATCGTACTATAGAGTTTCCCAGACCGCAGCGCCATCTGTTGTTGAAAATTGTAACTACTGTAATTTCGAAAGTTTGTCTGCCTGAAAATGTACTGTTGTCCCAAGCATATTGCAACAAACGGTGTATTTCTATCGCTGCTCGTTTAGTTTTTATTGCCTTTTCAAATATACCGGTCATTTTTGAAACACCCTTTCTGTATATGTATCCATGAAAATTATGAAAACGGATCTACGTACGTATGTATACAGGAATGTTTCACATCGCGTCCTAAACCACTGGACCGATTTCAACCAAATGCGGTACACACATCACTTACTGTCTGTAAAGGATCACTGTGGTGTAAGATTTACCCACTTACGGAAAGGGTTAGGGTGGGGGTGGAAAAGCAGTGCATCCCGCGACGCGTAAATGCCCATACATTACCCACCCTGTATTTGAGAGTGAGAGCACTGAGAGACATACGAAAAATTTTCCACACAATTTCAAATCTTTACGAAACTTCCTATCGCTGACGACGGCCACAAAATTATGAAATGAAAATACTTTATCGGTTACTACATTTTCCCTGTTCATGCAATGAAACTGTCACATCAAGCATGACGTTTTAATATATTAGTTCTTTATTACTAACTTTATTCACAACAGTTTTCGCAGACATTATCCCCATATGCCTCTGAATGTACCTACAAAAATATAGCACAGTATGACACATAGTTCAGCGTATATGAGGTCAAATACTGAGATACGTAAAGAACTGCCAAATCATGTATGACGTTTTCATTTATTACTTCTTTACTACTAGCTCTGTTCGTAACATATTTCGCTGGCAGCACCCATAGATGATGCTGAATGTACCTAGAAAAGTATATCGTTGTATGACACATAGTTCAGGAAATAAGACATCATAAACAGTGAATACCTGAGAAAGTATCCCATTAAATACGATGTATTTTCACTTCTTTACTAGTAAATTTACTCGCAGCACATTTCGCGCACAGTCGCCACATATGCCACAGGATCCACCTGCAAAATTATATCACTGTACAGCACATAGATCAGGTGATACCTTATAAACATCAAGCTGCATGAAAATAAAATGGGGGGCGAATTTCGCTAGACGTACTTGTGATATATGTGTGTACAAATACGCATGAAGTATGTAAAATATATGTCAAATCAACAATTAAACGTAGAAGAAACTGTTACAGAAATGCGTATTGAAATACAGAAATATGTAAAGCATAATACGGCGCTGCGATCGGCAACGCCTGTATAAAGACAAGTGTCTTGCACAGTTGTTAGATCGGTTACTACTGTTACAATGGCAGGTTATCCAGATGTAAGTGAGTTTCAACGTGCTGTTATAGTCGGTGCACCAGCGATGGGACACAGTATCTCGGAGGTAGCGATGAAGTGGAGATTTTCCCTTACGACAGTTTGACGAGTGTACCATTAATATCAGGAATTCGGTAAAACATCAAATCTCCGACATCGCTGCGGCCGGAAAGAGACGCTGCAAGAACGGGACCGAAGACGGCTGAGAGAAACCTTCAGCGCGACAGAAGGGCAATCCTTCCGCAAATTGCTGCAGATTACAGTGCTGGACCATCAAAAAGTGTCACCGTGCGAATCATTCAACGAAACATCATCGATATGTGCTTTCGGAGCCGAAGGCCTACTCCTGTACCCTTGATGACTGCACGACACAAAGCTTCATGCCTCGCCTGGGACCGTCAACACCGATATTGGACTCTTGATGACCGGAAACATGTTGTCTGGTGGGCCGAATCTCGTTTCAAATTGTATTGAGCGGATGAGCGGGTATGGCGACAACCTCATGAATCCATGGACACTGCATGTCAACAGAAGACCGTTCAAACTGATGCAGGCTCTGTAATGGTGTCGGGAGGGTGCAGTTGGAGTGTTGTGATTCCTCTAGATAAGACTCTGACAGGTGAAACGTACGTAAGCATCCTGTCTGATCACCTGCATTCCTTCACGTCCGTTGTGCATTTCGGAGGACTTTGGGAATTCCAGCAGGACAATGCGACACCCCACATGTCCAGAAATGCTACAGAGTGGCTCCAGGAACACTCTTCTGAGTTTAAACACTTTCGTGGCCACTGAACTCCCCAGATATGAACATTATTGAGCATGTTTGGGATGCCTTGCAACGTGCTGTTCAGAAGAGATCTCCACCCTCTCGTACTGTTACGGATTTATGGACAGCCCTGCAGAATTCATGGTTTCTGTTCTCTCCAGCACTACTTCAGCCATTAGTCGAGCCCACACCAATTCGTGATGCGGCACTTCTGCGTGCTAACGAGGACCCTACATAATATTTGGCAGGTGCATCAGTTTCTTTGGCTCTTCAGTGTATTTTACAACGTGTAAAAGCAAAGTCACAGGTAGAGAGTCCATCTTAAACTCCAGCAACGATTTTAGTCGAATGCGATACACTTATTAGTTACTATCTGAAAAGAAATTCTGTAGAGGTAAGAAAACCGGCGTCTATTCGCGGTGAGTGTGATAACGTGGAAAGAGAAGAGAGGATGAGGCGATGGACCGACGGCATGAAGGAAAGAGGACATATGAACAGATAAGACGAGGAGGAGGAGATGGAGAGAGAGATGGGGAGTTAGATATGGAATTAGAGGGATGTAGAGGAGATTGACGGGGAGTGAGCAAATGGACAGACAGGGTAGGAGCAGATGGACAGAGAGGGGGAGGAAGAAACAGACAGAAAGAGGGGCAGGAGGTACGTACAAAGAGTGGGGGGGGGGGGGGTGAACAGCTAGAGGGCGGCGAGTGGTGGAGGTCATCACGTCTGCGAGCACTATCACTTGCTACAAGGACCAACACTGATATAAAGCGCACACGAAATTTTAGTCATGCTTCGAACGTCTTCAGTTGATCAACCACCACTTACAGGACTAGCTGAAATTCTGTTAGTTATATCTAGAAGTCTCACCAGTAGGACTCGAATATTTACTAGTTCTGTAACTCAGTAGCTTGATAGTTATAGTCATTCACTCTTTCAGCACATGAAATACCCTTTTCCTGAGGGCAGCACTGCCCTGAACAATACGATGTTCATGTTCCATCCACGCACAGTGTTGCCCTCCTTATCTACCCTATTACACATATGGCATTTCATCCTCGCGTCTTTTGACTTTTTCACAATCTACTTCCCATCCAGGTACTATGTGCTGAGTGTCTCAGTATCAAGGTACAATGGAGATAATACACATGTTAAGAAAACTAGACTGCATATTAAGAAACTTGTGAAAGTTACAACGAACAGTTAAAATAAAATTTATCTTAATAATTATGACGTAGTAGTTTTTGATAACGAATGCAATAAATGAGCGTAATTTTGCTCTTGAGGCTCTTCTGTTAAGAAAACTTATCTTACTGTGAATATATCGAAGTAGCTTTACAAGACACAGTAACCACTGTGGAGTAAACATTTTATAACGTTAACAGTTTGATTTTCTTGGATAACAAAGAGCGTTTAAATGTTTCCACCGACGCTAACGGATCTCAAGGGCGATTATGAAACATCATAAACAACTTAACTTTAACTTTCCACATCAGATCTACAATTTGTATTTAGCACGTATGGTACACCTTAAATTAAAGATAAGGCATACGTGAATTTTCACTCATTGGTGCCTCCGCTTCGGTAAGTTAATGCCCCTTTCGTACCACCGCAATCACTGTGACTGGTATACATTACCTCGTTAAGTACTGACACATATCATTACACTACCGAACTATTGAAAATTAACTTCCGTACAAAATAGAACTTTTATTCAATGGACTTGTGAAAGTGTATATCGGGTTTCCATATCGTGTCAGTGCAAACGATTTTTCCCAAGTTATTAGCATCGTCTACCCGTAAGGTGTCAGCTGGCTAAAGGGAAGCAACATCTCGTGGCGCCGTGGTGAGACAATGGACTCTAAACAGGGGACGGCGGTTCAAATCTCATTCCGGCCAACCGCATTTAGATTTTTTCCGATTTCTATAAATAGCGTAAGGCAAATGCTGGGAAATGTTCCATTGGAAAGAACACTGCCCAATTTTTTCCCATCCACCTCCAACTGGAGCATGTGCTCTGCTGTAATGACCTAATGGGAAGTGTAAATCTGATATTAGTCATATGCTGTATGATGCTGTATCCACCGATCTTCTGACACTACTGTTCCCATGTTTTATTTGCGCTTGTATTATGTTATTGTAATATTTTGTTTAATAACTCGTTAACATTCAGGTCCTGTCGTGTACTCCTCACCCAATAACACAATCCAGCTACCAATGAGTCCCTAGTTTCCAGAGGGCTCAAGGCTCAACTAAAGTAAGCAATTTTTTTGGGCAAAATACTGGTCACATACTAACAAGAGTTCTCTGCTAGTTTTTAGCGCTTTAGATGGAGTGACTATGTGAAACACCCTACCTCAGTGGGTTGTATGGAATGAGGGCAGTAAGACAGTCGACATGGAGACATTACCGGGAGCACCAGAAGGGTATCGAAACATCGCTCGTACGCAAACATGATGCAGCCTAATAACCTAAAAGATTTTACCTTCAATGATAACTGTGAGGTGTTCCTTCTTTTGGAAGGAATTTGTTATCCCAAATTTTGGGTTTATAGAAACTCGACAGGTATCCAAATTCAGTACATTAAGCTGTGCTGCAGAATAAGTCGACCCTGAGCAGTAAGCCGGTTCCTACGGAGGCAGAGGTAGCAACTGGACCATATGATACGATGATGAATCACGAGAGTGGAGACAGGAATGCGATCCTTGAAAACGGATACCTGTCGACAGCAGAGATGCAGTGGAACCACTCGTGTTCTGGCGCGAAATGCCTGTTTTACTTTATTAAATATTAATGATGAAATTGCTCTTTTGACATAACTGGTACTCGGAGGAGGCTATGGGTCATCAGGGCTCCACTATAACAATAATGATATGTAGTAAACCCGTAAATTCAATAAACGGACGAATATTATTAATTAACCGAAGATGTTGGAATGGCTTCGGAAATGTTACAATGTAATATACTGTTCACATCTAATATTCTGCTTTACCACCCTCTCTGAGCTTATGAACTTTGTGAAAGGAATTGTTTTTTAACAATAAACCGTTTCCGAAACCGCGCGACTGCTACGGTCGCAGGTTCGAATCCTGCCTCGGGCATGGATGTGTGTGATGTCCTTAGGTTAGTTAGGTTTAAGTAGTTCTAAGTTCTAGGGGACTGATGACCTCAGTTGTTGAGTCCCATAGTGCTCAGAGCCATTTGAACCATTTTTTGAATAAACCGTTAATATTTTACGGTGTTTGCAAATAAACGTGACTTACTTCGTAGAAACTAGCTACCTACAGCATTAATTATAATCGTTGGTAGCCTTCTTACATGTTCTGAAAAATCGAATGCACTGTCAGGTCTGCTTTTGGGGACATCATCAATGAGAGCTTCACGGAGTAAAGCTAGGAGGGAAGCCTATACACTGTTTCACGAAGGTAATCCAGGAAAGGATTATCTTAACTAGAGCAGTTACTAGCGGGAGTGATTGATCGGTATACTATAAGTCAGCTATAAAGCTTTCTACGAGGATCGCGATTCAACTCAGAAACTAGTATGAAGGTTGAAATACGCTACGGGAGTTTTCACAACAACTTAAATAAAATATTTAGTTACCCCAGGACGAGCACATAATGCTGTATAACATCGCCACAGATTTCTTCAAGATACCTTGGAGCTACCAAATTTCCATGTAAGATTCATTGTTCCAAACAGTCCCAAATATTTTCTACGTTAATATAGAGTAATCTAGTGAGCAAGTTCAGGAGAAATAGAGTACCTGTGTGTTCGTCTAAGCAGAAAGGTATGCGTGCAATCTCATGAATAGGGCTGATGTCATCTTGCAAGTGGGAAATTTACATATTACCCTCACAATGAAGATGCAAAGTAAATCCCTTGGTCACATAGAATGTTGGAAGCACCGTCTTGGTTATCTCACCGGGAACACTACAACATCCTGAAGAAGAGCCCGGCAGAGGAGTCGAAACGTCGTTTCTCTAGGAAGAAATATAAGAAGTAGTGCAGTGGTCTAAGATCCTATAGGATCTTACCAACAAAATTTTTGTTCCGCGTGTACGGAATATGTAAACTGAAGGCTGTAATATATTAAAGCTACATTTTTATATTGAAATTAAAATTATAAATAGCACATCAGATGAAAGGGAATCTCGAAGAGATTCTCTTACATGTGTTCATCACACATCGAGTCGATATGCTAGTTCTTCCCAAACCCCGGTCAGTGTGTGTGGATTCATTGTTTCAACAATGGAGTTTGTAAGGTAGATCAGCTGGTAGCGGAACCACATACACATGATCCTTTATGAACCCCCAAAGGTAAAAATCACGTGGCGATCATGCAAAGCAGACTCTGTTATCCGGCCCCTTGCGGCCAATACTGCGGTTGGGTAGTGTGTTGTTTAACCAATTGCGTACTGAGCAACGCCAGCGATGCGGCGCAACACCTTGCTGCCAAATAAAGCACTGTAGTTCAGCTTCCTCCAATTGAGGAAAGAGCCATAGTTTTAGGACGTCAAGAAACACCAGTTATAGTTATTTCAGGAAGAAAGAAAGGTCCATGAAGTTTTCGCCGCGATGCAGCACAAACATGTTCGGGGTGTCTCGCTGCAACTGGACCATCGCGTGTGTATTTGCCCACCCCTAGATGGGTACGTTACGTGGTGTCCACATTTCCACTGTTGGCTCGTAAACCGTAGTCTGTAGGCTTTAGTGCTCGAAACAACAGCAAACGAAATAACGACGTCGTTGCAAGCGTCTCCTTAAAAGTCTGTGCACTGATGTCACTGGAACTGCTAATTCATTCACGACTAGCTTTCCCAACTGATTTCTTTTTTCTTTTTTCTTTTTTTTTTTTTTCGCGTGACATACTCTCACTCGTTCAACACATTCTTCAGTCTCTCTTGTTCTTTCCAAACCCTCCCCTAAGCGGATAGGTGCAAAAACAAAACTGTGTGAGTTGCTCATTTTATGCATGAGGTATAATTGTGAGTTGAATGTCGTAAATTCCAGAAAGCCTTAAAGCTCATTTTAAAACGTCAGGGTATTGCAGATTTACCTGTGATTGTGCTCCAAAAGGACAAGGAGTCTAGCATTACAGGTTGCCCAACCTGTGACATCGATTATAGCAATCAACAGATGTTAGCATAGTGCCGCGACACAGCAGACCCAGAGGCCGAATTGCTTGTTTAGCGGTGTCGGCACGGAAGCGCTTGATGTGGTCGGCGGTAACTCCCGGCCAGTCCCTACAGCGGACGGCCTGCGAGACGGGCGGAGAGCGGACGCTGCCGCCGGGCGGAAGCAGCCGCTGCCTGCCGGTCAGCCAATCGATGCCCGCCGCCGCGGTTCACACCACAGGCGGCAAACTCCGGCGGCTGACCGCGTTGCGGCCGCGCGGCTCACTTCCTAAGGCTTCGCTGCTTCCACTGTACGCAACTCGGAGTCCGACTCCACAGCGAGAGAGACAAACATTGCTCCGAAACTTTGCAGCTCATTGGTACGTCCACGAGATACGTAACTGCCTAATAACCACACTATTAGCTAATTTTGGGATTCGATATAAGCCTTTACTGCAGTACAGTATCTTTGCTTCGTTTTTCTGACAAGGCCAAAAATCACAAAGACAGTGGAAAAAGTAATTAACAGTTAATAAAACAAAGAACAAGAATATTATTTTGTGCTGGTGATCCTGCACAGATCATAGGTATCTGAGATAAAAATAGCATTTCTTTATTGACTTTTTCTTCACAGCAGCCTGTATGGCACTGTACTCACGAAAGCGTAAAGTAAACTAAAACACGTTTGGTGTACAACATAAACGAAGAGTGCTCTTTGGCAGTTTGTCAGCCAAGGACAAGACTTTACAAATTTTAGCATTATAACTACAGGGTGATTCACGAAGATATGCTAATACTTTAATATATTATTCAGCAAGTAAAACTAAAGAAAAAAGTTCGTATAAACATAAGTCCGCAAATGTTTAGTTACGGAGTTACGTCAAATAAAAGCTTTTGCTTGAAATTTAGCAACTTCGCTAAAGTGTACGAGGTTAAAGTAAAGCACGATTTCCATTTATTTCCTTGTTATTGGTCTGGTGAATCTAATAAAACATGTCCCCGATGCGTATCTGCAGTAGTTTTCCAGAACATCCAGAGAAGCAAAGACGTAATTTCGAAAAATTTTTAATTTATTAGCTACTTAGCCCAGTTTATTTCTTAAGCTACAGACAATTCCACAAAGTTTTCAACAGAAGTTGCAGAGAATTTAATATTGGAAAATGAGGGTAATAATGTTAACTGAAACTGTACGAATGTGTCAGATAATCTGCTTTCATTAACACTATAGCACACGTGAATTCATGTTAAACCGGAAAAAACAAAGCTCAGTGTTAAGGATTTTGTACAGTGTACATACAATTTCACAGTACATTCACAATAAACGTTCAAAAATGTCTCCACCGAGTTCTATGCATTTAGCTGCACGTGCACGATCAGATTTTGTTGCTCGTTTCAGTTTCACAGGGTTGTTCTTAATTTCGATGTTCTGAAAAACTACTGCAGATACACGTCTGAGACATGTTTAATTAGATTCACCAGACCAATAAAAACAAAATAAATGGAAATCGTGCTTTACTTTTACCTCGTACAGTTATACGATGGCTTCATATTAGCGGTGGTGCTAAATTTCAGACATAATCTTTTATTAGCCTATCTCCGTAACTACGGACGTATGTTTATATGAAGTTTTTTCTTCAGATTTACTTGTAGAATAACATACTAAAATATTTGCAATTCTTCGTGAATAGCCCTGTATAGAAGCAGTAATACTATAATATTGTGTAGTTTAATTAGTTATTAAGGTTAATATTGCCCATTGCGTAAAATGTGTTATGAACGTTAAAAACAAATTTGGTGCACAACATTGTGTGCGAGTCCTTTGTATTTTTGCTTATAAAGTTTGGTTACCTAAGAGCTAGTCTTACTTCCAGATTTTAGTCAGTTGCTTCCTGAAGAAGATCTAATAAGCCGAAAACTAATTAAAATTTAAACAGAAATCGGCAAAACAAAAGCAATGTACCTGTTATGAAGCCTTAAATAAAATAAAAACCATCGTGCATCACTTCCACCTACTGCTAAGAATGGTCTCATTTCATTTGAAGCCATAAATGACCGTACAGGTTGCTGCAGATATTTTTATGTTACTTAAAGGTGATCAAACGATTGAAACAACTACCGTGTAAGGACTTCTTACGTCACCAGCTCTTGGGCAGTTCACAAAATACCTTTCTTCAAATAACATTATTGTTAACAGGGCGTTGGTTTGTCCGAAACATTTACTGAGCGTAATTAAGTTCTCTCTAAGGGACTTCAATATTTCAGTTCCATTATGAACAGACACAGTCTAGATAAAATATTGACGTGTACTCTTATAGCATCTGAAATAGCTGGAACAACTGCCGTGATTGTACGTGCCAGTCCTGTGCGCAAGTAATTTCAATTGGCGTCCAAAGCAGTAGCGACAAGATGCACAATCCCTATGATTCTGGTGAATCGTCTTCGTCGACTTTATCCGCACTTTATAATGCCCTGAACTTTAAAAGTTGCACAAATAGTACGAAATAAATCCTCCACTAGAAAGGTAAACGAAAGTCCAGTTGAAAATAAAGTCTGAGAGCACTTCCAATTATTACAGGGAGAGGAGCACAAACTGATACTGTAGATGCCTAGAGCAGCTTAGGCATCCTCTGCGGGTGATTAATTTTCTTCAAATGTCTACTTAGGGGAAAACGTTCTTCCCACAAATAAAATATCTGTCATATTCCTCGATAAAACGGCTGGCAAATACGTAAGCACAGATTCTTTTTTATATAACAGTGACACTAAAGATTGCTTTCCTGTTGACGTGGCTTCAGTAATAACCGTGACGCTTGTATCCCACAATAAACAGTACACGTGAAAGCGGAGTTGCTATGCTCTTTCCTGCTAGACTGAGACCCAATGCGGTGCTGGATCTCGTCATGGACTGGAACTCTACTTGCTCTTCCTTTTACGTAATTCACTTCTAACTCACTAGTGACCTTGTACTTGTCACTAGAAGGAAGGCAACAACGGCAGCCGAAGCCACATTCAGTACTAGTTGCTACAAAGATTGACGAAGGATTTTACTAAAAGACGGTCTGTAACCCGCAGCTGCGCTAACATATCAACAAAATGGAATAAAATGTGCGTATCGTCTATTGGCCAGCAGACACTGTTCGGGATGTTTGGAGAATTGGTGCAAGTCTTTTTATTTGACGCCACTTGGGCGGGTTACGCGTCGTTAATGATAACAGAAGAACAACACACATACCCATAACAATTGAAGAAAATCCATCCCGGCTTGGAATCGAACCCTGGACTCCATGATCAAGGGCCATCATCGCTAACCAAAAGTGATGGTGACGGCACTGAAATTATTCAATTATTAAATAGCGTGAAACTGACGAGGAATGACAATAAATAATCTGTAGTTCCGTGCAGCGCATATCTTATAGCAGTTACGGTATATTGATAACTTTTACTTATGGACCGTCTGACAGCAACTAAATAAAACAATTTTAGTGCCATACGCGTTTCGCCTTTATTTTCTGCAAGGCATCATCAGTGGCCTGGGAATATGTACATATGTTAGCTATTTTATTTACATTTTTGTCACTGTGCCTACAGGTTATAAACAGTTCTGGTGGTTGGTATTTCCTATTAAGTAGTAATGTTTTGAACTGTACTTACAGGTTGCGTGGACAGTTTCTTACATATTACGCTCCTGTTGCATTTTTGGTGTTGTTGTTCTTGTTATGAACGTCAATTTGCGGTTTTTTCCACATTCCACAGCACTTTGCACTGAACGCTTGTTTTAATGCAATGTTTTGGTTTCTGTTGCCGACTGTCAAATGTTTCGCCAAAGATCAAATATTATTGCCAAACTTATGAGTGTAACTATTGAAGTATCTGTGGTCTGTTCGTGTATGCATTTGTGTGTGCATTTGGGTATGTGTGTGTGTGTGTGTGTGTATGTGTGTGAGTGTTTTTGGTGTGATATTAATTTAATGTTTTTTATTTTTTTTTTGTTTTTGTCCTCTGTGTGTGTGTGTGTGTGTGTGTGTGTGTGTGTGTGTGTGTGTGTGTGTGTGTGTGTGTGTGCACGTGCCTGTGTGGATGTGTGTGTTTTGGTGTGATATATATTTTTTTGTGCTGTGTGTGTGTGTGTGTGTGTGTGTGTTCAGATGTTGTGGGGAAGAGTTTTTTTTTGTTTCTTTTGTTTTATGTTATCATTTCCTTTATTAAGTGTAGTAGGGAGCCTGTGCTGATGTGTGTTTGTTCATTTATCACATGTTTGTTTTCTGCTATGGCTTTCTGGATGTGGAAGTTTTCTTGCATTTGTATAAGATGTTTGTCATGGTTGATTATTCTCATTATTTTCATTTCTTGTTCCATGTTTGTAGGATGATGGTTGTAGTGTTTTAAATGCTCTGCAAATGTGGAATGGTTTGTTTCATACTTCCAACATCTGATATGTTCTTTGTATCTTGTTTCAAAATTCCTGCATGTCATGCCTATGTATACTGCATCAGAACTTTGACATTCAAGTTTATATATTCCTGATTGTTGGAATTTGTCCCTCTTGGTAGCTGGCTGGCTTAGGTGTGATTGAAGGGTTTGCCCAGGCTTATATGCTATTTTGAAGCCCTGTCTCTTTAGGAAGTTTGCAACTCCGTGTGTTAGTTTATGTGTGTAGGTCATGGTGTACCATCTGGTTCTTTTCTGTGTGGTGCTGTAATTGTGTGTGTTTGTTGGGTGTGTTTGTAAGTTTTTAGCTTGTGAGTTCTTTTGTATTGTGGAAATGTTGTGTTTGTTTTTTATTTGTGTTTTTATTGTTGATTGAGCCTGTGTACCACATGTGTGTCATACCCGTTGTTCCTAGCTATTTGTGTGATTGTACTCATTTCTTGTTCATAGTTTCTCTTGCTGAGTGGGATTCTGTTTAATCTATGTAACATGTGTCTTAGTGCTGCAAGTTTCTGGCTGTGGGGGTGGTTGGATGTGGAATGTATTATTGTGTCTGTGGCTGTTGGTTTTCTAAAGATGTTAAATGTATGTTTTCCATTTTCTTTTTTAATTGTAATGTCAAGAAAATTTATTTGATTTTCTTTTTCTTTTTCAAGTGTGAATTTTATGTTCTGATGAGCTTTGTTTATTTCTGAATGGAGTTCATCTATTTTTTCACTTGGCTCATCTACAAGACAAATAATGTCATCCACGTATCTGTACCAATATATGATTTTGAAAGTTTCATTTGTGGTTATCTAATCAAATATCTGATTTTCTAGGTGACTGATGAAAATGTTTGCTAGTGTTCCTGATATTGGGGATCCCATGGGCAGTCCATCAGTTTGTAGATAATATTCTTTCTCAAACTGAAAGTAGTTTTGTTCAGTTGTTAGTCTGAGCATATATGTTATTTCTTTTATTGCGTCTGTGGTGAGGTTGCTGTGGGATGAGAGATTTTGTTCTATGATTTCTATTGTTTCTGTGATAGGGATGGAGGTATACATATTTTCTATATCGAATGAAATCAGTGATGCTGTGTGTGGTACCTGTATGTTCTGTATGTTTTCTATTAGGTTTCCAGTGTTTATCACTGCTCTGTTGTTTTCTACTTTATAGTGTTTTGTAACTAACTTTTGGAGGTGTTTGGCTATGCGGTATGTTGGGGCTTTCTTGAAGTTGATAACAGGTCTCATTGGCATTCCGTCTTTATGTACTTTCGGTTGACCGCGGAGTGTTGGTGCTTGTGGGTTTTTCTGTGTTAAGTAGTATTTCTGTTTGACTGTGAGTGTGTGTTCAATGTGTTTCAGTGTTCGTTTCACATTTGCCTGGAATCGTGTAGTTGGATCTGACTTCAGTTTTTGTATGGCGTTGCTGTTTATGTATTCCTTGGTTTTTGTGATGTATTGCTCTTTATCCATGAGTACTGTTACATTTCCCTTGTCTGCTCTTGTTATTAATACGTTATTGTTTGTTAACTTTTGTTTTAACCTTTTCATAGTAGCTGCTTCTGTTGGGTTGTTCTTATTGTGTGTCTGCTGTGTTTGTTTTATTATGCCTTTTATTTCTTCTTTTACTAGTTCTCTTGTCAGTCCTATGTTTATTTCACAATTATTTTGTTGTTCTTCACGTGTAAGGATGTGTTCGGTTTCTACTATGAGATTTTCTATGTATTGACTGTTCACTTTGCTATTGGTGCAGTGTTTCAAACCTTTTTCCAAGAGCATTTTTTCATTTTCGTGTAGTTCTGACTCTGTTCGGTTAACTAAGCGTGGATGGAATGTGTGTTGGTGTTCATGTGGTTTCACATTTAAAATGTAAATGTATTTTTGCGTCTTTTTTACTGTTAGTTTCATTATCTTGTGTTTATGTTTGTTTTGTAAATGTTTCATTGCTGTGTATGTGTTGTGCTCAGTTTTTTCTACTAGTGCCACGAAAACTGCGGCGTTTTCTACGTTTTTTGCCAATTCTAGATGAGTCTCATAGAGCATCATGTTTAGGTGCTGTTTTTTAGAATAGCGCATCTTAATTTCATGTAGTAACCAATATCGTTCTGCAAATGATTTCGACTTTTGTGCCACTGTAGAACTGTTTTTAACCTTTACATTAATGTAACTTGGAATTAAATCGTTCTTTTTGCATGTTTTGTTGAATTTTATATGCTGTATCGTCTTATGGAGTCTCAGATGTATTTTCTTGAATCTGTTGTACACGTTGACAGGGAATGCTTGACATAGCTGTATTGACATCTTCACCTTTTGTAGTCCTGTCTTCCTCAGTTGCGTGTAATATAGCAGTTGTACGTGCATTATTGTCAACTGTCCTCAAGTTTCTGTCTGTTACACGCTTCTGCGTTCGCATATATGATAAAAAACAGTCTCACTGAAAGCCTTCCACGTACTACATGTAAATGTACGACATCTCTCTATTTGCCTTGCATAATTGAAAGTTCGTCTTTATTTTGAGTCTTAAAGCGTCTCAGAAGCTTTTAATGATGATGTCTGGTTTGTTGCGCGGTCTTCAGCACCAGTATAAAGTCTAAATTTTTTCACAGTCCTAATTTTACACAGCCCAATCTCTCCACCGTCACGAATGATGACGAAGATGATGATGATGATGAAAAGATGAAGCCAACACAAACACCCTGTCCCTGGGTAGAGAAAATCCCCACCCCGACCGGGAATCGAACCAGGGACTCCGTGATCCAGACGCAGCAACGCCACTATACCACGAGCTGCGGACAGAGGCTCTTAAGAGACGCGTGACGGTCAGTGATTAAAATGCGACAGGCTAGTGACTGATATTTGTGAAAAACTATGAATTAAACGTTTTGAGGGTTGTGTTTATTACACTGAACCGTATTATATAAAAAATATCAAACAATTAGCCCACGGCCTTGCCTAAGTGGTACACCGGTTCCCGTGAGATCATCAAGATTCAGCAGTGTCGGCCTGGGCCGGCACTGGGATGGGTGATGGATGATGGGTGACCATTCGATCTGCCGAGCGCTCTTGGCAAGTGCCGTGCACTGAAGCCCTTGTGAGGCAAACTGAAGAGCTACTTGACTGAGAAGTATGGGCTCCGGTGTCGTAAACTGACATACGATCTGGAGAGTGGTGTGCGGACCACATGCCCCTCCACTTTCCGCATCCAGTGACGCCTGTAGGAAGAGGATGACATGGCAGCCTGTTGGTACCGTTGGGACTGCATGCCCTGTTCAGGCGGAGTTTAGTTTTATATCAAACAATAAAAGCAGCTTCACAAACGACATAAAGTCAAATAGTAAATAACTTCTTCAGAGAGTAATTATTTTTCCATATTTGCATTATATTCTTCAAATCAATAAATATTTCGTATTAAACACTTTCTAAGGTAGCCTGTGTTCTTCCTCAGCGTTTAAGCTGTCTCCACACCACATTTCATCAAAATCGGTTCAGGGACTTAGTCGTGAAAGCGTAACAGACAGGGTTACTTTCGCATTTATAATATTAGTATGGATAATAGCTTAAATCTTGACCTTCAAGCAAAGAAGTACATTGTCACATAACTACTGAAGACACGTGAAGACTGAATTACATTAATATGCAGAAAACGAGGAAGTGGATTGACAGAGGTACGAAATTAATCGTAAATTATACTTTAAAATCGTGCTTGCAATAACTCCAAATTTTCACATCGTGCGATGTAACTGCGTTAATGCAGCCATCTATTTTGCAGTTTAGAATACACCGATATCCATAATAACTGCAAAAAGTGGATGAGAAACACAGGACAGCCAGGATGGAGAAATGAGGACTTTATTTTATCAGAGAGGGAAATTTATGACTGGTGTCAATAATAAATACAGGCTGTGGTGATTTCTAGGGTATAGCTCTTCTTTTAGATCATCGTGAAGTTGAGATGATGATGTGGGTGACGTTCACTCACTACCTTCGGCTAATCATCTCTTATCACGTTGTGTTTCAAAATTACGACACAGAAGCTATCTTTGATAAATTCTTTGGAGGGAAGACTGTAATGTCGTCTATGGTAAGGTATCTTCTTGTGGTTTGATTTTCACATGTAGAGTGCACTCCGCACAGAATAATTTAATCTTGACTATCGACAATGTACTATGATTAGTTAACTGTACTGTTGACCTCAGTTTCAGTTACACAGTATGTTTTTCACATTTTTTATCTTACACCACGGTAAGAAAGATGACACAGGCAGATATGTAGACTTCAACGCAAGGCAATTAGGCAACAGCACAATCACATGTCCGACAAGAAACTTCTTTGGACAAATGCATCCACGCTGGCCAGTTAGGACATTTTATAGAGTTTTGCTAGAGAATACACTAGTTAATGAGTTCTATTCTAGGCGTAGTTGCATTTTTTTATTTTTAAATTTTAATCTATCCAATAATGCTGTAGTGTACCACACAAATACATTTTTTAAATGTTGAAGGTAACTGTTATTGGCTTGATATGTCATATATAACGAGGGTAACAACCAACTAAATATAAATCACCAGCCATAGCACAGAAATATGAATAAGACTTATCAGTATCGAGATGTTGAATATACCTACTACATTCAGTAAGTGCACTATCAGTGAGCCCGCATCTCGTGGTCGTGCGGTAGCGTTCTCGCTTCCCACGCCCGGGTTCCCGGGTTCGATTCCCGGCGGGGTCAGGGATTTTCTCTGCCTCGTGATGACTGGGTGTTGTGTGATGTCCTTAGGTTCGTTAGGTTTAAGTAGTTCTAAGTTCTAGGGGACTGATGAACATAGATGTTAAGTCCCATAGTGCTCAGAGCCATTTGAACCATTTTTTGAGCACTATCAGTGGCAGAAAGTCTTTCAAAACACATACATAGTCTTCAGAACAACGCTCGAGTCCATCTTCCTGCATTTACAAACGTTTGGCGACTGGGGCCGGCCGCTGGTGGCCGAGCGGTTCTAGGCGCTTCAGTCTGGAACCGCGCGACCGCTACGGTCGCAGGTTCGAATCCTGCCTCGGGCATGGATGTGTGTGATGTCCTTAGGTTAGTTAGGTTTAAGTAGTTCTAAGTTCTAGGGGACTGATGACCTCAGATGTTAAGTCCCATAGTGCTCAGAGCCATTTGTTTGGCGACTGGCTCGATCATATTCCTCTAACTCGTCACTGAAATAATAAGTAAAGAAAACGTTTGTACTCCCATTTCTGTGTTAGTGCTACCTAATTCCCCGTATTTTCTACAAAACATCCCTTAATTCCTGTTTAACGATTAAGAATCCAGATATCATATAATGCAGTCCAAGATTATTACATTAAAAGAATCAGCCATAGACCAATAATAATATTTCTCGCGAACTCGAGTATTCTAGCTCGAAACTCTACATTCTTCAAGGATTGAGCACCATAACTGTACAGCATTGAATGAAGATACTGTCGTGGATGTAAATGTAGTATCGCGAAACTCCCTTCCTTTTCTACCGAAAATATGGACCGGACAAAATTTTGTAGGAGACTTTTTTGTATAGCTAGCATGCAAAGCATCGTGCTCTGGAGTCCGAGAGCGAGAATTTTGCTTCACACGAAATAAGGAAGTTTTTCGGGTGATGTAACAGGTGTTCGCTCCGTGTCCTTGGTGAAGAAACTATCCCGATGTTTGCCTGAAATAAATTAGAAAAGCCAAGCGAAACTTACATCAGGGTGGCTGGACACAGCGAACTTCATCCTCCTAAATAAGAGGTCAGTATCTTAACCATTGCATTCCCGCATTCGATGAATCTCTACCGTACAACGTTCCTTGCTCATACACAATTCACACAAAGATAACTTACAATATAAACTATCGTTCAGCATTCTTCTTCATACGTGTCTACACTGTCGCTGCACGCAACATGGACTCAGGCTAGTGACTCTTGGACAGTGGGCCACAACCTGGGGTAATTACGCCCTGTGTGATAAAATTAAATTTTCTGGGAGGTAGTAGAAAAAGGGTCCGATTGTGCTTCGGTCACTAAACTTAATTATTTTCAAAAGATCGCTGCAATTTTCACTGTTTTCTGAAACTGTAATACTGATTACATAAGTTATCAAAAATTACATTATTTTTTAGATACTAGCATTAACACGTGAACCATTGAGTTAGAGACTATAGCGTGTGAACATGTCTTATACAAGTTGTAGATGGTTCCCACAATGGAATGAACCATAAATTGCTTCATTGTTCACTTCGCAACAGTAAATGGACTACTTGACGGCGCAACACACCACTAACTGCGTAATAGGTACTGCATTGATACTGGGCCTACACAATATTACTATTATTATTATTATTATTAATATTATTATTGTTACTGGTAGTGGTCAGAGAAAAATCATTGGTAGCCTAAAGTCTTCCAATTTGTGTCAATTCAGAAGTAAGGAGTCCAGCAATCATGTTATTTACAAAGAGTAGGCTTTAGTGCACAGATTTCAACATGGTTTATTTTAAATGTGGGTGCAGGTTAAGATTGAGGCCAGTGTCACTAAGGGGATGAGTGCAGAGGAAGTATGTTTTGTTAGAAGTGTCTGTCCTCAATGTGGACACTTAGTTCTTTTTTCTCTGCGAATGATTGCAGTTCGCACTCGCGACGCATTGAGATTTCCTTCATCACAGTGTAAGAAACGGTTATGAGAAATAACCAGAACCAGTTGCCTGATTGCATCATTAGTATGTAGTTCAATAAAGCACTTACTAAAACTAAATATCATTTCTATTTCGTCATTTTAAGAATGAAAGAGTTCAAAGAAAACTGTTTTTCATTCTCTAGTTCAGTTACGCGCTAATATCCGATAGCACTCATGGTTAATTGTCTCACAACGGTTGGGAAGCTCCGCTCTAGAACTACTAACAAGCCGCTATTCTCTCTGCAGTCCCATATGTAGGTCTCGAATAAGCTTTCTTCAAATGGTTCAAATGGCTCTGAGGACTATGAGACTTAACAGCTATGGTCATCAGTCCCCTAGAACTTAGAACTACTTAAACCTAACCAACCTAAGGACATCACACAACACCCAGTCATCACGAGGCAGAGAAAATCCCTGAGCCCGCCGGGAATCGAACCCGGGAACCCGGGCGCGGGAAGCGAGAACGCTACCGCACGACCACGAGCTGCGGACTAAGCTTTCTTGCTCAGCAATTATTGGTCCTCGTTAAATGTGATTTTCTCGGAAAGATTAGAATCTGCCAACATCCACGTCCAGGGACACCAAACTAAAGGCTGTCAGCGGTCTAGAAAAATGTCCGTCGCATACATTATATCTTTTGAGAAGAATAGCATCGACAGAGATACGTATTCGGTGAATAATTATCGATGCACAATAGGGTCCACAACAAAGAGCCTGTCAGCTGGTGGCAGCGAGTAGCAGCGCCTCATTACGCTCAACACGGACGGAGCTCAGACAGCGCTCCGGCTTCATCGCCTGACTAACTGGCCCGCCAGACGTGCATTACTGTGATGGCAGCAGTGTTCTTGTATCGTGATACTAATTCCAGATTACAGAAATTATGATAAGATTTGTGCAGCAAGAAACAATGGTACTATCTGAAAAAGGTTTGTTCTCCACGGAACAATATTTTCAGGACATAAAATACACATGCTTTAGTAACACAACTTCTCTCTTTTAGCGTTGGAAAAACTAACTATTCAAATTCGTCACTTATACCTTTTAAGTAGTGAAGAAAACGTTATCTAAACAACTGTCCAATTTTTACCCTGACATAAACAGCTCATTCTCTAAGTACGAACGGAGGAATACTGAGATCAGCCAGACTGATTTTGAATCTCTGATTTGGCTCACATCTTATTTGACGCGCATAGGATCTGTATTCAGCTGTAGTAGCTCGGGCGTACCAACATAGAACCTGCGGTGTTTCGAATGAGGAAACTAAGTCTTTAATTTTAGTGTGTCTAACGAACCCAGACCCAAAGCTATTCCAACACCAGTCGATAACGTTACCTTGCACCCCTACCATCAGTTTCGTTACTCAGTTGCGTGTGGATTCACCTTCCTAGCACAGCATACGCTAGCGCCTCCCATTCATACCTCAGAGGACAATCGCAGATCGGAGAACCCATTCCAGCGCATTGCATTGTTTCGAGCGCGAGCATGACTGATTACTTGCGCTGCGCTTATCCAGTATCCTCACACCTGACGTACTTCCAAAACACTACGTCACAACACAGCGAAATCGATAGATGCAGCAGCAGGAGTGTAATGGGAGCAAGACTCGTTGTGAACAGGCAGGTAGGGCAGAAAGAAAATTACTGTGAACAGTTCAGTGATATGTCTGCTCTCATCAGAATCGACAGCAAACCAACAAAATGGCTCTGAGCACTATGGGACCTAACTGCTGAGGTCATCAGTTCCCTAGAACTTAGAATTACTTAAACCTAACTAACCTAAGGACATCACACACATCCATGCCCGAAGCAGGATTCGAACCTGCGACCGTAGCGGTCGCGCAGTTCCAGACTGAAGCGCCTAGCAAAACAACACTGACAGAAACAGTTCAGGTATATATGCCGCGTCGCAAGCAGAGGATGAAGAGATAGAGAAAGCACATGAGGATATTGAACGGGTAATTCAATGAGTAAACTGATAGTCATGGGGGATCGAAATGCGGTTGTAAGAAAAGGAGTAGAAGAAAAGGTTACGAGAGAATATGGGCTTGGTAGTGGTAGGAACAGACTTGTAGAGTTATGCAATAAATTTCAGGCAGTAATAGCGAATACTCTGTTGAAGAATCACAAGAAGAGGAGCTATACTTGGAAAACGCCGGTAGATCCGGTGAGATTTCACTTAGATGGACAGGTAGAGATTTCGAAATCAGATATGGTATTGAAGGCTTCCCCGGAAGCGGATACAGACTCACATCACAATTTAGTAACGATGAAGAGTGGAGCGAAGTTTAAGAGCCTAGCCAGGAAGACTCAATGTGGAAGGAAGTGGGATATGAAAGTACTATGCAATGAAGAGGCACGCTTCAAATTCTCTGAGACTATGGGTAAAGAGATAATGAATAGCTCAATAGTCTGTTCAGTTGAAGAGGAGTGGACACATCTGAAAAGAGCAATCGCAAAAGTTGGGAAAAGAACCGAAGGTAGACAGGAGGTTACTGCTAAGTAGCCATGGATAACAGAAGAAACACTTAATCAGATCGACGAAAGAAGGAAGTACAAAAATGTTCAGAAAAATTCAGGTATACAGAAATACAGATCACTTAGGAAAGAAATAATTAGAAAGTGCAGGGAAGGTAAGGCATAATGCCTGCATGAAAAATATAAAGAAACCGAAAAAGAAATGACTGTCGGAGTGACTGACTCAGCATTTAGAAAAAGTCAAAACAACAGTCGGTGAAATGAAAAGCAAGGGCGATAAGGTTAAGAGTGCAGTGGGAATTACACTGTCAAAAGCATAGTTTCAAAGAGTACACTGAAGGCCTCTACGAGGGAGAACACTTGAATGATGCCAGCCGATGTAGCCGAGCGATTCTAGGCGCTTCAGTCCGGAACCGCACAGGTGCTACGGTTGCAGGTTCGAATCCTGCCACTTGCATGGATGTGTGTGGTGTCCTTAGGTTAGTTAGGTTTAAGTAGCTCTAAGTCTATGGGACTGATGACCTCAGATTTCAAGTCCCATAGTGCTAAAGGCCATTTGAACCATTTTTTACTTGCCTGATGACGTAATAGAAGAGAAAACAAGAGTAGACAGGAGGGAATAGGGCATCCAGTATTAGAAACAGAATTTAAAATAGGTATGGACCACTTAACATCAAGGAAGGAAGAATGAAGGGATAGATAACATTTTATCGAAATTTCTAAAATAATTTGGGGGAGTGGCGACAAAACGACGACTCCAGTTGGTGGTAGAACGTATGAGACTGGCGACGTACCATCAGACTTCGGAAAAACATAGTCCCCACAATTAATAGCACTGTAACAACCGAAAAGTGAGAGAATTATTGGACAACCTGTTTAAGAGCTCATGCATCCCAGTTGCTGAGAAAAATAATGTACAGGAAAAGAGAAAAGAGAAAAGAAAACTGAGGCTGAGATACATGATGACCAGTTCGGCTTTAGGAAAGGTAAAGGCTCGAGAGAGGCAGCTCTGACGGTGTGGTTCATAATGGAAGCAAGACTAAAGAAAAATCGAGACACTTTCATAGACTTTGTCAACCTGGAAAAAGCGTTCGACAATGTGAAATGGTGCAATACGTTCGAAATTCTGAGAAAAGTAGTGGTAAGCTGTAGTGAGAGACGGGTAATATACAATTTGTACATTATGTGATCAAAAGTATCTGGACATCCCCAAAAACATACGTTTTTCATATTATGTGTATTGTGATGCCATCTACTGCCAGGTACTCCATGTCAGCGACTTCAGTGGTCATTATACATCGTTAGAGAGCAGAATGGGGCTCTCCGCCGAACTCACGGACTTTGAACGTAGTCAGGTGATTGGGTGTCACTTGTGTCATACGTCTGTACGTGAGATTTCCACACTCCTAAATATCCCTAGGTCCACTGTTTCCGATGTAATAATGAAGTGGGAACTGGAAAGGACACATACAGCACAAAAGTGTGCAGCAGGCTTTGGTGGAGACGAGGAGACCGATTTCTGCCACAGTCTCAACCCCAAATCGCTCGTGATCTTCTATTCCTTCATCTTCGTTAGAAATTTTCAATCATTGTCGGAAGTATACGTTCATTGCTGGAAGTAATAGCAATAAAAAAAGGTCGAAAATCGTTTATTTCAGGTACTGGTTATTAGAGCGATTTTAACAGCCAGGTTGAGCTGCAGACGAAAAGAACCGGTGTAACCGAAATCTGATAGTTTCAACGAAAACCACCATCCCTAACCGGCAATACCGTGGGTGGCGCCCGTCGCTGGAGCCGTGGTGCGTCCCGGCCGCCCCGCTCAAGAGGCGGCGGCGAGTGGCGAGCGGACGCCCTCCAGCTGGTGGGCCGCGGCCGCGGTCGATGGCGCCGAGCGCCACGGTAAACAAATCGCAAAACCCGCCGCATCGCACCGCCGCGCCGCAGCAGCCTCCCCTGTCACACATCTCTGGCTGTCGCGTCACATCACTGCGGCGTAAACAGACCGGCGCGCTGTCGATAACGGACGCCCTACTCGCTCAGAGAGAGAGGCACTTTACACAAATGTCACGCTCACTTAATCAGTGAGTCCACAGGCAGCCCTTGTCAGAAATCCAGTGACAAACGACCATAAATTCTTCAGTGCTCATTGCTGAGTAATTCCATGTGACGAATCATTGTGCTGTGGTGGCGCGTTACACCTGTTGCAGAGTTTTTCCTATCCCAGACTGCTATTCTATCGCTTGAGCCTTGTCCCACAGTTACGAAGGGTCAGCCATCGTTAATCGCATTTGGCATGTTAATGTTTAAGGGGTGGCCGGATGCCCTTCCTGCCGCCACCCCGTACCCCCTGGGAAGGAATTAGTGTTCCCCAACTGTCTGCGTCGAGTGTAACCCATGGAACAGTGCGAATGTGTTCAAATGTCTGCGAGCCGTGTAACTGAGGCGTAGCATGGAGATCAGCCCGGTATTCACCTAGCGGGATGTGGAAAACCGCCTAAAAACCACATCCAGGCTGGCCAGCCTCGTCGTTAATCCGCCGGGCGGATTCGATTCGTGGCCGGCGCGCCTACCCGAGTCCGGGAAGCAACGCGTTAGTGCTATCGGCTACCAAATGGTTCAAATCCATGCCCGAGGCAAGATTCAAACCTGCGACCGTAGCTGTGGCGCGGTTCCAGACTGTAGCGCCTAGAACCGCTCGGACAACTTTGCCGGCTCTCGGCTACCCTGGAGGGTATCCCAGACGGCGATTATGAGGTCGATATTTGGAACAATACCTTCAGTTACAATTTTCGTGCTGGTTTGCCATCATGGATGTAAAAAACTACGCGGTCGATTCACAATAACGTGACCACTGCCTTCATTCCCAGACGGCGATTATGAGGTCGATATTTGGAACAATACCTTCAGTTACAATTTTCGTGCTGGTTTGCCATCATGGATGTAAAAAACTACGCGGTCGATTCACAATAACGTGACCACTGCCTTCATTCGATGACAGGTGGCGGACCTAGCACTGCAAGATAATAAAGTATGTTGGGGGGAGGGGGGGACATGGATAACAGCCCAGTCGTTCTCGTAATGCGTAAACGAAGTGACGTATCTGACGTCTGAAGGGGCAAGATGATATAGGCCTTTGGGCCAACGATGGGATCATTTGTAAACTGTTCGCGTGCCGCCGTGGCTAAAGTATACCGTACATGGCAAAATGGCTCTATCAAAAACCGGCGCCGAGGCAACTGTGGTGCAACATGGGCCGCAGATGACAGGGGCAAACGAGGGTTGCAGAGATGTGTGTAGGCGAACAGACGTACAACTGTTGAGCGACTGACCACCAAGATGAACCAAAGAGATATCATCATGGTCTTTTGAGAGGCCGTTCGGCGAAAAGTTCTGCGTATGGGCCTCCGCAGCAGGCCGTGGTTCATTGACCCATGCTGGCTGCAGTTCATCGGAGACGAAGCCTGGAGTTTTCACGCCAGTACTGCAACAAAATGTCCATTCAGTAGCGACAGTTGCCCTCTTCACATGTATGACGTTTTATGCTCCATCTGATAGATGGCTGTTGGCGTGTACAGTATGAAACATCTGAGAGCAAACCCCTGCTGCAGTCGTCGGAACTGTTCAGGACGAAGGAGGAAGTGTGATGGTCCGTGGAGTGTTTTCGTGGCATACCCTGAGTCATTCTGGAAGGCTCAATAAATGAACACAAGTATCCTAGGGCACCATGTCCATCCCCATAGCAAGTTTCTTTTTCCTCGGCATGATGTCATCTGCCACCTGGACCATAGAACGTGTCACACAGCTCGCAATGTACGTGCGTCAGTTCAAGAGCACCAGGACGGGTTTACCGTACTCCCTGGCCACCGAACTCCCCCAGGCTCAAATCCAATTCGGAATCTGTGGGACCACCTTGACCGGGCGCTGGCGCCATGGATTATTCAGAAGACGGCATGGCTCCACATCCGAGTCTGTACGTTCTACAACCTCTTCCTGCACGTCTCGAAGCGGTCTACGTTGCGAAAAGTGGTCATTCTTGCTTTTTACAAGTGGTTACATTATTTTGATGGGATAGGGTGCGTAGTAGCGTTTGTTCCCCAAATGCGGGCCATTTCTTCAGCGTTAAAACTGACCAGATTTGTTTCTGAAATTAGTTTTGCAGAGAGGTTGAAACACCATTGAATACATTTGTGAATGGGTCACTGTCTTCAGCACATACCGGCTATAAAGGTATTCATGGATATGCATCACGTTTTAGTATATACTGTACTATACTATACGGTAGAATTCGCAATCTTGGGCCTTATCTGTACAGTCATAGCCTTTGGGGAGGGGAAAACGATAGAGGTAGCGGATCAGCTATGCACCGTCACAGTCTGTTGCAGGAGGTGCAGTTCAAACGTATATACTGCATACTTTGTAAGTACGACTAAATATTCAAGTATAGATTTCAATATTCTGTAGCTATAGTACCAAAAAAAAATTGTCTCATAACGAAAGGGTCAAGTAAAGCGAAACAATTTCGACTGCTGCTAGAAGGAAACCTCATAGTACAAAAAGTGGTAAAAAAAGTGTTCCAGGTGACAATATCACCTGCTACGATATCGACAACGTAAATTAAAGAAGATATATTACCTCGAAGTTATGAGTCAGTCCCATTAAAAGCATATTGGCGATGTTACGCAATAATAAAATATTTTACTCCTTCTTAGGTCTCTTTCGAAAGTAGCAATGACTTTGGAAGCACGTGTAGCTATGCTTTATTCTCTGTACTGAACGTTTGGAATAGATAATGGTTCCTACAACCATTTCTAGCAAAGATTTTACTGAAATTTTCCTTCCTTCAGGTTTCTAACGAGAAAATGTTTATGGTAATACAATTGATTTTTAGTTATTGACATGACACATAAAGTGAACAAGTCACGTTAAATACACCACATGACTAATAAATGTTCCAGAAGTGGTTTTTAGATGAGTTGAGATTCACTAATTTTGCTAATTAATTAGTGGTTAAGTTACAACATAGATATTTCTCCTCGCATGGGAGTCTAATAATGCAATCACGATATTGAAATTATAAATTTTGCTAAAATTTATGACACAATGTTCGTTCAAAAAATCTAACTAATTATAACTTTCTGTTAATTACACTTAAATGATCTGAAATAATGATGTTGATTTCTTATATAAGTGAACCATACAGTTTTATTTGCTGATACAAATTAAGAAAAACGATTCTTTCTAAGTTTTGTCCATTACATATTGTGTATCGGGTAATGTACAATCTGCTAAACTTTTAGTGGTATCAAAGCATTCAATAACTACCCTATAGCTACTCCTGTTACAAACGGTACGCATAGACAGCGGTACCATGCCATATAATAAAGAGACAGCAAGCAGGACGCTCGGGGTCTTCTAACCGGCAAGCTCTAGTCAACTGTAATAACAATTCCTTCGGAAGAAAAGGGTGGATTCGTCTAGCTTTCATGATGGGACTGCGCTTCTGTGCCGGTGCCACCTTATTTGGCGCGTGGTTCCCATTGTTCAAATGTTTAAATGTGTGTGAAATGTTATGGGACTTAACTGATAAGGTCATCAGTCCCTAAGCTTACACATTACTTAACCTAAATTATTCTAAGGACGAACACACACACCCATGTCCAAGGGAGGACTCGAACCTTCACCGGGACCAGCCGCACAGGGTCTCCCATTGTCATAGCACTGCTGTTTATTCTCTACCTAAAAATGGCTCTGAGCACTATGGGACTTGACGTCTGAGGTCATCAGTCCCCTAGAACTTAGAACTGCTTAAACCTAACTAACCTAAGGACATTGCACACATCCATGCCCTAGGCAGCATTCGAACCTGCGACCGTAGTGGTCGCGCGGTTCCAGACTGCAGCGGGTAGAACCACTCGGCCACCCCGGCCGGCATTCTCTACCTAACCGTCATCTGCTGATGCATACATGATAGTGACCCACCGTGGCCAAAATACAGGAGAGTGATGAAGAAGACAGTGGAAACGTTATCATACTACGCTATGGCATAGGCTCCTAGAACTACACCAGTGGACACTATTTTCAGCAGCTATCAGCATTTTACAGTCAGAACTATAGCTATTTGAACAGTTGTCTTAACCTTTCTTTCAATTTGATCGCTCAATAAAACTGCCATACTGTTTCCAGGAGGAATATATGTAGTATTCCTTCTCGTTTTTTTATCCAATATTTATTTTACTGCATTTATCGCTATCCTAGTCGATGCCATGGTGTTTCGTCTACATTCACAATACTGCGGGTACCAGTTTGTATCATCAGGGACACACCTCAAGCGTCAGTGTGTCAACATGTACGAAAATACTTCGAGTACAACTTCATAGATACATATGTAGATGGACAGTTTCCTCGCCTTGAAAATTCGTTCCCGCATTATTGCAGCCGAAGGTGGAAACTATTGTCTTTGATATCGAAAGCATTCCAATTATTGATGATTAGGGACGTTATACCCACTTTTCCCCGACTGTCGGTTCCTGGACATTGAAGACAATGGCTTCACATGTGTGTCGTCGTCCGGAGTTTGGCCACTGACACAGAAGGTCTTAGCTTGTTATCTCCCTGTCACTTCTGACTTAACCTCGGCCCATTCTATGTCCGGATGACTATTACTTTCCCTCTGCAAAATATCATGCGCTTACATGGTTCATGGGAATGACAATCTACTAAATTTTCGACGAAGGGGAGAAAGTGGGGCTTGACTACTGGTGATACCTGCAAAACCCTCACAACGTTCTTGAACGTACAACGAGATACCGTACACTCTGCAAATTATTTACGCAGTGTTCCCGTCCTCCTCCCTAACCCCTCCCCCCCCCCCTCCCCGTGCCTCGAGTTGAGGAGTCCCAGTCTCAGTGTAACGTACCGCGCAGCATCATATCGAAGACATGTATGAATGCAGAGTCTCGCGGCGATAACATTGAATAAAATGTTCTCGGGTTTCCAACCGCGTCAATTGGTTAAAACTACACGAGCTTTCGGCCAAGCACTCCTTGGCCATTGTCAAGTGAGTCATAACACTTGACAATGACCAAGGAGTACTTGGCCGAAAGTTCGTGTAGCTTTAACCAATTGACGCGGTTGGAAACCCGAGAACATTTTATTCATATCGAAGACAGAATGACCTGAATTGCAACCAATGAGAAAGAAAAGTGATCAGCTTATTCAAGGAATGCTACATTCATTCAGGCATTAGCAATGAAGCGTGAGTCTGTTGCAGATAATTTAGTCTGTAATGTTGGAAATAGAAAACGCCTGTGACAGCGGAAAAGAAAACGCCAGATGCACCATTTCTTGAAGAATGTTTCTTTTAGCTGAACTAGAGCAAAATATATACAAAACTATTGTAATTTATCACAGTTTCATTATAACATTTTCATTTGTGCACATTTACTAACTATAATCGTGTAATAAATAAAAACAAATTATAGATCAATGGAGCCTATCGCCTCGGGAGAATTTTTGGTAGTGGTCACGGGCAACTCCTGAAGAGGTATATTTTCTTTATTTTATGTTAGACTTAAAGTGGCGGTGCCAAGCAGGGGTTGATTTTATTTTCGTATCTTTTATTTTTGGAGATTAATATTAGGTACTACAGATTGAGATAGATTCACGACCGCCAGAGAAATAAAAAAAAGTGTAGCATCATGGACTATTAATCAAAATGTCCTGGGTCGCCTATTCGAACCACATCACTGCATTATTCTGAACAAAATCATCAACAACGGCGGCAGAAGACTTCCGGCAAAGGAATTTCAACGAAATGGGACGCGGAATGTAAAGTTTGAAACTAGGAGGGAAGCTGTAAAATCTAAAAAGGGAAATGCTAAGGTTGAATCTAGATATAGTAGAGGCCAGTGAAGTGAAATGGAAAGAAAACCAGGATATTTGGCCAGACGAGTACAGGGTAATATTAACATTAGCAGAAAATATTATAACGGATTAGGATTCGTTATGAATAGGAAGGTATAGCAGAGAGGAAGGTACAGTGAACAGTTCAGTGATAGAGTTGTTCTCACCAGAATCGACAGCAACCAAAATCAACAACAGTAGTCCAATCAGGAGATGAAGAGATAGAGCAAGTATGTGAGAATACTGAACAAGTAATTCACTACGTAAAGTGACAGGAAAATTTTCATAGTTGGGGATTGGAATGTGGTGGTAGGAGAAGGAATAGAAGAGAGGATACGGAAGACTTGCCAGCAGGAATGAGAGAGATTAATTGACTTTTGCAATAAACTTTAGTTGGTAATAGCGAATACTGTATTTAAGAATGAGAAGAAGATGAGATATATTTGGAAAAGCAGTAACTTCCAATCTAACTACGAAACAGAAATCCACATCTGGACAGAGGACGAAATTTCACAAAGTTTTAGTTGTATTAAAACCAGGAAGTCTGCCGTTATGAAATTTGATATTTTGTCTTAAACTGATATATTGGTCCCGCGGCTATGTATAAAATATGAAATATGGATTGACTCTTACAGAGAAGTTAACAGCAAGCAGCCACTTTCGATAATGCTATTTATTTGTGTAAATAGCGCTATTTAAAAAAATAAATAGCACAGAAAAAAGTGTCTGTTCCTTTTGTCTTCCCCGCAAGAGCTAACTTATATTATGGAATTTAACGAAAAGTACTGTTCAAAGATGTTTGAGATGAAGTGGAGGTTTTAAACAAATGTACTGGAACACGTCGGAAACAGACCTTCAATAGATATCAACCAGACACTCAAGATGCTCACAGCAAGTAGACGGAAAATTCACGAAACTAAGCATAGATTTCGATACAGACGTCTGCTTAGAGCAGGTGCAACAAGAACCCCAGACACCGTTAGTAATCAATAAATGGAACAAGAAATATGTTTTTGTTGTGATTTTTGGGGTGCACGGCCTCTCAATGTTAATGTTATCAGCGTCTGGAAGAAATACATGTCGCAGTAAATCTGAACCCTATTACATTTTAAAACAATTAACTGGTGAAATGTAGACTGTTGTGAAAGTAACCCATTTTTTAAATTCCATTTTTCAGGTTTAGGTGATTTGCACCTGACACTTTCCGGATAAATAATGAATACTGGAAAAGGATTTCAGTTTTCCTATATCCTTTTGAACTATAAATAATTGTTTATGAACCGAAAAGGTCGCTGCAAATGTGTTCAGTTTCATGCATGTCTGTGTAGATTAGTTCCCTCTTACATTCTAGAACACAATGTCTTGAGCTCGGATGCAAACTCGGGTGCTGCTGGACATTACCACATTGGAACTGTAGAAACGTCATCAGAGCTTTCCTTCAGGACAGACACGCCTGTATACTGAGATTAGCTTGTAGATACCTCCCTACGATTTTCAATGTGTCTGTAATAGAGTCGTAAATAATAAAAGGCCTTTAGGCAGCTTTCATCACATTTCTACCGCTCGCGCTTATTGTTTTTGACAAGTGAACAGAAAACGTGAGCATTACCACACTTCAGGCGTTCATCATTGAACACCAAGTTTATTAATCAGCGTCTCTACTGTCTTTTTATGCAGCAGTTCTGAAAGTTACAAGAAGTTGAATCAACATCATTTCTCCAACATAAAGGAACCATTTTTTTTAAATCTATTAATCGTACTGAGCGTTAGAAGCGTGTAATGCGAGAGGCGTTTCACTTTTTCAATAATGCATCAACAATGATGACACCGAAAACATTTGTTTATCTCAGTACGGATAAAATGCTATCAAATTATCATTCACGTAGAGCAAAAATATGTTTTCCTTGGAATATAATATTTTCCATACGTACTTACGCTTACTGTAACACCTGGAGTGTGTTTTTTTTTTTCTGTTGATGGTTTTTCCTCTCGTTGCTAGCAGCATTCTATGTACGAACTATGCATGAGGCAACCTGTTTTTCATTCAAAATTTTATCGTAAAAGTGTAATTTGTAATGTCAGTAAATAAAATAGCACAAATGACGGAACTAATGCGGTGAAAATACTTTTTTTTATTTATATAAAAACATGGACGTAAATGCGTCTTTATTCCCAAAGGAAGAAAAGGGAAAGATAGTTTTACAGCAAAATCGAGGGGCAGTTAGTTCATATCGCATAATACTTTGTAATAAGTTTAATCGTCCTCACTGACGATCATAATATGAAATACTTCACTAGGAGAAAGAAATTCTCACGCATTCATACCATTAATTTTACACTAACACAAAAATCACAACACCAAATGTTATTGATGTAGAATAATGAAATTTTGGGAATACATTTGTTTAGGTAACACATATAAATGATTAACTTTGCAAGATCACACGTTAATGCAAGCGCCAGATAAGTCATTGCAAATGTGAAATTCTGGTAGATTAATAACCTGTGTAACCGACAGACTGTTGAATGCAAGCACGCAAGCGTGAATGCATTTGTCTTGTACAGGTATCAGACCCCAATTTTGGGGGTTGAGTTCCAAGCCTGTTGCACTTGGTCGGTCAGTGCAGCTTGAAGATGGATCTAGGGTTGTCGTCCGATGAAGTCCCATACGTGATCGGTTCAAATGGTTCAAATGGCTCTGAGCACTATGGGACTTAACAGCTGTGGTCATCAGTCCCCTAGAACTTAGAACTACTTAAACCTAACTAACCTGAGGACATCACACACATCCATGCCCGAGGCAGGATTCGAACCTGCGACCGTAGCAGTCGCGTGGTTCCGGACTGCGCGCCTAGAACCGCGAGACCACCGCGGCCGGCATACGTGATCGGTTGAAGACAGATCTGCTGATCGAGCAGCCAAGACAACAGGTCGACACTCAGCACTGCATAATGGATTACAACAGCGGTATGTCAGCGAATGTCATCCTGATGGAAAACACGCCCTGGAATACTGTTCATGAATGGTAACGCAACAGGTCGAATCACCAGACTGGCGTGCAAATTTGTGACAGTGTGCGTGGGATAACTACGAGAGTGCTCCTGCTGTCTTACAAAATCGCTCCTCAGACCTTAGCTCCAGCTATAGGTCCAGTGTGTCCAGCACGCACACAGGTTGGTTGCAGACCTTCAACTGGCCTCTTCTAGCCAATACGCAGCCATTAGCGGCATCGAGGCAGAACCAGCTTTCACCAGACAGACCTCCATTCTGCCCTCCAATGAGGTCTTGCTTGCCACCACTGAAGTCACAAATGGCGGTAATTTGGGGTCAGTGGAATAGAAATAGCGATGGTTTGGGGTCAGTAGAATGCACACTACAGGGTGTCTGGCTTGGAGCTGCCCTTAAAGTAATCTGTTTGTAACCGATGTGTCACTGTGGTGCCAACAGCTGCTCAGATTGTTGTGCCAGAGCCACCCGCCGTTCGATTCCCGGCGGGATCAGGGATTTTCTCTGCCTCGTGATGACTGGGTGTTGTGTGCTGTCCTTAGGTTAGTTAGGTTTAAGTAGTTCTAAGTTCTAGGTAGTTCAGGTAGTGAAGGGAGACGAAAATTTAATAGTCATGGGTGACTGGAATTCGTCAGTAGGAAAAGGGAGAGAAGGAAACATAGTAGGTGAATATGGATTGGGGGGAAGAAATGAAAGAGGAAGCCGCCTTGTAGAATTTTGCACAGAGCATAACTTAATCATAGCTAACACTTGGTTCAAGAATCATAAAAGAAGGTTGTATACCTGGAAGAATCCTGGAGATACTAAAAGGTATCAGATAGATTATATAGTGGTAAGAAAGAGATTTAGGAATCAGGTTTTAAATTGTAAGACATTTCCAGGGGCAGATGTGGATTCTGACACAATCTATTGGTTATGAACTGCAGATTGAAACTGAAGAAACTGCAAAAAGGTGGGAATTTAAGGAGATGGGACATGGATAAACTGAAAGAACCAGAGGTGGTAGAGAGTTTCAGGGAGAGCATAAGGGAACAATTGACAGGAATGGGGGAAAGAAATACAGTAGAAGAAGAATGGGTAGCTCTGAGGAATGAAGTAGTAAAGGCAGCAGAGGATCAAGTAGGTAAAAAGACGAGGGCTAATAGAAATCCTTGGGTAACAGAAGAAATATTGAATTTAATTTTCGAAAGGAGAAAATATAAAAATGCAGTAAATGAAGCAGGCAAAAAGGAATACAAACGTCTCAAAAATGAGATCGACAGGAAGTGCAAAATGGCTAAGCAGGGATGGCTAGAGGACAAATGTAAGGATGTAGAGGCTTGTCTCACTAGGGGTAAGATAGATATTGCCTACAGGAAAATTAAAGAGACCTTTGGGGAGAAGAGAACCACTTGTATGAATATCAAGAGCTCAGATGGTAACCCAGTTCTAAGCAAAGAAGGGAAGGCAGAAAGGTGGAAGGAGTATATAGAGGGTTTATACAAGGGCGATGTACTTGAAGACAATATTATGGAAATGGAAGAGGATGTAGATGAAGATGAAATGGGAGATAAGATACTGCGTGAAGAGTTTGACAGAGCACTGAAAGACCTGAGTCGGAACAAGGCCCCGGGAGTAGACAACATTCCATTAGAACTACTGATGGCCTTGGGAGAGCCAGTCCTGACAAAATTCTACCATCTGGTGAGCAAGATGTATGAGACAGGCGAAATACCCACAGACTTAAAGAAGAATATAATAATTCCAATACCAAAGAAGGCAGGTGTTGACAGATGTGAAAATTACCGAACTATCAGTTTAATAAGTCACAGCTGCAAAATACTAACGCGAATTCTTTACAGACGAATGGAAAAACTGGTAGAAGCGGACCTCGGGAAAGATCAGTTTGGATTCCGTAGAAATGTTCGAACACGTGAGGCAATACTAACCTTACGACTTATCTTAGAAGAAAGATTAAGGAAAGGCAAACCTACGTTTCTAGCATTTGTAGACTTATAGAAAGCTTTTGACAACGTTAACTGGAAGACTCTCTCTTTCAAAGTCTGAAGCTGACAGGGGTAAAATACAGGGAGCGAAAGGGTATTTACAATTTGTACAGAAACCAGATGGCAGTTATAAGAGTCGAGGGGCATGAAAGGGAAGCAGTGGTTGGGAAAGGAGTGAGACAGGGTTGTAGCCTCTCCCCGATGTTATTCGATCTGTATATTGAGCAAGCAGTAAAGGAAACAAAAGAAAAATTCGGAGTAGGTATTAAAATTCATGGAGAAGATGTAAAAACTTTGAGGTTCGTCGATGACATTGTAATTCTGTCAGAGACAGCAAAGGACTTGGAAGAGCAGTTGAACGGAATGGACAGTGTCTTGAAAGGAGGATATAAGATGAACATCGACAAAAGCAAAACGAGGATAATGGAATGTAGTCAAATTTAATCGGGTGATGCTGAGGGAATTAGATTAGGAAATGAGACACTTAAAGTAGTAAAGGAGTTTTGCTATTTAGGGAGTAAAATAACTGATGATGGTCGAAGTAGAGAGGATATAAAATGTAGACCGGCAATGGCAAGGAAAGCGTTTCTGAAGAAGAGAAATTTGTTAACATCGAGTATAGATTTAAGTGTCAGGAAGGCGTTTCTGAAAGTATTTGTATGGAGTGTAGCCATGCATGGAAGTGAAACATGGACGATAACCATTTTGGACAAGAAGAGAATAGAAGCTTTCGAAATGTGGTGCTACAGAAGAATGCTGAAGATAAGGTGGGTAGTTCACGTAACTAATGAGGAGGTATTGAATAGGATTGGGGAGAAGAGAAGTTTGTGGCACAACTTGATTAGAAGAAGGGATCGGTTGGTAGGACATGTTTTGAGGCATCAAGGGATCACAAATTTAGCATTGGAGGGCAGCGTGGAGGGTAAAAATCGTAGGGGGAGACCAAGGGATGAATACACTAAGCAGATTCAGAAGGATGTAGGTTGCAGTAGGTACTGGGAGATGAAGAAGCTTGCACAGGATAGAGTAGCATATAGAGCTGCATCAAACCAGTCTCAGGACTGAAGACCATAACAACAACAACAAGTTCTAGGGGACTGATGATCATAGATGTTAAGTCTCATAGTGCTCAGAGCCATTTGAACCATTTTTGAAGCCACCCGCCGAATACGATGGTCTTCCCTCTCGACTGTTTCACGTGGACGTCCCAAGTCCGTCCTTCTTGCGACTGTAAATTCTCGTGACCACGGCTGCCAACAGTCATGTACAATGACAGCATCCCTGCCAAGTCTTTCTGCAGTATCACAGAAGGAACAGCCAGCTTCTCATAGCCTTATTGTGGTGTGCGTACTGTAAGACTTTCGGTACACACACCATCAGATTATTTGATTTGTCGCTCTAACGAAGTAGGCGAGTGTCAGCAATATGTCTCGTGGTCTTATCGTGGCGTGTTTATCTTCTGCCGTTTGGTCAGACGATAGAAATGCCACTTGCACGCTTAGAGTAGCAGATTGACGGTGACCAACTTTAAACAGAACCTGATTAATTTTCACACACATTTATTAAAATAATAAAATGCATAGAACTTGGTCTGGATGCTATTTACAATTAACAATCTGAAGTTTCTTTGGCCTTGGTACATTAATCTTATTCTCACATTTCTCTGATGCTTGACAAAGTGTTTATACATTTATCTTCATGGCTATGTATAGGAATATCATAATCGTATTAGGCACAGACTGAAACTTGAGTATAGACTAATGCAGACTAATGCAGACTGATGCAGACTTATGCAGATTGACTAATCAGAGGTCTGTACACTCGTTATAATACCTCGAGCGTTCAGGTATCACTGCGCGAGTGTGATCCGCGAGGAGAAAAGGTTCTACGTTTGCAGCAATCTCATTTGCTGCGTTACATATTAATACGCGGATCGGCGGAAACAGAATTTGGTCCGTCTCTAAGACAGCGCCATCTCGTGGTGCGGAGGCGGACGAGGGCTGCGCCTGCGCTGTTGTGCTTAGCGGGGCGCGCTCTAATGGGAAAGTTGTGTACACTCTGACTACGTGGAACTATGTACACAACACTTATTAAACGACCTCTTTCAAAATAAAAGAGAGACGTTGATAATTCTTGTATGTAGCCTAAAGGCTTTCTTGACTAACATCATCTCACAAGGTCCAACCTCGAAGGTAACTAACGCTCACAAACGTTAGACCGTGTGATTAAAGGAAACCTTATTTGCATCGCCATGGTGGCGCTATTAGCACCGATCTTATGCGACTGGTGCGAAATTTGAGGAGACATCATTTTTCAGATGAAGGAACACGCCTACCAACTTTCCTTTATTATCCAAAACGCCTTCTTGGTGCTGCGATTTTTTCCGTTAGTGTATTTTGTCTTAACATGAAATACCTCGGTTCTATTTAGACCAAATATTACTTAACTCTCCAGTCCTGCTACAGTATTCAGAATGGTTAACACAATTACAAAAGTGGAAAACCTTCCTCGTATGTAAATTTGCCAACACAGTCTGTGGCACTGCAAGGCGTACGTATTATTTTTGTAATGTTCTTTCGTACGCGGCTGACATGTACACTAAATGACTAAAATTATCCGGACACAGTGGAAAGCAATAAGCTGGACTGCTGGTAGTACCTCCGAAACCACGAGTGATTTCTTACAACCACCCACGGCAATGCTCGACAGTCGCTGTCCATCACATCACGAAGGTCTGTCTTGGCTTGGATGCTTTTTTCCTCGCATTTACACATCACATTCAAATAACGAACTTTAGGGCAGTTTTTGTAGGTGAACGTACTCCTGACGAATCTGTTAATAAGGTGATATCCAATGTCTACGTTCTGAGTCACACAACTCTCCTGAGCTTGCTATTATGCGGTTGCGGCTTCCCAACTGACAACACAATAATCTCGCCTCCTTTCACACTGGCAGATCCCCTCTCGTGACATCTGGTCGTCAATTCCGCGCTTTACAGAAGGATTTCCGTATGCTTTTCATCTAATAATATATGCAACACCATCGTCGGGTACTACCAACACTTCACGGTGAAACTGCTGCCTCCCGTTCAGTGAGCGGTAGGTAAATGTACAGTACCTTGCTGATGGAGCTATCATTTTCACGGCATTCAGCACAAGCTTATCGAATAATAGGGAAGAATAATTATACTTCGCTATACATAACTGCCACGAAAAGTAAGTGTTTCGCACCCACCATTCATCCACATCTTATTCATGTTCATCCATTGCAGAGATCAATGTCGATTGGGGCACGATGATTGGAACAAGTTGATGACATCATCTATTGGGGATCTATTGAGTACTGATTATTGCAAAGCAACTACGGTTGGGGAAGCACGTAACTGGTTTAAAGTATGTTACGTCGAATCTTATGATCTCCTTGTGTCTGATGAACATGATTCTGCTGCGAAGAACTCAAAATCCTCCCTCTGATGTTTCAATACTTATAATCCAAACTGCAGCAACGCACAATGGTCCTCCTGATGAACATGAGATAGAGCAATACCAAGAATCAGTATCTTCATCAAGTGATGCTACAACCGCGTCTAAGCAGCGACTAAGCGTATTTAATTTCATACTATTGCCTATGGAAATAGATTGTACTAAAAAACGGAAACGACACAGTACACAAAATGCAAATGTCTTAAAAGAGACCACCAATGGAACAGATGTTGGGTGATAATGGAGCAAACAAGGCGGGATAAGAAGATTTACAGGAACAGAGGAAAGCGTCTGTAGAAAGTACACTCCTGGAAATTGAAATAAGAACACCGTGAATTCATTGTCACAGGAAGGGGAAACTTTATTAACACATTCCTGAGGTCAGATACATCACATGATCACACTGACAGAACCACAGGCACATAGACACAGGCAACAGAGCATGCACAATGTCGGCACTAGTACAGTGTATATCCAACTTTCGCAGCAATGCAGGCTGCTATTCTCCCATGGAGACGATCGTAGAGATGCTGGATGTAGTCCTGTGGAACGGTTTGCCATGCCATTTCCACCTGGCGCCTCAGTTGGACCAGCGTTCGTGCTGGACGTGCAGACCGCGTGAGACGACGCTTGATCCAGTCCCAAACATGCTCAATGGGGGACAGATCCGGAGATCTTGCTGGCCAGGGTAGTTGACTTACACCTTCTAGAGCACGTTGGGTGGCACGGGATACATGCGGACGTGCATTGTCCTGTTGGAACAGCAAGTTCCCCTGCCGGTCTAGGAATGGTAGAACGATGGGTTCGATGACGGTTTGGATGTACCGTGCACTATTCAGTGTCCCCTCGACGATCACCAGTGGTGTACGGCCAGTGTAGGAGATCGCTCCCCACACCATGATGCCGGGTGTTGGCCCAGTGTGCCTCGGTCGTATGCAGTCCTGATTGTGGCGCTCACCTACACGGCGCCAAACACGCATACGACCATCATTGGCACCAAGGCAGAAGCGACTCTCATCGCTGAAGACGACACGTCTCCATTCGTCCCTCCATTCACGCCTGTCGCGACACCACTGGAGGCGGGCTGCACGATGTTGGGGCGTGAGCGGAAGACGGCCTAACGGTGTGCGGGACCGTAGCCCAGCTTCATGGAGACGGTTGCGAATGGTCCTCGCCGATACCCCAGGAGCAACAGTGTCCCTAATTTGCTGGGAAGTGGCGGTGCGGTCCCCTACGGCACTGCGTAGGATCCTACGGTCTTGGCGTGCATCCGTGCGTCGCTGCGGTCCGGTCCCAGGTCGACGGGCACGTGCACCTTCCGCCGACCACTGGCGACAACATCGATGTACTGTGGAGACCTCACGCCCCACGTGTTGAGCAATTCGGCGGTACGTCCACCCGGCCTCCCGCATGCCCACTATACGCCCTCGCTCAAAGTCCGTCAACTGCACATACGGTTCACGTCCACGCTGTCGCGGCATGCTACCAGTGTTAAAGACTGCGATGGAGCTCCGTATGCCACGGCAAACTGGCTAACACTGACGGCGGCGGTGCACAAATGCTGCGCAGCTAGCGCCATTCGACGGCCAACACCGCGGTTCCTGGTGTGTCCGCAGTGCCGTGCGTGTGATCATTGCTTGTACAGCCCTCTCACAGTGTCCGGAGCAAGTATGGTGGGTCTGACACACCTGTGTCAATGTGTTCTTTTTTCCATTTCCAGGAGTGTATAATGTGGTGTCCAGCATGTAATGAGACCTACATTGAATTTCCACCAAAGGAATGTTCAGAGTATTAGACTGCTCAGACATTTAAGGAGGAAGATTTAATTTTTTTGGGAATGAAACATTGATTTTGAGTTGTATTAATTTTCAGTTCAGTACACCTTTCATTATACGTTATTTAATAGAAAATACAGTGTGGTCAGAAACAGACTGAAAAGAATGTAATGGCATTGCAGGGTAGGTTGTAATGAGAAATAAGAGTTAAGAAAAGATTCGATACGTTATGCCGTTTCCTAGTTAATTAACATTGAAGTTAGCCAATCAGGACGTTGCGCACGCAAATTGAATTGGACCACCAGATACAATTTTTGTCAGTTGTTCTCATAACACACGAGACTGCGCAGCCTTTGACAAGTGTTCGATCTATACTGCCGTCTCATGTCCAGTTTTTGTATCGCCCTCTTGCTTGGTTTTAGGAAACCAAACGAAGAACACGGTTGGTGACCGTCTGTGGTGGGCCGCTTGGCTTTGCGCGAGGAACAACTTGATTGGCTATCTTAAATGCTAACTAACTCGGAAACGGCGCAACGTACAGAATTTCTTCTTAACAGTTATTTCTCAGCAAAACCTTTCCTGAAACGCACTCAAAAACTTCAGAGAATATTTCTGACCACCCTGTATATAGCGATACTCCATTAATTAACGTACTCTTTTATACATTCTGAGAACAAAGTTGTATTCAGCTCTTGTCAGTTTCCTTATCTTGTCTCCTGGCCTTTGTCATCTTGCTCCAGTACTGGAGCAAATTGACCCCATAGTATTAGCTTGTAAAAATTTGGAAATAGTTCATTATATTTAAAAATTATGAAACTAGGTAGTATAGAAAGCTATTCTGTTAACACACGAGACAGAAATAAAGGTTAGAAAATGAATTAATTAAAAGTTCTTTAACATTAACGTCAACTCGTCCAATTTCCTCTACTACTCTGCAAAACGATAAAACGATGCTCTCTGTCAGGACGTTCGAAACTTTATTTCCATTACTTGCTGTAAAACGTCAGCCATCCTTGGACTCGCCCTTCGCTCGTCGTAACAGTCAAGCCAGGCCAAACCTTAACCTGTTTAGGAGAATTGTGGAAATACTGGCCCATCATCTCCAGCAAGAACAAAATATTGCCTTCGCCCAGTATCACAATGGTGAATACAGTACACAGGTGCACACAGATGATAGGTCAAATTCCCAAGAGCTGAAACGAAAATAGCTTTGAATAATTTTTTTAAGTAATAAAAATGTTTAGATTCGTGTCCATATAAAAGTCATTATTTCAGTTTCAAAAACAGCAGGTTGTAATCGTGAGCAAAAATATTTTACCTACATTTCATTCAACTTCATTCAATACTTGGCAAAATAATTAGTCCGAAAATTAATGTCTTGGGTAATCTCAGTGGCTAATTGTTTTGCAACCACACTTCATTTATAGTTTCTTCGTAACTTAGTTGTTTCAAACTATTGTCTTCAGTACTGAGTGAAGCCACAATGCTGAGCATTTCTCACATGGAAGTACGATCCATGTTTGATAAATGACGTTTTTCTACTACCTGTTTAACGTTGTATGGGATGCATGAAATGAGGTATGGAAGGAATCGATTTTGCGGTACCTAACGCATTTCAAACTGCAAGAATTACTTTAACTGTCCTTGAACACTCTTAGCGGTTTTACCGCCTTACTTCCGTGATAGGGAATGTCATACGATAATCTACACTTAGCGGCTGATATTATAATCAAACTGGCCACTCGGATGACGACATCGTCACTATACAGTTGCCCGGAAGACATCATTTATGCCCCAGCAAGAATGGTAACTTAACTATTGCTAACAGTCCTTCAGCCCCTGCGTAGATCTTCGCTGTCGACATTAGAAATTTGCCAACAGCTCTGCCAACGTCCCTCACTGTTGTAAATGTCTTTCCCCACAACTCACAGTGGAACTTTGGCCCTCTGTCCCGAGCTGTTACCGTTCAAAATAATCCTTGTGCTACGATATTAATGGGCGATCATACACAGCGTATGAACAAGATAACAGACCCGCAACCTGTGATTTGCTAGAGTTCCATTGTAAATGTGACACGAGGAAGCACAAGGTTTGAGAGGCGAATGTTAACAGAATACATGTCAACCGTTAACTGAGAAACTTTGTCAAAAAGGCCAGCACAAATTAACTGCGTCTATGTCTTTTATGATTATAAGAGGGAACAGCATCACAATATTAAAACTAACCAGAGGATAGCACCTAATCGTCACCACCGACCACCGAATTCAACCAAATTTATGGTATTTGCAAGGCTCGACCAGAAATGAGAGCGAAAGCTCCAGATGGCTAAGTCGTTTCGAAAAAAAAAATCATCTTTGGCGCGCTACGTGTGGAGCATGAGCCTTCTTATGTTAGCACAGTTTCCAGGCCGCGCTTGGTGAAGAACAGCTATTCTTACACTGCAAATAAGCCGACGTGATGTTCAGTGTATTGGATTTACTACTATTTTCATAAAAGGCAAGAAAAGGAAAGGTAAAGGAAAAGTGGCGGATGAGTACGCGGCAAAATATAGGAATGCCGTCACTACTGCATGAGAATCTGGTAAAGGTACAACAAACTTACACAAATTTTTTTTGACTGATTTAATTAAGAACATTTTTTTCTGTTAACATCTCTAGAAGGAAAAACAAAAGCATAACTATACGATGAAATTTCTCAAGATGAAGAAGGGGTTTTCTGAATAAAACCGTCTAGATCGCTTATTAAAATTTCTTTATGGCAAGGTTACGGCTGCTACAGTCATTAGATATCAGAATGCTCAGGATTAAAAGAAATCTCTGTGTCAGTGCTACAAACTATGCATACTGCCGTCATCAGACATCAAGAAGCTTAGAACATTTAAAAGAAGGTTTTGTGTGAGCACTAAAAGCTATCCCTAATGATTAGGCATGGTTTTTAGTACTAACACAGAAACTTCTTTTATAAGTTCTAAGGTATTTGATATCTGATGATGGCAGCAGCCGAAACGTCGTAATAAATAAAGAAAGAAATGTAATAAGCTACCTAGACGACTTAATTTACAAAATATTCTCATTGACCGTGGACTCCTATAGGAAATTTTTTCCCTGTATAAATACGAAGAAGGCAGGCCATCATGAAGTATTAAAATGATTTCTCCCCCCGCCCCCCCTCCCGTTTCCCCAAAACGCAGTGGCTAGCACAACCTTGCAATGTCTGTTTCTATTTTCTTGTTAGGAATTTGATCAAAAAGCTTCAAAAATGATCACATTTCATCGAGAGAAGAAAAGAAATCACATCCCGAGAATATTGCATCAGAATACATTTCACTACCAATATTCGGTGGTATGCTGCTACACTGCACGATGATGAATAACCTGTAACGAATGTCAACCAGATTCGTTTTTTTACAGAAACTTTAAAACCACCATATAATTGTAAAAATGCGGAGCGTACAACTTGTGCAAGATGCCAGGAAAATTACGGCTTCTCTTGTTTTTATGATGAATAGCACCCTAGCTTGTGTAAATCAACTCTAAAATAATAAATGTGCAAGATGCCAAGAAAATTACAGCTTCTCATGTTTTATGATGAATATCACCCTAGCTCCTGTGAATCGTTAACTGTAAAATAACAAAAGTATTTAATTTTATATACGACGTCCTCATGTATGCACTACAATGCCTTCCAGGATATTTATTTGCGGTCTGAAATTTTCGATTCTCTTTCCTTTTCTGACTTTTACGAAAATATTAATAAATACAATGTTCAGAATGAGTTAGGAGGAAAGGAACGTTGTTTGACTGGTGCTTGCATGAGTGATTCTGAACGAAGAGTGGACATACGAGCCCTATACCGAATGGTTTCTGAGATACAGTACATTTAACATACATTGTTGTTTCTTTGTGTATCATTCAAACATCATCATTGTTTATAACGTAGCACAGTAGTGTATAGGAAGTTGAGGCGAACAATTTTACATCGGACATTTGTGGTCCATCAAGTCGTGAAACTACCTGAAATTGGGCTACAAAACTATCCCAAGATAGAGCACATGCGTGTCGTGTGAGATTTTCAATAATCGAAGAAACTATTAATCCTAGAGAAAAAATGAATAGGATGTACGAAATGTAAAGTACTTTAATTTTCTACTGCGACACGTTTTTGCCGGAGGTTTTCGGTTTTCGAGTTATTCAAGAAAAACCTACTAAAGTGATATTAAACGTTTCCTATTACGGAAACCATTCGGAATTTTTGTTCAGAATCATTAATACTAGCTTCTCCCCACCTACGAAAGCATGTAGTTTTCCTCCTAATTCACTCGGTATTGAGCATCTTTTCTGCTTATTTGCAAAGTAAGTAACGTGAAACCGGTCGGATTGGCCGAGCGGTTCTAGGCGCTACAGTCTGGAACCGCGTGACCGCTACGGTCGCAGGTTCGAATCCTGCCTCGGGCATGGATGTGTGTGATGTCCTTAGGTTAGTAGTTCTATGTTCTAGGGGACTGATGACCTCAGAAGTTAAGTCCCATAGTGCTCAGAGCCATTTGAACCATTTTTTGAGCCAAGTAACGTAATCAAAATGGTTTAAATGGCTCTGAGCACTATGGGACTTAACATCAGAGATCATCAGTCCCCTAGAACTTAGAACTACTTAGACCTAACTAATCTAAGGACATCACACACATCCATGCCCGAGGCAGGATTCGAAGCGCGTAGAACCCCCCGGCCACTAAACGCAACGTAAAACTTGAAAACAAAGTTGACTCCAGGACTCTTCGATTACCGTTCTGTACGCTTTTCGTTACACCAAACGCTGCCTAGAAGCTTTTCCTTTACGTCATCAGTTTCCCTCTACAGTTTTTACCGTCTACGGGGACTCTCTGTAGAAGCTAACGCAAAGGGATCATGCTTCGCCCGACCCGCGCCAACGCTGCTGTGTTGTTCTATACGACTGGCCATCTGGAGCTTGCACTTCTGTCACTTTTGCTTCTAGTCAGACGCTGCATATACCATATATCTGGACGAAATCGATGATAGCGAGTAGGTGCTCTCCTCTTTTAAATTTATAGGAAGAAATCCGCTAGCAGCGACAGGGGACTGGGGAGTCGCGACCTAAGGCCACATCATCAGGTGCAACAACGGTAAAAGATCTTAAGCATACCCATCGCTCCTATGATCTTCCTAACATAGTGCCTTTCAATTGTCCACATGTTCAGCCAGCCAGCTAGTCTCTCTTTGTTTTTCATGCGGGCCGCTTTTACTTTGCCCAGCATCGAGTTGCCCTGCCGTCACACCGACGCATGCAGATTTTAAGGAACGGGGCACGTCTTCGTCACCTTTCGCTGGCCATGGCATTGACGATATCACTGAATAGTAAATTTTAAATAGGAGCGATGAATGTGCCTATTATCTTTTAATGTCGTTGTACCTGATGATGCGTCTTTAGGCCGCGAAACCGTATTATCAAAAAACAATTTTACGAGCTGTTAGCGGAATTCTTCCTTACATCATGCCTTTCAACAGCTGCGGATGCCCAGAATTGACTCTCAATGTGGACAAGTGTAATGTGCTGCGAATACACAGAAAGAAAGATCCCTTATCATTTAGCTACAATATAGCAGGTGAGCGACTGGAAGCAGTTAATTCCATAAATTATCTGGGAGTACGCATTAGGAGTGATTTATAATGGAGTGATCATATAAAGTTGACTGTCGGTAAAGCAGATGCCAGACTGAGATTCACTGGAAGAATCCTAAGGAAATGCAATCCGAAAACATAGGAAGTAGGTTACAGTACGCTTTTTCGCCCACTGCTTGAGTACTGCTCAGCAGTGTCGGATCCGTACCAGATAGGGTTGATAGAAGAGATAGAGAGGATCCAACGGAGAGCAGCGCGCTTCGTCACAGGATCATTTATTAATCTCGAAAGCGTTACGGAGATGGTAGATAAACTCGAGTAGAAGACTCTGCAGGAGAGACGCTCAGTAGCTCGGTACGGGCTTTTGTTGAAGTTTCGAGAACATACCTTCACCGAAGAGTCAAACAGTATATTGCTTCCTCCTACGTATATCTCGCGAAGAGACTATGAGGATAAAATCAGACAGATTAGAGCCCACAGAGAAGCATACCGACAATCCTTCTTTCCACGAACAATACGAGACTGGAATAGAAGGGAGAACCGATAGAGGTACTCAAGGTACCCTCCGCCACACACCGTCAGGTGGCTTGCGGAGTATGGATGTAAATGTAGATGTAGAATGTAAAATAGTTTGCTTTAAGGTACTGTTATTTCAAATGCTTTTGCGCGCGCCTCCTTATATTGCTGCGGCGTACACAACCCGCAGTAATATGGCCGCCAGTGCAGAGTGAGTGGCAGAGGCCGTGGCGCCTACCTGTAGAGCATGCGCTCCTGGCGGTCGGCCTCGACGTAGATGCGGTAGTACATGAAGATCATGATGACGCCGGGCACCCAGAAGCTGACGCTGCTCGAGACGACGGCGTACGCCTTGTTGACGGTGAAGGCGCAGCGGTCCGGGTGCCGGCGGCGGAACTCGAGGTGCTCGTCGGTGGTGTACCAGCCCAGGAAGATGGGCACGAACGAGACGAGCGCCGGCGAGCACCACACGACGGCCAGCATGGCGGCGAGCCGCGCCGGCGTCATGATGCGCGGGTAGTCGAGCGGCCGCACGATGGCGTAGTAGCGGTCCACGCTGATGCAGCACAGGTGCAGGATGGACGCCGTCGAGAAGTACACGTCCAGCGAGTTCCACACGTCGCACATGAAGTAGCCGAAGAGCCAGGTGCCGCCCGTCAGCTCGACGCTCGCGTTGAAGCACATGGCGCACAGCGCCACCAGCATGTCGGCCAGCGCCAGCGACACCACGAAGTAGTTGGTGAGCACGCGCAGCTTGCGGTGGCGCATCACGCTCACGATCACAAGCAGGTTGCCGAAAAGCGCCGCCACGATGATGAAGCCCATGGCGGACGACTTGAGCGCGATGGCCAGCACCAGCTGCCAGCCGCCGCCGCCGCTGCCGCCCTCCGGCTGTCTGCCGTCAGAGGCCGCCGTGACGTTCGGCTGCCACGTTTCCGGAGGCCATTCCTCTGACGTCACGGTGGTCGAAGTCGCTGGCGTCGTCGTCCACATCAACTTATCCATCCCTACAGCTGCCTACTACATCTAAATCTTCGTTACCTCTCCCTGTCTACACAGGCAGAATCTACGATGACCTAGGCTCTGCAAGTTCAACGATATAAATTTGATACTCTTTCGATATGTATTTCACACGAACTCTTAGAACAGATAATAGCGCAGGACATCATCTTTCACTCTTTACACCAAAGAGAACATCATTACCTAACACGAGAGTCACTTCTCAGTTCCATCCGACAGACATAGTTCCTTCTTCTGTTAACCAACACAATACATGTGGAATTAGTTACCATAGTATAACAACTGAGTCATAGAAACGGTAATACTGATAATTAAAGCTTGTGAATGCCAACTATCTTCCCACTCTTAGTAAATGACCTCCTACTTTAAAACGACATCCAAACGCTTACGTAACAACAATGATACGTAAAAATACCCTGTTGCACCATTTGTATCAAATTCTCTCTAAAAAGTCACATGGCTTGTCGCAGTAGCTAAAAAGCAGTTGCCGCCGATAGTTCGTATCGAATGGTTTCGTTCGAATCGTCAATGAACAGCATTGTATAGCAAAAGTTGAAAGTTCATCCTTCTCCGCTTACCGTTTCCAGATTAGCTGAATGGTTCAGATCTTCACGTAAATCGATGAGGCATTTGTTTCTCAGTAACTCACTAAGTTATCTCAAGATAATGTGACCACGAAGATATCAAAAACTTGGACTCAAACGATTTAACGCCACAGATCTTCATTTTCGAATACCGCGATGCGTTATCTGTAAAGAAATGACAATATTTATTAGAAATATGGCAATGGAAAATAAAATTACGAAATATCGTTACGCACTATGTACTTTGACACATTTCTCCTTATCTGAAATATATTTAAAGCATTACTTCTTACTATACCAAGAAATATAATATGTGTTTAATAGCTGAGGGAATGGAGTACGTAAAATGTCATGAAAAGACATTTTATGAGCTACTGAGCTACACACTGTATTCTATTTTTGACTACCGATTTCCTCCTGGCGCACAGATCATATTCAGATTTGAATTTTGCGCTACAGAGTTCAGACGCCGTAACCTACACTCCTGGAAATGGAAAAAAGAACACATTGACACCGGTGTGTCAGACCCACCATACTTGCTCCGGACACTGCGAGAGGGCTGTACAAGCAATGATCACACGCACGGCACAGCGGACACAAGGAACCGCGGTGTTGGCCGTCGAATGGCGCTAGCTGCGCAGCATTTGTGCACCGCCGCCGTCAGTGTCAGCCAGTTTGCCGTGGCATACGGAGCTCCATCGCAGACTTTAACACTGGTAGCATGCCGCGACAGCGTGGACGTGAACCGTATGTGCAGTTGACGGACTTTGAGCGAGGGCGTATAGTGGGCATGCGGGAGGCCGGGTGGACGTACCGCCGAATTGCTCAACACGTGGGGCGTGAGGTCTCCACAGTACATCGATGTTGTCGCCAGTGGTCGGCGGAAGGTGCACGTGCCCGTCGACCTGGGACCGGACCGCAGCGACGCACGGATGCACGCCAAGACCGTAGGATCCTACGCAGTGCCGTAGGGGACCGCACCGCCACTTCCCAGCAAATTAGGGACACTGTTGCTCCTGGGGTATCGGCGAGGACCATTCGCAACCGTCTCCATGAAGCTGGGCTACGGTCCCGCACACCGTTAGGCCGTCTTCCGCTCACGCCCCAACATCGTGCAGCCCGCCTCCAGTGGTGTCGCGACAGGCGTGAATGGAGGGACGAATGGAGACGTGTCGTCTTCAGCGATGAGAGTCGCTTCTGCCTTGGTGCCAATGATGGTCGTATGCGTGTTTGGCGCCGTGCAGGTGAGCGCCACAATCAGGACTGCATACGACCGAGGCACACAGGGCCAACAACCGGCATCATGGTGTGGGGAGCGATCTCCTACACTGGCCGTACACCACTGGTGATCGTCGAGGGGACACTGAATAGTGCACGGTACATCCAAACCGTCATCGAACCCATCGTTCTACCATTCCTAGACCGGCAAGGGAACTTGCTGTTCCAACAGGACAATGCACGTCCGCATGTATCCCGTGCCACCCAACGTGCTCTAGAAGGTGTAAGTCAACTACCCTGGCCAGCAAGATCTCCGGATCTGTCCCCCATTGAGCATGTTTGGGACTGGATGAAGCGTCGTCTCACGTGGTCTGCACGTCCAGCACGAACGCTGGTCCAACTGAGGCGCCAGGTGGAAATGGCATGGCAAGCCGTTCCACAGGACTACATCCAGCATGTCTACGATCGTCTCCATGGGAGAATAGCAGCCTGCATTGCTGCGAAAGGTGGATATACACTGTACTAGTGCCGACATTGTGCATGCTCTGTTGCTTGTGTCTATGTGCCTGTGGTTCTGTCAGTGTGATCATGTGATGTATCTGACCCCAGGAATGTGTTAATAAAGTTTCCCCTTCCTGGGACAATGAATTCACGGTGTTCTTATTTCAATTTCCAGGAGTGTATTTGGACAAACTCCGCTTTGCAGAATTAGGTACCCACCTGACTATGATCTACGCACTAGCTCGAAACTGGTAATCAGAATCAACCGACACTGAACGCTTTTCAGTTCATCAACAGTATTCACGGTTTCCTGTACTCATCTGCGAAATATCAGGTCGTGAGACTTTTTCGGATGGCCTTTCCTGACTACAAGTAATCAATGGTGGTGGTTTATAAACGAAAAATGCTCTTGACATAATTAAGATTCTGATATTTGTACCGAAGGACTTCGGTTTACGTCATCTGATTTGAAGTTTATGGTTTTCTGCTTATGAATTCCCACAAAGTGAATCATATTCCAAGGCAGGAAGTCTCAACAGTAACATTTTTGGTCATTGTTACATAATTATAATCAGATAAGAACACGAACATCATTTCTAGCGCATAGCCTCATTGCTGGAGCCTTGGAAAATAAAACTAGAATCGAACTTAAACTGAACATCACCGAATTAAAAGTCACGAAATGCGTTTAGGAATCGGAAGTAGCTCGAAGAAATTTAATGAAGAAGGAAATGAATTTCTCTGCAACAGTTGCAGGAATTCTCGCAGCAGTGCCATACATATCGCAGTCTCAGCCCATACGAATCATTTTCGAAACATCTTTGTGTCCTTTAGTTGAAATTTGAGATTCAATTTGGTTATCAGAAATTTTTATCAAAGCCTTGTATCACTTATAATGTCGACTTTGTACAATGTCAAATGAAGCGTTTATGCAGAAATAGTATTACTTATGACTGGTCAAAACCTCCGTCAAAGAGAGAAAAGTATAACAAAATTTCTGAAGTGATTCATACTGAACGCATTCATACCACAAGTAAGACTTTGACGTTACAGGCGGAAGATAACATTCGAGAGGTGTGGGTTCTGACTCATGGAATGTCAAAAACAATTACGAACTATAGTTTTCTGTTGTTACAAGATTTTCGATTCTTATAGCATTGACGTGTAGGGACCAATTCAATATCCGCTGTACATAAATCAGTAATACATAAACTCTTTGACAGGTGTCGCTTAACTACCCAGATATTTGTTTCTGACAAGTAGCGTATTAGCTGTACATATCACAATTATGTCATATCACAGAATGTTTCATTATCAAAGCCTCTTATGATAAAATTCTTCAGAGTATGACTGGCGCAATAACAAAGAAATAACACTAATTTGATGTTGTGGCTACATGAGGTAGACGTATAATCATAAATTACGTCGTATAATATTTGGACTGCTAAAGGATGTATTACCGATTACAATTTTGAATTGATACCATTGAATTTCTTCCACTTTACGATCTACTCATAATTAGGAGGCACAGTCATTTAGTTCAACGTTAATTTGCTAACTCTGAATTCCTTAACATCAGCTTTTAATTCGTTCAGCTGTGAATAATCAACAGTGTCTGTTCTTTCAGACATGCCTATAAGTGTTACAAGCCCACATGGGCAAACGACAGTAATATTACTGGTCTCGACTCCATGCTGTCTTCTTCTCCATGTTGCGGGAATCCAGGCGATGTTGGAAACATTAGGTGACGAAATTAGTAGAGAGTGTGATATATGGAAGTTAGAATATGTCCTGGAAGTGTGCACAAATTAGACGAAGTGGTTAAGACAAGCACTCGCTTAAGCAGGAAACCCGGGTTTGGGTCCCGGTCCACCGTAAGTTTTCATGTGTCACTATTAGTTTGTATATCTATACCTAATACAGATGATGAATTAATCTCGAAGTATTTCTTGCTGCTACGGATCTTCAACGCTGTATGTTCTTTCAGTCATGTATGTAAGTAAAAACAGACATGTAGGTAACTGATAACCATTTCGCCATTTAATGTTTCTTTAACGTCCCGTAGGACAGTATTGCACGGTAGAACCTATATCTATTGTCAAGTGATTCATCATATCCCTACAAAATAACTTACATTGCATTCGTAACACATGTTAAGAGGATCATATTCATCATCTGACCGTACATATAAAAATGTCAGAAAAGAAATACGGATAGAGCTGAGCCGGTTTTGTAAATTGAACTGTTGTTGACTGGATGTTTGACATACCATGTAAATGGCGTTGACGTGACGATCCCTTTACGGTTAAATGATGAATATAATAATCTACAGCGTAAAGCATACTTATTTACAAAGAGCAACACTGAAATACTTCGGAGTATTTGAAATAAAAACATTGTCCAAAATGAAATAAACAATACCGTTAAACCGCGAAAGAAAAATCTTTCCAGTGTTACAAGCATTACAAGCCAGTATATTAGTGAAGGAAAATATTTTAGGATCACAGGCAACCGACATATTAAACAAAAAATATATTCCTGTTCAAAAACATTGTTTGTTAAGGCTTTTCACTTTAAAACCAAGACGTTTAGGGAAGACACGTTCGCATCATCAGGAAAATGACTTGTTGTGGTTCAAATGGCTCTGAGCACTATGGGACGTAACTTCTGAGGTCATCAGTCCTCAAGAACTTAGAACTACTTAAACCTAACTAACCTACGGACATGCCCGAGGCAGGATTCGAACCTGCGACCGTAGCGGTCGCGTGGTTCCAGACTGTACCGCCTGGAACAGCTCGGCCAGCCCGGCCGGCAGACTTGGTATCAATAATCAGCATCAGTAAAGGGCAGGTTAAAGATGTCTGAAATCTTTCTGATAGCAAAATACGTTGTTGCCTCGAGAAGCTATCTACAAAAGTGTAGAAATTAAAAACGCTACAAGAAGCATAATAACCGTGAGCGACTGCTTTGAAATTTTTATGTATACCACCAAAAAGATGTTGAAATCTTTATTATGATGCGCTAGTTCCGACAGTTTTATGTCACCAACTGCAGATTTTGGAAGTTTAAAGTTTCATGTACCACTGATCCTTGATTATGAAATATGTTAGCGCTATGAATTAAAGTGGGCCTCATTCTCATCACGGCATCATAGAGCCAACAACGTTACTAGGTATGGAGTCCCATTTAAGTTGTAATGTGGGCTGGAGGATGTGGCGTATGTTAAGCTCTCTTGTTTCCCCAGCGATAGTTAAATATAGGCCTAGTGGTCCACGTAATTTTAAGCTTTCAAACTCTGACAGTTGATGACATAAAATTGTGGAAACTATTTGTTGAGTAATACATATTTTAATACATTTTTGGTCCTACACTTTAAAAAAACATGATTATCAAAGCTATGCACTACGGACTAAATAAGATTTCGATTTATCAGTATGAATTGCGTCTACAAATTTATGAGACGAAACGTGTTTTGTCAGTTGTAATCACGACTGCACACCTTCGTTAATGGGTGAATGTGGAGAGGACAAGTATTTGGTGTACGTGAAGGCCCTGACAACCGCAGGCTTGCGAGTTGTAGATATCCGACGGTTATCGGGAAATTTAGGATACAAGGCACGTAGCTTTGGCATGGAATGTCCGTTGAAGAAGTTGGTACCACTGTCGTGTAGCGGGAAGCCAGCGGAAGGAACGAGCATTTCCAACAATCAGTAGCTCGTCGATTAGTGTTGCGGTGACTGTTAGAAATGAGTGTTCTCATTCCGGATTCCGCCACGTGCGAAGTGCTCGCTGTTATTTGGTACCTAAATGTTAAGGGCATGAACGTGCTACGATTAATCGCGAAAATTTTTCAGTTTGTGGAGGGGAGGTAATTTCAATCAAACATGTGACGCAATGGATACGGGATTTCAATTTTGGAAGAACAGAAATTCACGATGAAGACAGAAGCGGAAGGTCGTCTGTTGGGACTGACGATGTGGTGCAGGAAAGTGAAGATCATCTTCTCTCTGATAAACGTTCACAATTGACCACCCGCATGCATTTTGTCCAATCACTTGACGAACTATTGTTCATGGAAACGTAACTTATCGACTACACTATCGCAAGTTGGGTGCGTGATGGGTGCACAAGATGCTTACCGAAGCACACAAAATGATCAGCCAGTGCCACTAGAGAATTTCTTGATCGTTTTGCGACTGAAGGCGAGGCTTTCCTCAACTCTATAACCACAGGATGTAAAACTTCGGCTTATCACCATACTCCAGAGACAATCAATGCAGTGGCACCATACTCATTCTTCTTCAGTCAAAAAGTTAAAACTAACAGCGAGGAAAATCCTGGTGTCAGTGTTTTGGGACAGAGGAGGGATTCTGCTCGTTTACTTTTTGGAAAGAGGTGAAACAATAAATGCTGCAAGATATGACAGTGAAGAAACTTCTCAGAGCCAACCAGGCAAAAATAAATAAATAAATAAATGTGGTGTGCTGTCTTCATCATGACAACGCGCGTCCGCACACGTTCATGCAACACAAGAGTTGCTGACTTCGTGTTGTCGGGATGTGTTAAGCCACCCTCTCACAGCCCCGATCTTGCACCTAATGACTGTCATCTGTTAAGTAAATTGAAGGAACACCCTCGTGGAAAACACTTTTCCGAACACAACGATGTGAAAATCAAAGTGAAGAACTGGCTGAAAAAGGCGGCGGGAGACATTTATGACGCAGAAATAAAAAAAAACTCGTTCCACATATAACAAAATGTTTCGAAGCAAGTGGTGATTATGTGGAAAAATAATGCAAGAACTATAATAAAATGCACGTACATTTTATTTAAATAAATTCATTTTTTGTACTTCAAAAAGTTCTTGTAACCTTACTTTCCGTGTTAGTCTCATATGAGTGTCCGCGAGTTCCCCCGACTCACCTTGCCGAGCGACCGCGTGTGCCAAGCCGGGTGCTAGCTCATGGTGCTGCTGCCGCTGCCGCAGGCGCGCGCTCACTGCCGAGTGCCGCTGTTGCGCGGCTTGCAGCCCGCCAGGGGCGAACCGGCGGCTGCTGCTCATGCGCACCAGGTAGCGCCTAGCAGGTAGGCGGCCGGCCCGGGACGCAGGTTGTCGGGGAAACCCACGCTCCTGCCTCGCCTCCTCACGTCGTCTACATCTCCACCTACAATCTGTCGAGTGCATGGCAGAGGACGCATCAGATTGTTGTTCCCATTCCATTCACGTTTGTAGCGCGGGAAAAATGACTGAATGCCATAGTGCCCGCTGTGCGTTATATTGTTCTCACGATCCCCAAAGGAGCAATACATAAGGGCTTCCTCGAGTCATTATTTAAAACCGATCCATGAAACTTGGTAAGTGGGCTTTCTCTGTATATTTTGTACCTTTCTTCAAGTGTCTGCCAGTTCAGTTCATTCAGCTTCCCTAGGACACTTTCCCACTGGAGAAAGGAACCTGTGGCCACTCGTGCTACCCTTCTCTGTATACGTTCAATATCCCCTATTTTCCCTGTTTAGCAGTGGTTCCAAACTTGAGCAGTAATCTAGGATGGACCACACGAGCGATATGCAAGTGATCCCCGTTGCAGGCTGATTGAATTTCCTTAGTATTCTACCAATTAACCGAATTCTGCCACGTGTTTTAACTTCGACTGATCCGAAGTGATCGTTCCCTTTAAAATCTCTACATAGCGTTTGTATCGCTGACCGATTCCATCTGTGACTCGTTGATATTGTAGCCACTGGATACTAAGCGTTTTTTGTTTTTTTGAAGTGCACAAATTTATATTTTGGAACGTTAAAAGCAGCTGTCAGTCTTTCATCACTTTTACATCTTATGGAGATCGACAGCAGCTGTGCTGGTTATTTTTTGTTAGTGCGTCATTGTAGGTAACTTCATCATTTGCGAAAAATCTGAGACTATAATTACGTCCAATAACGGAGTGGACGGCCTTTTCCCCACATGAACTCCAATGTTTTCTCTTTGAGTATTTTGTCTGTCTTTACATTTTGCGCATCAGGGACAAGGGTATCGTCAGTTGTAGGCCAGGGAAGTGTGATAAGTCCACTTTTGTTCTCTATACAGGGTGGTCCATCAACCGCGTTTTTTAAAGTAGGAACCCTAATTTTTTATTACATATTGGTTTAGTACGTAAGGAAATATGAATATTTTAGTTGGACCACTTTTTTCGCTTTAGCTGTAATAGTCACAAACATATGGCTCAAAATTTTAGACGAACAGTTGGTAACAGGTAGGTTCTTGAAATTAAAATACAGAACGCAGGTACGTTTGAACATTTTATTTCGGTTGTTCCAATGTCATACATATACCTTTGTGAACTTACCATTTCCGAGAACACACGCTGTTACAGAGTGATTACCTGAAAATACCACATTAATGCAATAAATTCTCAAAATGATGTCCGTCAATCTCAATGCATTTGCCAATACGGGTAACGACATTACTCTCAACAGCGAGTAGTTCGCCTTCCGTAATGTTCGTACATGCATTTACAATGTGCTGACGCATGTTGTCAGGCATTGTCGGTGGATCACGATAGCAAATATCCTTCAACTTTCCCCACAGAAAGAAATCCAGGGACGTCAGATCCGGTGAACGTGCGGGTCATGGTATGGTGCTTCGGTGACCAGTCCACCTGTCATGAAACATGCTATTCAATATCGCTTCAACCGCACGCAAGCTATGTGCCGAACATTCATCATGTTGGAAGTACATCGCTATTTTGTCATGCAGTGAAACATCTTGTAGTAACGTCGGTAGAATATCGCGTAGGAAATCAGCATACATTGCACCATTTAGATTGCCATCGATAAAATGGGGGCCAATTATCCTTCCTCCCATAATGCCGCACCATACATTAACCCACCAAGGGCGCTGATGTTCCACTTGTCGCAGCCATCGTGGATTTTCCGTTGCCCAATAGTGCGTATTATGCCGGTTTACGTTACCGCTGTTGGTGAATGGCGCTTCGTCGCTAAATAGGACGCGTGCAAAATATTTGTCATCGTCCCGTAATTTCTCTTGTGCCCGGTGGCAGAACTGTACACGTTCAAAGTCGTCGCCATGCAATTCCTGGGGCATAGAAATATGGTACGGGTGCAATCGATGTTGATGTAGCATTCTCAACGCCGACGTTTTTGAGATTCCCGATTATCGCGCTATTTGTCTGCTACTGATGTGCGGATTAGCCGCGACAGCAGCTAAAACACGTACATGGGCATCATCATTTGTTGCAGGTTCAAAATGGTTCAAATGGCTCTGAGCACTATGGGACTCAACTGCTGAGGTCATTAGTTCCCTAGAACTTAGAACTACTTAAACCTAACTAACCTAAGGACATCACACACATCCATGCCCGAGGCAGGATTCGAACCTGCGACCGTAGCGGTCTCGCGGTTCCAGACTGCAGCGCCAGAACCGCGCGGCCACTTCGGCCGGCTTGTTGCAGGTCGTGGTTGACGTTTCACACGTGGCTGAACACTTCTTGTTTCCTTAAATAACGTAACTATCCGGCAAACGGTCCGGATACTTGGATGACCGTCCAGGATACCGAGAAGCATACATAGCACACGCCCGTTGGCCATTTTGATCACAATAGCCATACATCAACACGATATCGACCTTTTCCGCAATTGGTAAACGGTCCATTTTAACACTGGTAATGTATCACGAAGCAAATACCGTCCGCACTGTCGGAATATGCCTTTACCCTTATTGTGCAATAGCGGAAAACATAATACCAATAAATAAGGACATAAATAAATTAAATATAAGTTATTATTTCACAATATCATTTACAGGATAGCAGTTTTACAACCTTTTAGTAGCAAGGCTCGAAGAAGATGAAACAAAAAGGCGACTATACGCTGTTCATATTTTTTAAAAGAACGACATTCAAATTAACACAAATAATAATCATGACTTTGGAGTAAAGTTCGTACTCTTAGATATAGCCTCATCACTGATATCGTTTAAGGACAAATATTTGCTTGAAGCTGTTCACATCGCTAGCAGCGTGCATTATCTACAGCAGCATTAAGCGTTAAACACGTTCCCTGCGCATTCTGACGACAGTGATAGTGATTCGTTCGTCACCAAAATGTGGCTATTGTCAAGGGGTAAGAAAGGAAGCTATGGAGTGCGTCATATCAATGCCGAACGAGGAAACAACGCATGCTCTCATCACTTTTATTAACAATTCAAAAACTGTCCAATGTGTTTCTTCAGACAGCTATGTATATCGCAACTAAGTTTGCAATATATGCCTTTTCGCAATAGTACTGAACTGTTCCCGAAAATACCTCGCACTGTTCTGCTTTAACAGCTCACAGCTTGCTGCATTCTATAATGCTACTTTACACCTAACGAATGTTTTTGCTTCCCCCACCAGCAGAAATTTCCTATCGCTTCAACCATCAATCTTCACGTACGTCCTCAGGTCCTTTAAGAACGACCTCACATCCTTCTCTGAACAGTTAACCCTGTGGCAGCTAGATCCACATCATGCTGTCATACCTGAAGTCCTGTTAAATGCCTATGAATCTGAGTATAATCAGGCTGCACTACATTTTTAACGATATCGTTACTGCTTCCAGAGCGTCTGACTCTGCCATTGCGACACTCTTACATTCTTTCCCACACATTAACACAAAAATGAATTACAGCTCCAAACTATCACCACAAATTAGTCTTTACTTCATATCATGAGCCGTCTGGACTCTCTAAACAGCTTTCAATATGACAATGTCAGCGACATGTATAACAGGTGGGAGGTGCTGACACCGTGTATGGCGCAATATAGGCAAGTGAGTTACGATGCGTACGCCTTACAGGCATCACGTACTGCAATCCATAATTAACATTAAACTCAGGAAAGTCAACCGGCTCTTGCGGCCTAAACATGATAACCTTCAAGCCTTCACGTCAGGCCTCGCTTCCATATTATTTGCACACTCCAAAACATAACCAAATGGTTCAGTATGCAGCGCGTCGCCTTCAAATAGTAGGTCGTGGTTCAAATTCCGTGTAGTGTGAAGACAATGTTGCAAATAATGAGGCCAAACTATAGCGGCCCCCGGTGCAGGGTGAGGCAGCTATGAGCCATGAGGTGCAAGCGGGTAGTGGAGGCTGCAGAGAGAGCCAGCTGCCGATGTAACAAGCTCTTTTATTGACGCTTCTGCGCTGCCGCTGCTTGGAACACTTTATGAGTGGCGACGCGACTTCCACGCCAGAGGGCGTGTTCCCGACGGTTGTGTATGGCCCTGGACTACGCCAGGCTGCATCACAGTGGTTAACGCCCATTATACGGAGACGCTCTTCCGGCGACTTCGACGGCGGATGGCAGCCGTTGCTCACGGGCAGTGACCTGCCGCACCCGGGAAGGAGTTAGCTGTGCTGCCGTGCCGCAGGTGTTAGCTGTGCTGCAATTCCCGATCGTCAGGCGGCGCGCGTACTGTGTCACGAGAGTTCAACATCCCGTGGTCCACTGTGTGTAAGATGCTTAGAACCATTCTCAAATGGTATTCGTACAAGATCCATGTCGTACAGCAGCTTGCACCAGAGGACGCACAACGACGTGTTGACTTCACTCTCCGATTTCTCACGAGGATTGAAGCTGACGAGAGCTGGCCCTGGATTATCCTATGGACACATGAAGCTATTTTTTTTCCTGACGGGAGAAGTGAACATACAGAATTGCCGAATGTGGGTGTCCTCTCCTCCAGTCACTGTGCATGAAGTTCCTCTGTAGAGTTATCGTGTCACCATATGGTGTGGCTTCACGGCTACGTTCATCATTGGCGCATTGTTTTTGAACAGGTTGGCGCTCAAGGACCAATAGTGTGACTGGCCAGCGTTACTGCGATATGCTTCGCCAGCATGTCATACCCGCTCTACAGGACAGAGACGCATTAAACTCAACAGGTTCCACGCAAAATGGGACCCCACCGCACATCATTCGTGAAGTTCACCTGCTTCTCCGAAACACATTTGGAAACGATCGATTTATCAGAGATTATTTCCAAATCCTTTGCCGGCGCGATTACCTGATCTCACTCCCTGTGATTTCTAATTGTGGGGTTACTTGAAGGACAGGGTTTATCATGGGAACATTCATACATGTGAACATTGGAAACACAGCATATCAAGAGAGGAAGCCAGCATACCTACGGACGTGCTTCGTTCTGCTACGCAGTATGCAATCCTGCGCTTTGGTTCAAATGGCTCTGAGCACTATGGGACTTAACTTCTGAGATCATCAGTCCCCTAGAACTTAGAACTACTTAAACCTAACTAACCTAGGGACACTACATACATCCATGCCCGAGGCTGGATTCAAACCTGCGACCGTAGCGGTCGCGCGGTTCCAGACTGTAGCGCCTAGAACCGCTCGGCCACCCCGGCCGGCAATCCTGCGCTTTCAGACGCCTCTGGACACTGATGGCTGCCACATTTAGCCCCCTATGTAGCAGTATCTAATGGTATGATGTACCGTAGTAGCATATTAAAAGTGTTTCAATTGAATTGATATTGCATTATTACTCTTCCCCATGTCCTTGACATTAATGCAACCAAGTTTGATCCTAGTGCGGTTAATTAGTTTCCGTGATACAATCTGCTAAATGCGGAAAGTTTAGTTATAACCACCCTGTAAATGTAAACAGCCTCCTGGAGATGAAGCTGCCTCTTCGTAACCGGTATTTGGCGATATCTGTCTAAATAAACAGCACTATTAACAGAGGTCAGTTTTTTTTCTTTTTCTTTTTTACGAGAACAAACTTTTATTTTGTACACAGTGATGGTCTCATGAATGCCGGTTTTCGCCGAAGTGACAGGAAGAATTTTTTTTTTCCAAGTCCTACTAATACGAAGCGCATCGATTGATTTGTGATAATACAAGTACAGATATACGGCATTAGGTTCATAAGTAGTAGAACTGTAGTTATCCATTACCAATTCTTATATTTTCTAAATTTTGGAACTCGAGAGGAAAACGCAGCCTGGCACAATGACCATGTGATATCTACTAGTGCCTGTTTGAAAGAGTGTCTCCACGGTTTGACACCTGGGTCAAAGGTAGGGTCGTGCAACAGAATAACGAAAACACAATAGCAGTAGAAACGCGTTTTTAATGAGACATGGAAAGTTTCCCATGTCCGCTCTTTGATAATTTGTTGGATTTATACCGTCTCGCCCTTCTCCTACAGTTTTCACCCCCTACACCGCACATTCAGAAGGGCGTCATCTTGACACATGGCCAATTATTCTGCTCCTTCTTCTTGTCACTGTTTTGCGTAAGTTTCTTGCCTCGTCGAATCTGCGAAGAACCTCCTTATATATTACCTTACCATGCTTCTTATCTCAACCGCTTTGATTCTTTTCTTTTGGTTTTTACCACAGTCCGTAAGACACTTCCGCGCAGTGCTGTTTTCAAAACATGCATTCTCAGTACGTTCTTCCTAAAATGAAGGCCAATATTTGATGCTAGTAGACTTCTTGTTCCTAGGAACGACCTCTTTGCTTGTGGTAGTCTGTTCTTTACGCCTTCCTTACTTTGCCCATGTGTTATTTAAGGTACTATTCCTTCACTTCGTCTACTTCGTGGTGGGCAGTTTAGAAGCTAAGTTTATAGCTAATCTTATTTCTATTATTCCACATTACTTTTTCTTCTTTTTTGGATTACTCTCAATCCAAAACGTTTCATTCCATTCGACAGGCCTTGTAATTCATATTTGCTTTCCCTGAGGATAGCGACGTCATCAGCATAACTTACCTTTGATATCGTTTCATACAAACATTTTGATTCCCACTTCAAATTTTGTTTTATTTCGTATATTGCTTGAATCTGCATATAGCAGAATGACTGTAAAACTAAAAATCTAATTCCACAACAAGTATCTAACTGTTATCGAAATGCGTCATGTGTTTTATTGGCATAACAGAAGTCGCAACAGGTCCATTAAATAGACTACTGCGTTTGTCCATACTCTGTTAGAGTATTGCCGAGCAGCTTGGGATCGTTACCAGACAGGACTGACGGATGAGTTAAAAAATATTGAGAGGCTCAACTCGTTTTGTACTATCGTGAAATAGGGGAGAGAGTGAAAAGTATATGACATGCAAGTTGGTGTGGGAATCATTAAAACAAAGGCGGTTTTAATTGCGGCGACATATTTTCAGGAAATTTCAGTATACGAAGCTCTCATCCGAATGTGAAATTATATTATTGACCACAGCCTACATAGGGAGAAATGATTATTGTAATAAAATAAGAGAAACCACAGTTCGCATGGAAAGATCTAAGTGTTGATTTGTCCTACGCGCTGTTTGCCATGTTGTTCTAGTACAATAGAGTTTTAGAAGCCTACACGACAGTTAATCTGTAAGAGAGCATTTTTTTTTGGTCATCAGTCTACTGACTGGTTTGATGCAGCCCGTCACGAATTCCTTTCCTGTGCTAACCTCTTCATCTCAGAGTAGCACTTGCAACATACGTCCTCAATTATTTGCTTGACGTATTCCAATCTCTGTCTTCCTCTACAGTTTTTGTCCTCTACAGCTCCCTCTAGTACCATGGAAGTCATTCCCTCATGTCTTAGTAGATGTCCTATCATCCTGTCCCTTCTCCTTATCAGTGTTTTCCACATATTCCTTTCCTCTCCGATTCTGCGTAGAACCTCCTCATTCCTTACCTTATCAGTCCACCTAATTTTCAACATTCGTCTATAGCACCACATCTCAAATGCTTCGATTCTCTTCTGTTCCGGTTTTCCCACAGTCCATATTTCACTACCATACAACGCTGTACTCCAGACGTACATCCTCAGAAATTTCATCCTCAAATTAAAGCCGGTATTTGATATTAGTAGACTTCTCTTGGCCAGAAATGCCTTTTTTGCCATAGCGAGTCTGATTTTGATGTCCACCTTGCTCCGTCCGTCATTGGTTATTTTACTTCCTAGGTAGCAGAATTCCTTAACTTCATTGACTTCGTGACCATCAATCCTGATGTTAAGTTTCTCGCTGTTCTCATTTCTACTACTTCTCATTACCTTCGTCTTTCTCCGATTTACTCTCAAACCATACTGTGTACTCATTAGACTGTTCAGTCCGTTCAGCAGATCATTTAATTCTTCTTCACTTTTACTCAGGATAGCAATGTCATCAGCGAATCGTATCAATGATATCCTTTCACCTTGTATTTTAATTCCACTCCTGAACCTTTCTTTTATTTCCATCATTGCTTCCTCGATGTACAGATTGAAGAGTAGGGGTGAAAGGCTACAGCCTTGTCTTACACCCTTCTTAATACGAGCACTTCGTTCTTGATCGTCCACTCTTATTATTCCCTCTTGGTTGTTGTACATATTGTATATGACCCGTCTCTCTCTATAGCTTACCCCTACTTTTTTCAGAATCTCGAACAGCTTGCACCATTATATGTTGCCGAACGCTTTTTCCAAGTCGACAAATCCTATGAAAGGGCCTCGATTTTTTTTAGCCTTGCTTCCATTATTAGCCGTAATGTCAGAATTGCCTCTCTCGTCCCTTTACTTTTCCTAAAGCCAAACTGATCGTCACCTAGCGCAATTTTCTTTTCCATTCTTCTGTATATTATTCATGTAAGCAGCTTCGATGCATGAGCTGTTAAGCTGATTGTGCGATAATTCTCGCACTTGTCGCTCTTGCCGTCTTCGGAATTGTGTGGATGATGCTTTTCCGAAAGTCAGATGGTATATCGCCAGACTCATATATTCTACACACCAACGTGAATAGTCGTTTTGTTGCCACTTCCCCCAATGATTTTAGAAATTCTGATGGAATGTTATCTATCCCTTCTGCCTTATTTGACCGTAAGTCCTCCAAAGCTCTTTTAAATTCCGATTCTAATACTGGATCCCCTATCTCTTCTAAATCGACTCATGTTTCTTCTTCTATCACATCTGACAAATCTTCGCCCTCATAGAGGCTTTCAATGTATTCTTTCCACCTATCTGCTCTCTCCTCTGCATTTAACAGTGGAATTCCCGTTGCACTCTTAATGTTACCACCGTTGCTTTTAATGTCACCAAAGGTTGTTTTGACTTTCCTGTATGCTGAGTCTGTCCTTCCGACAATCATATCTTTTTCGATGTCTTCACATTTTTCCTGCAGCCATTCCGTCTTAGCTTCCCTGCACTTCCTATTTATTTCATTCCTCAGCGACTTGTATTTCTGTATTCCTGATTTTCCCGGAACATGTTTGTACTTCCTCCTTTCATCAATCAACTGAAGTATTTCTTCTGTTACCCATGGTTTCTTCGCAGCTACCTTCTTTGTACCTATGTTTTCCCTCCCAACTTATGTGATGGCCCTTTTTATAGAAGTCCATTCCTCTTCAACTGTACTGCATACTGCGCTATTCCTTATTGCTGTATCTATAGCGTTAGAGAACTTCAAACGTATCTCGTCATTCCTTAATTCTTCCGTATCCCACTTCTTTGCGTATTGATTCTTCCTGACTAATGTCTTGAACTTCAGCCTACTCTTCATCACTACTATATTGTGATCTGAGTCTATATCGGCTCCTGGGTACGCCTTACAATCCAGTATCTGATTTCGGAATCTCTGTCTGACCATGATGTAATCTAATTGAAATCTTCCCGTATCTCCCGGCCTTTTCCAAGTATACCTCCTCCTCTTGTGATTCTTGAACAGGGTATCTGCTATTACTAGCTGAAACTTGTTACAGAACTCAATTAGTCTTTCTACTCTTTCATTCCTTGTCCCAAGCCCATATTCTCCTGTAACCTTTTCTTCTACTCCTTCCCCTACAACTGCATTCCAGTCGCCCATGACTATTAGATTTTCGTCCCCCTTTCAATATCCTCATACACTTTCTCTATCTGTTGATCTTCAGCTTGCGATGTCGGCATGTATACCTGAACTATCGTTGTCGGTGTTGGTCTGCTGTCGATTCTGAGAAGAACAACCCGGTCACTGAACTGTTCACAGTAACACACCCTCTGCCCTACCTTGCTATTCATAACGAATCCTACACCTGTTGTACCATTTTCTGCTGCTGTTGATATTACCCGATACTCATCTGACAAGAAATCCTTGTCTTCCTTCCACTTCACTTCACTGACCCCTACTATATCTAGATTGAGGCTTTGCATTTCCCTTTTCAGATTTTCTAGTTTCCCTACCACGTTCAAGCTTCTGAAATTCCACGCCCCGACTCGTAAAACGTTATTCTTTCGTAGATTATTCAATCTTTTTCTCATGGTAACCTCCCCCTTGGCAGTCCCCTCCCGGAGATCCGAATGGGGGACTATTCCGCAATCTTTTGCCAATGGGGAGATCATCATGACACTTCTTCAATTACAGGCCACATGTCCTGTGGATACACGTTACGTGTCTTTAATGCAGTGGTTTCCATTGCCTTCTGCATCCTCATGTCGTTGATCATTGCAGATTCTTCCGTCTTTGGGGGTAATTTCCCACCCCTAGGACAAGAGAGTGCCCTGAACCTCTATCCGCTCCTCCGCCCTCTTTGACAAGGCCGTTGGCAGAATGAGGCTGACTTCTTATGCCGGAAGTCTTCGGCCGCCAATGCTGATTACTTATCAAAACTTAGACAGTGGCGGGGAACGAACCCGGGACCGAAGACGTTTTGATTATGAATCAAAGACGCTACCCCTAGACCACGGGTGCTCTAAGAGAGCATAATAACAGTAGATCGCATAGCTTGCAGGGAGCAGCTATTACCAGCGTGACGTGTGCATCGCGTCTCGTATTGCTCTAATGACATTCCAGTCACCAGGGCTGCACAGCCCGCTTAGCGTCATTACGTGCACTCCGCAGCTACGTACCGTATTCCAGCACTACATGAGAGGCAGTAATCAGCACGTGGACGTCACTCATGTGCCGCCTAGAACATGCAGACTGAGACTAGGTGTAGCTAATTTCGTTGTAACTTTAGGTCTCTTTTCGTTTTAGAGTCCACTCTCTCACTAGCCGCTTTTCACTGCTGAATTAAACCAATAATTAGCAGCGTAAAAGTACCTTTATTGACAGTCAGTATAGGTACTTTCTAAATGGCAAGCGGCCTCCAAAAACACACCGCTGGCTGCGGTTTCTCCAGTGTGTATAAATAGGCTGGAAGTTCGAAGAGGAAAATTAATTTTTATTTCATATTAAAATAGCATTTCATTTGTTTTTCATATAGTATAACTGTAATATGAGACGTAAATATCAGTACGGTCTGTGTTAATGGACTACAGCAAATTTTTCCAGAGAAATTTGTGCAGAATTTCTCAGCTCAAATATTTTTTTTTTATTTATTTATGTACTTAATCTTTTCTGATTAGGGCCACGAGGCCCTCTCTTGTATCGGACCAGGGTTTCGCACACAGAGTACCTCGTTTCCATCATAGATCCTTAAGAAACAACAATTTTGATACGGCAAATAATACTAAAATTATTTGAATGTCTATAAAGGCTATATGAGTAATTTTTTGTATTTTTAACATGGCTGCGCTTCAGCAACTGTGCGTGCAAGAGATTCAGTGGATTGGAAATAACATCCAACCACATGTAAAATACAGGTTTATTAAACAAGAAATGTTTACACATAATATTAGTGAAGCATACTCACGTAGAGTCACATATTATTTACAAATAATACGGGAGTAATTGACTCTGTCTAGTACATGTGCCTGTCATCCACTTAATCACCATTTAAATTACATGATTTAAAAGTCGTAGCTTTCTACTTTAGAGCTTTGTCTTGCAACTTTTTAAAATACCACACGTATGTCAACAGATCCAACAAAGCAACAACGAGTAGTGTGCCACTTTAAATATATGACGTTCAAATATAAAATGTGGCATTGGATGCTACATAGCGTAAGTATGCTATGTACAGAGCTAGTGACGAGCGCCTACTGACTGAAGAGTATGAAGAGCATAGAAACTAGCCTCTGGTCGCCTCTGGTTGGGGGCGCTCCTCCGCCATCAGCAAGATAGGTGCTGCGGTGAGCTGTGTGTGTGATCCGGCAGGTATATATTCACTACCAGAATTAACATATTAACCAAAATGTTGAAATGGAGAGAGGAGAGGGGGAAAAAGTTGTGCCGTTCAACTGATATAGCTTGTAAAGAACCGGTAGTCTCAGGTAAATACAGTAAATCCTTTACAGTATCACAAAACGCACGAGAAGCACTTGTGCTTTAATGTCCAATTGTATAGCAGGCTTGAGTGCCGTAGCAAACTCGCTTCAAGCATATGCGTATTATCAGTGTATAAGAGGCTCAGTGCTCGACGTATTAAGTTGACCCCTGACATGAAGAGATACTGTAAAAGAACATTCTATGACGGAAAAAAATACAAATATTAAAAGACAAATACAGTTTTGGGAAAGAGAAAGGGAGGGGTAGGGTAAAGTGGAGGTAGATCATTACTTCCGAAGCGTCATGCTGAAGGAGGTGGTGTTAGTAATAAATCGTACTATATGAAAAAATATAATAGGAAGGGGGTTGTTATAAAAAAACAGAAAAATACTGAAAATGTGGCAGTGTGTATACATCTGGAAATCACAATGTTATAGGCAGAATAAGACACACTGAAAATGAAAAAGAGGGTTGGGGTAAGGATCTAAACTGGTTCGATACTAAAAGGTTGAGCAGCAACTTAGCTGTGGATGACGTAAAATAACAAAATAAAAGACGTATTCTTAGTAAACATAGAATTTTGAAGAAAATGACCATCGTACCGAGGGCCAGAATCGAATGGTAAACTTGGCTACTCAGCTGAAATAGCGGCTTAAAGCCTACCAGGAAATGTATACTTGCAAGCTGAAGCTGATAATTTAAAGGTACAATCGTTTGGAAATTTCGATCTCTTCCCATAAATTTAATCTATGTTCTTTTCTTCTTTATGTAATGTTACGGCATCCTATAAATCTTTAGCGGTATGACCAGCAATAAATAAATGTTATGAAAAGATGGAATTGGTACGTTACTACCTTTCTTTCCCAATGTATATCCTTTATCTGACACCTTGATTCCTATACCAGTTCTTCCATACGGTATCAGAGACAATTGATTCTGATCATTTTGTAAATGGCTGAATTTGAGAACGCGGGCGCTGAAGACTACACTGATGAGCGCCCATAACACCATATCCATCCACCCACAATTCGAGAACGGATTCTCATCATTTTTGTTTCTTTAGGTTGTAAAAGAAAAAGTTACCTTCGATTTACATTTATTCACCAAGAGACGTTTAATTCTATAGAACACGTTGAGTAAAAGCAGGGTGGAAATGACTTTATTGTTGTTGTTGTGGTCTTCAGTCCTGAGACTGGTTTGATGCAGCTCTCCATGCTACTCTATCCTGTGCAAGCTTCTTCATCTCCCAGTACCTACTGCAACCTACATCCTTCTGAATCTGCTTAGTGTATGCATCTCTTGGTCTCCCCCTACGATTTTTACCCTCCACGCTGCCCTCCAATACTAAATTGGTGATCCCTTGATGCCTCAGAACATGTCCTACCAACCGATCCCTTCTTCTGGTCAAGTTGGGCCACAAACTCCTCTTCTCCCCAATCCTATTCAGTACTTCCTCATTAGTTATGTGATCTACCCATCTAATCTTCAGCATTCTTCTGTAGCACCACATTTCGGAAGCTTCTATTCTCTTCTTGTCCAAACTATTTACCGTCCATGTTTCACTTCCATACATGGCTACACTCCATACAAATACTTTCAGAAATGACTTCCTGACACTTAAATCTATATTCGATGTTAACAAATTTCTCTTCTTCAGAAACGCTTTCCTTGCCATTGCCAGTGTACATTTTATATCCTCTCTACTTCTACCATCATCAGTTATTTTGCTCCCCAAATAGCAAAACTCCTTTACTACTTTAAGTGTCTCATTTCCTAATCTAATACCCTCAACATCACCCGACTTAATTCGACTACATTCCATTATCCTCGTTTTGCTTTTGTTGATGTTCATCTTATATCCTCCCTTCAAGACACCATCCATTCCGTTCAACTGCTCTTCCAAGTCCTTTGCTGTCTCTGACAGAATTACAATGTCATCGGCGAACCTCAAGGTTTTTATTTCTTCTCCATGGGTTTTAATACCTATTCCGAATTTTTCTTTTGTTTCCTTTACTGCTTGCTCAATATACAGATTGAATAACATTGGGGAGAGGCTACAACCCTGTCTTACTCCCTTCGCAACCACTACTTCCCTTTCATGTCCCTCGACTCTTATAACTGCCATCTGGTTTCTGTACAAATTGTAAATAGCCTTTCGCTCCCTGTATTTTACTCCTGCCACCTTTAGAATTTGAAAGAGAGTATTCCAGACAACATTGTCAAAAGCTTTCTCTAAATCTACAAATGCTAGAAACGTAGGTTTGCCTTTCCTTAATCTTTCTTCTAAGATAAGTCGTTAGGTCAGTATTGCCTCACGTGTTCCAGTATTTCTACGGAATCCAAACTGATCTTCCCCGAGGTCGGCTTCTACTAGTTTTTCCATTCGTCGGTAAAGAATTCGTGTTAGTATTTTGCAGCTGTGGCTTATTAAACTGATTGTTCGGTAATTCTCACATCTGTCAACTCCTGCTTTCTTTGGGATTGGAATTATTATATTCTTCTTGAAGTTTGAGGGTACTTCGCCTGTTTCATACATCTTGCTCACCAGATGGTAGAGTTTTGTCAGGACTGGCTCTCCCAAGGCCGTTAGTAGTTCCAATGGAATGTTGTCTACTCCGGGGGCCTTGTTTCGACTCAGGTCTTTCAGTGCTCTGTCAAACTCTTCACGCAGTATCATATCTCCCATTTCATCTTCATCTACATCCTCTTCCATTTCCATAATACTGTCCCCAAGTACATCGCCCTTGTATAGACCCTCTGTATACTCCATCCACCTTTCTGCTTTCCCTTCTTTGCTTAGAACTGGGTTTCCATCTGAGCTCTTGAAGTTCATACAAGTGGTTCTCTTTTCTCCAAAGGTCTCTTTAATTTTCCTGTAGGCAGTATCTATCTTACCCCTAGTGAGATAAGCCTCTACATCCTTACATTTGTTCTCTAGGCATCCCTGCTTAGCCATTTTGCACTTCCTGTCGATCTCATTTTTGAGACGTTTGTATTCCTTTTTGCCTGCTTCATTTACTGCATTTTTATATTTTCTCCTTTCATCAATTAAATTCAATATTTCTTCTGTTACCCAAGGATTTCTACTAGCCCTCGTCTTTTTACCTACTTGATCCTGTGCTGCCTTCACTACTTCATCCCTCAAAGCTACCCATTCTTCTTCTACTGTATTTCTTTCCCCCATTCCTGTAAATTGTTCCCTTATGCTCTCCCTGAAACTCTGTACAACCTCTGGTTCTTTCAGTTTATCCAGGTCCCATCTCCTTAAATTCCCACATTTTTGCAGTTTCTTCAGTTTTAATCTACAGGTCATAACCAATAGATTGTGGTCAGAGTTCACATCTGCCCCTGGAAATGTCTTACAATATAAAACCTGGTTCCTAAATCTCTGTCTTACCATTATATAATCTATCTGATATCTCCAGGGTTCTTCCATGTATACAACCTTCTATCACGATTCTTAAACCAAGTGTTAGCTATGATTAAGTTGTGCTCTGTGCAAAATTCTACCAGGCGGCTTCCTCTTTCATTTCTTAGCCCCAATCCATATTCACCTACTACGTTTCCTTCACTCCCTTTTCCTTCACTCGAATTCCAGTCACGCATGACTATTAAATTTTCGTCTCCCTTCACTATCTGAATAATTTCTTTTATTTCATCATATATTTCTTCAATTTCTTCGTCATCTGCAGAGCTAGTTGGCATATAAACTTGTACTACTGTAGTAGGCGTGGGCTTCGTATCTATCTTGGCCACAATAATGCGTTCACTAAGCTGTTTGTAGTAGCTTACCCGCGTTCCTATTTTCCTATTGATTATTAAACCTACTCCTGCATTACCCCTATTTGACTTTGTGTTTATAACCCTGTAGTCACCTGACCAGAAGTCTTGTTCCTCCTGCCACCGAACTTTACTAATTTCCACTATATCTAACTTTAACCTATCCATTTCCCTTTCCAAATTTTCTAACCTACCTGCCCGATTAAGGGACCTGACATTCCACGCTCCGATCCGTAGAATGCCAGTTTTCTTTCTCATGATAACGACATCCTCTTGAGTAGTCCCCGCCCGGAGATCCGAATGGGGGACTTTATTATTGTCTCTTTATTGTGTGTGAATCTGTTATCTTCCTGAAAACTTTTGGGGGTTTCGTTAGTGAGAATACTATCTCTCGGTTATATCCGTTGCTGGTAACAATGGATTTTATTACATGAATTTAATTTTGTAGGTTACTAGGAGAAAGTGGCATTGTTATAGCAGAATTTATAGCGGGGTTAAAAAATGCAGATTTTTGCGCTCGTTGATGAACAGAATCGACTGGGATAATGTTATCCGAATTTGTTGGCTTACGGAAAACATCAAAACTGATGCTATTATCTGCTGCAGATATTTTAAGATCGGGGAATACTTACGATCTATAGTATCCAATGCAACGTTTTATTTTTAAATATCGGATGTATACAAATCTTTCAAGTGGCACGCTACACGTTGTAGAATTCCATTGTCCTACATGTGCTACGTTGAAAAGTCTTAAGACAATGCTCTACAGTAGAGAGCTACTACTTTCAAATCACCTATTTTAAATAGTGATTAAGTGGATGACACGCACATGTACTAGACAAATCAACGATTTGTACATTGAATATAGATAATATGTGATTCTACGTGAGTATGCTTTACTAAAATTATTTGTAAACATTTCGTGCAATTTTGTTTATTCTTATGTTACCACACGTATACGTATGTTCTACACGCTGTGTCGTAATATTTGTTAGTAGGTGCAATACATTCTGAGGAAGGCAGTTTTAACTGTCGAAACCATGGTCAAGGTTTAATAAACCTGAATTTTGCAATGGTTGGCTGTTCTTTGCAATCCATTGAATAAATAATACCGATTGCGAACTAATAGACTTAATACCGGCAGTACTTGTGTTGCTGCTTCTGCTGCTGCCACCATCAGTGATGGCATTAATAACAATAACATTAATAATAATAATAATAATAATAATAATGTCGATAGTGGCAGATGTAAAAAGTATTTAAAGGCGTACAAAATAGGTGTTTTCTGATATAGTGAGCTCTGGGAAAACGAAACGTAAGGAGGCTGGGAAACGAGGATGATCTGGCTAGAGCCGGCCGCGGTGGCCGAGCGGTTCTAGGCGCGTCAGTCCGGAACCGCGCGACTTCTACGGTCGCAGGTTCGAGTCCTGCCTCGGGTATGGATGTGTGTGATGTCCTTAGGTTAGTTAGGTTTAAGTAGTTCTAAGTTCTAGGGGACTGATGACCTCCGATGTTAAGTCCCATAGTGCTCAGAGCCATTTGAACCATTGTGATCTGGTTAGAAAGAAGGAATGATAGTGGTAACGACCGCTGGTAAATAGGTCAAGCATGTGCGTCAGGTTAATTTGTTTAAACTGTGTCGTTTGTATAATCTTTAATTTTTGTTTGAGTTATCGCTATATGATTTGGTTTCACAGCATTCTCATTTTTTGGCCCTGGTGGATACTCTCTACTGCTAGTGACTTCAGTAAGCTAGCATTGTAGCACAATTCCTTTGACGTCACAAGTCTGACATCGCAGAGGTTGTGTCTGCATTTAGACTTTTCTCATTTCGATGACGGTTTTGGTACTTCACTCGTTGTCAGTAGAAGCAAAATGAAAATCATATCCTGACAGTATATGAGGTTTACAACGATGTACCTCAACGAAATGAAATGAATGCCAAGATTTGTTCTTTAGAATTACCATGACAAATTTCATGACCTATTAACGTTTACAGGATACGGGTTAATCATATCCAATCGAATTGCTTGTGAAGTGGCAACATTGTCTCGAAATTTGTCTAGTCTACGTTTTATAGGAAAGTTGAGTGCAACTGTGTGTTCGTACGGCAGTTTCTGTAGGAGTTCATGCTGTTGAGTTGTTAAAGAGATAGGGTCATTTGCATTAGAACTGCGAATTAGTACTGTGGAGTGTTACGTAAAAACAGGCTCCATCAAGGAATTTTAAGTAATAATTCAAGTGAAATATCCTGGTAAAAAACTTCGACGAACAGCACTAGTCAAGATCAGTACAAGAAATAAAGGGCTGTGGGATCCGTTCAGAATATGTAGAGGAATATGCGACAGACAGATTTCGCTCGGACATTACGATAAGTCCTAGCAAGTCGGTAATGAGGTTGTCACATCTGGTTGATGTACCTCGTGCATCGAGTCATCGTGTACTAAAAGATATGGAATTAAAATCATGGCGCGTGAGTGTGGGGCAAGAATTGAAATTTAGGTTTCAGGAAAAAAGAATTAATTATAGTGACTGGCTGTTATCATCAACTGCTAAGGGTACTTGGACCCCTTGCTTTACTTCACGTCAGATGAGGCCTGGCTTCATTTGTCAGGTTACGTAAACTCCCAGAAGGACAGCTACTAGTCGCAGGACAACCCACACATTCTGCATGAAGAACCTCTCCACTCAGAGAAGGTAGGTGTTTGATGTGCGTCGTCCGGCATGCACATTATTGTTCGCACGTGTTTCCGTTACACTTAAAATTGTGCCGGATGTCTAGAGATATTTTCTATGCACAATTAACAGATGCAGAGAGGCTGTATGCAGTATTCCAACAAGACAGAGCAACTGCTGACACATCCAACCACAGTATGGCCCACATCACCAACGTCTTCCATGAGGACAGACTTGACAATAGATGACTCTGGCCCCCTAGGTCTCCTGACCTAACATTGTGTGATTTTTATTTATCGGGCGCACTACAAAGCAAAGTCTATGCTGAAAATTCTCGCGCAATAGACGATCTTAAACGGAACATTACTAGAGAAATTAACAACATCATGCCTGCAAAACTACAGCACGTTGGTGGTAACGTCTTCACACGAACTCACCGATGCCTGGATGCTCATGGCCACCACTTTCAGCATCTGCTATAAACATGTAACTGCTCGTTTTTATATTTACTATTGTCTATTTTTTTTAGTTAGTTCAGTGTTACTTGAATTTCGCGCGTGACGACTACCGGATTTAGATGATACAACCTGTATAGCGGCCTGGACGGACCCGGTTCAATCTCGGACGGAGGTGGGTATTTTTCCTGATTCAAGTCCCGCCAGAACGGCGTCAGGTCCTCTCAGCCTGAGGATGTTTCCCGACAGTAAAAGACGATGAGTCCACCAGGCCCCCCATGCTGCAGCGGAGACAAGCTACTCTCTAACTGCAGTAGTTCGGTCACGGGTGGGCGTCACATGGCTTACCTTCACAAATGACTAACACGGTTGAAGTGTACCATTGAACAATTATAGCAACACAAACTTTCCAGTAAACATGGATTCGCAATCAAGCCGTTTGCGTGATAATCAAAGCCGCCATTATCCTGTTTAGTACAATTGTACACTGACAAACCAAATCACTATGACTACTGCTCATTTCGAGGTTGGTTGCCGCCTTGGGGAGTTGCAGGAACGATATGCGTTAAGGAATATGTATAAGCTGAGCAAAGACGTATGGGGCATCATTCTAGCGACGATACAGACCGCATCTGAGGAAATCATATGACAGAAGCAATTTTCACAAAAGGCAGATTGTCATAACCCAGAGCCTGTGAGCGACTATCTGGAAAACGTCTACCTGATACTGTCATAAGCATCTATGGAAAGAACTTGAAGAGTAATGAAAGTACCATTAGGCGACAAGTGGTTTGACGTCCAAGAATCCCCGTAGAACGTATGGTTCGGAGGTTTGTCTGCTCTGTAAAGGAAGGACGGGTGGAGATCTTTGGCATCTTTGCAAGTGTTACAGCTTCTTCACCACTTGTTAGCAGCAGACACAGTGGCTGCGCCAAAGACTGCGACGCCGTGGAGTTTCACAATTATTTATTGAACTTTCTGTACAATTTATCCATCGTCGTAGCTGCCCAGCCGTGCGGATCCCTCTGCCTGGCTGCTGCTGCGTAAATTCTCCGACAATGCGCGCAACGCACGCCACTGATCGCACTCGGGAGCCTCAGGCCACCAGTGCTCTGCTGAGCCAGGATGCCCTGTGGTTGAGATGAACTCGTCGCCGCTCGGCGCCCCAGTACGGGCTGCACCAGCGGCTGGAAAGCCATCAGTCGTGATGTCCGCCAGGTTCCGACATGGGCGGACCATGCGCCGGGGGCCCGGGTTGCCGTGAAGTCCGGGCGTCAGTCCCCAGTGGCGGCTGTGTTCAAGATCACGCTGCAGCCGGTCGTGCTGGAAGTTCTCGCTGTAGGTAGTCAGCCATGGTGCCGACCGAAGTCGGGCCGACCTCCAGAGCTGAAGTTGACATCTGGCGGCGAACAGATGACTCCTGCGGGCTGGAACAGACTTTCGGAATCGTCACCTACGAAGATTGAACATTCAGACATGGAGCACGTCCGTCCTCAGATCCAAACTGCTTCCTAATGGCTTCTGTCTGTTGTTGCCTGCGCTCCACTATTTATATCTGGCAGGAGGACGTTTTTTACCCTCGGTGGTAGCTTTTTGTTACTACTCCCACAGTACATTTCAGCATAACGTAGCATGATGGCGTCACTTCCCCTTACTCAGCACTCTCCAGGCTTCGCTCGGCGCTCAGTCTGTGTGTGTCCTTACGTCAGCCTGTTGGTAGAATGCTGCTGTCAGCAAGGCTATCTGTGCCTGCCTACATCGCAACGCCTTGGTGGCCGGCGTGCCTCTGTTTTACCATTCTCCACTCCATGAAGCAACGCTTACTACATGTGGCCGCAACACTGCATCCCTCTAAAAATTAAATTCGTCCCAGGAATTTACCCTATATGTTAACTCTAGTTCTATTCTATATTCTGCTTCTTCCCTATATAGATCCAGGTTGCCCTGACTCATGCCCTACTGGTAATACATTCTACAGGAATCTCATGCAGCAGTCTTGCTTTAACATGCTGAATCCTCCATTTTAATAAGACATATACCACACCGATAAATACAATCAACACGGTAATAGTACTGGTTGAAATACCAATGGTCGCTATGCTGCATTTCCGCCTGGTATCGTACTCCTCCACATGCCTTAATAATTGCTGTCTTGAAATTTGACCTTTCTCCGAATCTAGTAGTTTATATATTGTTTGGAATGGTGTAGCATCCAAGGTGTTGTTAATATACGTCAAATTTTCTCCTGGAGCGATGCTGAATGACGCATCTGGCCTGTACAATGTCATATGAGTATCTGTAGCCTTGGTGACTCCCGTGACTGTCGCTGGTAAGCTGAAACGATCCCCTACTATTTCACAATTTGTCCCACTGATTAGCAGCCCACTGTCCCGTAATTCCATATCCGTGGTTGCTGTACAATTCCCATTGCCATCACACTTGGCTGATATCCTCTCCGTAGCGAATACTGAATACAACCAATGCCTCCCAACTTGCTGAAAATGTGGCGTAGGCTTCACTATTATTCTCCGACACTCCGAAGTTTCTGCTTCTGCCCTAAATAACTGGATCTCACACGACCACTTGCCCGTGAAAACAACCCGTGATGGACTAATGGAAACTGACTCCGTTAGACATCTACTCAACTCTAAACTCGACATAGTAGCACGAGTATCCCCCTCCTTAATAAAACCTCCTGTGTCCTGAACTGTACGCCCTTCCCCATGTGCCCCCATCTGACCGGATAAGGATGCACTGTGTAACAGTGATACTGTCTGCCCACACTAGGTACTGGAAATCTAATCTCCATATACATCTTAACTAGATCCGTTGTTACCTTAATCCTAGACATATGATAAAAAAGTGACACACTAGCTTCAATAATCGGCACTACGTGCTCTACCCACTCTGGAAACTCTCGCTCTCCCTGCTTCAGACTCCATCTGAATTTTTCTGGTGACATCAACGTCACACTCTCCTGCCCGTGCAGTGCGTGATGTACTGCCTCTTGCAATTCATCCATCCTCACTCGTGCATCACCAATGCTCTTAACCAGTTCCCGCAGCAATTTAGCCATTTCCAGCTTCCTTTCCACTATATCAAATCGCGTTTGTACCTGTTCCAGATCCGTATTCAATGATTTCTGTGTTTGTTCTATATACGCTCGTAACCCTGTAGCCATCCCACACACCACGTGTGTCACATTCAACAACTCTGTACCTAATCCCCGTATCACTGTTATGTGTATATCCACTAACGTCCCTATGCTTTCTTCCCTGTCGCGAATAACTGTTAAAGAATTGTTCAAACACACAATATCGTCTCTATCCGCTGTTACAAACATTGTTTTTAGCAACTTCCCACCTGCATTCAACCAACCCCTCTTTACTCTCTTTCTCCTCCCTGGAATCATGCTCACGACTTGGCGCAGTTCTTCCCTTATTTCCTTACATGACCTATCCAAAGCCTCGTACTCTTCTTGCACGTCCCGTAATATTCCGTTCTTAGATGCAACCGTTTCCACACTCAATACCACCTCCTGTAGCTACCGCATCTCGTTCCTTACCTGCAGGATGTTGAGTGCCAGCCGATGCGTCCACTCGTGACTCATGAGGATTACATGTGGTTGTTTTCCGAATAACACCCCACTTCGCAACGGCATATCCTGTACCTGGCCAGCTTGTGTCAGCTGCCAGTGGACTACGCCACATACTGAACACTTGTACCCCATCCTGCGTCACCTACAGAATGGAGAGAGAAGGAAACAACTCCCATCACTACCTCTTAATGCCAATAAAATAACGCTAGTCCGTGCACAAAAATAATACACACATGATAATTACTGCTAACTACACATCCCTCGAACACAACCTATACTTAATACCCACTTTACTGTCTACTTCTGGCGCTTCTTTTCGCTTTCTGCCAGAAGGAGAAGTACATATACACGGATCTACTACCCCCTGGAACTTCTTATCTCTACTAACGTGAACCACCATTGTCTTCGTAGGCAATTGTAATTTTACATTGACAGGTGATACTATTTCCACTACCTGGTATGGTCCCTGGAATTTGTTTGTGAAATTCTTGGTTCTCCCTTTTGGAACATACGGATTAGCTAGTTGCACCCATTGGCCTACTATGTAGTGTGGCAACTTCCTCGTTGTACCTCCCATCCGTTCTTCTCGTTCCAACGCTTTCGTGTTAGCTCGTCTAACTCTCTACCATACTTCTTTAATGGTTCTCGCAAATTGCCTTACATGCTCGCCCTCCACTCCCAGCCCAGATTAAGGACTGAGGTATCCCATACCTGAGTATCCAATTATTAACTAAAGCTTGTGCCACCGTACTTGTTTTCTGATCTGGCAATGCGACCATGACTAAATACCTAGAAAGGTGGTCAATCACTGTTAACACATACTTATTCCCTGCTGCACTCCTATTTCATGGGCCTAATACATCAATTCCGATTTGTTGAAAAGGTCTGTCTGCCTCTGGTAATATTTGAAGCTGAATCTTTTGACGGCTCAAGTCCGCACGCTGTGCGCATGGCACACGATTCCTGACGGACTCGTCCACGTCTTGACGTCATGTCCTCTACCAAAACTTCTCCATTATCCGACTATCCGTAGCTCTTCTCCCGCCATGTCCTGAAACAAAATGGTCATGTGCCTGTTGCAAAACTTCAGATCTTAACGCTGCTGGTACGACAACGCGCGTCGCATTTCGTCGACCTGCAAAGTAACCTGTCCTGTACTAGGAACTGTGGTTGCTTTCTGAACAATTGGCAATCACTATCCACGGCTTGTGCCCTTTTACACTCATCTTCAGTCACCCCTGTTACTTGTAATACTGTCACTTTCCTGCTCAATGCGTCAGCATTGGCTTCTTTCACACCTGGCTTGTGTATCACCTCATAATCGAACTCACTGAGTTTCAGCGCCCATCTCACTAGCCTACTCGATGGGTATTTCAGACCTAATAACCATTTCGGAGCTGAATGATCCGTCACAACCTTAAACCTTCTACCGTACAGCTAACATCGAAAGTACGAAATCCCGTATATTACCGCTAACAATTCCTTCTCCGTCGTGGAGTAATTTTGTTACGCCTTGTTAAGTTGACGAGACGCAAACGCAATCGGATGTTCTTTGCCATCAATTTCTTGCCCAAGTACAACCCCAAGAGCGTGATTAGACGCGTCACATTGTAGTATAAACTCCTTCGAAAAGTCCGCAAACCTCAAAATTGGATCTGATGTCAGTATCCGTTTAAATCCTTGAAATACTTTCTCGCACTCTGACGTCCATTGGAAGGTAACACCATTTATAAGCAACTGCGTAAGTGGCCTCGCTATTTCTGCGAACCCCTGTATGAATTTTAGATAATATCGCGCAAGACCAATATACGATTGCTGTTGTTTAACCGTTTGCTGAAACGGAGAATCTCGTACTGCAGAAGTGAGACGAGGATCTGTCGGTACCAGGTCATGACTGGTAACATGCCCGAGATAATTTACTTGTGCTTGCGCAAAAGGGCATTTGTCCAAACTTAATGTTAGACGTGTTGCCTCTCATCTTTTAAACACCTCCTCTAAACGTTCCACATGCTGCTCTATATCTCTTGAAAAAAACTATAATGTCATCCAGATACACTATGCAGTTTTTTCAGTTTCCACCCGCGAAGGACTCCATCCAACAACCTCTGAAATGTTGCTGGAGCGTTTGTTTAGTCCAAACGGCATTCTTTTATACTCCAGGTGACCAGAATGCGTCGTAAATGCTGTTTTTGGCCTGTCCTCCGGACATACTTCAATCTGGTGATAACCGCTTCGCAAATCCATAGTGGAGAAAAATTTAGACTGCCCTAGGTTGTCTTACGTTTCTGTGATATCCGGAATCCGATATACGTCCGCCACTGTCCGTTCATTCAAATGTCTGTAATCGCGACAAAAGCGAAATTTTTCCGACCCGTCCTGTGTCTTCTTCGGAACTAGGACCACGCTACTAGACCAAGTACTATTACTGTGCTGGATTATCCCATCTTCCAGTTGTTGCTCTATTAATTGCTCTACTACTAGTTGTAATTGTTTCGGTAGCCTGCACGGCTTACGATACACCGGAGCGTGATTCCCTGTCGGAATACGATGCTGTGTTATCGGTGTTGCAGGTAACGTACCCTGTGCTTCAAACAATGCTTTATACTTTAGTAATGATGCTTCCATACCCGAACGATCATTTCCTCTCAAATGATTTGCCTTGTCACGAAGTACAGACGTGCTGACGGTTTGCTTTACATCATAGTCTAGCCTCGAACTATCGATGTCCTCTTCATCCATTAACTCTACCGTGGCTATTACTAATCCCTTCGGCAGATCGACATCATCCTGCCCGAAGTTATCTAAACTCACCGGAACCATAAACTGCCCGTTTATGTACGTTACCCGTGACACGCTCCTACGAATAAAGCAATGTTTTTCGCCTAAAACCTCATTACTCGGTAGTGGCTCTACCAAGAATAACCCCTGCGGTGGCACAATGACATCCACCGGTACCCAGATCAACGTCTTTGTACCTGTTCGTCCTTTGTCACACGAAATCACCTTTAATGCACTTGTAGGCAGTTTAGTTGGTATCACCTTAGCTATCGGTGCACCTTGCGACTCTGAAACATTTGCAACGGCTGTACCCATTGAGAACAAGTTCCCATCGAGTTCCAGCGTATGTTGCTAAAGGTCTATTTTGGCGTGATGCTGAATCAGAAAGTCCAACCCAAGTATCGCTGAAAATCCCTGTCCCACAGTTGACAACAACTGCATTTGCTCCCAGAACCACACGTTCCCTATCTTAAACTTCAGCTGTGCTGTCTCTAGTGCATCTAATTTTTTATCGCGCAATCTGTATCTCGGAGCTTCCAATCCTTTCTTGCCCACGAGGTCCACACTGACAACTGATACATGCGCTCCACTATCCACTAAAACTCTTCGCCACTTATCCTTTATCCAAACCATCAAATTACAATCCGCCTCTTCGTGCACTCTCTACCTCTTTTTACTGGGAATGCCTCCCGACGGCAGGAAGACTCCCTATTTCGTTTAACAGTTTTTTACCTGCTCTATCATTAACCCGTTTCTTGGCTTTACACTGCCGTGCCTTATGCCTTACTTTCTGACAATTGAAACACTGCAGTTCCCGACATTGTCCCTTAAAATGACCTTGCTTCCGACAACGGTAACACTCTTAGGAGGACGAAAAAATTCTCTTGTCATTGTGATTTCTAGTGGCGCTATCCACTTCCTGCAAATGTGTAGCTACGCGCAATGCTGCTGCTAAGTCACTTGGATTTTCCATCCGTATCCAGCGCGAAAAATCCGGCGAGACCCCTCGCAAAAATGCGACTAAAGCTCTATTCTCTGCTTCTTTCAATAGAACTTCATTTGCACTCGCATCTTGCGTTAACTCATACGTGTGCACATTCGTTCTCCTAATTCTGTCTGAAAATTCTTCTACCGTTTCACCCGTTTTTTGCATCATCCTCCCCAAATTTTCTCTAAAAAATTTGGCACTGTTTTGTTTCCTAAGCCTTTGCAATAATCCTCAGGTAACTCTGTGAACGTAGTAGCATCCTTGAATCCTTCATCGTATGCCACATAAGTCTTTGCATCACCTACTAACCGTAACCTCACCATTTGCAAACACATTTCATCTGACCAGCCACACTGTCTAGCCTTAGTACATACGTCACCAATGAAAACATTCACATCCTCTGATGTTTTACCCGTGAAGGAAGGTATCAAATTAGCCGCTGAACAATCTACGACATGGGAAAAGACAGTAACGCTTCCCGAGCCTGATTGAATATTTTGCAACAATTGTTGCTCCATCCTCTGCATGTACTGCTTTTGCAACTCATTTTCTTCAATCATTTTCTTAACTTGCTCTGTCAGTGCGACTACGGCGTCACTTGTCCTGGTTGCATGTGTCTCTGGCATTTTCTGTGTGGTATACCTCACCTCACATAAATAAAATTGTATTACCCAGACGCAAGTTAATTCCTAGCACGTCTAATGGCAAGCCATCTACACTTACCACACTGCCCCGTTACATGACCATAGAAGTCACACACATCACAAGTGCTTGGTACACATATATCGCAAGCAGCTATTTGACCTGCTAATCCACACACTACACAATTAGATGGTACTAAGTTAACGTGACTATCATTCCCACGAAACTGCGATAAGCCTACAGGATTGCTAGGTCTTTCAACTAACACTCTCACATCCCTTAACGTTACTCTCGATATGTCTAGCTACACAGAAAACATAGAGAGAGGGTAGCTGCTAGACTCACCCTATTCAGTATTTCTCGGTTGCTCTGCACGGTGTTAGTCTAAGTCGTGGCGTGTGTGCGCCTGACACCACTTGTTACGGCTTCTGCACACTTTTTAGCAGCAGACACAGTGGTTGCGCCAAAGACTGAGACGCCGTGGAGTTTTACAATTATTTATTGAACATTCTTTACAATTTATCCCTCGTCGTCACTGCCCAGCCCTGTAGATCCCTCTGCCTGGCTGCTGCTGCGTAAATTCTCCGACAATGCGCGCAACGCACGCCACTGATCGCACTCGGGAGCCTCAGGCCACCAGTGCTCTGCTGAGCCAGGATGCCCTGTGGTTGAGATGAACTCGTCGCCGCTCGGCGCCCCAGTACGGGCTGCACCAGCGGCTGGAAAGCCATCAGTCGCGATTTCCGCCAGGTCCTGACATGGATGGACCACGCGCAGGGGGGCCGGGTTGCCGTGAAGTGCGAGCGTCAGTCCCCAGTGGCGGCTGTGACCAAGAACGCGCTGGGGTTGGTCCTACTGAAAGTTCTCGCTGTGGCTAGTCAGCCATGGTGCCGACCGAACTCTGGCCGACCTCCAGAGCTGAAGTTGACATCTGGCGGCGAACAGATGACTCCTGCGAGCTGGAACAGACTTCCGGAATTGTTACCTGCGAAGATTGAACATTTGGACATGGACCACGTCCGTCCTCAGATCCAAACTGCTTCCTATTGGCTTCTGTCTGTTGCTGCCTGCGGTTCACTATCTATATACGGCAGGAGGACGTTTTATATCCTCGGCAGTAGCTTTTTGTTACTACCCCGCAGTATATTGCAGCGTAACTTAGCATGCTGGCCTCACTTCCCCATACTCAGTACTCTCCAGGCTTCACTCGGCGCTCCGTCTGTGTGCGTCCTTGCATCAGCCTGGTGGTGACTGTTGCTGTCAGCAAGGCTATCTGTGCCTGCCTACTTCGCAGCACCTTGGTCGCTGGCGTGCCTCTGTTTTGCCATTCACTACTGCATGAAGCAACTCTTACTACATGTGGCCGCAATACTAGCATAAGTGTTTTGGTGCACACCGTTCATCGTATGTTGTCGAAGTTGGGGCGCCGCAGCAGACGACCCACACGTTTTCACTTGTTGACTCAATGGTACCGTCATTTACAATTGCAATCGGCTCGGGATTATGGACAATGTACAGCACAGAAATTGAAACGCGTCGGCTACTTGAAGGAATAACGTTTTTGATACAACAGGCCGGCGGTCGTCTCCACACATCCCATCATCCATACGAACGCCGTCTCGAAACGTGTAACGCGCCACGGATGCAGACCGCTGGGAGCAATATTATACTATGACCGACATTCTCCTGCGCTTGCATGAGATCTACGGTAGCAATCAAAGACAAGCTGACAGTTGTGGATTACTTGCACGCCTTCACAATTGGTGTCTTCGCCGAGGGCGATGTCACCTTTCAGAAGGATAACTGTCCATGTCTCTGACACAGAACGGAGCTACAGTGATTTGAAGAGTTCTCTCCTGAACTCCCTTGTCTTGGCAACCAAATTCGCCTTATACGAATCCGATGGACACAGTCTGGGTTGCTATCAGGCTCCATCACGGCGTACACAAATCAACGGCCAGCTATTTACGCGAATTGCTTGAACATGTTCGTAGACACATACCTTCACAAATCTACCAACTACATGTAGAATCGACGGTACGTAGAAACAGTGATGTACTGCGTTACGAAGGTGGCCCGCCGCGCATTCTAGGGCACCTTAGAATCTTACCACGGTTCGCGCGGCTCCCCCTGTTGGAGGTTCGATTCCACCCTCGGGCATTGGTGTGTGTGTTGTCCTTCAGCGTAAGTTAGTTACAGTTAGATGAAACAGTGTGTAAGCCTACGGAATGATGACCTCAGCAGTTTAGTCCCATAGGAACTTACCAAAAATTGTTTTAAAAAATCTAAAAAAAATTTGATATGTGAACTTTTCTACTAATTCCCCCTGTAATTGGCAATGCATTCTTCTGTTGCTGATATAAGATTACCCCTAACGTGACAATGTGGTCGAAGATGGATACGTCCGACAGAGACTCTTTACGATCACCAGAACTTAAGCTTTTAGATTATTCTAGTTGATGTCATCTCAGAAGTAAAGTGTACAAGACTATCGTTCATAAGGTTGAAGAGCTGGAACAGAGAAATGCCTGGTCACCTTGATGATCTGGGAGTGCTATAAAGAATTTTTAACTGACAGCAGATAGGAGTGCACTATTACATTCGACTACTAAAACTACACCTGGGACCTCCTGTTTAACAGGAATCAGAGTATATGGTTGCCCAAGCAGGAATTTTGAGCCCAATTAGACGACAATTCATAAGAAAAATTTACCACAAGCTACAACATAATTGCGAATAAAACAGTAACCCAAAAATAGTAGAAAAAGTTCTTTTATTTGCATCTATGATCGCAAAACGTTTCCGTCTATGGGCTATCAGTTCCGGCCAGCGATGAACATTTTCAGATCTACACTCTATGACAAAGAAACGTCGTACAAGGAAGTAGTTATGTAAATTAGTCACAAACTGATATTTCCACAGCTATAAACGGAAAATGCAAAACTGTAAACTTTGACGGCCAGTGGATGATAGTGCGACGCTTCGACGCAGTTTCCCCACGCAGCTGGCAAGGATAGCAAACAGGAGACATGTCGATGCCAGGCACGAAATATTTTAGAGTTACATTCCGTGTGCTCACATGGACAGTAACCATATCTTGCAAACAGCCATCTGAACAATATATGCAGATGTCAGCATTTGAGGCAGGACGTGTAGATGAGCTCAAAGAAGCCGGTTGGAGTAATCGGTGAATCCCTCAAACTTGAAAATGAGCGATGCCACATTTCGACGATGTTGGCAGGAATGGATGAACTATCGACGAACACTACGTCAAGAAGGAAGCCGTCGATCTAGAGAGACGACAGAACGTGAAGACCGAGCAATCGTCTGAGGGGCTCTCAGAGTCCGGATTCATTGTTATCGCTGATCCGATGTGTAACTGGTGCTTCAGTGACCACAAGCACCATTAATAGGAGGCTAACAGGAAGGTGGCTGAGCTCATGGCGTCCTTTGCGCCGACTGCCATTGACCTTTGTACGACACTAAGACAGTTTTCAGGGGTGTCGGACTCATGTATTTACTGGATTGGAGTTTTCTTCAGTGATGAGTCCCACTTCGAGGCGTAGTCGTGTCTGGAGACGCCCCGGGCAGTGGTGAGTTACCCACCCGTCGGTGGCCCGCCATACGGCCCGACGGCCAGGTGTCATTGGTGCCTCACTTCATTTCATAGCAGGACTCAATTGTGTGTCATCCGCGATACCGTTACAGCATACCTGTACGTCAACGATATTCTACGCCCCATTTTGCTGCTCTTCAAGGTAAGCCAACATGGGGTTACACTTCACCAAGATACTGTCCGCCGCCCACAGTGATAATTTCTACAGCTTGTCTTCGTTCTTGCGAAACACTACCTTGGCCAGCAGGGTCGCCGGATTTCTCCGCAGTTGAGAATGTCTGTATCACTTTGGAGAGGGATAATTGGACAGACTTTGGCACGATACCTCTCAGGGAGACATTCAACTTTATAGATATGTTTGCATAACTGCCAGAAGTGGACCAACGCTGAGACGTGCCGATTAGCACGAGCTGCTGGCCCGGCAGCCCATCGATATCCGGCTGTTATCGATCACGGCAGCCCACTACGAGGATCTTCAACGGCTGGTTTGCCGCACGTTTTTCAGTGAAATACCGGACGTGAGAGAGCGGTGGGCAGTTAGACACTGGGGCAGTTTTGGAACAGTGGTGCCGATGGGTGTAATTTGCGCAGTATGTGCGTGAAACCAGCGAGAAGACGGAAATGAACCTCCGGTATGTCTCACAAAGGACCGGATATTAATTGTGCAATTACTACTGTTGGAGGACGGAAGGGTTTTGGGAATCAAGTGAAACTTGGCTCGCCGAAATTGCTGGACGGTGAAAAAAGGAAGCAGTGAGCAAATTTAATTGGTGAGCAGAAGTGTCTCTTGGTATTGAGTATTACTCGACTGCTGTTAGATCAGTATAAGGTGCCATGTGGCTTCTGTTTATCGAAATTGAGTCTGACGTTACGTTATTTTTTTTTTTTAACTGCCGTGTTCGTGAAGCGGGTCTTGTGATTGTATTTTGAGAATGGTGAATGTGTAAATAAAAAAATTGTGATGAATGGCTTCATTGAAACATTTTCCGCACAGGTAGAATGCACTTCAACGGTTGCTCTGTTCAGTGGAAACTACCGGTGCCTAGCACCTGTTAAGAAATTAAGTGAATTTATAAGCCTTCTGAAGGCGGTTAACGTGTTCACATTTATCATAAGAGACCTTAAGTGCTCTTGATGATTCCCTTAACAATGTGGCAGGCTGAGTGTATTGGTTTTAATACCTGTGCGTTAGTGTGCTTGGTTAAGCAGTAGCATTGTTAACAACTTGTGCCGTATTCAGGGCTGTGACGCAATAATTATTGGAATATTTGTTAAAGTATCCAGTGCTGTAAGTGAAGTACTGTCTGTTATTTTGAGCGACCGTCATAATCAGATTAAAATTTGGCAGTCGTAAATACCGCTGTCGTAAATACCGGTGTTCTAAAACTGGCGGTAAGTTCTCAAGTCATTTCGAGTAAAAATAATACTTTATTCTTTGCGAGCTGTATGGGTTACAATACTATTCCAAGACTGGTTGGAATACGCTAAGTACACTTGGAATTTGTTTTGGTGCGCTAGCAGCTAACTTCTAACGGCCAACGGTTTGAGCTGTCATTTAGTACGTGCTCCCGCCATTGTCTGAAAGCTCACTCAATCTGTTATGTGTTCTTCACTCTTCGCTATGCGATGCTTTGTTACTTATATAATTTTAGTTTTCCGATTGTAAAATTTTGTTGTACTTCCCGTATGACCTTGCCTCAAGCCGGTGCCAGATGGGTTCTCGCCCGAGATCTTAATTTGCTCTAGAACGGACTTATCTGTATGTTCCGGTGTTATGTGACTGTACCGATGCCTATGAGGATCCTGAGCCGGAATGGAATATGCTGTAACCCGATGAATAATGAAATTCTTATATCTAATCCATTGAAACTACCACCAACTGCGGTGTCGGCCTGTGGGGCCGAGCGGTACAGTCTGGAACCGCGCGACCGCTACGGTCGGAGGTTCGAATCCTGCCTCGGGAGTGGATGTGTGTGATGTCCTAAGGTTCTAAGTTCTAGGGGACTGATGACCTCAGATGTTAAGTCCCATAGTGCTCAGAGCCATTTGAACCATTTTTGAACCAACTGCGGTGTCATTGTAAGTGCATATTTCTTCCGTAATGGATTTGTATCTCGTCACTTATTAAGTCAGAAATGTGTAATACTTATATTAACTAAATTTTTGGGGAGAAGCGTTAATCAGTTAACTGATTGTCTGAACGTACATTATCTGTGTTGTCTCTCCTTTCATTTATCGTCACTCGATTACCTGACTGATCCAACCCGTTGAGCTCATTTAGGTTCTTGTTACCCTGCATCTGTTTTCTAATTACTTTTTTGTTATTAATTAATTACTGAACTGCTAACATGAGGCTTTAACACCGTCCTGGTGGATTCAATTAATTCATTTGTTAAATTTTTTATGAACTCTGAATAAATTTTCAATTGCCAACATCGTTATAATCATTTATCCATATAGATGACTGGCTCCGACAAATCTCTGTTGCCATCTGCTGATTTATGTTTACATAATTACTGAATTAGGAGTGTGTTTATATTAAATTCTTTAACTGGTACAGCTGTGTAAGACATTTGATCAGATGTGTGTCACTGCGTGACTTCCTAATTTATAATTTTTCTTTAGATTCCACTCATTCTGCCGTACTAAGTTTATTTGCGTACCAAAAAACTTTGTATAGCTGCCCAGAGTAGCACTTTCCTTTTACCTTAATAGTGCCTGTTGTAAGTATCTGATTAATTTTAAATTTTCCTTAACTGGAATTCATTGCTGCCTTGCTATATTTTTAGATTAACTTGTAAGGAAAAATTTTTCCACTGTAACTTAATGAACGCCCTTTAATCGTTGCCATGACCAGCTTATGCAATTATAGCATTCAGTCACCAATTGTGTATCTTATACTGGTGTTACAATCAGGTATCGTGAGTGAAGTTTGAAAAAATTCTCTTTACAGCTTGGGGTCCAGTCCTCCCACTCAGCAGCCGACTGTGATGTTGCCAAGGCGGCGTAGGGTTTCAAACACGTTATTAACTAGCTCTTTTTGTGAAGCTCTTTCTCTTGAATAAAAGATCCATTTTCTCTGAAATTGCTGTCATTTTTTATTTGTACGTGTATGTCACATCTACCGATTTCCATCCCATTCAGTTAATTCTTTCGTGGTGCGCGTTGGAATTCTTTTTTTCGTCTCTGAGTGTATTTTTAAGCGTGTCCTAATACAACCAAGCCATAGTGGCATTCTGACGAGAGACACACAAAATCAACTTAGTACCGTTACCCATATTTAAAATATGCGTCATCTGAGTCATTCTTTTAACAGCAGCACTATTTTTGGTGTTATGAATAATAGGTCACCGTTGCCTAGTTTACACCAAAATTTGAGTATTTGCGACGATTCTAAGTTGATTTTGTTTGAATTTTTTGACGATACCACTGTGGCTTTATTATTTTAGACCACGTTTTAAAACATATTGGAAGATGTTAATCGATGACCGAAACTAAGGACTAAGATAGTTTGCGATCACAGACAGAAATAAAAGACATTTATTCAAAATGTTACTTTCCATATACATTTGTACTAAGAGAGACAATATTTCATAATTATTCCGACGGCAGTTCGTACCACATAATCGCAGTTACCGTGCCAACACAATGCGCAATAGATTAAAGAATCACAGTTGAAAGCACCACTTTTTCGAAACCTTGTAACCGTCTCCTATTGCGACGAATAACTTTTAAATTTGGCTCATAGATACCTAAAACCTTCTTCTGATATGGTGCAAAAGGGGATCCTGCGACCTCACGCTCGGGCTCGAGTACATTTCAAACAGCACGGTGTTGACCCATGCGAAAAAAAGGCCACAGCTCAGAAGTTCATCTTATCTGTAAAGTGGGTTAATGATGTTGCATGGGAACCAAATTTCATCATAATTCTGACCATCGCCACAGGGGAGGTGTTACATGGTGTTAAGGTCGTCACAGCTCTTCTTAACCACATACCACCCCTTCTTATGACCCGTCTGCAATGGAAGTCGGAAACGCAACGCACAGCATTGAAATCAGGCGCTTTTCTGACGAATGACCAAGGAAGGAGGAAAACATTTCAGACTCACCGCCGTACAGAGTGGATACGAAAAGGCCTCAGGCAGTGGCATAAAGTCCGTGATTGAAACTCCCCCTTTCCTTCATGTCTTGATTCCTACAAATTTCACGGTCGAAAATGACAGTTCCCACTAAAACGAACAACAGTACGACGGTTTTGACAACTTCTGACACTATTGACACGTTCTTGGCAATTCAATTCTGCTAGATGACCATCGCGGGGTTGCAACACCACCGAATGTGATCTTATGCCTTTGGAGTGCAGTACTGCCATTAGTTTTGTTCTGGTGTACAGCGTGGAACCACTAGCGGCGAAACCTGAACGTAATTCGAGGCAGCAGAAGGTACTTATGCCATTTCCGCCTCCTGTTTCGCGCCGTCCTGAGACGTGATCACAGAGGAGTGCGACGTTGATACATGCGTCAATACGAGAGAAAATGGAACCTCTAAGACCTCTCAGTTCGGCAAGACCCTCCGTGGCACCAGCCCCCAATTAATGAGAATTTTAGAAATGTGCCTTTACAGAGAAAGCCTTCGTAGTGTCCTAGGCGCCTGCCGGAAAGCAACTCGCATCAGAGGTGTGTCAAGTGGAAATGCTGGAAAATTGGCTCATGCCACAACTGAAGACAGACAATTTGGACTCATCCACGAAAAGGAAGGTGCTCCACCCCACTTCGATCATGATGTTTGTGAATCCTTAAACAGGATATTGAGAAATCGACGGATCGGTCGAGGTGGGATTGATCATCAGTAATTCACGTCATAGGTTTCCCGCTCTCCCGACTTAACGCCATGCGAGTTTTTGGGCGTTTATGACAAAGCTCTGGTGCTTACCCCTTTGTATTAATTGTCTGTGTATATGTTCCCAGGCTTTATTCGTCACTGATCAGTTACTTTACATGAAAAAGGCAATACACTCTGGCAACAGCCGTCCAATAACAAAGAAACAGTGAACGGTTGCTGTACAAACTAATGGACCAATGACTGCAAAATTAAGATTAGTCAATGAGGGTGCGTTTCAATAAACTCGGCCCACTCAACCTAACTCAATAAAGCGGAAATCAGACAAAATATTCAAGAGTAACATTAACAGGGATATGGAAATAAAACGCTAATTTTTTGAAAAGCAATCAACATGTAGACATACCAGTTTCATATAATACTAATAAAGCTCATGTAATCCTAATAAAGCTTAGTGTTGCCAGGAGCAGGGCAAAACACACTGAACATTTACAGCACAGACAATGAACGAAGTTTTACAGACACACGGATGCTCACCCGCATCACTCTGAAGGAAAGCTCGATTCTGTTCAAGCAGAAAGAACAAAACATTGAAACTTCCTGGCAGTTTAAAACTGTGTGCCGGACCGAGACTCGAACTCGGGACCTTTGCCTTTCGCGGGCAAGTGCTCTACCAACTGAGCTACCCAAGCACGACTCACGCCCCGTCCTCACAGCCGTGCTTGGGTAGCTCAGTTGGTAGAGCACTTGCCCGCGAAAGGCAAAGGTCACGAGTTCGAGTCTCGGTCCGGCACACAGTTTTCATCTGCCAGGAGTTTCATATCAGCGCGCACTCCGCTGCAGAGTGAAAATATCATTCTGGAAACATCCCCCAGGCTGTGGCTAAGCCATGTCTCCGCCATATCCTATCTCTCAGGAGTGCTAGTTCTGCAGATTTCGCAGGAGAGCTTCTGTAAAGTTTGGAAGATAGGAGACGAGGTACTGGCAGAAGTACAGCTGTATGGACGGGGCGCGAGTCGTGCTTGGGTAGCTCAGTTGGTAGAGCTCTTGCCCGCGAAAGGCAAAGGTCCCGAATTCGAGTCTCGGTCCGACACAGTTTTAATCTGCCAGGAAGTTTGATATCAGCGCACACTCCGCTGCAGAGTGAAAATCTCATTCATTAAAATATTGCTCGTCTCCCACTACTCTCCCTCTAGTCTCTACAACAAGTTGTAAAGTATAATTCAGTACCATACCGTACTTCGACACCACACTTCCTCGCATCTGCCATAACATGAACTTCGACGAAATACTGCAATCCGTTCGGCAATGGGTCACCACATTCACCTTCCTACCCCAACCGTCTCCAGCGGTCCGCACTTTCTTGTTGTAAGTTTCGTTGCTGTACCATCGCTACTTCACGGCGAACGACATATCGCGGGCCGATAGCAAGACTCTCTGCAATCGAATACGAACCGTCTCACTAATATCAACATTGGTTTTAATCTTTGCATTTTTGTCCAGTATTGCCTTAAGCTACAACCATTTCCATTTCACGTGTGTATGGTTATTGATACAAATTTCCTATGACTTCTAACTGCCGAAAACGAACTTTAAATTTCAAGTTCTGGCTTTGCGTTTTCCTTCCATTTGTTTTTTCCTCCATCTTACCCATATTTCAATCTTTGAAGCAACTAGGAAGTGATCAGAGCTTGTTATCTCTAAACACGTATCTCAAGTTTGAGAGCTTTTTGTTTGCTAGCTATCACGTAATCAACAATTTGAAGTGTACCTCTTGCGTTCCATGTGTATTTATGTGCGTCTTTCGTTCGGAAGAAGGTGTTTGTAATATTTAACACATTAAATGAAGCAGAACTTCTTAATGCCTTAACATTTTCATTTACAGTTATTAAAACGAATGTGGCTACTGTATTTACAACCGATGTTGTTCGTATTCATGCATTTGAGTCTCCTAATATTCGTACATCATCAGTTTCATTATACTCATGTACTTCTTTATGCAGTTCTCCATAACCTTTTTCAGAACTGGCACGTTTTAGTTCTTCAGGTACACTTGCTCCTACGAAGAATGAAGGTTCTCTTTCAGTTCCAAAAATAGTAGCTATTATCCTTTCACGTCCATAGTTATAAAAACCTTTCTTTTAGGTTTTTAGCTTTCGGTGCCTCAATCAGTAGAAACAGGATCTCTTTAGGATCATTTGGATCTCAGTCTGTCTGTCTCTCTGTTAAAGCCCCTTGTTTTAGGAAGGGAAAGAAGTATAAAGTTGAAATTAATGTCACGTAATATGGTGTACAGTCCCTTGGCGGTCAAAATAATTTAAGTTTCTAAGTCAGTCCAGTCAAAAGGTATGATTATATATGCTACCTGTTTTGATACACGCAAGCTCGTCAAAACCTCTAGATTAAATGTGTACACATGGCAGCTGTGGAGGTATAGCTGTAAAGTGCTTGCATGGAAACCGAGAGGTCGCCGGATCGAATCTCAGTCAGACCACTGATTTTTCGATCTTCTTTTTAACCTATTCTTAACCCCTCAACAATGTGAGCAGTCGCCAAATACAATACATGGTTCGAATTCCACGTTAAACTATGAGCTCCTCTTTCATCGGTTAGTTAATTGGTGTGGGTTATGGACACGCAAGTCGCCGAAGTGGCTTTCAATAGAAAGGCTTGCACCAGGGCATTGAGTCACATGAAATTATTTTTATTACTGTTACCCATATACATAATCAATCCTCAGTGTTTGAATCCTTAGTCCCTCTCCGTTTCTTCTTTGTTTCTGTTATAAAGGCAATGTTTGTATTTCATTGTTTGAATTTTTCTGTAAGCTCTGATTCACTTGTATTAAAACCTCCTCTTATATTCCCCGGTAGCTGTACATAAAGTGTCTAACACAAACCCATTTTTATTCCTCCCATTTTCTTAACTCTGTTAATATTCTCAAAGATGAAGCCACTTTTATTCATGACGGTATTAATGACACTCATCACGCATCTGTTCCGACGAAAACCCTTATGCAATAGTCGAGACATTTTCAAGGACGCATCTCTGTAAATGCGTGACGCGGCTGAAAGGTAATGATTTTATTGGGCCTGTTCTACCGCCACATTGTGTTACAAGACCCCGTTGTGTAAACATTCCTGTAAACAAAATTCCAGCATTATTGGATGGGGTTCCATTGGGTACAACGAAAGATATGTTCTTCCATTACGGCGGGGCCGTTGCACAGTCTAGTAGACATCATCTAAACCTAAGATCCCCCCGATAATCGATCGCCAGATGTGTGCTTAACAGTTTAGCAGGAAACTATTAAAAATAATGGGTAACAGGACAAATGCTGGTGACAGGAAATGAAAGATTGTGATCTAATGTTTTGTTTAATTGTGTACATTTCCTCACAAAAGATGTTCATAAAGTCCACCATCAACTGCAATGCATTTTCCAGCACTTGTAGACAGCTGCTGTGTTGCTGATGTAAGTTCATTTGTAAGGTCTTTACTTCAGCATGCGCATGTCAACTCAGCACTTGCAAACTTTGTTCCTAACGCAAAAGTACAAACAATAATCTAATGGCAGGGTGATCTTGGAGATCAAGGAATGACTTCACGGTGACCGATCTAACACCAAGGATACGTAGCAGTGCTGTTCTATGTCACTGACCGTACAGAATGTGCAGGAGCTCCGTCGTATTAAAGTATATAAGACATCGTGTATCTTCCAAGCATCCTGGTAACAAATTTGAAAGAGAATCGAGAAACCATATTTCATTAAAACGGTTATCTACAACAACTGGACCGATAAGTTGATCATCAATAATACCGCACGACACGTGGTCATAAAAGACAACACCATGCAGCTGAAAGTCACTATTAGCATTTGGGTGTGGTGGAGACGGAGATGCAAAAAACCTCCGTGATAATCAAACAGCTGGGTGTCGGTTACGGTCAAGAAAAGGGCCAATAGCCGTGCGTTTCTAGGCGCTGCAGTCTGGAACCGAGCGACCGCTACGGTCGCAGGTTAGAATCCTGCCTCGGGCTTGGATGTGTGTGATGTCCTTAGGTTAGTTAGATTTAATTAGTTCTAAGTTCTAGGCGACTGATGACCCCAGAAGTTAAGTCGCATAGTGCTCAGAGCCATATGAGCCAAAAGGCCAAATAAACACATAGTAAGAAGTGATGAACAGAAATGGCTTGAGTTAGACACTGCTACACCACAGTCTGTGAGCCGGAACACTTTTATGAAACTAAAGAAGAAAATTGCTCAAAATTACAATAGTCACACGAAAGCACATAAAAGTAGTACTTTGGTTCTCATGGACAAAAGTGATTATGTTAAGAAAGTTAAATAACTATTCACACCCAATTCCTACCATATACTCACCAAAGATTCCACCAAAATCTTCAACGAAGAAATTAAAATCCTAACCAAGACCTGCAAAATCAAAATACCTGAATATGAAACTAATATTTGATATGAATCCCGTAGCTCCTAAACTGTATGAACTTGCTAAACTATACGAGAACTTTACGACATCTTGTGCCAACCTACATCCAACCAAACTATAAAATTACCAAAAATTACATTTCTCGATATTTGGACAGAACTACTACACAGAGCAGGCGTCAATCCTGTACAAATAGAAGACATAAAACAGTTTACTCAGACAAGTTTACAACAAAATAATTTTCGATTTAAAGGTACCCTATACAAACAGATAGATGGCTTAGCAATGAGGGCCTCCCGTCAATCATCTTTTAGCGGAAACATTCATGGACCACTTCGAAAAAACAGTTCCTATATCATGAGCCTCTCAGTGATAGTATCAAAAACTGGAACCAAAAGACAACTGAACACATTCCTTAAACATCTAAACTCACAACACAAAACATACAGTTCACCATGGAGATTAGTGAAAAATCGATTAACTTTTTAGACCTCAACACTACAAATATGCATAGTTTCAAACTTTACAGCAAACCCACCACTACAGACACTGTAGTAACCTCATGTTCACAATACCCAATATCACACAACATGCTGCCTTGCATTCCCTGATACGTAGTCTTACATCCATACCAATGTCAAAACAGAATTTTCAAACAGAATTAGACACCATAAAACTTATTCCACCAAACAATGGTATACCATTTAATTAAATGATAACGTTTTACCCTATGTGTATGTCTCCTCGGAGACAACAGTCATACCTAAAACCAATTGGTGTACTATCCCATAGTTAGGGAAGCTGTCTGTTAAATTAGCCAAAGTTTTCAAATCCTGCAGTTTCAAAATTTCGTTTTATGTAAGAGGCACTACAGCCCATATCCTATTCAACAGTAAGGACAAAACAGATTTATCAAGTGCAAGAAACGTATGCTAGTCAGACTGGCAGGAATATGACAAGTACTAGGCTGATAGAGCTCGAACGCAGCTGCAAATTGAGTAAGTCAGACTCCTCCTTTGTCGAACATGTGCTGAAGGAAGGACACAAATAGCAAGTCCACACAGAGGTACTACATATGACCTGCATAGAAAGAGAACCAAGCCCATTAGAAGTACTTGAGATAAATAGACATACACCTCAAAATCCCCAACTGGTTCTAAAAGATCAGTTACAGCTGGGCAAACCTCACTTTCATGCCTTACATGATGCTATAAATCAGCCGTATACCCACAAACCGTCACAATGACATGTACTCCTAGACAAAATTGAAACATAACAGAATTTCCTGTTCCTTACAACACAAACTTTACCATAATAACTATTAATATTTTAATATTTTGTATTTTAACCTTGTATTATGTTTAATATTGCCCACTGCATAAAAAAGTTATTCACAATGTAAGAGATGTTTTTTGCTCAACAGATGTTATTATTGCTCAGGTACGTAGTTCTCAATCAATCTCACGACCTCACGAACCATGGCATCACAACCATATAGCCAGTAGTACTGTAAGATTATGTGTTGTAATTATTGTGTATAAACTGCCAATAGCCTACATTTTAGTTTACAATGTTAAACCATGTTTCTCGCAAAACATAAATAAAAAAATCATTATAACCATTTAAGCAGTAATATTGTGTAGTTTAATTATTTTAATTATTAATTGTGCTGAATATTTTTCATTGTGTAGAGTGTAATTTCAACATTAAGGAGCAAGTTCGATGCACGACATTCTCTGCAAGTGACTGTATCTTTTACTACAATGTTAGGTTACCTAAGAACCAGTGACCCTTCCTGACGCTAATCATTTGTTTGCTGAAGACGGTCTAATAAGCCGGAAACTAGTTCGAAATCAAGAAATATCATTAGAACGGAAACAGTCTACTTGTTATTCAACCTCAAAAAGAATTAAAAAGATGAGTATAGGTTCATTTGAAGATTATAGTTCAGAATCACCAACACTATCACCCCTCAAAACATGACCCTTCCTGAATGTCGGTAACGGATAAAAATTTACCCGATGTTATGTGGAATATTTTTCCCATATCATACTATACTGCCACTTAGTAAATTATCGACTGTTCGTTATAAAACACCCTGAGTGTAGCATTTTCGAGTGGCGTGCTTCAAGCTTCCAGCTCTATGTGGTTTCCGCAAAACACTGTAGATGAAATCGGGAAAGATTACTTTGTACTGGCCGCAGCTGATTTCTTTGCCCACTCTTTTTTAAAGTAATGTCAAGTATGAATGATAAAGACGAATATGGGTGAAACGTGTTAGTACTTAACTGTGATGGGTCACTATGTCAGAAACCGAATACCGATATGAAAATTAAAAGTATTACAGAATATTAAATGTACTCTTCCTACAGTGAATTCCAGACAGATACCGCTCTTTCATGAGAAGTAATAAATAGTATACAAATTACATTGCGTCTTGTCTTCTCTGTAAATTTACCTAACACATTCCCCAATGAGTCTACAAGGACTTCGTTGGTCTGAGCTTTGCCTACAGATCTCGTCTTGTAACCCATATGGCCGAAATTTCTTCTCTTGTGTTCTGATGAAATTTTTCAGCTACGAATTCAGTGCCAGAGATAGCGATACTGGTAAGGTTAAACCAAATATTGATGATGGAACTCTAACATTTGTTTGTAATTCTTTGAATTTATTCGTTCCTTTGTTGCAAAGCAGATCGTGAAAGACCTGGTGGTCGTAAATATCTCGCTTCCAGCATGATGTTAATTTTCGTAGTAGTGAGTTGCCTACAAGAAGAAGTTTATGAACACCACCCGAATTATTGGTAGATGTGAGATCAAGACAACCCTCTCAAGTAGTACGTAGACTTTCAATAACGCTACGGCCGGCCGGTGTGGCCTTGAGGTTCTAGGGGCTTCAGTCTGGAACCGCGTGACCACTGCGGTCGCAGGTTCGAATCCTGCCTCGGGCATGGATGCGTGTGATGTTCTTAGGTTAGTTAGGTTTAAGTAGTTCTAGATTCTAGGGGACTGATGACCACAGATTTTAAGTCCCATAGTGCTCAGAGCCATTTGAACCAATAACGTTACGACTCTTGCGCAAACCGATTTACCGAGGTCGATAATTAAAGTATAAAAAGAAGGAGTGACCTAGTGTAATGAAATGAGTTGTTGTCCTAATCTTTATTTGTTATGGCGATAACATATTCGAGAAGCTAATTATGATTTAAGAGTATATGTGAAACTCCGGTCCAATGTAAGATGGTTGAAATGGCTCTGAGCAATATGGGACTTAACATCTGAGGTCATCAGTCCCCTAGAACTTAGAACTACTTAAATCTAACTAACCTAAGGATAACACACACATCGATGCCCAAGGCAGGATTCGAACCTGCGACCGTAGCAGTCTAGCGGTTCCGGACAGAAGCGCGTAGAACCGCTCGGCCATAGCGGCCGGCTGATATATTGGATTTATGGTTTGTAAGCGCTAATGATGGTCTATGTAATGTACTGAACAAAGCGTTTCTGTTCAGTCAGCAGTTTATCTTACTGAAAGTGGCATTATTTAGATATTAATAATTTCTGCGGTGTCGTCTCCATAAAATAAATTAATTATGGTACACAACTTTCCATTACAAGGTAATATTGGTCGATAGTAATATTTAAAACAAGTACTACATTCAGATCAAAATAATATGCATGGACTATTGTTTTACACAACTCTGGAAAATCTAAGAAAACTAAAGCAGTGCTTTCAGAATATGAATGTAGATAATTGTGTTTTAATAATATGAACGCATATTGTTATTACTACCTAATTTGTTATCTGTGAACTAAAATACCTCGTAAAATAACTATAGTAGTGTGTTCCAAAAGTAACAAAACAGTGTTATTGTTCATTACGGAGTACAGCTTCCTTTGTTGCAAATTTCTGCACATTTTTTGAAATCGTAGAACCATGTTCCACAACAAAGCATTGAATATCTAGGCAATAGTGGCAAGATGGTTCTGCAAATGACACAGTGGTTGAAAGCAAATGAAGACTCAGTGCACGTCGAGTGTGGTAAGAAGCCGATATCTTCCTGGACAGCTATCAGTAAAAGGGTTCAACGACACAATGCAACTTTCGCCCGCAGACAACCTGCCAGCGCCACAAGGACAAAGGGTTTTTAAAAAGTAACAACGCGATGTAGCTAAGAGCTTATGACGTCAGCTCATGCATGGAGCCTCTGGGTTATAACGTTGCGGTAGAGCAGGCAGCAGCTGGCGCCGTAGGGCAGAGCTCTGGAGAGCCGGGGACAGCCTTTATGGTTGTCTGCTGGAGTGCGTTGCATTAGCAGAGGAAGCCCTACTGGAGACGTTGCATGGCAGCCATAGTCGCAGGCCGTACAGGGAAACCTCCACTCCAGAGACACGTCATTATCTGCAATCCTATAATAGATCGATTCGACTCCACTGGCGTTCTCGTTTTCTAAAATTAATACATACGTATTGTGCTCGACTCATTAAGACATAGATGTGATGAAAAATTCGCCACCATTTCATCCTTGGTGTGAGTGGAACTGAACAGCTGTTACCCGTTTTGTAAAATCCATTCGCGGCCTAAGAGAGCGACAAATGTGGATGTTCCCCAGCTCAATCATGCACTCGATCACACTAAAACTGCTTGTGGAATAAAAGCTTTCTGGTATGTAAGTAGACAGGTTTCGTCTGCTCTAGGTCTCCGACATAATATAACATTTCTGTTTGTTATACGGTGACTCTTCTCAACGCAGTATGACTCTTCGTTGACTATAATCGATGCGTTTCCAATACCTTTCCATTTGTAATTGTCTGACAAACTTTAATTTTTGGCTGGGACAATGGCCAACGCGATCTCGGAAATAAATTTAAGTAATTCTCATTCTCCGGTTTCGATCCAGGTTTTCGACAGTTACTCCTTTGCTATTAGGATGCCGCATTTGTAAATCCTCTCTCAGTTATTCCTAACAGGTATACGATAACGTCAAGCTGCACTTAAATATATCAAAATCAGTGTCATCGAAGAGCTCGAAGAGCAGATCACAGACGCTTCAAAGGGTGCATGCTAGATTAGTCAGATTACATCAGAGATGAGCATCACATCATCTTACTCAAGGCACAGACAATTTAGATGATGAAGTCATTAGTATTGTGTATATTTCGCACACAGTGGTCAATATTCAGGTTTGGGTGCGATGGAACGGTGTTCGCAATGGCGAAAACATTAGAGAGGGTGCATATAATGTGTAGGACAAAGATGAGGAAGGACCAGGCCATATCCTGTCCAATGGGAACATGCTGGCGTTCGTCTGGTTCCTTCGGGGAAACAAAGACGGAGTTCTGGATACTATTTCTTCCCAGAGCGCGTTCATTGTCCTCTTAGCCAAGTGTTTTCGTGATAGAGAATCTGAAGAGTGATTTAGAATGACAAAGAGGTGCACTGAGCCTAGTTTCAAATAGCTTAAGAAAGTAAATGAAATTGAATACTAAGGTAAGAACATCGGCAGTACCAAATGTATCTTGTACATATAACCTCTTCATTTCAATAGCTCGTATCGCCCGTCACCAACTTTAGAACGTAGCTCCAGTTACACAAGGCGATTCACCTAAATTTGTGGCCGCAGCTCGTGTTATAGTGGCTAGCGTTGCTGCCTCTGGATCACGGGGTCGCGGGTTCGATTACCGGCCGGGTTGGCGGTTTTCCTTTGCCCTGGGACTGGGTGTTTCTGTTGACCTCATCATTTCATCATCATCATTCGTGACACTTGCAGGATGGGACTGCGCAAAATTGGACTATGTAAAAATTGAGACTTTGGGGCTCTGATGATCGCGGAGTTGAGCGCCCCACAAACCAAACATCATCATCATCTCCTAAATTTGTTCCGCAGACACTTATGAAATAGGTGGTGGTATTAGTGACCAGTTTTCATACAGTAATAAAAAGTAACCAAGTGACCACAGTCGCAGCCCACACACAGATTTTAATAATCACTAGAATGGGTATTCACTTTAGAAAGACAGAGTTCTAAATAAAACAACACCCATTGGGGATAGCAAAATGAATCTAGTATTAATCAGAGTCATCACGATGTGTAATGTTCAGTATTGTAGTGCAAGGAATCCACGGACAATCACAGAATGAAATTTGTAAATACCGACAGTTGTCTGCTCCATGTACCAGCGGCAGCAACTTGAAGGAACAAAATTAGCAAATGAATACTATGAATTGTTAAGAGGAAAAAAAAGTGGCCTTAAAGGGTGCTGTTCAAAATGATGATCTCCTGTTTCAGTACAATCTTCCTGTCTACTGTTTAAAAGACTGACTGCACATTTACAAGCATTTCATCAGAAACTTCAGAACAGGCAGCAGAAAAATTCATTTTTATTCCATCGAGTGTAGTTGAGATGTCCTTGTAAACAGTGATTCTTAGCTTTCCATACAGAAAAAGAATCAGCGAGAGAGGTGCCGCAGTTATCAGCACTCCGTGACTCGCATTCCAGAGGACGGCGGTTCAAATCCGCGTCCTGTCATTCATATTTAGGTTTTCCATGATTTTCCTTAATCGATCCATGGAAATTCAGCGATGGTTTCCTTTGGGAGAGCACGGCGGATTTTCCTCTCCGTCCTTGAAACTGATACGTTAGGAGCGTGGCTCGTGGGGAGCTGAAGCGGCTTGGGGTTTTTATGCGACAAAGCTAGAAGCTATAGTTTATTAATAAACATAAAAATCGTAGTACATATGGTGACAAGAGTGATTCTACAACCGTCAATCATGACTACATTTAATCGACGTTTGCATGTAACCTCAACCAATCAGTTAAACAATTTTTTTTATCTTGAATCACTAAAACAATTAGAACTCCTTGCTTCAGGCTTTAAATCAATTTCACAGAAATGCTGCACATAGGCTTAGCGCAAGAAACAATCTTAAACCTTGATAAAGTCCGATACTTACAAAGCAACTATCTGCGGCCATCAAATTCAACTTTGAATCATTATAGCACTCTCATATACACGCTACCCTCTGTATCCACTCTCAGTGCTATCAGCGTACAAACACTTTCCAAAAATCAAATGCGGAAGGCCTCCACTACGCAAAAACGTCAGTTATCCTTACATTGATCCAAACACACATAATGAATGAAAAGGAGGCCAAACTTAATGTGAATTAGATTACGGAGTGGGCGAGAAAACATCTTGACAGCGCAAAGAAAGGTCACACTTATGCTAGAGACAGTTTCTGTAAGAGATACACTGAGATGACAAAGGTCAACGGATAGCAATATACACGTATACAGATGGCGGTAGTATCGCGTACACAACGCATAAAAGGGCTTGCACTGGAGGACCTACCACTTGCACTCAGGCGATTCACGTGAGGACGTTTCCGTTGCGATTTACGCCTCCCGATGGGAATTAATAGACTTTGAACGCAAAATAGTAGCTGTAGCTCGACCTATGAGACATTCCATTTCGGAAATCGTTAGAGAATTTGATATTCAAATGGCTCTGAGCACTATGGGACTCAACTTCTGACGTCATCGGTCCCCTAAAACTTAGAACTACTTAAGCCTAACTAACCTAAGGACATCACACACATCCGTGCCCGAGGCAGGATTTGTACCTGCGACCGTAGCGGTCGTGCGGTTCCAGACTGTAGCGCCTAGAAACGCTCGTCAGTTCGATATTCCAGATCCCCAGTGTCAAGAACGTACGAAGAATACGAATTTTCAGGGATTACCGCACACTACAGATAGCGCAGTGGCCAACGGCTTTCACTTAACAACTGAGAGCAGCGGCACTTGCGTAGAGTTGTGAGTGTGAACAGATAAGCAACACTGGGTGAAATAACCGCAGAAATCGAAGTGGGACGTACGAACGTATCCGTTAGTACAGTGCGGAGCAATTTGGCGTTGATGGGCTATGGCTGCAGAAGACCGACGCGAGTGTCTTTGCTAACAAGACGGCATTGTCTTAAGCCCCTCTTCTGGGCTCGTAAACATATCGGTTTGACCGTACACGACAGGGAAACCATGGCCTAGTCAAATGTATCCCATTTCTGTTGACCAGAGCTGATGGTAGTGTTCAAGTGTGGCGTAGACCCCACGAAACCATGAACGCAAGTTGTCAGCAAGGCGCTCTGGAAGCTCCTGGTGACTCTGTAATGGTATGGGTTGGGTCTACATGGAACGGGTTGGGTTCTGGTTATGTTCGGCTACTTGGAGATCATTTGCAACCGTTCATGGGCTTCATGTTACCAAAAAACGATGGAATACGATATGGATGACAGTGCGCCGCGCCACTGGGCCACAATTATCAGCGATTGGTTTGAAGAATATTATGGAAAATTGGAGCGAATGATTTGGAAACCCACATCGCCCGTCTTGAAGACCCACCGAACAAGTAAGAAGTATAATCCCGTGGTAAAATCGTGCACAAAATCCTGCATCGGCAACACGCTCGCAATTGCGGACGATTATAGAGGCAGCATGGCTCGGTATTTCTGCAGGGAACATCCAAAGACTTTTTGAGTCCATGCCACGTCAAGCTTCTGCACCAAGCCGGACAGAAGGGGGTCCGGCACGATATAAGGAGGTATGCCATGCCTTTTGTCACCTCAGTGTGTTATGAAACAATACAATAATCAACTAAAGAACACTAAAGCGACACAGTTCTGAACGCAAGCAGAACCAAAAGCCACAATGCGGCAATAGACAACAGAGAAACTTAAGCCATACCACTCATACAAAGATGAATCAAACAATATGAATCTATACTCTACTACAATGACAACCCAGAATGTAGATTAACCACTAATAAGCCACACTCTAAGCACACTAGACTGATGTAGAAGCACACAGCAGTAAACAGGAACTCAGACCATTAACGTCTAGCCGACAGCGGTGGCCGAGTGGTTCTAGGCCCTTCAGTCTGCAATCGCGCAACCGCTACGGTCGCAGGTTCGAATCCTGCCTCGGGCATGGATGTGTGTGATGTCCTTAAGATAGTTAGGTTTAAGTAGTTCTAAGTTCTAGGGGACCGATGACTTCAGATGTTAAGTCCCATAGTGCTCAGAGCCATTAAACTTTTTTTTTCTTTCAAAAATGAAAGAGTGTACAGCTTTTCCATAAAGTAAATACTTTTTCCTTAATTTGCGTAATATTCTTCAAACCAATAAATATCTTGTAGTACACAGTTTGTAATGCAGCTTATATTCCTTCTCAGGGTTTCAGCATCTCACGCCAAATTTGACGGATATTGGTTCACAGATTTAGTAGTGAAAACGTAACAGACTCAGTTACTTTCTCATTTATAATAATAGTATCAAAGTATGGATTTTCATGGATTAAACACGTTGAATATTGTATAAGCGTTGTACTGTAGTTGTTCCCCGCGGTTGAGCTCGCACGTCAGTAAAATAAAATGACATATGCGTATGGCTTTATTGGCCGGTGGCCGGTAGACCTCGGTAGAAACGTTCGGGAGCTTGGTACAAGTTTATTTTTTTTTCTTTTAATTTTACTCCGCTTCAGTGATCTACAGGTGTATGATGATAAAATGATGGTGCGAGTGATATGCACACCCATCCGCGAAAAAGAAAAGAAACACGACCCGGGCGGGAATCGGACGTGGTAAGCCTTACTAACCACCTGACCACGAGCTATTCACGCTAATTACAGTGCATCTTAGTAATGGTAAGTGACGCATGACACTCAGCGGCTAAAATGTAACGAGTTTGTGACTCATGTTAGTATGGAACTATGGATTAAACACGTAAATGGTTATAAAAGCGTTGTATTCATTACGTTGAATTGTATTATGTAGAACATATCAAACATTAAAAGCATTTTCACAATTAATTTAAATTTCAAAAAAAAGAGTAAACAGCTTTTTCGAAGAATAATTATTGTTTCACATTTCACGTTGTATTCTTCAATTCAATAAATATGTTGAACTACACACTTTATTAAGTAGCCTGTGTTCTTCCTCAGCGTGCAAGCTACCTGCATTACAAATTTTATCAAAATCGGTTCAGCGGTTTACTCGTGAAAGCTTAACAGACAGCTACTTTTTAATTTATAATATTAGTGTGGATTCCAGTTTCAGACGATAGCATTTGCATACGTTATGTGTGCTGCAGTCTGTTTGTGAAATTGGAAAAAATATTCCGGAAAAGTAAGGTTTTTCGGATATGAAGAACTACTCCAAGGTACATGATAGTTACGGACTTAGAAAGAAATATTCTATTCTAACTTACAATAAGGAAAGTTCTCAGTAGTGTAGTTCATTGTCTATGTGTTACATTATCGCAGACGGTCTTACCACAGTGGTAACGCCGATTCCCGTCAGATCAACGAAGTTAAACGCTTCGGTCTTGGCTAGCACGTGGATGGATGACTCTCCGCTCTGTCAAGTGTTGTTATCAAGTGGGGTACACTCAGCCCTTGTGGGGTCAATTGAGGAGATACTTGAGTGAGGAGTAGCAACTCTGGTCTCTTAAACTACAACGGCCGGTATCCAGTAACGGCTATGGGCTGAGGATGAATTGCTGTCGGTCGGTACCACTGCACCCTCCGGGGTCTGTTCGGCTGGAGATTAGTTTCTGCTTCGTTACGTTACTACTATACCCATAACCAGGAAGTGAAGTTAACAATGCTTGTTATCAAGAACCAGTTATAACTTAAAAACACTTTGAAATTGAAGTTGCTGCCAACTACCAAAAATTTCCGTTTTCGAGACAGGGAAATTTAAGAAGTTAACGAAAATCAGTTCATTTGCTGACGTTTGTGCTCCATGGGAAAAAGACTTTTCGTTTCACGGTGCACGAATGACAAATTATGGCTTAACTGCTTGAACATTATATGACTAGTTTTAAAAATGTGCAGAACTTTACTCGCATGAAACTCAATACCTGAGGCAGGGGCGGGCATGAATTCTGCACGTGTGTGGTGCACATGCACGTGTGCAGTTAACAGGTGTTCTGCGTGCACACAGGGGCAAGCTGGCCACCCGCTTCTCTCACCTCCCCACCATACCCTCTCCCGCTTCTTCCTCTGTAATGCGTTTTGTTTCCTGGCCTGCTTTATTGAATGAAGGAATAAGATTAGAAGGAGTGCTTGAAAGTAATCATCGTTTGAAAGAGTACCTATTACCTACGATACGTTTTATTTAATTATCACAGGTGGAGTTTACAATACGTTTAATGTCTGGAACAACATTTCTACATACAGAGAAACGCAAACAGTTACGCAAATTTTCATTACTGATGTTTGCTCTTAACCGAGACTTATTAATTTTCATAACAGAAAAAATCTCTCACAAACGTATGTCGAGCCAAACATTGGTATTATCTTCGCGGCTTCACGATGGAGACGAGGAAACTTGCTGTGGAAAGTCGTGATAAAAATCTATCACACGTCTTGCCAAAAGGAACCTGTCTCTCAGACGAGAATTACGCTGTAGACCTATTAATTCCATTTGCAAACTGGGATGAATATCATCTACAGAAACAGCAGATTGTCTCGAGAACTATTCAAAACCTTGGGATAAGTAAGATATATCCCCAAATCGCTTGAGAAATTCCTCTTTTATTGCACTAAGAACGGCAACATACTGAAATTTATTATAATGGCGTTCAATATTAAACTTCCGCTGACCAGCGAGAATACTGTCACATATTATACGCCCGCAGCTCGTGGTCGTGCGGTAGCGTTCTCGCTTCCCACGCCCGGGTTCCCGGGTTCGATTCCCGGCGGGGTCAGGGATTTTCTCTGCCTTGTGATGGCTGGGTGTTGTGTGATGTCCTTAGGTTAGTTAGGTTTAAGTAGTTCTAAGTTCTAGGGGACTGATGACCATAGATGTTAAGTCCCATAGTGCTCAGAGCCATTTGAACCATTTGAACATATTATACATTTCCAATTTTCACGTTTTTGCACAGAGAAAAAATGATTCTCCCATTCCTTTTTAAAAGATAGCAAATGTCCAATTCTCCGTTTCCTTGATTCACTCTGCATTTTCCGGTTATTGAAATTCACTACGTAGTGGTCGCTTCGCTTCACGTCCGCAGCTTAGCCTGGAACTACACTGCGGCAACCTGGCGGCTGTCGCCACTGCTCCGTTCGACGATTGCACGCGAGCAGCACACGTGCAGCGCTGTGTGCTCATGAGCCGCGTGCAACGTTTGCCCGCCCCTGACCTGAGGCATTAACAATATCCTAAAACTAGCTTCAATATATTATACAGCACTTAAATATGCAGAACCCGTAATATTTACAATCACTGCACAAACCACCACATAGCTCACAAAACATAACATTAGAAAATGCCAAAAACTGGTTTTGACGGTTTCTTGTCAGGGTTTAACGTGATTTTAAAAATGATTGAAACAAAGACTAGGAAACATCATGGAAACCTAGGTACACTACCCTTCAGGTGGAACCATGTCCACTACCGTGGTAATTCTTGAGACAAGTGGTAAAAAAGTCGTGCAATGACGCGTCTGTTTAACTTTAATGCTATTGTCCGAAACAAGAAAAAATCCACATTAACTATCACGTTTATTTTCAAAGTCGTCATTCACTACTTATAGTTTACGTCGATTTTTCAACTACAATCCTGTAACCATTCTGCTATTAGCAATCGGTTAATCCGATAACAAACAGTGAATTTCTCCTATATCATAATGTGATAAATTATCGCAAAATAATTCACTGTAAAAATTGCAACTCGATTAGACGGCAGAAAGGGGTGAAGGGCTACGACTGCACGTATCCTCAAAGTCCATGACAAAAGACTCAGAACGCTACATCGGTTGGTGAAATTGTTTGAGAAACTCCACCGTGACGCTTTGACACCATTCCTGTGTTCATTTGTTATTCAAGGAACTTCCATAAATGTAAGACTGGATGGTTCGACTGCGATATGAGATGACAGTTAATGTTCAATTGGTTCAAATGGCTCTGAGCACTATGGGACTTAACATCTGAGGTCATCAGTCCCCTAAAACTTAGAACTACTTAAACCTAACTAACCGAAGAGCATCACACACATCCATGCCCGAGGCAGGATTCGAACCTGCGACCGTAGCGGTCGCGCGGTTCCATACTGAAGCGCCTAGAACCGCTCGGCCGATCCGGCCGGCGACCGTTAATGTTGATCGGCACACAATTCATTGTTCACAGTGTAGAAAGATCACTATCGAATTTTCTTCAGTTAACTGTATTCCTTATTATTACGGTGTTTCACTAACTGTATACCTACTGCATGCGGAGAAGCTGCTGCAATGAACAAGAATTGTGAATTAGAATTACTTTAACTGCACTAATAATGTAAATTATTACAAAATTTATTTTCTTTTCATTCAACAATTTACAAGCTATAAGTAGTATGCGACAAGACGAAAAGCACAAATTGTGTAAGTTTTTGAGATAGCCAAAGTGTAGCACACTTTCGTTTTTTACGCTATTTCAATCTTAGGCCGACTAAAACAGCCAGGGAAATGGAAATTAACATTAAACATTGTCTTGTTTCAGAAGCAGTGTACGTTAGTTATCACTTGTGTACACTTGGAATCACAGCTTCACAATGAGCGATGCGTAAAAAGTTGTACCTGAGTGATAAGTAAATGAATTCTGTAACTAGGAACTATGCGTGTGAGAAAATTAACTGAAATAACGGTATCTAATGCAGAAATCAAACTATTCGGTCATGACAAATAAAATATATATTCGAAGTACCTAGAAAGTAAACACTGAGCACTAGCAGCAGATCTATTTCAGACACATCGCTAAAAGTGAATATATATATATATATATATATATATATATATATATATATATATATATATATATATATGGTGGTTTGAAATTACCGCAGGCTCGTAGACTACTTTCATATTGCCACGCAAATGTTTTTTGAAACATTGACCCATCGTACGTCGCCAGTAAACTCAATTACTCATTCATACTTCGACAGAGAGGAGAATATCTACACAACTGAGGTCGTTCGTTTCACTTCAGCAATTTAGCAAAAACGTGGAAAATTGGACTAAATGAGTTGGACAGTGGGTAGAGCGAAAGACCTGCGGAAAGCAGTTTATGTTTCACCGCTGCATTGCTCTTCCCTCCAAGCGAAATACAGGAGAGGAGAGCGCTTGCATATTCAACGACAACTAATCACCTAACAATCCAATGAAGCTGTATATTCAGTTGCGAAACCACAAAATCGTAATGAAACGATTTCGATGTGGCGCACAGGTCAACCCATTGTGAAACGATTAAATGTTACCTGCCTGCCTTTAAACAGTGGATGTTTAAAACTTTTGAAAGATTTCTAAAGCGTGACGAAATGGCGGAGTCAATCCGACAACAGTAATCTATCGCCTACTATAACTACAATGATAGTGATTGCTCTACTGTCAGTTTCATAACATAATCTCGTCTGATAGGTAAAGTAAAGAAAAAATTTTCATGGGTAATGGCCGTGCCCTGGCGCTAATATGATCTTAGGTCTTACAGCGGCACTCATAGTAGTTGATGGCACCAGATGTGAACTATGTTAAGGAAGATGTATTATTTTGTAACTACTGCTCCCCTTTGCTTGGGATGCCATACATATCCAAGCAACTGATAATTATGGGCTATTAAAGAGTAAAACTTAGGACTCATACATAAATTATAATACGCTGGCGTGCAACACTTGACGAAGTAACTTCTGCATCATATGTCACTGCCAAGTCAACACAGCTCGATGACACTCGCACCATGCATCGAAGGAACTGCTGCAGGATACTGAAGGAAATACGCAATGACACCAACAGAAATAACCCTTTTATTCAAAGATAACAAGTTCATTTAAGTCAGCGTGATTTATGGTGGTCCTCTAGACATTACAAAGGTCGGGTCATGGTTCTTAGTGAAGTGTGTGATCACCACGGACATCAATCCTATTCCTCCACCGGTGCGTCTGACAACGCTGGATAGTCATTGGTGGATGTGGATAGCTGCAGTACGTGTCCCCAACGCATGTCACGCGTGATCGATGATGGGATTTAAGTCGGAGTGACGGGCAAACCAATATATCATCAGAATATTCTCTCGTTCCAAGAGTTCCTCCCCATACGCAGTTCAATGCGATGACTAACTGTCATCCGTAACAATCAAGTCAGATTAGATTAGATTAGATTAGATTAATACTAGTTCCATGGATCATGAATACGATATTTCGTAATGATGTGGAACGAGTCGAATTTTCCAATACATGACATAATTAGGTTAATTTAACAACATACTTAAGTTAATATAACAACTTTATTTTATTGTGTTTTTTGTTTTTCTTTAATTTTTATTTGAATTTTTTAAATTTTTTTTTATTTTTATTTTTTTTTTCTTAATTTATATCTACAAATTCCTCTATGGAGTAGAGGGAGTTGTCATTCAGAAATTCTTTTAATTTCTTCTTAAATACTTGTTGGTTATCTGTCAGACTTTTGATACTATTTGGTAAGTGACCAAAGACTTTAGTGCCAGTATAATTCACCCCTTTCTGTGCCAAAGTTAGATTTAATCTTGAATAGTGAAGATCATCCTTTCTCCTAGTATTGTAGTTATGCACACTGCTATTACTTTTGAATTGGGTTTGGTTGTTAATAACAAATTTCATAAGAGAGTATATATACTGAGAAGTTACTGTGAATATCCCTAGATCCTTAAATAAATGTCTGCAGGATGATCTTGGGTGGACTCCAGCTATTATTTTGATTACACGCTTTTGTGCAATAAATACTTTATTCCTCAGTGATGAATTACCCCAAAATATGATGCCATATGAAAGCAATGAGTGAAAATAGGCGTAGTAAGCTAATTTACTAAGATGTTTATCACCAAAATTTGCAATGACCCTTATTGCATAAGTAGCTGAACTCAAACGTTTCAGCAGATCATCAATGTGTTTCTTCCAATTTAATCTCTCATCAATGGACACACCTAAAAATTTGCAATATTCTACCTTAGCCCAATGCTTCTGATTAAGGTCTATATTTATTAATGGTGTCATACCATTCACTGTACGGAACTGTATGTACTGTGTCTTATCAAAATTCAGTGAGAGTCCGTTTACAAGGAACCACTTAGTAATTTTCTGAAAGACAGTATTGACAATTTCATCAGTTAATTCTTGTTTGTCAGGTGTGATTACTATACTTGTATCATCAGCAAAGAGAACTAACTTTGCCTCTTCATGAATATAGAATGGCAAGTCATTAATATATAATAAGAACAACAAAGGACCCAAGACTGACCCTTGTGGAACACCATTCTTGATAGTTCCCCAGTTTGAGGAATGTGCTGATCTTTGCATGTTACGAGAACTACTTATTTCTACTTTCTGCACTCTTCCAGTTAGGTACGAATTAAACCATTTGTGCACTGTCCCACTCATGCCACAATACTTGAGCTTGTCTAGCAGAATTTCATGATTTACACAATCAAAAGCCTTTGAGAGATCACAAAAAATCCCAATGGGTGGTGTTCGGTTATTCAGATCATTCAAAATTTGACTGGTGAAAAACCTTTCTGGAAACCAAACTGACATTTTGTTAGTACTTCATTTTTACAGATATGTGAAGCTACTCTTGAATACATTACTTTCTCAAAAATTTTGGATAAAGCTGTTAGAAGGGAGATTGGACGGTAATTGTTGACATCAGATCTATCCCCCTTTTTATGCAAAGGTATAACAATAGCATATTTCAGTCTATCAGGGAAAATGCCCTGTTCCAGAGAGCTATTACACAGGTGGCTGAGAATCTTACTTATCTGTTGAGAACAAGCTTTTAGTATTTTGCTGAAACGACCTACATCAAGAAGGTGCACACTGTCGCAATATCGTTGACTGGTGAGTGTACCCTGTTCAGAGATTCGGAAATCACCGTGCCCATGCATTATTATGTCTTCCCAACCATCAAATCGGTCGTGTTCGACAACGTTCCTGGATGCATTACGAACGCTCATATGGCGAGACGTGGCAGCACGTAATGCACCACGCACCATTGTCGAACATGCTAGTTTTGGTGGTGCCGGTATTGTTGTTGTGGTGGTGGTGGGGCTTTATAATACTTTGTGACTACAAATTTCGATGTCAAATTCTTCTCTACCTACATTTCTGCTGCTTTTCACTTTCTTCTGTTGACACTCAGTGCATATTCTCAACTTGGTAGACTGTTCATACCTTCAGCAAATCCTGTAATTTATTTTAACCTACACTGAGGATAGCAAAGTCCACAGCAAATCTTACCAATGATATGGTTTCACCATGTGCTTTAATCCAACTCTTGAACCTGTCACTTATTTCTTTCTACGGCTTATAGGTTTAACAGGAGAGGCCCAAGACTACATAGTTTCTTTATGCCCGTTTTAATGCTAGCACGTCTTGTCTTCCATTCTACTCTTCACGTTTGGTTTTTGAATTGTTGTATATCACCCATAATTCCCTATTACCTATACTTAGTTTCCTGAGAATTTCGAACTTCTCGCAGGTTTTTGCATTGTCCAACACTTTCTCTAGATTGACAAATACTAAGAACGTGCCTCGAGTTTCCTTAAATCCTGTTTCCATTATCCAGCGAAACGTCTGAAATGACCTTTACCTTTCTGAAGCAAGCAGGTTCAAGTGTACCAATGAAAGACTGAATTCTTCCCTTACACCCTTTTTAATTCGATAATTTCGTTCTTGGCCTTCCAGTCTTATTGTCCCCTCTTGATTGTTTTACATATTCTGTGTTTCTAACACCTTGCTCCATTTGACAGTGTCAAATGATGTTCCGGCTCATAACACCTACGAACATGTCCTGATCTTCCTTCACAGTAGCTTCCACAATCAATAACGACAGTACTTCCTCTCTGGTGAAATCACATTTCCAACAGCCAAATTTACTGTCATCTAACTGTCATTAAGATTTATTTTCCATTTTTTTGTATATTATTCTTGTCATAAACTTGGATGCGTCACTGGCAGCTGATTGTGCACTTAGTGTCTACTTCCCTGAAGTATTTTACAAATTTTGATGGAATGTTACATATCCAATCTGTCTTATAAGATCTGAACTCTTCCAAAGTCCATTTAAATTCTGGCTCTAATTCGACTCCAGTTTCTTCTCCCATCGTGAAATCACACAATGAACCCCAAACCCTCAGTGAAGCCTTTAGTGTACTTCTTCCACGTATACGCTCTCTTCTGTGCGTTTCATGATGGATTTCTCATTGCACTCTTAACATTGCCATCCTTGCTTTCAATTTCAACGAAGATTGTTTAACTTATATACTGAGTCAATCCATCCGACAATCTTTTCCTTTTCTGTTCCTTCACATTTTTTTCTGTGGTGATTTCACCTTGGCTTTCGTGCACATCCGATTTCCACCATTCCTAAGGGATTTATATTGTTGTATTCCTCTTTTTCCCTTACCACTTTGGTGCTTCCTTCTGTCCTAGTTCAATTGAAGTATTTCTTCAGTTACTCGAGGTTACTTCACCTTCCTTGTCCCTGTGTCTGTTTGTCCAATATCTGTGACTGCTCTTTTATGAGCTGTTCACTCCTCTTCAGTTGAACTTAGTATTGTGGTATCCTTGCTCACGGTGTCCACATCTTCAGCGAACTTCAAACGCGTCTCATCATTCCTCGTTATTTCAGTATCCCACTTCCTTGCACACTGATCCTTCCCGACGGTTCTCTTAAGCTTCAGTTTATGTTCACCAGTATTAAATTGTGATTTGAATCTATATGTAAAGATGAGGACTCCTCACAATCCATTACCTCATTTCGTAATTTCTGTGTAGCCATGGTGTTGGCCGGCCGCTGTTGCCGAGCGGTTCTAGGCGCTTCGGTCCGGAACCGCGCTGCTGCTACGGTCGCAGGTTCCAATCCTGCCTCGGGCATGGATGTGTGTGATGTCCTTAGGTTAGTAAGGTTTAAGTAGTTCTAAGACTAGGGGACTGATGACCTCAGATTTTAAGTCCCATAGTGCTTAGAGGCATTTGAAGCATTTGAGCAATGGTGTTCCCCAGTTGGAACCTTCCAGTAGCTGCGGACCTTTTCGAAGTATATCACTTTCTTGTGGTTCTTGAATATAATATTCGTAATTACTAGCAGAAATTTATTGTAGAACTCAATTAGCCTTTCTCCTCTCTTATTCCTTCTACCAGACCCATGATTTCCCGTAACCCTTTCTTCTACTACTCCCCTACAAACTCATTCCAATCCCCCATAACTTACATTTCATCTCACTTTACTTACTGAACTACCCTGTCAGTATCCCCATATAAATTGTTTCTTCATCTTTTGTTTGTGATGTCGGCATGTATACCTGAATTATCGTTGTCGGTGTTGGTCTCCTGTGGATTCTCATGAGAACAACCCTATCGCTGTACTGTTCATAACGAATCTACTCCCTTTATACCATATTCTGTTGCTGTTGGTATTACCCTACAATCTTTTGACCAGAAAACCTAGGCTTCTTTCCATTTCACTTCGCTATCCCAACTACATCTAAACTGAGCATTTACAGTTCCTTTCCCAGATTTCCTAGTTTCCCTATCATTTTCAAACTTGTGACGTTCGACGTTCCGACTTGTAGAATTTATTCTTTCGTCGGTTGTTCAATCTTTTTCTTTTAGTCACCTATCCCTTGGCATTCTCCTCCCGGAGATCTGAGTGGACGACTAATCTGGAATCTTTCGCTAATGAAATGATCATCATGACACTTTCTCAACTACAAGACGCATGTCTTGCAGATACGTATTGTGTCTGTAATGCAGTGGGTTCCATTTTGTTCTGCGTCCTCATGCTGTTAATCACTTCCTCCTTTTAGGATTAACTCCCAACGGCATGCCAGTGGCTTGAACATACGTCCGCTTTTCCGCCCACTTTGTCAATGCCGTTGGCATATCGAGGGTGACTTACTATGCTTCGACAGCCTTTGATGTAGATTTTATTCAAAATAAAAGCAGTGGCTTAGTTTGAAGATGGGACGCAGGTCGTTTTAATTTTTAATTAAATACACTATCTTCAATTTTGAGGGCCTCCGCCATCTCGTTTTCCCCTTCTTCTAGCTCACTGTATCTTGCCTTCTGTGAATCCTCTTTTTAGTCTCAAAATAATGACATTTTCTTCTTATAACAATAAAATAATGGTGCTCTGCATTTTCTCTGAAATAAACTGTAATAGACTGAATTTAAAAGCTTCTGCTGTGATAATTTTACAACGTAATATCAAATGGACTAACATTTTTCTGGTAATATCGGGTTACTGATGTTCTGCCTCATATCTGTCGATTTATTTGCGGGATGCCTTTTAGTAATGGGATCACATCATTCACCCTTCACGGCTGTAGTGTATATCTTTGTAGTGTTGATATTAGGCAGGCTCTTAGCTTAACTGCAGCATAACTGAATTCAGTATAAGATTTTGTCACGTAGTATACGTTTGCATTTATATGACACTTTTTAATTTTTTTAATTTTTTTGTTCGATGAATAAATTGCTCGTTATCAGATTTGGACAGCTTTCAATTATCATTAACGTTATGTTAAGTCATTCTTTTTCACGGTGTACATTATAAGTGAAGAATGGGGTCTTAAGTACTTTGCTTTTCCCTATACGTAACGCCTGGTGCTTCCTACGACTCAACGTACTATGTCTTTGGGTACGTGTAGCGCTGTTGTTGTACAGTAGAATTTTCTGTATATACTGGTGTATATAACTGCGATCTACTGCAGTCGCTCTAATTACCTGGCCGTGTGATCGTTCATTGCTTTTCGGCTAACGTTGAGTTTGTCCTGTAACTTTACCATTGCCTTGTCTTGCGGGTCACCTGTTATAATTATCCCTTGATTTTTCCTTCTCTCTGATGCTGTAACTACGTGCCCTGCACGTAGTCCTTATGAGATCCTACCAGTACCAGTTGCGGTTTTTGGTGATTTATTACATCACTCGCACTGATATAGTCTTGTGGGATTCGTCTTGTGCGCCGACCATCGTTGTCGTTGATGAGAATACTGATTACATCTACATCTACATATACTTCAACACTCCTCAAGCCATAGTATGGTGCGTGCGGAAGGTATGCTGCACCAGTACTAGTCATTTCCTTTCCTGTTCCGCTCACAAGTAGAGCGAGGGCAGAACGACTATCTATATGCCTCCACTTGTGGGAGTCGTCTTGTGTGCAGACCATCGTTGTCGTTGATGCGAATACTTATGTCGTTTACATCTACACCTACATATATTTCAATACTCCGCAAGCCACAGTAAGGTGCGTGGCGGAGTCTATGTTGAACCACTACTAGTCATTTCCTATCCTGTTCCACTCACAAGTAGAGCGAGGGAAGAACGACTATCTATATGCCTCCGTATGAGCTCTAATTTATCGTATCTTACCTTCATGGTCCTTACGCGCAACATATGTTGGTGGCTGTAGAATCGTTGGGTAGTCAGCTTTAAACGCCGGTTCTCTAAATTTTCTCAGTAGCATTTCTCGAAAAGAAAGTCGCCTTCCCTCCAGGGATTTCCATTTGAATTCCCGAAGCATCTCAATAACCCTTACGTGTTGTGACAGCCCCACTGATAACAAATCTAGCATCCCGCTTCTGAAATGCTTCGACGTCCTCCTTCAATCCGATCTGGTACGGATCCCAAACACTTGAGCAGTACTGAAGAGTAGGTCGCACCAGCGCCATATATGCTGCCCCCTTTACAGTTGAACCACTTTCTCCTAAAATTCTCCCAATAAAAGGGAAGTCGACCATTCGCCTTCTGTACCACAGTTCTCACATGCTCATTTCATCTCATATCGCTTTGCAACGTTGCGGCCAGATATTTGAACGACTTGACTGTGTCAAGCAGGACACTAGCAAAACTGTATCCCAATATTTGTTTGATCTTTCTACTCATCCACATTAACTTACATTTTTTCGCGTTTAGGGCTAGCTGCCATTTATCACACCAACTGGATATCTTGTCTAAGTCGTCTTGTTTTATAGGCTTCACCTACATTTGTTACAAGCGACCAGATAACTGTCACACTATATCTCGATCTCATTAGAGACTATATTTTTGTCAACTGCAATGAACACTCCCCATCCTATGGCCTTCGATCTGTCTTGCCGGTAAACGTACCACGACTTTGTAAATATCTCAGAGCCGGCCGCTGGTGGCCGAGCGGTTGTAGGCGCTTCAGTCTGGAACCGCGCGACGGCTACGGTCACAGGTTCGAATCCTGCCATGGGCATGGATGTGTGTGATGTCTTTAGGTTAGTTAGGTTTAAGTAGTTCTAAGTTCTAGGTGACTGATGCCCATAGATATTAAGTCCCATAGTGCTCAGAGCCATTTGAACCAGACCAGTCTCCACATTGGCCCTCCTCTTCCAGCGACGCGAACTCACCCTGCTGTGAGTGTGGATGCACTGTGCTGGGTGCACTAGGCAGCGGGGTCAGGGATATTCTCTGCCTCGTGGTGACTGGGTGTTGTGTGATGTCCTTAGGTTAGTTAGGTTTAAGTAGTTCTAAGTTCTAGGGGACTGATGCCCATAGATGATAAGTCCCATAGTGCTCAGAGCCATTAGACCAGACCAGTCTCCATATGGGCCCTCGTCCTCCAGCGAAGCGAACTCACCCTGCTGTGAGGGCGGATTCATCATGCTGGGTCCACTAGACAACGGGGTCAGGAATTTTCTCTGCCTCGTGATGACTGGGTGTTGTGTGATGACCTTAGGTTAGTTAGGTTGAAGTAGTTCTAAGTTCTAGGGGACTGATGCCCATAGATGTTAAGTTCCATAGTGCTCAGAGCCATTTGAACAAGACCAATCTCCACATTGGCCCTCCTCTTCCAGCGACACGACCTCACCCTGCTGTGAGGGTGGATGCACCGTGCCGGGTGCACTAGGCAGCGGGGTCAGGGATTTTCTCTGCCTCGTGGTGACTGGGTATTGTGTGATGACCTTAGGTTAGTTAGGTTTAAGTAGTTCTAAGTTCTAGGGGACTGATGCCCATAGATGATAAGTCCCATAGTGCTCAGAGCCATTTGAACCAGACCAGTCCCCATATTGGCCCTCCTCTTCCAGCGACGCAAACTCACCCTGCTGTGAGGGTAGATTCATCGTGCCGGGTTTACTAGGCAGCGGGGTCAGGGATTTTCACTGCCTCGTGGTGAATGGGTGTTGTGTGATGACCTTAAGTTAGTTAGGTTTAAGTAGTTCTAAGTTCTAGGGGACTGATACCCATAGATGTTAAGTCCCATAGTGCTCAGAGCCATTTGAACCAGACCAGTCTCCATATTGGCCCTCGTCTTCCAGCGACACGAACTCACCCTGCTGTGAGGGTGGATTCATCATGCCGGGTGCACTAGGCAGCGGAGTAGGGATTTTCTCCGCCTCGTGGTGACTGGGTGTTGTGTGATGACCTTAGAATAGTTAAGTTTAAGTAGTTCTAAGTTCTAAGGGACTGATGCCCATAGATGTAAAGTTCCATAGTGCTCAGAGCCATTTGAACCAGACCAGTCTCCATATTGGCCCTCGTCTTCCAGCGACACGAACTCACCCTGCTGTGAGGGTGGATTCATCGTGCCGGGTGCACGAGGCAGCGGGGTCAGGGATATTCTCTGCCTCGTGGTGACTGAGTGTTGTGTGATGACCTTTGGTTAGTTAGGTTTAAGTAGTTCTAGGTTCTGGGGGACTGATACCCATAGATGATAAGTCCCAATGTGCTCAGAACCATTTGAACCAGACCAGTCTCCACATTGGCCTCCTCTTCCAGTGACGCGAACTCACCCTGCTGTTTGTGTGGATGCACCGTGCCGGGTGCACTAGGCAGCGGGTTCAGGGATTTTCTCTGCCTCGTGGTGACTGGGTGTTATGTGATGTCCTTAGGTTAGTTAGGTTTAAGTAGTTCTGTTCTAGGGGACTGATGTCCATAGATGATAAGTCCCATAGTGCTCAGAGCCATTTGAACCAGACGAGTCTCGTTATGGGCCCTCGTCCTCCAGCGAAGCGAACTCACCCTGCTGTGAGATTGGATTCATCGTGCCGGGTGCACTAGGCAGCGGGGTCAGGGATTTTCTCTGCCTCGTGGTGATTGGGTGTTGTGTGATGACCTTACGTTAGTTAAGTTTAAGTAGTTCTAAGTTCTAAGGGACTGATGCCCATAGATATTATGTCCCATAGTGCTCAGAGCCATATGAACCAGACTAGTCTCCACATTGGCCCTCCTCTTCCAGCGACGAGAACTGACCCTGGTTTGACGGTGGATGCAACGTGCCGGGTGCACTAGGCAGCGGGGTCAGGGATTTTCTCTGCCTCGTGGTGACTGGGAGTTGTGTAATGTCCTTAGGTTAGTTAGGTTTAAGTAGTTCTAAGTTCTAGGGGACTGATGCCCATAGATGATAAGTCCCATAGTGCTCAGAGCCATTTGACCAGACCAGTCTCCATATGGGCCCTCGTCCTCCAGCGACACGAACTCACCCTGCTGTGAGGGTGGATTCATCGTGCCGGGTGCACGCGGCAGCGGGGTCAGGGATATTCTCTGCCTCGTGTTGACTGGGTGTTGTGTGATGACCTTTGGTTAGTTAGGTTTTAGTAGTTCTAAGTTCTGGGGGACTGATACCCATAGATGGTAAGTCCCAATGTGCTCAGAACCATTTGAACCAGACCAGTCTCCACTTTGGCCCTCCTCTTCCAGTGACGCGAACTCACCCTGCTGTATGTGTGGATGCGCCGTGCCGGGTGCACTAGGCAGCGGGTTCAGGGATTTTCTCTGCCTCGTGGTGACTGGGTGTTGTGTGATGTCCTTAGGTTAGTTAGGTTTAAGTAGTTCTGTTCTAGGGGACTGATGTCAATAGATGTTAAGTCCCATAGTGCTCAGAGCCATTTGAACCAGACGAGTCTCCTTATGGGCCCTCGTCTTCCAGCGAAGCGAACTCACCCTGCTGTGAGATTGGATTCATCGTGCCGGGTGCACTAGGCAGCGGGATCAGGGATTTTCTCTGCCTCGTGGTGATTGGGTGTTGTGTGATGTCCTTAGAATAGTTAAGTTTAAGTAGTTCTAAGTTCTAAGGGACTGATGCCCATAGATATTAAGTCCCATAGTGCTCCGAGCCATATGAACCAGACTAGTCTCCACATTGGCCCTCCTCTTCCGGCGACGAGAACTGACCCTGGTTTGACGGTGGATGCAACGTGCCGGGTGCACTAGGCAGCAGGGTCAGGGATTTTCTCTGCCTTGTGGTGACTGGGAGTTGTGTAATGTCCTTAGGTTAGTTAGGTTTAAGTAGTTCTAAGTTCTAGGGGACTGATGCCCATAAATGTTAAGTCCCATAGTGCTCAGAGCCATTTGACCAGACCAGTCTCCATATGGGCCCTCGTCCTCCAGCGAAGCGAACTCACCCTGCTGTGAGGGCGGATTCATCGTGCTGGGACCACTAGACAGCGGGGTCAGGGATTTTCCTTGCCTTGTGATGACTGGGTGTTGTGTGATGACCTTAGGTTAGTTAGGTTTAAGTAGTTCTAAGTTCTAGGGGACTGATGCCCATTGATGTTAAGTTCCATAGTGCTCAGAGCCATTTGAACCAGACCAATCTCCACATTGGCCCTCCTATTCCAGCGACGCGAACTCACCCTGCTATGAGGGTGGGTGCACCGTGCCGGGTGCACTAGGCAGCGGTGTCAGGGATTTTCACTGCCTCGTGGTGACTGTGTGTTGTGTGATGACCTTAGGTTAGTTAGGTTTAAGTAGGTCTAAGTTCTAGGGGACTGATGCCCATAGATGTTAAGTCCCGTAGTGCTCAGAGCTATTTGAACCAGACCAGTCTCCATATTGGCCCTCCTCTTCCAGCGACGCGAACTCACCCTGCTGTGAGTGTGTATGCACCGTGCCGGGTGCACTAGGCAGCGGGGTCAGGGATTTTCACTGCCTCGTGGTGACTTGGTGTTGTGTGATGTCCTTAGGTTAGTTAGGTTTAAGTAGTTCTAAGTTCTAGGGGCTGATGCCCATAGATGTTAAGTTCCATAGTTCTCAGAGCCATTTGAACCGGACCAGTCTCCATATTGGCCCTCCTCTTCCGGCGACGCGAACTCACCTGCTGTGAGTGTGTATGCACAGTGCCGGGTGCACTAGGCACTGGGGTCAGGGATATTCTCTGCCTCGTGGTGACTGGGTGTTGTGTGATGTCCTTAGGTTAGTTAGCTTTAAGTAGTTCTAAGTTCTAGGGGACTGATGCCCATAGATGATAAGTCCCATAGTGCTCAGAGCCATTTGAACCAGACCAGTCTCCATATTGGCCCTCCTCTTCCAGCGACGCGAACTCACCCTTCTGTGAGATTGGATTCATCGTGCCGGGTGCACTAGGCAGCGGGGTCAGGGATTTTCTCTGCCTCGTGGTGACTGGGTGTTGTGTGATGTCCTTAGGTTAGTAAGGTTTAAGTAATTCTAAGTTCTAGGGGACTGATGCCCATAGATGATAAGTCCCATAGTGCTCAGAGCCATTTGAACCAGACCAGTCTCCACATTGGCCCTCCTCTTCCAGCGACGCGAACTCACCCTGCTGTGAGGGTGGATGCACCGTGCCGGGTGCACTAGGCAGCGGGGTCAGGGATTTTCTCTGCCTCGTGGTGACTGGGTGTTGTGTGATGACCTTAGGTTAGTTAGGTTTAAGTAGTTCTAAGTTCTAGGGGACTGATGCCCATAGATGATAAGTCCCATAGTGCTCAGAGCCATTTGAACCAGACCAGTCTCCATATTGGCCCTCCTCTTCCAGCGACGCGAACTCACCCTGCTGTGAGTGTGTATGCACCGTGCCGGGTGCACTAGGCAGCGGGGTCAGGGATTTTCTCTGCCTCTTGGTGACTGGGTGTTGTGTGATGTCCTTAGGTTAGTTAGGTTTAAGTAGTTCTAAGTTCTAGGGGACTGATGCCCATAGATGATAAGTCCCATAGTGCTCAGAGCCATTTGAACCAGACCAGTCTCCATATTGGCCCTCCTCTTCCAGCGACGCGAACTCACCCTGCTGTGTGGGTGGATTCATCGTGCCGGGTGCACTCGGCAGCGGTGTCAGGGATTTTCACTGCCTCGTGGTGACTGGGTGTTGTGTGATGACCTTAGGTTAGTTAGGTTTAAGTAGTTCTAAGTTCTAGGGGACTGATGCCCATAGATGTTAAGTCCCATAGTGGTCAGAGCTCTTTGAACCAGACCAGTCTCCACATTGGCCATCTCTTCCAGCGACACGAACTCACCCTGCTGTGAGGGTGGATGCACCATGCCGGGTGCACTAGGAGGTGCCTCGAAAGGAGAGCCCGTGGGCAAAACAAGACTTGAGGTGTCCCAAGCGACGTGCCAGTTTCTCCGTCATAGCTACACCCCGAGGCAGCACCCTGAAGGTGACAAACTGTAGCCCAAAGCGCATTCATCTGTTCGCGCACTTCGGCCAGCGCCTCCTGCGTCCGTAAATAGCATGCACACGTTGTAACCATCCTAGCAAGACTAACTGAAGAGCTAATCTACAAAAGTAAACAGAATTGAAGATATGAAACTTGCTCCCTCCACTCCTGATGTGTCCCCAATTGACGCAGATGCGTTAATGAGATATATGTTTGGCTGTTCAGTGATCAACTACTGCGCTATCGACTGAATGAATTTACACCTACAAAACACGAGATTAAACCTCTTAAACAAAAAAAAACAAGCACGAGGTTTAATAAACAAAATGGTTCAAATGGCTCTGAGCACTATGGGTCTGCACATCTGAGGTCATCAGTCCCCTAGAACTTAGAACTACTTAAACATAACTAACCTAATGACATCACACACATCCATGAACGAAGCCGGATTCGAACCTGCGACCGTAGCGGTCGCGCAGTTCCAGACTGAAGCTCCTAGAACCGCTCGGTCACAGCGGCCGGCCTTTAATAAACATAGTACGACGAAAAACACAGAAAAGGATAAAACCTAACTTGGCGCTCAGTAGTCGTAAATCAGCTGAGAGCTGGAGCCTGACCGACTGGCTTACGAAGCAAACGAACGGTTACTTTTAAAACAAAACAAAAAAAAAAATGAGCAGCTACTGCGCTAGCAACTGAATAAATTTACACTTACAGAACCGCGAGACAAAACCTCTTAAACAGGAAAACTCGCACGAAATTTAATAAATATACTACGACGAAAATCACAGAAAAGGATAAATACTTAACTTTCCGCTCTCTAGTCGTATATCAGCTGAGAGCTGGAGCGTGACATATTGATTCTGTACTGAGAGTTTGTAGGTCACGTAGACTATCAAGTAACTTTCTCAGCGTTGGTTCTCCTGTGGTTGAATAAAAAGTTCCAGAAAGTGGGCAATCCTGTCGAGTGGCTCTGGTCGAGTTGTTTGACCATTCAGTTTGCAAACTGATTGAGCGGCAGTACTGCACGCTCCCTATTACACGAAAGATTTTATCTTGATATTTTATTCTCCACATTAAATTGAGTATACATTCGTACAAACTCCGTCGAAGGCTTCACAATGAAGACAGTCTAGGTTGCAAAGCTATTTAATATCAATAACGCGTTTTACCCTTTTGGGGCATCATCAGAGTGTGTAAAAGTAGCTGCATCCGTCATAGAGCCATATAAAAAAGAAAATGGACGCCGAAGTTACTAGCTATGTAATCTATCCGTCATGAAAAATATAAAATATAAACGCATTGTCAATATCGCAGGAGCATGTTCCGTGTCATATATCCCGTAATTCGTCTGAATTATTCAACATGGAGTGTCCTTTTATTCTATATTCAACTGTCGGGACCATATTTTAAAAGCAGTGTCGATTACTGTCACAGTCATTCTGTAAAGTATGAAGATAGGTCACGAGAAATTATCTCAGTGTGTACATACTTATCAATTGTAGGCCGATCGTATACTAGAAATATTGTACTTAATATGTGCTCCATCGAAACCTGCTGCTTTCTTTTTAGGTGCCTGGAGTCTGCTTTGTGAATGGATATTACTTATGTTTTAAACTGCAAGAACTTTAGATCTCCAATATCCTTTCTTTAAAAATGAATAAGACCTACATTAACAAAATGCTGTCTGTATGTTTTCAGCTATGGTTCTACAAGACACCCACATTTATACAGCGCAATGCAACATTTTATTTAACATCTGCAATACTTTAGTATGGCCTGTTGGTCAACCTTCATGTTACCGAATCCTACTTCTATTCTCGTAACAATATTTAACATCTGCCTAAGAAACAACAGAGAAACCCAGATTTATGCTTTCATATATGAAGTTCCTATATATTGCCGAAATGATCTTTCAACGTCATAGTACCGGAAACGCAATAATTAAATGTATAGTAGCCACAGTGTTAAAGCTCTCTAATGAATCTACCACCTGTGACCTGGAAATAACGTATAAGTCCTAACACTGGGCCTTTGTGAAAATCTACTACAAACAGAAAAATTTTTGACTGAAAATCCTGATTTAGATACGGTACTAAAGTTCTTAATTTAATTACATCCATGTAGGCAGTCTGCTATGCCTCATGTGTGCTCGTTTCTACTATCCGATAAAATTGATACTTTGGTTAATTAAATTTAGGAAAGATGCGAAATTTAAATAAACGTATAAAATACCCCAAAAATTGTTAATTATCATTACATCTCAAGACTGCAAAATCTTGCATAGTTCAAACTAGAAAAATTACTCAAAACACCTACCACTCTCATAGTAGTCATACAAAGACCGCTTCGTTAATATAGAATACGCACAGAAAATGTAAAACCTATTTGGTGATTGAGATGCCGGCTTGCTGAACACATCACAAATCGTAAATTTCACGTAAACAGAACGAAATCTGCCCCACGTTAAGTTTAATCGCAAGCACCACTCTGTTCCTCATTGGATGACACATTCTAACTAAACACACTGCATCGAAATAACTCGCCACGGAGTAAAATGGAGAAACACATTACCTTGTGTTGCTGAATAGATACATGGAGAAGAGCTCTATATGCCAGTTATAATCACTTACGTTAACACAAGGCCACTGCTGTTACCAAGCATGGAGAAGAGCTATACAGGGTGTTACAGAAAGGTACGGCCAAACTTTCAGGAAACATTCCTCACACACAAATAAAGAAAAGATGTTATGTGGACATGTGTCCGGAAACGCTTCATTTACATGTTAGAGCTCATTTTAGTTTCGTCAGTATGTACTGTAATTCCTCGATTCACCGCCAGTTGGCCCAGTTGAAGGAAGGTAATGTTGACTTCGGTGCTTGTTTTGACATGCGACTCATTGCTCTACAGTACTAGCATCAAGCACATCAGTACGTAGCATCAACAGGTTAGTGTTCATCGCGAACGTGGTTTTGCAGTCAGTGCAATGTTTACGAATGTGGAGTTGGCAGATGCCCATTTGATGTATGGATTGGCACGGGGCAATAGCCGTGGCGCAGTGCGTTTGTATCGAGACAGATTTCCGGAACGAAGGTGTCCCGACAGGAAGACGTTCGAAGCAATTGATCGGCGTCTTAGCGAGCATGGAACATTCCGGCCTATGACTCGCGACTGGGGAAGACCTAGAACGATGAGGACACCTGCAATGGACGAGATAATTCTTCGTGCAGTTGACGATAACCCTAATGTCAGCGGCAGAGAAGTTGCTGCTGTACAAGGTAACGTTGACCACGTCACTGTATGGAGAGTGCTACGGGAGAACCAGTTGTTTCCGTACATGTACAGCGTGTGCAGGCACTATCAGCAGCTGATTGGCCTCCATGGGTACACTTCTGCGAATGGTTCATCCAACAATGTGTCAATCCTCATTTCAGTGCAAATGTTCTCTTTACGGAGGAGGCTTCATTCCAACGTGATAAAGTTGTAAATTTTCACAATCAACATGTGTGGGCTGACGAGAATCCGCACGCAGTTGTCCAATCACGTCATCAACACAGATTTTCTGTGAACGTTTGGGCAGGCATTGTTGGTGATGTCTTGAGCCCCATGTTCTTCCACCTACGCTCAATGGAGCACGTTATCATGATTTCACACGGGATACTCTACCTGTGCTGCTAGAACATGTGCCTTTACAAGTACGACACAACGTGTGGTTCATGCACGATGGAGCTCCTGCACATTTCAGTCGAAGTGTTCGTACGCTTCTCAACAACAGATTCGGTCACCGATGGATTGGTAGAGGCGGACCAAATCCATGGCCTCCACTCTTTCCTGACGTCAACCCTCTTGACTTTCATTTATGGGGGCATTTGAAAGCTCTTGTCTACGCAACCCCGGTACCAAATGTAGAGACTCTTCGTGCTCGTATTATGGACGGCTGTGATACAATACGCCATTCTCCAGCGCATCAGGAATTCCATGCGACGGAGGGTGGATGGAATTATCCTCGCTAATGGAGGACATTTTGAACATTTCCTGTAACAAAGTGTTTGAAGTCACGCTGGTACGTTCTGTTGCTGTGTGTTTCCATTCCATGATTAATGTGATTTGAAGAGAAGTAATAAAATGAGCTCTAACATGGAAAGTAAGCGTTTCTTGACACATGTCCCCATAACGTATTTTCTTTCTTTGTGTGTGAGGAATGTTTCCTGAAAGTTTGGCCATACCTTTTTATAACACCCTGTATATGCAAGTTATAATCACTTACGTTAACACAAGGCCACTGCTGCTACCAAGCACGGCCGCCCTTTATTTCTCCCAAAATATGTTGAGCAACCATTCTCCCTACCACACCATGTCACTCACCAGCCTAACACCTTTCCTGCAGAGTAGCCGAAACGGAATACGCTGAAGGAGAATGCCTTGTTTCCCTTCAAACGAAGGAAGCTAGACATTGGCCGAATCCGCAACTCGTCTCAAAGACCTCAGAAAGATTCAAGAAAAATGGCTCTGAGCACTATGGGACTTAACATCTGAGGTCATCAGTCCCCTAGACTTAGAACTACTTAAACCTAACTAACCTAAGGACATCACACACATCCATGCTCGAGGCGGGATTCGAAACTGCGACCGTAGCAGCAGCGCCGTTCCGGACTGAAGCGCCTAGAACCGCTCGGCCACAACGGCCGGCTAGAAAGATACACTAGTGTACGCGAAGATGCTGTGAATATGCGAACGTCGAACAGTGTGCCAGATGTATAACAGCAAGGACTGCTCACGAGACGAAGCAACTTAAATATAGAATCTATGAAGGATGCCCTATTGCAGTGGACACCTTTCAATTGTTCTGAATTCTAATGGCATTACCACTTCTAATATACACACATCGAAAACAGTTTTGAATCAGTTCGGTTCCGAGAGTTCTGGAACCTGTACAGAAAACTGGAATAGATATCAACATAAACATCATTTCCGCCTTATATATTGCTCTAGCAAACCACACGTTGGGTGTTGTACCACCATACAGAGAGACCTTCAGAGGTGGTGGTCCAGATTGCTGTAAGCACTGGTTCCTCTAATACCCACTAGCACGTCCTCTTGCATTGATGCATGCCCATATTCGTCGTGGCATCCTATCCACAAGTTCATCAGGGCACTCTTGCTCCAGATTGTCCCACTCCTCAACAGCGATTGGGCGCAGATCCCTCAGAGTGGTTGGTGGGTCACGTCGTCCATAAACAGCCCTTTCCAATCTGCTCCAGACGTGTTCGATACGGTTCATATCTGGAGAACGTGCTGGCCACTCTAGTCGAGCGATTTCGTTATCCTGAAGGTAGCCGTTCACAAGATATGCACGATGGGGCCGCAAATTGTCGTCCGTGAAGAATAATGCCTCGCCAATATGCAGCCGATATGGTTGCACTATCGGTCGGGCGATGGCAGTCACGTATCGTACAGCCGTAACGCTGCCTTCCATGACAACCAGCGGCGTACGTCGGCTCCACATAATGCCATCACAAAACAGCAGGGAACCTCCAACTTGCTACACTGCACTCGCTGAACAGTGTGTCTAAGGCGTTCAGCCTGACCGAATTACCTCCAAACACGTCTCCGACGATGGTTTGGTTGAAGGCATATGTGACACTCATCGGTGAAGAGAACGTGATGCCAATCTTGAGCGGTCCATTCGGCATGTTGTTGGGTCCATCTGTACCGCGCTGCATGGTGTGGTTGCAAAGATGGACCTCGCCATGGACGCCGGGAGTGAAGTTGCGCATCACGAAGCCTATTGCACACAGTTTGAGTGGTAATATGACGTCCTGTGGCTGCACGAAAAGCATTATTCAACATGGTGGCATCGCTTTCAATGTTGCTCCGAGCGCTCATCCACTGCAGTAGTAGCCCTTGGACTGCCTGAGCGAGGCATGTCATCGACAGTTCCTGTCTCTCTGTATCTCCTCCATGTCCGAACAACATCGCTTGGTTTCACTCCATGACGCCTGGACACTTCTCTTGTTGAGAGCCATTCCTGTCACAAAGTAACAATGAGGACGCGATCGAACAGAGGTATTGACCGTCTAGGCATGGTTGAACAGCAGACAACTCGAGCCGTGTACCTCCTTCCCGGTGGAATGACTGAAACGGATCGGCTGTCGGACCAGCTCCGTCTAACAGGCGCCGCTCATGCATGGTTGTTTACATCTTTGGGCGGGTTTAGTGACATCTTTGAACAGTCAAAAGGACTGTGATACAGTATCCACAGTCAACGTCTATCTTCGGGGTGACGCAAAACTTTTTTTGATGTGCGTAGTTTCGCCTTTTTCCTAACTGATGCTTTTTGTAATTTCTGATACGAAAATTCCTTGGAGATTCATGTTTGCTTCTGTAGCTGTGAAATTTTGTACGTTGTTTCGTTTAATCACATTTTGTGTATCATACATATTGTTGTACTCGTCTGTTAACTATGTGATCTTTCTGTTTTCCTTTATGATTTGAAGTGTGGAAACAATTTCACTCGTATTATCACTTTGGTTGCGTGACCTTACTCTGGTATTGTCCACACATATTAGGGCTTACTATAATATTTACTTTAACATGTTTTATTTTTGCTACGTCGCCTATCAAACCCTGCATATTTTTATAAAACTGTGAAAAAGAACCGCATCTCAGAAAGACGTCAAATTTGACCGACAGTGCTATCGAAATAAGAGGAAACCTTATGGAAAAAGTTAACGAAAGTCTTGCCACCAGTGCTGTAAGCGGCACAGTATGGTAAATAAAGGATGTGGGGTACACAGCTGTTCCTCAGCTGCTCACATGCTCGGCATGAGTGTCTCAAAGTAGGTTCGCGCGCTGCTGGCAAAGCTCTTTTACAAAAACGGTGACTGTACTCCAGTAGCTGTGCAGAATTTCTGGACTCTCAAAGGTATGAAAAAAGGCACTGGTCCACTGTCTGCCACTGGTTATGATACAACGATTCTTTTGGAATGCAATGTGGCAAAGGGAGGAAAACAATTAATCCAACTTCAGTATAAGATGTGGACACAGCATTGCAGGAAGGGTCGGATAGTGGCGTGCAAACATGCAAACACCGGAACTTTGGACATTTCTTTAAGGGGATACGGAATCGGATTTTGGGTTAAAAAATCGAATTTTTTTTATTGGCGTATTATATTCTGCCATGTTTCCTCTTTAAAATGACGTATCATACATAGCTCTACTACAATTATAACTATTTTATTTTTATATATTTGTGAGATCGGGTATTGCGCTCTTCACAGTGGTATAATGTTCGCTATGTCAAATATCTGGGAGATGGTGACTCTAAAGCATTCAAAGAAGTTTTGGAAAGCAAACCATATGGGAACAGTGTAAATATAAGCAAACTTGAATGTATAGGACATGTGCAGAAGAGAATGGGTGCCAGGCTGAGAAGGTTAAAATCAGTTATGAAAGGGAAAAAACTAGATGATGGGAAAACCTTGGATGGCAGAGGAAGATTGACTGATTCCATAATAGACCACATTCAGAACTGCTATGGCCTTGCAATCAGGCAAAATACAGGCAATCTTGAAGAAATGAGGAGAGCTATATGGGCTTTATATTTCCACACCGCATCCACGGATGAGCATCCACAACATGGTTTGTGCCCCAAAGGTGAAAACAGCTGGTGTAAATACAATAGGGGACTAACAACAGGAGAGAAATACATTCACCACCACAGTCTACCATCAGCCATCATGGCAGAAATAAAGCCCATTTTCAGAGATCTGGCTGACAGAAGTCTTCTGATGAAATGTCTTCACGGAAAAACGCAGAACCCCAACGAGTGCTTGAATAGTGTGATATGGCATCGTCTCCCAAAAACAGTGTTTGTCGGAATTAATACACTACATTTTGGTGTGTATGATGCTGTGGCAACCTTCAATCTTGGAAATATAACTAAATGCCAGGTCCTTCAAAAGTTGGGTATGTGTGTTGGTTCCCGTACGGTACGTGCTATGTTCTTTTTAGATCAGCACAGACTAAGGCATGCTGATAATATAATCAAGACATTAGTGAAAAAAGCAAGACAGGTGCAGAGGGGTGCCAAAAGAAGACTTGAAGATGATTATGAAGACTGTGAAGGGGGTATTAGCTACGGATCAGGAATGTTTTAATCTTCTTTCTCCGTTTCCCGTAAGTTTACTTTTTACTTCATCTAGGAACATTATCTCAGGTACTGGTCAACCTAGAAGTCTGAAATTTTTATGACGTAGTGACATAGGTCCCTATTACATACTGAAACAACGATTTTTTAATTACTTGATTTACAAAAGACTTAGGGGTGATAGTCTAGTAAAAAGCGATGGAAAAAATTTACTTAAAAATAAATGTACAATATCTCTGTAAGAAAATACTTTGACAATAAACTGTTGTTTCAGTATTGTTGTAACATATGAACGCACATACAGTAAAATTTTTACCTCTCTGTCTCCAGTAGTTTGTGAGAAAATGTTCCCTATAGTAGGCATATATTAACATTGCGGGGATAGGTGATTCCGTATCCCCTTAAGCACGGTGAACAAAATTCTATGACACTTCCTACATTGCCATGCATACAAAATTACCCATGTTCAGGAGTTGCCTCCTGCTGATCTGCGTTCGCTCTGCAATTTATTGATCGCTTTGAAGTGAACAATGAAAATGGAACATCCTGTGGACAGACGAAGCATATTTCCATCTCTACAGACATAACAATAGAAAGAATTCCATGATATGGGCAACAGAAAACCCGCTCGCAAATAAACCGATACTGCTTCATTCTGGAAGAGTAACATTGTGGTGCCGGTTGGCGGCATCATTTATCGTCCAGCTATATTTTTTTAGAGGAGATGGGTGCTGCGGGTTGTGTTACATTTACCGTCAACTAGTACACGTTAAGAGTGTTTTCTACTCATCAAAGTCATTACAATCCTTCAACAGCATAGATGCGTGATTAATATCATTATTATGCAAGATAGCGCTCCTCTGCATATTCCACAGCCAGTGAAGTAGCTGTTGTGCAGGCTTTTTGGAAATGCTGGAATTAAAGGCCATCATTTCCCTACAGCATGGTCGTGCAGATCACTTGATCCTAACCCGTCTGCCTTTTGTGTTTAGATTATAAATGGAGCTGAAGGGAGGGAACACATTACGCAACACATTCTTAACGTGAACTTTGAGAGCGTCCGATCCGTTAATGAACGTGCTGATTCTCGGTTTCAGCTTGTGGCCGAAAACTGTGGACAGCAAATTGAATATGTTTTGCATCAGTCTCACTAAGTTCAGACCAATTTTATTGCTGCTTCTTATGCGCTCTTTGGGCTCAGATCAATTAAAAACCAATTTCATGGTGGCTTTTCATGTGGTTCTCACTCTCATGACAACAAAAAACAGTATTTTTCTCATCCGATGTAATACGGTCTCACCGTGACGGATGGGCTTACGTAGCTAACATGGAGCTTTAAAATTTTTGTTAAATTGTTTTTGTTTCCATAATGTTTCCCCCTTCTTCAACAATACTCCATTGAAATTAGACGTCACTCTGAGCAGCGGTTCTTCTTCTTTTACGTTTTGGAACTGGGACTTTAATTATAATCTTCCTTTATATAGCTACCGTAGAAGAATGAATTAATATTCTACTCTTCTGCTCCGCGAATGGGCTCTTTCTTTCACAAACTGAATTTGACATTCTTTTATTTGTGCACTGCATCACCAGGTCAGCTGATCTGTATACCTGGGTTACATGCGTTCGGTTAGGAAGTCAGTATTCATCTGACCTTCTCCATGCCAGAGAAACGTCTGCTGCTGCAGAGTGATCGCAGAAGCACAGTGGCCATGTTTCACTGTTCTGAATATTGGTTAGAAACGTCGTTTATATACATTCTGTCTAATCTGCTTCTACCGGTGTTGGTAAAGTCAATAAGAAGATGGTATTGGGACGAACGGATTTCAAGTTTCCTCTAATTTGAGTCCATTTATTAAAATCTGGGGTCCTTAGCAGAGACTAAAATTGCAACTTCTGTAAAAATCTCTAATACATCTTCAGATAACAATTTTGTTGTAAGGCCGTATTATTAAATTTGCAACTACTGATTTGGAAAACTCTGTTTTCTGCCTGTGAACTCCGCTGCCCGTGGCAGTATATTTGTTTGTGATGAACAGATACTTAAATCTTATGACGGTTGCTCTGTCGGACTCGAGTTGCGTTTGTGTCGAATACCCAACACCCTCTTTGCGTAAAATTACTGTTCCGTTTTCAGCCCCTCTATGGGTGATTTCGTCTTTCACTAATTGAAGTATCTTGAAATTACTGTAAGCAGTCGTCTTTTGTTTTGTTGTTGAATTTCTTTACTATCCCATTACCAGTTTCAAGCCACCTTGCGATTCATCAACAGGTGGTATATATTTATTATGTTTTATTATGTTTTCCAGAATACTGTGTACACCAACATCCAACCAACGGATACTAGTAACTCCACACGATTCCCACACTGCCGCAAACAATCGATAAATATGAACAAGAACCATTTGATAATGAATCGCTAGGCGGTTCGAAACCGCTAAAGGGATACTAAAAGAACTGAAGAACAAACCAAAAGGCGACTGGTTGCAATAATTTCAAGAAACCTTTATTCATCACAGTCAAAGTATTCCTAATTCATGATAGATAAAAGTTTTATTCACTAATTTTAAATGTGCCTACTGCTGTACCACGGCGATGTCTGTGTCTGCTGCATATAGGAATTGCTTGAAAGATCTTATTTTCTGCTCCGATTACATTCAGTTTATGAAGAGTTGTTATTTTATAATTTTGGGTCATTTTATCTACATGTTAGGAAATTCTACTGGTTCGTATGCCCAATATCTAATGCTCATAGATGGGTGCGTGGTCGTGGTTTCCATTGGTTCTGGATCTCGTCTTTTAATTTCCATTTCGATGTCGTGACTCTTTGGAACATCTATGATTTTCTATTTCGCTCTTGATGAAGTGTACGACATTATTCTTTTTTCAGTGTTTTCTTGGTTCTTTTTAGTTTTTCTTCGAAGTCCTGAATCTCCTCTGTAGATTGTTTACGTATGCTACTTTTAGTTTTGCCGTGTTTCGTTGTATGTCTTGAAACGTCCCCTTTGAAATATTAATGAATTACTGTGCTGATAAACCTCTTACTTTATTTGCATTTCAAACAGCTGAGCAAAACTGAACGTTCTCAGACATTACTCTCTTTACTTATTCTGGTCAACACTAAACTGACACACAATATTTTTAGCGCAACGCAATCTGACTTTCAAAAATCCCTACAAAAGAATGGCCCTGACTAACATTAACCTATACGTTTCACAAATCACTTACCTCAAAAAAATTTTCGTTACTCGAATTACTGCAATACTATGTAAGTAGGCTCTTTAGGTTTTCTTATTGGTAACGCCACGTAGCGTTCTGTATGAAAATCACTGGCTGTGCTATGTGCAATCTGTGGCTAGTTTGCATTGTTGTCTGCCATTGTAGAGTTGGGCTGCTGGATGTTAACAGCGCATAGCGTTGCGCAGTTGGAGATGAGCCGCCAGCAGTGGTGGATGTGGAGAAGTGAGGTGGCGGATTTTTGAGAGCGGATGATCTGGACGTGTGTCCATCAGAGACAGTACATTTTGGATGTCATGAACTGAAGTATATAATATGACTTTTGAAAAATATTAAGGTAAATACATTGTTTGTTCTCTATCAAAATCTTTATTTTGCTAACTGTGCTTATCAGTAGTTAGTGCCTTCAGTAGTTTGAATCTTTTATTTAGCTGGCAGTAGTGGCGCTCGCTGTATTGCAGTAGTTCGAGTATCCAAGATTTTTGTGAGGTAAGTGATATGTGAAACGTATAGGTTAATGTTAGTCAGGGCCATTCTTTTGTAGGGATTTTTGAAAGTCAGATTGCGTTGCGCTAAAAATATTGTGTATCAGTTTAGTGTTGACTAGAATAAGTAAAGAGAGTAATGTCTGAGAACGTTCAGATTTGCTCAGCTGTTTGAAATGCAAATAAAGTAAGAGGTTTATCAGCACAGTAATTCATTAATTTTTCAAAGGGGACGTTTCATATGTCGACCCTTAGCCAAGGATACCTCACTGGAATCTTCTGATTTTTTCTTGTAGTTTCTGTAATTAGTGTAGCTATTGACTATTGCTAGCGCGTAATTATAGAGAGAATTTCCTTTGTAGTTGTAGTTTTTCGTTGTTGTACAGTAAAACAGTTGTGGCATGCATGTAGATTTGCACCAAGTATTTCGCAGCTGCACTTGCAATTAAGTAGATATTATTTTCAGTGCTATGTTAATGTGTTTTCTTATGTTGCTCTTCAAATTGTGCTTTTCTGTGTTATCGTGTGAAATACGTAATAATTATGGCGTGAGAAAAACGTAACACTAGGCTACAAAGTAAACTGAGAAATAATAGTGACGACGATCGTAGTTTCTCAGCATGTCTGTGTAATGAATTAACAGGCATTGAATGTAGTAATTTGGTAATCGTGCATAGGGAGATGGAGCGAGCGGCAAATAATAGCGTAGACAGTGAAACAATTAGTGAACAGGGAAGCATTATCGATCGATCGGTCGGCAACAGCCCGCCTCAGGAATCGGGAATGACAGGACACAATCTTGCAAATACCGCAGATTCAGGTTTTGGGTCCTCACCGTTTTCTCAAATAAGTCAAGACACATTTTCTGCTTGTCAAAATGTGAATGTTGCCGGTGCAACTTCACTGCCAAAAAGCACAGAGTAACATGTTTCAGACACCAGTCCATTGTTATTACAGTTAATGCAACAAATGGGACAAAGGCTACAAAAGTTAGACACAACGCTTGAACAAAATCAGAAACAAATGGGACAAAATCGTCAAAAGTTAGACACAATGGAACAACACCAGAGACAAACACAGCAACAGTTAGACGCAATGGAACAAAAGCTTCAAAAGTTAGACTCAGTGGAACATACGCTTGAACAAACACGTGAAGATTTAACTACTGAGTTACATAAAATCGAATTGAAATGTCAAAAAGTCTGTAATGACGTAAAAACACAAATTTGTTAGCATTTCCCACCTACTTTTTTGCGGCATGAAAATGCATTACAGAATCACGAAGCAGCCATAAAAGAACAGCAAACGATTGTTAATGAAAATCATGAGACCTTGCAAGCTAAAATTGATTCAGTTGCATCTACCGATTCGGTTATGCAACTTGCAAAAACTCAGGAAAACGTAAAGGACACAGTAGATACGATTCCAACTCAAATGGACATTCTGAAACTTGGTTCAGAAAAACACACTGAGGAAATTAGTACACTATCGGAGAAAGTAGCCGAACTTTCGGATCAGGTCACTAACTTATCTACAAAGGTAGATGATGATCTGAATGACACAAGACCTGTAGCCATCACTGACACAGAAGAGAATGAACAAATTAAGAAATTCAAACAAAATCGGAATCAAATTAATACCCAACACAATAGAGAAATCCGGGAAGTACAGGATCAGTTGGCACAAGTAATACAAAAATTACATATTTCAGAGGACACTCGCGCTCTAATACAGGAAGAGGGACTTAGAAATACGGAAAAGCCACAAAATTATAACACAGGGCATTTCGGAAATTGTGAAAGGAATTGGCAAGATGCACCGAATTTTGAGATGGAACCGCCGACACGACGTAACAATGACCGATATGCGACTCGCCGACACGTTGATTTTGACTATAAGCTGTTCATTACTACACGTATATTCAAAACATTTAAGAATTCTGGCAACGACATTCACCCACAAGCGTGGCTTCATAAATTACCTCATTGTTTTTCTCCCAACTGGTCATTAGAGCACAGATTAGAATTTATGTGTGGCTACATAGAGAATGAAAAAGCTGAAAGAATGCGATCCGTCATTCACGATTGTCACAGTGAAGGAGAATTTTATTATGCCTTCGTCTCAGCATATCGGTCTCAAGCTACACAAGACCGAGTAAAACATAGCATCATAATGATGAAACATTTTGAACAATCTGAATTTTCCAGTCTTGTGAAATATTTTGAAGACATGTTGCACAAGAATCAGTACCTGCAAACCCTTACAGCACCTCAGAACTCATCCGCATTTGCTTAATCAAATTGCCTGAACATTTACGACATAATATTTTGGCAGGACGTTGCAAATACGACATTGAAGCTTTTCAGGGACTCTTACAAGAATTGGAAATCGACACTGACAATCGCGGGATGCGAAAACAGAAACACAACAATTGCAGGTCACATCCGTCACAATTCTGCGAAGAAAGAAATACTAACTGGACACGACAAGGCTATTCTCACAACACAAGTCGTAACCAAAACAGACACCCCCCTTATGACAACAGTTGGCTGAATAATAGTTACAGAGAAAGATCGCTCTTCCGTAGTAATGAATATGACGGAGATAACGATAGAAACAGACAATATGGAAGCCAAAACAATTATTATCAAGGGCGACAGAATAACTTCAGACACAACGGCCCACCGCGCATTTACGATTCCGGGAGAAACTCTCCACCACATGACCGACAAAAAAGAAACTATGTAAACTACCGACAAAACGACAGACCTAAATTTCATCAGAACTGGCGGGATTCAAACAGGGCAGGGCCCTCTCGACGAGGTGAATTTGTACAAGTTAGGTCTCCTAATACCAATAACGACGCGCGCCAACAAAGAGACAGACAATGACTCGCACCGCAGGCAGCCACGTGCGCCGGCTGGCTCAGCGAAAAATAACATGGACGCTAACCTTGAGAAAAATTTTACCACTCCTTACCGACGTATACAACATGATAATTACTTTGAAGTTGAAACTCTGAGCACTAGAAAGGGTAAAAGATTGCACCACATTTCACATGTAAAACCGTTTATTGAAAGATAATCTGCTTTTTAACTTAGTCTTTGCTATAAAATTTTTCACTTCACGTTTCTAGTACTCTTTGTCACACTAAGAAACTGTTAACATGCAACTACGTTTTAAAATAAGCTATCCAGTCTAGAACCTAGGGAACATATTAAGACAGTAATTATGAATGCATTGTTATAGTGAACAGACGGTACAGTGTTATTGTGTGTGTACATTCTTGCTTGTTAGTTGCATGATCACGTAACGACTATAAGGCTCACATACTTTGAACATATACCAGCAATGCTAATGAGATTTTCATGCAAAATTTTTAAAAGACATTCTTTATTTGAAGTACTTTCTGTGGGATTAAAGATGACTTAGCATTTGATTTATTTGACAGCTACACGATTATATCACGACACTACTAATGTGTGACACAATTTACATTGTTGATCCGCACAGTTTTTCTGAATTCTTCTGGAAAGCAAAAGATGTTTTAGTAGTAACTTTGTGGTATAGCTACAATAAGACAGCCTTTTTTGAAGCACAACAATACGTTGCAGTGTAGTACTTTCTTGATCATGGTACTGTACGTAATAACTACGGTATCTATACACATAGCATTTTGCTTTTGTTTATTACAAGGTAAGTACATTGACTTCCATAGAACTTTGCTTGTGGATGACGATAATTATGACACTTGGCACATTTTTTACCCTTAAGTAATGACAGAGATTATGTTACAACAAGATGCACAATTTAGCGCTACAGGACACACATTTGAGTGATTAATCTTGTACTTAAAACATTTATTTTTAAAGATTTTTGAATTCCAAAGAAAGTTTCCCATGATACATTTCATTCCATTCCTGTAATCTGTAAAACCTGAGGGTATAATTACATTCATCCTCAGGGTGGTGCACACTTACTTTGTGTACCATGTGTGTGGCAAGCACAAGGAGCCCTAGCTAATATGGTATTTGCTTATACAACTTTACACATTGTTACCATATTTCTCTAACACATAAATTACACAGTTATCTGATTATTTAACTGAGAGAGACAAACATTTTTTTTACTACATCAGTGACACATGTTTACACAAATACACAGTTGGATAACTTCACACTGATGAAACTGTATTTTGTCTGTACTTTGTGAACTGTTCATATTACTTTTTTGGTACCATTGTGATACCATGAGAGCTTTGAATGCCGCATTTGGTATGGGGTCATGATTTTTAAAGTACGTTTGAGGTAGATGACACTATTGAAATGAGCAGAGAATATTTTTTAGGGTCTGAAATTATTGCAGAAAGCTACAACGTTTTTGTGATTTGGCTGAGTTTTTATGATGTTATTGTTATGATGACAATGTGTATTATGCTGTTGAGGTATGTTTATGATCAATAAGTTGATGTTATATGAGGAATTTGATTATACTATGTATTTATTATGCTTAAATATTGAAGAAGTGTCGACAAATATGTATATGTATAATAAGGTAAGGAGTAATGAGTTGTGGTTAGGGACTCTGATTTGTGAAGTTGGATGTTGGAAAGCAAGAATCGTACTTTAAGACTTATGAAATGTGGGTAAATGCGTGAATGTATCACAATGCAGGCAAAAATTTTTTGCACACTGTTATACTCATAGGATTTTGTTTCTACACATTTTCAACGCAAATTCTAGTCCTGTGAAAGTTTTTATATGAGACTGTCACTGTAGTGCCAACTGGTGTCGTAAATATTTCGGTAAGAAAGTTAAGTGACTTACATGTAATGCGTTGTGGGCACCCAGCTGCACGACAGTCGCCTGGAAAAAAGCCATTAGTGTGTGCCTTTCAGAGGCACAGGTGAAGAAAAAAGGAGGCCATTATCCTCGCTATTGACATTTCTTTGTAGAAAGCATCGCAAATACGACACGCTCAAACTTGAAAACATATGATTATACTGTGGAGCTCTTAATTTATGATATTTACTAAATTGCCTAATGAAATGATGAGAAACATTTTACATCTATTGTCTTTCTAATTGAGAGATTGCCTATTTTGTTTAATATCTAGTTTCTAGCTGTACTGCAGCATTGGTTATAAAAATATAATAGATGTACTAATATCAGTATTTTCTACCTACAGACCCAGTAAAGAATAATTTTATGATGTACTTTCGTAGAAAAGAGAGCACAAATTGACATATCCCTTCACAGGAATTGCAAAAATAATTTTTTAACAGTTTGGTGAATTGTCTGCTAGAGTAAGTTATCGTGATGCATCACTCTAGTGTTAAGATGTGACATTGTTATTAGACATTTCCTATCTTTACTGTAATTTTTTTCTTCTTGAGCTATGGCATATTTAGGTATAAGTTATTGCATTTGCTGCTGCTGTTTGCCAGGCATAGTGTAACTGAATTTGACTTTGTATTACTCTGTTAAGCCATTTTTACTATGGATTTATTTTTCTTGTTTGCTGCACATTTCCTTATATTAGTTGTAATATTGCAATTGCTTTGCTAATTTATATATGCTGCTGCTTGTTTTACCAACTTCCATTTTTTTGTCATTGCTGTATGTGTTAATTTGTTATGTGCTGCTGCATTGCCTCGTCCCTTGGTATATATATCTGAGCTCAGTAGATTTAACTTAGCTTAAGAGGGCGTAGACTATATAAGAAACTAACTATGATGAATTGGAAGAAATGCATTGAGAAGCTATAAGAAAATGGTTTGGCCAAAAAAAGTATTTTGAAAGAGGATATGAACAAAAAAGTAGGGTTTAGGGACAACAGGTTAGGTAGGATTTTCTTGGAAATAAATGATGAGGTAAGACAATGGAAAATAAATAATGAGGTATAGAATATGTGAACATATAAATACAGAAAGCATGCTTGGATAGGATTACTTTGATGGAAACAAATGTTGAAATTAGATGAAAGATCTATGGAATGGATTTTTGGGTTGGACTGCAGTACCAAATGTTACACTGAAAACAAACCCTGCCCTTTCCTCCTGTGTTATTCTCCTATGTGTTTGTGTACTCTTGTGTATTTGTGTTTTTCCTGTCTTTAAGTGTTTAGCTAATAAGATTTACATTGTAGAATTTTTCTGATAATATGTTATTTACTTTGTAAAGATGTTTATACATTATTTATTCTGTTTTGTTTTAATGCTCATGTGTGAAGTTGATGTTTCAAAAGTTATTCTGTTCTTTTATGTATGTATTTATGTCATAATTTCCTGTAACACTGATATATCTGTTTATTTCTATTCTTTTGTAAAGCCTATGTTACTACAAATGTTATCTGTATTGTTATGTTCTTTAATGATGTATTTTGTACCTTTGTTATTGTATTATTATGTTATAAAGTTGTAATTGACACCAATTCATCAAATTAAGTAACTTGTATGTTATATTTCACTGCACATGTTTCTGTTGGTCATAGCATATGGACAATATGTGGGAAGTAGGGACTGATAGTGTTTGCACATGTGTTGATAGTTCAGTAAGGAACTGGTTAACAGCATTGCTGGTTCTAAGGACAATTAAAAAAAACTTTGTGAGTGCACAAGTGGTGGTTTATGGACTTGCTATATTCTCCACAAGACTCTTCGATGGTGATTGTGCACCTGCACAGTCGCAACGGATGGCTGCTAGCCATCTCTACAAGGACTACAGTGGGTCTACACCTTTGATGACTCACCAATACCATTATATCTACAAGGACTACAGTGGGTCTGCATCTTTGATGGCCCACCAACACCATTATTTCTACAAGGACTGAAGTGGGTATGCACCTCTGGTGGCCCACCAATACCGTAATCTCTAACAAGACTACAGTGGTCTGCTCTGTGATGACCTACCTACCAATATTCTTCAACTTCGACTGACTCTGCAGTGGGTTAGCTCTGTTGTGGCACATTACCTGTTTGCATGTCAAGAGTCAGCACTGTCTTTTTGTTGGAAGGACAACAATACTTCTTCAAGACTGCATGGAAATCCACTACTTCCGTGTGCATTTTCCTTTACTGCTCAGACTTCGAGAAAAATACCGCAATTTTACTGTGATGGATGATCAGGACTGTCTTTATGGGCTGTGAGAAAATTTTAGCTTTTGACCAACATTGTGTCAATAAGTGTGTGCATTTGATATCTTTGTTATTGTAATTATGAAATTTTTTTTCAAATCTGTATTGGCCACTTCCCAAAACAATTTGTAAATTTTTTTGTGGGGAGCATGGGGGCTATGTAAATAGGCTGTTTAGGTTTTCTTATTGGTAACGCCACGTGGCGCTCTGTATGAAAATCACTAGCTGTGCTGTGTGCAGTCTGTGGCTAGTTTGCATTGTTGTCTGCCATTGTAGTGTTGGGCAGCTGGATGTTAACAGTGCATAGCGTTGTGCAGTTGGAGGTGAGCCGCCAGCAGTGGTGGATGTGGGGAAGTGAGATGGCGGATTTTTTAGAGCGGATGATCTGGACGTGTGTCCATCAGAGACAGTACATTTGTAAGACTGGATGTCATGAACTGATATATATATATAATATGAGTTTTGAACAATATTAAGGGAAATAAATTGTTTGTTCTCTATCAAAATCTCTCTTTTGCTAACTGTGCCTATTAGTAGTACAAAAGAATGGCCCTGACTAACATTAACCTATACGTTTCACAAATCACTTACCTCACAAAAATCTTCGTTACTCGAACTACTGCAATACAGCGAGCGCCACTATTGCCAGCTAAATAAAAGATTCAAACTACTGAAGGCACTAACTTCTGATAGGCACAGTTAGCAAAAGAAAGATTTTGATAGAGAACAAACAATGTATTTACCTTAATATTGTTCAAAAGTCATATTATATACATCAGTTCATGACATCCAGTCTTACAAATGTACTGTGTCTGATGGACACACGTCCAGATCATCCGCTCTCAAAAATCCGCCATCTCACTTCCCCACATCCACCACTGCTGGCGGGTCACCTCCAACTGCGCAACGCTATGCGCTGTTAACATCCAGCTGCCCAACACTACAATGGCAGACAACAATGCAAACTAGCCACAGACTGCACACAGCACAGCCAGTGTTTTTCATACAGAGCGCTACGTGGCGTTATCAATAAGAAAACCTAAACAGCCTACTTACAGTCTCTCAGATTCTTTGTCAGACTGCTTTCCTGGTTCTTGAAAGTTGTTGGTTTCAGCTATGATGTCGCTTCTTGAAGCAGTTGTGACAGCTTTATTTCTTGCGATTTGCGTTCAGTCGTTGCTCATTTTCTGGACTTGCATTATTTTAAATGTATTCGCAATTGTGAATACGGACAACCATCAGCTATAGAGTGGAATGACGACAGTGAAAATTTGTGCCGGAGCTGGACTTCAACTTGGATTTTCAGTTTATCGCGGTAGCCTTATCATTTGGCCACCTGAGTACTACTCACGGCTACTCCCAAACTTCCATATGTCGTCAACCATGTTCCTACATCCTGTACTCTTTCTATCCGTTATGTATATTCGCGTTCAGGCGAAACATTTTACTTGGAAGCTGCTTGCCCGGCGACGGCAGATAAATACGAATTGCAGTGCCTGTGTTATTCAAAATTTTGATGCAACGCTCAGCCGGAAGCTAATGTACAACGGGCGACCGTGTGCTCTCCAACGTTTCAATAGTAATTTTCTATGAGGTTCTTTAAAGTTTTAGTGGTTGTCAGAAGTCTTTCATACCACCGTCGGAAGTCTTTCACAACGCACCTGTGTGTCAACGGAAATCGTTGGTTTTGTTCTTGTTACAAACAAAATAATTTTAAGGCGCAATTTTAAGTGGCTATTAGATAGAGCTTTCCCAAATTGGCCTAGTACGCTATTTGTTTTGTCGATATGTATTAACAGTGACAGTAAAACAGTACTTAAGCAGCGACTGAGCATCGCTGCTGTCTGGCAGTAGCATTCAGCGTGGGCTGAGGCGGTGTTTACGCTGCTGTTTTTTCTTCGAGTTTTACTGTCCCTGTTAATACGTATCGAAAAAAAACGAGTACCGTACTAGACTAATTTGCGATCGCTCCGTCTACTGAGCATCTAAAATTCTGCTTTATAAATAATGTTGTTTGTAACGGGACACAAACGAATGCCCTCCGTCGACACTGCACTTCGCACAAAAGACGTGACGTGCAGCATTTGCTTAGTCTGACTCCAGCTACCCACTGAAAAAATAATTTGCTAACATCAGAGAAAACGCTCCCGGTGTCTCTTAAGCCCGTTTAACACGAACGACTTTCTGGTCTAAATCGAATCCTCGAAGTGCGTATGACTTTAGTGTCTGCCTGTAAATCAGCAACCAACCACGACACGAGTGTGTCTGCGACGTAGATGATGCCGTGTGTGGAGTTCGACATCTCCGAGCATCTCTGAGTATGCTGCACACTGCACATGCGTACAAAAAGGGACTATAGTGGCGTCGGAATTTAACCTATTCTGGCCGAACTCACGCCTATTACACAAAAGGATCTTATGCTGCATCTCGTGGTCGTGCGGTAGCGTTCTCGCTTCCCACGCCCGGGTTCCCGGGTTCGATTCCCGGCGGGGTCAGGGATTTTCTCTGCCTCGTGATGGCTGAGTGTTGTGTGATGTCCTTAGGTTAGTTAGGTTTAAGTAGTTCTAAGTTCTAGGGGACTGATGACCATAGATGTTAAGTCCCATAGTGCTCAGAGCCTTTTGAACCATTTGATCTTATGCTATCGTGTCGTATTAATCCTCATTGTGTTGTTCGTTTTTTCTTTTTTTCGTGACACACTGAAAAGTTTCACAAAGTCATGGTATTTTAAAGTAATACTGGTCTCCTACAAGGCATACGACGTACCATACACCAAAAAGGTTGGTTGGTTGATTTGGGAGAGGGGACCAAACAGTGAGGTCATCAGTCGCACCTGTTTAGAAAAGGATGGGGAAGGAGGTCGAAAGCGCCCTTTCAAAGCAGCTATTCCGCAATTTTCCTGCAGCGATTTAGAAAAATCGGGGAAAATCGAAATTAGGAATCAAAAAGGTATTTCCTATACTATGCATAAATAAGAACATAAGTAGATAAAAGTGGTGTAATGAAAATTATTTCAATGGTGAAAAAGTGAGAATTATTTGCCGAGAAAAAAAATTTCGATGCTATTTGATACTCATCAAGAAAACAAGATTCAAACAATGAGATAAACCAGGAAAGTGTTATTACCCTTGTTCTAGATATTGTTCAATGTGTTTGCAAGTATCCATTTTCTGGAACAAATAAATTTATATATTGTGATATATTTGTATGATACGTTCCCTATTCTTTCAGTTCACACGAGTGTAAAGAATTTACCACATAACCATTGACAAGAACTTCGTCTATGGCCGGCCGTTGTGGCCGAGCGGTTCTAGGCAGCGCTGCTGCTACGGTGAAAGGTTCGAATCCTGCCTCGGGCATAGATGTATGTGCTGTCCTTAGGTTAGTTAGGTTTAAGTAGTTCTAAGTCTAGGGGACTGATGAACTCAGACGTTAAGTCCCATAGTGCTCAGAACCATTTGAACCATTTTTATCTCTTCGTCTATGAATTCTACTTTACTCACTACTAAAATCTATTATCATTGGTTGTTCCTACATTTAGTTACTATATTTCGATTTTTTCCTAAAAATAATAGTCACTTATAATCGTCCAGATGCCAAACTACACAGCAGACGGCTCATTACATTTATATTTGTTCCATAGATCGTGAATTCTTTTCGTAACGTTGTGGGACATGTCAGTTTAACGTGAGGTTTCTTTACGCGATGTAATTAATTTTATTGTATTTTCTTTTTACAATTACTCTCCCAACACAGACAGTTTCGGCGTTGACGTGTGAACGAAAATGACAACTCGAAAGAGACGGGAATCGATACGGGGATAAAACATGACCCACTTGTCTCGAGTAATCAACTGAGTCAAGAAAGTCGATCGTAGGGCATCGGGAGGAACTCCTCGTATAACGACACGTAAAACTATATTAAACTCAATGCAGAAAAGACAAAGGCCTTCATGGTTACAAGAAGACGCCCCATCCTCCGTTGTCGCCTGATTCTGCCCAGTCGACCACTCCACTGGACGGGCAAAGTTAAATACCTTCGTATTTTACTGGAGAGGAAGAAATTTTTTAAAATACATGTATGAGACAAATAAATCTAGCTGCTGCACCTGCTCCACCAGATGTACTCTGTACTGGCCAGCACGGAACTACGAACCAGGACCAACTTCCGTCTTTTTTCTGCAACAATCCTTCCAGGGATAATTTACGGTTCCTCAACGTCAGGAGATGTTATGCCCCTCATCCTAACGCCTCCTGCAGGTAGTCCAGAATCTGTCTTTTGGGACATGCTTCGTGCACCTCGCTGGGTCCGGATACAGGATCTACACCGTGAACTTGCATGCCGTTCCTCAGGGAACAGATTCAGATTTCCACGGCGAAACTCCTCAATAAGACTGAAGCATTACGTCTGTCAGGCACCTTGAGTATGTCGGCTCTGAAGCACTTTCACGGTGGCACAGGATCAAGGTACCCCGAGCCATCGTTGGTGGCCTTCTATAATGACGGTGATATGAAAGGAAAGAAATAAATAACTCAGGAACCACCACCTCAGTAGGTTGTACTGATACAGAGCCAATACCCTGCTTAAGTGTAATAAGGATGAGCTTGATAACACACATAAAAAAGTATCCGGACGTACTTTCAGCTGACCAGCAGTTATTCCACTTTGCTATGGCCAAGGAGTAGTTGGTCAAAAGCTCAAGACACTTCAACCTCATCACTCGCCTTGAAACGAGAGAACATTTCATTGCGAAAGGAACTGCGCTTATCGATATACTAGATCTGATACTTCTTTTATATGTCACACAAACAATAACTGCAGGCGATCACGTTATGTAACTGCAACTCGCGGAGATGTTGAGTAGCCTCTAGGGCGAAAGGTAGGGTAACGTAAATTTACGAGAGCGTTTACCGTCGCGTATATCGTGTTTACGGTGTGGGTAATTGTCAGAGAGCGGTGAGCGCTCTGTAATTAGCGGCCAATTGCACGGAGTAGGTGTCGAGGAGGGGAGAGGCGAAGGGGTGGAGGGGGGGAGGGAGGTAAAGGGAGGAGGAGGAGGAGAGCGCCCACGTTCACGCCCACGCTGAGGGTTAGAGGTGAACGTCGCTCAACGCGTGCATCGGTACGGTCAGCACCCTGGCTAGCCACTTTCAGCCGAAACCACTTACCTGCGGTCGCCTGAACAATGGCCGTAGACCACAAGAGGTACCGTCTCTGACGTAGAAACTACATATAACGTTTCGAATAGTACATGTCTGCTTATCATTTTTCATTACCCCGTAAATTAGACGAGGAACACTCTCTTACGTTGAAAGTACGTAAGCTGAAGGAAAAACAATTGCAACACAAGAACGAGTTGTGCGGCGTAAACGAAAGCTGATAGGCGTGTTTCTACATCCGAAATATGATGTCCATTTAAATTTCGCACAAGTAGCATAAGAGCGCTGCTGATTACGCCAGTATGAAGATGGAGATCAGGTTTGTTATAAATGCACTCTGTAACTGCCGTGAGAGTTAGTTACCTTTGAGATTGGATCGTGTAATAAGCCTACGAGAAGATGAAGGTTTCTTCTGAGATACTGCAGAAAGACCTAGCGAGAATTTAGCCACTGTACATGACTGCTGGCAGCGATGATCAGGAGAAGGTACGGTGCAAGAAGACCAGGTTCAAGACGGCCACGTAGCGCTACCGACAGAGAAGACCGTCATGTTCGGCGTAAGGTTCTGAAGCATTGTACTGCATCTGGAGCAGCAATATGAGCACCAGTCGGTACCACAGTGACACAACAGTTACAAGTCGGATACTTCAAGAAAAGCACCGAGCCAGACACCCAGTACTGTGCATTCCACTGATCCCAAACCATCGCCATTTACGACTCCACAGGTGTGAAGCGAGAGCTCATTGGGGGGGGGGGGGAGGCTGAAGATCTATTGTGTTTTCTCATTAAAAGCTAGATCTGACTCTGTGCATGTGACGCATTGATTAGAAGGGCGTGCAACCAACCAGTCTGCGTGCTAGACAAACTGGAGATGGGGTCTGCAGTGCAATTTCGTATGCTAGCAGAAGAACTCTCGTTGTTATACCATGAACCTGTCTGCTAATTTTTATGAAAATCTGGTGATTCGATCTATTGTGCTACCATGCATGAACAGCATTTCAGGAGGTGCTTTCCAACAGGATAACACTCTACAACATATCGCTGTTGTAACCCAACAGGCTCTACAGAGCATTGACATTTTTTCGTGGCCTCTTCTATCACCAGATCCTTCTCCAATCGGGCACGTATGGGATATCATCGGACGACAACTTCAGCGTCATCCACAACCAACATTAATGGTCCCTGTATTGACTCACCAAATGCAGCAGTCATCGAACTTCATTCCACGAAACAACATCCGGCACCTGTACAGCACAATCCACACAGATTTTCAAGCTTTCGTTCAACATTATGGCAGTTACAGCGGTTAGTAATGTACCAGCATTTCACGTTTACAATGGCTCATATCGCGCTTCAATGAAAGTGTGATCTTGAAAAGTCATTGCATAAAAATGTTGCTTACAAAAAGTATTCTCGTAATTTCATTACTCACCTGTAATTACGTTTCGCTTCTGCGATATTTTTCCGTCAGCGTATAATGTTGCGCACTGTACGATGATCTGCTTATTGTTTGTCGATAACATTGCTCGTTTTATTTATTTTGTTTAGAGTGTGTTTCTGTACTCTCTAGAATGAAATAATCTGATGTAGCGTGGACTTGCAGTTTCTTATGGTTTATGGCTTAAAATATTTTCAGACCTCCCCCCCTGAACCTTGCCGTTGGTGGGGAGGCTTGCGTGCCTCAACGATACAGATAGCCATACCGTAGGTGCAACCACAACGGATGGGTGTCTGTTGAGAGGCCAGACAAAGGTGTGGTTCCTGGAGAGGGGCACCAGCCTTTTATGTAGTTACAGGGGCAACAGTCTGGATGATTGACTGATCTGGCCTTGTAACACTAACCAAAATGACCTTGCTGTTCTGGTACTGCGAACGGCTGAAAGCAAGGGGAAACTACAGCCGTATTTTTTCCCGAGGGCATGCAGCTTTACTGTATGATTGAATGATGATGGCGTCCTCTTGGGTAAAACATTCCGAAGATAAAATAGTCCCCCATTCGGATCTCCGGGCGGGGTCTACAGAAGAGGACGTCGTTATCAGGAGAAAGAAAACTGGCTTTCTACGGATCGGAGCGAGGAATGTGAGATCCCTTAATCGGGCAGGTAGGTTAGAAAATTTAAAAAGGGAAATGGATAGGTTAATGTTAGATATAGTGGGAATTAGTCAAGTTCGGTGGCAGGTGGAACAAGACTTTTGGTCAGGTGAATACAGGGTTATAAATACTAAATCAAATGGGGGTAATGCAAGAGTACGTTTAATAATGAATAAAAAAATATGAGTACGGGTAAGCTACTACAAACAGCATAGTGAACACATTATTGTGGCCAAGATAGACACGAAGCCCACGCCTACTACAGTAGTACAAGTTTATATGCCAACTAGCTCTACAGATGATGAGGAAATTGATGAATTGTATGATGAGATAGAAGAAATTATTCAGGTAGTGAAGGGAGACGATAATTTAATAGTCATGGGTGACTGGAATTCTAGAGTAGGAAAAGGGAGAGAAGGAAACGTAGTAGGTGAATATGGATTGGGGCTAACAAATGAAAGAGGAAGCCGCCTGGTAGAATTTTGCGCAGAGCATAACTTAATCATAGTTAATACTTGGTTCAAGAATCATGAAAGAAGGTTATATACATGGAAGAATCCTGGAGATACTAAAAGGTATCAGGTAGATTACATAATGGTAAGACAGAGATTTAGGAACCAGATTTTAAATTGTAAGATATTTCCAGGAGCAGATGTGGACTCAGACCACAATCTATTGGTTATGAACTGTAGATTAAAACTGAAGAAACTGCAAAAAGGTGGGAATTTAAGGAGATGGGACCTGGATAAACTGAAAGAACCAGAGGTTGTACAGTGTTTCAGGGAGAGCATAAGGGAAGAATTGACAGGAATGGGGGAAAGAAATACAGTAGAAGAAGAATGGGTAGCTTTGAGGAATGAAATAGTGAAGGCAGCAGAGGATCAAATAGGTAAAAAGACGAGGGCTAGTAGAAACCCTTGGGTAACAGAAGAAATATTGTATTTAATTGATGAAAGGAGACAATATAGAAATGAAGTAAATGAAGCAGGCAAAAAGGAATATAAACGTCTCAAAAATGAGATCGACAGCACGTGCAAAATGGCTAAGCCGGGATGGCTAGAGGACAAATGTTAGGATGTAGAGGCTTATCTCACTAGGCGTTAGATAGATACTGCCTACAGGAAAATTAAAGAGACCTTTGGAGAAAAGAGAACCAATTGCATGAATATCAAGAGCTCAGATGGAAAATCAGTTCTAAGCAAAGAAGGGAAAGCAGAAAGGTGGAAGGAGTATATAGAGGGTTTATACAAGGGCGATGTACATGAGGACAATATTATGGAAATAGAAGAGGATGTAGATGAAGATGAAATGGGAGATACGATACTGCGTGAAGAGTTTGACAGAGCACTGAAAGACCTAGGCCGAAACAAGGCCCCCGGAGTAGGCAACATTCCATTACAACTACTGACAGCCTTGGGAGAGCCAGTCCTGACAAAACTACCATCTGGTGAGCAAGATGTATGAGACAGGCGAAATACCCTCAGACTTCAAGAAGAATATAATAATTCCACTCCCAAAGAAAGCAGGTGTTGACAGATGTGAAAATTACCGAACTATCAGTTCCCCGACCTTGGGGAAGATCAGTTTGGATTCCGTAGAAATGTTGGAACACGTGAGGCAATACTGACCCTACGACTTATCTTAGAAAATAGATTAAGGAAAGGCAAACCTACCTTTCTAGCATTTGTAGACTTAGCGACAGCTTTTGACAATGTTTATTGGAATACTCTCTTTCAAACTCTAAAGGTGGCAGGGGTAAATTATAGGGAGCGAAAGGCTATTTACAATTTGTACAGAAACCAGATGGCAGTTATAAGAGTCGAGGGGCATGGAAGGGAAGCAGTGGTTGGGAAGGGAGTGAGACAGGGTTGTACCCTATCCCCGATGCTATTCAATCTGTGTATTGAGCAAGCAATAAAGGAAACAAAAGAAAAGTTCGGAGTAGGTATTAAAATCCATGGAGAAGAAATAAAAACTTTGAGGTTCGCCGATGACATTTTCATTCTGTCAGACAGCAAGGGACTTGGAAGAGCAAATGAACGGAATGGACAGTGTCTTGAAAGGAGGGTATAAGATGAACATCAACAAAAGCAAAACGAGGATAATGGAATGTAGTCGAATTAAGTCCGGTGATGCTGAGGGAATTAGATTAGGAAATGAGACACTTAAAATGGTTCAAATGGCTCTGAGCACTATGGGACTCAACTGCTGAGGTCATTAGTCCCCTAGAACTTAGAACTAGTTAAACCTAACTAACCTAAGGACATCACAAACATCCATGCCCGAGGCAGGATTCGAACCTGCGAACGTAGCGGTCTTGCGGTTCCAGACTGCAGCGCCTTTAACCGCACGGCCACTTCGGCTGGCCGAGACACTTAAAGTAGTAAAGGAGTTTTGTTATTTGGGGAGCAAAATAACTGATGATGGTCGGAGAGGATATAAAATGTAGACTGGCAATGAGAAGGAAAGCGTTTCTGAAGAAGAAAAATTTGTTAACATCGAGTGTAGATTTAAATGTAAGGAAGTCGTTTCTGAAAGTATTTGTATGGATTGTAGCCATGTATGGAAGTGAAACGTGGACGATAAGTAGTTAGGCAAGAAGGGAATAGAAGCTTTCGAAATGTGGTGCTACAGAAGAATGCTGAAGATAAGGTGGGTAGATCACGTAACTAATGAGGAGGTTCTGAATAGGATTGGGGAGAAGAGAAGTTTGTGGCACAACTTGACTAGAAGAAGGGATCGGTTGGTAGGAAATGTTCTGAGGCATCAAAGGATCACCAGTTTAGTATTGGAGGACAGCGTGGAGGGTAAAAATCGTAGAGGGAGACCAAGAGATGAATATACTAAGCAGATTCAGAAGGATGTAGGCGGTAGTAGGTCCTGGGAGGTGAAGGAGCTTGCCCAGGATAGAGTAGCATGGAGAGCTGCATCAAACCAGTCTCAGGACTGAAGACCACAACAACAACACATTTTCAGTGATAATTGTGATAATATCTGGGAAAAAAATCAATCTGTATTCAACGTACTCGAAAGTAAAATTCTTTCTATCGACTTGACAGAACATAGCTAGCCGTTTCGGTCTAATATTAAACGGATCGAACCTGTCTGTTTTGATCATAACGACTTATAAAAAGAGGATGACAAGGAGAAGCCCAAAGTATTAAAAGTCTTCTTCCAAAACTGTTTCCCTGAGGAAGACTGCACGGCATTTCCTCCTTTAAATCGTCGTAGAAGAAAACTCTCGTCTGCACGAATCAACATGGTTCCGAAATTAACGATCGTATGATACTCAGCCAGCTTTGTTCGTCAAGGAGACACAGGAAGCCTCCAGGTCGACCTCTGTGTTACATGAATTCCGGAAGGCGTTCGAGACGGCTCCTCACAACCACAAAATATGAGCGTCCGGAATATGCGGCCATCTGTGAGACTGGACTGAAGAGTTTCTAGCAAACAGAACACAGCATGTCGTTCTCGATGGAGAGAATGGTAGAAGAGAGGTAAAAGAAACTTCATGCGAACGAAAGGCAGTGTTATTCTGGCATTAATTTTCACAATACATCTAAATGACGTAACAGATAACGTAGTGGAAGACGCTGTTGTATACGAAGAAATTCCGACGCTAGAAAATTGTAACGAACTGCAGGAAGAGCAACATAGGATCGACGCTTGGTACATAGAGTAGCAGTTGAGCTACAGCATAAAAAAATGTAACATATTTCAAATAAATTGGCCGATAGACGCATTTTTGTAAGTGTACACGCTGGCAGAATTGTCACTAGAAGTAGTCACATCCAAAAAATACCTAGGAGTATGCGTACAGAGCGATTTAGAATGGTACAGCCACATAAATGTAGTTGCATGTAAGGCAGATGCGAGACCGAGATTCCTTGGAAGAATCTCCAGGAAGTGTAGTCGGCTCACAAAAGAAGCCGCTGACATAACCTCCATTCGAGCAATTCTTGAATAATTCTCATGGGGCGCGCGCCGGATAGGAGTCATAGAGGAAGTACAGACAATCAAAAGAAGAGCAGCGCTTTTACATGGAGTTTCATTTACGAGGGCTGTTCGGAAAGTGAGGTGTAACGTTGCACACACTTGTTGACCTGTGTCTTCAATGTACCTGTTGATCGCGTCACGTCGCTCTTCTCAGTTCCGAGTACAGAGTGAGCACGTACAGATGTCTAGAAAACAGTGTCTCCCGCCAAGTATGAAAGCCTGGTGAGAGGTTTCGCCTGATGTTATGCAGCCCACATCAGCGTCATGCTTCCTCTTCTTCATGACAATTCTCGGCCGCACTATGCAGAGTCATTGAAGAAGCTCCAGCAGCTTTTTCGATGGGAATGTTTGGTCTCCCACAATACAGCCCCTGATTGCGTCCCTGTAAGTATCATCTTTGCTCACGTGAACCGATGGCTATGAAGACAACACTTCTGCACAGACCAGTATACAGAATTAGTGAGAAAACACCGGCGGCCGCCTTCTATAAGAAGGGAATTTGAAAGTTGGTACGACGCTATGACAGAGCGACAGAGTCGGAGCGGCGACTATGTAGAGAAGTAACTGCAAGGTGTTTGATTTTCACAGTGGTTTCCATTTCGTGACGACCGATCGGACCTCTCTTTCCGAATAGCCCTCGTAGTTCTCGCGAAAGTGTCACGGAGATGCTTAGCTAACTTCAGTGGCAGACGCTGCAAGAGGGGAGTTCTGCATCGCTGTGTGGTTTACTGTTAAAGTTCCGAGAGCGTACGTTCGTAGAACAAACGTGTTGCTTCCTCCTAGGTATATTTCGCGAAAAAACCATGAGAGTAAAATTTGAGAGATTCGTGCTCATACGAAGGTTTACCAGCAGTTTTGTTTTCCGTGTACTGTTCGCGACTGGAACAGGAAAAGTGGAGGCGACAATGGTACACGAAGAACTATGAACTATACATCGTAATATGCCTTGTGGAATACAGACGAAGATGTAGTCGTAGATATATCACGTTTTTATTTATTACCTCCAGTTTATGCAGAATTCGGCCATCTTCAGATTTAAAATTAAATTAAATGGAAACAAAAACGTTAGTTACACTGATTAATTTAACGAACATAAGGTCAAGAGTACGCATCGTCCAAGTGTACACTCTTCGCACTCTGTGTTGGCTGAACTTGGCTGGAAAGTAACACTGGCTAGTTATTGTAGGCGTGTGTTCTCCCATAAAGACCAGATGCTTGCTGTTGTTCTACATACTACATCTCGGCATTCACGTAAGAAACCCTTTTAAAAATACAGCGATTTTTACGTCTGTCAAACCGCTGTTTTTATTTTCTCAAACGGAGCAGCTTCGGGCAGCGTAGCCTATCTTCATATCTTTTATAAAATATAAAATTGTATAACATTTGGGTACTAGTCCTGTTTTTACAATACTAATCAGTGAAAAATTTTTCTATGTAATTACAACACGCCAATAGTGAAACATACGGTTTCTTGTACTTATAGAGTAACCAGTCATATGCTAAAGTTTAACTTGCATACTCTCGATTTTTATACAAATTTAAAAACAATATGATGTAAACAAGCTGTAATGTTAATGAGTACCCTTTACATGTACTAACATATTTAGAAATACAATCTCGAAATAATATATACATAAAACAATCCTAATGTTAATTCAGCAGAAGATTTTGCTTCTTCAGGTGCAACAGGAAGACATAAAGCTGCAGTTCAGACCATCGAATATAATGAAACTGTAGGAGAGAAGAAAGCAAGTGCAGCCTGAAAATTCTAAGATAGTGCTAGAATTCAGCGCCGTAAGCATGCAACAGCACACGGTTATTTATGACACGTCCTCTGCCCCATAAATCGGAAGTCTCCTCGTCGCCTCTGAAAAATGTTCTTGAATATAAACAGGATAAGGAGGAGAGGGAAACCGAATGGAAGAGATAAAAAGAAAAAAAAGTGTCTTCTAGATCAAACCTTCGTTCTGTACGGCTTATGAAGTTGTAGGATGTTGTCTGTGTGGACCGCTGTTGAAGAATTTAGTGTGTGATCACTTACTCCTCTTAATGCGTGCTCGTATCTACTTGTGCTGTGAAGAGTACGCAGTTAACGTTTCTGCACTCTCTCTGATATTGTCTGTCTGTCTGTCTGTCTTAAGAGGAAAATTGGCGTTCATTTTTACAATGATGTGTAGGACATTAAATAACAGAGCGGTAAATAATTATGTTTTAATAATATATTACGTAGATATTCGCATTTTTCTACACCGGTTACCATTACTCAAAACACCCATATATTATTTATGACAGCAGATGAAAGCGAATACCTAATTGAGCTAACTTACTTAAAACAAAGAACAGGGCCCATCACCAGTGACAGCTTGTGACCGTCGTTCCAACCGAAACGACTTAAAAAGAACAACAATTGTATACGGATATATGTCAGAAATTTAGCATTTTAATTCTAATAACTAGTATAGCCATATCAAGTACTTGTGGACGTTTGCTACTGTGTTACACGTTTACTGAGTACAATGATTGAAATAGAAATGAAATGTATTAAAAGACAGCGCTCTTCAAACTTAGAGTACCATTTTACAGATTTCAGTCAAATTCCTTCATTTCGTTCTAGTAAATGGATTCTAACATCTTATAATAAAAGACGAGACACAAAGTTAATAAAATATAAAAGCTTGTGACATGACTACAGTGTGCCATGTCGATCGATGTAGTTTGGTATTTTCATAGATGACACATTTGAGCTTTACTATTTGTTTACTGCCGAAGATTCTAGGCCTGTGCACTGCTGACTCGGTTGTTGCTCTCCCAGCGATTCGAACTTGCACCCATGCATCGCCATTACCCCATCCACTTCCGCGCGTCACGACCTACACGGCTTCCAGGTTAGTGTTCGCTTAGTTATCAGTACCTACAAATGAAAATCTAAATGTCGTGTAGTAACGTTCCCGTAAATACACTACTGGCCATTAAAATTGCTACACCATGAAGATCACGTGCTACAGACGCGAAATTCAACCCACAGGAAGAAGATGCTGTGATATGCAAATGATTAGCTGTTCAGAGCATTCAAACAAGGTTGGCGCCGGTGGCGACACCTACAACGTGCTGACATGAGGAAACTTTCCAACCGATTTCTCATACACAAACAGCAGTTGGCCGACGTTGCCTGGTGCAACGTTGTTGTGAAGCGTCGTGTAAGGAGGAGGAATGCGTACCATCACGTTTCCGACTTTGATAAAGGTCGGATTGTAGCCTACCGCGATTGCGGTTTATCGTATCGCGACATTGCTCCTCGCGTTGGTCGAGATCCAATGACTGTAAGCAGAATATGGAATCGATGGATTTAAGAGGGTAATACGGAACGCCGTGCTGGATCCCAACGGCCTCGTAACACTAGCAGTCGAGATGACAGGTATGTTCTCCGCATGGCTGTAACGGATCGTGCAGCCACGTCTCGATCCCTGAGTCAACAGATGGGGACGTTTCCAAGACCACAACCATCTGCACGAATAGTTTCACGACGTTTGCAGCAACATGGACTATCAGCTCGGAGACCATGGCTGCCGTTACCCTTGACGCTGCATCACAGACAGGAGCGCCTGCGATGGTGTACTCAACGACGAACCTGGGTGCACGAATGGCAAAACGTCATTTTTTCGGATGAATCCAGGTTCTGTGTACAGCATCATGATGGTCGTGTTTGGCGACATCGCGGTGAACGCACATTGGAAGCGTGTACTCGTCATCGCCATACTGGCGTATAACCCGGCGTGATGGTATGGGGTGCCATTGGTTACGCGTCTCGGTCACATCTTGTTCGCATCGACGGCACATTGAACAGTGGACGTTACATTTCAGATGTTTTACGACCAGTGGCTGTACCCTTCATTCGATCCCTGCGAGACCTTACATTTCAGCAGGATAATACTCGACCGCATGTTGCAGGTCCTGTATGGGTCTTTCTGGATACAGCAATTGTTCGACTGCTGCCCTGACGAACATATTCTCCAGATCTCTCACCAATTGAAAACGTCTGGTCAATGGTGTCCAAAGAATACCCGTTTATCATCTGCATTTCATCTTGGTGTAGAAATTTTAATGTCCAGTAGTGTATCTTTAGGCAAGCGTTTTGCTCGCCGTTCCTAACACGCATGTCCTGTTGGAAATTACTAGGAATTGACAGCATTCAATTTAAATTTAAATGTTTTTTTAGACAAAAGAGATGCTTGCGGTTCAGCCGTGCAGTTACATAGTTTCCTTCAGAAGATGTGACAAGCCGACACTTTCGGATCTACTATCGTAAATGGACCAAGGAACGTACCTCGGGGATTTATGGCAATATGTTTCGCGCTGCTGCTGTTTTGTATAATCAAGTAACCGCTATTCTCGGCAAGCAGACCGTATTATTTTTCCCGCACTATCTTCTTTGCCTATCAGCTATTAATTATCAAAGATTGACTGTAATTACTAACAGCGTGTTTGGACGAAGCCACCTTAGCGCTGCAGTAAAAGATCGATTGGGATCTTTCGATTTTGGGTGAGACCGCTGTCGCTGCTCACGTCGATAAGTACGTCTCCAAGCCAACAATATGCGGAACGGAGATAAATGCCGTCACTCTGCATTTAAACAAAACTTTATCGTCAGTAATCCGGTGAATATTAAGTTCAATCACACCCCAGCGATCTTGCAGCTTGTGATATAAGGTCTGAAAGGAGTACCATCTAGTCTGTCTGACACAGTATTAGAATACGTCCAACACGACGTAAGGTTGTATCAGATGCCGTGTCAGCCATTACGCGTTTTTATATTTTAAGGAAACTGCGATCATTTCTCGTATCATATTTCGGCCCTCAAACTTGAACTCTTTCTGCATAATCTCCAATACTAAAAATCAAGATTAAAACTGTGTGCCGGACCGAGACTCGAACTCGGTAACTTTGCCTTTCATGGGAAAATGCTCTACCATTTGCCCGCGAAAGGCAAAGGTCCCGAGTTCGAGTCTCGGTCCAGCTCACATTTTAAATCTGCCAGGACGTTTCATATTAGCGCACACACCGCTGCAGAGTGAAAATCTCATTCCACTAAAAATCCAGTTTCAATGGCTGTAGCGTGGCAGTTACGTGGATCGGGTTTAGGGCTGGGGTTGTGCAGAAGTGGGGCGCAATATTTTTACTACCACTTTCTTACCATCCACAGAGCTGTATAACGAGACAGAGAAAACTGTTACGAAAGGAAGATTTCTTGAGGACTGGACAACCTATGTAAGGTGATAATGTCATTTTGAGTTTTATAACTTACCGATGTGGACGTCAGAGAGCAACTTTGTTACTATTAAGCAAAATGGTTCAAATGGCTCTGAGCACTATGGGACTCAACTGCTGAGGTCATTAGTCCCCTAGAACTTAGAACTAGTTAAACCTAACTAACCTAAGGACATCACAAACATCCATGCCCGAGGCAGGATTCGAACCTGCGACCGTAGCGGTCTCGCGGTTCCAGACTGCAGTGCCTTTAACCGCACGGCCACTTTACTATTAAGCAGTCTTTGGTCCTGTTGTGGTACAGTCTTTGCCCCTGCGCAGTCTGATACTTTTTTAAATGAAGGGTGGTATGTGATGGTCATATTTAGTAGTGCTGTGTTGACTTGTGATCGTATCTGTTAGACGAAGAAAGATTCATCGTAAAGGACAGCAAGGATGAATATGATTTATATATTGAAATGTGAAAGGAATATCAGTTCTTAATAAAATTATTTTTAAGAGAAGTTTGAGGTAAGACTGAAGCATTGCGCAACTAATTTGTAGAAATGATAATTGTCAGCTAGTTAACTTCTTTCACTTGCTCAGAGCTGAGAGAAAGATCACCCTATTTCCTTCAGTCACGCTTTAACGTATCACCTGTTTAAGCTGTTTGGTTTTTATGGAAATTTTCTTATTACTGTAGCCTTTTTGAATCATTGCTCACTTTCTTAAGCATACTATTACTCAGACCAATGTTATTTGTGAAGATCACGTGAAATTTCACTTTGTCATTTTCGATACATTCTTCATTACAAAATCGGCGTCTTGCAATATAATTTCGCAAGAAGAGTTACAAGCCCAATCGCACTGTTTATCAATATGCATTGCCACAGTGCACCGAGTGGTACGCAACAGTTGGAATATTTATTTAGAAATAGAGGCGTAGCTTAGTCAGAGCCTGCTTGTTGTGTTTTCGAAAAATCTGCAACACTTTTGTCAAGGCGCGAGGTAAGAGGAAATTTTGATTACGGCCAGATAATTGTTTCACTTTTGTGACGCGTATAATATCTACATCTACATGGATACTCTGCAAAGCGCACTTAAGTGCCTATCAGAAGGTTCATCTAGCCACCTTCCAAATAATTCTCAATTATTCCACTCACGAACAGCGAGTGGAAAAAACGAACACCTGCATCTGTCCGTGCGAGGTGTGATTTCCATAATTTTATTGTGTTTATTGTTTCTTCCTAAGTAGACGCCGTCAATAAAATATTTTCGCATTCGGAACTTCGTGATTAAAATATCGTTAGAAGACCCTGTAAGTAGGCTGTTTAGGTTTTTTTTATTCGTAACGCCACGTAGCGCTCTGTATGAAAATCACTGGCTGTGCTGTGTGCATTTTGTGGCTGGTTGGCATAGTTGTTCGCTATTGTAGTGTTGGGCAGTTGGCAGTTAACAGCGCGTAGCGTTGCGCAGTTGGAGGTGAGCCGCCAGCAGTGGTGGATGTGGGGAGAGAAATGGCGGAGTTTTGAGAGCGGATGATCTGGACGTGTATCCATCAGAGACAGTAAATTTGTAAGACTGGATGATATATATATATATATATATATATATATATATATATATATATATATAACGACTTTTGAACATTATTAAGGTAAATACATTGTTTATTCTCTATCAAAACCTTTCATTTGCTAACGATGCCTATCAGTAGTTAGTCCCTTCAGTAGTTAGAAGCTTTTATTTAGCTGGCAGTAGTGGCGCTCGCTGTATTGCAGTAGTTCGAGTAACGAAGATTTTTGGGAGGTAAGTGATTCATGAAAGGTATAGGTTAATGTTAGTCAGGGCCATTCTTTAGTAGGGATTATTGAAAGTCAGATTGCGTTGCGCTAAAAATATTGTGTGTCAGTTTAAGCACAGTCATTTATAATTTTTCTAAGGGGACGTTTCATATGTCGACCCTTAGCCGAGGATACCTCACTGGAATCTTCTGATTTTTTCTTGTAGTTTCTGTAATTAGTGTAGCTATTGTTTATTGCTACCGCGTAATTATAGAGAGAATTTCCTTGATCGTTGTAGTTCTTCATTGCTGTACAGTAAAACAGTTGTGACATACATGTAGATTCGCTTGAAGTATTTCGCAGCTGCGCTTGCAATTAACGAGATATTATTTTCAATGCTATGTTAATGTGTTTTCTTATGTTGCTCTTCAAATTGTGCTTTTCTGTGTTATCGTGTGAAATATTGTGACAATAATGGCGTGTGAAAAACGTACCACTAGGTCCAAAGTAAACTGAGAAATGACAGTGAAGACGAAAGCAGTGTGTTACCGCCAGCGTGTAATGAATTAACTAATGTTCAAACTAGTAATTTGGTAATTGTGCATAGGGAAATGGAGCGGGCTGCAAATAACGGTGTAGACAGTGAAACAATTCGTGAACAGTGAAGCATTATCGATCGATCGGTCGGCAACAGCTCGCCTCAGGAATCCGAAATGACAGGACACAATCTCGTAAATATTGTAGATTCAGGTTTTGGGTCCTCACCGTTTTCTCAAATAAATCAAGCCACATTTTCTGCATGTCAAAATGTGAATGTCGCCGGTGCAAATTCACTGCCGGAAAGCACCGAGGAATATGTTTCAGACACCAGTGCATTGCTGTTACAATTAATACAACAATGGGACAAAAGCTTCAAAAGTTAGACACAATGGAACAAAATCTTCAAAAGTTAGACACAATGGAACAAAATCTGCAAAAGTTAGACACGATGGAACAAAATCAAAGACAAACACAACAACAGCTTCAAAAGTTAGACACCAGACTTGTACATACACGTGAAGATTTAACTACTGAGTTGCATAACATCGAATCGAAATGTCAATAAGTCTGTAATGACGTAAAAACACAAATTTGTGAGCATTTTCAACCTATTTTTTCGCATCATGAAAATGCATTACAGAATCATGAAGCAGCCATCAAAGAACCGCAATCTATTGTTCATGAAAATCACGAGAACTTGCGGGCTAAAACTGACTCAGCGGCATCTACCTATTCGGTTACGCTACTTGCAAAAACTCAGGAAAACTTAAAGGACACAGTAGATACACTGAAAATTGGTTCAGAAAGTCACATGGAGGAAATTAGTTCATTATCAGAGAAAGTAGTCGAACTTTCGGATCAGCTAAATAATTTATCTACGAAGCTAGATGATCATGTGAATGACACAAGACCGGTAGTCTTTAATGATACAGAAGAGCACGAACAAATTAGGGAATTCAAACAAAATCAGAATCAAATTAATACGCAACAACAAAGAGAAATCCAGGAAGTACAAGATCAGTTGACACAGGTAATACAAGAATTACATATTTCAGAGGACACTCGCGCTCCAATACGGGAAGTGGGACATAGAAATACGGAACAGCCACAAAATAATAACACAGGGCACTTCGGAAATTATGAAAGAAATTGGCAAGGTACACCGAATTTTGAGATGGAACCGACGAAACGACGTAACAATGACCGCCATGCGACTCACCGACATGATGATTTTGACTATAAGCTGTTCATTACTACACGTAAATTCAAAACATTTAAGAATTCTGGCAACGACATTCATCCACAAGCGTGGCTTCATAAATTACCTCATTGTTTTTCTCCCAACTGGTCATTAGAGCACAGATCAGAATTTATGTGTGGCTACATAGAGAATGAACCAGCTGAAAGAATGCGATCGGTCATTCACGATTGTCACAGTGAAGGAGAATTTTATCATGCCTTCCTCTCAGCATATCGGTCTCAAGCTACACAAGGCCGAGTAAAACATGGAATCATAATGATGAAACATTTCGAACAATCTGAATTTTCCAGTCTTGTGAAATATTTTGAAGACATGTTGCACAAGAATCAGTACCTGCAAACCCTTACAGCCCCTCAGAACTCATCCGCATTTGCTTAATGAAATTGCCTGAACATTTACGACATATTATTTTGGCAAGACGTAGTAAAGACAACATTGAAGCTTTTCAGGGACTGTTACTAAAACTGGAAATTGACACTGACAATCGCGGAACGCAGGAGCACAACAATTACAGATCACATTCGTCACAATTCCGCGAAGACAGAAATAATACACGACATGGCTATTCTTACAACGTAAATCGTGACCAAAACAGACACCACCCGTATGACAACCGTTGGCAGAGTAGTAATAATTACAGGGAAAGATCACCTCTCCGATGTAATGACTATCACAGAGACAATCAGAGAAACAGACAATATGGGAACCAAAATAATTATTATCAAGGTAGACAGAATAACGTCAGACGCAATGGTCCAACGCGCAGTTACGATTCCAGGAGAAATTCTCCACCACATGATCGAGAAAAAAGAATCTATGCAAACTACCAACAAAACGACAGACCTGAATTTCATCAGAACTGGCGGGTTTCAAACAGGGCAGGGCCCTCTCGACAATGTGAATTTGTAGAAGTTAGACCTCCTAACCCCAATAACGACGCACGCCAACAAGGCAGGCAGGCAGCCACGTGCGCCGGCTGGCTCAGAGAAAAATAACATAGACGCTAACCTTGAGCAAATTTTAGCATTCCTCACCGACGTATACAACATGATAATTGCTTTGAAGTTGAAACTCTGCGCACTAGAAAGGGTAAAAGATTGCACCACATTTCACATGTAAAATCGGTTATTGAAAGATAATCTGCTTTTTAACTTAGCCTTTGTTATAAAAATTTTCACTTCACGTTACTAGTACTCTGTCACACTTAGAAACTGTTCACATGCAACTATGTTTTAAAATTAACTATCCAGTCGAGAACCTAGGGAACATATTTAGACAGTAATTACGAATGCATTGTTATAGTGAAGAGATGACACAATGTTAATGTGTGTGTGCAGTCTTTCTTGTTAGTTGCACAATTACGTGACGACTATTAGCCTTACATACTTAGAACATATACCAGTACTGCTAATGAGATTTTATGGCAACATTTTGGTTTACTTGAAAATACATTATGGATTTAAAGTGCTTTCTGAGATATACCAGATGACACAGTGGTTAGTTTATTTGACAGCTACACGACTATATCACAACGCTACTAATGTGTGACACAATTTACATTGTTGCTTTTGCGGTGTATTTGTTTTATATCTGCACAGTTTTTCTGAATTCTTCTGGAAAGTAAAACATGTTTTAGTAGTAACTTTTGTGGTATAGCTACAATGAGACAGCCTTTTTTGTAGCACAACAATACGTTACAGTATAGTACTTTCTTGATCACGGTAATGTACGTAATAACTACGATATCTACACGCATAGCATTCCCATTTTGTTTATTATGAGGTAAGTACATTGACTTCTGCAGAACTTTGCTTACAGAGGACGATAACTATGACACTTCAACAGTATTATCTTTCAAGACGCACAGTTTAGCACTACAGTACACGTATTGGAGTAACTAATTGTGTACTTAAAACATTAATTTTTAAATATTTTTGAATTACAAAGATACAAACGCTTTCCGTGATATATTCCATACCATTGCAGTAATCTGTAACACCTGAGGGTATAATTACATTTATCCTCAGGGGGGTACACGCTTATTTCGTGTACCATGTGTTTGGCAAGCACAAGGAGCCCTAGCTAATATGGTATTTGCTTATACAACTTTACACATCGGTACCATCTTCCTCTAACACAGAATTACACAGCTATCTGATTACTTAACAGAGAAACAAACATTTTTTTTACTACATCAGTGACAGATGTTTACGCAATTACACAGTTGGATAACTTCACACTTAAGAAATTGTATTTTGTCTGTACTTTGTGAACTGTTCATATTATTTTCGGTACCATTGTGATACTATTAGAGCTTTGAATGATGTATTTGGTATGGGATCATGATTACGTTTGAGGTAGATGGCACTACTGAAATGAGCACGGAATTTTTTTTTGAGGTTTTGAAATTATTGCAGAAAGCTATGACGTTTTTGAAATTTGACTGAGGTGTTATGATGTTATTATTACGATGACGAGGTGTAATATGCTGTTGAGGTATGTTTATGATGAATAAGTTGATGCTATATGAGGAATCTAATTATGCTACGTGTTTATTATGATGAAATATTGAAGAAGTGTCTATGAAGATATATATGTGTAATAAAGTAAGGAATAATGAGTAGTGGTTAGGGACTCTGGTTTGTGAAAAAGGATGTTGGAAACCGAGATTCGTACTTCAAGAGTTATGAAATGTGTGTATATGCGTGAATGTATCACAATGCCGGGGAAAATTTTTTGGACACTGTTATATTTACAGGATTTGGTTTCTACACATTTGTAACGCAAATTCTCGAGATGGGAAATTTTTATATGATACTGTCACTGTAGCGGAAGCTGATGTCGTAAATATTTCGGTAAGAAAATTAAGTGACCCCCTTCACGTAATGCGTCGTGGGCACCCAGCTGCGCGACAGTCGCCTGGAAAAAAGCCATTAGTGTGTGCCTTTCAGAGGCACAGGTGGAGAAAAAAGGAGGCCATTATCCTCGCTATTGACATTTCTTTGTAGAAAGCATCGCAAATACGACACGCACAAACCTGAAAACATATGATTGCACTGTGGAGCTCTTAATTTATGATATTTACTAAAATGCCTAATGAAATGATGAGAAACATTTTACATCTATTGTCTTCCTAGCTGAGAGATTTATTTACTGCCTTTGGAGACGCCATTTGCCTAGTGAATGACGTTTCACACATTGCTCTGTATATATTTGCTCATTTCGTTTAATATCTAGTTTCTAGTTGCACTGCAGCATTGGTTAAAATAAAATTTAATAGATGTACTAATATGGATATTTTATGCCTACAGATCCACAAAATAATAATTTTATGATCTACTTACAAAAAAAAACGAGGGAGCATAAAGAGACATTTCCCTTCATAGGAATTGCATGAATAATTTTTTTTGTCTGCTAGAGTAAGTTCTTGTGATGCATCAGTCTAGTGTTAAGATGTGACATAGGTATTAAACATGGCCTTTTTTAGTGTAATACTTCTTCTGCTTGAGCTTTGCCATGTTTAGATATAAGTTATAGCAATTGCTGCTGCTATTTGCCAGGCATAGTGTTACTGAATTTGACTTTGTATTACTCTGTTAAGCCAGTTTTACTACTGATTTATTTTTCTTGTTGCTGCAAATTGTCTCATACTAGTTGTAATGTTGCATTAGCTCCGCTAATTTAGATTTACTGCTGCTAGCTTTGCCAATTCGCATTTTTTGTCACTGCTGTTTGTGTTAAGTGTTTTGTGCTGTTGCACTGCCTCGTCCCTTTGTTTATGCATCTGAGCTCAGTGGATTTAAGTTAGCTTAAGATGGTGTAGGCTATATAAGAGAACGAGTAGTGGTGAATTGGAAGAAATGCATTGAGAAGCTATATGAAAATGGTTTGGCCAAAAAAGGATTTTGAAAGAGGATACGGACAAAACAGTAGGGTTTAGGGACAACAGGTTTAGGTAGGATTTTCTTGGAAATAAATGATGAGGTAAGCTAATGGAAAATAAATAATGAGGAAAGAAATATGTGAACATATAAATACAGAAAGCATGCTTGGCTAGGATTTTTTTGGTGGAAACAAATGTTGAAATAAGAGGAAAGATCTACGGAATGAAGTTTTGGGTTGGACTGCAGTACCAAATGTTACTCTGAATACAAACTCTGTCCTTTCCTTTTGTGTTATTCCTCTGTGTGTTTGTGTACCCTTTTGTATTTGTGTTTTTCCTGTCTTTATGTGTTTAGGTGATAAGAGATATGTTGTAGAATTTTTCTAATAATATATTATTTACTTTGTAAAGATGTTTAGACATTATTCTGTTCTGTTTTAATGCTCATGTGTGAAATTAATGTTTCGAAAACTATTCTCATTATTTTATGTATTTACTTATGTCATAATTCCTGTAACACTGATGTATAAGTTTATTTCTATTCTTTTGTAAAGCCCCTATTACTACAAATGTTATCTGTATTGTTACATTCTTTAATGATGTATTTTGTACCTTTGTAATTGTATTCTTATGTTGTAAATTTATAATTGTATAGACACCAGTTCTTCAAATTAAGTTACATTTAACTGCACACGTTTCTGTTGGTCATAGTATATGCACAATATGTGACAAATTGGTACTGTTAGTATTAGCACGTGTGTTACTAATTCAGCAAGGGACTGATTAACGGCATTGCTGGCTCTAAGGACAATTCCAAAAACTTTGTGAGTGCACAAGTGGTGGTTTATGGACTTGCTATATTCTCCACAAGACGCTTCGATGGTGATTGTGAACCTGTACAGTTACAACAGATGGCTGCTGGCCATCTGTACAAGGACTACAGTGGGTCTGCATCTTTGATGGTCCACCAATACCATTATTTCTTCAAGGACGTCAGTGGGTCTGCGCCTCTGGTGGCCCACCAATACCATACACTCTACATGGACTACAGTGGGTCTGCTCTGTGATGACCTACCTACCAATATTCTTCAAAACTTCGACTGACTCTGCTGTGGGTTTGCTCTGTTGTGGCTCATTACCTGTTTGCATGTCAAGAGTCAGCACTGTCTTTCCGTTGGAAGGACAACACTACTTCTTCAAGGCAGCATGGAAATCGACTACTTCTGTGTGCATTTTCTTTTACTGGTCAGACTTTGTGCATAAAATTGTAATTAATACTGTGATGACTGATCAGGACTGTCTTCATGGACTGCGAGAAAATTTTAGCTTTTGACCAACATTGTATCAATAAGTGTGTGCATTTGATTTCTTTGTTATTGTAATTATGAAAAAATTTTCAAATCTGCATTGGACACTGCCCAAAACAATTTGTAACATTTTTTGTGGGGAGCATGGGGGCTATGTAAGTTGGCTGTTTAGGTTTTTTTATTCGTAACGCCACGTAGCGCTCTGTATGAAAATCACTGGCTGTGCTGTGTGCAGTTTGTGGCTGGTTTGCATTGCTGTTCGCTATTGTAGTGTTGGGCATTTGGCTGTTAACAGCGCGTAGCGTTGCACAGTTGGAGGTGAGCCGCCAGCAGTGGTGGATGTGGGGAGAGAAATGGCAGAGTTTTGAGAGCGGATGATCTGGACGTGTGTCCATCAGAGACAGTAAATTTGAAGACTGGATGTCATGAACTGATATATATATATATATATATATATATATATATATATATATATATATATATAATGACTTTTGAACACTATTAAGGTAAATAAATTGTTTGTTCTCTATCGAAACCTTTCATTTGCTAACGATGCCTATCAATAGTTAGTCCCTTCAGTAGTTAGAATCTTTTATTTAGCTGGCAGTAGTGGCGCTCGCTGTATTGCAGTAGTTCGAGTAATGAAGATTTTTGTGAGGTAAGTGAGTCATGAAAGGTATATGTTATTGTTAGTCAGGGCCATTCTTTTTTAGGGATTATTAAAAGTCAGATTGCGTTGCGCTAAAAATATTTTGTGTCAGTTTAAGCAGTCACGTATAATTTTTCTAAGGGGACATTTCAACCCCACCACAATGAAAAACACCTTTGTTTTAACGGTGTTCATCTCAAATCGTGTAACATGTCCGTGACGCTCTCTCCCCTATTTCGCAATAGTAAAAAACATGTTGCTCTTCTTTGAAGCCGGCCTCTGTGGCCGAGCGGTTCTAGGCACTTCAGTCTGGAACCGCGCTGCTGCTATGGTCACAGGTTCGAATCGTGCCTCGGGCATGGATGTGTGTAATGTCCTTAGGTTAAGTAGTTCTAAGTCTAGGGGTCTGATGACCTCAGATGTTAAGTCCCATAGTGCTTAGAGCCATTTGAAACATTTTTTCTTCTTTGAACTTTCTCGATATACTCCATTAATCCTGTCTGGTAAGGATCCCAGATCGCGCAGCAGTAGGCCTACTCCAAAAGAGGACGGAAAACCCTAGTGTAGGTAGTTTCTTCAATTCATGTTACGTCTTCTAAGTGTTCTGCCAATAAAACGCAGTCTTTGGTTTGCCTTCCCCACATTTTCTGTGTGTTTTTTCCTATTTTATTCGTTTGCAATTGTAATTCCTTGGTATTTAGTTGAATTTACGCCCTTTAAATCAGATCGATCTATCATGTAACGGGAGTTTAAGGGATTCTTTTTAGCACTCATGTGGATGACGTCACACTTTTCATTATTTAGGGTGAACTGCCAATTTTCGCATCATTCAGCTATCTTTTCTAGGTTTGCAGTTAGTTTTAATCCTCTGATGAGTTTACTAGACGATAACCGACAGCATCATCTGCAAACAACTTAAGGCGGCTGCTCAGATTGTCTCCTACATCGGTTGTATGGATAAGGAACAGCAAAGGGCCTATAACGCTACCTTTGGGAACGCCAGAAGTCACTTCTTCTTTACTCGATGACTTTCCGTCACTTACTGCGAACTGTGACCTCACTGACGGGACATCACAAATCCAGTCGCATAACTGAGACGATATCCATAAGCACGCAATTCCACTACGAGCCGCTTGTGTGGTAGAGTGACTAAGGCCTTCTGGAAACCTAGAAATACGGAATCAATCGGAAATCCCTTGTCAATAGCACTCAACACTTCGTGTGAGTAAACAGCTGGTAGTGTTTCTCAACAACGATGTTTTCTAAATCCTTGTTGACTGTGTGTCAATAGACCGTTCTCTCCGAGGTAGTTTATAATGATCGAACACAACATATATTCCCAAATCGTGCTGCATATCGACGTTAATGATATGGGTCTGTAAGTTAGTGGATTACTCCAACTACCTTTCTTGAATTTGGTGTGACCTGTGCAACTTCCAGTCTTTGGGTACGGATCTTTCGTCGAGCAAACGTTTTTTATATGATTGTTTAGTATAGAGCTATTGTATCAACATATTCTGAAAGGAACCTAACTACGAGTAGTATACAGTCTGGACCGAAAGAATTGCTTTTATTATGTGATTCAAGTTGCTTCATTACTCCATGGATATCTATTTCTACGTTACTCATGAAGGCAGCTTTTTTTTGATTCGTATTCTGGAACATTTACTTCGTCTTCTTTGCTGAAGGAGTTTAGGAAGGATGTGTTTAGTAACTCTGCTTTGGCAGCACTGTCGTCGATAGTACTTCCATTGCAGACAAGGTATTGGTTGTGTCCTGCCTCTAACATACTTCATATAAGACCAGAATCTGTTTGAATTTTCTGCCATGTTTCGAGACAAAGTTTCATTGTGGAAACTATTGTTAGTATCTTGCATTGATATCCACGCTAAATTTCGGGCTTCTATAAAATATCGCCAGTCTTGAAGATTTTGAGTTCATTTGAATTTGGTATGCATTTTACGTTGTTTCTACAACAGAGTTTTGACCAGTTTTGATTACCGAGGAGGATGAGATCCGCTGTTTGTTAATTTATTTGGTATAAATCGCTCATTTGCTGTCGATACTATTTCTTTGAATTCACGCAAAATCTGGTCTAGACTTATATTGTTAATTTGGAAGGAGTGGTGATTCTCTCAGAAAGGCGTAAAGTGAATTTTCATCTGCTTGTTTGAATAGGTATATTTTCCTTTTGTTTTTGGTGCATTTGGGGGTTACAATATTCAATATCGCTACGACAACCCTGTGTTCACTAATCCCTGTATCCGTTTTGATGCTCCTTATTTACTTAGGATTAATTGTTGCTAAGCAGTCAAATGTGTTTCCACAACCGTTTACTATTCATGTGGGATCATGAACTACCTGCTCAGAGAATGTATTCAGCACAATTTCGAAAAATGTTTTATGCGTACCGCCAGGTTTAAACATGTACTTTCGCCAGCATAACGAGGGTAAATTGAAATCACCACCAACAATAACTGCATGAGTCGGACAGTGTTTCAAATTAAACTCAAGTTTTCTTTGAACATTTCACCAGCTGTATCATCTGACTTGGGAGGTTAGTAAAAGGATCCAATCATTATATTATTCCGGCTGCCAAGAATGACCTCTGTCTATACTACCTCACATGAACTCTGCTTCAATTTCGCTACAAGATAAGCTACTTCTAATAGTAACAAACACGCCACCGCCAACTGTGTTTAGCCAATTCTTTCGGAACACTGTTTAGTTCTTCGGAAACATTTAGGCGGAACTTATCTCCGACCTTAGGCAGCTTTCAGTGCCTATAATGATTTGAGCATCAGTGCTTTCTATTAACGCTTGGAGCTCAGGTATTTTCCCAATAAAGCTCTGACAGTTTACAAGTGTTATACCGAAGGTTCCTGTATCTAAGTTCTTCCTATGTTCGACCTACACCCTTTGAGAGTAAAGCCCTTGTAGTATTTCCCCGAGACCCACTAACCTTAAAGAACCACTCGGTCCACGCCACACAGCCCCTGCTACCAGTGTAGCCGCCTTCTGCGTGTAGTGGACTCCTGACCTATTCATTGGAACTCGAAACCCAACCACTCTGTGCAGCAAGTACAGGAATCTGCAGTCTACAAGGTCGAAGAATCATGTGATCCCCCCACTCGGCTTTGCACCAATGGTCCGCTATCGGTCCTGCCGACTATGCTGCAAATGGTAAGCTCTGCTTTCATCTCGCAAGGAGGATTGGCAACCTTTACCTCTTTTGTTAGCCGCTTCACCAGAGAGAATCTCTTCTTACTCAGAGTGACACACAACATTGATACCGATGAGAGCCACCGTTGCAGTTGACTGTATCCTGTGCTCTTCTAGCATCCTTAAGCACCGTTTCCCAGTCTGAAATGACTCCACCTGATATGCACACTGAGTGTACATACGCTCTCTTCCCTCTGTGGCAGCCATGTACCTAAGGGGCCCCGTAACACGCCTAAAATTAAACTCCCAACAACCAATAATCCCACCCTGTGTAAGCCTGGATCTTGCTGGCTGAGAGGTTCCGTCTGAAAAAGCGCAAGCAACTGCATCTGGCTAAGGACCAGTGGCAGCCACAGGAAGCACGTGGAACTGTTTGCCAAACTAACTGAGGAAGCCTTTCGTTCTCCCCCGTGCGAAGACTTTCGCCACCTGCCACGCCCAGAGGCGATGTCCCACTCGATCGTGGGTTAGGGATCAACTTCAGTGCGAGCAGTAGCTGGGCCAGCTACAGGATCAGCGGACTCAGACGTGCCTTCGTCCATTGGATCCGCACCACCGGCCCACAACAGTGGTGCCAATCCACTACAGTTTCAAGCTGTGTAACCGAAGCCATCACAGCCTGGAGCTGAGAGCGGTGCCACCAACTCAGCTCACATCTACATACAGCCATCACAGTTCCTGTCCATACTAGAGACCCTGAGAAACTTCACTACACAGACAAACAAGAACAATCGACATGCGCTACGAAACTCTACTATGGACATGGAGGAAAATGCAAGAACTGTGTCAAATAAATTAGACTGCATGCAGAGATTAAAAATCTTAGTTACCAAACCACTCAGGTGAGACTAAATAATTCGCTCTTGATTAGGAACTTGTGATACTATTAAATTAACACACGGAAACTCAAGAAATTAAACTACCAAAGCATAGAGATGAAACAGTATAATTTGATCCTGGCTAGGAACTCGTAAAATGTCCGAAAGTCGGTTCCTTCCCTGTGGTTGCTTGTGTCTCGGTGTTCAGACCAGTCATAGTTCAATGCAAATTACATTCTATTTAGTCAAAGGTGAGCATACAAGTTTAAGTAGGATAGAGTTTGTGGGTACATAGGTTTGGTAATACGTGGACTGTTTTTAGAGTGGGAGGTAAAGTAGGGCTAAATATCATACTGAAGCAAAAAATATAGTGGGGAGCTTACAACTAGAACAGGACTAGAACAACATAAAATACCTTCTTCAGATAGTAACGATAATTAATACAAAACAATTCAGTCACATCCACACTTCAACTCGTATAAAATAGCAATACTTCAATGAAAGTAGAAGTAGTGTATTTGAAAATACCACGTGCGTTTTGGTAGAGCATTTATTCAGATTACTGGTCTGGGCTAACTATGAAGCCATCTGCGGACCTTATGCAAAACATTTCAAAGAATCTCGTTCATGTGTACAATAATTTGTCTCACATAAGACATCCCAAGAATATGCATGTCATAGTATATCAGCAACTTAGAAGTAAAGCAATCGTTATATAGATTATCATACACCGAATTTGAAAGTGCATCAAATGTTATACATGATGAATGTTTTACTTCTGACATGCCGATATAGTATGCCATGCATATTCCAGGAATGTCCATTTATTATGTGACAAATTATTGTACATATGGACGATATTCTTTGAAGTGCAGTGCATGAGATCCGAAAATGGCAAGATAGTATGTCCAAGCTGGTAATCTGAATCCATGCTCCACTAAAGAGTCGTGGCATTCTGAAGCTTATTCCTTCTATTGTCGTATCAGTCTATACCGCCCCACAGCGTGAATAACGTCAAACATATACAAGTATAATAAGTTAATATATTTGGCCTTCAATAGTTATGCCAACAGTAACTTGTTATACCTGAAAATATTCTGTAATAGATTAGTGAGTAAAACTACTTCTTTCCAGGCTACTACTAGCTACCCTCAATCACCAACAGACCAACTACCAATATATTCATCTACCCACACGTACGCCTAGATGGATCAGTACAGTTGTTCCAAGTATAAAGAATTCGTTTGTATAAGAGAATACAGCTATTCACACTACACATTACACATAAATGAATCACAGATTCAATAACAACATCAGTACTGAATCAGTATTAAAAACTGTCAGTACAGAACAGATCCAGAGTTGTAACAAGATTTTAATGTTGATTTAAGTTTTGCCCAATTACGCGCACTGCGCCAGCTGACATGAACCGGCACGCCTCATATGCAGTACGCAAGATTCGCTTAACATAGCCCCGTGTGCAATAGACTCAACAAGCCTTAACTGAAGGCTCACAACTTTCGGCCGAACTAAGCTGCAATTGACTTCACTTCTTGCACTTTTCCATATAACACTGTGGCTCAGCCTGAACGCTAGAGCATATGAATACCAACATTAACTTAAAAACACTCTGACCGTGCTCTTTGCAATCCACTGAAACCTTCCTCGCCTTCCCGCTATGCCTTGTATGCCTCAGGAGGAAACAATATCAGTCCCAGCAGGTTATCGTCAACACGCCAGCGTCTCCCGAGCTCACCGTGCCCGTCCGGTGTCGATGCGCACGCCATCTCCGCCCGGATCTTCGACTCGGTTGCCCACAGAACTGCTTTCCTTCGTGTTTCCCAGAAACTCTTTCAGTCAACGTCCACCTGAAGGCAGAGGTCGAGCCCCCGGCCTTGAGAACGTTACAGCCCTCTCCATACTACTCGACGCTGCGCCAGCGGCTCCAACCATTAAAGTCTGCGCGTGCTTCTGGGAGATGTTGCCTTTCGACTAGAGTAAAGCTGACTGCCGCGACGTACCACGCACTGAAGAATGAAATCACTGGCTCCAGGGAAAATAGCCCATATCGCTAATAATACCACATATCCTCATCGCCCTGCTCTCCCACCACAAGATAACCTTCTCTGCGAATCCCGTCGTTTGTATCGCTCCTTCATCCAAACTCGTGACCGGGATACATTCACAAGCAATCGGCAACTACAGCGACACATCAGAAATTTACTCAGTACCAAAATACGTTGGGAATGGCGCCAGACATGCACCAGCCCAGTGCTATATTCCGAGCTAACTGATTCAAGTGCTGGAAAGCACCCATCCCCTTCCTCACTACCCGAACTTTTCCTTAGATTACGACATGAGCAAAGCCAATCACATTGCGTCCTATCTCTCCAACATTTTCCCTATCCATGACGATCCTCACATTGACTATTCCCAAATCCCTACTGTCCATGAACGCACAGATATTACAGTCCCACTCCTGGTTCCTAGTTCCCATGCCTGAAAGACATACCAGAAACAGAATTAAACACCCCAATAAAAGCACAGGACATAAAACTGGTCGAGCATAAAAACGTAGCTCATACTCTGCTCAAGACCGTGTTACCTATGGCCACTTCAAAGAGTGTCCTGTCTCCTTTCACATCACCCTTTCAACGCTATAGAACACCAGCATATCCACCGGATACTATCCTGACATGTGGACAACCTCCAAAATTTTGTCTTTCCTCAAACCTAACAAACCCCCCACAGATATCTCCTGGTACCGCCCCATCTGCCTCACCTCAGTGTTCAGCAAGGTCTTTGAATCCATCCTCTCCCATTGCACACATTGCCAGCTGCACCATCATCATCTGCTTCCTGTTATCCAGTGTGGATTTTGCCCCTCCACCTCTTTTGATGATCAACTACTGAACCATACCCATCTCCTATCTCAATAAATCAACAACTGTAAATCCGCCATCTTTGTCTCCCTTGACCTAGAGAAAGCGTAAGACTGCATGCGTCATTCTGGGCTCCTTTCCAAACTCCAGACTTAAGCACTTTCCATCAACCAAGTCCACCTTATTGCATTGTTCCTCTCAAATGGCCCATCCTACGTCACTGTTCACAATACTAGTCCCCATCCCTTCAATACCATTGCAGGACTGCCCCAAGGTTCCGTTCTGCCCCTCTCCTTTACTTTCTATTCACTGCTGCTATGCCCAAATCAATTCCTCCTATCCACCTCTTTCAGTATGCTGATGAAACCACTTTCCTCACCCTTTATCCTACCTTCCAGAAATCCCAATGATTCCTCCAAATCCATCTCAATCAATTTACCTCCTGGTGTAACCAATGGTTCCTTAACATTAACCCCTCCAAAACGCAGGTAATAATAATACGACACAGCACCCACATATTCTGTCTCCAAGATTTCTACCTCATCTTTTCGACCATAGAATCCAGCTACATAACACTTCTTACTAGCTTGGATTAATCTTAGAAAGATACCTAATGTGGAAACTTCACCTACTAACTATCTAAGAGAAAGCCCATAATAGACTTAAACTACTAAAACTACCAACTGGCCAAAGATGGGGACTACACACCTCCACTATTCTTCACACATACATATCACTGATCTACCCCATCCCTTGCTATGTCAATGTTGCCTGGATCTCCACCCCTCCTAAGTTCTAAAAGTCTGTTCGCATCTTCGAACGCCATGCTCTCCAACTCACTTTCTACATACACTTAACTTACCCTACGAGAATGGTTAATTAACTCATTAGGTTTCCAGCTACCTTTCAACCCCTCCGAATAACCCACGCCATTTGTAATCTCGACTTTGATAACCCTATTGTGTCCCCTCTCCTTTCAATCCTAGTGTGCTATCTACACATCCCACCAGTCCTTCAGGATTTCAACCATCCTCCTCTCCCACGGCATGAATTCTGCCCTTGCATGTACCCATCCTACTAAATCCATCCTACCCAATCCATCTCCCTCCCCCCAGAGCTCCTTCCTCCTCTTATCCCTCTGCTACACCCCCTTTTTTTGCCCTACAGTGCCGCCCCACCCATTCCCATTTACTCTCCAATCTACATTTACCTATACCAACTGCCCCTCTCCAATTGCCTGTACAGCCACCCAAGCCTTTATCGCCACCTCTTCCCAGTTTGCCATCCTCGTCACCACCACTCCCCAATCTCTCCCCAAATCCCCCCTCCCCTGGTCTCTGGGTAGGTCCTTTCCCAGTTATAATGAAATTTTGCGTTGTTACATTTTTAATGGTCAGTGTTTTTCGGTTGTTTTCTTGTTGAAGTGTTTCTCATCTGTTCTTAACTGAACTGTCCACAGTCATGAAGGTATTTTTTATATTTCTCTCATCCATGTCACCTTTTAAATTGTTTCTAAATTCATAGTACATGTTTCTCCTTGTTTTTTGTGCTTTTTGGTTTTTAAGATCTGTGTTAGCATTACGTTTACAGGTTGAAGAGAGGGTTATTTGTAGCCCTGGCAACCCATTGGCCCCCATCTCCCCCGCCCCGCCTACATGTGACGGTAGGGAATGAAATAACAATAAAGAAAATAGCCTGGCCGTTCGACATAACAAATAGTGCAGTTCATGTCCGGTGAAATGGAATTCCCGTGGAAAAAGTCATCTGACTGGGAAGGGCTTCGCATGGAATATTGTGTTCGCTTTTGGTCTCCTTTTGCTGAGACAATTACTGCCCTTTTCAATGATATACAAACCGATACCCACCCTCCTAAAAAAATTTCCAAAGTTTTGACTGGTTTTATTCACAAAGTCGTGCGACAAAGGTCTAATGTCTAATGTTGCAAGTTACTGAAGATTTTAAGTCATTTGTACGAGCTGTAGGTAACAGGTTGAAGACCATTTTGTTCCGCAGTTTATTAATTTATAGCCATCTGCTCAGCGTGTGAAGCAACCATCTGTGCTGCTGCAGGTCTTCTAGATTTATAAGGCCTAGGACCGATTGGTGATTACTTACTGTTCGTAACGTATAACCATGACTACGATCCCACTTGTATGAAGGCTAATGATATAAGCATAAGCACTACGACCGCAAGATTCGAGGTCAAGAACAGTCTAATGAAGGCGACACCTCTCCAAAACGGACTTAGGCTGTACAATTTCTTCCTCTCCTTGCTTGCTCGCGACAGAATCTTTATGCGCCGGTGTTACCACACACTGCGTCAGCTCGCTGGCGCAACCATAAGCGTACGACGTCAGTCTAACACTAAGAGATGATTAAAATAATTTTTGTATCCACGGAATTATCAACGAAATAGCGGGAGCAAATTGAATATCAACAGTCCGCCATTTTATCTACTAGGCGTACATAGCACTTTATCCAATCTTATTTTCCTTTCTCCCATGTATGCCAGTACTCTTCACAGTGAAACAGAACGATTGTAAAACTTTCAACTGGCGTCGTATGACATCACACATTCAACCTCACCTTTGACGTTAGCCCACCCACATGAGTCCTAGTCCGCCTAAAGAATGTGTTTTTTAGTCAGTACTTACAATGACATGAAATTTACCTGTACCAGTTATGCAGAGATGATACGGATATGAACAGTCTTTCACAGAGTAGCCAAGAGCGCTGAGCTGCATCAAACCAGTCTTCGGACAGAGGGCGGAAAACAACAACAACAACATTGTCGCCTGCCCTGAATCAGTCCGCCACCATCCGTACACGACTGCTACTCTTTACCGTCAATTACCCCCTTCCTACTTGAAGTCAAACATTTTAGTGCCTCTGTTTAGATACGAAGAGGGTTTATCTCTAAAAAGTAAAATCCCGCAGTGATTTGAAATTAAGGTTTATACTCAGACCACGAGCTACCTTTCATCTTCAGTAGGACAACTCCTTGAAGGTAATCCGTTTTCAGCTATTATCTTGGCCCCCAGGGCTGTGTTTCATGCTTTTAAAACTGTGCTAACATTTATGTTCTTAGATTTTTCTGTGTTATATTCTTGTTAATTTGAAGCAATTACAGTGGCGACCAAGAATACCGGTTGTCCATATTTATTTTCTCTCGTTTCAAGAAATATTTTACATAACACAAAAGAGTTTGTGAGGGTTGAAATTATTTTTCAGTTTTCAAGGAGGAAGAAATTGTGTTGTCAAAACTTATGAAATTTTAGTTTTTCTCATTAGCTAATAATACTAGTTACTGAAGAAACAAAATCTTATACTGCAGCAGAAGTTTTAGTTTGAAGCAAGCGTAGCCACATGGAGGTATACTAAGGATGGAGCTACAGACTTACACTATACGGTGCTTTGAAGCCGGCGGTGCCCAAAACATTAGCAGATGATTGCTTCTTGTCCTTAGTTTCTGTCGTGTGCACGCAATAGTTGTCTTAAATATTAAATGTTAGAATGCTTTCTAAGTAATTCAGCATCAAGAATGTATCTTCAGACGATTTTCAGCTCTTACGTGCCTATGTGATCCAGTTCTATAGAGCATTTCGGTTCACTAATGGCACTTTCTTGTCACACGCTTCGAATAACAAAGAACAGAACTACACTCCTGGAAATGGAAAAAAGAACACATTGACACCGGTGTGTCAGACCAACCATACTTGCTCCGGACACTGCGAGAGGGCTGTACAAGCAATGATCACACGCACGGCACAGCGGACACACCAGGAACCGCGGTGTTGGCCGTCGAATGGCGCTAGCTGCGCAGCATTTGTGCACCGCCGCCGTCAGTGTCAGCCAGTTTGCCGTGGCATACGGAGCTCCATCGCAGTCTTTAACACTGGTAGCATGCCGCGACAGCGTGGACTTGAACCGTATGTGCAGTTGACGGACTTTGAGCGAGGGCGTATAGTGGGCATGCGGGAGGCCGGGTGGACGTACCGCCGAATTGCTCAACACGTGGGGCGTGAGGTCTCCACAGTACATCGATGTTGTCGCCAGTGGTCGGCGGAAGGTGCACGTGCCTGTCGACCTGCGACCGGACCGCAGCGATGCACGGATGCACGCCAAGACCGTAGGATCCTACGCAGTGCTGTAGGGGACCGCACCACCACTTCCCAGCAAATTAGGGACACTGTTGCTCCTGGGGTATCGGCGAGGACCATTCGCAACCGTCTCCATGAAGCTGGGCTACGGTCCCGCACACCGTTAGGCCGTCTTCCGCTCACGCCCCAACATCGTGCAGCCCGCCTCCAGTGGTGTCGCGACAGGCGTGAATGGAGGGACGAATGGAGACGTGTCGTCTTCAGCGATGAGAGTCGCTTCTGCCTTGGTGCCAATGATGGTCGTATGCGTGTTTGGCGCCGTGCAGGTGAGCGCCACAATCAGGACTGCATACGACTGAGGCACACAGGGCCAACACCCGGCATCATGGTGTGGGGAGCGATCTCCTACACTGGCAGTACACCACTGGTGATCGTCGAGGGGACACTGAATAGTGCACGGTACATCCAAACCGTCATCGAACCCATCGTTCTACCATTCCTAGACCGGCATGGGAACTTGCTGTTCCAACAGGACAATGCACGTCCGCATGTATCCCGTGCCACCCAACGTGCTCTAGAAGGTGTAAGTCAACTACACTAGCCAGCAAGATCTCCGGATCTGTCCCCCATTGAGCATGTTTGGGACTGGATGAAGCGTCGTCTCACGCGGTCTGCACGTCCAGCACGAACGCTGGTCCAACTGAGGCGCCAGGTGGAAATGGCATGGCAAGCCGTTCCACAGGACTACATCCAGCATCTCTACGATCGTCTCCATGGGAGAATAGCAGCCTGCATTGCTGCGAAAGGTGGATATACACTGTACTAGTGCCGACATTGTGCATGCTCTGTTGCCTGTGTCTATGTGCCTGTGGTTCTGTCAGTGTGATCATGTGATGTATCTGACCCCAGGAATGTGTCAATAAAGTTTCCCCTTCCTGGGACAATGAATTCACGGTGTTCTTATTTCAATTTCCAGGAGTGTATGTTATATGAAAAGCCTGCTTTCATAATCCAGAATTTTTCTTAATACGAAGAGGCGAAAGTGATGTTCGGTGAGTGTCCATTTCCCGAAAGTGCTGAGAACATATTTCGCCACGTTTCATTAGTTTTCAATCTTTCCTTCATACAGCGTTCACGAGAGAGATTTGCTACGTTGACTGATAGGAAGTCTAATGTTAAACTATAGAAACAAATCCACAACAGTAAGAGTAAACTAAAATTAATGCACAGAAACGGAAATACTGCTTGAACGATTCCTCTTATGAATTAAATGTGATTCCATTACACTTTAGACTAGAACGAGAACGACTAGTACACATATAAATGATGCAAGTTGGCACTTTTTTATCAAAACACTTCCACCAGGAGGTAACGTTGGGCCCTGCTGACCAGGTGGATATCGGCTTCAAGTTTGTGACGTCATGACAACTTCCCTTATTATAACTCCATGCGTAACTAACAAGTAATACAAAAAGGACAAAGTATGTCGTGCACCAGCTAACACGATGGTCTCCCATTATGGAGAACGGCGGTTCATATACCTCTGCCAATCGAAATTTATGTTTCTCATAGTTTGCCTAAACATCTTAAGGCGAATTCCAGGATCGCATATTTGAAAAGGAAAAGTCCGAATTCCTTCATCATTCTTCCCCGGTCTGCGTCTGTGCTCCGTTTCTAGTGACCTCGTCGTCGATAGGATTTGTACCTTAATTCTTTTCTTCCCCCATCGAGAGATACTCCCTCCACCATCAAAATTCAGATTTCCTACATTTCACTCAAGAAATAATGTTACTTTATTGAAATATTGTTTCCTCGAACGTTTCTCAGAAATGCTACAGTAACCACGTACCAAAGAAAATGAAGAACAAAATTTTTTATATGAAGACGTGAGCTTTCCGTGTGGTTATTGCGTACAGTAGAACAAGCACATGCATCCGTAAGCAGTGCTGATACCGTCGAAGAGTGCCACGAATGGCAGGAGAGTGTCAGTGCTTGCTACCATTGTAGCACCATTGTACCACTTCGGCAATCTCCACGCTAATTTCCTTCTTTCTTTGTCCATGCAACTGCGTAAGATAATATTTCTACAATGCGACATTTTAATATGGAAGTCACTGTGAAAATGTAGAGTCGAGAGACCATAATATACAATTTAATTACAGTTGTAAATTTCAGTGAGGTTATGAAATGTCTTTCTTTAATTTGAAATCAAAAATAGAATAGTAATCGCATTTGCGTGTACTTGCACCACCACATAAAATTGTTATGATCAGATATTGTCCTCCATTTGATAATAAGAATCGTGTAGATTCACATAACAAAATCATATAAAATCTTAAAAAGTAGACGCACGTGCAATGTCACACAGCATCTTCGAGGTAGCGATGAAGTGAGGATTTTTCCGTACAACCATTTCACGACTGTATCGTGAATATCAGGAATCCGTAAAACATCAATCTCCGACATCGCTTCGGCTGGAAAAATACCATGCAAGAAAGCGACCAACGACGACTGAAGAGAATCGCTCAACGTGACAGAAGACCAACCCTTCTGCAAATTGTTGCAGATTTCCATGCTGGGCCATCAACAAGTGTCAGCGTGCGAACCATTCAAGGAAACATTATCGAAATGGGCTTTCGGAGCGGAAGGCCTACTCGTGTACTCTTGATAACTACACGACACAAAGCATTACGCGTTGCCTGGGCCCTCCAACATCGACACTGGACAGTTGATGAGTGGAAACATGTTGCCTGGTCGGACGGGTCTCGTTTCAAATTGTATTAAGCCGATGGATGAGACAACCTCATGAATTCATGGACCATGCATGTCAGCAGAGGACTGTTCAAGCTTGTAGAGGCTCTGTAATGGTATTGGGCGTGTGGAGTTAGAGTGATATGGGACCCCTAATACGTCAAGATACGACTCTGTCAGGTGACACATATATAAGCATCCTGTCTGATCACCTCCATCTCTGCATGTACATTGTGCATTCCCACAGACTTCGGCTATTCCAGAAGGACAACGCGACACCCCACACGTACAGAAATTCTACAGAGAGGCTCCATGAACACCCTTTTGAGTTTAGACAATTCCGCTGGCCATAAAACACGAACATTACCGAGCACATCTTGGACGCCTTGAAACGTGCTGTTCAGAAGAGATATCCACCCCCTCGTACTCTTACGGATTTATGGACAGTCCAGCAGGATTTATGGAGTCAATTATCTCCTGCAGCACTTCAGACATTGTCAGAGTCCGTGTCACGTCGTGTTGTTGCGACAGATCTGCGTGCTCGTGGGGGATGGGAGGGGGGGGGGAGAGGGGGGAGGGATGGCAGGTGTACCAGTTTCTTTGGCTCTTCAGTATATAAACAGTTTAGTGTACGTATGCAAATATTAAAGACAGTAACAATTATTACGTTGTGTTTATCATGGCTTCGAAAACATAAAATCTATTATGGATCGGCAACCAAAATTTTACATGGCAATCGGAACATGATAAAGGTCACCTCCAGTTGTGTTCCGGGGATATTCGCATTCACAAAAAAGTCCGCCGAACGAGGCTACAGTGGAAATATTGCATGTATTATAGCTCAGTCGGGATGACGTTTTTATGCGCTTTATCGCAGAGAGCTGGGTGGATGAATAAGACTCCGATACCAAAGCGGAAAGCAAGCAATGAAGACACGAGCACTCAACAGCATATAAAAAAGCTAAAATCCACTCATTATATGATAAGTTGATATTGAGGTTGTTTTGTGGGGTTGGGGGTAGGGGTTTTGGGAGATCTCCGTGTTGATATGCTAACAGATTATGCTTTTAGTGGACAAAGGTCACAAAAGCATTCATTCGAAATCTCTTGGCAAGGTTACGGTAGGCTGTGAAGACGCAGCTGTCGAACTGGTACTTTTTGTACCACGACACCCCGGTTGGTTCTGCACGGTCATTTGCGCATCTTCTTCGTACTATTTAATTTTTTTTCGCGTTCCGTATTTTCCTCACGCGGCACCAACTGATTCCTTGTCCTTTTCTCTGATGAAGAAACCATAGAGTATCAATCCTTTAAGTTCACTCGTTGTAACGTTTGTACCTAACAGTTAAAGTAGTTCAGACCATCCAGGATGCCCTCCTACAACTACAACGGCTGGGGAAGGATGTGGCTTTCTACTGGGTACCAAGACATATCGGCATTGCTGGGAACGAAAGGGCAGATACAGCAGCCAAGAAGGCGTGTTCCGATCCGCATGTACTTCAGTGTGTCATCCCCTGCATGCAGTCACCTCACCGTTGAGCTGAAGAGTCTTGCGTCAGTGGGAGGATGAGTGGCTAAGCTCCGCTTAGTCAAGTAAGGAACGCGGGTGTGGTGTACTTCCTTCCAAACACGTAAACGGTACTAGGTTCTCCTCACTCGTCTTCGCCCAAGCCACAGCCCTATGACCCATGTCTTCCCGCTCCGGCGAGAGGATCCTCCAATGTTTGGGGCCTGTGGCGTACAGATCACTGTGCGCCACGTTTTATTGGACAGCGTTTTATTTTTTTGAGCACCGGGCCACAGCTGACGGCCGGCGTATCTGCAACCTCTTATTGGTAATAATAAAAGTTTTAAAGTTTTGTGAACTGACAATATTTTTAATAACATTTTACGGAGAGGGGTTTTAATTCGTTCACAGCGTGACTGGCTCGCTCATATTTTACGTAACTGGCTGGCCGGTGACAATTACCTGTGGTGTCCTTTTAGCTCTTTTCTCATTTTACTTGTGTTTTAGTCTCTTGTATAGCATCTTTCGTCTTCTCCTGATGTCCTTGAGTGTATGACGCCATTTTACTAATTTTGTCTACATTCGATTCTTTTAAAGTGTGTCAGGTAGCTGATAACCTCGGCGTTGAGCGCCCTTAAGCACCAACACACACACACACACACACACAGAGAGAGAGAGAGAGACAGAGAGAGAGACAGAGATAGAGAGGCAAGCATTAGCATAACAAATGCGAGGTGATATTCGAGGTAAAGTGTGTCTGCAGACAATACTAAGTCAATGCTTCCAATAATTTAGACACGATTAAAAAAAAAGTTTCGCTGTGAACAGAAAAGCTTACACTGGCACTAAGTTCCATCGCCCTGCTTGAGTTTTTCGAACCGATAATCACACCTTTGCTACCAACTCTCGTACGTCGTGTATCGATATTTGTTCGATGTACTAATGCACGGATGGGCGACAGCCCGCGATCGATTTCAGTCCCGCACGCTTTTGTTCGCAGCTCGAAGGAGACCACTGCAATTTCAGCTTACTTCACGTATTGGTCGACTGGAATTGCCCATCTCACCGTCATGTTTTACTCTTCTATTCATTCTCGTATTGTTGTTGTTGTTGTTGTTGTTGTTGTGGTCTTCAGTCCTGAGACTGGTTTGATGCAGCTCTCCATGCTACTCTATCCTGTGCAAGCTTCTTCATCTCCCAGTACCTACTGCAACCTACATCCTTCTCAATCTGCTTAGTGTATTCATCTCCTGGTCTCCCCCTACGATTATTACCCTCCACGCTGCCCTCCAATACTAAATTGGTGATCCCTTGATGCCTCAGAACATGTCCTACCAACCGATCCCTTCTTCTAGTCAAGTTGTGCCACAAACTCCTCTTCTCCCCAACCGTATTCAATACTTCCTCATTAGTTATGTGATCTACCCATCTAATCTTCAGCATTCTTCTGTAGCACCACATTTCGAATGCTTCTATTCTCTTCTTGTCCAAACTATTTACCGTCCATGTTTCACTTCCATACATGGCTACACTCCATACAAATACTTTCAGAAATGACTTCCTGACACTTAAATCTATACTCGATGTTAACAAATTTCTCGTCTTCAGAAACGCTTTCCTTGCCATTGCCAGTCTACATTTTATATCCTCTCTACTTCGACCATCATCAGTTATTTTGCTCCCCAAATAGCAAAACTCATTTACTACTTTAAGTGTCTCATTTCCTAATCTAATACCCTCAGCATCACCCGACTTAATTCGACTACATTCCATTATCCTCGTTTTGCTTTTGTTGATGTTCATCTTATATCCTCCCTTCAAGACACCATCCATTCCGTTCAACTGATCTTCCAAGTCCTTTGCTGTCTCTGACAGAATTACAATGTCATCGGCGAACCTCAAAGTTTTTATTTCTTCTCCATGGATTTTAATACCTACTCCGAATTTTTCTTTTGTTTCCTTTACTGCTTGCTCAATATACAGATTGAATAACATCGGGGAGAGGCTACAACCCTGTCTTACTCCCTTCCCAACCACTGCTTCCCTTTCATGTCCCTCGACTCTTATAACTGCCATCTGGTTTCTGTCCAAATTGTAAATAGCCTTTCGCTCCCTGTATTTTACCCCTGCCACCTTTAGAATTTAAAAGAGAGTATTCCAGTCAACATTGTCAAAAGCTTTCTCTAAGTCTACAAATGCTGGAAACGTAGGTTTGCGTTTCCTTAATCTTTCTTCTAAGATAAGTCGTAAGGTCAGTATTGCCTCACATGTTCCAGTATTTCTACGGAATCCAAACTGATCTTCCCTGAGGTCGGCTTCTACTAGTTTTTCCATTCGTCTGTAAAGAATTCGTGTTAGTATTTTTCAGCTGTGGCTTATTAAACTGATTGTTCGGTAATTCTCACATCTGTCAACACCTGCTTTCTTTGGGATTGGAATTATTATATTTTTTCTTGAAGTCTGAGGGTATTTCGCCTGTTTCATACATCTTGCTCACCAGATGGTACAGTTTTGTCAGGACTGGCTCTCCCAAGGCCGTCAGTAGTTCCAATGGAATGTTGTCTACTCCGGGGGCCTTGTTTCGACTCAGGTCTTTCAGTGCTCTGTCAAACTCTTCACGCAGTATCGTATCTCCCATTTCATCTTCATCTACATCCTCTTCCATTTCCATAATATTGCCCTCAAGTACATCGCCCTTGTATAGACCCTCTATATACTCCTTCAACCTTTCTGCCTTCCCTTCTTTGCTTAGAACTGGGTTGCCATCTGAGCTCTTGATATTCATACAAGTGGTTCTCTTATCTCCAAAGGTCTCTTTAATTTTCCTGTAGGCAGTATCTATCTTACTCCTAGTGAGATAAGCCTCTACATCCTTTCATTTGTCCTCTAGCCATCCCTGCTTAGCCATTTTGCACGTGCTGTCGATCTCATTTTTGAGACGTTTGTATTCCTTTTTGCCTGCTTCATTTACTGCATTTTTATATTTTCTCCTTTCATCAATTAAATTCAATATTTCTTCTGTTACCCAAGGATTTCTGCTAGCCCTCGTCTTTCTACCTACTTGATCCTCTGCTGCCTTCACTACTTCATCCCTCAAAGCTACCCATTCTTCTTCTACTGTATTTCTTTCTCCCATTCCTGTCAATTGTTCCCTTATGCTCTTCCTTTGGTTCTTTCAGTTTATCCAGGTCCCATCTCCTTAAATTCCCACCTTTTTGCAGTTTCTTCAGATTTAATCTACAGGTCATAACCAATAGATTGTGGTCAGAGTCCACATCTGCCCCTGGAAATGTCTAACAATTTAAAACCTGGTTCCTAAATCTCTGTCTTACCATTATATAATCTATCTGATACCTTTTAGTATCTCCAGGGTTCTTCCATGTATACAACCTTCTATCATGATTCTTAAACCAAGTGTTAGCTATGATTAAGTTGTGGTCTGTGCAAAATTCTACCAGGCGGCTTCCTCTTTCATTTCTTAGCCCTAATCCATATTCACCTACTACGTTTCCCTCTCTCCCTCTTAACACAAAGAAATAATTCTTGTGTCTTGTGGACGTATTAGGACAGTGCAGCTATTGTTAATGAAGGTAATGTATAATTAACTAGCTGCAACCAGTTCTTTTTACACGCATCTATTATTCCTTGATGACATTTCCAGACATCTGGTATCCTATTGTCAGATATTTACATTCATTTACGAATAAAGCACATTGTTGCTATACTAACGGTATTACTCAGCTTTGCAGTGGAAGCCTTGAAGGCAGCTACTGTGAAATATAAGTAAAGAAACAATGTTCACGATGCGTAAATAAATGTGGGCATCTGAAGAAGGAGTGTACAAAAAACGAATCTACTCCCAAAAACGCGTGTTTTGAGGCCAATTCGGAAGCGTGGTCTGTTGAGCAAGGGGTGCCATTCATATCGGTGCGTTATCTCATCGACATTAACGTCACGGACGCTATAGTTTTCACATTGTGGACTAGCAGCGCTTCTGTTACGTCATGTCAAGAGGACGCCCGCGAATTTAACCCTTGGAGGCTTAACTAGGATCTTTTAGATCTGACAAGCTTTCATTTTCTCCAGAAATTATCTCAGAATTTTTTTATTAAAGTAGATGTCCTGTGTTATCCTCGGAAAGACAATGACATCCTTGACAAGGAGTATTGCTGCCAGTGAAATTAGTTACTTTATTTTATAAATTTTATGGTTCTACTCGAATAACGCGTAACAAAGCGTCTTTTAGTCACCACAGCGAACATTGCCATCCCGATACTTCATCTATGTATTACCAAAATGACGCGTTACTAAAGATAGGCTACTGATAAGAGTGAAGAGTTTGGCATAATTACACTCATCATTGAGAGGTAAGAAGCACTAACATTAAGGTAAGTGTATTTCTCAAAGCCAAAATACTTTCAAATGAACGTAAATTTTGTATTATAAATCGAATAAATATTTAAGATACTATTATTCCTTACATAGACCATAATTGTATGCCATCTGAAGTTAGTATAAGTTATCGCAGATTGAAGTCAGTTATTACAGAGTGGCTTGAAGATGAAATTCTGTTCGATGAAGAAGGCGGCAGAGATTTGGATACTTCTCCTAGCGTCCCAGTTTTATAGTCATAAAGTCGAATATTTTTGTTACATATTTGTCAATAAGTTTTTTATTTGATTTTCCACCATATGTTGGATAATCTGTACAATTATTTTGTACAATTCTAAAGTTCATGTATTATTGGGAATGATTTGGAAGCACTTATCCATTTTTATTTATTTGTTTATTTATTGATCCGTGGGACCAAATTAAGGAGAAGTCTCCATGGTCACGGAACGAGTCAGTACATGAAATTATAACACGATATTAGAAACAGATAAAATGAAATATAAAAAAAACATATTCAGGTGACAAGTCGTAAGTTTAAATAAAGAAAATCAACAATGTAACACTGGAATTTGCTTAATTTTTTAGCTCTTCCAGGAGCTCCTCGACAGAATAGAAGGAGTGAGCCATAAGGAAACTCTTTAGTTTAGACTTAAAAGAGTTTGGGCCACTGCTTATTGAAAATGGATGCAGCAGAATACTGCACTCCTTTCTGCACAAGAGTGAAGGAAGTGCATTCCACATGCAGATTGGATTTCTGCCTAGTATTAACTGAGTGAAAGCTGCTTACTCTTGCGAATAAGCTAATATTGCTAACAACAAACGACATTAAGGAAAATATATACTGTGAGGGCAATGTCAGTATTCCCAGACTATTGAATAGGGGTCGACAAGAAGTTCTCGAACTTACACCCCATATAGCTCGAACAGCCCGTTTTTGAGCCAAAAATACCATTTTTGAATCAGAAGAATTACCCCTAAAATTAATACCATACGACATAAGCGCATGAAAATATGCGAAGTAGACTACTTTTCGTGTTGAAGTGTCACTTATTTCAGATACTGTTCTAATGGTAAATAAAGCAGCATTTAGTTTCTGAACAAGATCCTGGACATGGGCTTTCCACAACAGCTTACTATCTATCAGAACGCCTAGGAACTTGAACTGTTCCGTCTCGCTTATAATATGCCCATTCCGTCTGATCAAAATATCGGTTCTTGTTCAATTGTGAGTTAGAAACTGTAAATACTGAGTCTTACTGTAATTTAGCATCAAATTATTTTCCACAAGCCACGAACTTACTTCATGAACTACATTATTTGATACTGTTTCAATATTACACACAAGATCCTTCACTATCAAGCTGGTGTCATCAGCAAACAGAAATATTTTTGAATCACCGATAATACTAGAAGGCATATCATTTATATAAATAAGAAACAGCAGTGGCCCAAGCACCGACCTTTGGGGAACACCTCACTTAACAGTCCCCCATTGGGACTGAACATCACTACCACTCTCAATATTGCTGAGAATTACCTTCTGCTTTCTGTTCTTAAAGTAAGAGGCGAACCAATTGTAAGCTACTCTCCTTACTCCATAATGGTCCAACTTCTGCACTAATATTTTGTGGTCAACACAGTCAAAAGCCTTCGTTAAATCAAAGAAAACACCTAGCGTTCGCAACCTTTTATTTAATCCGCCCAAAACCTCACAGAGAAAAGATAATATAGCATTTTCAGTTGTTAAACCATTTCTAAAACCAAACTGAACATTTGACAGCAAATTATGTGAATTTAAATGCCCCAGTAACCTTGTATATACAACCATCTCGATAACTTTAGCAAACACCGATGGCAAAGAAATAGGTCTAAAATTGTCAACATTATGAATGTCTCCCTTTTTATAAAGTGGCCTCACTACCGAGTACTTTAATCGGTCAGGAAACCGACCACTCCTAAAGGAAAAGTTACAGATATGTCTAAGTACTTGGCTAACATACATACAACACTACTTCAGTATTCTCCTAGATACCCCGTCGTATCCATGAGAGTTCTTGGTCTTTAGTGATTTAATTATTAACGCAATCTCCCTCTTGTCAGTATCATGGAGGAGCACTTCAGGTAACAGTCTTGGAACACTTTTTTCTAAGAGCGCTATGTGATTCCTTGTTGGGACTGGGTTTCTATTTAGTTCACCTGCTATATTCAGAAAGTGATTATTAAATACTGTACATATATGCGACTTATCAGTAACACAGACATTCCCACTATGCACTGGTCCTATATCCTCGACCTGTCTCTGCAGACCAGCCACTTCCTTTATGACTGACCATATGGTTTTAATTTTATCCTGAGACTTAGCTATTCTATCTGCATACCACATACATTTTGCCTTCCTGATAACATTTTTAAGCACCTTACAATACTGTTTGTAATGGGCTGCTGCATTTAGACTTTTGACTGTTTCTAACATTTTGATATAATTGCCACTTTGTTCTACTAGATATTCTTATCCATCTAGTCAGCCAACCAGGCTGCCTGTTTGTGCTAGTACCCTATTTTGAACGTTCTAACGGAAAGCAAGTTTCAGAGAGCATGAGAAAGGTCTTGAGAAAAGCATTATATTTATCGTCTACTGTATCAGCGCTATAAACATCTTGCCACTCTGGCTCCTTGGTAAGGTTTACAAAGGTCATTACAGCAACTGGATCAGCTTTCCTAAATAGCTGATGACTATATTTAACACGTGTTGCAGCACAAAAATATTTTAGAGTTAAGGCCATTCACCTTTTTGCTAACAGAATGCCCTTCTAGTAATGAGGAATGAACAAAAATGTTGCCTATGGTTGTTCTAATGTTCCCTTGCACTCTCGTTGGAAAGAATACGGTTTGCATAAGATTATATGAATTAAGGTCTACCAGCATCCTCTTCCTTGCACAATCACTTATACAATTAATATTGAAGTCACCACATATAACTAACTTTCTGTACTTCCTATAAAGTGAACAAAGAACCTCCTCTACCTTTAGCAAAAATGTTGTGAAATCGGATTCTGTGGATCTATAAATAACAACAGTTAGAGGTTTAGCTCCGTTAAATTTAACCACACCTGCACAACATTCAGACACCTTTTCAGTGCAGTACTTTGAAACATCAATTGACTCAAATGGGATGCCGTTTTTCACATACATGGCTACTCCCCCACACCGCAAAGAGCTCATCGAAAGGCTGCCAGCCAACCTGTATCCTGGTAAAGGAAGCCTCTGAATTATTTCCTTATTTAAGAAGTGTTCAGATATAATAATAATTTCCGAGTCAACATCTATAAGCAGTTCACTAACTTTATCTCTAATACCGTGTATATTTTGATGAAATATACTAATTCCCTCATTACTCAGATACCTAAGCTTTTTCAAAAGTGGTTCCTTTGTTAGACAGACTTCCCTTAAGCAGGAATACCTATCAGCTGACTTCAATCTAAAAAAGGTGCAGCTCTAACACCCACCACTGTAGGAATTTTCCCATGAGTGATCCCACCAACCCCACCTATGCTGTCACCTATAAGCTTTGCCAACCTCCCCTTCCCATACCTGTTGAGGTGCAGGCCATGTCTCACCCATTGCCAATATGGATGTTAATTTCTGTATCCTTGCTGGGATTATTTCAGTTATTTTTGGCTTTGTCATTTACACAAAACGAGTAAAACTGATAACTTTCAGTCTTGTTCATTTGTAAAGAATAAACTCAACATTTCATCTCTAAAGCAACAGTTACATTAGCCCAAATGAAATAGAATATATTACCATTTTCATCAGCTATAGTTATTACTAAATCCTGAATTTTATCATGAATTGGAATAAATGAAGGTTAACTTGGTTCATAAATTATTGGCACTCCAAATTCTACATTAGTCTTGAATGAAGAAATAACATTAGTTTCGTGTTGAAGGTGATCATTATGATTTATAAACATTCTGTCAGCTAAATTGAAATTTAAATTAATTAATTGAAATGAAATAATTTTAGTAAATCAATTAACAATAGTCTTTATTTGAGCTTCAATAGTTTATTAAATCCTAATTCACTTTCAATACTATGTTTCATGTCATATCCATACACAACTTAACATTGCTCTCAATTATTACTGTATTTAAACAGTCACGTGATTTCAAACGACTATTACACTTCTTTGTGTAAATATATTTTGAAGGTATATTGGCCAGTAGCAACTATTATTGTTGCATTATTGCAGTACAACTTATTATTTTGTGATGTGTTACTTGGAGTTAAAAATGTACTATGAAATTCAACCAATGCTACTCTCTTAAGTCTCTCTCTTCTAAGAACAGTTAGTCTTTTTTGAGCAGTGATGAAATACCACTCACTTGTATTATTTTACTCATTTTTTGGTATTTAAATGAAGACAGGTTGGGATCTAAATATAAGAATTCGAAGAAAGACATCAAACAATGAACATCATAAATTATTAAATAATTTTATTAGACATGCCAATACTGAACTAAGAGGATATGGTAAAATAACAGTAATGATTCCTAATTATATTTTAGCACCAGGGTCTTAAATTGGATGAAACTGATAATTTAAATATCTATTCAAAAAGTTTAAATTAAAGAACAAATAATTTATTCAAAATGTATAAATATAAAGATAAATGGGATTCTAAAATACCTACTGTACATTTATGAGTAACAATGATGAAATGATACCATCAGATGATTGTAAAGATAATTTGCTTGTAGTATTATTGATGATTTTATATTGGAAAATTAAGACATTGTAATAGTATATTTTATGAGATCTAGACAGAGCTCAAACGAATTCAAAAATTCAAAAGAAATGAGTCACAGATAATGTAAATTTTTTAAATATTGTTAGACAAGATGACACTAATCTACATAATATTTGTCATGCATTTATTGGGTTTGATTTAAGGTATGATGAATTTATAAATATGTCATAATTACTGGAATGTTAATTTTGTATTTATATATATGGACATGACATTTAAACGAAATTATGGTAAATACAGAGCCCAAATCAAACCTTTTATAATATAGCGATGAACATCAACTTCAAATGTATTTACATTATCTAGATGTTTATCAAATACAATCTGCAGCCTGTTAAAGAACCTAAAAAAATAGAAGAAAAACTGGAGAATTACATGAAAGATTTGAATATTGAAAAAAAACCAAAAACATAATATGAAAAAAAATTAGAGATCAACCTGTTATTGATGCAACAGAACTAGTAAAATAAGGAATTGAAGGATTTGGTATAACATACTGAAAGCCACTGAAGAAAATAAATAGGTACAGATTCAGATGATACCTTATCATAAAGAAAATTATGATGACCTGTTTCCCATGCATGAACACCATGAGAATCATCATTTGAGAAAAATTTATTTCAAAAAGTTGGTGATATTAGAATTCCTTCAACTGAAAGATGAAAACAACTTGAAGGAATGGTGAAAATGGTAGAAGAGGAAAAACAAAAAATGGACAGTAGAAAAGCTTTTACCTCTAACCATCTATATTGGTCCAATAATAGGGAATGTTATTGGTACTGTCAATGATAAAAGTTTTGGCTTATGTTTCACAAATAGTGGACACTGTATTGGGGATTCTGAAGTTAAATTTGACAATGACTATATCTTAATCACTGGAAAACATTATAAAGTGGTCGGTGATTTAATGAAACTCTTGACTTAAGATTATGTTGACTCTGATGGATATGTTGAAGATGTTATGAGCAGCTATGAAGATATACTCATATTAACAAATGCAGTATTTCAAAATAATCACCCTAAGAGCATTAAACCTAAATCAAGATAAGGTGGGAAATATGGTATACTAATGAAAATAATATGGCAGAAAATAAAAGTATTCATTCAAAATCAGAAAGACCTGACAACTGGTAAACGATTTATTGGGAAATATATCGAAACACCAGTTCAGCATATCTGGATGAATGATGTGCATAACTTAATTGATGTATTTATGGTCATTCATGATGAACAGATGGCTGATAACAAAAACAGTCGTAATGAAAAACTAGGAATAACAAATATGTTAACCAGGAAATGTAGTGACTTCATCATCAACAATCCAAAAGGTTTGCCACTTTTAATTAAATTTCTGAATAATTTACCACATAAACATTATGAAAGTGTAAAGTATTGGCGAGGAATAGTAAACCAGTAGATAACAAATTACCATTTGAAATGAATCTTTCAGGTTGTAAGAATTGTGGTCCAGATTCGAAATTAGATGAGAAAGATTATCATGTGAGCCAGGGATAAATTTCATGAGTTGAAGCTTTTAAACTACATTAACTGTATATAGGGATAATATAGATTGGAGAGACGGCATCAAGCGATAATGTATTTCAACTAGTTGTAAAAGAGAGAATTCATGCTCCTGATGCATCATTTGGGAAAAATTAGCTGCAACAGCTGTTGGAGGAATAATGTATGGAAAAAAAATTGAATGTGGGTGTTGATGCTGACCAAAAGTGATGGGAATTATTTATAACTGTAGTTTTATTCTATATTGATGAATAACTTCATCACTCAGTATACAAAGCTATGTAATGGGAGAAATAAACCAAAATCGTTTAAAATTATAGTCAACAAGGGTCTGTTACAGCTTACTGGTAATTTTTTAATTGGTGCTGAAAGAAGAAAGAGATAGAGTCGAAGTTTCAAGAGCCTGTCACTGTGGCGAGAAAAGTGGAGGTAATATTCCAATATCACTAAGTATACTTGTTATAAAAAATATTTTTGAAAAAAGAAAGAGGGTAATGACTTAACAGACTATGAAAATGGAGGGGGATGATAATTATTGGGTGTATAAATGAATACTTAGACATTGGTTGTACAAAGTTACCAAATGGTAAAGCTACACCAAAATTATGTAAAGCTAAAGTCAATAAGGAGCTGTTAAATGGTGCAGACAGTTTTTTAACTGATGCTCAAAAAAAAAGAGACCAAGAATATAACAGCAATATTCCAGCATCATTAAGTATTCCTGTTACACTAAAGAGTTCTGAAACTTTTTAAGAAAAGACTGGAGCTGGACTAATGAAAAATGAAGGTGGTTTCCTACCAATACTATTGGCAGCATTAGAAACAATTTGCAATTTTACATGGTGCTGGTGCAGTTGGTACACTAGCAGGTGGTGCTGTAATCACAGGAACTGCCGTCATGAACAAAAAGAGAGGAGATAAAGAACATGAAGAACGTAAAAAAACATAATTTAGAAAGGGGAAGGAAAGGTACAAGGCTTAAAAAAGTATTGCAAAAATAACTGACCAGTGCACTAATGCATTGAGTAACTTCAGTATAGAGAAAATTGCAAAACAGTTAAAAATTGAACACCGTTGTGATATATTCATGAGTTATGAATTACCTCTTGAATGTGGAATAATAAACTAAGGTACTTCATGTCACATTTGTACTCTCTGGATTTACTACTATATGATAATGTTAATAAATTTGTGTTGGTTTATTTGGAGGAACTATTCCTAAAGAACTGATTATATATCTTGGTTCAAGTGAGCTAACTACAACAGACAGCAAATACCAAAATTTAATGAGGCAATATGTGGTCCTTTGTGTGTATTCATGCAAATAATATTATCAGGTGGTTATGAATTCAATAATTCATCTAATGAATAGATATTTTAGCAATAAAACGAACGAACAAAGCACTTGAAAAGCAAAATTAAGGGATTTATAAAAAATAGAAAACGAATTAGAATTGGAATTAGATCTAAAAACTGAAAATGTAGGTAAGCAATTTCAAAAGGAGTGAAAAAACATTTCTAAAATGAGCAAAACGTATATAGATTTTATTGGTAGAAGGTTAGAGGATGTAAAATACCCACCAGACAGAAAGATGTAGTTCACAAAACAACATTTAGAAATTGATTTAAATAATCTTTTACCAACCTGAATATTGAAGCATTCTAACGCAATTTTATAATTACGTCACTAAACAACATCACAGTGAACAGCTAACAAATTACTTTACAAAAACGCAATAGGAAAGGTTTTGCAGATTATTTCTGAGAAGCAGGTTTAATACCATACCTAAGTCAAACAAGTGATCTTCAAAAAGAATGTCTGACAAATATGAAGTGAATTTTAATTTTGTTACTGGTTATGAAATATTGAATTACATGTTTGAGTTAGATGTTTGCAGCTAGTGTAAATGGTGACAAATCACCTAGCGATTTTAAACGAGAGGTAAGGAGATTTAACTTTCATGAATTACAAATTTTATATCCCACACAACTAATAATCCACATAAAGAACTGAAAATGAAATATAAAATATTTATAACTTTAAATCAGTCAGTCAAAACTTTCCATGTTTCAGGTGAATGACTCGTGTTTGGTGAACATATTGTAGAATCAAATAATAAAATGGAACAACAATTAAATTTTGAATCTATATAAATGAATGATCATATTGGGAGCCAATAGTGTAAAACGTTTACTGAGACACATCATCCCAAAAGAGTAACAGGTAAATGTAGAAGACTGAGAATTGAAGGCATTCGTTCAGTATTCAAAATTAAAATGAGTACATTTTTAAAAACATTTTGTAGCTGAAGGGGTGAGCAATATTCATGAAGAAATAATTATGAACTAGATAAACAAATGAGAAGTAGATTATTTACAGCCAGGTGATTTTGTTCAATGGACTATAGAAAATTAAAAGGAATGTCAATAATAAATAAAGGATATAAACTTTTATTGACTGTCATTGATGTATTTTCGAAATGTGCTTGGGCTATTCCAACTAAATATGAAGCTTCTAAAAATGTAGCTAATGCTTTTAAAAAATATTTAGAGAGAGAACTCCAAGAAATTTGCTAACTGATAATGGAAAAGAATTTTACAACAAATATTTTCTGAACTTACAAAAAACTACAATGTTAGTCATTATTAATCATATACAGAAATAAAAGCATCTGCTGTTGAAAGGTTTAATAGAATATTTTAAGTAAAAATGTAGAAACGTTTTCCATTCGAAGTAATTATAAGTGGATACAAGTTGTTTCTAAATTATTTCATTAATACAGATACAAAACACATCGGACATTAAACATGAAACCAAATGATACAAATAAAATCAATGAGAAAAGCATTTAAAAAAATGTATTCTCAAATTGTGACACCTGTTCTTAACAAACATAATATTGGTGATGGACCAGAAATAACTGAGAGGAATATTTGAAATAGAAAATGGCATACCAATTGAAAGATATCAAGGGAAATTTTTGAGAGTATGAACTACAAAACTCTAAATCTGTATATATTATGTTGAGAAAATAAGATGATAAAGTATGTGTTCAATGATTCGATTTGATGGCTCACATATTAGTTGGATAATAAAGATATGTAATTCATTTCATTCTTTGCTTATATAAATGGAGTTCATAGCTGCAAATTTAAACTTATATGGTATTTATTATAATGTTTATTATGTTGAATGTGCTTTCTATAATGACAAAGTATATTTTGATGTTACAATTAACGTTAATGACAATTATTTATGAATTTTGAATCTGAGATGATGAAATCCAATCTATTTCTAAACATTGTTTTAGTACATTAAACATTGATTATTGTCTAGAAGTGCTGCTTTTTGTATATACAAATGAATAAGTTTTCACTTCAAATTTCCTTTATCCTCTTGTGGTCCTAACGATGATTTTTCTGTATATAGAAGTTAGTTAACTGATGAGTTTCTGAATTATGTATACAATGTGAACTGTGATGAAGTATGCATTGTCTATAAATATGTTAAGAAAGTGACTAGGAGGTAAAGCTTATTCTTAAAATACTCGCTACCGCATTCCACAGCTTTATCTTCTCCTTATTTTTGTAACCCTTTGATTCCAGAAACTCTTCGAATGTGTCTTGAACCACATTATTTTTTCTGGTAATTCTAAATAAATTAATTAACTGTTGATATTTCTTCTCCAGTCATATTATGTAGTACAGTTTCTATAATTGTCTCATATTTTTAGTTGTCAGTTTCTGAGTAATGAAATCAGGTGAATATATTCTGTTGGTGTTAGCTTATTGCCACATAACCTAATTTATTCATTATTGAGAACATGTTGTTTAGTACTGAATTTTTTCTTCATCTACAAAACTATCTCTGTAGTATCTTATGTCATCAATTATCATATTGTATAGTTTATATATATATATATATATATATATATATATATATATATATATATACATATATATATATATAGTTGTTATCAATTTATTATACACAAAAATTAGAAATTTACTGCCCATTTTTGCTTTCTATCTCTTACATGTAATTGTTTTGTATATATAAGTGTGTCTCTTCCGATTAGCAAATTTTATACTGAAAAAGGACCTAACTTGTAAGATCGATGAAGATATCTCAAAAATGAGTCATTTTGTATCTGAAAATGGCCTATATTGGGCAGTGTACTAGAAGCTATGTTCTTATAGTACTAGTTAGCTACTCAATTCTGGAAAATATAGCATAGTTTGTAATACTATATTTAGAATTATACTAAACTAAAAGTCATAGTGAAACTTCCTGTAGAAGTCCACTACACGCAGGAAACAGCTACATGGGTAGTGAGGGCTGTGTGGAAGGGACTGTGCGGTTATTTAGGTTAGAGCATCCTAGGGAGCCACAGGAAGGGTGTCCACCTAAAAGTAGACAGGTCAAACACAGTAAATTAGTTGTAGAAACGATCTGTATTGTAGTCGTAAATTGTCATAGCTGCGTTAGGAAAGACCCAAAGCTCTAATAGAGAGCACTGAAGCTCAAATAGCTATAGGTATGGAAAGCTGTCTAAAGCTGGAAGTAAGTTCACCCAAAATTTGTTCAAACTATCTAACAGGGTTCAGAAAGGATAAATTAATACATTTGGTGGTGGAGTATTTATTGCTGCCAGAAGTAGTTAACCTCTCAGTGAAATTGATGTACCTGCTAAAGAGTATAGGTTGAGGTTATACTGAACAATCGCACTAAACTATTAATAGGATCGTTTTACCTATCCCTCAAGTCAGAAGAAATAGTTGCTGAACAGTTCAGAGATACTTAAGTCTCATTTCAAGTAGGTACCTCACTCATACGATTATAGTTGGTGGTGACTTCAATCTACCTCTGATATGCTGGAAAAATTATATGTTTAAAGCTGGCGGCAGGTATAAAACGTCATCGGAAATTGTACTGAATGCTTTCTCAGAAAATTATTTTGAGCACTTAGTTCATGAGCGCACTCAAAGCGTAAATGGTTGTGAAAGCATACTTGACTTCTTAGCAACAAATCATCCTGGGCAATTAGTGAATATTGCGACGAATACAGGGATTAGCGGTCACAAGGCAGTTGCATCAAGCCTGAATGCCGTAACACCTATAAGGATAAAAAAGAAACTTAAAGTATATCTATTTAAAAAAGCTGATAAAAATGCTCTTAACGCCCTTTTAAGAGACTCTTCACTCCTTCTGATCTGATCATGTAAGCATAGAAAAGTTGTGGTATGGTTTCAAAGATATAGTATCGACAGCAATTGAGAGATATACACCACATAAATCAATAAGTGATGGTACTGATCCCAAAACGAGTGATATCGCTGTTGCAGAAGCAACGAAAAAAGCAAGCCAAATGTAAAAGAAAGCAAAATCCCTAAGACTTGAAAAGATTTACAGAAGTTCAAAATATGGCACGTACTTCAGTGCGAGATGATTTTAATAATTTCCATAACGAAACTCTGTTTTGAAATCTGGCAGAAAAACGAATGATATTCTGGTCGTACATAAAGCACACCAGTGGAAAGAAGCTATAAATACCTTCACTGTGCCATGATATCGGTGAGGTCACTGGTGACAGTGACACTAAAGCAGAGTTATTTGACACGGTTTTCTGAAACTCCTTCACCAAAGAAGACGAAGTAAATGTTACTGAATTCCAATCAAGAACTAGTACCGAGTGAGAAACACAGAAGTAGATATTCTCGATGTAACAAACCATCTTAAATCACTTAATAAAGGCGAGGCTTCTGGTCCAGATCGTATACCAGTCAGGTTCCTCTCAGAGTATGCTGATATAATAGCTCCATAATTAGCAATTATATACAACTGCTCGCTCACAGAACTATCTGTACCCAAAGACTGGAAAATTGCTCAGGTCACACCAATACCCAGAAAGGGAAGTAGGAGTAATCCATTGAATTTTGGGCCCATATCGCTAATGTCTTTTTGCAGCAGGGTTTTGGACCATATGCTGTATTCGAACATTATGAAGTCACCTCCAATAAAACGATTTATTAACACATAGTCAGAACAGGTTCAGAAAATATCGTTCTTGCGAAATACAATTAGCTTTTTATACTCATGAACGAATGAGTGCTATCGACAGGGGATGAAGAATTGATACCATATTTTTAGGTTTCCAGATGGCTTTTGGCACCGTTTCTCACAAGCGTCTTCTAACCAGACTGTGTGCCTATGAAATATAGCGTCAGTGTGCGACTGGATTCGTGATTTCCTGTATGAAAAGTCACAGTTCCTAATGATAGAAAGTCATCGAGTAAAACGGAAGTAATATCTGACGTTCCCCAAGGAAGTGTTATAGGCCCTCTTGATCTATGTTAACGATATAGGAGATAATCATAGTAGCCGCCTTAGATTGTTTGAAGATGATAATGTCAATTACCGTCTTCTAAAGTCATCAGATGACCAAAACCAATTGAAAAATGATTGAGGTATCTGTATTGTGAGAAAAGTGGCAGTTGACCCTGAATAAAGAAAAGTTTTTATTTATTCACATGAGTACTAAAAGAAATTGGCTAAATTTCGATTACGCGATAAGCCACAAAAATGTGAAGGCTGTAAATTGAACTAAATACTTAGGGATTACAATTACAAATAACCTAAATTGGAACGAACACATAGATAATCTTGTATGTAGAGCAAACCAAAGAGTGCGATTCATTGTCAGAACACTTAGAAGGTGCAGCAGTTCTACTAAAGAGACTGCTTACACCATGCTTGCCCGCCCTATTCTGGAGTAGTGCTGTGCAGTGTGGGATCCGCATGAGGTAGGATTGACGGATGACATCGAAAAAGTACAAAATACGGTGGCTCATTTTGTATTGTCGCGGTATAGGGGAGATAGTGCCAAAGACATGATACATGAATTGGAGTGGCAGTCATTAAAACAAAGGCGTTTTTCGTTAGACGGGATCTTCTAATGAAATTTCAGTCACCAGTTTTCTCCTCCGATTGTGAAAGCATTCTGTTGGTACCCACCTACTTAGGAAGAAATAATCATCACGATAAAACAGTGAAATCAGGACCCGCACAAAAAATATAAGTGCTCGTTTTTCCCCCACGTCATTCGAGAATGGAACAGTAGTTGGACAGGTGCAGGTGGTTCACTGAAACCTCTGCCAGGCACTTTATTGTGAATAGCAGAGTAATCACCTAGATGTAGATGTCGATCATAACTGTGTGCCATACTGAGACTCAGTATTGGGACCTTCACATTTTGTGGGCAAGTGTCCACCAAAGCAAAGGTCATGTGTTAGAGTCTCAGTCTGGTAGATAATTTTAATTTGCCAGGAAGTTTCATATCAGCGCACACTCCGTTGCAGAGTGAAAATTTTATTCTAAAAGTCACAATATCACAATAAATACTTTCTTTTTTTATTTTCTGTTACCAAGCCCTCCAAAATTTATAATATTTCCTTGACGTAAACGTTTAGTACATATTTCAAGGTCTCATGTGTGTATGCTAGTCCAGCCATTTAGGGAGCCAAGTGTTAGGTATGCCTGCAGGTCACCAAATGTTGCCCATGGATCTTGTAATGTACGGTATAAGCTTTCGCGAGTAGTGCACTTGTGGTAATAACTTTGCCAATTTCTAAACATGGAATGTGCCTACTCAACTTTGTGAATGTAGAATTGAACAGAGTTTTCTGAAAAACAATGTTCTCAATATAAAAGGGAACTTGACCTAGCATCTGTGACTGCATTATTTTGTGACAGTCCTGATGTAAATCCTTACCTATGCAACAAAGATCGGTTCTGGTCTGGAATAGTACTAACAAAGAATAATTTTGTTGCATGTTGATCTGAAATGGATCATACTGCTTTTGCAGTGCCCTGCTGTGCAAATGAGGCTTTATGTAAAAAACCCTAGCTGCAGTGATTATGTGCATGCTTCACATCTTACAACTGTGGAGTGAATGTAAGAATAGGTATAGTGAATGTGTTTCTAGTCGTTCAGAGTAAATGTGGAGTTTCAGGGCAAAGGAAATATAAAACAAGTTCTGTCTAAAATAATATTATGGGTTAGAAATATGCACAGTAATTCAGTTAAATTTTAATGATAGCTGTGAGGCTCTTTTACACCTTGACACAAAAATTGCTTGGATGTAAGTATGAAGCAGAATGCTTGACCACAAATAATCTCCGTATTTCATATAATTAACAGGGTAAACACATGCATAATAATCGTGAAAAAGCATCCTCGATGATGTTTTGTTAACTGTGGATAGCATTTCTACATTGTCTCCCGAACTGAAAATTATTCCCAAAACATGTCACCTAAATATTGGCGATCGTAGCAAATGCAGATTTACTTGTGTGTATTACTTCATTCAGCACATCTGGACGTGAAGAAACAGTGTCTCGAAAAAAGGCGACGCTCATGTGCTCAGCAAGAAACCAGTGACGTCATCTACCTGTAACCTTAGCTTGGGTTGCTAAGGAGATCTCTTCCGCCCAAGCGCTCATCAACAAAAAAGATTACAGAAACTACTGCCACTTCTCAGAAAAAGTGTATGCTAACTTGAGGAAAGAGTATCAAAATCAATATAAGAAGCGTCATTTTTGGCCTGTTTTGCTGTTTTAAAACAGCCATACCTTTCATAGCAGCCACGTGTGTTTTGTGGATCCATGAAAATGGCTGCAGTTATGCACAGGGAGGCTACCGCTGTCAAGCGTCCAATTTCCTGTTGCAAATAGGCTAGAACCAACAGCTTTCCCCGAATGTTGCGACAGCCGACGTCCGCAGTCTATTAGAAATGCTTTCCTCTGTCATCGCACTCTGCACTGTACAGACCAGTACAGCGTAGAACAGGTTACAAGTTGTACCACTATCACTTGTTCCATTCGTGGGTAGTGAGTGTACGAATTAATTTTTTCTTCCTTTTTCGTGTTTACGTAATGACGAAGAAATTCAGAAAAAAATATGTTTTTAATTCGTACTTCGAAGCAGACTCTTTAAGTTTTATTAATTCAGACTTTCATTACACATAGTATCTTTGTATTAGTTTGTCCTTTGGCTTGCGTGAGAATTTCTGAACCGCTTCCGCGATGAGTATTAAAACTATTGACGAATCGTGCAGCTCTTCTATAAAACGCTGGTCCTGTTACTCTAACGTGTTAAGAATCCCAGATCATGGAAGAAAATATTAGAATTAGTGGACCAAGATCGCTGGAAACGAAGTACCTTACAATCGTATTAACTTCTCCTCGCGTCCTCCGAATTGTCGGTATGCAATCCAGCAGGTAACCTATGATGTCTAGTGAAATTTCCATTGTCTAGCGTAGCCCACAGTTTTTTAAACTTTCTGTCGCTTTATGTCCGTGACTCACCTTTGTGCGCTGCGTGATGACCTATAGTGAAAACGAATTTCTTTGCTATTCTGATAGTATAATTTCATCTATAGTTTAGTATCTCATCCTTCAATACACTGCCTTCTAATTACATGACTTTACACAGGATCCTAAGTTTGTGGGGTGTTATTGATAAAATCATGCTTTCTGCATAAAATCATGCTCTGCAGATAAAATCATGCTTTCTAATTTACTGAACTTGCAACATTCGCCTTGTACTTGTTTTGGCCTTGTTAACCTTTTATTTCTCAAGGAAAAGTAAGTGTCAACTGAGACTGTTCGACGGTTTTCGCTATCATTGGAATATCTCTCTAAACTTTTCCTTGAACGATTGTCATTTCTTCTCGTCCTCCACTGCCTACAATGGCGCTAACGAACCTAGTGCATGTTCCACAATACTTCCTAATTTGTCTCATATGTGTTCCACAACTGTCCTCTCATCCATCCCAAATTACAAATCGGATATTTGCTATCGGCTGTACAGATATTTTTTATTTATTTTCTTGTCACTTTTGTAATAAGGAATGTCCTCTCGTCTTTCCTAATATTTCCCTCAACATCTGCAAAAAAAAAAAAATTATGTTCCTGTTTTAGCACACCTGATGTGTTTTCCTTGGGAGTTGGTTTTTAATATCAACGCTGTTTTTGGAAGTGACTGACTCACTGACGCATCAGCAACATTACCTGTTAAGGCATAGGTCAGACATGAGGACAGCAGGCACACTCGTTCTCAGCTCTAAAACTAAACATTCGTTTTTATGAGCACACGCGCGAGATAAGCTCACAGAAGATGGACAAGTTCCGTTTGTAGCTTTTGCTGTTTTTCTCGTTCGTGTTTTGGTATGTTTAGATATTTAAGCACAAAGTAAAGCACAGAAATCTGAAAAAACCATCCCACTATCCTGATTCCATTGAAGTCTTTAGCAGAACGAAACCATTAATCATCCACCAGACTTGTGAAAAATATCATTTCCTGTCAGTAACCACGAAGTAAAAACCAAAATTTTATTGGTACCATGAACACGCAGAACTCTTGAAGATCGATGTTTCGAGACAACTGCAAGATACAGAAAACACGCAAAGGGAGATATAATCAGTTATTAAATCACAAAAGAGTAAAAACTCTTATGGGTATGCCGAAATTTCAAGTTGCATTCTGCAGACCACTGCACCATATTTTAGCACTGCTGTCAGTCAGCTCTCCAATGTGTCTTTCTAATGGGATCATATTCCTTACAGACTGAAATACTCGCTAGTGGAATCGATTTATAAAAAGGATGAAAGAGCTAACGTAGGCAATTATCTGCGATATTCTTTGCTACCAGTGATTTCAAAAATATTTTTGAGAAAGAAGTGTATTATTCCACATAATTTTCGACCACATTTGCGGTTTTGCTTCAGGAAATGTGTAACGACTAAAAATACAATTTATTCTTTTGTGTGAGAGACACTATCAGGCATAAATGATATGTTGAAGGTAATTGGTATTTACATGTGATTACGATTATGTGGACCATGCAGTACTTTTGCATAACATTTTTGTCCAGGGGTTGCTCAATGGGATGTTGTAATTTTAAAAAATTCATAACACTGTGCTGTCTGTGATGATAATATTTATTCTGCTACTGGTTTCGGTCTTAAACCATCTACAATAGCAGTTGTACAACTTATAGAAATGGACAATAGGAGAATGAGAAACAAGATAAGATCAAGACAGAAAAAACTGTTGAATCGGTGGAAATACAAAATTTATCACACAGTTATCATATCTCATACATGCTCGGACATGCGTTATTACTGAAAACCATAACTGCCAAGAAAAACGAAAATTCGTAGCAAGGTTACAATACAATGGCCCTCTCACAAAAGGACAACATTTGATTTATAGCAATACAAGTCAAAGAACTCCATTGTCATAGTCGAGAGTCTTGTGATGTATAGCAAATACAAGTCAAAGAACTTCAAAGTCAGAGATGACAGTCTTGATGAAATCCATAGAAGTTGCCCTTGACCACTTCATGATAATTAGATTACAAAAATTAACACTTGCACACTGATTGATATTATATAAAAACAGAAATAAATATATATAAAGTAAAAGAGTAACAGTTTTGATGAATGTAATAATATACTATTCTTTTTACAATCCAGTCAGAAAGGTAAGCATGTAAAATAAAAGCTGAAAAGCAGCCATGGAATTACGATCAGTCAAGTCATATCTGACAGTAGTCCACATCAAGGTAAATTAATATGAAGGAAGTACAATTTTTAGGCGTGAGGAAAAAAATAGTAATGTAGAGTATGTAGATATGTACAAGCTAACCTTCCATTTTTGTGAAAAACATGGTTTTATCGAAACTGTTACACATTCGTTGTAAAAGTATGTCATTCACTGTCTACACAATCGCGAATTGTGGTTTGACAAAAACCTGAAAGTATACATATGTGTAAAAAACATGTAACCTGTTACACATTACTTATATATATATATATATATATATATATATATATATATATATATATATATATATATATATAATCAATAACTGTACAACTAAGAGATATTATTGAAATTCCATTTATCATATGGAAAATTAATAAAGAGGTATGGTATGATAAAAAAAGACAAACATATAAGTAACAAACCCTTGCAGATTAAAAAACTCGAAAGTGGGTAATGACAAGAGGGATGGGGGCATAGATGAAATAAAAAAGTGGGAATCATTAAGGAGAGTTGTAGTTTAAGAAGGTCCTCTCAAAATTTTGGACTGTAAATGAAAGTATTTAAGAAACTTTTGTTTTTGAGTTCCACCCACTAACTGTTAGTGGATACAAAATTCCACTCAAAATTTTGAAACTGTCAATGCAATTATTTAAAAACTTTTGTTTTGGAGTTCCATCCACTCAGTGAGAAATTTTTGTGGATACAAAATTCTGTTTTGGAAATTGTTTTGTTTCTTCTAGAAGGTTCATAATCATACCTTTTCAGCTCCATGCAACATTTCCATCTGATCAGCAGTTCTACCTAGTGTATAACAGTGTGATTTAAAATGAACACTAAAAGCAGAGGTACTTCTTTTGCAGGAATGTTTATGACATATGGTTACTAATTCCCTTCCTGTCTGGCCAATATACGTTTTGTCACATTGAAAACAACTAACTTCAACATGCGTGCCTCATCGTAAACTGATTCTCGATGAATATTGTAGTTTAATTTTTGCCCTACATTATTTTCTGTTCGAAATTAAATTGTAATGTTACTTTTTTAGAATAATATACAGTAGAGTCCCGTTAATTCGAACTAACTGGGACCGGACCTTGCTCAGATCACTGATTTTTTCGGATTAGCCGGAATAATGGTGACGAGTTTCTAGACTGGAGTATACCAAGCAATTAAGTAGGTACACCATGGTAACAAATGGGAACAAGTGTGGGAACAATGGCTCACTATCACTCCCTGAACTTATTGTTGTGCACTGTTGAGACCTTTGTAGTGTCTGAGGTCAGTACACTGCAAACTGGCTCGCAAAGCGCTTGGTTATATTAATTATCGATCGTTGGAACACGTAACAGTTGTAATGTATTCGTTCAGAAATGGTGGTGTACGTATTTTCGTCATGAGTAACTCTCAAAGAAAATGAAAAATGGTCCACTTTGCGTGGGCCACTCTACATGTGTGTCGGAATTATAGTTCAACCATCCCTGTACATACATTCCATCATTGTCTACTTGACGATAATACTGGCTCAGTCAGAACAGCCGAGCAAGGAGACACAGTATTTAGCACACTGGACTCGCACTCAGTAGGACGACAGGTCAAACCCACGTCTGACGACCCTGATTTAGGTTTTCCATAACTTCCCTAGATCGCTTCAAGACAGTAACAGGATGGTTCCTTTGAAGGGCGTGACCGATTTCCTTATCCATTCTTCCCTAATTCAAGCTTGTGCTCTATTCCCAATGACGTTTTCGTCGAAGGGACGTTAAACACTAATTCCTTCTGATCCTCAAGTCAGAAATAAATGCAAAATTCGCTCAGTAATGCTCACACCTTATGTTCTGGTGGTTAGCGTTGCTGCCTTTGTATCGGAGCACCCGAGGTTCGTTTCCCGGCTCGGTCAGACATTTTATCCACCTAGGGACAGGGTGTTCGTGTTGTCCTCATCATTTCACATTTCATTATCAGTCAGGAATTGGCGAGACAGGAATGTGCACAGATTGGGAATTTGTAAAAGTGCTAACAACCACACAATTGAGGGCCCCACAAACCAAAATCCAAATTTTCTTTCAGTGAATACTAGATGGAGAAAAATGTCTATGGGTATCACTCCTTTAAACATTGTACAGAAATGAGGTTATTGTTCAGCACGTTTCAATAGTGTTCTAGAATGTGATATCATCATCAGTTATCAAAGCATAGTTAACTGTGGCACCTAAAAAGCTGTTTGATTCTATCAAATAATTATGAATTACGAGTATTTCATTTTTATACATATTACATATTTGTGACAACAGTACAGTATTGCTTATCACTTACTAATTGCTTTGATACAATACCATCCTCCTAAAACTGTGTCATTGGATTCTTGAATCAGGCTCACATTTCGAATGATGAAATCACATTAATATTTTACTACCATAAATTGTGACCTACATTAACTATAGACAGTAATCGGTCAATGGGTTTTATGGAGGACCAGCTCATTAGGATAATCCAAAAATTCTTTTGGGTATTAGCAAAGAAACCTGTTGTGCAGTACCCACATGAATTTAAATTAATTTTTGAAAAGAAAGAATCCAGCAGACCAATATCATAATTTACACATACCACTGTAATAAAAACGCATAAGTTGTGTTACTAACACTAAAATATAAGTCGGAATTCTAAATCATCCATAACTTGGGAAATAGTACTGACGCTAAGAGCAGTTTCGGTACTAAAGCAAAAATTCGTTTACACATGCATATTTCTTGCAAAAATTCCCAGTTGTCTAAAGTTTCTGAAAACTTTTCTTCATTTATTTTGCCAAGATAGCAGAGTGGTTTCTGGATGTGATATTCCACTTAATATTGTAGCTACTGCATTGAAGTTTATTGAACAGGTTTCATATACAACAACAAAATCTTCTAATTTATGTAATTACTACTCCAAAAATACTGCTAAGTGAGATTGCTTTATTCATTACAGTAGGCCTATCTTGTCAAGCAGCCATCATCTGTTATCTGTAAGTAAATGGCACAGAATTTTGGTACAAATTTTCTAACATTTTAAGTAAATACTAGTCATAAAACATTATTATAAATTGTGTTACATACATCAGATAGATTTTGTTCTGTTCTGTTTTGTTCTGTCACTGTCTCTTTGTCTTAATTATACTCCATCAGTGTTCTTGGACCAATAATGGTTAGTTGTTTTAGATATGACTAGTTATCTCATATAATTTTAAGTTTGTTTTCCTTTTTCCTTAGAGCAATAATTATGTGACATCTTATTTGACAGATGTACCACTGATGATGTATGGTTGCATTCAGTATTGTTTATCATGCTGTAACTTTGGTAACCTTTGTCAGTGGTGTCGTTGGTCACCTTGTGTAATTTCTGATTGTTTCATAATATCTTGTATCTCTATCAGTTTTCCTGACTGATGTTTACACTAAATTGTGCTGTATTTTTGTTTTTAAGGTCACACTCACTTGAGGCTGTGTTAATGACCAAATAAGTAACATTAATTCTGCAAAATATAATCAAATGAACATTCGCAACAGCATGTAATGGTATATGATGACAGTTGTATGTGATTGCACCCAGTTCTTTTCAAAATAGATTTCGAACTATAACAAAGTTTCTGTTTATCAGTATTTACATCATACATTAGTATGAAACATGACTGCACAAGTTGACTTTGGGATCAGAGCTGAAATTACTACAGTCATTAATATCTCCATTTTTCATTGATAGAATCCATAAGTTCCATGGGTGGAGTACTAATACTATACCTAAATGGGGCAAACTTATTATTGCACCTCAAGAGTTGGTAACGCCATGAGAAGGACTGAAAAGATTAACTCATGACCTCAAAGCATTCAAATCGAAGTTAAAAAGTAATGCAATTTTGTCAAATGAAGACACAGTTGGAGACTGTGGATGAAATACATTATTCACACTGTACACCAACCAGCAAAAGATTAGTTTTTATGTAACTTTATTAAAAAAGTACCATTACCATTTTTCACGATTAATCATCACAGGCACTGTTTATAGAATGATTTCCTATGAACTTACCTAGAATGAACAATAATTCACAACCTCAAGCATGTAACAGGAATGACTGTGACACAGATGTGTGCTGGAATGCAACTCACTTTCAATGACCATATGAGAGATTTGTTTTTACAGTTTTCGTGCATGATATACAGTCTCCATTACGTTTGCATATTCACAGTCACTACATTGGTTTGCATTGTAAAACACTTCCATTTGGTTATACACCAAATTTTCAATGAGCAGCACTTGTTCTGATTCACAACATACGAGAATCAATACTGAGTTTACAAATTACATGAGTGTCAAACATACTGGTATAGAATGATGCAAACATACGACCTTTTTTGAGAAAGAGTTTCAAATCCAACACCTTTTGGCTTTATTGAAATTGCATACCTACACCTCTAATACAACACTAGCTAACAAATTTAAACTTTTTTTTCGGCATCTGGTCTGTAAATGGGTGGATCTATATACTTTTTGGGTGCTGGATACACTGGTAAAATCAGTTTTTCTCTATGACAACTCATTTCCTAGAAACACAGCAGGATAGAAAATGCTAATAACCAAAAATTGACACAATTACGTCAAACAAAAATGCGCATTCAGAACGTTTGAAATCAATAATATTTTGTATTTATATATGGACATGATGTAAATAAAATGTCCAAATTAGTTCAGAAGATATTTTGACCTTGAATTGTCTTTGTTTTTTTTTTTTTGAAAAATGTGACGATAGAGCCCTTCTTTTGTTTGCCCTTTCATCACTCTCGCTAACAAGACCCCAGCAGTAGTCACCCATCATCTAATGGTTCCAGTGGCCTTGGTAACGGTGTTCTATGGTAAGAATGTCTTGGTAAAAGCGTTCACCATGCTCATCGCTTATGGCTTCAAAATTTTCCACAACGAAATCAAGGTGAAAATGTAAAACGTGAATTTTAAGTGACATTATACACCCCATAGTTTTATAGTTGTCCAACAGATCATTCACAATGGTAACATAGTATTTGTCTTTTCTGTTACCCAAAAAGCCCTTCAAAATTGCTTTAGAGGAAGACCAAGCAGCCAGTAGGATATCTGTGAGTTTGATAATAAAGTTTGAATCCTTCAGCAATTCCTACAAGTATACCCTATTTCAGCTTTGCCTCACTTAATTTGGAAAACTTATCTTTTAAGTGATTGAAGGCCCCACCTTCCTTATCCAGAGCATTTACAAGTTTTTGATAAACCCCTACTTTAGATGAAGTGGTGGCAAAATAGGCTGTAGCGCACAATACTGTGAGCTGCGACAACTGCTACCTGTGTCGCTCGCTGCTGACATATAACACAACTATCTCTTTCTATCTGGATTGACCTTCGCCAGTCAAGCTCTCCCTACGCCTTGATGAAGTCAAGGACTCCTATCTGCCCCTAGTCTAACTATTGGCATGGTACACTGATCAGAGAACCAGTCCACTGCGATGCTACTCAATATTCGCTCGCAGTCGTTTAACTGGTACTCTGTATGTGTTCACACTGCCTAAAAAGTGTGGCCGCCAACACAGTGAACAATGCTTAATCGCGAGCTACTCAATATAGAGTATCACTACGATTTGCTAAAGACAGAGGTGCTCTCCCAGTGAAGTACTGAGGAGAGACTTTATTCCTCGCTCCTTGCGTACATGTACAAGCACACTCGCTCTCGTTGTCTTCGCGCTCCAAGAGCGAAAACGCAACGACCCATTTTTCTGGAAAAATTTGCAAGGGTATTTCATTCGCTGTCTTCCCTCACTGCTCTAGCTTTTTGGGTCAGAAATAATTCGCCAATAAGCGTTGCTCTTTTAAGCAGGAGATTGACGTTTTGTTTAAGTCGACCAATGCGGAAATATGTAGCATCTCCATTAGGCGTATACTGTCGTCTCGTGAGTAGTCCATAACTATGCAGTCGGTCCATCAAAAATGGGTTAAGTCGAACATGGGGGTCGTTATCCATTCACTCTGGCAAAAGATGTGCTCCCTCTAGACGGTCACTTTGGTTGACGTAGGTGTGTGTTGACTCACCCCTCTGAAGGGATGGGCCTCCCAGCAGGCTGGTTGCCTCATTAGAACGAAAATTCTTGTGGCTGTCATGTTGTGCATGCCAGCCTCGACTTTTTCAACCTCGGTGAGCACTTGCGATTTACTGATTAGATTTGCATATCGCTTACATGAATTCATACAAAATTGACTCTACCTTATCGAGTTTGGTTTCGAATGAAGCGTCTTGATGTGCAGAATACGATTGTGAGGGCGGAATATGTAAGAAATGAAAGTCAGGAGCCCACGCCACCTTATAACATATGACTTCCTTATGGCTTCGCCTTGACAGTATAGTGGTTCTTGGTGTCATGACTGTCCCAAAGCCAAAAAAAGCAGTAGAATTACGTGAATTCAGCCTGTAAACCAGTAAGGAGTGCTAGAACTTTAAATCATAGCAAAGCTGCCATTCATGATCCTTATATTTGATTGCCTCTAGCAGCAAAGCCATGGTTTCATTAGTTTCTTTCATGTCTACAGTGTAAGCCAAAGTTACCGATGCAAATGCTTTGAGATTATACAGTAGTACTGCTTTCAAGCTGGTTTTACTGGAGTCAATACAAGGTCGCCACTCCTGTGGATTATGTTGTATGCCTAGCTGCCATCATCAGACCATTGACATCTCTACATACACACATTGAATTCTGCATATCGAAATATTGAGCGAAGGAAGCGCCTCTTGATCTGAAACTGGAAATTTTTGTCCCTGGCACTAGAAGGCTCAATTGTTGCAGTATCAACCCCAGGAGTTCAGCTTGCTGTTTCAAAAGTTCTAGATTGCGAACCAAATCGTTTAATTCCTTTTGAGGAAACAGCTGAGGTGAGGTGTCATGATACTGAGGGCAGTACTCACTTGACATGGTGGCTGGTTCCGTGGCTTTCAAGTAACAGAAAGGAACATGCAATCGCTCATCCTGGGGCACTGGCAAATGCACTGAAGATATATTTGGATACTTTATTTTATGTCTAGTTTTGCTTTAACGTCTCAAAATATTTGTAAGACGTAACAGTATGAAAAATGATGATTAGGCTTACATCACACCATTGTAACAGCGAATGGTATGGCTCAGCGCTTTCCTTTCAACTACTTGGTTATGGTTGTAGTACAGGGTATGCAGGCAGTATGAGGTGTCAAATTATTATCTTGATCACCAACAGGAAAATCAAAATACAATTAAATGGTTTCTTAACCAAATCAAAGATTGGCTTTCGTTCGTCTCTTGGAGTGAATTTCCCACACACGTAACGGAAGTTGTCGGGGTGTTCTGGACAGCAACGAGATTTACTAGTCGCCATTTTTCCTAGTGTAAGTTTTAAACACAAAAAGTTTGCGCTATCTTTCACAGGAAACACTCACTAAGGATCTCTTTCACACAACTGGATTTCCACACCAACCATTTACTGACGATTTATAGGTCTTCTAGCTCTCCTCTGCAAATAAAAAACAAAAAATTAAAAATAAAAACACAAGAACAGCAAAAATCGAAATACTGAATACTAAAAATAAAAAAAACGTTTAAAAACTAGAAATGGTATGTGCTAGAACATTTTGAAAGCTGCAACCGGATTCTGCATACCAAAATACATACTAGTTGGTGTGTCAGATTCCAGATTCAAAAGGGCTGCTGGCTAGTGTAATACCTGACATAATTGAGCCGTGTACAGCTCGTGTTCATTCTGTTTATTGTTTGTCATCTTCTCTTACCGTACTGCCTCCTCGTTTTCTTATTCCATTTACTGGCGTCACTAACTTCTTGCCTTAACTGCCCCTGAGTGGCAGCAGCAGCGCTTATCGATAAGTGTTCTGTCGTACTATCTCTGGAACGACCGATAGTATTTCCGGGTCATAGTGCGTCTGGAAGTCAGTCGCACATGGACCAGCAGTGGAGTCGGTCAGGCACAGAGCAGCAGTCCCGATGCAGTGGCAGTGAAGTAGGGGACGGGGCGCCAATGAGGTGCGAACAGCCAGTGCTCGCCGGCCGCTGGCGACACTCATGAACTGTTCGACGGAAGGAGATTGGAGTGGGACGACCATTGGTGGGTCGTTTGGTTGGTCGTCTCATCGGGCGACGTGTATTTGGACTGAACGTTTCTGGGTCTCGTCACTTTGTCTTCTTGCCGGACGTGGGTCAGTTCCTTCCTTTTTCCGAGATGTCGTGGCCATTCGGATAAGAGTTACCTCTGCATGGATGGGTCGGAGTCAGGGTGCCCAAGTCGCCACATCGCCGAATTCCGAACGGACATCAAGTTGAGTCGGTTTGGAGCTGCAGTCAGCTTCAGGCAGCTAAGACGCGCCCGACCGTTACTGACACATGTAATTTGAGTAGGAACGAGTGTAGGTTCGTCGTTTGGTCGGTCGTCTCGTCGGACGACGTGTATTTGGTCGCCGACCGCTTGTGGAAACTCCCTGTGTGTCGAATTGATTCATCCTTGTGGATCCACAGTGATTGCTTTTACGATTGTTCGAGTTCTTGTGCAAGTGTGTTTAGGTGGAACCGTGTGTAGCTTCTGTGATATCCACTGAGCAGATAAATGCTGTCTGCGTGCTGGAGAAGGCAGTTGGTTGGTTAGGACGGAGGGAATTGATTAGGTTGTTGGTTGGTTCTTCAGCTGTCTGTAGGTCGTGCAGCCACCCGATTGTTTGGTGTTACACTTGGTTGTCTGTCTCACCTAAACTGTGGTTAGAGTTTTCTCCCCAGGCCGATCCTTGGAACACTGCTGAGCACCACTGTTTGTTGTTTGTGATCGGGCGCAGATACTGTGCCACGCCTTCTGCCATATATTAATATTGTCTGTTTTATATTTAGTTTATGGCCTTCAGCTGAACTTCATAGCAACCTTAAGATTAGGCCTCCAGCCGCGTTTCATTTAAAATTCTTGTTGCACTGTATTTAGTCCTTCAGCCGTGTTTGCTTCAGAATCTGTGGCTTTAATATGTAAATCCTTGCCTATAAGGTTTCCCTTTATTTATCTTTAATTCTTGAAATGGCCTTCAGCTGTGTTCTGTAAATGTTTATCTTAAGGTAGTCTTTAATTATTTTTGAGTAATTGTTTTGGCCTTCAGCTGACAAGATACTTCAAGTTTTCTAGAGGTGTTTTTCTGTTGTACTGTGTAAAGGCTTATCTTTCAAGCCTCTCTTTTATTATGTAAGAAAACTTTTTATTTGGCAGTCAGGTGAAGAATTAACTTGAATTTTCCTTAATATGGCCTTTAGCTGGAATTTGTAAATGCTTGCCTTTTGGAGAATTTCTTTAGCTGATCGGAAATATTATTTCGGCCTTTAACCAAGAACATATTCGTAATTTTACTTAAGTAAGTCCTTCATCCGTTCCTCTAAATCCTGGTGTTTTAAAAGCAATCATTTAAACTTATTGTGGAGAAGTTACTTGGGCCCTCAGCTGTGAATTGATCTTTGTTGTTTTAAAGAGAAAACTGTGCATTCGTTTGAGGAATAAATTGTGAGAGTGTTCTTGTATAACTAACAGTAATTGACCTGGAACCCTTTCCACAACCAGATCCACTCTGTCCTGCGAAACTGGATTTCAATAATGTCATAGTGTATTCCTTGATATCCGGTTTTCAGTTAACCATCTAATTATAATGATACCAACTGAAATATTGCACATGATATGGTACACCCTGACACATGTTTTCTGGTGTTTTTTCTATTGTAGATCATACTATCCTTTATCCTGCCTAAGGGGTACATACGCATGTATTTGGTTGTTCTGACTGAAATGAGTGTCTTCCCAACATATTCCATATGCATCACAGTTCATTTCTATACACTTACTTTATAGCTTATGGTTTGGTATATCACCCAGCCCCACACCTGCTTACCTGCAGACTTATCACTTTCATGGTAATAATGGTTATGCCATTTCCCATACTTTGCAATATTCACTGCCTAATGGGTATCTGTTATGGAGCATTACATTAAATTCATAGTTTGGCTCATTATAAATGTTGTACTAAATAAGTTGTTTCTAATGAGAGTGTGATAGATAAAGTGTATTGATGAATCTTTATAGTCTCACTTTATTAGTTAATACATGGAACATAATGATACAAATAGTTAAGGGTTTGACCTCTAGTAAGCGGTTTATATTTTGATAATATATGAGAAAATGCAATCAGATGCTTTATCTTCAGTCTGTACTCATCGGTATATGACTATATTGTATTACTCCAGTTGTTTCAAGGGTATTCCATAACTATTACATCGTGATTGTGCATAGCATGCAATATTGACCTCCATTCAGTAGGTTTTTAGCTTCTTTTTATGAGTGTATTACATATATACCATCCTCCCTAATTTATATTAATACAGTGTGCAACTGTTCTATTACTTTATTCCTTAATTTATCTGTAACTTTGTTGTAACTTCCTGTACAGTTCGGTATTCTTGTTTTATTACATATTATCACAGTATATAAGATCGAGCCACCCACTTGTTGTTATCTGTTTCTTTCTGTTACCATTGTTGTCTGTACACAAGGGCCTGAAGGTTGTGTATTATATTGGTGAAACTGGTAGTAAAATAAAATAACAATTTAGAAATTAGATGGCTGAAAGGTGTTTGATTTGATATTCTGTACTGAACAGCTGAGTCCCACAACCATCTCTTAACATGGACATACACTGATGTTTTCAGAAAGCCAGTGTAATCTACTGTTTTGTTAAACTGAAGTAGTAGTTTACATTAAACGTAGGGCATTAAATATAGGGAGATAACAATAAATGTAAAGGATTTTTTGAATAATAGCGTTACAGACTTATTTTATAAAATGATAGGGAAAAGGGGTGAAATTCTTATGTGGCATTTCAATATTGATGATGCTAATACATTAAAAGTTATTCGTATTTAATGTAACGTGTAATATCGACTATTATAGGTATATACAGCATTATAATATCAGGTACTTAATCTGCAGATACATGTGCAAAAATTATTTATATCGGAATATGAAAAGTGCTTTCAGGAAGTTTTTCAGTAAAGTAGCCTTAATAAATAAAGTCTGCTCATTAAGGATATTAACAGTTGAAATGATTTGTCTATGTGTATTTCTGTTTCCTCTATTCATAGTGGTTTCCTATTCTGCTAAACACAATGTTTTCATGCTTCTGTCAATGTTTGTCATTTTATGGTTTTCTTTTGCAGTGTGTGCTGTTAATGTAGATTTGTTCAAATATCCAAGCCTTAAAGCATCAAGGTGTTCTTTGAACCTAGTTTCTAAACTTCTTCTTGACAGACCACTGCAGAGTTTATGGCACCAATAAGATTGGACCTTGCATATCCCTGATTTACTTTAGGGGGCCATGGTGAGATTTATATAATGTTTCAAATTTTGCTGTGAGACGAAATAGGAATGTAGACCAAGAGACACACACATATACACACAAAGTTCTCCAGATGATTCAAAGCAAACTGAGATGGCTAACACTCTGTTCCTGAAAAACGTAAATGAAATACTTTCCATACTCCAATATAAATAATGTTTACACACGCATTAGCAAATCAAGTAACCAATGTTTAATATTGCATGCACCTACCATAGTAAGTACTGTTCATGTTATTAAATACTAATAAATTTTAATGTATTATTATTATGAAAATTCAGACACCACATAAGGATTTCACACACATTCTTGTTGTCATTCGTTTATATGAAATATGTTTGTAGTGGTATAATTCACATAATGCCATGTATTTACTGTATTTAACGCCCTACATTTAATGTAAAACACTTTTTCAATTTAACAGTACAGTAATTTACATCTCATATCTCAAAATTACCATGCCTTTGTATCAGTGTACTGCAGCATCTTTGACACTCATGTGCTTTGTAAATTCTATATTTGTTCTCATGTTCTCATTGACAAAACAAAAGTGTTTCACAATGCTAACCAGTATATGTGATTGTGAATATACAAACATCCATCACAATGTACTTCATAGCAAGGAAACTACAAAAACAAACGATCCAGATGGAAATTTCGTGTAAGTGGCATTCCAATACAAATCTACAAACAACCATTTTTGTTGCATGTTTATAACTGAATTATTGCTTATTCCAGGACAGCTCACAGGAAACCAATTTGTGATTTGTTTTGATGGAAGCCTTCAAAACCGTCCAGTGATGTATCATCAAAATTTCGAAAGCAAAAAAGGAACGTAAAACCAATTTGAGGCTGGTTGTTGATATGGTCAACAATTTACTTCATGTAATAGCCATAGTCTCCATCCATGCCTTCATTTCACAAATTACTATTAAGCTTACATCACCAGGTAATGTAAAACACATATGATATAAGATGCAAAAAAGTAACCTAATGAAAATGTCACTTAATATCAAGTTCGACAAGGAATTTGTGTCACGGAACGTACATAAACATCAAATTATCTGATCGCAAAGCACTCATAGTAAAGGAAGCTCTATAGTTGTATTACATGATTAGGAATATATAGAAAAAACATTACAATTTTTCCATAGCAACAACACCACTGAGATAAAGTCTGATCCCACAGTGAAATTCCAAACTAAACTCTGTAAACTTATAAATAACTGTAATGTGTTATTGAGCACATGTGAAGTGCACAGCTGTATAACAATGAGTCCTTCAGAACCAAACCTATGTGCACAAACAAAGATTCATAAAGAAAGCTGTCCACCTGATACATAACTCCGGAAAAGGCTTTGCATTTTGTACAAGCTGTTAGATGAAAGTGCCCATTGCCAGAAATCGTACCTTTGAAAACAACTGTACCATACACAAACTACATGAAATCTTAATCTCATTTGAAGACATCCACATCCCACCCACAGCTAAATTTTGATCACTACACATAGTATATCTATACACAAACGTCTCTGTCAGACAATTAACATAGTAAAGAAAGTCTGTTTGTAAAAAAACCATTCCAGAGATCCGTGAAGTCCTAGAAATACTGATAATCATCCTGTAGGACAATTATTTTGGCTTTCATAGCATTTTTTACCAACAACATGATGGCTTGGCAATGGGAAGTAGCTTAGAAGGGATTTTAGCTGACATTTACATCACTCCTATAGAACAAAAATACTTCAGCTAATCAACAAATTACAAATGAAAATAATATACTGCAAAAGATATGTTAATGATACAATCCTGCTTTTTGGTGATATAAACACTGAAATTGGTACATTGGCAGCAGACCTTAGCAAAATGCATAAAAATACTAAATTCACAGTTGAACATGAAACAAATAAGAGCATAAATTTTCATTTATTTTAAAATGTATGAAATATGCGATAAACATCAATTTAGCATCTACAGAAAACTCAGCACAACAGAAGTCAGCATTGACAACCGCTCATGTCATTCCAGACAACCGAAATGGTCATATTTCAAAGCCATGGTTCACTGAATGCTAAAAGTACCAATAAGTCCCACACATTAACAAAACGAAATCAGTTTAATTAAAAGAGTTGGTAATAATAATGACTATGAGCCAATAATAATAAACAAACTCCACAACAAAATAAAAACAGAAGCTCATGTTTCACAGACCACCAGTTCATACAACTTTGAATTAAAAACAAACCAGCCTACTGCTAAAGCCAAACCTAAATACACTGTTGCTCCAGCCATAGGCCCAATCTCATTACAAATTGCAAACTTATTTAAAAAAGAAGAATCTTAATATCAGCTTTTCTACTTATAGTAAATTGCAGTAAAAATGATCTATCATGGACATGTTTCTAAGACCCCTACAATAAATCAGAAATGGTCAAACAAGCAGAAGTTTAGAATTTAGATACAAAGAACACTATGATGCCTTAAGTCCTGGAAATTTGAACAAGTCTACATTTGAAACCCACATTGCAGAACGAGATTGCTCAGTGAGAAACATTCAGAGAAACATGAAAATATTACATTCAGCAGGACATGGAGCCACAATGAACCTGTTAGAGGAAATAGAAAAACATACAAAGAAATACTTCCCCTGATAATATTGTTAATGGGTGCACTCTGTTGGCTAACACTTGTTTCCTGAAAAATAGCAGAAAATGCTTCCTATTCTCCAATATAAATTATGTTTGTACAACTGTCTGCAGACCAAGTAACTAATCTTATAACGTTTTACATACCTACAATATTCAACATTATTCATGACATTAAACACTAAAAAACTTTGGTGTACTACTATCATCAATGTTCAGATAGCATACTTCACAGTTCCCAGCGAACTTTTTCTAGACTTATATAAAATAAGTTTTTAATGCTATACATCACAAAATGCCCTGTGTTTGTCGTTATGTGCCTGTATTTAATGACCTACCTTTAATGATAAATACTTTTCAGTTTAACACCACAATAATTTACACTCCCTTGCCCAGAAAGTGTCCACATATTGACACTACTGTGCTTTGTGAACTCTGTATCTGTTCTCATGTGTTGTGAATCAAAACATGTGATGCACAGTGAAATTTGTTTGATGATCAAACGAATGTGCTTTAGGATGCAAACCAGTGTATGTGATCATGAAAATATAAAGATGCTTCAGAATATATTTCACTGGAAAAAGATCGTAGAAACGAACATGCCAGACAGATGTTTCACTTAAGTTGAATTCTAACATACATCTGTAAAGCAGCCATTTTTGTGACACATTTATAATTGAGACTATTGTTTACCCTAGGGTAACTCACAGGAAACTAAAGCATCAATTTTTTTAGAAAAGGATGAAAACAGTTTGATGGGGAATAGTGAAAATTTCAAAACTGGTGGTAGTACTTTTTCAATAAAGAAACTTAAATATACGAGTATTTATGGCCAGTTGCTGTACATCAAGACGTTAAAAAGTTTCCTTGTGGCACACTATTTCTGTTCTATGTAAGGTTCTCACAGTATATGAGTACTTTCCTCTGTATTGCACCATTAATTGGTTTAATATCTCACAGTTTGTTTCACATTTCATTAGCAATTCTCAATTGTTCTTTTTTTAAAAATATTATAGCTCAATTTTCTAATCTCTGCACTGGCTCATGCTTAACGAAGTAGATAATTCTCGATTGATTGCACAGAAAATGACAAATAAGGAAATCATCTTGTCATTCAGTTCCTTTCCTCTCACTTAAGTGTGCTTTTGTGATTCAACCACTTCTTCTGCTGTCAGTTTACTGAACATGAGAGATGTTCTACAAATTCTAATGCTGATCAAACTGGCATGTTCACAAACAACTGACGACTTTGGTTACTGTTATAATTCTTACATATATCTGCACTTCATAAAGTACACAATCATTATAATTGAAATTGTGCTACTTGAAAGGGACACCTTTAACAACAAGTCATTGTAGGTCAATGGAACATTGTGACAACACTTTTAATGATATTCGGATGAGAAATGACGAATAAAATATTGAAAAAAGCACATTTTAATTTCTATTGGAAAAGGTAAGACTTGTTAATTGTGTACCAGTTTACATACCATGTTACAAACGTTGCTCAATTTGACTACCATATGCATCAGTGACAGCCTGGAACTGCAGCAAAGATAACATTTCACAGTTGTTTGCAGCAGTATTCGAACAGTGGACCATTGAATGTTCAGCTGCTCTGACACAGCGCGTGCACTGCTTTATGACTGCATATCACTTCCAGCATTCTCAGACATGGCAATAGTAGTTTCTTCTACAATTTATGGTGCAACTGGCCGTTCGCCTCTCCCACGAGCCGACCCATATTTCTGATGTAAACATTGTGACAATTGCCTGTATCCTTTAAAGTTGTTAAAAATGAGTATGTCAATGTATTCCTTTTGTTGATTTGAGAATTGAGATGTTATTAGTAAATCACTTCTGAAGGATTATGCCAAGATGTTCCTTTAACCAAGTTGCACTTCCCCCAATATGTGTGACAGATGGCATTGAACTACATGTGTTTGTGATACAAAAATTATAGAAATTGCTTATAATCCCCATGTTTTTATGGTTACATGTTACAAATTTTGTTTGATGGTATGTTGTGAGGTACATCACAGCTAATATGTTTATGATGTTGATACTCATTTGGTTAACTTCATAGATGGTCATACCTTATTACTGATCCTCATAAAATTAATGAATCTGATATTTTTTGATTGTGTTGGACAGTGGTATGTTGAGTATTTGATTAATGACAAATAGGGTGATTGAGGTTACTTCAAGAATTTTTATTGACCTGTGAGTAGGTCTTCTACTTTCTGGCTTTATATGTCAGCAGGAATTGATTAATTACACTATGTGACTTCCCGAATCTTATTGACTACATTATGGTAATATTTTTATATTTACACTTAGAAAAATATATTTCTCTGAAAAATGACATTGTTAGTAAGTCACTCATGGCATAAACGTAATGCAATTGTTTGAACATCTTTATGGAATTCTCAGCAAAATACTTTTTCGTTTTGTTTATTTTTTCCCAAACTAGTTTCAGCGACATTATCGTTATCACCAGAGAGTTCTTTAATTATAAAACATGCAAAAAATATCATACTTACAAAAGTTGTAAAACATTATTACATGTGTACTGTTTAGCTCCAGCACATTATGTTCTATAACTCGTTTCGTAATATGTTATACACTTTACATCACAGCATGGTTTTTTTTTACGATTTACATCTCCGTTTCAGGCATATTTTCTGTGTGCTTCATTTTTGCCGTTTTTTCGGCATACTGCATGTCATTTACAACTGCGTGATTCGCTGTTAGTAAATAAAAATAAAAAAGTGGACTTATGTATATCAGTGTTACACTATTCGATCTACAGCAGTTTTGTGTACACAGTTTGGGTGTGTGCTAGGTCATTTTGTAGTTTGTCATGTACTGATGTTATCTGGGCGGCTTACAGTTACTATTAAGTACAGAAAAGCATAACTTTTGCGTCTTGTTTGTAACTCAAAAGATTACGCCAAATTGCTGTTCACGTGTGTCGCGAGAATTTATCGCATAATCTGAGAAGTGCTTTAAAATTGTAGCGGGAGTTATGACCTCTTCTGTTCCTCATTTATGTCTCTATGTGTGATGGAGTAGTGGTTTTTCGTGTGCGTGTAAATGCGTGTTTGTGTGTGTGTGTGTGCGTGTGTGTGTCTGTTTTTCCTGTTGTGTGTCCTGTGTCAGTTCTCTTAGAGGGGTAAAGAGTGTGTTGCTGCCACGTGTCCTGTTTTCATTTATTACGATTTCCCCTTTGGCTATAGCTTTTGTATCTAATAACTTTCTTCCATTGTTAGTTTTCGTTAAAAATTGCTGCTGTGTTTCAGGACTTGTATATCAGTTACAATATTAGTAGGGTTATGGTTATTATTCATTAGGCGTTCTGCAAAAGTGGATGTGTACTGTCACTCTTCAGAACTGTCCTGTGTTCTGTGTGCCTTGTTCGGAAGTTTCTGTTAACTTATTCTATGTATTAGACCTGTCAAGAGTTAAATATGAGTCAGTATATTCCAGCATTGCTGAATTTGTCTGAGGTTCTTTTGTCTGATCTAAGCCTTTGATTGAACTATGTTGTTTGTTCTGAATGCCATTGGCATCCCCTGCTTTTTCAATATGTTTCAGTTCCATGTGCTGTTTTATTATTGAATGTTAGTGTCTACCATTGTTTGTTTTATTCGTATTTCCTAGTTACAATTATGTAAATGTATACCCCTTGTTAATTTGATGCTATTGATATACCACTTCAGGAGGATTATGATTCTGATTGTGCCATGGGGTAGCCCACTAACTTGTCACATCTGATCTTACCTTTTAGCATGATTGTTACTGTGACAGTTTCTGATTACCTTTGCTTAAAATGTTTCAGATAATGGGTGTAATGGTTATTGTGTTACTAGACAGTACTCTCTTTCCTAAACGTTCTGTGAATTTATGTAACGGTTATATATGTTGGCATGAACTGGATATTTGCTGAAATGTATTTATGTCATTCAAAAAACTTCGTTATATTTTATCGCAAAGATGTTTCTCTCCAGCATTTAAGAAAACATAGAATGTTCTCACCATAGAGTTATTACTTAAAATAAAAAATAAAAACTGTAGTTTCAAATTTTTTCGTTGGCTTCTTTAAAATATTTTGTTAAGAGATGTATGATTGTGCCACCTTTATCCTCGCGAAGATGTATTATCTGTGCAGTGTTTGATCTTAGAATTGCTTAATGTGAGTTCTGCCCCTGTAATGCCAGTGTATGTCTAGTGTCTGTTCTCTTCAGTTGGTTGCTGTTCACACTTATATCATACTTGTAATGGTCGAAATGAACGTAAGTAGTTTTTCTGCTTTTACAATAGAAAAAAACTTCTGACCTTGTAAGTCATGATTATCGTTTTGTGTTTTGTACAGAACTGTGATTATGGTTTATTACCGATGTCGGTCGGAATAATATATGAATAAAGTCAGAATTTGTGTGTCATTTGTTTTGTAAAGAATTCCCCTAATCATCAGTTAATTCGAACTTCCGAAACACGTCCTTCAACGCCGGTGCGGAAAGAGGACCTCTCTGCATTCCCTTAACACATCGATTCTCGCGATGAACAGCAGCATTGTTGCTGTTGTTTTGAAAAAGTAGCGTTACGAGTAAAACCCTGCTCACCTTGTCCACACACATGTTCTCTGTCTGCAACTGCATTGCAGATTGAAGCTTTTGTTTCAACCCTAGGTCGTCGTATCAGTACTGCCACCTATCAAGTCATGAAACTAACACTGTAGCGGCGCTATTTCTGCTGTGCAGTGTCTGAACATCATTGCTATGGGGTTGGGAACTCGTATGGAAAATAGTTTTCCGTCTCCGGTGGCATAGGTAGAAAACCACTCTGTTGGGGTTGGGTTGGGTTGTTTGGGGAAGGAGACCAGACAGCGAGGTAATCGGTCTCATCGGATTAGGGAAGAATGGGGAAGGAATTCAGCCGTGCCCTTTCAGAGGAACCATCCCGGCATTTGCCTGAAGTGATTTAGGGAAATCACGGAAAACCTAAATCAGGATGGCAAGACGCGGGATTGAACCGTCGTCCTCCCGAATGCGAGTCCAGTGTAAACCACTCTTTACTTTAGCCCATGGATCCTGTAATGTTCCTGAAACATATTCCTTAGTACTTTGGTTATCAAGTGGTGGCAGTATTTTGTCCATCGTCAATTCGGTCTACAAACTACAAGTGGTAACACTGTGCTCAAGATAAAGAACTTTCCTTCTAATGACACGTATGTTGTTGTGGTATTCAGTCCAGAGACTGGTTTGATGTAGCTCTCCATGCTACTCTAGCCTGTGCAAGCTTCTTCATCTTTCAGTACCTAATGCAGCCTACATCCCTCTGAACCTGCTTAGAGTATTCATCTCTTGGTGTCCCTCTACGATTTTTACCCTCCAAGCTGCCTTCCAATACTAAATTGGTGATCCCTTGATGCCTCAAAATATGCCCTACCAACCGATCCCTTCTTCTAGTCAATTTGTGCCGAAAATTTCTCTTCTTTCCAATTTTATTCTATACATCGTCATTAGTTATGTGATCTACCCATCTAATCTTCAGCATTAATCTGTAACACCACATTTCGAAAGCTTCTATTCTCTTCTTGTCTCAACTATTTATCTTCCATGTTTCACTTCCATACATGGCTATACTCCATAAAAATACTTTCAGAAACGACTTCCTGACACTTAAATCTATACTCAGTGTTAACAAATTTCTCTTCTTCAGAAACGCTTTCCTTGTCATTGCCAGTCTACTTTTTATATCCTCTCTACTTCGACCATCATCAGTTATTTTGCTCCCCAAATAGCAAAACTCCTTTACTACTTTAAGTGTCTCATTTCCTAATCTAATACCCTCAACATCACCCGACTTAATTCGACTACATTCCATTATCCTCGTTTTGCTTTTGTTGATGTTCATCTTGTACCCTCCTTTCAAGACACTGTCCATTCCGTTCAACTGCTCTTCCAAGTCCTTTGCTGTCTCTGACAGAATTACAATGTCGTCGGCGAACCTCAATGTTTTTATTTCTTCTCCATGGATTTTAATTCCTACTCGAATTTTTCTTTTCGTTACTTTAATGCTTGCTAAATATAAAGACTGAATAACATCGAGGATAGGCTACAAACCTGTCTCACTCCCTTCGCAACCACTGCTTCGCTTTCATGTCCCTCGACTCTTATAACTGTCGTCTGGTTTCTGTACAAATTGTAAATTGCCTTTCGCTTCCTGTATTTTACCCCTTCCACCGACATAATTTGAAAGAGAGTATACCAGTCAATACTGTCAAAAACATTCTCTAGGTCTACAAATGCTAGAAACGTAGGTTTGCCTTTCCTTAATCTGTTTTCTAAGATAAGTCGTAGGGTCAGTGTTGCCTCACGTGTTCCAACATTTCTACGCAATCCAAACCGATCATCCCGGAGGTCGGCTTCTACCAGTTTTTCCATTCGTCTGTAAAGAATTCGTGTTAGTATTTCTCAGCCGTATCTTATTAATCTGATAGTTCGGTAATTTTCACATCTGTCAACAACTGCTTTCTTTGAGATAGGAATTATTATATTCTTCTTGACGTCTGAGGGTATTTCGCATGTCTCATACATCTCTCTCACTAGATGGTAGAGTTTTGTTAGCCCTGGATGTCAGTAGTTCTAATGGAATGTTGTCTACTCCCGGGGCCTTGTTTCGACTTAGGTCTTTCAGTGCTCTGTCAAACTCTTCAAGCACTATCGTATCTCCCATTTCATCTTCATATACATTCTCATCCATTTCCATAATACTGTCCTCAAGCACACTACCCTTGTATAGACCCTCTAGATACTCGTACTCCTTCCACCTTTCTGCTTTCCCTTCTTTGCTTAGAACTGGGTTTCCATCTGAACTTTTGATACTCATACAAGTGGTTCTCTTTTCTCCAAAGGTGTCCTGTAGGCAGTATCTATCTTACCCCTAGTGATACGCGCTTCTACATCCTTACACTTGTCTCCTAGCCCTCCATGCTTAGCCATTTTGCACTTCCTGTCGATCTCATTATTGAGACGTTTGTATTCGTTTTTGTCTGCTTCATATAATGCATTTTTATATTTTCTCCTTTCATCAGTTAAATTCAAAATCTCTTCTGTTACCCATTGATTTCTATTAGCCCTCGTCTTTTTACCTACTTGATCCTCGGCTACCTTAACAATTTCATCCCTCAGAGCTATCCTGGTTCCTAAATCTCTGTCTTACCATTATATAATCTATCTGATACCTTCCAGTATCTCCAGGATTCTTTCATGTATACAACCATCTTTTATGATTCTTGAACCAAGTGCTAGCTATGATTAAGTTATGCTCTGTGCAAAATTCTACTAGGCGGCTTCATCTTTCATTTCTTACCCCCAGTCCATATTCACCTACTACGTTTCCTTTTCCTCCTTTTCCTACTCGTCATACATTTCATCAATCTCTTCGTCATCTGCAGAGCTAGTTGGCATATAAACTTGTACTACTGTAGTAGGGTGGGCTTCGTGTCTATCTTGGCCACAATAATGCGTTCACTATGCTGTTTGTAGTACCTTACCCGCACTCGTATTTTTTTATTCATTATTAAACCTACTCATGCATTACCCCATTTTGATTTTGTATTTATTACTCTGTATTCACCTGACCAAAAGTCTTGCTCCTCCTGCCACCGAACTTCACTAATTCCCACTATATCTAACTTTAACCAATCCATTCCCCTTTTCAAATTTTCTAACCTACCTGCCCGGTTGAGGGATCGGACATTCAATGCTCTAATCCGTAGAACGCCAGTTTTCTTTCTCTTGATAATGACGTCCTCTTGAGTAGTCCCCGCCCGGAGATCCGAATGGGGGACTATTTTACCCAAGAGGAGGCCATCATCATTTAAGCATAAGTAAAGCTGCATGCCCTCGGGAAAAATGACGGCTGTAGTTTCCCCTTGCTTTCAGCCGTTCGCAGTACCAGCACAGCAAGGCCGTTTTGGTTAGTCTTACAAGGCCAGATCAGTCAATCATCCAGACTGTGGCCCCTGCAACTATTGAAAAGGCTGCAGCCCCTCTTCAGGAACCACACGTTTGTCTGGCCTCTTAACAGATACCCCTCCGTTGTTGTTGCACCTACGGTATGTCTATCTGTATCGCTGAAGCACGCAAGCGCGTTTGGAGTGTGAGGTTCTGCTTGCGAGTGCTACGAAGTACGTCGCTCACCGATTTTGGACACGAAAGTTGAGTCCTCATTTAACCTACTATCGAGCCTCAACTGTTCACATTTCTTGGTTTGATCTTCGTTGTCGCTTTTGGGACATTCCTGCGAATAACAACGTGTGTGTATTCAAGTCGGCCAAGATTCCAGCCGTCTTCCTGTGGAGTTTAACTTAATTTATTCCCTGTTATTGAAGTTGACCAATGGTATCTTCTGCCTTGTGGCCGTTGACGTTCCGGTTACCTGCTCTGGTCGTTGACGTAATTTTCGGCAGTGTATTTAACTCGTCGTGTTGTTGCTGTCCAGCGCGGGTGTAGTTCGACAGCTGAGGTGTTGTTGGTCGTTGTGGGCGCCAATATTCTGTGTGTCGTTGTATTGAAGTCTTGTCGTCGTTTTGCTGATTGCGTGGAGCGGAACTGATTTTATTGATTGCTCGGTCGGCTGTCTGTCGGTTGGGTTGCCTTCAGATCAAGAAGTCGTTGGACAGGCTGCCTGTCTCACCTAAACGGGCGTTAGTGTTACAATCCCAGGCCAACCCTGAGCGCCGTTCCTTGTGTGTTACATAGTAATCTCCCTGCTTGGGTTTTAGTTATTTGGTTGATGTGTGGCCTTCAGTAGAGTATCAATATCTCTTACATTAATGTTCTTGTCTTGCCCTTAAGGCATGAGATTGTTATTCCTTTATATGGGGCCTTCAGCAGAATTTTACATGAGATTTTTTAAGATAAGACCTTCTGCCATTGAAACTCTTTTTCCTGCCCTGAAGCTGTAAACATATATTGTTGATATGTGGCCTTCAGCCGAGTCTTAATATCTTTTAAATTAATGATCTTGTCTTGCACTTAAGGCATAAGATTGTTATGCTTTTGTATGGGGCCTTCAGCCGGATTTTGCGTAAAATGTTTTAAGATAAGGCCTTCTGCCTTTTGATTTAAACACTTCTTATTGCTTAATATGTGGCCTCTAGCTAGGTTCTATTAAAATTAAATTTCTAAGGCCTTCAGCCTGTTTAGATTGAAGATTTAGAAAATATTCTTCGGTGAAACCTCCAGAAGAACCTTGTATTTCAATTTCTTGCTTAGGCCTTGCGTCTTTGGTTTTGAGTGTGGCCTTCAGACGATCTAAAGTTAATAAAAGGAGGTCCATTAAAGATTTGAGTGTTTTGCATCCTTGTAATATTTTGTGTTGATGAATAAATTTTGTGTGTTGAGTGCAACTGACAGCAACATATTTTGGCCCCTTTCCACAACCTAATCCGCTCTGTCCTGCTAGCCAAGGCATTTCAAAATGAGCTCTCGGTCACTATTAATTTTAGTCTTATTCACCAGGTTTCCACACTTCTAGGAGTGCCTCCAGCAGAATTAAAACAATTAAAATGGCCTATAGCATAGTTACAAATTTATAGGAAAAGACATTTTTTATATAAAAAGCTTAACTATTGACTAACAATAAAAGGGTGAGGTAGTACTTACATGTAACATATAAAACAATTATTTTGTATGTGACACGTAAGTACTGCCTCTGTCTATTATTATTAGTCAATATTTACACTTTTTATATAAAAAATGCCTTTTACTATAAATTTTGAAACTATGTTATAGGCCATTTTAATTCTTTTAATTCTGATGAAGGCACACTTAGACGTGTTGAAACCTGGTGAATAAGACTAAAAATAAAAGTGACCGAGGGCTCATTTTGAAATGCCTTGGCTAGCAGGACAGAGCGGATTAGGTTGTGGAAAGGGGCCAAAATATGTTGCTGTCAGTTGCACTCAACACACAAAATTTATTCATCAACACAAAATATTCCAAGGACGCAAAACACTCAAAACTTTAAAAATTTTTCGGATAGTACAAACGACATAAACATTTTGCATCTTTATTCTTCTTGTATAAATATTTTTAGCACCCTGCCACTAAAGGTCGTTGAACTGGAGCGTGTAACATGACGGAGTGTAACGCAACTAACTCGGTCCGAGATAAACCCTATAATTCTGGCTCCTCTAGTGAGACACAGAAATTTCGATGTGTGCCAGGACTGCAGACAGGTAACGGGAAACAAAAAAAAGTATTACAGAAAATTATTTTGCTGGTAAGGTAATAAAAATATAATAATGGCTAGGAGCGTTAGTTTTAAAGATAAGTGTAACTAAGCGTAATACAGTTTATCTAGGGTGACCAGATTTCAAAGAAAAAAAAAAAACGGGACGCTTGTGTTTGTACCTAATATCATTACTACACTTACCGCTTAGCTTCCCTGTCACGCAGCAACTATAAAACCTGTAGCCAAAATGTATCTTCATTTTGCCGCCTGGGAAGGGAAATGTAGGTACATTACACACAAATAAAATTATTCTTGGTTCAAAAGGATCTGAGCACTATGGGACTCAACATGTGAGATCGCCAGTCCCCTAGAACTTAGAACTACTTAAACCTAACTAACCTAAGGACGTCACACGCATCCATGCACGAGGGAGGATTCGAACCTGCGACCGTAGCAGTCACGCGGTTCTGGACTGAGGCGCATAGAACCGCTCGGATACCGCGGCCGGCCAAAATGCTTCTTTTCAGAAATAAAAAAAAAATGAAATACACTTTTTACTCTAATAGGTTGGGTATATTTTCTGAAATGTTTAGTCACTTCTTTTTACGTAAAATTGGCTAATGCTAAGGAATATATAATACTACTAACAGTAATCGTATACAGATTTTACATTTAATACTGAAATGTAGGATTTCGTGCAACTGCAGACGGTTAGGGCAAGCATGCATATATGCTAAACAGTATTTAATAAGCATTGCTGACGCTAGCCACATAGCTCACATTGCAGTTCTGTTAGGAGAAATGGTTGAAGTGCTGCTCCTTTATACCACCTTTTGTATTGGTTTTAGTTTCTGAAGAGGCATAAAATGGAAGGTCCGTAAGGTAGAGGCGTAGGTAGGTAATAACTACTTTTCTTTTCAACATATCTCGTACTCTTTCTCCAGGCAGAAGACTAGTTAAATCAATTGCTGTAGGCCTATATATTGAGAAAATATATATTTCTGTAACGTTCTACTTCTAGGAAACTTGTTTTTCACAGACAATTTAATGACAAATAATATAGCAAGCATTTTGTTTCTCAATTAAAAATTGGGAAAATTGTATGTCCCTAATGATTTCCCTGTGGCACCAGGGGCATCTGTGTGAAAACTGTGACTGTTCCGGCGAAACCGGGACGTCTGGTCAGCCTAAGTTTATCGGATATATTGCATAAAACTATACATCGTCGTTGTAGCTGCTAGAGCTCTTCATTTTACATGGGAGACACTGCATCTGACAGAGAGAAGTTACCCATGGTTCGTCGGGCTATATTTTTAATATCACAACATGTTTTGTATTCCATATTGCCCTCCTCGCCTTGTTCACTAACAAACTGTACCACTTGCATTGTTAATTAAGTAATAAATGGAGGAGTCGAATACTTGCTGTAGCTTAGATCAGTAGCGGAGAAGCCTGTTTTAATGGCGCGTTCGAGGAGAGGACAGGAGTGGAAATGAAATGCCACGGCGTCGATTGGCGGTAGACGGGGCCTCGTGAATGAAATTCCTGTCGTGCTGCGCCTGCCGCACCGTCGTGGCCGGGTATGTGTCGCCGGGGGCATCGGCCTGCTGTGCGCCCAACCTGCACAACACCGTACTTTCTCCTTGTTAGGCAGAGAGTAAAGAAACATTTAAACGTGGATCAGTGTCAGGTAATGCCTGTAACGAGGAGAAAGAGCCACATACTATCTTTTTCTCGTAACAAATCTTACCCTATGTGACCAAGCCGGCCGAAGTGGCCGTGCGGTTAAAGGCGCTGCAGTCTGGAACCGCAAGACCGCTACGGTCGCAGGTTCGAATCCTGCCTCGGGCATGGATGTTTGTGATGTCCTTAGGTTAGTTAGGTTTAACTAGTTCTAAGTTCTAGGGGACTAATGACCTCAGCAGTTGAGTCCCATAGTACTCAGAGCCATTTGACCAAGTAAAATATACCTACAGGGTATTCGGAAATTCCCGTTAAAAACTTCCAGCACCTGTAGAGGCGAGTGAGTCAATAATATTTTGAACAAGAACCCACGTCCGGAAACCGTATCCCTTCTACGACTGTTTCTGTTCATATGTTTAACTTTTCCCTTTTGCCGGCCGCGGTGGCCGTGCGGTTCTGGTGCTGCAGTCCGGAACCGCGGGACTGCTACGGTCGCAGGTTCGAATCCTGCCTCGGGCATGGGTGTGTGTGATGTCCTTAGGTTAGTTCGGTTTAAGTAGTTCTAAGTTCTAGGGGACTTATGACCTAAGATGTTGAGTCCCATAGTGCTCAGAGCCATTTGAACCATTTTTTTTCTTCCCTTTTCCGTTTGAGGAACTGAATTAGGCACGACGCAACACAAGTATCAGGTGATAATTCGAAAGGAACCAGTAAGAAATATCCATTTATCACTTAAAAACAATTGTTCGTATTTACACTTGAACATTACGTGTTAACATTATCCGAAAACAAAAAATAACCCCGCATACTGTACGTACAGAGCAGTACTGTTGCATTACAACAGCGGCTCGATGTGGCGACCACCAACTTTCTTACAGACACTGTACGTACGAAGCATGCTCTGGTACACACTGTCCATCCCACTTGTTCCTTGTACAGCGGCCAGAAGTCGTGTCACTAGATCATCCACTATCGCTACAGGAATCTCGTAAATTAAACTTTGCCCACAGGAAGTAGTCCCTGACAGACACCCAGCGGAACACCGTCCAAGAACTGGCCCACCACGTTTCGTAGCAAAATGAAGTGTGCAGGACAAAAAGCTTGAGTGGAAGCAGGTTTGACCCAGTCACATGGTCGTCCAGAATATCCTACCCACTCGTTAATACCAAACCGGTGCTGAAATCCCTGAACATGCGTGGCACAAGGGTTTTCGTCTGCCCAGACATGGCTGTTTTCTCGAATTCAGAACACAGTCCCTAGCTACCTTACATTTATCCGTGAACAGAACTGAACTAGCAAATACGGGCGTGATGATGCAGCAGTAACCACGTCTGTAGGCAACGCGTTGTGGAAAATCGGAGTGACCCATAGCGTATACCCTTTGTAAGCGGTAGCTATGCAACTGTTATTCACGAAGGACGTCTCAGACGATACTGCGACTACCCATTGCACTGAAAACTGTTCGAGTACTTTTTGACGGGTAACAGTGTCAGTATACCCTCTTCAAATTCGGACGTGCAGCATTGCCGTGGAGCACCAAAGTCCTGCCACCTCCCGATGAAGGTACCTGTTACTTGGAGCCACTGGGTAACGTGGGCAAAATGTTTATGCGGTGGCGTGCTACATTGTTTTTTATTTTTCATTTTACACGTCTAATTATGTAGTACCAAATTGAGGAGCAATTCTCCAAGGTCATGGAAAGTGTCAGGCCATGAAATTACAACATAAACGTAATAAGGAATAAAGTAGAATGTTTATGAACACAAAAAAATACAAGCCACAAGTTCATGTAAACGCAATCAACAATATAGGACAGGAATTTTTCAAGGAACTCCTAAACAAAATAGAATGAGTGACCCATGATAAATCTCTTCAGTTTGGATTTGAAAGCGCTAAGTTGTTTGTATTCTTGTGGTAGCTTGTTGAAAACGTATGCAGCAGTGTACTGCACACCTTTATGCACAAGAGTCAAGGAAATACGATCCAAATGCAGACCGGCTTTCTGCCTGGTTTTAAGAGTGAAAGCTGTTAATTCTTGGAAATAAGGTAATGATGTTAACAAGAAACGACAGTAAAGAACATATCTATTGAGAGGTCAATGTCAGAATACCCAGATCAATGAACAGGTGTCGACAAGTGGTTCGCGAACTTAAACCACATATTGCCCGAATCGCCCGTTTCTGAGCCAAAAATATTCTTTGAGAATGGGAAGATTTACCCAAAAATATAATATCATACGTCATAAGCGAATGAATCTAAGCAAACTAGACTACTTTTCATATCTAACTATCATTACTTCAGACACCGATCGAATAGTAAAAATGGCAGCATTAAGTTTTTGAACATGATCTTGAACGTTGGCTTTCCACGACAGTTTAGTATCTATCTGAAAACCAAGAACTTTGAACTGTTCAGTTTCACTAATCACATGCCCGTCAGTGAAATTAAAACGTCGACTTTTGTTGAATTTTATGTCAGAAAATGTAAAAACTAAGTCTTACTGTGATTTAGCGTTAATTGATTTTCTTCAAGCCATAAACTTAAGACCTGAATTGCACTATATGAAACAGTGCCAGTGTCGCACACTACATCCTTTACTACCACGCTAGTGTCATCAGCAAACAGAAATATTTTACAATTACCAGTAATACTAGAGGGAATATCATTTATATAACTAAGGAATAGGAGTGGCCCCAACACTGACCCCTGGGGCAGCCACCTCTTGACTGTACCCCACTTAGACCCCACATCACAGCCATTCTCAAAATTGTGAATAATGACCTTTTGCTGTTTGTTACTAAAGTAAGAGGTGAACGAACTGTAAGTTACTCCCCGTATTCCACGATGGTCCAGCTTCTGGAGCAATATTTTGTGATAAACACAATGAAACGCTTTAGTTAAGTCAAAAATGATGCCTAGCGTTCGGAACATTTGGTTTGATCCCTCCAGTATGTCACAGAGAAAAGGGAATATATCAGTTTCAGTTGTTAAACCGAATTGTACATTTGATACTAAATCATGTAAAATAAAATGATCAATTATCCTTACATGCACAGCCTTTTCAATAAACGTTACGGAAAACGTTCGTGACATAGCCGACTAGCAGCTCTTCCATTACATCATGCTTCACCATACACAAGGGCCATGGTCGCGTATTCCGAAAATATGTTCCGAATCATGCTTACTGTATCACAGCAAGGCATACGTGAAGTGAAATCAGGTGATCGTCTGACGCAGTACACATCATCCTCTCTACCTTACTGCATACCAGGACAGGCACCTCTGAAACTTTTCTCGTTCCCTAAACAGCCGAGGACGCATTACACTTCTGAACTGGAACTTTCGTAGAGCGGAATAGGTACGTTTCCGTATGTGGGTTCCTTTCAAAATATTCTCCTATAAAATTCCTAGAAGTTTCAAACGGAAATTTCCGAACACCCTGTACATAAAATCTGCAAGCCACTGTTAAATGCTCAATCTTCATAACATTTCCAAATGATCCAAAAATTGGCAACCCGCTTTAACTGCACAGATATTCTGTGCATGTACAGAATATAGGTTCAGCCATTACTAAGGCAGGTATCAGACTTCAGTTCGTTGGTAGGACAATGAGAATTCAGTCAGTCTAGAAACAAGACTTCTTACGAACCCTGCCTCAGATTACTGCTGAAGTGTGTGCGATCCATGCAAAACAGGAGAAACAAGGGAACGAACATATACAAAGAAGGGCAACTCAGTAGGTCACAGGTTCTTTTGACTTACATTGAGAGGACACGTGAGTGTACTAAATTGGAAGATTATTTCACACATGCACAAATTATCAGGCGAGATCCTACGTAGAGAATTTAAAGAAAAAATATGAAGTTTCGGCCTCTTTACGTGTCTCTCCCGTAGGGGACTTCCAAGAACCCGTCACTCGTGCTAAGCCTCCAGAAATATCTCAGTTTAGCCGGTGAGTCCGCAGTTGGTGATATAAGGGGCGTACAGTATAACTGGCCACACTTCCCCACCCACTTTCTGCGATAATTGAACCAGTCCGTCCTTGAAATGACTTACTGAACTTGTAAAATCTCTGAAAGGTAGCATCTATGCCCAGTATTTATGACCCGTAGAGTCCTCCTAACGTCTGAATGGCAAACCGCAACGCAAATATTTAGTAATAACAATTACTTGATTCGCTCCCGAATAAATAAACTTTCCCTACATATCTCTCTGCTGACGTCACGAACGGTTTCTGCCGTGGCACCTCACCCAACCGGCTCTGAAAGCGCCGTATGGCAAACCACCTCTGCTAGCCAGCCTGGGAACCTATTGCTCACCTCTTACACTGTATGTTCTGCAGCACTGATACATTCATTTCACATGAAACAGATACATAGTAAATGAAGTAAAATGCTCTCTTATGTGCATGCAAAGGGTACCCTAGACATACCATTTTTAGTTTCTTTTCAAAATTGTGATTTTTTTCAGACGAAATCAGAATTTTGGAAACATTAGAAATGCAGTAGCTCAGTTCATAGAAGCAGCATATGTCAGTTTATTTTGGGCCAGTTACTTTAAATATTCTTTTTCTCTTCAAATACAGTTTTGTTAGTTTGACAGAAATCTTTAAAATGTAAAATCTACTGCTTTATGAAGTCTTATTAAATTTGCACTCACTGAAACAGTTTCCCTGGCTTCCGATTATAAGTACTTACATGACAACCATGCTCTCCTAAACTTTAACTATTAAAAGTCTTTCAAAATAACATATATTATAAAAAACACTTCAGTTATACTCACAAAGACATATAAACATTAACTTTTGAAACATTTATGAAGTACGTAAAATTTGTTTAGCAAATATCATAACAGTACAATTTGTTTACCTTCAACAGGAATCTAGAAAAATGAATACAAAGTTTTATCTCACATTTTGAAGCAGTCCCACTGGCGTCCAGTGTAGAATAATTTTCCAGAATTTTGGTAAATATATCAGCTATACAAAATACACAACACATTTCATAAAACCACGCCCAATTTTTTTTTTCTTTTTACGCTGCTATGGTGTTTCACTGATCACCATTGAAATTTACCGGTCACTTACGACTTAAGGTCGTTCTTTGATAATCACTGCAGTGATACACTCATCTGGCGAGAAGCACTATTGTTCACCGGCCGAAATTTTTGGTGTTAGGCGACGTGTTTGCACTGCTTGATGATTGCGTTTGCCAACAGCATCTCTGGTTGCTCACTGCTCATCGGGCTTGGTTAGCAGTGCACTTCATCTGGGTAGGTGTGCTCAGAATATCCTGTATTCCCATCATCAAGACATCAAGTATGGATACATGAAACAAAGACATGTATTCTAGAACCATATAATAATAAATTACATTTTTTTCTTCTAGCTTACTCTACAGGTTCTGCCCAAGTGTCCAAAATTCAAAACGTAATTAACTGCTATGTTCATGAATTAGTGAATTGTTTTCAAATAATTAATAGGTAATACACAATTCTGAAGTTATATGACAGCCTATTAATTCTTAAAAAATTATCCTCTTTTAATTACTGTATTCTTTAGTTAATAGATTCTTTAAAAACATCTGTTAACTTTTGCTATTAAATTATTTAGGTTTACGTTGGTTTTTCTGTACTTCATAGAGACATGCTGTGTTTACCAATGTTGTGATAGTCACGTATGTCTCCTTACGTCGAGCAGGCTCCGTCACGTAATCACCTGGTTGGGCTACTTCAGCTGCCAGCTGTGTCCTACACATGTCATTAGCCTATCACTGCTCGTGTGATCCATTTAATGGCCTTGCTGATGTCACAATAAATCAGCACACCATGTCCTCTCAAGGTTCATTCAACCCTTGGCTTTTGTTTACAAACACATAAACTGGACGTACTTTATTTCAAAATACATAGAACTACGTTCTCTCTCAGCAATTTAACAGAACTAGTTTTTACAATGTATTTCATGGTCATGTCTGTGTCTTTCACAACTTATATTCTTTATTATCTTACTAGAGTGATATTCCATTTTGTAACTGGTACTAAGACATTCAGTGTTTTGAGGCTTTCTTTTAATTACCGTGTAATCTCTTAACATCGACTACATTGTAAGTGCCCCGTGCTACTTGGGACTCTGGGTGTGCTACTTCCAAAAAATTAGGGCGTGGCACCCTGCTAACCATATATGGTCCTTCAAAAATTTAGTAAAATTTGTTTCATCTACCTTCCCTGAACCAATATCACTCTAATTCTGATTCCATTTTCTCGGTGGAATGCCTTCATCTTTACCTATGTCCCAATGAAATTACTAACGCGTAATTTTTATGTCGTATATATCATGAACTTTCGCTTTGGAACTAACTAGGTTACCAAATGTTATTTCTATCTGAGTAGCACTGCCCTTTCCTAAACCCATAATTGTTGGGTGGTCCACCAACAAATCTACTCCAATTATCAATCCAACACAAAGATTTGGGACCACCATAGCACTAACCCGCAATAAACTTCCTTGGACATTTACCTCTAATTACACTTGATTCTCTATTTTCTGATTTTTCCTCCTACTGCACCTGTAACTGTAACGGCAATATTGGTACCTCACTTCCAACTCTTATTTGGTCACAGAGCCTCTCTGCTACAGCACATAAGTCGCTTCCTCTACCAACAACAGCAGTTACTTTAATTACATTAACTTCCTCATCTACAACCAACTGGTATTCCTCTTTGCTGTCTATTTCATCCTTTTCAAAAAGCACTTCTCTAATATCCCCAGGACTTTCTCTTATCAACCTCTTCATAGTCAATGGTCTGTCAAGTATCTGAGCTTGAGTTTGGACCTCATAAGAACTCCTTCCCAGTTTCCCTTCCCTGGTCTCCCCTTTCGTGGATTCTTTCTCTCCTGTCATAATTACCTCTCTCGTTTTGTTATTTACATCGCTTGGTACTGTGGTTATTGTTAGCTTCTCGGTTCCCACCTCCTCTACCATGTCTGTTGAACCCTTTGCCACGCCTCTCGTCGTCTCTTTTATTCTGAATTATGTTATGTTCCCTCTGCCCATTATGGTTTCTGTTTTGTTCCCTCTTGTTATCGCTTTCTCTCGATTTCCAGGTTACGGCTCTGCTGTTATTATTTGATGTTTCCTTCCCTGAAATTGCACCCACCTGGCCTGAAGCCTTTAAAACATATTCTGTTTTCTTTTCCGATATTCCTATAAATTTTTCCTGAACGCTCACTGGCGGTTTGACCAATACTACAGCAATAAAGTCTTCCTCATTAAGTGGTTTATCTAAAAATGAGTTATTTTCGCAGAAACTATAAAAACAATCTTTACAGTTATCATATCCACTGTATAAGAAAATTTTCACCTGGAAGACGCTGTTTCTAAAATTGGGTGTTAAGTAATGTTGCACAACAAGTCATACATTTGATATGATTCACCAGCTCTCGCTCCCCATGAAAGAATACCTCCTTCCATTGTACTTATAAATCCTATTTTCAATTTGCAATAATATCTTCTAATTTTATTGTTAGTCGTTTTCAGCTTTTGGTTTAGCTGTTTAGTTTCCGTAGCACTTTCCTCTAGTTTACCCATCATAGCTGAAAACATGGCTTGCATATTAAATTCTGAGCCATTAATTTTGTTAGATTCATTTTCTGTCATCATACTTCCCTTAATCACTGTCATAATATCTGACTAAGCAACATTTTCTGTGGTATCTAAAGTCTTTAATAGGACTTTCTGCCCTCGTTGCCTACAATATCATTCATCCTTACTACAGGCTTTTCTTTCGATTTTGAGAGCAGAATACATCAGCCACCTCTGACAAGTGAGATTTTTCCTGAACCATATTCTCGCTAACATTTGTATCCCTCATTTTACTTTTAGTTTTACTATCGCTTCTAAGTAACATATACTATATAAAACTCTAATCTATTACTTTAATGTACTTTTGGGCGCTATAATGTCCCGCTGCCTCGCGTGCGTCGAACTCCAGATCTCATCTATAGCGCCTCCAGCGAACTCCTTCCCTGCTGCTGTACTGTGCTGACTTGCTGTTCGTGCGATGCTGTCGCGTCGCGTTGTTGCCTCTGTTTACGCGGTTTGCCTTGAAACATTGGCCTTCTTTCTTCTGCAACACTCTCTTCTCAACGATTATTTGCTATTCTTCACTTGTGAAATCTTCATACTTCAGTGACGCGAATGATTTTTCTTTTTCCCTTTGGGAAACTTATCACATTACGTGACACATTCCTGCATTACTTGACACACACAGTTTTAATGTTACACACTGCAGTCACTTCTAACAGTTATTGTTCACTTTCCGCATCTCTTCTCGTCGCGTTTTTCATCGAAATTGTGCTTTCTATTTTGCCAATAAATCTGCAGTAAACAGTATTCTCCGTCGCAAGATCTTTCTCTACAGTCATATTTCACTCACAAGATGCCAAGAGCACGACGCATCCCTGCTAATCATCCAAAGTTCGAATGCATGGTTTCGCGGCGATGTGAATTAATAAAATTTTCTCGGGCTTTCAGCCGTGTCACGTGATTAAAATCCCATGAGCTTTAGACCGAGCTCTCCTCGCTCATTGTTAAGGTAAGACTGACTGCTGTGTCGCCGTGGCCGCGTCGTTATATAGACGCTCTGCTGGCTATGACGTCAATAGTGCTCTCTTCCTCGCCATATATGGTAACGTTTTCATCCCGCGTCCGTCGAGCCCGTTTTAAACCTCGCGATGGCCGGGTTCCAGTTGTGCTGAGCTGCAAACCGCCGTCCTTGTTGATGGTGTTTTCAGAGGTTTTTATTTCAATAGCTTCTTTTATGACACTGTCCCCAAATCCCTTCGTCCTCGTAACGACAGATGTTTCGTCGGATAGAATTCGGTGTCCATTTTCTAAGGCGTTTTCTACCACAGCTGATTTTTGTGGATAGCGTAGGCGTAAGCACCTCTCGTGTTCCGTTCGGCATTGCTCCACAGTGAGTACTGCTTGGCCGACGTAGTAACAGCCACACTGACATGGTATCTTGTACACTCCAAGCGTTCTAAGCCCTAGATCGTCCTTCACAGGCCTCATGAGCTGTCGAATTTTTGCTGGGAGCCTCAACACCGATGAAATGCTATATCTATTCATGAGCCGGCTAATCTTTCCCGACACTGTACCACAGAAAGGCGAAAATAGAAGTTTCTTGCTTTCTTCATCGGTGGTGTTCTTTTCTCTGTTGGTGTGTTTCTTGCGTGTCACACCAGATATAGCCTGTGACACCTGTCCGTGGCTGTACCGGTTTTCCCAGAAGACTTTTCGGAGGTGGCTGAGTTCTAGTGGCAGACTTTCAGCGTCTGAGACGACTTTAGCACGATGGACGAGGGTATTCAGAACGCCACGTTTTAGAGCCGGATGGTGGTGGCTGAGAGCGTGCAGAAACCGGCTTATGTGTGTCGGTTTCCTGTAGACACTGTGGCTCAAGTGCCCATTGGTTTTCCATCAATCGAGGACGACAAGGAAGGGCAATGCACCATCTGTCTCGACTTCCATCGTAAACTTGATGTGGCCCTGAATGCTGTTCAGGTTTCCTAAGAATTCTCCCAGTTTTTCACGACCAATGGCGCCAGATGATAAAAGTGACATCGACGTAACGATAAAAGCAACTTGGCTTAGCTGGAGCCGTGTCCAAGGCTATGTCTTCAAATTTTTCCATAAATAGTTTGGCTATGGATGGAGCTAATGGGCTTCCCATAGTCACGCCATCAAACTGGTAGAAATATTGGCTGCCATGTAGGAAATACGACGATGTCAACGGGTCCTTAAACCGTCCCACAATTGTGCCATCAAACAGTCTTTGACCGGAACACCTGTAAACAGGGAGACCACAACAAGACTAACCATTATATCTCCTTGACTAAGACGCAGTAGTTTAATTCTGTTGATAAAGTCGTCGGTGTTTTTGGTGTGATGCACACAACGACCCACATGCGGTGCAAGGAGGCTGGCCAGGTGTTTTGCCAATCTGTAAGTGGGTGACCCAAAGGTGTTCACAATGGGACGAAGAGGAGAATCCGGTTTGTGGATTTTTGGTAGTCCATAAAGCGTAGGTGGTCTCGGCGCCAGAGGGAGGAGATTTATAAGAAAGCCCTCTTCCAGTGTTACTGTTTTAGAAGCTCTGGTGTCGTCCTCATTATTCTTGACGTCGGGTCACGTGGCAGTTTCCGGTATGTATCCTCTTCAAGGAACCTACGCTTTGTGGACTACTAAAAATCCAAAAACCGGATTCTCCTCCATCTGACCGGATAAGGATGCACTGTGGAACAGTGATACTGTCTCCCCATACTAGTTACTGGAAATCTAATCTCTATATACATCTTAACTAGATCCGTTGTTACCTTAATCCTAGACAGATGATAAAAAAGTGACACACTCGCTACAATTATCGGCACCACGTGCTCTACCCCCTCTGGAAACTCTCCCTCTGCCTGCTTCAGACTCCGTCTGAATTTTTCTGGTGGCATCAACCTCACACTCACCTGCCCGTGCAATGCGTGATGTACGCATGCCTCTTGCAATTCATCCATCCTCACTCGTTCGTCACCAATGCTCTTAACCAGTTCGCACAGCAATTTAGCCATTTCCAGCTTCCTTTCCACTACATCCAATAGCGTTTCTACCTGTTCCAGATCCGTATTCAATAATTTCTGTGTTTGTTCTATAGATGCTCGTAATCCTGTAGCCATCCCACGCACCACGCATGTCACATTCAACAACTCTGTACCTAATCCCCGTATCTCTGTTGTGTATATATCAACTAACTTCCCTATGCTTTCCTCCCTGTCGCAAATAACTGTTAAAGAATTGTTCAAACCCTCAATATCGTCTCTATCCGCTGTTCCAAACATTGTTTTCAGAAATTTCCAACCTGCATTCAACCAACCCCTCTTTACTCTCTTTTTCCTCCCTGGATTCATGCTCACGACTTGGCGCAGTAGTTCCCTTATTTCCTTACATGACCTATCCAAAGCTTTGTACTCTTCTTGCACGTCCCGTGATATTCCGTTCTTAGATGCAACCGTTTCCACACTCGATACTACCTCCAGTAGCTACCGCATCTCGTTCCTTACCTGCAGGATGTTGAGTACCAGCCGAAGCGTCCACTCGTGACTCGTGAGGACCACATCCGGTTGTTTCTCAAACAACACCCCACTTCGCAACGGCATATCCTGTACCTGGCCAGCTTGTGTCAGCTGCCAGAGGGCTATGCCCCATACTATCCACTTTTACCCATCCTGCTTCACCTACAGAATGAAGAGAGAAGGAAAAAAACTCCCATCACTATCCCTTAATACCAATAAAGTAACCCTAGTCCGTACCCAACAATAATACACACATGATAATTACTGCTAACTGCACATCCCTCGAACGCAAGTTATACTTAATACCCGGTTTACTGCCTGCTTCTGGCGCTTCTTTTCGCTTTCTGCCAGAAGGAGAAGTACATATACACGGATCTGCTACCCCCTGGAACTTCTTAACTCTACTAACGTGAACCACCATTGTCGTGGTAGGCAACTGTAATTTTACATTGACAGGTGATGTCATTTCCACTACCTGGTACGGTCCCTGGAACTTGTTTGTGAACTTATTGGTTCTCCCTTTTGGAACATACGGATTAGCTAGTTGCACCCATTGGCCTACTCTGTAGTGTGGCAACTTCCTCGTTGTACGTCCCATCCGTGCTTGTCGTTCCAACGCCTTCGTGTTAGCTCGTCTAACTCTCTGCCATACCTCCTTAATGGTTTTCGCAAATTGCCTTACAATCTCGCCCTCCGCTCCCAGCCTTGGACGAAGCATGTCAAAAGGTGTTGGCATCTTCCAAGCATACACCACTTCGTACGGCGACAATCCTGTCGACGTATATATCTTACTATTATATGCACTGGTTACGAATTGCAATTACACATCCCAGTCGGTGTGTTGACTATTCATTTATTTATTTATTTAACCTGGTAAGATTAGGGCCATCGGGCCCTCTCTTACATCTAACCAGGCGTTCTACTTATTTTACATTCATATGTTTTAGTAGGCATGTTAAACTACATCTAGTACAAAAAGTGAAATAAAGAATTACAAAGGCACACCTGGAAAAATACATACATATACAGTTTATAGTCGTAGATCATAATTACTGTTGTAATAAGACATTATTGAAGAAAAAAATGGCTCTGAGCACTATGGGACTCAACATCTTAGGTCATAAGTCCCCTAGAACTTAGAACTACTTAAACCTAACTAACCTAAGGACATCACACACACCCATGCCCGAGGCAGGATTCGAACCTGCGACCGTAGCAGTCCCGCGGTTCCGGACTGCAGCGCCAGAACCGCTAGACCACCGCGGCCGGCATTATTGAAGAAACAGGTTTTAGATAGGAGTGCTAGCAGCAGGGAGTATGAGGGGGACTGATGGTGAAGGGAGGAGAAGAATAGAGACATGATGAAACATAGTTAAGGAAATATAAAGGAAAATAATATTGCGTGGCTAATAGAGATGGATGAAGAGGAAGGCATCTTAGGAGCAAGACTGGAGACGCTAGCTTTGCTATTTGACAGAGGAGAGGATTGGCCTTGTATATTAATTTTGTGGAGTACGTTATGAGGATGATAGTAGCAAATGCTTCAACTTCTTCTTAAAAGCAACGTGGGATTCAATTTTGCGCAAGGTAAGGGGCAGTTTGTTCCAGAGGCGGACAGCGGCAACTGAGAAGGAGTTTGCAAAAGTTTTTGTTTTGTGAGTGGGCACAGTTACGATACCAAATAAGAGTGATCTCGTGTTTCGATTATGATGGCATGACAGGTGTTTAATCTCTGAAGCAAGGTGTGGTAGTTCAAATGGCTCTGAGCACTATGGGACTTAACATCTGTGGTCATCAGTCCCCTAGAACTTAGAACTACTGAAACCTAACTAACCTAAGGACATCACACACATGGCACACAATTCCTGACGTACTCGTCCACGTCTTGACGTCGTGTCCTCCACCAAAACTTCTCCGCTATCCACCTATCCGTAGCTCTTCTCCCGCCTTGTCCTGAAAGAAAATGGTCATGCACCTGTTGTAAAACTTCAGATGTTAACGCTGCTGGTACGACAACGCGCGTCGCATTTCGTCGACCTGCAAAGTAACCTGTCCTGTACTAGGAACTGCGTTTGCTTTCTGAACAATTGGCAATTACTATCCACGGCTTGTGCCCTTTTCCACTCATCTTCAGTCACCCCTGTTACTTGTAATACTGTCACTTTCCTGCTCAATGCGTCAGCATTGGCATCTTTCACACCTGGCTTGTGTATCACCTCATAATCGAACTCACTGAGTTTCAGCGCCCATCTCACTAGCCTACTCGATGGGCCTTCCAGACCTAATAACAATTTCAGAGCTGAATGATCCGTCACATTCTTAAACCTTCTACGATACATATAACATCGAAAGTACGAAATCCCGTATATTACAGCTAACAATTCCTTCTCCGTCGTGGAATAATTTTGTTCCACCTTGTTAAGTTGACGAGACGCGAACGCAATCGGATGTTCTTTGCCATCAATTTCTTGCCCAAGTACAACCCCAAGAACGTGGTTAGACGCGTCAGATTGTAGTATAAATTCCTTCGAAAAGTCTGGAAACTTCAAAACTGGATCTGATGTCAGTATCCGTTTCAACTCTTGAAATGCTTTCTCGCACTCTGGCGTCCACTGGAAGGTAACACCATTTCTTAGCAACTTAGTAAGCAGCCTCGCTATTTCTGCGAACCCCTGTACGAATTTTCGATATAGCTCGCAAGACCAATATACGATTGCAGTTGTTTGTTTGCGGAACCGGAAAATCTCATACTGCAGAAGTGAGACGAGGATCTGTCCGTACCCCGTCCTGACAGATAACATGCCCGAGATAGTTTACTTGTACTTGCGCAAAATGCATTTGTCCAAATTTAATGTTAGCCGTGCTGCCTCTAATCTTTTAAACACCTCCTCTAACCGTTCCACATGCTGCTCTATATCTCTTGAAAAAACTATAATGTCATCCAGATACACCACGCATTTTTTTCGATTTCAACCCGCGAAGGACTCCATCCAACAACCTCTGAAATGTTGCTGGAGCGTTCTTTAGTCCAAACTGAATTCTTTTATACTCGAAGTGACCACAATGCGTTGTAAATGCTGTTTTTGGCCCGTCCTCCAGACATACTTCAATCTGGTGATAACCGATTCGCAAATCCATAGTGGAGAAAAATTTACACTGCCCTAGGTTGTCTAATGTTTCTGTGATATTCGGAGTCGGTTATACATCCGCCACTGTCCGTTCATTCAAATGTCTGTAATCGCAACAAAAACGAAATTTTTTCGACCCGTCCGGTGTCTTCATCGTAACTAGGACCACGCTACTAGACCAAGGACTATTACTGTGCTGGATTATCCCATCTTCCAGTTGTTGCTCTATTAATAGCTCTACTACTGGTTGTAATTGTTTCGGTAGTCCGTATGGCTTACGATACACCGGAGCGTGATTCCCTGTCGGAATACGATGCTGTGTTATCGGTGTTGCAGGTAACGTACCTTGTGCTTCAAACAAAGCTTTATACTTCAGTAATAATGCTTCCATACCCGAACGATCATTTCCTCTCATATGATTTACCTTGTCACGAAGTGCAGACGTGCTGGCAGTTTGCTTTACATCATAGTCTAGCCTCGAACTATCGATGACCACTTCATCCATTAACTCTACTGTGGCTATTACTAATCCCTTCGGCAGGTCGACATCATCCAGCCCGAAGTTATCTAAACTCACCGGAACCATAAACTGCCCGTTTATGCCCGTTACCCGTGACACACTCCTACGAATAAAGTAATGCTTTTCGCCTAAAACCTCATTACTCGGTAGTGGCTCTACCAAGAATAACCCCTGCGTGGCACATCGACATCCACCGGTACCCAGATTAACTTCTCTGTACCTGTTCGTACTTTGTCACACGAAATGACCTTCAATGCACTTGTAGGCAGTATAGTGGGTATCACCTTAGCTATCGGTGCACCTTGCGACTCTGAAACATTTGCAACGGCTGTACCCATTGAGAACAAGTCCCCATCGAGTTCCAGCGTATGTTGCGAAAGGTCTATTTTGGCGTGATGTTGAATCAGAAAGTCCAACCCAAGTATCGCTGAAAACCCCTGTCCCACAGTTGACAACAACTGCATTTGCTCCCAGAACCACACGTTCCCTATCTTAAACTTGAGCTGTGCTGTCTCTAGTGCATCAAATTTTTTATCGCGCAATCTGTACCTCGGAGCTTCCAATCCTTTCTTGCCCACGAGGTCCACACTGACAACTGATACATGCGCTCCACTATCCACTAAAACTCTTCGCCACTTATCCTTTATCCAAACCATCAAACTACAATCCGCCTCTTCGTGCACTCTCTGAGTACCTTTTTCGTTTAACAGTTTTTTCCTGCTGTATCATTAACCCGTTTCTTGGCTTTACACTGCCGTGCCTTATGCCCTACTTTCTGACAATTGAAACACTGCAGTTCCCGACATTGTCCCTTAAAATGACCTTGCTTCCCACAACGGTAGCACTCTTTGGAAGACGAAAAAATTCTCTTGTCATTGTGACTTCTAGTGGCGCTATCCACTTCTTGCAAATGTGTAGCTACGCGCAATTCTGCTAAATCATCCGTATCCAGCACGAAAAATCCGGCGAGACCCCTCGCAAAAATGCGTCTAAAGCTCTATTCTCTGCTTCTTTAATAGAAATTCATTTGCACTCGCATCTTGTGTTAACTCATACGTGTGCGCATTCGTTATCCTAATTCTGTCTGAAAATTCTTCTACCGTTTCACCCGTTTTTTGCATCATCCTCCCCAAATTTTCTCTAAAAAATTTGGCACTGTTTTGTTTCCTAAGCGTTTGCAATAATCCTCAGCTAACTCTGTGAACGTAGTAGCATCCTTTAACCCTTCATCGTATGCCACATAAGTCTTTGCGTCACCTACTAACCGTAACCTCGCCATTTGCAAACACATATCATCCGACCATCCATACAGTCTAGCCGTACTACGTACGTCACCAATGAAAACATTCACATCCTCTGATGTTTTACCCGAGAAGGAAGGTATCAAATCAGCCGCTGAACAATCTGCCACACCGGAAAAGACAGTACCGTTGCATTCTACACTATCGCTTCCAGAGCCTGATTGAGTATTTTGCAACAATTGTTGCTCCAACCTCTGCATGTGCTGCTTTTGCAACTTATTTTCTTCAATGAGTTTTTTAACTTGCTCTGTCAATGCAACTACGGCGTCACTTGTCCCGGTTGCACGTGTCTCTGACATTTTCCGTGTGGTATACCTCACCTCACATAAATAAAATTGTATTACCCAGAAGCAAGTTAATTCCTAGCACGTCTAATGGCAAGCCATCTAGACTTACCACATTGGCCCGTTACATGACCATAAAAGCCACACACATCACAAGTGCTTGGTACAAATTTATTGCTACGGTCGCAGGTTCAAATCCTGCACCGGGCATGGATGTGTGTGATATCCTTAGGTTAGTTAGGTTTAATTAGTTCTAAGTTCTACGGGACTGATGACCTCAGAAGTTAAGTCCCATAGTGCTCAGAGCCATTTGAATCATTTTTTTTTTTTTTTTTACAAATTTATCGCAAGGAGCGACGTGACCTGTTAACCCACACACTACACATTTAGATGGTACTAAGTTAACGTGACTATCATTCCCACGAAACTGCAATAAGTTTACAGGGCAGCTAAGCCTTTCAAATGACACTCTCACATCCCTTAACGTTACCCTCGACATGTCTAGCTACACAGAAAATATAGAGAGAAGGCATTTGCTGGACTCACCCTATTCGGTGTTTCTCGGTTGCTCCGCACGGTGCTAGTCAAAGTCGTGGCGTGAGTGCGCCTGACACCACTTGTTACGTCAGATGGCCACTTGTTACGACTTCTGCAGTACTTGTTATGGCCGTTTGCTACTTGTTACGACTTCTGCAGTACTCGTTAGCAGCAGACACAGTGGCTGCGCCAAGGACTGAGACGGCGAGGAGTTTTATGATTATTTATTGAGCTTTTTTTACAATTTCTCCCTCGTCGTCGCTGCCCAGCCCTGCGGATCCTTCCGCCTGGCTGCTGCTGTCTAGATTCTCCGATAATGCGCGCAACGCGCGCCACCAGTGCTCCGCTGAAGTCAGGATGCCCTGTGGTTGAGATGAACTCCTCGCCGCTTGCCAGCCCAGTATGGCACCCCCACGGAGCCGTGTCGCCGTGAGGTCAGCTGCCACCGGCTGCTGCACCGGCGGCTGGGAAGCCGTCAGTCGCGATGTCCACGAGCTCCCGTCATGGACGGACCACGGCTGTGAGGCCGGGTTGCCGTGGAGTCCGGTCGTCAGTCCCCAGCGGCGCCTGTGCCCAAGACCGCGCTGCGGCCGGTCCTGTTGTTAAGTTCTCGCTGTAGTTAGCCAGCCAAGGAGCCGACCGGATTCGGGCCGACCCCCAGAGCTGAAGTTGACATCTGGCGGCGAACGGATGACTCCTGCGAGCTGGAACAGACTTCCGGAATCGTCACCTTCGAAGGTTGAACATTCGGACACGGACCACGTCCGTCCTCAGATCCGAACTGCTTCCTAATGGCTTCTGTCCATTGCTTCCTGCGCTCCTCTACTTATATCCGGCAGGAGAACGTTTGTTTCCCACGGTGGCAGTTCCTTGTTATTACTACTGTAGTATATTGCAGCGTAACTTAGCGTGCTGGCCTCTCTTCTCCTTACTCAGCACTCTCCAGGCTTCGCTCGGCGCTCGGTCTGCGTGCGTCCTTGCATCAGCCAGTTGCAACTGCCAGCAAGGCTATCTGTGCCGCGCCTACTTCGCCGGCTGCCTCTGTTTTGCCATTCTCTACAACGTGAAAGTAGCGCTTACTACATGTGGCCGCTACAATTAACTGCATGATTCGTTATTCTCTTAAAATTAAGTGCATAACTCATTATCCTCTCTCTCTGATTCCTACCAGATTCCATATTTTCCCTACCTCTGTTATTCTTTCCACTGCTACAACTTTCCAGTCATCCATAATTATCAGATTTCAGTCTTTCTTTAGACACTGAATTACACATTTAGTACTCTAATATACTTTCTGTAACTCTTCATCTTCTGCTTGGAACTTGATCATGTATACCCGAGGTACTGTTGTTACTGTTGATTTGCCTTTCTTCTGGTGACAATAATCCTTTCACTGAACTATTCATTGTAACTCTAGACTCTACAGAGTGATCACAAAGTCCCATTACCCCTAATCCATTACATATATGTTAATGAATTGTTGCACCTGCTCCTATACATCTGAATCATTTCTAAAGAGTTCACTTGGAGGATCGAATCGTAGTGAGCACGTGAACGTCTCCATACTGGAAAATAAGTGAGACATTTTCAGCATGATTTCACTGTAAGGTTTCAGAAACGTTCTCCACCAAAACTTAAAATTTTAGAGTGGGAGAAAAAGCCCTTTACAGTTGGTTGCATAAAAGATAAGACCCGCTCAGGGAGACTACCAACACGAACGGAAACGTGTGTGGAGGATGCAGCGTCTGTCGAACGTTCACCAAAAAAGCCCATTCGTAAGCGGTCACCGGAATTGGGAATATCGTACTTGACGTTACAAAAGCATATGAAGAACGGTTTGAAGTCAATGTCATTTAAATCTTCGTTTGTAAGTGAACAGAGTGACAATGATATACAGAAACGTTATCAGGCAAGTCTGTGTAAGCTCGATGTATTTACACCTCATCTTTACCATCTCGGACGGGTGTGTAATACATGGCAGCGAAGAAGCGAGAAAGATTTATTTCTGGAATAAGAAATTCTTGATAAATGGATTGGACGTGGTTCTGTACATTTGACTACACTTCTGGACTGGCTGCCTCGAAGTTATCATCTCTCACCTTTTGTTAATCAAAGAGAAGTATGGTGTTGCACTTACGAGACATTTGACGAACTGAAGGATGCTGTTCGACATGCATTTACGGCCAGTTGAGGATAATTTCACATCCTACTTGAAGGAAAATGTCCTGTTACGAAAACCATGGAGTATACACAGACACTCTGGAATAAATAATAAAGAATAATCACGCTACCTCAAGGTTGTCACTTACCATGTTCTTACATTAATGCAAAGTGAGCATCTACGAATATGTGGAAACGTGATAGGGGGTAACGGGACTTTGTGGTCACTCGTTACACTGCTGTTCATGACTAGTCTAAATGCCATTACAATATTTTTCTTCCACTTCACTTCATTGACCCCCGCTTCAACAAGACTGCAGTGTGCGTGTGGAGACAACCGCTTAACTGACATCTATGGTCGCCAGTGCGGGACCGCGGTGACATCATCTTCTTCAAATAGTTTCTATAAATTTACCTGTCAGCGTTTCCCAACGACGACATCGGCTTTCTTCCACAGGTGGACGTTCACATTCTCAAATTAACTCTGTTACATACTTTTTTATAATCTAAATTTGGTAGAGGTAGCGTTTTATATGCGATTTCTTTTCCAGATACATTGTATTTCCAACGAATCTAATTCTTCCATTCGTCTTGTTACAGTTCACTACGAGTTCGTTCCATTTAATATGCTACTGTAGAATTCACATGTTTCTGAGGCGAAGAACTTATACACATATTTTCGAACCGTATTTTCATTCGGAAAAGAAGTTCCTTGAAGGTTGTTCGATAGAGAGCGGAAAAGTGAAAATCTGAGGGCACAAGATCAGCTGAATAGGATCGGTGCGGAATGAGTTCTCAACCTAACCCCTATATATAGGGTTTTTGTTAATCTAGCAGAATCCAGGAGGGCCCTGTCGTGGAGTAACTTCACTGCACGCAGTCTTCCTGGTCGTTGCTCTTGGACTGCATCTGCAACATGTCTCAATTGTTGACAATAAATGTCAGCAGTAATGGTATACCTCGGGGAACAATTAGTAGTACACAACCCTGTCGTTGTTCCACCACATACATAACATTACCTTTTGTGGATGTGCGCAAGTCTTTGAATGGGGAGTTACTGCTTTGTTTTTGCTCAACCATTCATTTCTTTTCATTATGTTAGCATAAAGACACTATTTCTCGTCACCAGTAACGATACAGGATAGGAATGATCGGTGTTGTTCACGAGCCAACTGGTTACGAAGAAGCAGAGATAACATATCGAAACCTGCTGATTTTTGTGATTTTTACTTGGAGCATGCGGTACCATTGCACCCGATTTCTGAACCTTCCCCATTGTATGCAAATGTCGTATGGTGGATGGATGATCACAGTTCATCACATTGGCCACTTCTGGAGTACACTGAGTACTTGACGACGTTCATTGTGGAATAATGTATTTAAAAGATTTTCCTCAAACCCCAAAGGTCTTCCTGAACGTGGATAGTCACTAACGTTAAAACGATCCTTCTTAAAATGAGGATACTATATCCTTGTCATGTTCTGTGTAATCACATTATTCCTACTCACTGCTCAAAAGTTTCTGACTGCTCCCACTGTAGTCACTCTTCTGCTGAACTCAGACTGCAGAATACGTCGGAAATGTTCAGATTTCTCCACTTGACACTCCATATTCTAGCGTCCACAGCTCCATCCACTCTCCTCAGCTGACAAAGTGAGAATATGTAAATTCAAAACGCAACAGCTTGCAACAAATAAAAATGATAATAGATAAATAAACCTATAGCAACCGGATTACCAACAGACATAACAAAAACGCTAAGAACTTCTGCAACAACCGCAAATTTCTATTATGTGACGAAGTCTAAAGAGAAGCATCTCAACTTGTAATCAGGTAATCGAATCAGATTGGAAGCAATTAGTCACATGCCTCAGAGAAACAAAGTGAGCATCATATATATTTTTTGTTATAAGTTCAGCTTCAAGTCACGAAATGGTTCAAATGGATCTAAGCACTATGGGACATAACATCTGAGGTCATCAGTCCCCTACACTTAGAACTACTTAAACCTAACTAACCTAAGAACATCACACACATCCATGCCCTAGGCAGGATTCGAACCAGCGACCGTAGCAGCCGCGTGATTCCGGACTGAAGCGCCAAGAACCGCTCGACCACAGCGGCCGGTTTCAAGTCACGTAAATGACGTCATTGTAAGTATAGAATTGTACCCAGTCAGCATCAGGTAAACAGTTTAGAGGTAGAAGAAACAGGATATTAAAATACTAGAGAAGTAAATTAAGTAAATGATAAGAGTTGCAATCCTCTCTAACATAATGGCGTTGTTCTAGTTGTGTTTTTACCTGGCCTAACAGGGAATCTTAGTAGTACGAACAATGTGATTGCTGAGACATTCTTAATGAGAAATGCAACCATTGACCAAAATTTTTCGTATTCACCTTCGGCAACTCTGCAGAATGAACACGTCATTTCACTGCTATTTGAAGGTCCGTCATTCGTAGTTTGTATCTTTCAAGCTCTATGCTACTGAGTTCTGTTGGTAATCCGTAAAATTCTCTACCGATATCAATAAGAACTATTCCAACCCACTCAAATGTAACAGTCGCAAGATTCCTCTTTGACAGTCAAGTAAGATCTACGAACTTGTTATCTCCACGGTACAACTACTAATCTCAGAAGACAAAATATTGCTCGTCGCCCTAAAACAGTAGATAGGACACATGGTTAATGAAGACTGTGTACTATTGCTACCAGGTGGTCATATGACCCACTACCGCTGCAGAGAGCCATCGCGGTGAGGTGGCGTAAATGTGCCTATCGTTTGTGCTGTGGCGCGTCCTTCGAAAGCGCCGACAGCCGACCGTAGGTGAGTCAATGAATTTAAGCTATAGCAACTCAACAGTGCCTGCCAACATCTGGACTGCCACTAGAAGTCGGCAGGCGAACCGTCAGTAGGTTGATACCAGAGACCACACCTAGTCACCAAACGACGCGCGCACCAGCCAGCGGCCTTCGCCGATAAGACTACGTTACACATCCATCAATAATCGTTCAGTAAGGAATTTGTAGTCATCTGCGCGGCCAGGATTAATGATTGTGCTCGGCCTCAACCGGCAGTTCATCCACCCAATGGTGTAAATCGCCGAAGTCGTCGCCGCTGACGCTGCCGTGTCAGCCGCTAGTCGCCTTGTCTATAGCTCGCAGCCGTCGTCGCCCGTCTATCGACGTCGCGCTTCTGCGGAGAGGTCCTGCTCTGCACGACACTTTCGAACTTGTAGAAGTTTTTAGTGGACTGTTAAAGTTAGACAAATTTTCATAGCCAACGCCGTGCACAGATTTCAAGGTAGGACATATTACGTTTCAGGGTGTTTGTTTCTTTTTTTCTGTCCCAATGTTGTTTGAGTTTCCTGCTAGCAACTGAGAAATTTTGTTTCCTGGACCTGGACACTTGAAAAAGATGTTAACTATTTGTTGAATGTTCAGAAGAAGTTTGCTTCCTTTTTCGAGTCTAGAAACAGCTTAATTTTATTTAAACTCCTTTCAAAAAGTAAGTTAATAAATGTATTAAGTGACAGTAGTTCCTATTCTCAATTTTGAAAGGCTAAAAACCGTGATACTAGCGTCTTGTACCACAAAGCATTCATTTGATGCTCTGTTTGCCTTGGAAAATGCAGCAAACCATTGAGAGGGTGGTGATGCGGCTGGAGGCCATCATCCAGTCCGCCACTCTTGTTTAAGTTTAGCTCTTGCAGACCGACCTGTCAGTGTCCAATATCTACCAGCTGCCTCTGTCCTTCCAGCCCTTCGACCAGAGGTACAGCCTTAGTCTCATTGGCTTCAACAGCATTTCTGCTTGTACAGGTGACAGGTGACAAGCAGCATCACGCCTTTCTATTAGCTCATACTGGCTCATCGGTGTTCCAACTCATCAGGAGGCTTCACCCCACATCTGCGCATCAGGCCCTCTCATATGCCACATTGAAGGCTAGCCTCGGCGTCAGTGTTTCTTAGTGGGCAGAAGCTAGTCTCAGAAACATACTACAAATGAACTGCTCATTTTCAACGCTTTTTCTGGGTGTTCAGATTTTCTTGTTCCAGTGTTTAGTTCCAGCTGTCAGGTGCCCTGTGATGCATGTAACCTGCTTGTGTTGATCCTGTTTCACATTCTGGGACTCGCAGTACATGATGCATCACTGGAAGTTCATGAAGTGAGTCAGTGCCTTAGGAACAACTCCGCCGTGATCTTCCCAAACTCAAAGACCCTTCGCTGCATGCATTCCTCCCTAACCTCAGCAGCTATGAATGACCCAACTGCAGCGTTTGTCTGGTGGCCTGCTCCAACTGGCTACCCATCCCTGCATCAGTTTCCCAAGCAGGATAAGCTCGCCCCCCTCCCCAACTGGCCATCGTCAGCATCCCATTCTACTGCACACAGTGCTTCGTTCACCATCCATACCAGCAGTGTCACTTCCGTCAGACAAAGTCGGCAGCTTGTGGCAAAATGAGACATAGGACTGAAGTATCTGTCCCACGTCTATGTCATTGGACTATACACAGGCTGAGCAGCACAAACAGGATCTGTGCTAGGCCGAACTCGCCAAGGCGGACATTGCCGTATATCTACCCTATCCTCAAATCTTCCATGACCTGGATGGGACTAGATGTGCAGCTCATTTCATGTCACCTTATAGATATACACAGTTTTGGCGGTCATCATTATCTACTGGGACTCATACCAGCAGGTAGGGGCACCTCTCTCTGTCATTTCCCCTGACCTCCCTGTAGTTTTTGCAATGATGTGCTTTCTGTCAATGGAGTTTTCCACAGAAGTGTATATTATGGGGCTACCTCCAGCACAACTCGAAACCTGATGGTTTCCGCCCTGTGATGCATGTAACCTGCTTGTCTTGGTCCTGTTTCACACTCTGGAACTCGCAGTATATGATGCACCACTGGAAGTTCGTGTAGTGGGTCATCAGCATAAAGGCAGTAGTTTCATGGAGAAATTCCCCATTATATTCTCGGCCACCGTTATGGGGTCAACGACTTTGAAGCTCATATCACCATGCTTCCTCTAAGTTGTACAAAGCCTGTACTCTGGAACTGGCACTGTGAAGAACGCCAATGCCTCCCAGAGGACAGGGACCTTTTACTGGTTCCAAACATTAAATGGGCCACACCCATTGTCTTGGTGTTAAAACCGAATGCAACGCTGTCTGTCTGTAGTGACTGTAAGGCTACAATCAATTCCCAGATTGTAAGGTGTATGCTTCGCCGGCGATGGGCGAAGCATGACAGAATCTCTGACCAGAGAGTAGTTTATTGTTAGTTGTTGTTTGGCGCTAGTCTGCGCTAGTCTGCGCGAGTCGACAGTAGAAGTGAGTCTGCAGTAGTAGTCGGAGTCTGTCTGCAGTAGTAGTCAGTCGGATACAGCAGTAGGGAGTCGTCATGCGTAGGCTGTGTGCTCTGGTTGCGACTCTGGTCAGGACTCTGGAGGATGAGTATTGTTGTAGAAGGTAAAGAAGCAGCCTTGCGCATATTTAATAATGTATGTTAATTGTAATTTAATTTGTTCAAAAAAAATGCTCCAATAATAATCTTTTTATGAAGTAACTCTTTTAAAGAAAAGTATTCATTTCAATTTAAAGAATTTTTCCACTCTTTTGAAGAAAAAGGATTCATTTCAATTTAAAGAATTTTTCCTATACATTCCTTCCAAGAATCAATATATATATATATATATATATATATATATATATATATATATATATATATATATATATATATATATATATACGCCAGCATTGCACGAAGCTGTGTCGATAAATAAGAGCAGATATAGTTGCAGTTTTACTGAGGTAAGAAATTTTGCTTGTTTTATTCAGAATACAGGGCCGAAGGTCAGCGCTGCTGTCCTTATAAAATTTACCATATATTATTATTTGTGTTTAGAGGTTCCATTTGGTTCATGGTTCATTATATAATTAATATTATTGTGTGGGTTTTTGGTCAATTTTCATTTATCAGTTTTGTGGGGAGTTCACGCATGGTTCCATTTCACATTTTTTATTAAACATTATTTTGTTGGGAGGTTACATTTGGCTCCATTTTGCATTTTCATATATTAATTTCGTGCGGAGATGTTACACTTGGCTCCATTTCACAAATTCTCATTTATTAATTTTGCGGAGAGGTTACACTTGGCGACATCCGGACCAGGATCGTATTTCTTTGTGTATCTTCTGAGAAGTAGTCATATATCCGCTCTTAATTACTTAAACGTAGTTAGCATCTGGCGCAACGCATTTTTTACTAATTATTTACTCTTTCTTCCACAGATCATCGGCAATTTGTTGCTCTTTGTTGTCATAGTGTTTATTGGATTTTGTATTGTCTTTGTTTCATTTGTGAATAATTTTGATTTGTGTAAAGATGCCGCGAAAAACTGTTAATAGTACATCGCGATGTGTAATGAGTGAAATAGCCGAGTCAAATAATATGACCGATAGTACTTGCGACACTCAGTGTAATGATGAAAATCCTCCATTTGTAGAAAATCAGTGCGTACCGACCAATAATATTGATTTTGATCCTAGTGATGAACAGACGAATTCAATTGTGTCCTCTGTTAATTTAACGACAATTGATGATGCGGGACGTTCTGTTACAATGAACGCTGCCCAGCTTGACACACCCAGTTTGCAGGATTTACGTAAAAAACAGATAAATTTTTCTAATGAAAATGAACAGAGTAATCAGAGTAGGACAGATTTATTTGATTCCGAGGTAGTGATTAACAGTGCACATCCGATTGGCAAACATTTTCAAGAATCACAAAATGACCGAATGGTTACACAAAACGTGACAATTGCAGGTACACCAGCACACAGCATAGAAAATAGAGCCGCTAATTTTGGCTGGGATCAAGTTGTGGCATTATTGCTACAAACTAATGAAAATGTCAAACAACTTATTAAAAAACAAGACGACATGATCAAAAAACTTGATGAACGGAACAAACAACTTAGTGAACAGAACAAACAATGTAATGAAACTTTTAAACAGCCGAACGAAAAACACGACAACATTAATGAACAGAACAAACAACTTAGTGAATAGATCACAGCCGTTGCCGCGCAATGTCATGATACTAAAGAACAATTACGTGAGGATACTAAGACTTGTGCTACGAACAATAGTGAAGAAACTAGATCTATTGCACAAGAATTAGGTAATAGACATGCAGGCGCAACAGAATCATTTAGAGATGAAATTGGTGCAGTCGCTGAACAATGTTCAGAAAACACAACACAGATACGCGACGAGTTTAATTTAAAGTCACCAAAACTTTCGCACACTCTGGATACGGAAGTCGATAAGAAATGTGAACAACAGATCAGCCGAATTGACGAACGTATTAAAGTGACAGAAATGAAAATTATTTCAGTTAATAACACGTCACAGCATACGGCACATTCCGAACATTTCTCACAATCACACAGCCAGTATAATTTGGATAATTTACAGAGAGTACGTGACTTAAAATCCGAAAAGATACAGACAAACAGATTCTTATGTAATCGTGAACCTGTTCACACATTCAGTGACGAGAACGTTGATTACGAGCAATTTTTATGTGTAAAAAAGTTAAGGTATTTGAAAATGACAGAGCACAGGTACACGCTTTGAACAGTATACGACAATTTGTTTTTGTGTTTTCAATAGCATTGCCTGTAATACAGAAACTAGAATTAGCATGGATAAAGCAATTTGCTTCTGAATTTTTACCGCCATTGCCTGCAACGCAAAAGCTAAAATTTATTTGTAGCGCGTAATTAACCTCAGGGGATTCATTACGCTTCAATGAGTATGTGCCGTAGCGTGCACAGGGCCCCGAGCTGTAGTAGTGCTGTTTCATCTTTAGTTTTCTGCACTGCTGCCTTTTCTTCTACTATCCTTTATATCTATTAAAATAGCTCTTTGACTATTGCTCTATCTAGGATTAAGAAATGAGTAAAGAAAACCTGATACGACAAATTTTACCGAAAGTGACAGTTCTCTTTAGACACTCCCGAAATGACAACTATCGCCGTAACATTAATAACAGAGAAAATTATAATCATGAGTATGTGTAAAATTATCAGCAATAGGAACCACATTTTTGGTAGCAATAGAGGTTTTTCTTCGCTACAGCAACAAAACCAGCGGGTTATCATACCTAACCAACATTGCAGTGTACAAGGTCAACCAAGCTTTAATGTTTCGCCGCGTGCACGTATAGTCTCAGCTCCAACAAATAGTAACGCACAGCAACAAGGAAATCAGTACGTACAGAAAACACACCATTTCAATTCCTATCGCAATGCACCGTATAGAAATGACTATCGTGACAGACGTAAAAGTAATGAGCACAATTTTCAGCGTACATTTAATAACAGTAGGTCTTATCAGCAGCAGAATCATTCGCAACAACATATTATCATAAATGAACCAGACAGTAGATATCATCCAGAACGTAGTACGTCAGGAAGCAATAACAGAACAGTTCAAATAGTCGAAATGCCACAGCATCCTCCCGAAAATAATAACACGTCAGATGGAATTTGACTAGATACAGTATAGGTTGCATATTCCAGTAACATAAGCAATAATTTTGACACGCAGAATCTTGTTCACGAGAATGTTATTTGAAATATGCTTTGTTGAATGCACCACTTTTATCGCACCCAGATCTTACCAGAAATTTTTCCATTGCCACCGACAGTTCTGACACCGCTTTAGGCGTACATATTTTTCAGGAAATTGAATAAGATGGTTGTACAGTAATTAAAAACAACGCTTTTGCAAGTCACATTCTGTCACCTGCTGAACGAAATTATTTTGTTACAGAACTTGAAACATTATGTGTTGTATGGGCTTTTACCAGATTTAGGAATTTTCTTTATGGAAGACACAGACCGTTTACACAGACCACAGAGTGATACAATTTTTATTTTCGGCTAAATTTACACACGACAGATTAAGCAGATGGAAACTTTATCTACAGAAATTTAATTTTACAAATGTTCACATTCCCGGCACACAAAATATTGTAGCAGACGCACTATCTCGTTCTCTCAGCAACAATCAGCAAGACATCGCAACCAACTTCTGCAAAGGAAATTTCAGCGTCATGTATATTCAACAAGTTGCATTTGAAAATTTTATTTCGTCGTCATTACAAGACATAGCACAAGAGCAGAGTAAAGACAACGTATGGAAAGAAATTAAACACCTTTGGCAAGATAGGAATAATGTTACCATTAGAAACCATTACACTGTACGCAATGACATTCTGTTTCGCCGCTCTCATCCTGACAGCAACAATTGGGTATTACGCATTCCTGACGAACTTGTTAACAAATTAATCTGGTATACTCATTTAAGTTACGCACATTACGGAGCCAGAAAATGTTTTCTTATACTGAGACAGAACTGTTATTTTACCAACATGGAGAAACGTATACGACGAGTTTTAGCGTCATGTAAAATCTGCCAGAAAGCTAAGTCAGACACGACTTCACATATTCCTCCATTACATCCCATTGTACCTGTTAAATTGAGACATATGGCCGCTGTAGACATTTTTGGTCCGATTCCCAGAACTAATAGAGGTTTTTGCTACATCTTTGTCGCTGTTGAACTCACTTCAAAATTTGTTACCTTCACTCCGTTACGCAAAGCTACTGCTAAAACTGTTTCTAAAGGATTTATAAAACATTTTTTATTTCATGTAGGGCATGAAAGTAATTTCCGACAATGGACCACAGTTTCGATCTACTATATGGACACGTATGTTACGAGCTAGAAACATTTCTCCGATATATATATCCAGGTACCATGCTTCTTCGAACCCTTGTGAACGATTAATGAAAGAAATTGGTAAACTGTGTAGAATATACTGCCATAAAAAACATATTGATTGGGACACACACATACTCTCATTCCAAGATGTAATTAATTCCATACTGAATGAATCTACTATGCTATCTCCGTCTGTTATACTGAAAAATGTTGAACCACCTAACAAAATTAAAGAATAAGTAACATTTCCTACATCTCGTCGACTACGACACCATGAAATAATTGACATTGCGCTGAACAACATCAAACGTGCCGCAGAGCGCCGGAGAAGACAGCAAAAACAGGTTTGTATACGCCGTGACTTTCACATTGGACAGAAGATATTAGTACGTACACACTATTTATCCAACAAAGGAAAGAGTAAATGCAGTAAATTTGAGCTTCTATACGCAGGTCCATACCGAATTCGCAGCATTCCTCATCCCAATGTAGTACACGTCGAAACTTTGAGAACCAGAAAAACCAAAGGGAACCACCACGTCCGCAGCTCGTGGTCGTGCGGTAGCGTTCTCGCTTCCCACGCCCGGGTTCCCGGGTTCGATTCCCGGCGGGGTCGGGGATTTTCTCTGCCTCGTGATGACTGGGTGTTGTGTGATGTCCTTAGGTTAGTTAGGTTTAAGTAGTTCTAAGTTCTAGGGGACTGATGACCGTAGATGTTAAGTCCCATAGTGCTCAGAGCCATTTGAACCATTTGAACCACCACGTGTCGAACGCCAAACCTTTTATTGAATGAAAATACTTTATGATTTATCACACTATAATGCCATTTCCTAATTTTTTATGAACACTTATGCAATTATATTCACATGATCACCTACTGGTGATTGTCGTATTTTTTTTCTTGGCAAGTGCCCGGCAAGGTAAGGTTAGCAGGTCGCTTTTCTTGTCGTTACACACCAGACCGTGCATATTTTTCCAGATGAACTTACAAATTTTATGACCACTTATGCAATTATATTTATGTGACTACTTACTGATGATTATCGCATTTTTTCTTGGCAAGTGCCCGGCAAGGTAAGGTTAGCAGGTCGCTTTTCTGGTCGTTACACACCAGACCGTGCATATTTTTCCAGATGAACTTACACATTTTATGACCACTTATGCAATTATATTTATGTGACTACATATCGCATTTTTCTTGGCAAGTGCCCGGCAAGGTAAGGTTAGCAGGTCGCTTTTCTTGTCGTTACACATTAGACAGTGCACATTTTCCAAATAAAATTACGTATCTTACGAATAATTATGCACTTCTATGTAGTGGTACATTAATTTTATCATATTTTATCTCCATTAAAGTCTTCAATTCTCGTCTCTATTAACTACACAACATACAAGCTGTACACAAACAAGATCACATTTCTTGTCGTTATACACCCTAGACCGTGTATATTTTCGATTTTTTATGTATGTATGGTTGTTTTCCTGTTTTGTTTGTATGTACTATGAAATATTTAAGATATAACAAACACCAGTTGACTTTAACATTTTGCCTTATGATAGCGAAACATCGTGACTACTTTCTTTTTTTTTTTTTTTTTTGCCGCTACATTGTGATACACTCTGTGCATTTTTGCTTCTAAACACTGTCAATGTTTTTGACATACTACGTTTTCCGTCATGCTATGCTGTATGCTCAATTATGTTACTATAAACCAGTTTTTATCTAATGGGTATATGAATTAAATGCAAGACATTAATCTTTGTTCCTCATTTTCAGAAAGAAATAACGTATAAACGAAACAAATTAAACATAAATGGGAATTTCAGCTTCGGAATGAACGAAAGAGGATGCAATACTTCGTGATGAAGAGTAAATGGATCAGAATTAACAAGCATTAACAAGAATATACTATACACATCGTAGAATAGCAGTCTTAACTATTTTTTTTTCTTTCAGAATACGAGGCGATTGATGCAGGCTGTCAGACAGAACTACACATCTTAGTTTTAGTTATGAAATATGATAGAAATAAGGAATAGTTGTATAATGAATAATGAAGTGATTTTTTTTGCAGATGATAATTAATGCTGATGAATAATGATTAAGAATATGCTACTATGGATAATGAAGTTTTTCTTTACAGGTGATGATAATAATGGAGTTATGGTGATATGGATAATGAAGTTTTTTCTTTGCAGATGAAAACAATGATGAAGTTTATATATTTGCTGTTAGTTAAGAGATGCTATGTAGTTATTTAAGTATTTGTTGCAGTTCGTTTTGACAGTATGTGTTATATCGTATAGTATGATGACTGAAGGTTTTGGAAAGGACAGCTAGAGAACATATATTTTTTTATACACATTTCACTACCTGTTAATTCGAAGTTTATTACTTTTCAGCATAATATGCGTTTCTTCTTCCAGCTCAATAATCCATTTTGTATTTTTTCCAGGAGAAGCTTTTTATGACACTAAACCTGTTACTTATTAAACCTGTACTAGTACTTGCATTTTTTTTACCCAGTTGTGTCTATCATTTATAAATGTGATCACATATACTGCCTTTGTTTCATAACCTTGCTACAGCTGACTCATGACGAAAGACGTTACACATCTTCATTTGCAGCAATAACTCAAAAGCAAACAAAGTAATTACCAGTCCCAAATAATGCTACTAGTTTAAGAGAGTTCTGAATAATACTGATCAGCTCTGAATAATATGTCACTTCAATAATGACTTCTGAATAATACAAAAAATGCTTTGTAACTCGCCAATGAATGCCACTGTTTATTGTAACAAGATGACATATGATGCCAATGGTTACTATAATTAGACTAATTATGTATAAATTCTATGCCAATAATTAACTCATTTTGAATAATGACTTCTGAAGAATACAAAAAAAAAATGCTCTGTAACTGGGCAATGAATGCCACTAATTATTGTAATAAGATGGCCAATGAGTGCCAATGACTACTATAATTAACTGAATTATGTTAATACTATGCCATTCATTAGCTTCTGTTTTGAATGATGACTTCTGATGGTTTGTAGCTGGGCATTGAGTGCCAATGATCTCTGTAAACAAACGATTTATGAACATTATTCTGTAATACTACATACATGGTACAGAAATGTTCAGTAACTGGGCGATGAGTGCCACCAATTACTCAAATCAGTTGTTAGACTAGTGTAATTCTCAATGAAGACTACTATGTGACTTAACGTCCTTCACCTTCTGACCTAATTACCAGAAATTACTGCAATATCCATTTTTCCTGTCTATCCTCATGATCATGGAGCACTATATTTGGTTTTTGCACTAATTTTACGTTGGTCTACTTTACAAGAACATGGTGTTGACACGACATGCTGTCCACCACCTTGAGCGATGGAGATGTTATTATGGTCCCACTGTTTGGTGTACCCAGTGTACCACCAAAATGATAGCATGGAATATTATTACGACATTTCAGTGTCTTGGCTACACTGATTAATACTTCAAGGAAAAGAGCTTCAGATTGTCTCACTTGGTGTTGTGCATCTGTAGAAAGATATGGACTTTCAGTGCATCTGCGTGCAACCTAAAGTGCTACAACCATGACGCAATCCTTCCCATTCCTTTCCTAATTCTTGTAAAATGATAAAGGCATATACAGTGCGTGTGCACTTCCTCTCATTTGTTAACAAGATCAGTTGTCCTAAAAATACTAAAGACTTCTATAGTGCATGTGCACTTTATTTCACTCCTTAATATGTTTATTTGTTGTAAAAAAATATTAGAGAGTTTTACAGTGCGTGTGCACTTTTGTCATTTCTCAATATGATTTGTACTCGTTGCCTATACATTTGTGATTTGCCAGATATGTTCTGAACTTCAGTGCGTGTGCACTCTTGTCATTTGTCAATATAATTTGTACTCATTAGGTTTATTTGTTGTAAAAATATTAGAGAGTTTTACAGTGTGTGTGCACTTTATGCCATTTGTACTCATTACATATACATTTTGTGAATTGCAGATATGTTCTTTGTGATTTCCTGATATGCTCATTACTACAGTGCGTGCGCACTTTTGCCATTTGTTAATATGTTTTGTACTCATTGTGTATTCATTTTGCCATTGCTTGATATGTCTGTACTCAGTGCATGTGCACTATATTTTATTTCATGTTCTGCACTTATATATCTGTAAATATTCTGTGATTGTAAAGTTAATTAATTAAGAAAAATTTGTTGCTTACTCATGGCAAGTCCAATTGACTCACCATCGCTGCCAAATTTTTGCCCCCCCCAGTGGAGGATTTTTTTTTTTTGGTTAACATCATTTCTTTATTTCAGAATGCAAAACTTATCAAAATTTGGCATGTCAAGTTTCACAAAATTATTTCTTCCAGTTACAATATATTGTCAGAGTTTAGCTGCAACTAAAGGAATAACAAACAACAACAAGAATCATAGAGAAATCTTATGGTATGACAATGAGCACAGATATTCATGAATACTTTCATCCTATATAGTTTAAATTATGTAACTGCACACTGCGCATGTGCAATAGTGGTGGCGTTTGTCAGCTCTTCTTATTCTAATAAAACAACAGCAGTCCTCAAAATCCATCAACTAGTAGATAATTACATGATCACAAAAGACGACTCTGCTACTAGAGCAAAATATTAGGCAATAAATTTATGTGTATGTAAGGTGTATGTTTCGCCGGCGATGGGCGAAGCATGACAGAATCTCTGACCAGAGAGTAGTTTATTGTTAGTTGTTGCTTGGCGCTAGTCTGCGCTAGTCTGCGCGAGTCGACAGTAGAAGTGAGTCTGCAGTAGTAATCGGAGTCTGTCTGCAATAGTAGTCAGTCGGATACAGTAGTAGGGAGTTGGCATGTGTAGGCTGTGTGCTCTGGTTGCGACTCTGGAGGATGAGTATTGTTGTAGAAGGTAAAGAAGCAGCCTTGCGCATATTTAATAATGTATGTTAATTGTAATTTAATTTGTTCAAAAAAATGCCCCAGTAATAATCTTTTTATGAAGTAACTCTTATAAAGAAAAGTATTCATTTCCATTTAAAGCATTTTCCACTCTTTTGAAGAAGAAGGATTCATATCAATGTAAAGAATTTTTCCTTCCTAGAATCAATATATATATATATATATATATATATATATATATATATATATATATATATATATATATATATGCCAGCATTGCACGAAGCTGTGTCGATAAATAAGAGTAGATATAGTTGCAATTTTACTGAGGTAAGAATTTTTGATTCTTTTTTTCAGAATACAGGGCCGAAGCTCAGCGCTGCTGTCCTTATAAAATTTACCAGATATTGTTATTTGTGTTTAGAGGTTCCATTTGGTTCATGGTTCATTATATAAGTAATATTATTGTGGCGGGGGGATTTTGGTCAATTTTCATTTATCAATTTTGTGGGGAGTCCACGCATGGTTCCATTTCACACTTTTTATTAAACATTATTTTGTTGGGAGGTTACATTTGGCTCCATTTTGCATTTTCATATATTAATTTCGTGCGGAGATGTTACACTTGGCTCCATTTCACAAATTCTCATTTATTAATTTTGCGGAAAGGTTACAAGGTGGATGTGTACTTGTACCCCATACTGAAAATAGAGGATATTATGAAACTCCTCGCAGGGGGAGGTGTTTGTGAAGGTCGACCTTAAAGACGTGCATCTCCAATTACCACTCAAAGATGAATCTAAGGAACTGTTGGTGACTAACACCCCCTTTGGCCTTTTTTGTTACAGCTGCTTACCGTTTGGCATTGCAAGTGTGTGGGTCACTTTTAAGTGGAAAAAAATCGTCTAGCCGTTCCCTGTTACTGTAAATTACATTGACAATGTCTTGCTTACAGCGAAAGCTGCCAATGTTCTAATCACCACTATCAGAGGCTTTGTTTTCGGTATTCCAGAACGTAAACTTGCACTGCAACCTTGACAAGTGTCAATTGTTTGTTCAGCAATATGAACATATAAGCCATACTTTAGTACCTGAAGAAAGTGTCCCATGCCTATTACGTCAAAGAGGTCCAGAAGTTGCCGATTCTTAGTAATGAAGTCCAACTGACATAAATTTTGGACAGATCTGGGATAACGCCGTTTTATCCCACATGCAGTGGCAGTGGAAGAGTCAGTGCATGACTTCCCAGAAAGAGCGTCCCTTGTAAGTGGTCAGATCAAGGCAATAGGAGTTTCCATAGCTTGAAGCAGGTTCTCCTTAAGCCAGTGTGTCCTGTCGTCCACCATCCATCCAGGCCATTGTTCCTGGAAGTGTAAGCATCCAATTACAGGCTGTGCTGTTTCATATCGTCAACAGTGTAGAATAACGTACTTGATTTGTATTCAAGACCTTCAGCCATGTCCTGAATAACTATAGACAAATTGAAAATGAAGCCCTGGCGATAATTTTAGGCACCGTGTCATGACTAAGTGTATGGCCGCTCTACCTATCGATAAAAAATCACTTCACCTCCTTTTTGGCAACAGCACCTCCAGTAACAGCTTGGCCTTTCAGTGATGGGCTCTCTTCTTGTCCAGCTGTTCTTACAACATATTCAGATTGTCAGGTCAAGAGACTAACAGAGACTTTTTCCCACCTGATCACGGATGTGGATTTTGTATTCGATGTTGCCGACGACGTTTTGTTTTCACCGAGACACAGTAGCATAAGAGACTGTCGCTAAACTGCCATTGGATTCCACCCTTGTGAATCGGCATGTGGCTCAGGTTCCAGTTCTCAGAGAAGCATTGAGGCGTGTTATTTATGGGTGGCTAGCAAACCAGAAACAACTGCAGAATCCTCATCTCCACTCCTTCTGGAGCCACACAGTATCTGCTGTCCAAAGGATCCTGATGCTTTAAGTGGCAATGGCCACCCACAGGAGGTCATTGCGGGCTCTCTCCTTGATGCTCCAACCCAGGACCATGGGAATGGTTCTCCTTACCAACCAGCTGGTCCAACATCATATGTATTGGAGAGGGATTGATGCAGCCACGTCTACCGACGTCTCAGTATGCACGACTCGCCAATGGCAACAAGCCTCCCTGGTGTGCAGATATTTTCCTTGGCTTACCCCTCCACCTCATGGTCTAGGATACATCTTTATTGTATCAGTTCTGCCAGGCCCTTAATGGTGTTCCTCCTGACTCCACTATTCAGACTTTGGCATTAAGGTTTTCATTGAAGGAATTCTGTAACCATTATGACTGACAATGGCCGGCAACTCACATCTGTAGATTTCGAAGAGGTTTGGAGTGCTAACGGAATTTGCTTGATACACATATCTTCCTTCCATTCGGTATCTAATGGTCTTGCTGAACTCTTCGTTCAGATTTTAGAACCCAGATGGCCAAACTCTGTCAGCATCATTCAGTTACAGATTCATTGTTCTTATTGTTATCTTCCTACTGGAGCAAATCCCATGACTCCTTTCTCCCACGGAATGCCTACATGGTTGTCCCCCTCAGTCTTAGTTGTGCTTCGAACAACTCACCAGTCCAACCCTTTGCGCCATTATTAAGCTACAGGGGATCCTGTCTGGGCCAATGTGTACCCCAGTAGTAGGTGAAGGTGTACCTCAGTCACTATTCAGCACCTTCTGGGCCGGGCAAAGTTTGAGATTGAATGTGTCAGTAGGTCCAGCCACCGTAGGCACATCAACCAGCTTCATTGGAGAAAAGACGCCACATGATTAAGTAACAATCAGCCTCCAGTATGTGTTCCAGAACCTCCTTTGGCACCTGCAGCCAGCGACCTCCTCCTTGGAGGAGGTATGCCAATGGTTCCCAGAGCCCCAAGTAGTTGTATTAATGGACATCGATCCACAGACACACTCTTGCTCCCTCGGGTTAGAGAGTATGCATGTGGTCGCGGACTCTAACACCTGCCGCTTCTTCTACACCTCCATCATGGTGGGGAGGGGAGCGAAGCAATGCTGTCACATACCCTCCAAAAGGCACCAACAGCTGACTGTCCCTGTACTGCAGTATTTAAACACATGCGACTCTGCAGTACCAGTAGCCGACCCTCGAATCGCAACAAGGAGTCAGCCGATGGGCTGTCAGAGGGTGATACTTGTAGCCACACCAAGCCAGCAATCGATGCATGCACCAGCCAGCGTTGTGCTCCGAGAGGAATACAATATGCACCCACCGACAAGGGAACCATTCAGTAAAAAAGCTGTAGTCATCCGTACAGCCAGGATTTATGACTGTGCTCTGGTCACAACTGCCTGTTCATCTACTCACTTAAGACTCATGTTTATCTCTGAATTCGCTACCGCTGCTTCCACCAGGTCCACCATTTGCCACTCTGTCAGCCACTCCCTGCCATTGCCATCTGTCTCTGACATCTTGCATCAGGGGACAGGTACTTCTCAGCATAACACTTCCGGACTTGGGGAAGTTTTCAGTGGTGTTTATTGAATATAGACAAATTTTCATATCCAGTGCTGGACATGGACTTTACGTAAGTTCTTGCAAGGAATCAACAAATTTTGTTGTTTGAATCTGGGTGCTTGAAGAAGATGCTAACATTTTCAGAAGTATTTTCATTCCTTTTTCGATTCAAGCTTCAGCTCAGGTTTGTTCAATGAAACTGTACGTTAGTAAACATTTTAAGTGAACGTGCTTCTTGTTTTCAACTTTGGGAGACTTTCAGGTTGTACGGAATCGGTGCCACAAGATGTTATTTCTATACCAAGAGAAGTGAGGCAGAATTATAGGATCTGCTAGAAGGAATGAAAAATGTAATGAGTACGGAATATGCACTGAGAGCAAAGTGAAGAAAGATCAAAGAAAATAGGAGTGTCAAAAATAAGGTTACAGATGAAGTTAGCATCAGTTCTGGTACACCGAAAGAAAAATAAGAAGGACAAAGCAACCAGGACATAAAAAGCAGAATAGAACAGGAAAAGAGGGCATTCCTGGACAAAAGTCTATTTGTATCAAACATAGGTCTTAATTTGAGAGAGAATTTCTGAACATGTACGTTTGGAGCAAAGCATTGTGTGGTAGAGGAACATGAAAAGAAGGGAAACTGGAACAGAGGAGAGTCGAAGAGTAGGAGATGTGGTGTTATTGAAGAATGTTGAAAATCAGGGGGACTCTTAAGGAATGACAAGGTTTTCCAAAGAATCGGAAGATAGGCAAATGTGGAAAACGCTTCCTTGAAGAAGAGAGAGGATGATAAGACTTGTGCTAAGAAAAAGTTATCTTCATGGTACTAATTGATCGAGGTTCCGCAGAGGTTAGCATTCTCCACTTCCATTCGGGATGAACAACAATTCAAAACCACTTCCGGCATCCAGATGTAGGTTTTTCACAATTTCCTAAATTGCTTAGGCAAATGATTTGATGATTCTTTTGGAAATACACTGATAATAATCTTCCCCATTCTTGAAACAATGTGAGATTGTTCTCCATCTCTAATAACCATGATGTTCGAACGAATGTTAAAAGCCAATCATTTTCTCCCCTTTCTACCACTGTTATAGGGGGGCGCTGTAGAGTATAGACAAAGTGCAGCGCAAGACAGAGATTGGTGTACATGGATCAAATAATTGAACTAATACTGTAAGATGAAGAGTTGGGCCGAAAAGAGGAATTCGTCATGGGCTCCAACAAAACCAGTCACAAGACTGAAGACTAAAACTCGATGGAGCGGGTTGACAGGATGGCGAAAAAGAGTTATCTTGTTTCGTAGTACCCATGAGCATAGCTTGAATAAAGTTCTAGCATTTATTAGTGCATCATCGCAGTCTCCGTTAACACGTCCGTAAGTTGACTGACAGGTACATGACACGAATGCATTGAGAATGGTCGTAGAAATAAAGGGCCTCATAGACAGGCCGACCAGTCTTCCGATCTCCCCCCTGCCAAGCGGGTGTTCGTCGACCCATTTGCCTGTGAGGGGTGATTTTATAGCTGTCAAGTCCACAGTCTACGAGCGTCGGTTTAACGGCATACTTCTTCCTGCTTGCTCCGACAGCCACCTGTCAGCCCATACTCCGCCTGTGTGCAGGCAGGTAGTGTCTGTCGGTCTGTCAAGCAGTCGCCGTTGCCCTCACACAGACGGTTCGACGAACGAGCTGGTGCACTGGTCAGCTTTAGATAGGCAGTTCAAATGGACAGGGACCGCAGACGAGTGTCACACGTTATCATTGACAGTTGGTTTGAAACCATACAGAAATTTCTGTGGTCAGTGAATGCAGGTCTATCTCAACCAGTACTCAAAAAATATTGTGCAAGAAACTGTCTACAATAGACATTTAGAGTCGGACATCTTGTAAAAGGCCATTTCCCTCAGTGGCACATAAAGCCATACATATTCAGTGAGATAAACAACACAGAAAGAATGCAGCAGCAGACTGGAGACATGTGGTGTAATTCGACCAGTAGCGATTTTGTGTCTTTTCGAACGATGAAAGTGTCGAATGTACCGACAGTACAGTGAGGTAATGGTGTGTCGAGGATGTATTTCAGGTCACGATTATATCTGTGATTTTTACAGTGTTTTCTAGGATTCATATAATTATACTGAACATTAATCAGGACGTTTTATTCAACGTCCTTAGTGATCAAGTTGTATTCCTTCTACGCTTCATAATGACTACGCTGTGGACGCTCCCTGGACGTCAACAACCATGTCCACAGGGCTCCACGGATACGTTTTGGTACAGACAACACTCAGGCACCCTGTCGCAGCCCGATTGACCCGCTACGTCACCCAATATTAAACCAATAGAAAATAGCTGGGACCATAAATACTGTTTTTCCTTTTCTTATGACTAAGTAATTTTTCAAAAGATGAAGGATTATTTACAATTTGTTTTCTATTATCTGGGCTAAACAGGTAAACCCTATAATTTGAAAATATGAGAAAATAAAATCAATGTTACGACCTGTAAATAAAAATACCAAGTACATTCTAGAATATACTTAGTGTAAAATCAGTTGATAAGTATCGGACGTTCAGCTATTAGGATTTCATGCACGTTATGAATGTTATAGTATCTGCAATAAGTTAAATAAGTTTCAAATGATATGGGACACTGTATATAAAACATTAACCAATAAATCCAAGAAAGGCACGAAGACAAAACTCTACAAAGTAATCGCAAGAACTATAGTCACATATGGAAGTGAGAATAGGGCAATAACTAAGAAAGATGGTACAAATGGCTCTGAGCACTATGGGACTTAATATCTGCGGTCATCAGTCCCCTAGAACTTAGAACTACTTAAACCTAACTAACCTAAGGACAGCACACACATCCATGCCCTAGGCAGGATTCGAACCTGCGACCGTAGCGGTCGCGCGGTCCCAGACTGAAGCGCCTAGAACCACTCGGCCACACAGGCCGGCAACTAAGAAAGACTAAAGGAGGATACAGTCAGTTGAAATGAAATTTTTGAGGTACGTGAAGGGGTGCACTCTGAGGGGATTCAATAAAGAATTCTGGAATAAGGAAATAATTAAATATACTATGCTTGAATGTAAGAACAGGAAACGAGATAACTAACTCGAAGAAGCATATTAAAAGAATGGAGAAGGAACGAATAGTCAGACACATAGTAGACTGTAGACCTATAGGAAAGAGAATGGCCAGAGTAAGGAAAATGTAGCTTTTGTGATGACAGGATGGGCTATAAGCCTACTGTTTGAAGTGAAGAAGAAGAAGACCATTTGTTACAGAGAGGGAAATGTAGGAATCAACATTTCCACAATTTCGTGAGTCCACTTGATCTAGCCATAAACGTGCAGTCTCAGTTGGATATGGAACCACTGAAAATATTGAAGTTCTCCGCTGTACACAGTAGTAAGGCAGTCAATGAGAAAGAGATTTATTGCTTGTAAAACATGGTACGTGATGTGCTTTACTCATATTGGTTGATAGTTTCCGAGAAACTGAGAAATGGCAGATCTGTCTCTAGTTTCAGTTTCTCTCTAACGGCAGCTTTGTAAGGATGCATGCTTGTAAAGAGTGGGTAGTGACTGAAACTTAGCTGCCAGTAGCAGTAACGTGTGCAGTGTTTATTCTAGGAAAATGTTTTCTGGGACTATTTATAGCAATGTAGGATGATAACAACGACTGAGGCAAATATCCTGAATGTCCTTCAGAAGCTGATGCATGTAAATGTGTATAATTCGTTAAGCAAGTAAACAGTTATGCATTCGTTACCATTGTTTATATGAGTTTACGTGACAGTCTAATGACAGAAATTTTAAGGGCCATATTTCTTTAAGTGCTGTAGTAGAGTGACAATGAAATTAATTTTATATTATGCTCAATTGTAGTATAATTTCTCGAGTAGCTTTTATTGTAGCAAACACCCCCCTGGAAAAAATTGCATTTAATATTTCTGAATGCATATTGTTAAAATGGTAACAGAAATAAAAAAAGAATTCATAAAGGTTACGCGGGTTTTAGCGTGTGTTAGAACGGTATACCCAGATTTGTCGAAAACGTCTCTTTCTCGAAATCTCCTCCCCGCACACTATTTTGTTTTCATTTCGACATTTGACTAATAACAAAATGTATAGCATCGTTAATAACAACTACAATCATATATGATGAAGTGATATTCCAAAGACGCATCTATCAGAAATAAGCTAGAAATATAGCTATATCGCTATATGCACCAGATACGTTTTGTAAAGTGCATTATTTGTGGTTTATTTATTCTAGGAATGAAGACAACTGTGTAAGTTGAAATGATATGTTTAATGTCGCAATATTACCACAAAAATACACGCTTTTACACAGTTTTCAAAATGACAGCAAAAAAACAGTTATCAGGATAACGTATCTCGTCAACATCGAAAAGTGGAATAATCCTAAACACAACAATATTAAACATTAACTCTCCGAAGGTTAAATTATCCCAAACACAACAATACTAAAGTTTAAGTAGAAGTTTCTTGACAAAATTGTTTCTACACTTACGTTATGATGTTGGTCAGTACTACGAAAATTGTCTGATTCCGGTTCAAATTTCGGTACTGGTTTTACGATGATAATCAAGTCTACGGCGGATGGTTTGTTATGTGACAAACTGAGCAACAAATTACCAAAGGTCGCTCGAGTTTACTGTGGGCGCAAGCTGTCGAACCAACAAGTTTACTCCTCTGCATTCCGTATTTACCTTAAGCTGCGATGAGCTGTCGTCTGCTAGGCCGCTCTCTTCCGCTGAAATTACTATAAAACTAATTACACCTTTGCTGAATTTTCCAGCAGAGACTTTCCCTATGTTTTTCGTTATGCGAGAGAACATGTCCTCATCCCTAGTCTTAGAATGTGGTGATATACACGCTCATGGTTGGAGCAGCGTGCATATTATAATGACCTCTCAGTTATCACAAGAACAGTTAACTAATTGGCTGGCTCGTTTCTCGGCAGTTGGAGCTAAACGATGCTACAACTAATTTCTAGCTGGATATCAGCTGATGTGAACGCAGTGTTGACACAAATGACTCCTCTGCATTAAAAAATATTGTTCAAATGGCTCTAAGCACTATGGGACTTAACTTCTGAGGTCATCAGTCCCCTAGAACTTAGAACTACTTAAACCTAACTAACCTAAGGACATCACACACATCCATGCCCAAGGTAGCATTAGAACCTGCGACCGTAGCGGTCGCGTGGTTCGAGACTGTAGCGTCTAGAACCGCTCGGCCACTCGAACCGGCTCCTCTGCATCGTACAGAGCGTTATGTGCTCCGTTCTGCACTTGACGCCAGTTCAGAGAAGAGTCCCTGAAAATTTCTGTCTTATCTTACTCGTAGCTAAACTGTCTCCCAACCTGGGTTCTTTCGTTCTTCACATCATGGCTTTTTTCAACCAATAGGAGCGTTCCTCTTATTTTGTGGAAACTCTCTCTACCAATCCCAAGGTCTCTACCATTAAACTGCGTGGAAACTTTGGCTATATTCTCCTTCCTAGCGCGTTTCCGCCAATCGGACGTTTTGTGCCGGTTCCAGACGCCTAAATGCGTAGATTGACTCTCTCATGTGTGTACCACTCGCTGGACACATGACCTTAAATGCGTCACTGGTCTTGTTTCGTATCCATCTGGATTTCCGAAACGCCATTTTCTAAAAGCTTTCTTTCCTGTCCTCCTTCAGATGGGTCGTTATACTCCCTCTCTCTCTCTGAGTCACCTGGTTGGTCGTTGACTTTCCGCCTGGAACACCCCTTTAAGTGGTTTCCATGGTAACCCCTGTAGTGCAGCCTTGCCTCTGCCCTCGACCCTCTGAATTCCAAACTAAAAAGCCTCTCACTGCATGTTTCACCTTCCGCTCGAACATGCATTGTAGTAATGGTGTATTAATTACCGTCAATTGAGAGTCATCCGTTTTTGAATTACATAATGCAGGAAAATTTTCTCTTTACTGCCGAATTATGTTAGGTGTGGTATTCACCTTCCCATTGCGATGTATAAAGCTCTCATGTAAGGTGTGAATCTGACCTTCATTTAATCTGCCACCTTACAGTGTCCACTTCAATTCAAACCGTATACAGGGTGAGCCCCTAACTATTGGCACCAAGAATAACTCCGAAATTATAATAGGAGCCGAAAAGTTTGTGAGACAAAAGTTGCATGGGACAATGGAGACCATAATATGATGTTGGTTTTCTGTTGCTAGATGGGGTCGCTTCAGATGTATGAAGGTCAACTTTGTTTTTTTTTTTTTAAATGGGATGCTATAGTCTGGTATTCATTTTCTGACAGCAGCTATTGAGTCGAATCCAATGATGTGTAACAGTAAGGTCTTTGATGGTCAACGATGATCACAAAGGTGGCATGAATGTCCATTTACTAAGGTGTTCGAAGTGATGACCATTTGTACAATACAGTTCTGCAATCTTCTTATCACTGATTGAGTGTGTAAGTAGGCTGTTTAGGTTTTTATATTGGTAACGCCACGTAGCGCTCTGTATGAAAATCACTGGCTGTACTGCGTGCAGTCTGTGGCTGGTTTGCATTGTTGTTGGCCATTGTAGTGTTGGGCAGCTGGATGTGAACAGCGCATACCGTTGCGCAGTTGGAGGTGAGCCGCCTGCAGTGGTGGATGTGGGGAGAGAATTGGCGGAGTTTTGAAATTTGTAAGACTGGATGTCATGAACTGCTATATATATTATGACTTTTGATGACTATTAAGGTAAATACATTGTTTGTTCTCTATTAAAATCTTTCATTTGCTAACTAAGCCTATCAGTAGTTAGTGCCTTCCGTAGTTTGAATCTTTTATTTAGCTGGCAGTAGTGGCGCTCTCTGTATTGCAGTAGTTCGAGCAACCAAGATTTTTGTGAGGTAAGTGATTTGTGAAACGTATAGGTTAATGTTAGTCAGGGCCATTCTTTTGTAGGGATTTATGAAAGTCAGATTGCGTTGCGCTAAAAATATTGTGTGTCAATTTAAGCACAGTCTTATACATTTTTTCTAAGGGGACGTTTCCTATGACGACCCTTAGCCGAGGATACCTCACTGGAATCTTCTGATTTTGTTCTTGTAGTTTGTGTAATTAGTGTAGCTATTGTTTATTGCTAGCACGTAATCATAAAGAAAATTTCCTTTGTAGTTGTAGTTTTCATTCTTGTACAGTAAAACCGTTGTGGAATGCATGTAGATTTTCACCAAGTATTTCGCAGCTGCGCTTGCAATTAACGAGATATTATTTTCAATGCCATGTTAATGTGTTTTCTTATTTTGCTCTTCAAATTGTGCTTTTCTGTGTTGTCGTGTGAAATATTGTGACAATAATGGCGTGTGAAAAACGTAATACTAGGGTCCAAAGTAAACTGAGAAATCACAGTGAAGACGAAAGCAGTGTGTTAGTGCCACCGTGTAATGAATTAACTAAAGTTCAAAGTAGTAATTTGGTAATTGTACATAGGGAAATGGAGTGGGCTGCAAATAATGGTGTAGGCAGTGAAACAATTAGTGAGCAGGTAAGCATTATCGATCGGTCGGCAACAGCTTGCCTCAGGAATCCGAAATGACAGGACACAATCTTGCAAATACTGTAGATTGAGGTTTTGCGTCCTCGCCGTTTTCTCAAATAAGTCAAGACACATTTTATGCTTTTCAAAATGCGAATATTGGCGGTTCAAATGCATTGCCGAATAGCGCTGAGGAACATGTTTCAGACACCAGTGCATTGTTATTACAATTAATGCAACAAATGGGACAAAAGCTTCAAAAGTTAGACACAATGGAACAAAATCTTCAAAAGTTAGACACAATGGAACAACACCAGAGACAAACACAGCAACAGTTAGACACAATGGAACAACACCAGAGACAAACACAGCAACAGTTAGACACAATGGAACAACACCAGAGACAAACACAGCAACAGTGAAACACAATAGAACAAAATCAGAGACAAACACAACAATAACTTCAAAAGTTAGACACCACACTTGAACAAACACGTGAAGATTTAACTACTAAGTTACTTAACATTGTATCGAAATGTCAAAAAGTCTGTAATGACAAAAACACAAATTTGTGAGCATTTTCAACCTATTTTTTCGCGGCATGAAACTGCATTACAGAATCACGAAGCAGCCATAAAAGAACTGCAAACCATTGTTCATGAAAATCATGAGACCTTGTGGGCTAAAATTGATTCAGTTACATCTACCGATTCGATTACGCTACTTGCAAAAACTCAGGAAAACTTAAAGAACACAGTAGATACGATTTCAACACAAATGGACACTCTGAAACTTGGTTAAGAAAAACACACTGAGGAAATAGGTACACTATCGGAGAAAGTAGCCGAACTTTCGGATCAGTTCACTAACTTATCTGCAAAGGTAGATGATGATCTGAATGACACAAGACCTATAGCCATCACTGACACAGAAGAGTATGAACAAATTAAGAAATTCAAACAAAATCAGAATCAAATTAATACGCAATACAAAAGCGAAATCCGGGAAATACAAGATCACTTGGCACAAGTAATACAAAAATTACATATTTCAGAAGACACTCGCGCTCCAACACGGGAAGAGGAACTTAGAAATACGGAAAAGCCACAAAATAATAACACAGGGCATTTCGGAAATTATGAAAGAAATTGGCAAGGTGCACCGAATTTTTAGATGGAACCGCCGACACGACGTAACAATGACCGATATGCTACTCGGCGACACGATGGTTTTGACTATGAGCTGTTCATTACTACACGTAAATTCAAAACATTTAAGAATTCTGGCAACGACATTCATCCACAAGCGTGGCTTTATTAATTCTCTCATTGTTTTCCTCCCAACTGGTCATTAGAGCACAGATTAGAATTTATGTGTGGCTACTTAGAGAATGAACCAGCTGAAAGAATGCGATCAGTCATTCACGATCGTCACAGTGAAGGAGAATTTTATCATGCCTTCCTCTCAGCATATTGGTCTCAAGCTACACAAGACCGAGTAAAAGATAACATCATAATGATGAAACATTTCGAACAATCTGAATTTTCCAGTCTTGTGAAATATTTTGAAGACATGTTGCACAATAATCAGTACCTGTCAAACCCATACAGCCTCTCAGAACTCATCCGCATTTGCTTAATCAAACTACCTGAACATTTACGACATATTATTTTGCCAGGACATTGCAAAGATGACATTGAAACTTTTCATGGACTGTTAAAAGAATTGGAAATTGACGCTGACAATCGCGGAACGCGAAAACAGGAACACAACAATTACAGGTCACATCCGTCACAATTCCGCGATGAAAGAAATAATAACTGGACACGACAAGGCTATTCTCACAACACAAATCATGACCGAAACAGACACCACCCATATGACAACCGTTGGCAGAGTAGTAATAATTACAGGGAAAGATCACCTCTCCGCGGTAGTGACTATCACAGAGACAATCAGAGAAACAGACAATATGGGAAACAAAATAATTATTATCAAGGGAGACAGAATAACTTTAGACGCAACGGTCCAGCGCGCAGTTACGATTCAGGGAGAAATTCTCCACCACGTGACCGACAAGAAAAAAAGTATGGAATCTGCCGACATGACGACAGACGATGTGATCGTAACGACAGACTTGAATTGCATCAGAACTGGCGGCATTCAAACAGGGTGGGGCCCTCTCGACAAGGTGAATTTGTAGAAGTTAGGTCTCCAAATCCCAATAACGACGCGCGCCAACAAAGAGACAATAGGCAATGACTCATACCGCTGGCAGCCACAAAACGTACTTCTGCAACTGACGACGCGGCTGCCGTAGCTAGTAATTACGTAAAAATGGAAGACATTAGGGACATCTTACTCCAGGAACACGACGTAAAACATAACAACATTGCATATCCTGTGATTCACATTAAAGTAAATGACGTAAAATTTACGGCAGTACTTGACTCTGGCAGTCCCATTTCAGTAATTAGTGAAACAGCCTTTAGCAAATGCAACAAATCGAACGATTGCCCCACACTTCCGTTACGTAAGATTAAATTACAAGGTGCAATCTTTGGAAGAAGTGTAGATGTACGCCAACCAACCAAGTTTGAATTCTTTTGTGAAAGCCACAGCTTCTCTATGAACTTTCTTATTGTTCGATTATTGTCGACGGAAATTATATTGGGAGTAGACTTTTTGAATGAATACAAAGCAATCTTAAACTTTCACGATGCTGAAATAAGTTTAGAGAAAGAAGGTAAGTCAATAGCTTTGAAATTTGAAGATTGGCTCTCAAACCATGACGAAGAAATTAATCGGCTTTACCTCCTGTTAGACAACAGTTCGGAATTTTCGACGGAACTTGACACTAACAATCACTCTGCAAGTACTGACAGGGATGATACCGACGGCGCATTTGATACTAATGAGTTAATTCTGAATAAAATTCAAACAATTGAGAATCGTTAAGACACTGATAGGCAAGACCTTTTTGAGATTTTACAAGCACAGTCCACAGTTTTTACTCACAAAACAGGAACAATCAAGGGATTTCAATACCAATTTCGTGTTTGTGAGCATACCAAATTTTGTGTTAGACCATACGTAATTCCGGCGCATTATAGGGACCGTGTTAGAACAGAAATACAATCTATGCTTGACGAGGGCATTATTGAGCCTGCAGTAAGCTCATACAACAATCCATTACATGTTGTTAAGAAGAAAAATGGATCGATCAGGCTTGTCTTAGATTCGAGGCATATCAATAATATCATCATTCCTGAAACAGACAGGCCGCAAACGTTGGAAGAACTTCATCAAAATTTTAATGGTGTAAAAGTGTTGTCATCTATTGATCTCAGATCCAGCTTTTATCAGATCGAACTTCGTCCAGAGTGTAGAAAACACACAGTTTTCCTTTGTTTCGGCGTTTGTTATCAGTTTCGGGAATTTCATTTGGGTTTGAACATTTCTTCGGCAGCATTCATCCGTGAGCTAAATTCCATATTACCTAAGTTCTTAAAACGTCACATCACCTTATATGCGAACGATATTCTGATAGCAGAAGCCTCATAGGAACAACACAATCGCATCCTCAACAGTGTGTTATATATTTTTGCAGAATCTGAAATTACAGTTAACTTGGAAAAGTCTGAATTCGGTAAGACAAAGGTGAAGTTTTTGGGACATATTATTTCTTCTGAAGGCATTCAGCCGAATCCTGAAAAGTTAGAAGCAATCAGAGCCATTCCAGTTCCATCCACAAAAAAAAAAAAAAAAAAAAAAAAAAAAAAAAAAACAAGTCCGCAGTTTTCTAGGTCTCGTAAATTTTTCCCGTCGTTTTCTGAATATGCAAATTCTAGTTACACCAAAACTTTGTTCTCTCACTGGAAAAAATACTATTAGGAACTGGGACGAACAAGCACAGTTGGAATTCAATTCTTTGAAAGAAGTGTTACTTAACGCGCCAATACTAGCTCATCCAGATGTGTCACAAGATTTCTGCCTTAGCACAGATTCTTCTAAAGTCGGTCTTGGTGCCCATTTATTTCAAGAAGCCATAGAAAATGACACTACCGTTCAGAAAACCATTGCTTTTGCTAGCAGAGTGCTAACAAAATCTGAAAAAAATTATTCCGTTACTGAATTAGAAGCTTTAGCTATCGTTTGAGCATTTAACAAACTCCGTTTCTTTCTGGTAAGCACGTAAAAGTATACAGTGATCATCGTGCATTACAATTTCTTATGTCTTCAAAATTAAATCATGACAGGTTAAAACGTTGGGAATTGTTTCTGCAAGAATTCCACTTCAAATAGTCTACATTCCCGGCAAGGAGAACATTGTTGCGGACGCACTGTTACGTGCACCGGCTGGGCTTGAGAAAAGTAACACAGAAGGCAACCTCGAGAAAAATTTCAGTATTCTTTACATTCAGAAAGTCGCCTTTGAAAACTTCATCACCACATCTTTAAAGGACATTGCTCACGAACAAGATAAAGATCCGATTTGGAAAGACATCAAAAGCAAATGGCATGAAAAGACACACACACACAGATTCGGCATTATTATCTGGTTAGAAACAACATACTGTTCAAACGCTGCACTGTTGATGACAAGCTATGGGTACTTTGCATTCCTGACGATTTTGTTAATAAGCTCATTTGGTACATTCATTTCAGCTATGCACAGTTTGGCCCACGAAAATGTTATCATATTCTTCGGACGACTTGTTATTTTAACAATATGGAAAAGAGAATTCGAAGAGTCTTGTCTATTTGTAAACTTTGTCAAAAGGCGAAACCATCTACTATCTCACATCGTGCTCCGTTGTTTCCTATCATTCCTTCTAAATTAAAAGAATTTGCTGCTGTTGATCTCTTGGGACCCCTTGTCAGACCATCGAATGGATTTTCGTACGTTCTAGTCGCTGTTGAACTTACTTCAAAATTTGTTTGTTTCACTCCGTTACGAAAAGCCACTGGACGGTCTGTATCCAACGCCTTTGTTAAAAATTTCTTACGTGAAGTTGGCCACGTTGCTAAAGTCATTTCAGATAACGGACCGCAATTCAGATCTGCTGTTTGGTCACGCATGCTTCGGAATCATAAAATGAAACCTGTTTTGATTTCATTGTACTCACCACATTGTAATCCCTCCGAACGGATTATGAAAGAAATCAATAAGCTTTGCAGACTTTATTGTCACAGAAAGCATCAGCATTGGGACAGATATTTAAACTTATTTCAAAACGTGCTGAATGAAATGCCTCATGACTCCACTGCTTACCACCTACTCTTGTACTGAAGAATGAAGAACCACCGAACAGAGTCAGAGAGCTTGTACCTTTCCCGAATACACGTAAACTTCGACACAAAGACATAATTGATTGGCTATTAAAAATATAAAATCTGCAGCAGACAAAAGGAGAAAACTACACGGTAAAGCAAATGCAAAGAAATTATATATTGGTCAGAAAGTTCTCATTAAAGCTCATTCATTGTCACATAAGAAGAAACACTTGAGTCACAAATTCTTTCTAGCTTACAATGGACCTTACAGAATCCGACGTATACCACATGATAATTGCGCTGAAGTTGGAACTCTCTGCGTACTAGGAAGAGTAAATGTTTACACCACATTTCACATGTAAAACCGCTTATTGAAAGATAAACTGCTTTTTAACTAACTTTTCACTTTACATTACTAGTATGCTTTATCAGACTTAGAATCTGTTAACATGCAACAATGTTTGAAGTTAAATATCCAGTCAAGAACCAAGAGAACTTATTTAAACAGAAATTAAGAATGCATAGTTATTGTCAACAGACGACACAGTGTTATTGTGTGTGTACATTCTTGCTTGTTAGTTGCACGATTACATAACGTCTATAAGGCTCACATACTTAGAACATTTACCAGTACTGCTAATGAGATTTTAATGCCACATTTTGGTTTACTTGAAAATACCTTCTGGATTTAAAGTACTTTCTGTGAGATACCAGAGGACGCAGTGGTTAGTTTATGTGACAGCTACACGATTTTATCACGACGCTACTAATGAGTGACAATTTACAATGTTGCTTTGCGGTGTTTCTGTTTTATACCTGCACAGTTTTCCTGATTTATTCTGGAAAGTAAAACATGTTTTAGTAGTAACTTTTGTGGTATAGCTACAATGAGACAGCCTTTTCCGTAGCACAACAATACGTTACAGCACAGTACTTTCTTCATCACGGCAATAAGCGTAATAACTAAGATAACTATACGCAAAGCATTTCACTTTTGTTTATCATCAGGTAAGTACGTTGACTTTTGCAGAACTTAACTTTCGGAGGACGATAACTACGACACTTCCACAGAGATTATCTTACAAGACGCACAGTTTAGCGCTACAGTACACGCATTTGAGTGATTAATTTCGTACTTAAAACATTTATTTTTAAAGATATTTGAAGTACAATGAATGATACAAAGGTTTTCCGTGATACATTTCATTCTATTGGTGTAATCTGTAACACCTGAGGTTATTATTCCTTAATCATCAGGGGGGTACACGCCTACATTGTGTACTATGTGTCTGCCAAACACAAGGAGCTCTATCTAATATGGTATTTGCTTATACAACTTTACACATCGGTACCATATTTCTCTAACACAGAATTACACAGCTATCTGATCATTTAACTGAGAGACAAACATTTTTTTTACTACATCAGTGACACGTGTTTACACAATTACACAGTTGGATAACTTCACACTTATGAAACTGTATTTTGTCTGTACTGTGTGAACTGTTCATATTTTTTCGGAACCATTGTGATACTATGAGAGCTTTGAATATCGTATTTGGTATGGGATCATGATTTTTAAAGTACGTTTGAGGTAGATGTTACTTTTGAAATGAGCAGAAAATTTTTTATAGGTTTTAAAGTATCCAGAAAGCTATGACAATTTTGGGATGTGATTGATCTGTTATGATTTATTATTACGACGACGATGTGTATTATGCTGTTGAGGTATGTTTATGATCAATGAGATGCTATATGAGGAATTTGATTATGCTCTGTATTTATTATGAGGAAATTTTGAAGACGTGTTGATGAATATGTATATGTGTAATAAGATAAGGAATAAGGAGTAGTGGTTAGGGACTCTGACATGTGAAAAACGATGATGGAAACCAAGAATCGTACTTTAAAGAGTTATGAAATGTGTGTAAATGAGTGAATGTATGACAATGCCACTGAAAATTTTTTGGACACTGTTGTATTTATAGGATTTTGTTTCTATACATTTGTAACGCAAATTCTCGACCTGTGAAATTTTTTATATGAGACTGTCACTGTAGCGCAAACTGCTGTCGTAAATATTTCGGTAGGAGAGTTAAGTGACCTTCACGTAATGTGTGGTGGGCACCCAGCTGCGCGATAGTCGCCTGGGAAAAAGCCATTAGTTTGTGCCTTTCAGAGGCACAGGTGGAGAATAAAAGAGATCATTAACCTCGCTACTGACATTCCTTTGTAGAAAGTATCGCAAATATGAGACGCTCATTACTTGAAAACGTATGATTACTCGTACTTTGTGCTACTTACTGAAATGCTTATGAATTGATGGGAAATATTTGTACATCTGCACACCTGATTATGACAAGTGTCTTTCTACAAGAATTGAGAGAATTTCTACTAACTTATGAAATGCCTCATGACTACTGAATGATTATTTTATGCTTTACTTTGTACATAGTTGCTTATTTCATTTGATATCTGGTTTCCAACTGTGTTGCAGCATTGGTTTTATAAAATAAAATTAAATGCATTTGCTAATGTGAACACTTTCTGTCAACAGATCTACTAAATAATTATTTTATGATCCACATTCTTTGAAAAAGGTGCACTTGGAAAGGAAAGAACAATAAGAAGGGATTAATAACAGTTACTGCATACATAATTTTCTTTTCAACTACTTGGTAATATTTTTGGTGGAATAACTTCTTGTGGTGCACCACTTTAATGACATAGATATTAAGATGTGAATAGACATTTTCCTTATCTTCATTGTTGTCTTTAGTCTACTATTTTTTGTGCTTGAGCTCTGTCATGTTTAGATATAAGTTATAGCATTTGCTGTTGCTGTTTGGCAGGCATACTGCTACTGAATTTCACTTTGTATTACTCTGTTAAGTCAGTTTTACTACTGATTTATTTTTCTTGTTGCTGCAAATTGGCTCATAATAGTTGTAATGTTGCATTTTCTCTGTTAATTTAGATTTACTGCTGCTTGCTTTGCAAATTTGCATTTTTTGTCATTGCTGTTTGAGTTAATTGTTTTGTGCTGCTGCATTGCCTCGTCCCTTAGTTTAGCATCTGAGCTCAGTAGATTTAATTTAGCTTAAGATTGGGTAGGCCATATAAGAGAACAAGTTGTGATGAATTGGAAGAAATGCATTGAGATGCTATAAGAAAATGGTTTGGCCAAAAAAGTATTTTGAAGGAGGATATGAAAAAAAAGTAGTGTTTAGGGACAACAGGTTTAGGTAGGATTTTCTTGTAAATAAATGATGAGGTAAGATAATGGAAAATAAATAATGAGGTAAGAAATATGTGAACATATAAATTAAGAAAACATGCTTTGCTAGGATTTTTTTGGTGGAAACAAATGTTGAAATAAGAGGAAAGACCTACAGAATGAAGTTTTGGGTTGGATGCAGTACCAAATATTACACTGAAAACAAATCCTGCCCTTTCCTCTTGTGTTATACTGCTATGTGTTTGTGTACGCTTGTGTATTTGTGTTTTTCCTGTATTTATGTGTTTAGCTGATGAGAGTTATGTTGTAGCATTTTTCTAATACTATGTTATTTACTTTGTAAAGATGTTTAGACGTTATTTATCTGTTCTGTTTTGTTGCTCATGTGTGAAGTTGATGTTTCAAAAGTTATTCTGATCTTTATGTATGTACTTATGTCATAATTTTTGTAACACTGATGTGCATGTTTATTTCTATTCTTTTGTAATGTCTGTGTTACTACAAATGTTATCTGTACTGTTATGTTCTTTAATGATGTATTTTGTACCTTTGTTATTGTATTCTTATGTTATAAAATTGTAATTGACACCAGTTCATCAAATTAAGTATCATTTCACTGCACACATTTCTGTTGGTCATAGTATATGGACAATACGTGATAAGTAGGGACTGATAGTGTTTGCACATGTGTTAATAATTCAGCAAGGGACTTGATAACAGCATTGGTGGTTCTAAGGACATGCCAAAAAATTTTTTGTGAGTGCACAAGTGGTGGTTCATGGACTTGCTATATTGTCGACATGACTCTTTCATGGTGATTGTGCACCTGCACAGTCGCAACTGATGGCTGCTAGCCATCTCTACAAGGACTACAGTGGGTCTGCATCTTTGATGGCCCACCAATACCATTATTTCTACAAGGACTACAGTGGGTCTGCACGTTTGATGGCCCACCAATACCATTATCTCTGCAAGGACTACAGTGGGTCTGCATCTTTGAAGGCCCACCAATACCTTAATCAATACCAGGACTACAGTGGGTCTACTCTGTGATGACCTACCTACCAATATTCTTCATAACTTCAACTGACTCTGCTGTGGGTTTGCTCTGGTGTGGCCCATTACCTGTCTGCATGTCAAGAGTCAGCACTGTCTTTCCGTTGGAAGGACAACACTACTTCTTCAAGACTGCGTGGAAATCCACTACGTCCATGTGCATTTTCTTTTACTGCTCAGACTTTGAGAAAAAAAAACACTGCAATTTTACTGTGATGAATGATCAGGATTGTCTTTATGGACTGTAAGAAAATTTTAGCTTTTGACCAACATTGTATCAATAAGTGTGTGCATTTGATTTCTGTGTTATTGTAATTATGATTATGAAAATTTTTTTCAAGTCTGTATTGGCCACTGCCCAAAACAATTTGTAAATTTTTTTGTGGGGAGCCTGGGGGTTATGTAAGTAGGCTGTTTAGGTTTTTATATTGGTAACGCCACGTAGCGTTCTGTATGAAAATCACTGGCTGTGCTGCGTGCAGTCTGTGGCTGGTTTGCATTGTTGTTGGCCATTGTAGTGTTGGGCAGCTGGATGTGAACAACGCATACCGTTGCGCAGTTGGAGGTGAGCCGCCAGCAGTGGTGGATGTGCGGAGAGAAATGGCGGAGTTTTGAAATTTGAATGTCATGAACTGCTATATATATTATGACTTTTGATGACTATTAAGGTAAATACATTGTTTGTTCTCTATTAAAATCTTCCATTTGCTAACTATGCCTATCAGTAGGTAGTGCCTTCTGTAGTTTGAATCTTTTATTTAGCTGGCAGTAGTGGCGCTCGCTGTATTGCTGTAGTTCGAGTAACCAAGATTTTTGTAAGGTAAGTGATTTGTGAATCGTATAGATTAATGTTAGTCAGGGCCATTCTTTTGTAGGGATTTTTGAAAGTCAGATTGCGTTGTGCTAAAAATATTGTGTGTCAGTTTAAGCAGTCTTATACAATTTTTCTAATGGTATTTCTTACCAGATAGGCACTTATCGAATCACATGGTCTGACAATTCTCTCACACATACCTTCAGATGTAGCTGGAACGTCTTGATAAACAATGTCTTTTATGAATCCACACAAGAAAAAATTCAGTGGTGTCAAGTCTGACGAACGAACCGGCCACGACACGTCTCCTTCGCGTCCAATCCAATGTTTTAAGAATTGTCTCTGCAACTAATTTCTATCCATCAGCGAAAAATATGCCGGACACCCTTCCTTAAGGTATTTCTTCCAAAAGCAGACCTAATGTTTCTTGCAGGAATGTGGTGTACTTCCTACCATTAAGATTTACTTCGATGAAATAGGGGACTACAATTCTGTCCTCCAGAACCCCACGCGATACATTCACTGACCACGATTTTGGTGTGCAGCTTGCCGAAGCCAACACAGATTTTCAGTTGCCCAATAATGCATGTTATGCCAATTAACGTTCCCATCGTTCGTTTTAATGTCACCTCATTAGTGAATACAATCAAATTAATAAACGTGTCATCCCTCTGAATCTGTTCTCAATTTATCATACACATATGTAAATGTACGACATGTAGGGTGAAAAAAATGGTTCAAATTGCTCTGAGCACTATGGGACTTAAGTACTGAGGTCATCAGTCCCCTAGAACTTAGAACCACTTAAAACTAACTAACCTAAGGACATGACACACATTCATGGCCGAGGCAGGATCCGAACCTACGACCGTAGCGATCGTGCGGTTCCTGACTGTAGCGCCTAGAACCGCTCGGCCACAACGGCCGGCCATGTAGGGTGAGTACAAGGATATCTTTCAGCGTACAAGTCTCTTGCTCTCAACGAATTTCGTTGACATTCTCGTAAATGAGAAGCATATCGACTTGTTATTCGAAGGAATGCATCATTCACATTCGCTTGATTCGACGATACTAGTCTTACCGTTCGTATTAGTGTTGTATTGGGAAACGGTCGAATGGTGTTTTCATGTCAATGGCACATTACATGGATACGCCATATTTGGCGAATATTTACTAATTGCACGATATCATCACTTGGAACACCTTCTGTAAATGGATGTTCGTGCCATTTTTTGACATTCGTTGACATTCAAAGTCCTTACTGTTGCGCATCTTTGGATTGGTCTTGGCCGCTATCAGAAAATATGTACCAAACTACAGCATCCCATTTAAAAGAAAACAAATAAAAAATAAAGTGGAGGTTCATATCCCTGACGCGACCCCCCCTAGCACCAAAAAACCGTCATATTATAGCCCCTGTTGTTCCATGCAACATTTGTCTCACAAACTTTTCAGCTACTATCACACTTCCGGAGGGGCAATAGTGGGTGACACACCTGTATATGTATATACAGGGTGTCTCATTCATCTTGACCACCCTAAATGTTCCTTAGACGTCATGGGGAATTCATCTGCCTTCGTAGTAACTTTGTTTTTTACAAAGATATGAACAGCGGTATGACTTTTAAATGGCACCCTGTATTTTTTATTCGGTAATTCATTTCCTCTGCTAAAAACCTATTCAAAAGTGTATCACAGTGTACCATTCACTGAAACACAACGTTAATAATTACATAACACAAAACTGACTTTCAGTCTGGGATCACAAACTCGTCCACTTGCTGGAGTTGTCAGAAAACAAATGAAAACCAAGTAAAAACATAGCAGAAAATCGACTTTCACTCTCCTGTACCATTGCCCAGGAGTAGAACATTCAAAGGTGCTCAAAGTGGTGACCCTGGACACCGATACACTGGTGCACTCGTTGAATGAAAAAATTATTTACTGCTTCCAGTGTTGCCTGCTGAAGAGAATTACAAACACCCACAATACGTTCCTGCATGTCCTCAAGAGCTGGTGGAATATCGCGATAGGCAATGTCTTTAATGCATCCCCAAAGAAAAAAGTCTAGAGGATTTAAATCAGGAGACCTAGCAGGCCAAGTAACTGTTCCTCCTCGACCAATCCATTTGGCAGAATACCTTCGGTTCAGAACACAACGTTCAAGGAAGGTTTTATGTGCTGGACATCCATCGTGTTGATACCACATAAGCATTTTGGTTCTTAGTGGCACTTCATCTAGAAGAGGAGAAAGAATTCGTCTGAGGAAGTTGGCATACGCTGTGCCGTTTAGAGTACCATTGTTGAAATAAGGGCCAATAATTGCAGTACCAAGCATCCAACACCAGACGTTAACTCTTCACTGACGCTGATGTTCCACCTGTCTAAGCCATCGTGAGTTGTCGTTGGACAAATAATGCATGTTCTTTGTATTTACCTGTTTGAGAAGGAACATTCATCGGTAAATAGAACATTGGAGAAGAAGTTCGGGTTGGCGAGGATTTGCTGCTGTGCCCACTGACTGAACTGTAGACGAATCTGGAAATGATTCCCATTCAATTCTTGATGTAGGTGTACTTGGTACGGATGGAACCGGTGACGTGTAAGAACACGATGTACACTGGTTTTAAGAATGCCAATCTCGTGTTCAAGCTATCGTGTGCTCACATGTGGATTCACAGGAACGGAAGCGAGAACAGTAACTTCGGCAGCTTCATCTGTGCGAGTGCTAAGACGATTGCGTTGTCCTGTGTTGAAACTTACCGTTTCCTGAAGTTCCGCAACAAGGCGACAAAACATCCATCGGGAAGGTGGGTTCTTGTCAGGATATCGCTCTCTGTGCAGTTTCGCTGCCTGTGTAGCATTTCGCCTACCTTCAACAACAACAATAATAATAAAATAAACATTATGTCGATGCAGTTTGTAGGAAGAATAGCCCTTACTGTATGCCTGCTCTACACAACATTATTTAAAAGGACTAAACTACTTTACTAAATGTACCTGTACATAAGCAAACAGTATTGCAATTACTGTTCTGCTAACTTACATTCCCCATAAATGAGTAGAATTTCTACCTTCTCTTCGTTGGTGTAGATTCTACTCACACAACTCTTCAACTGACAATGGTTGACGGAATGATGAGTGTGCATTCTTCTCAGGTTTACATTTGCCCTCTGTTAACGTCGGCACGTGGATGTGTTCCATTACCCAGACCACCTGCACTAAATGCAGGGAGCGTCAACGTTAATTTTGTGTTATGTAATTAATAACGTTGTGTTTCAGTGAATGGTACACTGTGGTAGATTTTTCAATGTGTCCTTAGGAGAGGAAATGAATTACCACTGTTCATATCTTTGTTAAAAAACAAAGTTACAACAAAGGAAATCATGCTGGTTCATGTCCCCCTGACGCCTAAAGAACATTTGCTTTAAACACTTTGTAATTTGCATCTGGACAAACAATTATTTAGGGTGGTCCAGATAAATGGGACACCCTGTATGGATTGAATTTGGTATTGACGATGCTATAGGTTTCTCTGCTCGTCAAATGTCGAAATGAAAAACAAAATAGTGGGTGGGAGGGCATTTCGAAACACACGGCTTCTTCGACGAATCTAGGAGCACCGTTTTAGCGTACGTTAGAAAACCATACGATTTTTGTTCGAATTTTTAAAAATATCTGTTACCATATCAACGGTATTCACTCAGAAATTGAACTCAATGTTTTAAAGAAGGAGTTTCACTCTTTTAGCGGTCGTATGGTAACGCATAGGTAAAGTGTGTCTATTATTTTGCTCTACACTACAAACACATTCAACGCCGATCAAATCTGAAGTGTATCTCTTGGGTATGGTTGCTTGTAAATTTTAGTTCGGCGTAGTCACCTACTCTTACCCTCTGCGTTTCGTAAACGTTTCTGAAGGTAGACAAATTTATTTGTATATTATGTGGTTTTTGATTTATGACACTATTCGCTTATAAATTTAAAAGTACCTTCCATTATTGGCCCGATTGAGGCAGCTGTCCCTCCGCCAGTGGAAAGCCGTCCATACAGAGCTGTCTGTTGACGGCCAGCCCGTATTTGCAGTTCACAGTGGAGAGCGGGCTGGTTGCGCTACGCCCTTGCTCGGACCGTTCCCATGTTGGCGATAGCACGGCACAGTGCCCGTGTAAACAGCTGGCGAGCCCTGACCGCTACTCGTTTGTTTTGCTCCCCCGGAGCCAGACCAGCCCCCGCTAATATCAGTTTTAGCGCGTCGAGTCGAGTCGTCCATAAATATTTAAGGTCTGCCCTCAAAGACGAGAGACCTCGCCGCTCGGCCTGTTGTGCTGTTCGTAGCGCCGTGCAAACCGCATTTCTATTAACTCGCGCAACAGCCGCCACAAGGGCCGCTCTTGTTTGTAGTAAACATTGCATTTTCTCGAGCCTACCAGCTGCAAGAGGTCGAATGCAGCGATTTCAGGAATGTTTCCAGCAGTTACGTACCATATTTTGCTTTCGGTGGACAGTATAAAAATTAAATTCCTGTTGCATCTGCACTAAACGAGATGCTACATAAAGACATTGAGAGTGGGTGTTAACAGTGAGCGGAAAGCCTGACTAACGGAGATATTGTGAAATTGTTGATAGATAAGCGCTATTGAGATGACGGTGTAAAAGACGATAAAGGAACGCAAAGGAAATCGTGGTAAGAGGGAAAAGGTAAACCAGCTGAAGTGGAGGACTTTTTGCAGACTGGAAATTACAAGACTGATCCAACATAACACACCGTAAAATACAGGTCGGGGCTTAGCGCAGACTATGGGAAGCTGTACCGAAAGGCGATATAGACTGCTAATTACAACAACGATTTACATCAGGAAGAGGAACGAATAAGGCTTAATCGTGGATGATTATCACTAAACCATTGTACAATGCGAAAATATCTACAGGGACGATAATCACCGACAACTGTCAAATTAAGCACGAGTATATGTGTGCAGCGTCCTAGATTATTTTACTCAGTCTAGAGATGTTTTATTTTACTAAGAAGAAGCAGTGCATTCTCTCTCTCTCTCTCTGTCTCTCTAAGACAGATATGTTTCATTTTTAATGTTGTATAACGGGGAAACACTTTCAAACGCAAATGTGTAGAAAGAAAAGCTAGGTACTTCCAACTTCGTGAAGCTACTACCTGGATTAATTTAGAAAATATTTGAAGTGAAACATACATTACAATGAAAGGAACACCCTCAGCTGCTCACAGGCGTTGACATACGGAGACAGATGAAAATGTGTGCCGCGACCGGGACTCGAACCCGGGATCTCCTGCTTAAATGGCAGACGCTCTATCCATCTTTTTTTTTTTAATCTCATTTCTTTCGCTATAGTTCGTTGCAGTTGTTCATGGCGGACGTCCTTGACGCCCATTGAAATTCGTTATTGATCCATTCACTCAGTTTTTTTATTACAGAAGGCAGCTAACCCTCTGACCGAACACGCTGAGCTACCGTGCCGGCGTCTGAGCCACCGAGGACACATTCTCGTTGTGCGTTTCGCGGGAGGCGTGCCAGAGATCAATAATCCCTGCAGTCGCGTTATCCTCTGTGTCCTCGGTGGCCCAGATGGATAGAGCGTCTGCCATGTAAGCAGGAGATCACGGGTTCGAATCCCGGTCGCGGCACACATTTTCATCTGCCCCGTTGACGTATGTCAACACCTGTAAGCAGCTAAGGGTGTTCATTTCATTGTAATTTCATTCTAACGAGCTGCATGGTCACCGATGGTATCTGTTCTTTCGGACATGTCCGAAAGAACTGATACCATCTTAGTATATATGAAACATACATAATGTCAGATTATCGTGTTCGAAAATCTTCTTACGTTATGTACCCAGAAGGAGTAATATTTCACGAAGAAAAAAAAATGTAGCACTGTCCTCTGAGATTCCACCGAAATTTTTGACTATATTTCACTACGCTATATTCACAGGTCACTAATTTGCTGATTAGATCAGTCTGAAGGTGTCCATTGAGGTCACCTCTTCAGCTTTGCAACCGATGTTTTGTGAAACCTTGGCATCATGAAAAATAATCTGTGTCCAGAGTAATTGTGACAATTCCACCCTTAAGAATCAGTGCTGAATTAAATGTGTCCACTTTAGAAGACTGCGGCACTATCAGTGTTACTTAAGTCCGAGTATTCATAAGTTATCATTCAAAAATACTGACCATGGCCGAGGATTTGCTAACGACGTGAATCAAAAGCGTGATTTGAGTGAAGTGTGCAACTATTACAAAAATTTAAGTGCACGTACAAATGAAAAATCATAAGGTGACACTACTTGATATACAGCAAAACAATGATTACGATGAAACTAAGATAATTGAAATAATGGTAGGCAAAGTTAATTGGTGATGAATCTGAATTCCAATCCATTCCAATCCATTAGAACTACTGACAGTCTAGGGAGAGCCAGTCCTGACAAAACTCTGCCATCTGGTGAGCAAGATGTTTGAGACAGGCGAAATACCCTAAGACTTAAAGAAGAATATAATAATTCCATTCTCAGAGAAAGCAGGTGTTGACAGATGTGAAAATTACCGAACTATCAGTTTAAATAAGTCACAGCTGAAAAATACTAACGTGAATTCTTTACAGACGAATGGAAAAGCTGGTAAAAGCCGATCTCGGGGAAGATCAGTTTAGATTCCGTAGAAATACTGGAACACGTGAGGCAATACTGACCCTACGACTTATCTTAGAAGAAAGATTAAGGAAAGGCAAACCTACGTTTCTATCATTTGTAGACTTAGAGACAGCCTTTGACAATGTTGACTGGAATACTCTCTTTCAAATTCTGAAGGTGGCAGGGGAAAAATACAGGGAGCGAAAGCTATTTACAATTTTTACAGAAACCAGATGGCAGTTATAAGAGTCGAGGGACATGAAAGGGAAGTATTGGATGGGAAGGGAGTGAGACAGGATGTAGCCTCTCCCCGATGTTATTCAATCTGTATATTGAGCAAGCAGTAAAGGAAACAAAAACAGAAATTCGGAGTAGGTATTAAAATCCATGGAGAAGAAATAAAAACTTTAAGGTTCGCCGATGACATTGTAATTCTGTCGCAGACAGCAAAATACTTGGAAAAGCAAAACGAGGATAATGGAATGCAGTCGAACTGAACCGGGTGATTCTGCGGGAATTATATTAGGAAATGAGACACTTAAAGAAGCAAAGGAGTTTTGCTATTGGGGAGCAAAATAATTGATTGTGGTCGAAGTAGAGAAGATATAAAATGTAGACTGGCAATGGCAAGGAAAGCGTTTCTGAAGAAGAGAAATTTGTTAACATCGAGTTTTAGATTTAAGTGTCAGGAAGTCGTTTCTGAAAGTATTTCTTTGGAGTACAGCAATGTATGGAAGTGAAACATGCACAATAAATAGTTTGGACAAGAAGGGAATAGAAGTTTTCGAAATGTGGTGCTACAGAAGAATGCTGAAGATTAGATGGGTAGATCACATAACTAATGAGGAGGTATTGAATAGAATTGGGGAGAAGAGGAGTTTGTGGCACAACTTGAGTAGAAGAAGGGATCGGTTGGTAGAACACGTTCTGAGGCATCAAGGGATCACCAATTTAGTATTTCAGGGCAGCGTGGAGGGTAAAATCGTAGACGGAGACCAAAAGATGAATACACTAAGCAGATTCAGAAGGATGTAGGTTTCAGTAGGTACTGGGACATGAAGAAGCTTGCACAGGATAGAGTAGCATGGAGAGCTGCATCAAACCAGTCACAGGACTGAAGACCACAACAACAACAACATCTGAATTCGCTAAACATCACGACCCGTTTCCTAACCAATTTGCCGCAAACTGCCTATGCATCAGTAAACCTGATGATGTGGTTTGAAAGAGAAATTAAAGTTATTCATGCAACTATGACTGTACTGTCGAACATTGGAAGACAAAACCGGAAATGATGTTGAATCGCTACATTCCCTTCCTCGTTACTGAGGATGCTGCCAGTTACTGTCCCTACACTCACTAATGTAGCGTAAGCAGAGCACTGATGGCGTGGATGGCTGCCATCAAGTGCGCATCTAGAAATGCTCTGCTGTGAATTGTGGAGGCTGTGAGTCGCCGGGTGCAGTTACGTACCGCCTTAGAAGACACAATCCAAGTTTTGTTGAAGTTGATCGAGGACTGCCTGCTTCACTTTCATGCCGACAATGCGTATGAGGCCAGATGCCTCTACCTGTGCCGGACACCAGCCGATTTTCATAACACCTTGTCTCTTATCAGCAGGGGCTCAATTTCGTCTGCGTCTCATTCTGAATGTCCCGTCTCATGAACTGCAGCAAGTTGTAGCTTGAAAGTTCACCCAAAGACATAATAACTGCATGCACTAGGTTAATTGTAGTATAGTATAGGAAGTGAAATGTAATCGTTCCTTACAACCACTGTCATAGCTTTATGCAACACGAAAAGTGTGTCTGCATGATCTCTGTAAGTTTCATTACATTAAATAGTAGGTACAAGTCAAGATGAAATCAAAGTGACACACCAAAATGGCTTGACGCATTACAAAGTGTTGCTGGAGCCCTCTTGACGCGACATGTTACTGACGCAACGTACCAAGGTTAATTTAAATCGGAACATTGTAGAAGTTCCCCAAGCTGTGTTGTAGATTAGAAAGAAATTTGTGTTAACTGAATGTGCTCTGTCCTCAACGTACATACCTAAAGAAATGTTGTTCATTTGAAAGGTATTGAGCGTTTCGGTGGAACTGAAACGTTCTCTGGTAGTTAACTCCATTTTAATGTATCTCGACGCTCAACCCCTAATCCCACCTGTGTGGCTAAACAACGGGCAGCTAGCTGATTGACGCCAGTAGCACTCCGAAGACAATATATCACTTCAATGGGTTTCCGATGGAATTAAACGAGTGGATTGTAATTCAGTTACTGTTGTCATACCACTTGCATATGCCCACACACAATGATGTCGACGCTGTTTCCAAGAGTCGGTACTATTTTAAGGATACAGGACAAAGGAGAGATGGTTCTTCCGCCATATGACAGGTAAGTGATTGTTCTGGGAACCAAAACATCTGTTGCGTGGAGAATATGCAAACGACATTTATTGACGATATAGCGTAAGAAATTATCCTCTAGGTGTCCATTACTTACAAAGGTCATGAATAACTTTCCTCCCGCTAGGGTTCTTGTAGCGTCACTAACGCACAACCCGGATTTTAACTTGTCACAGAAGATCAGAAAATAGTCTATTACATGTACGCTTATATCGAAATGTAGAAACCACAGAAGGCACAGCCTTGGGTAAATGGCCGAAAGGCCACACATCTGTACTGTTACCACAGTTCCTTGCCTGAAATTTTGGAAAGCAGGTTGCGTACGCGAAATAACTGAATGTACAGAAGTTTTACTGGGATATAGTTCTCAATTTTACGATTGATATCGAATTAATATACCTGCTAGGCGATTCAGTAATAATGGAAATTAGAAGTACTTACCTATTTATTTAACCTGATAATTTTTGGGCCACTAAGACTTCTATATTCTATCTTGATTTTATACGTACGAAATGTTTCTGTAACAGTTCATTCGAATAATGATGAAATTATAATTAATAATTCTGAAGATTTCAACAGAAGTGAAACGTTGATTTCAAACTAGGTTTTTTGTTATCGAAGGCTGTCAGGTACAGAAATACTGACTAGGAACGAATATAATTAGAATACTATTACTAATCCTGCAAATAATAATAATAATAATAATAAGTACATATAATAAGAGAGTTAGTAGGAAAATGCAGATGGCTTGAGAAGTGTCCAGGGTTCAGCTGTTACGATCTTATATGTTCCACTAACAGAATTTCACATAGACCGATGCTTGGAGGGACTTCGAGAAACAATAAGTGTCTTACGCAAATTCGGATACTTATTTGTAGTGGGGTAAAAGGTGCAATCTAAAATACAATCATAATTTATTGTTGTTTTTGCAGAAAAAAATATTAGCTGCCTGCTGAAGCTAGGTTTGGAAGAGTGTTTATTCTTAAGGTTTATCGGATCTTTCAGAAAATATCTGAACCTTAAATGTAAATTTTACAAAAGAGAACATATAGAGTATGACCTGTGCTTCACGATAGCAAAACGGTAGGTGACAATACAATCCCTAAAGTCAACAGTATTCGTATTTTGTAGAATTCAGACAGCTGGTTTGTCTGTAGACTTCAAAACAGCTACAAGAAATATGTATATCCAATATGTTTATAAGTACCTTTTGTTTATGCACTGTAAGTGTGCAGTGATATGTCCAATAGCATGGGAATGATCACAGTGAAACTTTTATTGCCTTAGCGTAAGAAACATTGTTCCTGTCAGTTTTCTTTAGTGACACCACTCACTCTGCTGTCACTCACCCTATACGTGTCATTATCGTATCTCTCGTGCCACACTGAGTGCAGAGTCGGGCTATGGAAATGTGATGGAGTGCAAGTCCGGGTAACTCGATTTCCGTGCGCGGCACTTAACGCAGCATCCATTACCTCTATGAACCAAGTTTGCCGCTGTTGCCCTGTTCCTGTGCACTTACAGTGTTTGAACACTGCTTTGGCTGCCCTCCAAGCGCCCCGTAACACAATGTAGTGCGATGATGATAAGTACCTCGAGGCAGATATACCATTTTGGCACTATAACAGGTTTAACTTTCAACAGTCCTCTCGAATATTTACAGCGGCATTACGGAATATAAACAATTCAGACAAACTTGGGGAAAAGAAATCGTGTTGTGCTAGACTGCCTGAAAAATCAGATCGCCTTAAACTGTTCGTGCAAAACTTAGTTTACACTTCCGCATCATAGTCTGCCAAACAAATATTTTTACGCTCCACATTTACGAGTATATGCACAACCGGTAAACACAGGATTAACTTTTAAAACTATAAGTTTCTGGAAATAAGTGTAATCCGCTTCTTTTCTCTGGGTAATACACAGAGCGATATAATTCATAATTATATCAGAGTCTCGTTTCGTGAATTTGTTTTCGTATTATACAATTATTGCACCTGTTTTAAAAGATGCCGTTCTTTCTTACTGGTTATCGCTAGTCATGCTAGATAAAGAAGTATAACACAGTCCGTCCCTCAGGAAAGGTGACTAATTGCATATTCCTGTAAACACCAATTCCATCTGCGAACGGATACACAAATTAAATAGTGTGGTTTTTCGACAACCTTCTAGTTTAAATCTGGCATCATAGATTACTTGTAATTACGTAAAGTTTAACAGTATGCTTTGGAATGCTGTTCTTAAAGGAGGTATCGATCAACGCACAAACATTAAATTTCGTAAAATTGGGTAAAACCGCCACAGACACTCTTGGAATGTTAGAGGCTGTTTATGACAGTTAAACAGTGAGTCGTAGTCATCGACAGTTCGAGCCGAAGAAAATATTCGAAAATTGGCTTAAGTTCTTCGAAATTATAGTTGTGCGCCTACCTGGTTAACTAAGGAGTCACTTGAATCCCTAAAAAGACTGGGAAAAATTACTGTGCACTCTAAATGAAAATTTGGGCAAAAAGAAGACGTTTTGTTTCACAGGCTGTGGACCTAGATATCAAAAAATATTCAAGACAGTAATTCTGTAAGGCATCAAGTAAAGTGCTTAAATACCAACGGACATGGGTTAAAATACTGAAACGCAATGAACCCATTCAGGTATTAAAGGATAACTGTACAGCCTAATATGAATTTTTTTTATTTTTTATTTATTTATTTATTTATTTATTTTGTTTTTTACAAGAAGAATGTCTTTTTTTGCTCCGTGTCCCACGCAGTCACAGACGATCGAAACTATATTGCGGAATGGAATACTGCAGAGACAAGACAGAACTGGCTGATAGGGATCCAGATTTCATATCTTGTGAAATACTTCATAATCTCTGAGACCGAAAAAAGTGCACATGCCAAAAAGCAGTGTCAAAACATTTCAAGAACAGTCAGCACTCAGTTGTGAAGGGTATATTCCTGTTGGTATTCCCCAGCCTTTTAGTGACGCAGTCAGATTCATTTGTAAGGAGCGGCCTAATTTCTGTTATGTCAAATTATTTGCCTTATTATTTCTCCCCATTTTCAATTGGATAATTTCTTTAGCTGACCGTTCCCCACTCTCTGTCGTTTTCTCTCTATGTTAGTCGTCTGAATGTGATGACGTTTGAACTGTTACAGGAGCGACAATACTCTTAAGATACGCATACATATCTTTCCTGTTGTTAGCCGAGCGGTCTAAGACGCTGCAGTCATGCACTGTGCGGCTAGTTCCGGCAGTCCTCACTCGGGCATGGGTGTGTGTGTTTGTCCTTAGGATAATTTAGGTTGAGTAGTGTGTAAGCTTAGGGACTGATGACCTTAGCAGTTAAGTCCCATAAGATTTCACACACATTTAAACATTTTTTTCTTTCCAGTGGATGGCAGACGTCAGGCTCAGAACCGATCTCAGGTAACACTGTCCGACGATCTAAGTCCACCTTCCTGCATATCTGAAGGTGTGTGAAATCTTATGGGATCTAACTACCAAGGTCATCAGTCCCTAAGCTTACACGCTACTTAACCTAAATTATCCTAAGGACAAATACACACACCCATGCCCGAGGGAGGACTCGAACCTCCGCCGGGACCAGCCGCACAGTCCATGACTGCAGCGCCTAAGACCGCTCGGCTAATCCCGCGCGGCCTGCAAATCTGACTATTTACTTAGTACAGGAACGCTCTCTGCTTCACGTAACTGTATTACGTCGAGAACGGTTAACAAACAGCTAACGGGGCGAAACTGAATGCACTGAGGTGGGATATCGTGTCTTTTTGCCCGGCGCAGCGCAGCAACTCGACGTGGCATGGGTTCAACAGGACCTTGGAAGCCCCTTCATAAATTTATTTTGAAAGAAATTTTAGGAATCTTACCGTTAACTGTTAATTTGTTCTACGCAAACATGATTTCGGCTTTATAGCCATTCTCAAGCGCAGCTTGAACTGAAATTTAATAAAGCGTTTGTATCATACAGTGCAGGGCATAAAAATAAGCGGTTGTTAAAAAAAAATGGTTCAAATGGCTCTGAGCACTATGGGACTCAACATCTTAGGTCATAAGTCCCCTAGAACTTAGAACTACTTAAACCTAACTAACCTAAGGACATCACACACACCCATGCCCGAGGCAGGATTCGAAACTGCGACCGTAGCAGTCCCGCGGTTCCGGACTGCAGCGCCAGAACCGCACGGCCACCGCGACCGGCGGTTGTTACATACATGAAAACTTTGCTTTCATGTTAAAATAACGCCAAACCTATTTTTGACAAGTCATCGTCGAAAAAACGTGTTTCTGATCTTATAGACCAGTTTTTGTATTACAGAATACGAGTATATATCGAATTTACATAATATGGCTGACACTGCGCACAGTGAAAAGCCATATTTACAGCAATTATATTCCTGTCACCTGCATTCGTCCCTTCTGTTCAACAGCTATCATTAACTGATATCAGCCGGCCGCGGAGGCCGAGTGGTTCTAGGTGCTTCAGTCCGAAACCGTGCGATTGCTACGGTCGCAGGTTCGAATCCTGCCTCGGGTATGGATGTGTGTGATATCCTTATGTTAGTTAGCTTTAAGTAGTTCTAAGTATAGGGGACTGATGACTTCAGCTGTTAAGTCCCGTAGTGCTCAGAGCCATTTGAACCATTTTAACTTATGTCAGAACTGTGGCAGAGATCGCGACAAAGTATCACCACTGTGTGAGCCACATGATCTTTACTTTACGAGAAGTATTGCAGGTAAAGGGAAGTTGGATATTTACTTAGGTAAATGCTTAACCTGCTTTTGTAATACATGTTGATAACAGCCTCTTACAGATATACATTGTAATAGCCCATACCCGAATTGTTCAAGTGGTTCAAATGGCTCTGAGTACTATGGGACTTAACTTCTGAGGTCATCAGTCCCCTAGAACTTAGAACTACGTAAACCTAACTAACCTAAGGACATCACACACATCCATGCCCGAGGCAGGATTCGAACCTGCGACCGTAGCTGTCGCGCGGTTCAAGATTGTAGCGCCTAGAACCGCACGGCCACCTCGGTCGGCATACCTGAATTGTAAACATAACCATTTTAGACGCACAATAAAATTTTGGTCGCACGGCAGTCATGTGGCTCCAATATTATAAATTGTTAAGAGGGGGAAGCGATAACGCTTCGCTCTCTCTCTTCTGACGTCACACTTCGGGACTGCCTTGCGCCGCAGCACAAGCGTCATTCGCTCCACGGATGTTGACGAATGCGAGCGCTTTGCTCTTGGCTTTCACTGGGTATTGGCTTGCAACGTTCACTTGTGTTAACGTACCTCTGCAATGCTGGGCTGCGTCCCCTCACTTCCAAACCGGAAGATTTCGCCTCCTGGGCTACTCTCCGGATGAAATCAACGTTTTTGGAACAGCCCGCCAGCCGTCTGCATCTGCAGCTACCGTTGTTAAGTTCCATAGTGCTTGGAGCGATTTGCTTTTTGCAGCTGCCGTCCATCCGTCAGACCACCAGCCACCGCCCGATTCTCGCCGCCGCCGCCGCCGTCCGTCCGCCTCGCAGTGATCGCCCCACCGCCGTCCGACGCCGCCGAGTGCTCGCCGCCGCCGAAGCCGCATTCCGTCCCTCCATCCACAGGCCGCCAGTGTTCGCAGCCGCCACCTGGTCCTCGTCGTCACAGCCCCCCCTCCCCCCAATTTACTTCTTCGCCCACTTCGGCGACTCCTTCCATCATGGATACCCCCACTACCATCATCATTTACATCTCCCCTTCCTTGCACCCACCGTTTCCTTGTGTAGTGCCACTTCTGGCTAAACCCGTCTACTCCACCTGCCTTCCTCACAGTCCCCCCACACTTCCATCTCCTCCCCATCCATGTATCCCCACCTGTGTGTTACTCCTGCTCCTGCCCTGGCCCCTGCTCCTGTCCCTGCTCTTGCTCCTGTTCCTGCCCCCCCCCCCTCCTGGGGGGAAGACCATACCCCTCCCCACCTGCCTTCCTATAACTACTGCTGCTTCTCCCACCAGAGTCACCACCCATCACACCCCACCTCTGTTCACAGTGGTGCTGTCTCGGGCATGCCTCCCATCACCTCCCAGTCCATCCAGTCCCTCACCACTCCTTCCAGGCCACACCCACAAAAAAGCTCCCAAGCACCCAAGCGGAGACCTCAGCTCCATCCCCTCCTCCAAAAACCCACCCTTCTTCCTTTTGATCCCCCCATGGACACCACCCCTTGTAAGGTGATAGGTGAGTTGTGGCCCCCTGAAAATATTCCATGTTCAGAGTTGGTGGCGTGGCCATACAGCCCGCTCAGCAAGCTGGAGCCCGTCAGCAACCGTGTGGTGCCGAACATTAGCCAGAGCCTGTGGGGTAGCCACAATGCATGGTCCAGGCTGATCGTATGGCTGGGAATTCCATGTTGATGCTGTGACGAGGAATGTGCTTTGTGTCGATGAAGGAGATTAGTATTCCAGGAGTGCCAAAGAAGGCGGACTTTGTGAAACCATAATGGCAGACATTTCACAGTTAATGTAGAAATTAATAATACCCAGAGAATCATGATACCTTAAATGGGAACATGCTCATTACCATTATTTGCATAACAATTCTGATGGTGCAATCAGATTTTAAATATCTTTATTAGTTTAAAGTTTAGTATTTGACTGTAAATTATACAAGTAACACCCAGCAACGAATTTCCTAAATCTAAATGGTTCATCCGATTTATTCGATTGACGTGTCTATAGAAAGCTATTAGTGTAAACCTAAATTGGTATGAATTAGAGGCATGTAACTTGAATAGTAAATGAGTTATTGGAAGTCAAAGTGGCCAATTACTGTTGATCACGTCAGGCTATAAGTACTCCACAGTTACACGAAAAAACGTAGCAGCATGCTTATAAATATATTTATTATTCTATGTCGTTGCTTATATCCTAAAGCCCGCATCTCGTGGTCGTGCGGTAGCGTTCTCGCTTCCCACGCCCGGGTTCCCGGGTTCGATTCCCGGCGGGGTCAGGGATTTTCTCTGCCTCGTGATGGCTGGGTGTTGTGTGCTGTCCTTAGGTTAGTTAGGTTTAAGTAGTTCTAAGTTCTAGGGGACTTATGACCACAGCAGTTGAGTCCCATAGTGCTCAGAGCCATTTGAACCATTTTTTTTATATCCTAAATATGCTATTCACGAAGAAATTGGTCACATATTTACTGTGCTTTGTAAAGCACAGAGACGTTATGCTACTGGCCTACTTTTGCTTCTATTCCTTTGATATACGTTTATTTATTTTTTTATGTATTTAATAATGTGTGTTAGAGCGTGTTTATGGTCCAGCCATAGGAATATTTATTTAATTTCAAGTTATTTAAATGTAAATCCAGTATTTCGTTTGGTTTCAATATGTTTGTGAGTGTGCGTTGGCTTGGAGACATGGCAGGAGTGCTCTAGCCAATCACAGCACTCATTATTGTGGTAGGCGACTACTGAAGAATGGAGAGACTGTATGGAATGGGAGGAGCAGCATCGGGTCGCACAGGACACGGGAGAGTGCAGGATGAGAAGGCCGGTCGCGGGAAATACTTGGAGAGTGGAGCAGTTTGCACGTGGTCGCGGGAGATAGAAATATTTCGTAGTGCTGACTTGTAGACTTGTGAGACTTCTGTGGCTTCTGCAGTGAAGACGTAGTATGCATTTAGAAGTGAGCTATCTTGTTGTTCATAACTAATTACATGAAGTAGGAATCTATTGATTCCCTGTTATTCAACTTATATTTTATTTAATTGCGGGACCATCGACACCAATAAGTGTTTTTCAGTAATAAACGGCATTATTAAAAGTGCTTCTGCTATCGTACTCGAAATTTAAAGTCAATAAAAACAGTACCTGCAAAGTTTATTTAATTGCCATTTTTCATTTATAAATTTCTATGTTACATTCAAAATTCGCAGTTTCCGAGTGATGGGAACCTTCGACCATTCGATTCATGTGCATATTCATCTTGTATACTGTAGACTCAGCAGTATTTGGCTTATAATGTGGCAACTATGTATCCCAGCCTGTAGACAACGAAACCAGCCAAAACCTTTAATATTTGGACTCTGAGTCTGAGGGTAGGTAGTTGAGGGCCACCTCATTTCATGTTGTTTTGAAAGCCCGCACCCTCCTCCTGCCTCCCCAGCGCCCACGTCCTTGCCAACCCCATTCATAAATTCCTAGATGCCCATACCATCACATTCGAAATCTTTAAGTACATCTTCAGTGCCCCCATTACCAAACTTACACCCCACATATACTCTGTCCTCATCAAATCGCCCTCTCCCTCTTTCCACACTGATCTCCTCAGGCGCCTTCCCCACACCACCTATGGCCACCATGTGTCCCCTCACCCCTTTCCTTAATTCCTCCTATCCTCATTAGCCCTAACCCTCTTGTCATCTGCCAACCCTCACCACTGTGATGAGAAAACTCAGCCCTGTGATCACAGAGGTGGACATATGAGAACTGAATGCCCACCCCGTTCTGGAAATCCGCTCAGCCCACCATATTCATAACTCCTCTGGCCCTACATTTCTAGTGCATGTCTTTACTGAGTCCGCCTACTCCATAGATCATCTCCTCACTCAGGGAGACCTGATATTCAACCACTGCCATACCCTTGACCCGTACCGTTCACCTCCTCAATCTTACCTTTGCCAGCACAGTTCCTGTACAATGACCACCTTATAGAAAACTGCAAGAAACCCTCACCTGCCCCCACTGTAAAGCTTCCCATTTTTTAAACAGTGTCCTAACCTTGTCTCTCCTTTCTGCGACACCTGCAATGAACCCCAACCCACTTACTCCTCCAAATGCAAAGATAAATGTCCTCCCACCAACCCTTAGTTCACTGTCCCTGTTTACCCATCAACCAGACCATCCACCCCCAAAATTATGCCTGCCGTCCCTCTGCAGCTGAAGACAGCATCTGGTTCCTGACTATCGACCTGCGAAACATCCATCCCTTCCAATGTCACCATACCCTCCAACAGATCTCCCTTGCTGCCCACACTGTCTTCCATCTGACACAACATACTCCCACAGCCAGGCCCACTTTATATTCACCCACCTAAACACCCTCATTTAGACATCCATCCCCTCCCATCCATATTCGCGCTCTCCTACGTCCTGGCAAGTCAGCAGTATTGTCTCCTCTACCTAGGCAATCACCCCTCAAATGGCTCTAAGCACTATGGGACTTAACATCTGAGGTCATCAGTCCCCTAGAGCTAGAACTACTTAAACCTAACTTAACCTAAGGACACACATCCATGCGTGAGGCAGCATTCGAACCTGCGACCGTAGCAGCAGTGTGGTTCTGGACTGAAATGGCTAGAACTACTCGGCCACAACAGCTGGCATGCGCTCCCTCCCTGCCAATAAATACCTCTTCAAGCATACCCTGTCCCAGCACCAGGTCAACTCTTTCATCCTTAATGAAATCTTTCTTCAACCTCACCACGTTGTCCACACCTCTCTGTATTTCCTATACTGCACCTACAACCCCCTTCCCCTAGCACAAGATGGGGTCACTATTGGCCATCTCAAGCATCTCCTTGCCCACCCACAACCCATACTCAATGACCTGACTGAACGCCTCCTCAGCATTTTTTCCCTCCCTCACCATCATTTGTGCCACTATCTATGTCTGTCCTGCAGCTCCTCTCCCCTACAAATTTTTGGAGTGACCATACCTTCTCCACCTATCTGATTGTCGCCGACCTCAACATCCACAGCTATGACCCTGTCATCCTTTGGCAGTAGTATCAGTTCCTTTCCACCTTCCACAGTGATCTTGTTCCTCTCCCACAGCAAAACTGTCCTGAAAGTAACTATACCCTAGATGTCATCCTTGCTTCCCTCAACCTCCTTGGTCACATCATCATGGACATCTTTAATCCCATTAGTAGTGACCATCTCCCTATCCTTCTCACCATCTCCTTGGCCCATGGCCCCTATCCTGCCCCCCACCCTGCTGCCCTCTAAGGTCCATGCCCCCTAGGATGCCTCACAGGTCTAAACGATCACCTTAACTTTCGCCATCCCACTGGTGTCACCCATGCCTCTTCCTTCCTCCAGAAGACATCTCTGACACTAAGGAGGCCCACATTCCTACAAAACTCAACCACCCTCGCCACCTTCAGCTTTCTCCACAGGCCTTCCTTCTTCTCCATTAATCCCGCAGACTGTACTGCTCCTTCCACAGCACCTATGACCTGAATACACTCCTCCGCCAATTACACCAACACATCTGCATTCTCCTCACAGCAAAGAAACGCCGGGACTGGTGCGAGAGATTTACATTCCTCAACTCCACCACCCCTTCCAACTCCTCCAAGTACTGGATTTCCATCACTTTACTGGTAACCCTCCCACCAAGCATTACCCACTTCTCCATGACAACTGCCCCTTTTCTCAACAACCTCATTATAGCTACCCATTTCTCTTCCCACCTCTCTGAGGTCTTCTCCATTCCTGAAGAGCCCTATCATGATTACTGCCTCTCCCCCACCTTCCTCGAATGCACTGATACCTCTGTCCTCTCACTTGCCACCAGTTTCTGGTACTTGGATCAATTACCCCTTCCAAATGCAGCACCGCTCCTGGTCATGATGGTGTTATCTACTGCCACCTCAAGGAATCCTCCCTGTCCTTCCTGGCTGCCCTTGTTACCTTGAAAACGTCCTCCTCCCCACCAGCTTTTATCCTGACCTGTGAAAGAGTTCCCATGTCCTACTGTTACCTAAACCCAACAACCCCCTCTGACGCCTCTTCCTATTATCCAATCTGCCTCACCCCTGTGTTCAGTAAGGTCCATCCTCTCCTGCCATATTCATCAGAACCTTAACCAGCACCACCTTCTTCCCCTTAGCCAGTGTGGCTTCTGGCCCTCCTTCTCAGCTGATGACCAGGTTCTTAGACTTACCAATCTCCTGTCCCTCCAACTTAACTCATGTCGCTCTGCTATCTTTGTTTGCCTCGACCTCCAGAATGGCTACAACCATGTCTGGCACCCCGGGCTCCTCTTAAAACTCTAGGCCTATGTTCTCCCCATCAATTTCGTCTGTCTTGTTGCCTCCTTCCTCTCCCGTCGTCCCTCCTATTTCACTGTCCACAATACCAACTACTGCACTTCATATCCCACCACCAGTGATCCCCAAGGCTCTGTCCTTTCCCCTCTCCTCCAGACTGCTGATATGCTAACCCTCTCTTGCCTGTTCACCTCCTGCAATTTGATGATGACACCGTATTCCAGGCTCTTTATCCTAGCCTTCCATGGCATCAACGTACCCTTCAAACCCAACACGACCATTTCACGGCCTGGTGCAACCAGTGGCTCCTTCGCATAAACCCTTCCAAGAACCAGACAATCATCATAGGTTGTACCACCCACTCCTTCCAGCACCACGAGTTTTACCTCACAATATAAGGTCATCCTATCCACCTCACTCCTTCCCTGAAGTACCTTGGCCTCACCCTTGACTGTGACCTTACCTGGACTCCCCATCTCCTTACAATCCAACATAAAGCCCACAATAGCCTCTGCCTCCTGAAACTCCTGTTTGGATGGATATTGGGACTGCATTCTTCCACCACCATTTACACCTACATATCCTTGATCCACCCCATCCTTTGTTATGACAGCATTGCTTTGATTTCCACCCCTCCCAGATTCTATAAAGTGGTCCAAATCCTAGAACGACCATGATGTGGACACCCAATTGGGTGCTGATTCGTCTACACTATCTCATTGGCCCAACAGGACTTGTGGGGATTCGGACCCTGTCGGTCGCCCCCACGACCAACAATCTAAATGGTCTTCCACTTCCGCTCATCACATGGGCTGTGATTCAGATTCTGATGCCTTCACACTTGGTGCAGCAGCTGTTGCTGCCATGGACGAAATGTGGGTCCCCTTCCCGGACCCACTACTCAGAATCCACCGCCACCACCACCTAATAAGGAGAAGATCCCTCCTATTGCGGTTTAAAGTCCCATGAACTACATTAAATTTAACACCGAGCAGCAATGCCGTATTGTGGGCCAACTACAGTCCATATACCAGAGAGACCACATCAAGTTCCTGCTGGACATCATGGAGGATTATCTCCAAGTCTTCAACCTCATGAAGTCCAGGGCTATAGCTTACTACACTCATCAGGCTTCTGGCGACAGAAGAACAAAACTCGTCATCAAAGAACTTCCTTGCGAAGTTATGGAAACAGACGTAAGAGATGAATTACTCCGTCTCAAGTTCCTGGACCCTTTGGTCCACCAATACGGCTAGAGGAACCCCAGACCGGGAAATTAATCTCTATGCACACCCACGCGGTCTCACATATTAGGAGAGAGGACGTCGACCGCATTTACCAAATCAGGTATCTTCTGTGCTCCAAGGTGTCTATTGAATCATATGAATGCTGCAATGGCCCCAACATCTTTCTTGGGTTTTAACATTTCGCCACACCAGCAATTACTGTTCACTGCCTTTTCGGTGTGTAAAGTGTGCTGGCTCACATCCGTCACAGGGCTGCAAACTCCCAGCCTCAGTAAACACATGTGTGCCTGCTGTTTGGGCACCTCTCACAATCCCAACCATTTGGCTTCCTTGAAGGGTTCTCCTATATACCAAAAGTGACTATGAAGTGTTCCCGCTCTCGGTGGACCACACCAAGGACGAATCGGTCACCCCAGCCATCATGGGACAGGACCCATTCCCTCATCTTATGGAGTAAATCTGACGATCAACCCACCACTGATATTCAGGCGCCTGACGCTTCTGCGACCCAGGATCTCCCTCCAGCTCGATCGATTACGAACTCATTCGCTGCTGCAGGACTAAATACATAGAGTGAAGTCCTCATTTGTACATATCCATTGAATTACATATTACTGTAGATCCAATGTGGCTACAAAGTGTAGAACACTGCATTATATTACGTAAATAATATTTTTAAAAAATAGTGTAACCTCCTATTTTTCATACTGTGTGAGACTGGCTTCCCTTTCAAATCTAAAAACAAATACGATATGTTAGCTACATTCAGTATACAGCAGCGTGCACCTAAAATGAACCAAACATAAAGTAGCCAGTGACACATTTTCTCTGCAAACCATTCAAATTTTGTGAAGAAGAGTAACTGCAAATTAAGTATCACAGCATGTATGACCCATAATGAAAAAATACACTTCATCATCGAGCTGCGATATGCATCACGCTGTGGTTTGAAGCTGTAAGACACAAAATAAATCAATTTTATGTGCCAGGTATTTTCCTCAGAACCGAATCCGAGCTATTCAGTAATTAAGAATACGTGGAAATGTGAAACCACTGGTTTTTAATTTATTAAAGATGAAGGAGAACATCTACCGAAAAACTAACATAGAGAGGTGAAGTAACTTTGCTTCATTTATATAGAGTGAGTCACTAACTATTGTCACGTAGAATAACTCCGAAAGTATGATAGTAGCTGATAAGTTTGTGGGGCAAATGTTGCTAGGTTTTTTGTTGCTAGGTGGGGCCGCGTCAGCGGTATTATGGTACATGCTTGGCTTGACCAGAAGTAGAAGGCACGGAACTGGAAGCTGGAGGTAGTCAGGTGTTTTAGAGACAATAGTATTTTTGGCCCGGCTCGAGCGAGGGAAGAGACATTTATGGGAGCAGCACTTCCAAGCAGTGCGTGGAAAATAGGAAAGATTGTGTACCTGAAGCTTAATGTCGAGGATTTGGGTCCGTTCTGCGAAACCATTTATCTTTCGTATTTCCAATTTTTACGTTACTTACACCACAAAATAAAAATAAGTCTTGTTTAATACATTCAAATTATTAATACTACTATAAAAGGCATGAAAAGGAAAGACAAACAATTATTTACGATTGCGTATAATTTTCCAGGAAGCGATTGTAAGCTGCGCACGAGAACTCCGTGTATAAAATTCGATGTTTTTATTATTTTGCAGTTGATGATTTACACTTTATGGAGTCATATTTATACCAAAAACAGCCGTGAACAGTTCGTGGAAGTAAATGCACGTTTCTGAAACTAGTGATCGAGATTTATTGTAGCACCTATTGCAGGAAGAAAATGATGAGGAAAATGACATTTGAAACTTCTTACTTTAATTCTGAAACTGCTCAGTGAAACTGAACGTACTGTCACTTTGCTTGTCTTTATCATTTCAACACTGACCTACAGAATTTTCCCTGACAAATACTGCTGAAACTTATTCTATTCATTTATGATCCACAATACACAAACGTAACGCAATCTGACTGCTCAAATATTTAACACAAAAGAATGGCCCTGAATTAGAAGAAAACCTAATAATAACCGTACATTTCACAAGTCATGACACGAACTACAACAAATACAGCAAGTATACCGCCAGATAAAAACAATTCTAACTACTGTAGGCTCTAAGTTCTAATAGTCATGTGGTTAGCAAAGGAAAGATTTTGTTGCAGAGAAAACATTGTATTTAGCAGCTTTTACCTTAATCGGGTGACATCCAGTTCAAAAAGCTATATAATCGTCCGTGACATTCAGTTCCATAAATTAAATAATCGTCAATTATTCCATTACCCCCATTTTACAATCCATGTCAACCCATATTAATTCTCCATGATGGACACATGTCCAGACCGCCTGCTCGCACTAACACTACATCTAACATCCATCACTGCTAACTGCTAAATTCTAACTGCCATCACTGCCAGCTATTAACTTCTAACTGCGAGTCCGACCAGCCACAGTGTCTCTTACAGAAACCGTGCAGCACTGTCAGAGACATTTATGCAGTCTATAGCACTGCATAGCGCTGCTAACATACAAACGCATACACAGGCTACTTACACATTCTACATCAACACTTACATAATGGAAAAGCTGAACACATCGTATTTAGGACAAAGTTGGACAAATGTTTCTTTACGATATTTATCAGTCATTGTTTATTAATCGAATAAGTTTAATATTACGTAATATGCTAGAGTGAACTTGTAGATCTCGGCTTAATTCAAAAGATGGATAAATTAAATTTTAATGAGCATACTGGCTTCATTTAAAGTGATGCATGTGCGTTACTTTCCGGTTGAAATTATGAATGAAAATTCCATGACTGATGCCTACCCTGAAACTCCAGCAGAGGGCTCAATAACAGCTGTTTCTGTTGGAAGTGAAGTTGATTTATTAATTTACTGTTACAGAAAAGGAACGTTATGGTGTAAAAGAAATTGCTGCTAGGAAGGAACCGATATTTACAAAACAAAATAACTTCATTGTCATCTTAAGCTAATAGCAGCGGCGGTTCACAGCTTGTACACATGAACAGGAATTAATTTAACAGCTCATGTGATACTGTTTAACTAAAGATCTATCGAACTTTATTTCATTATTGTTTTATTTCATAAATGTCTATAATTATTATGTTCAAGATGGACGCTGTGTAAAATTTTATCGTGTATATCGTCAAAAAAGCGCCAATTTTGATGGTAAAAAGAAAGTGTGTACAATACAAACGTGAAATATCGAAACTAAATGACTGTGTTTCTAAATTACAATTCATGATCAGTGAACTGAAAGTGGATATTAGTAAACTTACATTAGAAAAACGTGAGCCGGTGTTGAAGCAGGAAACGACGAAAGAAAACTCGAGTTATTCGGATAAGGTAACAAAAGATACGTGCATAAACAGTTCACAGAGTCTCGGAAACTAAAAAAGTGTGAAAGCTGTGTAAATTTTGGGCACAACAAAGGCTGTGATGTGTTATCTACGATAAATTACGAAAACTTAAAAGTAAACAAAGTGCTCTTGCATCGTAAAGAAGTAGTGTGGTTATTAACTCTTGTAAAATAAATAACGACAGCTACAAGAAAGTTTTAAGTACTGGAAAGCGTGTAGATAACAGGCACCAGATTTTATTTCAACCTGGAAGTCATGGACGACACTGCGCTAAATTATTATATCAGACACTTCCATCAAGATATTTTGCGACGTCCGTTGTCAAAGCTAACGCAATATTGAAATATGTTGTTAATAATATTGAAGAAAAGGTAAATTACTTTAGTAAATTTGACTGTGTTATTGTTCTGGCTGCAACAAATGATGCACAATCAGATATAAAGGGTTACCAACGCACTGTGAACATACTACTCACAGAAACTACGCACTCTAAAGTGATTCAGTGTACAGTACCCTATAGATTTCAGAGAGGGGACTGGAACGACAAAATATACAAAACGAACACGTTCTTGATGGAATATGTTGCTCACTCCAGCCACGCTAAGCTACTGGATGTAAATCTGTTTGTAAGGAGGACTGATTATAAGAAGCATGGGATGCATTTGGTGCTTAAAGGGAAAGGAAAACTATGCCGAAACGTTCATTATTCAGCCATGATTCAGCTCTCCACACCATCACTGATCTCTGTTAGCAGCTTGCAACAGGCAGATCAGTCACTCACCGAAAATGTATGCTTTCAATATGGGAAAATAACAGAAGACGAAACCAAAAAATTAACAGTAAGTATGCATACTAAGGAACGACCAAGTAACAAGGAAACAACACAGAAGGCTATATCACCACAGGATACGGAAATAACAGAAGAAGAAACGAAAAATTTGACAGTAAATAAGACTTCGGTGGAACGAGAAAATGGCACGGAACCAGCACAGAAGGCAATATCACCATGTAAAATGACTGAGGAGGAAGCCTTACCAGAGTGGACAGAAGTTAAAAACAACAGATCATGACGAAGCACTAGGCAGAAGTTAGCATCCAAACAACATACGAACGATATTTTATGGCCAAATCAAGTGCAGAAGAAAACAACCAAGAAGAAGTCCAAGACACCCAGGAGGTAAAAATCATGTTAGAAACGAAAAGAAGACTAGAGCCTACTCTTCAAAGAGCTAAATGGGCAAGCAATATACCTCTCATAAAACTGAATAATTCTTTGACTCTCCTATATAGTAATGTACAGGGATTAACCGGTAAGCTATATGAGCTAGAGGTCCTGGTGAATGGTTCACTGAAGGACATTTCTGTCTTGTGTGTAACCGAACACTGGCTGTAAGATATAAAAAAAAATGCGCAGTTTGAATTTCAGACTTCCATTTGGTCATCAGCTTTTGCAGGGAAACATACAGAGGGGGTGGAACAAGTATATATGTAAGAATGGATATTAAATCAAAGGAAATTAAGTTTAAAAATGCCTGATGTATTGAAAAAGATTCTGAATATTGTTTAAGTGAACTAGCAGATAGTAAAACTACAATTGCATGTATATATAGGCCCACAACTAGCCATTTTGAATTGTTCTCTGGAAATTTGGAAAATCTTCTGGAGTATCTAAATAGTCAGTCAAAATACATAATTGTTCTAGAGAGGTTTCAATGTTAATTTCAAGGACAACTGTAAAAAAGGGCAGAAACTTGTTAATATACTAAAAACGCACAATAGGAACATGTGTGTAGAAGATACCTCCAGAAATGGCCACAAAAGTGAAAGTACAGGGTGATTCAAAAAGAATACCACAACTTTAGGAATTTAAAACACTGCAACGACAAAAGGCAGAGCTAAGCACTATCTGTCGGCGAATTAAGGGAGCTATAAAGTTTCATTTAGTTGTACATTTGTTCGCTTGAGGCGCTGTTGACTAGGCGTCAGCGTCAGTTGATGCTAAGACGGCGACCGCTCAACAGAAAGCTTTTTGTGTTATTGAGTACGGCAGAAGTGAATCGACGACACTGAGAATCCGCGGGAAACAACTAAGTATGAACGTGACTCGCCTAAGGTGAACGTTTTCTGTGCCATTTCAACCAATAAAGTTTTTAGTCCCTTTTTCTTCGAAGGTGCTACTGTAACTGGACTACAGTGTCTGGAGATGTTAGAGAATTGGCTGTTCCCTCAGCTCGAACAAGAAGCACAACAATTCATATTTCAGCTGGATGGAGCGCCACCACATTGGCACTTATCTGTCCGTAACTACCTGAACGTCAACTACCCGAGGCGATGGATCGGCCGCCAGGCAGCCCGTGACAGAGCACTTCATCACTGGCCTCCAAGAAGCCCTGATCTTACCCCCTGCGATTTTTTCTTATGGGGGTATGTTAAGGATATAGTGTTTCGGCCACCTCTCCCAGCCACCATTGATGATTTGAAACGAGAAATAACAGCAGCTATCCAAACTGTTACGCCTGATATGCTACAGAGAGTGTGGAACGAGTTGGAGTATCGGGTTGATATTGCTCGTGTGTCTGGAGGGGGCCATATTGAACATCTCTGAACTTGTTTTTGAGTGAAAAAAAACCTTTTTAAATACTCTTTGTAATGATGTATAACAGAAGGTTATATTATGTTTCTTTCATTAAATACACATTTTTAAAGTTGTGGTATTCTTTTTGAATCACCCTGTACTATAGACCAAATATTCATTGACAAATCAAAAAGTGGCTTTGAATATGAGGTAATTGATACAGGTTTCTCTGATCCTCAAGCTGTTAAATTGACTGTAAAGAAATCTCATGTGAAAAGTGACAACAGGACAGATATTGAGAGAAGATTAAGTAATCATGACATTATTAATCTAATGTTAAAAAATGTAAACTGGGACATCGAAAGCAATAGTTCTGTAGGTATAAAATTCAACAAGTTCTTGTCACATTATAAATACTGCTAGGATACTTCATTCCCTCCAAAGAGAAATGAAAATGAACAAAAAATCAAATACATGGAAAACAAGTAAAATTAAAGAGTCATCAGAAAGTCTTAGAATGCTATATAACAGTTCAACGCAAAACACTATCTTGAAACTATTTGAAAAGTGTGATTCTTGAGTTTCTCCTGGCGTATTTGATAATCAAAATATCCACGGGTGTGCTGCCGGTCTATAGTGTCCAACGGGCACTATAGACCGGCAGCACACCGGTGGATATTTTGATTATTTGGAAAGTGTTATAGGAAAAACCACAGTGAAGCTATAGTTGCTGCAAAAACGAAGCAAAATGGTTCATGAAATCTATGTGGGAAGTTGTTAATAATCATACAGGCAAACATGAAAATTCAAGTAACGGAATCACCAGAAAACACAGAAATTATATTGTTGATGATCCACTTGAAATAGCTAATATGTTTAATGATCATTATATTAATTTAGACCGAAACTTGATCACCACTAAATATAATCCAAACACAAAGGTAATAACTCCAGTAAATGAAAGGACAATATACCTATATCCTGTAACACCCAAAGAAGTACAGACAGCTATCAGCAAACTAAAGAGTAAAGTGACCTGTGGATCTGATGGTATCCCTGACAAAACTATTAAATATAGTACCGATAATGTTGTATCTCAACTTGTGGACATAATCAACGACTCCTTTGAAACTGGTGCATTTCAAAGTAAACTTTAGCATTCAACAGGAATACCAGTTTGTAAAAGTGGTGACAAGTTTCATATTAAAAAATTCAGACCATCATCACTATTATCTGTGTTTTCGAAAATAGTTGAAGGAATAATGTATGACAGATTGTTACACTTCCTAAACAAAAATAATTCTTGTAAATGCGCAGAATGGTTTCAGAAAAGGCAAATCTACACAATCTGCTCTCTTCAGTTTCGTAAAACATGTGTACAAAGCTACTGAGGCAAAGGAACTGGTCTGTGGGCTGTTTTTAGACCTTTCTAAAGCGTCTGATCTTATAAATCATAATATAATGCTGCTAAAACTGTATAATTATGACATCTGTGGTATTTTCTATGTGTGGTTCAAGTCATATTTAACTGATAGGAAACAAAGAGTAGAAATTTCTTAGTATGGAAATGTGCACCATTCAGAATACAAAACAGTTAATTATGGGGTGCCCCAGGGCACGGTATTAGGACCATTGTCATTCTTCATTTTTATTAATGACCTACCACAACAGTTTTCAACTGCTGATACCATATTATATGCTGATGATACCAGCTTCATTATAAAAGGGAAGAATGATTATGAGATGCAGCAAAACATTGACAACACAGCAGAATTGGCAGAAAAACAGTTTAAAAATAACTGTCTACTTGTCAATGACAAGAAAATTGTACGGATGAACTTCAACCATGTAAGGAACAAAAATAGGACCAATGTAAAATTCACAACGTCGAACAGCCAAATTCAGCAAAAGAATCACATAAAATTTTTAGGAGCAAAGGTAGAGTCATAATCCGAATGTGCCTACAGAAGACCCAATTCCAAGTCAAACAATCTAATTGCCTTACTTAACGTTGCAAGACGTGCCGCTTTGAACTGTCTCCTACATATGCCATTCTATACATATCGTTCCGAAGTTACTCTGTATAAAATATTAGTAAGTACGTGGGATGTTAACAATAAACAATGAAAATGACTCAAATCTTTCGTAGATGGAAATGGGAAACTTGATATTTTACCACGGCAATGTTCATGAGAGGCAAGAGTTTCATCAAGAGTATCCCAGGAATGTGTGATAGGACCACTGTTATTTTCTAAATTCATAAATGATATGGTGGACAGGATAAGCAGCAATCTGCGGTTGTTTGGTGATGATGCTGTGCTGTATGGGAAGGTGTCGTCGTTGACTGACTGTAGAAGGAAACAACATGACTGAGATTAAATTTCTAGTTGTTGTGATACATGGCAACTAATTTAAAGTAGGAAAAAACCCAAATCGAGTACAGAATTACTAGTGTACTGCTTGAAACAGTCACGTCGATAAAACATCTAAGAGCAATGTTGCAAAGCAATACGAAATCGAGTGAGAACATAACGGTGGTAGAAGGGAAGGCGAATGGTCGGTTTGCTGGAGAATTTTCGGAAAGTGCGGTTCATTGTAAGTGAGACCGCATATAGGAAACTAGTTCGTCCCACCGTAATTAATGTTTGAGACTTTGGGATCCGTACCATATGAAATTAAAGGAAGATATCGGAGCAATTCAGGAGTGGCTGCTAGATTTTTTTTTCCTGTAGGTTCTAACAGGACGCGGGTATTACGGAGATGCTTCAGGACCGCAAATGGTAATCACTGGAGGGAAGACGATGTTTGATTCGAGGAGAACTATTGAGAAAATTTTGAGAACCACAATTTGGGGCTGAATCGGAATTTGTGGCTGACTGCAGAAATATTCTACTGCCGGTAACGTATATTTCGCGTAAAGATCACGAAGTTAAAACTGGAGAGATTAGGGCTCGTATGGCACTCTCTCTATTTGAGAATGTAACAGGCAAGGAACTGACCAGTAGTGGTTCTGGGTACCGTCCACCACACATAAAGTGGTGGTTTGTGGTGTACGCACACCGATCAGCCAGAACATTATGACCACCGACATATTATCTATGTAAACCCACCCAGGCGATAGCAGTGGCACATGGCGAGAGGTGACTTCACACAAACGATACTTGCAGATACGTACATCCATTCATGCCAGTCTAGTTTGCCGATGGGAGTGGCAGTTTACAAAAAGATAATGCGCCATGTGACACCGGCGGGAGTGCGGTGGAGTGGTTCCAGGAGCACATTGGTGAGTTCCAGCTGATGTGCTGGTCCCTCATCACGATATATGTTTATCCGACCCAACACATCTGGGATGTGATTGAATGTAGCGTCAGCGCCTATCGAAGCCCTCCCAGCAAGTTACGGAATTAGGTGACTTGTGTGAGCAGATCTGGTGCCAACTCCTTCCAGCAAGACCTCGTTGCTTCGATGAGAAGACGAATCGGTGCTCTTATCCGTGCTAAAGGTTGACAAATCGGCTATTAGGTAGGTTGTTCAAATGGTTCAAATGGCTCTAAGCACTATTGGACTTAACATCTGAGGTCATCAGTCCCCAAGACATAGAACTACTTAAACTTAACTAACCTAAGGACATCACACACATCCATGCCCGAAGCAAGATTCGAACCTGCGACCGTAGCAGCAGCGCAGTTTCTGACTGAAGTGCCTAGAACCGCTCGGCCACAGTGGCTGGCAGGTACGTTGTCATAATGTTCTGGGTTATCAGCATGTGAAGTTACAGATGTTTAGACAATGGCGTCAATCGTCAGGCAGGTGTATTGGAAGCCGAACGATACACTTAACAACGCATTCAATCTGAAAAGAAAAGTTATCAGCTGATAACTCCTGTCACCAGCAATCTCACTCAGAAAAACTAGAGATTGCCGGTAGCTAGCACAATTCGTATGCCTGACGTGTTTCGAAGAGTGGAACACGATTCCTAAAGAAGTGTGCGAAGTAAGTGCGAAGGCTTTCACGGCCGCTGTCAGCTTCAATAAAATGCTTCACGGGCACTATACCGCGTAATTTTTGAACTATAACCACTATTAAAATTACGTTTCGACTATCTATGAAACAGTCCTTTAATTATTGCCTTATTTTTCAAAATGACGTGGCCTAAACTACAAAAGCACCTTTTCTAAAATTATAGTTGCTTTTAATGTGAGCAAATGTAAGTAAACCAGACACATAAATGAACCTTCTATTCTGTCGGCGTCATTCCCGCGGCTTTGCTGTTGCGTTGAAAGATCCTGTACGCCTTCCATTATACACTCCTGGAAATGGAAAAAAGAACACATCGACACCGGTGTGGCAGACCCACCATACTTGCTCCGGACACTGCGAGAGGGCTGTACAAGCAATGATCACACGCACGGCACAGCGGACACACCAGGAACCGCGGTGTTGGCCGTCGAATGGCGCTAGCTGCGCAGCATTTGTGCACCGCCGCCGTCAGTGTCAGCCAGTTTGCCGTGGCATACGGAGCTCCATCGCAGTCTTTAACACTGGTAGCATGCCGCGACAGCGTGGACGTGAACCGTATGTGCAGTTGACGGACTTTGAGCGAGGGCGTATAGTGGGCATGCGGGAGGCCGGGTGGACGTACCGCCGAATTGCTCAACACGTGGGGCGTGAGGTCTCCACAGTACATCGATGTTGTCGCCAGTGGTCGGCGGAAGGTGCACGTGCCCGTCGACCTGGGACCGGACCGCAGCGACGCACGGATGCACGCCAAGACCGTAGGATCCTACGCAGTGCCGTAGGGGTCCGCACCACCACTTCCCAGCAAATTAGGGATACTGTTGCTCCTGGGGTATCGGCGAGGACCATTTCGCAACAGTCTCCATGAAGCTGGGCTACGGTCCCGCACACCGTTAGGCCGTCTTCCGCTCACGCCCCAACATCGTGCAGCCCGCCTCCAGTGGTGTCGCGACAGGCGTGAATGGAGGGACGAATGGAGACGTGTCGTCTTCAGCGATGAGAGTCGCTTCTGCCTTGGTGCCAATGATGGTCGTATGCGTGTTTGGCGCCGTGCAGGTGAGCGCCACAATCAGGACTGCATACGACCGAGGCACACAGGACCAACACCCGGCATCATTGTGTGGGGAGCGATCTCCTACACTGGCCGTACACCACTGGTGATCGTCGAGGGGACACTGAATAGTGCACGGTACATCCAAACCGTCATCGAACCCATCGTTCTACCATTCCTAGACCGGCAAGGGAACTTGCTGTTCCAACAGGACAATGCACGTCCGCATGTATCCCGTGCCACCCAACGTGCTCTAGAAGGTGTAAGTCAACTACCCTGGCCAGCAAGATCTCCGGATCTGTCCCCCATTGAGCATGTCTGGGACTGGATGAAGCGTCGTCTCACGCGGTCTGCACGTCCAGCACGAACGCTGGTCCAACTGAGGCGCCAGGTGGAAATGGCATGGCAAGCCGTTCCACAGGACTACATCCAGCATCTCTACGATTGTCTCCATGGGAGAATAGCAGTCTGCATTGCTGCGAAAGGTGGATATACACTGTACTAGTGCCGACATTGTGCATGCTCTGTTGCCTTTGTCTATGTGCCTGTGGTTCTGTCAGTGTGATCATGTGATGTATCTGACCCCAGGAATGTGTCAATAAAGTTTCCCCTTCCTGGGACAATGAATTCACGGTGTTCTTATTTCAATTTCCAGGAGTGTATAAGAACCGAGCACACACAGCAAAAATTAACTTTAATAGCAGCCACAGCTTCATTCAAGCTTGGAGTTGTGTTTACTATTATAATGACGACAAATACTGTTAATCCGTAGTGTCAACCACAATATACGCCAAGAATTTAGTGAAACACGGAAATTTCGATTTTAACATGTTAATAACACTCAAAGCGACAAAAAGTGTGACTTTCAACCTGTTACCACATGCATGAAACCAGAGCAGTTATCAAGAAATGGGAGTAAATCTTAGTTCTCTCATTTGAGTATCCATAGAAATTACTGTGAAATACGTGATAAATTCTATGTAGCTCAAATTGGCAGTTTTTGGGGACACGCATCTACAGCAACAATAATAAATTGACTTTCGGTAATCCTTCAGGCTACAAAGGCATGAGGTCCAGAATACAGATAATGGACTGTAGACCCTTCACCAGTTGAATGAAGGGTAAGTTATGGACGTGCTTTACCTTTTCTGCAATTCCCCATTAAGGTGCGCACTGCCAGTGATAAAACTGCTCTTCAGGAGACGGGCACACAACATGGAAATATGTTTTAAAATACGTAGACAGATGACGAATCACGATTTCTGAAAAGAAATTGATGGACAATATTTATGATTTTTAAATGAGACAAGTGACAATTCATGCTTTCTTAAAATAAAAACTTTGTTGGACGATACTGATGATTATATCATTTCTTCCATAATAAATAAACCAGATTTACTATATTGCAACAAAGATGAACGAGCGCGCTGAACGAGTAGTGAATAAGATCCTTGACTCCGTGTTTAAGTTTATCTGTGATTCGCTTTCTCGCCAATCAGTCGCATAGCGCAGCGGCATTCATATTAATTTTTAGGCATAGTGCAAGAAGTTGAATTTTTAGAGAAGGAGATTTAATATTTATAAGTCGTAGAGAAATTATCTGGAATATGGAGATAAAAACTTTTATGTAGGCATTTGTTATTGATTCTATTGATGGAGAAGAGTTTTGCAGGACAACCAGTGCAGTGAATGCACAAGAATGAAATGTTTCTCAGAGCTATTAATTGAAAGAAACCTTTGTCTCTCAGATAACTAATAACTTTAATGATTAATTTTAATTTGATATCTCTGTTTTCATCATGTCAAAGATAACGCAACTAGCGGGAATGTTTAATTTTTGTAGTGATAAATTCGTAATTTTTTGGGTCTTCTTGTTCGTATAGTCGTGTTCTACAATAATCAGAGTAATTTTTCAAGAACGACTTTCTTTAAAGAAAAACTCTCCGCCATCATTCGTAGTAAAGTTTTGCATATTTTGTCGTGTGCGCATTACACCTTACTTCACATGAAGCTATAGATTCATTCTGATGAGCAAGAAGCAAATTGTGTAGCAAGTCGTTTATTTTTTGCTTAGCTGCTGCATCTGCTGTTTTCTATTTGCTTTCGAGAACGCCAGTACGCTAGATACGAAACAAAATGCTGAGCTTGAGCTAAGTTACTTTTGTTTCGGGGTGGATCTCACTTTGAATTCTTATGAGGAAACAGTTCGTAGTCAGAATATCAAGTGTTGTGCCAAGCAAACAGATTAATTTAAAGTGTACGGTGTAGGTTCCCAAACAGCTATTTTTTTCTGAGTAGAGCAGTATTTTATTTTTGTGGACATTTCAAGTTAGAAGTTGCACTTAATGTCACACAATTTTCGTAACGTACTTCGGTATTAAGTTTTAGCTAAATAGTTTTCTCTGAGAACACAGTTTGTTACTTTTGCACTTAAGTAAATCACTTTTCATTATTTTAAATTCAGTAGTTCACCAAGTTTAAAACTTCGTTTCAGGACACTGTTCACATGCTCAACATGGGGCCAACTAACAGTCAGTATTTCTCAGCAGTTAAATAAGGTGCCTGAAGCTCAAGTTGCAAGAGGAGAAAGTTTTTGATAACATTGTATTCAGTATTTTCGTTTATAGATAAATTTAATGGCAAGTTTACACAGTTATAATATAATCAGTAATTATAATCCGAGTGATACTACGGTGTCGTGGTGAAACATGCAAACGGTCATCGTCATGGAAGTGGAATGATCATTATTGCTATGGGGCCCTTTGCAACCACAGATAGCGACTAAAAGACAGTGAGACGCAGGAAGACGGAGGGAGAAATAAGGAGGCTGGTGTGAAGCGGCAGCATGGTTGGAAAGAGGGTTATATTACGAGACAAATTTCATCACTGCAGAGGAGGTGCAGCGATTTTGCCATCAGGATGTCTTCAGTTATACATAATGAGTGGTCGACAGTCTATCATCCTACTTTCCTGAAACTGGAAGTTCTAAAATTCACCCAGGTGCAACTGCCGACAGAAGGAGACTCCAGTAAATCCCTCTGTATTGCTATATTCAGTAACGAGAAAGCTTTGATAAATTCGAGTAAGAGTTCGTTCGAGCCCGCGACTGCTAAAATTTCAACATCCACGAAACTTTTATAAAAACGAAAGAATAACTACTCGATCACTTTTCATAAACTTAAATCACCTGAAACAAGTTGCCTGACGTTAATCATCAGTACTTTACCATCACACAATAGTAAGATCATACTCATGAAATCTGGTTTCTAGACGAACTATGAGTTTTTTAATGTAATGCTGACGTTATATTCCTTATAATATTGTACAGCGAATGCGCCGTTTTTCCCTGCCTAGCTTCAGGTCTCGATTCATTTAAACTGTAACATAAGTCTTGGCTTGGTACATAGATCCGTTCATTATACAGTCCAAATAAGAAACGAACGTATAACATTAATAAGAGGCTTTAAATTTTCCTCAGTCGAGGCGGCACAGTATTCTTTGGCTGCCAGCAGATTGTAGCCTTGCTGTCATGGCGCACGCACTGGAGGCGCAGTCACTACAGTCCCACTGACCCCACAGCAAACAGCTTGTCTTGTACAAGGAAGACTTCTGCAGCGTAGTCAGTTTGTAAGTAGGCTGTTTAGGTTTGTATGTTGGTAACGCCATGTAACGCTCCGTATGAAAATCACTGACTGTGCTGTGTGCAGTCTGTGGCTGGTTTGCATTGTTGAAATCTTTGCTATTGTAGTGTTGGGCAGTTGGATGTGAACAGCGCGTAGCGTTGCGCAGTTGGAGGTGAGCCGCCAGCAGTGGTGGATTTGGGGATAGAGATGGCAGAGTTTTGAGAGCGGACGATCCGGACGTGTGTCCGTCAGAAAAAGGAAATTTGCAAGACTGGATGTCATGAACTGATATATATATATATATATATATATATATATATATATATATATATATATATGATGACTTTTGAACACTATTAAAGTAAATACATTGTTTGTTCTCCAACAATATCTTTCATTTTTTAACTAAGCCTACAGTAGTTAGTGCCTTCAGTAGTTAAAATCTTTTACTTAGCTGGCAGTGTTGGCGCACGCTGTATTGCAGTAGTTCGAGTAACGAAGATTTTTGTAAGTGATACTTGAAAGGTATAGGTTATTTTTAGTCAGGGCCATTCTTTTGTAGGGATTATTGAAAGTCAGACTGCGTTGCGCTAAAAAAAATATTGCGTGTCAGTGTACTGTTGATCAGAATAAGTAAAGAGAGAAATGTCTGAGTACGTTCAGTTTTGCTCAGCTGTTTGAAAATCAAATAACGTAAGAGGTTTACCAGCACAGTTATTCTTAATTTTTCTAAGGGGGTGGCCGGCCGAAGTGGCCGTGCGGTTAAAGGCGCTGCAGTCTGGAACCGCAAGACCGCTACGGTCGCAGGTTCGAATCCTGCCTCGGGCATGGATGTTTGTGATGTCCTTAGGTTAGTTAGGTTTAACTTGTTCTAAGTTCTAGGGGACTAATGACCTCGGCAGTTGAGTCCCATAGTGCTCAGAGCCATTCTAAGGGGGTGTTTCAAGTTCCGTCATCAAAACACATAGAATTCCCCTAATCTATAGTCTGTTTGACCTACTAATAATTAAAAATGATAATTAAAACTCTGACAATTTGGCCACATGCTTAGGAATTAAACTTGATGGGCGCATAGGCAATCGGATACACACCTCTATTCAGACGAAGCAAAGTACACTGATCTGCTAAAGTCGATTTAACGAACTGCAAGCAGTGACAGTTACACTGTACTATTCAACCACAAAATTCTATTCACATATAATTTAGTATCTTATAATACCCATTAGGTTCGAACGATCACGCAGATAATGTTGGGGGTAAAGCGAACCAAAGACTACGGTTTACTGGCACCACACTGAGAAACGCAACAGGTTTACTGAAGAGACTGACTACACTATGTTTGTACGTCCTCTTCTGGAGTGTTGCTGTGCATTGTTGGGGTCCGCATCTGACATGATCCACGCAGGACATCGACAACGTTCAGAGAATAGCAGCTTGTTTTAAACCTTCGCGAAACAGGATAGAAAGCGCCACGCATATGACACGCGAATTGTGGTGACGATCATTAAAACAAATCCGTTTTTCGTTGCGGCAGGATGTCGTCATGAAATTTCAATCACCAACTTTCTCTACAGAGTGTGAAAATTATTTTGTTGGGACCCACTTACATAGGGAAGAATGATCATCAAAATAAAAGAAGAGAAATCAGAGCTCGCACAAGTAGATTCAATTATTCGTTTATCCCGTGCGCTGTTCGAGAGTGGAGCGGTAGAGAAATACACTCCTGGAAATGGAAAAAAGAACACATCGACACCGGTGTGGCAGACCCACCATACCTGCTCCGGACACTGCGAGAGGGCTGTACAAGCAATGATCACACGCACGGCACAGCGGACACACCAGGAACCGCGGTGTTGGCCGTCGAATGGCGCTAGCTGCGCAGCATTTGTGCACCGCCGCCGTCAGTGTCAGCCAGTTTGCCGTGGCATACGGAGCTCCATCGCAGTCTTTAACACTGGTAGCATGCCGCGACAGCGTGGACGTGAACCGTATGTGCAGTTGACGGACTTTGAGCGAGGGCGTATAGTGGGCATGCGGGAGGCCGGGTGGACGTACCGCCGAATTGCTCAACACGTGGGGCGTGAGGTCTCCACAGTACATCGATGTTGTCGCCAGTGGTCGGCGGAAGGTGCACGTGCCCGTCGACCTGGGACCGGACCGCAGCGACGCACGGATGCACGCCAAGACCGTAGGATCCTACGCAGTGCCGTAGGGGACCGCACCACCACTTCCCAGCAAATTAGGGACACTGTTGCTCCTGGGGTATCGGCGAGGACCATTTCGCAACAGTCTCCATGAAGCTGGGCTACGGTCCCGCACACCGTTAGGCCGTCTTCCGCTCACGCCCCAACATCGTGCAGACCGCCTCCAGTGGTGTCGCGACAGGCGTGAATGGAGGGACGAATGGAGACGTGTCGTCTTCAGCGATGAGAGTCGCTTCTGCCTTGGTGCCAATGATGGTCGTATGCGTGTTTGGCGCCGTGCAGGTGAGCGCCACAATCAGGACTGCATACGACCGAGGCACACAGGACCAACACCCGGCATCATTGTGTGGGGAGCGATCTCCTACACTGGCCGTACACCACTGGTGATCGTCGAGGGGACACTGAATAGTGCACGGTACATCCAAACCGTCATCGAACCCATCGTTCTACCATTCCTAGACCGGCAAGGGAACTTGCTGTTCCAACAGGACAATGCACGTCCGCATGTATCCCGTGCCACCCAACGTGCTCTAGAAGGTGTAAGTCAACTACCCTGGCCAGCAAGATCTCCGGATCTGTCCCCCATTGAGCATGTCTGGGACTGGATGAAGCGTCGTCTCACGCGGTCTGCACGTCCAGCACGAACGCTGGTCCAACTGAGGCGCCAGGTGGAAATGGCATGGCAAGCCGTTCCACAGGACTACATCCAGCATCTCTACGATTGTCTCCATGGGAGAATAGCAGTCTGCATTGCTGCGAAAGGTGGATATACACTGTACTAGTGCCGACATTGTGCATGCTCTGTTGCCTTTGTCTATGTGCCTGTGGTTCTGTCAGTGTGATCATGTGATGTATCTGACCCCAGGAATGTGTCAATAAAGTTTCCCCTTCCTGGGACAATGAATTCACGGTGTTCTTATTTCAATTTCCAGGAGTGTAGCTTGGAAGTAGTTCGATGAATGCTTTGTCAGGCACTGAATTGTGAACGGCGGAATTATCATGTAGATGCAGATGTTGTATACGAACATGAGTGAATTCTCTCATCAGAATATTCATTAATTCATCGTATCCCTTACAATCAAGCAGTGTTCTATTCGTGATCTGCTGCGCGATGCTACATTACACGTTACAACATTATGGTTATGTTAATTACAGAGAAAACATCTTTCGCTCTTCACATCGTATCACTGTTTAGCATATGCCACAGTCACACACCATTTATGATTATTCCGCGAACGGAACGCCCAACACAGGACGGGGGGACTCAGAGAGCTGCCACAGATGGCGACCAAGTCGGGCGCGGACGTCCGAGGGAGCACCGGGGAAGAGACAACACCTTACAAGCAGCGCCAGACGGACGCGGACGGCAAACAGAGCACCCAGCGCCCTCTGCGCATAAATCCTGAACAAGATCCTCCAACACGGCAGTCACGCACGCACGCAGTTAGTGTTGAGATGTCGGAGCGAGAGGATGTTCGTACAGCGAAGGGTGTGGCGGATCGCCGCCAGGACCACGAAAAGGCGAGCGACCACTGCCACGGGAACAACCCGCGCCCCTCTTAAGGGCAAAAAGGTGAAACAGGCGGATGTCGTCGTCGATGACGAAGGGTTTCAACTCGTCAAACGCCCGGCGAGGAAGGCTCAACTCTCCTCAGCGCCGCCGGTTCGGACGCCAAACGCCTATGAGGAGCTCGCTGAAGGTGTGGAGATGCCTGCTCAGAAGAGAGAACCAAAACCGCCGCCCACTGTGGTCCAACACAAGGAAGACTACGACGGCCTCTACAGGATGCTACTTCGCCTTGTCGGCCAAGATAACGTCGTTATCAAGCCGGCTGGCTTCAACCTATGTAAGGTCACCTTAAAAACGGCAGAAGATAACAGAAAGGTTACGGCTACATTCGGGGAACAAGAGTGTTCTACACTTACCCCTCTGCAACGAAAAAGACACTCAAGATCGTCTTTCGACGGCTCCCTCGAATCTACAGCCCGCATCGCATCCGATGGCAACTTGACGATTTGGGCTATGGATTTGGTCTCAGGTCGATAACCCGTCTACCCTCTCGACGAACCCGAAAGGAGACTTCGCTGGTCCTCGTGGTCACCTGTGATATTCCACACAACCGCGGACTATGGCAGGTCACGAAGATCGCGGCGACACCTGTCACTACGGAAAAACTGCGGTCGATGAGGGGCGAACCGCAATGCTACAACTGTCAAATGGTTGGGCATGTAGCGCGGTTCTGCACGCTTCCCCCACGCTGTGTTAAGTGTGCAGCGGAGCACGCCAGTCGAGTCGCGACTGCACACGGCAGCGGTCAGATGGACCGCCCAAATGCGCTGGATGTGGTGGGGAACAAGTGGCCTCCTACCGCGTCTGTTCCAGCTTCCAACGGGCTGCGGCATGTAGCCGTGGTCAACGACCTGGCTCAATAAAGCGACCTGCACCAGTTAGATCCAGAGGCAGCTTGCTGCTGCTACTACCCCTGGCTCCTCACCACAGGCCTCCATACCTGCGACGAAGCCGACCGCTGTTGCAACAGCTACCGAGATGGACCGCCGTCCATGGGCCAAGGCGCGACTACCAGCGCGGCACTCTGAACAGCAGCGGGGTGACGACCAGGGACCACAAGACCACTCCCAACAGTGAAGACAGGCTGACGTCGTGGCAAACCCGGCTCAACACTCACGTGCTGCCCCAGTCCCATCCCAGGCGGCCGCTTCCAGCATGGACGAAATGAAGCTCCTCCTGCAAGAACTTCTGGAGCTTCTGAAATATATGCCGTGGCACCTCATTGCCGCTGTCAGTGCAGCCATTCAGGCAATCTCCACCGGACCACTGGACTCCCAGCATAGCCCGTAGTCAACGGGGCGTCACAGTCTGCGTGTGCAATGCCCAAGGCAACCGCACCCAAGATGGCGAATTTCGACAGCTGCTGTGGGATGAGGCCATCGACATTTTCCTGGTTTCCGAGACTTTTCTCAAGTCTGGTGTCCATGTCCGAGTTACCAACTATTTATGTTACCGGACCGACAGGCCAACTCATGGCGGTGGCACAGCAGTCTACGTCTAGACTTCCCTGGTGCACCATCAAGTTCCACTTCCGCCGCTACAAGCGATGGAGGCCACTGCTGTAGCTGTCGACACTTCGCATGGGCCCATCACGTTTGTTGCTGTCTACCGTCCATCTGGCCGACAGCTTCTCCTACAGGGCGTTGAAGCATTGCTGGCATTATAAGGAAAGGTCTTTGCTGGTGGTGACTTTAATGCCAAGCACGTCAAATGGCATTCCCGTGTCACCAACAACCACGGCCGAAAACGTCTCCGAGCAGCCCAGCGGTAGAACGCCATCATCGTCAGACCTCACAACCCCACCTACTTTCCCAACAACAGAGGACCTCCGGATGTGCTCGACATTGCGGTGGCCAAGGGGGTGCCCTATTTGTATCCGCCAGCACCCACAGTGACTTGTCTTCAGACCACGTCCCAGTTATATTTGACATCGATGTCGATGCCCAGCCAGTGAAGCGGAGAGGAATCCCGACCAGGAACACAAACTGGACCCGATATCAGGAGCTGTTGGAAGAGGGTCTCCGTTATGCGCCTGATGCAAACGAATGATGGCTGTGCCCACTTCCTCCAAGTCTGTGCTCTACAAGCGGTGCACCGGGCCACACCGCGGCCGCGATCTGACCCACATCACCGATCCCGGCAACTACCACCTCATCTCATGGCGGCGATCACTGCCAAGAACAGCCTCTTTCGTGAATGGCAGCTGACGCGCAACGCAGCAACGAAGAGCGCTGTCAACAGAATGAGGAGGGACATAAAAGTTGCCATTGCAAACCACCGCCATCAGGAATGGTCCAACCGCCTGGCCACTCTTCGGGTTGATGATGGTACTGCCTGGAAAGACACACAGCTCTTCCTCCGCCGGTGTCAGAAGATTCCGCCGCTACAAGTTGGTCGAAACATCGTCAGCAGCCCAGTGGACAAAGCAAACGCCACTGCTGATGTTTCTAAACAAAATTTCCAACCCATCATGGACCCCATGGTTCCAGATCACGTTCGACTCGTTGCCCAACATCTAAACATGGTTCAAATGGCTCTGAGCACTTTGGGACTTAACAGCTAAGGTCATCAGTCCCCTAGAACTTAGAACTACTTAAATCTAACTAACCTAAGGACAGCACACAACACCCAGTCATCACGAGGCAGAGAAAATCCCTGACCCCGCCGGGAATCGAACCCGGGAACCCGGGCGCGGGAAGCGAGAACGCTACCGCACGACCACGAGCTGCGGACTGCTCAACATCTCCGGGTGTTCCTTGATGCCCCTACGGGTGACGAACACATCGAATAGGTGGATGCTGCTGAAGTCTCCGATCAACTTCGGCAGCTCAACAAACGCAAGGCAGGAGGCCCTGACCAGCTTACAAATGAAATGCTGCGATGGATGCCACCAACAGCCCCTGAACACCTGGCTCGCCTTTTCAACAGCATCCCCCACACTAGCTGCTTTCCTCAGGAGTGGAAACACGCCGAGGTAGTCCCCATCCGAGGTAGTCCCAGGAAGCCTGGGAAGGACCCTCGTCTACCGAGCAGCTACAGGCCCATCAGTTTGCTACCAGCAGTCAGCAAAATCTTTGAAAGGCTGTATCACTGCCGCCACCTGCGTCACATCACGGAAGAATGTCTGCTACCTCACGAACAATGTGGTTTTCGCTCTGGACACGCAACAACGCACCAACTGCTTCGACTTGTTGAAGAGGCCCTTGATGCCATTGAATGACGGGATTATTTTGGGTCCATCTTCCTGGACGTTTCACGAGCGTTCGATTCTGTATGGCATGAGGGGCTACTCTTCAAGCTCCTGGACCTCGGTGTGCCCCTGCCGCATGTCCGTCTCTTAAAATGTTACCTCGCCAACAGAAGCTTTCATGTACGCATTGAGGACCTGTCGACGTGCCGCCGGGTCGGGACTGGAGTTCCCCAAGGCTCCATCCTTGGCCCCATACTGAACATCATGTGTACTGCAGACATACTGCGAGTGGACAGGGTCCACCTCACCCTCTACGCGGGTGATACGGCGATGTACACGCGAAGCATGAATGCAGCTCTGCTCCAACGATGCATGCAGGCACCAGCTGACACAGCAAGCCCTCCTCATCACCAAGAAGCATATCCCGGCTGACCTACCACAGATCACCATCAGGGGAACTGCCATACCTTGGGGCAATACAGCCAAGTACTTGGGTGTGACGCTGGATAGAGGGCTCACATGGAGACACCAAATCGACGACATCGTCAAAAAGGTCAGGGGTAAAATGACTCAACTCTACCCCTTCCTAAATCCGACACCTGCGCTCCCACCAGAACTGGGTGTGGCGCTTTATCTTACACTCATACGCCCGCTCATCGGCTACGCCGCTGTGGTTTGGGGCAATGCTGCAGCGACTCACGTCGACCGACTCCAGAGACTTCAGAAACGGATTCTACGTATGGCATTGCACCTCCCTCGGGATTTCCCGTCGGACGACCCTAACCGAGCCTCCAACATCCCAACTGTTCGCGACAGGTTTCGTCAGGCTGCACGGCTCTTTTACGATAAGAACGCGCGGTCCGAAAATCCGCTCCTTCGAGCACTGGGCCACCGGGTTCAGCGTCTTAACGCAACCAGATGGCCCAACCTACTTCGCGACCACTGAGTTGCCAGCACGTCCAGAACACCGTCCCAGCAGACTGACAGGACATAAAACAAGAAGTAAGGACACATCACACGCCGCATGAGTTTGGAGGAATAGCCTTCCGGCTTAGACTCCACCGACCCACAGGGGCTCATCTGTCCCTGTCAGGCAGCAGCGGCAGCAATACGGCAGTGTCAGGTAGCACCTGGAGAAGGCAACGAGTTAGGTGGCCGAAAAATTGTGCTAGAGCGACACAAACATCCGGCAGTAGACCCGATTATTCCACATTACATTTTGATTACTCGTAAAGTGTACTTATTACTTTGTTTCTCATTTGTGTGACACCCATTGATCCATAACGACATCAAATAGTTGTTCTCTACCAAATTAAGTTTTATGCAACACAACCTATCTTTAAGTTAAAGTAACCACAGTTTCATCATAATATCGACAGGTAAAATTCTTCTGCCTTCAGTAACTATAAGTTATATAGTGCAGTGACATTGAAACACCTGCGAATATATTGTTAACTGTTGTATAGTTAATTGACGTATAGTCCAAAGACATGCATCATCAAAAAGCTTCTGCTCTAGCAGACAAACAACTGGACATTTAATAGCCATCTTAGACTAATTAAATGAACTATTTTCACTATTTTCTTGTCATATAGCAACAACTACAAATATAAGGTCAACTGTGCCCCTGTATTCCACTGCCATTTCCATATCTACTGCAGTTTAAAATGCTTCCAAATGTTCAACTAGAAATACTATACGCTCACGTATGTCCTACATGCCACAAACCACTCTTTCAAGAATAACATACTCATTTAGTAGTATATCTCGACAAATAACTATGTGACTAAACCTACAGTAACGCCTGTTAACAAAAAGGCTTAATCTTAATCTTTCAGTCAGTTGCTGAAAAAACGATTCTCTTTGATCTTAACAGTTTCTGCATCATCAGACAGACAGTTAACTGATTAACGGTAATACTTCATTTACACTAATAACAAGATGGATAATTAGTAAAAATAATACCAAAAAAATTAGAAATGACTGTAAGGCTATTCAACATTGTGGTTGCTTGATGTGAGGGGCACCGCTTCCTTGTTATTCGTGATGTTCCCAAGAAGAATTAACATAACTACTGTCATGTGGCAATAGGGGCATAAGATATAAAAAGGCAGTGCATTGGCGGAGCTGTTATTTGTACTCAGGCGACTGCTGTGAAAAGGCTTACCACTTGATTATGGTTGTTCGATGGGAATTAACAAAGTTTTAACGATGATAGTTAGATGGAGCTAGACTCACGGCACATACCATTTCGGAAATCGTTAGGAAATTCAGTATTCCGAGATCCAGTGTCAAGATTGTGCCGAGAATTTAAGGCGTTATCTGTCACCACAGAGAAGACACTGGCCGACGGCTTTTACTAAACGACTGAGAGCAGCGGCGTCTGCTTAGAGTTGCCAGTGCTACCAGAATAGCAAGACTGCATGAACTAACCGTAGAAGTCAATGTTTGACTTACGACGAACGTATCCATTTGGTGTTAATGGGCTATGGCAGCAGACGATTGACGCTAGTGAATTTGCTAACGGGCACAACATCGCCTGCAGCGCATCCCCGAGGCTTGTGACCAAGTCGGTTGGACCGTGTACGGATGGAAAAACGTTACCTGGTAAAATGAGTCCCGATTTCTGTCGGTAAGAGCTGATGGTAGAGTTCGACTGTCGTGCAGACCCCACGACACCATGGAATCAATTTGTCAACAACGAACTTCGCAAGCTGGTGGTGGCTCCATAATAGTGTGGGCTCTGTTTACATTTCTTCTGTAATAGCCCCTTCCAATCTATCTGTCTAAGGCAAGAGCATTTCTCCCACCGCACCTAGTTAACCTACTTCTGTTAATACCCCACTAACTCCCCTTTGTTATATGGGTTACCATTATAACCCTTTGGACACAGATCCTTCCTTTACATGGTCTTTTTATTTCGTCTGGCAGCCCCTCTGAGTGGAAATAATTAATACTTGCCCGCCGGGCGGTGTGGTCAAGCGGTTCTAGTTATATCAGTTTAGAACAGCGCGACCGCCACGGTCGCAGGTTCGAATCCTGCCTCGGGCATGGATGTGTGTGATGTCCTTAGGTTAGTTAGTTTTAAGTAGTTCTAAGTTCTAGAGGACTGGTGACTTCAGATGCTAAGTCCCATAGTGCTCAGAGCCATTTGAACCATTTTGAATACTTTCCCTCGGTTCGGACCCGAGTTTCTTCTAACAGGATGACAAGAATGTCCACTACGATTCGCTCTCTCCTGTTGAATCCCTCTAATTGCTCCACCTTTTTCTAGCCCAAGTAATTGATCGAGGTGATCAAGAAAGTTTTGTAAGGCTATAGATACAGCAATAAGGAATACCTCAGTAGGCAGTACAGTTGAAGAGGAATGGACATCTCTAAAAAGGGCCATCACAGAAGTTGGGAAGGAAAACATTGGTACAAAGAAGGTAACTGCGAAGAAACCATGGGTAACAGAAGATATACTTCAGTTGATCGATGAAAGGAGGAAATACAAAAATGTTACTGGAAACTCAGGAGTAGAGAAATGTAAGTCGCTGAGAAATGAAATAAATAGGAAATGCAGGGAAGTTAAGACTAAACGGCTGCAGGAAAAATGTGAAGACATCGAAAAAGAAATGCTTGACGGAAGGACAAACTCATCATACAGGAAAGTCAGAACAGCCTTCGGTGACGTTAAAAGCAAGTGAGATAACATTTAGAGTGCAACGGGAATTCCACTGTTAAATGCAGAGGATAGAGCGGATAGGTGGAAAAAATACATTGAAAGACTCTATGAGGGGGAAGATTTGTCTGATGTCATAGAAGAGGAAACAGGGGTCGATTTAGAAGTGATAGGGATCCAGTACTAGAATCAGAATTTAACAGAGCTTTGGAGGTCTTAAGATCAAATAAGGCAGAAGGGACAGACAACATACCATCAGAATTTCTAAAATCATTGGGGCAAGTCGCAACAAAACGTCTATTCACGTTGGAGTCTTGAATGGATGACTCTGGCGACATACAATCTGACTTCCGGAAAAGCATCATCAGAACAATTCCGAAGACGGCAAGAGCTGACACGTGCGAGAATTACCGCACAATCAGCTTAAGAGTTCATGCATCCAAGTTGCTTACAAGAATAATATACAGAAAAATGGAAAAGAAAATTTGACGATGCACTAGGTGACGATCTGTTTGGCTTTAGAAAAGGTAAAGGCACGAGAGCGGCAATTCTGACGTTGCGGTTAATAATGGAAACAAAAACAAAGAAAAATCAAGACACGATCATAGGATTTGTTGACCTAGAAAAAGCGTTCGACAATGCAAGATTGTGAAAAATGTCTGAAATTCTGAAAAAAGTAGGGGTAAGCTATAGTAAGAGATGGGTCATATGCAATATGTATAACAACCAAGAGGGAATAATAAGAGTGGACGACCTAGAACGAAGTCTTCTTATTAAAAAGGGTGTAAGACAAGGATGTAGCCTTTCGCCACTACTGTTCAATCTGTACATTGAGGAAGCAATGCTGGAAATAAAAGAAAGAGAAGTGGAATTAAAATTAAAAATGAAAGGATATCAATGATACCATTTGCTGATGACATTGCTATCCTAAGTGAAAGTGAAGAAGAAATACATGATGTGATTGTTCAGTTTCTCCCGGAGTATTTGTTGCTCGAACAGTCCACGGGTATACTGCCGGTTCATAGTGTCCAACGGGCACAATATTTCGGCGATCAGACATGTCGCCATCGTCATGTGCGCTGACGAACTGAGCTCCTGAGGGCGGGCGGCCGATTTAAATCCCCTCCCCCCGCGGGCCACTCTCTTCGCCGTACGCGATCGCGCCCCGGCGGTCCCGAAGACGTGGGCGTCGGAATCTGTCGTTGCGTCGATGTGCTTGCTACGTCCTCCCCGGTCTCCAGTTCGTATTTCTTGCTGAGAGTCTTCTTAATTACATTCAATGCCGGGTCCCAAACCTTGCTGAGATTGTAGCCGAAATCTCGGTTGATAATATCTTCCCTGGTGCGAATTTCGATAGCCTGCCTTATAACGCTGTCCAAATATGTAGAGGTCTCAGCCAGGATCTTGGTACGCCCATAATCCATTTCGTGTTTCTCGGACAAACAGTGCTCTGCTACCGTCGACATATTTGGATATTTCAGTCGAGTGTGTATTTGATGTTCTCGGCAACGATCTTCGATTGTGCGTACTGTTTGTCCGATATAATTCTTCTCACACTCACAGGTAATTTGGTATAAGCCGTCCTTCCTCAAACCGAGGTCATCTTTCACACTTCCCGGTAATGCCCGTGTTTTATTGAGCGGGTAAAAGACGGTTTTAACTCGGTATCTTTAATATATGGCCGATTTTCCCCGATAGTGCGCAATTGTACGGAATAAAGGCAGTGGCTACCTCTTCTACCTTGACTTCATCCGTCTCCACAGGTTGTGCTGTGGTGGTGGGACGGAGAGCGTGTCTAATCTGCCATTCCGCGTACCCGTTTTTCCGGAACACTGTTTTGAGGTGCTCCAATTCCTGGGGCAATTCCTGGCTGAATTACTTAGCCCCTATGTAGGTAAATGCCCTCACCTTATCCGTAATTCCGAGGATTACGTGAAACGTCTCGACAACTTCAAACTGCAAGACACGTGTTACGCCGGAAATGCATATCCTCCTAATTCCATCTATTGTACTATACATTTTTTCCTTATTTTGTTACCTGAAGATATGACATTTCTGTGTCTTTATATATTGTAATTGTTTTACTATTTGAATATAGATATTCTTAAGCATTTATGTCGATGTATAATTGGTTTGTTTTGTAAATATTATTTGTATTTTTACGCTGGGTCTTGCCCAGGGAAAACTATGGTATCGAACGATTACATCGATAGGTCGTGTGGAGAACCAAAGTGTTTAGGATCTTTGGTAGTGTTAAATCTGCCGCGTGGAGCGCGGGCAGAGCAGAGGGAGTCTGGCTGGAGGAGGACAGTGGAGCAGGTGTGTTGGGTGACGCTCCCGCGAGTTGCCGCGCGTTCGGGGTTTGGCAGCATGTAATTGATCTCGACTTGCTATGATAGTTTCTGACACGGTGTCGCGGACGGGAAGAATTAGCTGGCGCACATCAAGAGCCCGTTTCACCTGGTGACCGTGTCGAGAAGAAGGCGCGCCAACATCCAGCTTCTGCAACAGCGACGGCCGACAATGAGTGACTGTCTCCACCTCCTCGATCGACGGCTTCAAACCTTCAATCAACCAACAAGGAAGACTGGAAGCACGTAAAGTTTTAGAACTGTGTGGCAGACCTCGGCTTTTCAAACTGTTCCGTTTTCGTAACTATAATTACAGTAACTTAGCATGAACATTTGTTGCTCATTGTCCCAATTGCATTACCAAGCAGGGTCCCTTTCTTTTCCGGAATGAACCCGAGTGTCGTTGAAATTCTAACGCCAGCATTAAAGCAATATTGTTCCATTCCACTGCTTTAATTTCAAATTTCAGTTAAGGTATTCATAGGTGGCTACAATATTTAGATTACACAAGCACAAATTATGAGTGCGAGTTTTGTTACCATATTTTACCGGACCTGTGACTGCAGCTCAGCTTAGTACGTACTAAATTTTACTACTGTTAATTGTTCAGAAACATTTAATTCAAGTTCAAAGTTAAATCTCTTATTTCTAAATTGCGTAGATTCAAGTAGCTTTTGAAATGATTGTTGAGGTAGCCCAAGACTAACCTTATTTCATTGAGTTTCGTAGTGCTTCAGAAACAAAGTTCACTATTAATTTCAGTCACTAAATTAACTTTCAATTTTCCGGTTTTATTAATTCTTTTGCTAAGTTAAGTCAGAGTGTATCGCAATTTATTACTTCTGACAAACTTTCAGTTTTCACACTACACGTGTCAACCTTCAGTTGCCACGCTTCTAGTGCTAATTATATGTGTAATGACCTTTCCTTTTCAGTTACTATAGTAATTGTCCATAAAACTGGCGACCGTAATTTCCCCCAAACCTCAAATATCTAATTACCGCTAGTTAATTGTTAACGTAACGGCCGCATATTTACTTTCTTTATTAACCTAACCCATTTTAAAAATTAATTTCCACCTGTTTCATTTGCATTTTTCCTTTCATTTAGATGTAACCCTTTCATCCCTCTTTACCGACAGATAAACTTCGGTGACGATTGTTTTTCCCAAAATTCCTTTTAGGTACACGCGATTTAATTTTTCACTGTCATTAAGGTCGATAAGTGAGGGGGAGGTTACACACTGATATCCTAGAGAGCTTCGATGTGGTTCTCTATGAGAGTCAGTCGAGCTTATTGCACACAAATTTGACGAGAAGACCACCGAACTCTTCATGCATGTCTTGACCACAACGTATTTTCTGTTTAATGGGGAATACTATGAGCAAACGGATGGAGTCGCAATGGGCAGCCCACTCTCGCCGGTGGTCGCGAATTTGTACATGGAGTACTTCGAGAAGGAAGCCTTGGCGTCATACAATTGGAAACCTACTTGTTTCTTCCGTTATGTCTATTACACGTTCGTCACCTGGCCCCATGGTAGGGACAAGCTCCTGGATTTCCTTACACACCTAAACTCCATACATCCAAACATCAAATGCACTATGGAGAGCGAAGCAGAAGGAAGATTACCAGTTCTGGACGTCATGGTCAAGAGAACCGCTAATGGTACCCTGAGCCACAGTGTGTACAGGAAAAAAACGCACACTGACCTGTACCTGCATGCAGACAGCTGCCACCACCCCTCTCAAAGGAATGGAGTACTAAAAACACTAGTACACAGGGCGAGCAGCATCTCAGACGCAGAGAATCTGCCCCAGGAATTGGAACAACCCAAAACCGTGTTCTGGAAAAACGGGTACTCGGAATGGCAAATTAGACGCGCTCTCCGTCCCACCAACACAGCACAACCTGTGGAGACGGATGAAGTCACGGAAGAAGAGGTAGCTACTGCCTTTATTCCGTACAATGGCGCACTATCGGGGAAAATCGGCCATATATTAAAGAAATACCGAGTTAAAACCGTCTTTTACCCGCTCAATAAAACACGGGCATTACTGGAAGTGTGAAAGATGACCTCGGTTTGAGGAAGGACGGCTTATACCAAATTACCTGTGAGTGTGAGAAGAATTATATCGGACAAACAGTACGCACAATCGAAGATCGTTGCCGAGAACATCAAATGCACACTCGACTTAAATATCCAAATATGTCGGCGGTAGCAGAGCACTGTTTGTCCGAGAAACACGAAATGGATTATGGGCGTACCAAGATCCTGGCTGAGACCTCTAAATATTGGGACAGCGTTATAAGGCAGGCTATCGAAATTCGCACCAGGGAAGATATTATCAACCGAGATTTCGGCTACAATCTCAGCAAGGCTTGGGACCCGGCACTGATCGTAATTAAGAAGACTCTCAGCATGAAGTATGAACTGGCGATCAGAGTGGACGTAGCAAGCACATCGACGCTATGACAGATTCCGACGCCCACGTCTTCGCGACCACCGGGGCGCGGGCGCGTACGGCGAAGAGAGTGGCCCGCGGGGGGAGGGGATTTAAATCGGCCGCCCGCCCTCAGGAGCTCAGTTCGTCAGCGCACATGACGATGGTGACATGTCTGATCGCCGAAATATTGTGCCCGTTGGACACTATGAACCGGCAGTATACTCGTGGACCGTTCGAGCAAGAATTACATGATCTGCTCAACGCAATGAATAGTCTAATGAGTAGACCGTATGGATTGAGAGTAAATCGAAGAAAGACGAAGGTAATGTTAAGACATGAGGGAATGACTTCCATGGTACTAAAGGGAGCTGTAAGGGCAAAAACTATATAGAATGACACACAGCAAATATCTGAGAACATAGGCTGCAAGTGCTACTCTCAGATGAAGAAGTTAGCACAGGAGAGGAATTCGTGGCAAGGAAACCTAGCACATCGCCAAAGGTTATGACGTAACTTTTATTCTCACAGGGAGTCTGCTCACAAGGATGTGTATTAAAGGTTTTCAACTCTGTGGGTCATCCAAACAATTTACTTGGTTCATATAACGTTCTAAGTATGGTCTAACGCCTGTGTATTTATTTCTGTATTTCCAGGACCTAGTATTTAAAAACTTCGACGTCTTTGCACCCCTTTGGGACACAAATGGTTGCTAAACACTACTTGATTCAAATGGTTCAAATGGCTCTGAGCACTATGGGACTTAACATCTGGGGTCATCAGTCCCCTAGAACTTAGAACTACTTAAACCTAACTAACCTAAGGACAGCACACAACACCCAGTCATCACGAGGCAGAGAAAATCTCTGACCCCGCCGTGAATCGAACCCGGGAACCCGGGCGTGGGAAGCGAGGACGCTACCGCACGACCACGAGCTGCGGACAGCACTACCTGAAATTCGACAAATATCCAGTAGGTGTCCTGAGACATATTACCCCACTAGGCCGCGCCCTTTTTACATACCCTATCACAAACCTGATCTCATGACTTTCCGTCCGTCCCTGAAGGCGTAAATGCCTAGTTGGATTGTATATCCGAAAGTTACGTAACATCCGCTCTTCTTCTGCAGACAATCCTCCTTTTACAATTGTACCCATTCAATTATAGATCCTTAGCTTCTTCTGATTGTAAACTTATCCATTGATTTGTTTGATCCATAGATTTCTCTAAAGAATATTCCTCACTTTCTTTTTATGTGCTGACTGTACTTCATTGTTTTCATTAAAATAGCCATGTACGCTCTACCTAAGCATCCTGTTCTCCTATACACACTCTTTCTCCATGTCACCAACCTTTCTTGTTACCATAGGTTTAAACTGCTTTGAATTATTTGTTACTGTTTCCATTTCTTCTTACACACGACGTCAGTCATACTTTATACGTAGAGATACTTTATTTGTTAGGCATCAAAAGCGTCAGTTTGATTCTTTCTCAAGATCTGTATCTTTACGGTACTATCATCACTCCTTCTGTTAGACATCTTCCTTGAATCTACGAAAATTCGTATGGCACCTTTTCAGTATTTCCCACCTGGTCAGTGCCAGTGTGTTTCGAACTGCCCTAAATTCTCTTTTAATTTTTTCCTTACATCACGAGATTGAATCTGAAGATCAGATTTCAACGCTGTGAGATGTGCAGTGTGTTGCGAGAATATTTACATGCTCAAGTTGATAACTAAACGAATCATACAACTATGAATTATAGTTAAGGAAAGTTGTTTTGTGGAAAACACGTTAACTGATGCAGTATTTTACTACAGTAAGATTAATGGAGGCAGCATAATGGTCGGAGTATGTGTAGCAAAGATATTTGAGTTTAATTCAGTGAACGTATCAGCACTTAGTCAGCGGCGGTTGCAGCGAGAGGAGGCCAGATAGCGTGTTGGGAAGTAGCTGCGGCTGGTGACTGCCAAATATTTCCATACAGCATTGCGACTAACAGAGCGGGGTCCGGTAAAAGGAGGCGCAGCGCAAGGATAATTATAAGGACCCGACGTAAAAGTTGACACACCTCTTCACTTTGATTCTTATGGGAGAGTCTATCTGCAGACACAGCCTAGGGAAAAATAGTCTATCTTAACTTTTATTGTTGTTGTCAGTAGAGAATTCGCAGTGTTTGTTGAAGTCAGTGGAGTGGAGCGAACTCTTACTCGAAACGCCATGTTATCCTTTGCGAGTAATTTATCAGAGATTACCAGCTATTAAATACAGTGAGTACAGTACATTGAGTACAGTAGCACAAGGAACTGGTGAAAGGAAGATGAAAGCTATGGTGTTTGCAGATGATGTGATTATTTGGGGGAATAGGGAGGCTGAAGTAAAAGAACAGTTTGACGTATGGGAACGAACATTACAAGAATATGGGATGAAATTTGGTGTAAGTTAGACTGAGATGATTATTACAACAAAAATGAAGGAGAGGGGAACAATGGAATAACAATTGGTGGGGAACGATTGAGGAGAGTGGAGAGTTTCAAGAACCTAGGAAGCGTGATACACGAAGATGGAAAAAAGGACAGAGAAATAAACGAGCTCGGGAGAAATGCAGAAGCTTTTCGGAAGAGTGTCAGAAGCCTGATGTGGAGCACGGGTGTACCCAAAATCAGTGAAAAGGTTATATACCGATAATATTATGTCCCGAACCTGACATATGCATAAGAAACCTGCGTTATGAAAGGAAGAGAGAAAAGTAAAGTTCAAGGTTGTGAGATGAAATTCTTGAGAAACACTATTGGAATGACAAAGATAGGTTAAGAAATGAGAGGCTGAGAGAGTTAATGGAGGTGGAATCATTACAGGAGGAGATAGAGAAATCAAGGCTGAGATGGTACGGACACGTTAAGAGAATGGTGGAGAAGAGGATGCCCAGGAGGATACACGAGATGATACTGGAAGGAAAGAGACCAAGAGGAAGACCGAGAGACAGATGGCTGAAAGGAGCAGAGGAATGAGTCCAGAAGAAAGGAGAAGACTGGACCAAGGTGAAGACGGGGAGATGATAGCAAGACCGAAGACGATGGAGAGGCCTATGTTCCATACAGATGATAATGACCAGCTTTTAAATACATCACTGCTGAGTTTGCCCAAATGCCAACTCATCAAATCGTGGAGAATGATATCATTACCAGTTACCAGCTGTGTTAATACTTCGTAGCCTATAGTGTCCAACGTCACTGCCCCCTCTCCCCCCCCCCTCCCCCTCAAGAATCGGGAACAGTGGCATGACATGCCATAGGTGGCAGAGTCACAGTTCGAAGATTAGAGTGGATGAACGTGTGCTGGATGTAGCTCTGCCAGGATTGCTAATACTCGTACTGTGCTAAGCAAAACCACGCATGCGGTGATCTACTGATGTTTAGATGCCTGCAGTTAATGAGCGAAGCATATGTCCTGTGTCACTCATCACTCCTGATTGTGACTGTAGACCGAGCGCAGCTTTTAACTACTCAAGTGCTGTGATGTTGTCCTAGCTGATGACCTTATGGTCGCGACCCGTAATCCAGGGGGATCTGTTGGCTTGGAGAATAACTAATTAATAATATCTAGCTTTCCGTAATATTCTGACGAGGTGTGATAAGTCCCACAAGGCAAATATCGTTAGCTGCATCTTACCAACATGGATTAACTTGATGGTGGATCAGCTGGCGACGTTCATGGGTGCAGTCCATAGATCTGCGACGTTAGACTGCAATCGTCGTCCTGAACATCAACAACCTACCAGAGACTTCTTCGTTGCTCAGCAGCTCAATGTGTTGATAGGACCAACGCACCGTCTACTGCCGCATACCATTATACGCTAACTGCGGTAGCATGTGCTTGCATATGCTTGCTCATGTATGGCAAGACCAGTCACTGCTGCATAGTGGTCTAAACGCAAGCGACAAGACCTCTTAAGTAGAAATGCAGCCCATTGTACCCATCCAGTACGTGAAACAGAACTCCAGTTACCAGAACCCCAACTATTCGGATCACTATTATGCGGATTATTTCGAGTAAAAAGAAATTTGTACCGTATGACTAAAATTGTTGGTACTGTTCCATAGTTATTACAGTGCACAGCCCATTGTACGTTCTCTAAAATCAGTCCCCAGTGAATGTGTTAAAAGACAAAACCGAAAAGTCAAAAAGGAATAGATTACGTGCACTGTTGTACGCTCAATACCGTGCATTGTCGTGTCTACGGTTCCTGTCATTCACTGCGGCCAACATCAGTCTAGTTGCGTCACCTTGGCGTATACACTGATTTGCCACTATGCGTTCCATCTTCCATGCCTTTTGTTCTGCTTTGTTCGTGTTCTGTGATTTAATTTGCGACATACGTCTTCAAAAAGCAAACGCATCGTCTTATTGCTGGCAGACAGAAGTAAATTTCTTTGATCAGTTAGAGGCGCGAGTGGTAAGCACTTGCTGGCCGGGGTGGCCGAGCGGTTCTAGGCGCTACAGTCTGGAACCGCGTGACCGCTACGGTCGTAGGTTCGAATCCTAACTCGGGCATGGGTGTGTGATGTCCTTAGGTTAGTTAGGTTTAAGTAGTTCTAAGTTCTAGGGGACTGATGACCTCAGATGTTAAGTCCCATAGTGCTCGGAGCCATTTGAACTTTTTTTTTTTTTTTGCTAAGCACTTAGTTGAGATGTGTGGGAACATCAACAAGCGAAGCCCTTATCCAAGAAAATCGACAGCTAGTCTTCCGTTTAGCAATAGTTGGCTACGGAAATTCAATGCAAGGCACGGTATACGTGAGATGGATGTAAGTGCTGAAAAACTACCATCAAATGAAAGTCAGCAGAAAATTTTACTGAAAACTTCAAAGGTGAAACAGAATCTTATGACCCTGAATTTTTATACAAAGCTGATGAGGCAGACCTTATTTGTAAGACTTTATCAAAGAACTTTAGCTTCTAAAAAGGCCGTAAGGTTAGTGGAGACCGTGATACTATACTGAACTACGCTAACTCTAGGAAACCATAAATGCCACTTCTGTTAACAAGAAAATCGAGAAACCCACGGACTTCCAAAAATGTTAAAAAAAAACTTTACATCTGTTACAAGAATGAGCGATAGACCTAGTTGGCTACTTTTTAGCGAATGAAACGATTCAGTTTTCGTACCTGAGACTAGAAAATATCAGGAAGGCGTAGGGACGGAAGCCGCAGGATGATGTTAATTCTGCAATGTACCCACCAACCTATATAAAGCCTTCGTGGTAGAGATTATGGATGTTTCCAAATACTCTTCCTACCGCCAAACGTAACGTGTTTGCTGCAGTCAGTGTACCAGTCGGTTACCGAAACTATGAAGTGTCGTTAAGAAAAGACAATTGTTGAGGAAGTTTTGGACAGAAGATGGATATGAATCATGTATTGTGGCTCATCACCAAAAATTGAATTTAAAAGCCTGGTCTTACGTGGTGACGGAAGCATGAAATCTCTTGAAAACTACATGAAAAAGAGCTTGGGATAAATGGAGAGGTATTTTAACCAAGATTGAGGTACAGGAAGAGGAATGTGGAAGGAATAAGCGTGAAAAGGAAGAGAAAAAAAGAGAAGCGGCAGAGGAGGAAAGATTGTTTTTAAATTCCCCTGACGTTCTGATTGCTGTACAGAGGATATAGGCCAGTGGCTTCCTTGTGATTCTGAGCAGAGGATATAGGAGAGTAGTTCCTTGTCATTCTTGAGATTCTGGATTGCAATTTCTCGGTGAAGATGAAGTCATTCAGAGTGTGAAAGGCAAAACTGATTTTCAGGAGGATAATTTGTCACTGCACCAGATGTGGGAGAGCCAGCTGGGAAGCGTTGACATGTGTTGTGTTGACGCTGTGGTAGTGTGGATGGAGCGGTAGCCTGAGAGTGACGATATACATCTACTCACCATCAGGCGGTTGCGAGACCTGGCTGCACGAACAGGATTGAGAATAGGAAAACAACAGCTTCTGACCAGTATGCTCAAGAACTGACACTGTATGCAAGTACAGAACTGTACAAAATCTAAACATTACTTTATAGTCGTAAAATTAATATTGTAGTAGTATGTATACATTAATTTACCTTTTCTTTTAAGAAAAAACATGTGTTCAAAATTTATCCAGTTATTCGGATATTTGTTTATCTTTATAGGGTCTGGTCCCGAGTCATTCTGATAACCAGAGTTCTACTGTACTTGAGGCCACTGATCGAGCAGCCTACTAAGACCCAGGGAGCGAGCAAGTTTGCTCAGGTCAATTCAATTGCATCATCAACACTGCTGGCAGTAACTGACTGGAGTCACCGCTTCGTCACCGCCCAAGCATCTTCTCTGAAACTCTCTCTCAGCTAATAAATTGCCAGTGTGGCGATCCTGTAGTAGGGAAGTCCTGAATTATACTTCTTGACTGTCCGACAACAGTCCATTCTACTACCTCCCAGCCCGCATCTCGTGGTCGTGCGGTAGCGTTCTCGCTTCCCACGCCCGGGTTCCCGGGTTCGATTCCCGGCGGGGTCAGGGATTTTCTCTGCCTCGTGATGGCTGGGTGTTGTGTGCTGTCCTTAGGTTAGTTAGGTTTAAGTAGTTCTAAGTTCTAGGGGACTTATGACCACAGCAGTTGAGTCCCATAGTGCTCGGAGCCATTTGAACCATTACTACCTCCCAGGACCTAGAAGCACCAAAGATCATTAACTGACCCAGATGAAAACACGGACAGAGGGAGACTAATATAAATCCCTGGTAGTGCTGCTTTCAGTACGTAGTGAGACCTAATAAATTCGTATTTGACTATATGAGGTTCCGAGCAGAGCTCGTTCCAGCCCATGACTGCTAAAATTTAAACACCGGCGGAAATTGTATAATAACCAAAGAATAACTAATAGATTACTTTTCATAAAAGTATTTGAAATAATTTACCTGACGTTAATGATCAGTATCGTAGCCTCACACAATCAAATCAGTCAAAAATTCCGGCTACAGGAGACAGTAAGTCTTCTACTGTGTAGCTATTACATTCTTCATAATGTTGTACAGAGACTGCACCGTGTTTTCCTGTCTAGCTAACGATGGAGGCCACGACGCTGGATTCACAGATTTCATACTTTGCACACCTTTAGTACGCCATTAAAACAACATAATATGCAAGTAGTAAGGTGCACTACTCTGGCAATTCCGAAAAAATCTCAAGAGAAGGTTTTTGAGTCTATTATATTCTTCTGCCACTGTGCTCAGGTGGCGGAGTTAGAGTTCATACTGGTCAAGTGATCAGCGTTCGGGCTTCGTAAAAGGAACGAGTAGTAGACGACGGGTCGACTCCCGCTCGAACTAAATTGTAAATCCATTTTCTTCATCACAGGTGATATTTAATTTCTATGACATTTGAGAGGTAATATAATAAAAAAACATGTGTATTTGCGTGGAGCTATAGTTCTTTTTTTTTCTTTATTGTGATTTCATTCCCCTGTCCCATATGGGCAGCGGCACAATGCACTGCTCTATAGCCGAGTGATACATTCTTAGTACACGAAACAGAAATTATATGGAAATGAAAACCAGGCAAAGCAGGTCACTGATTTCTTTAAAGAAGTGCGGGCCTTCTTACAGCTAAATTATCTGAATAACTATTGAAAGCCCGTCATGTGTGATCATAACGTAGGGAGATGTCACGAAGATACTAATAACTTCCGCACACACCTATTTGTAGCATATTCCACTTGTATTCTCGCCACAGGCGACGAGAGTGCTATTGGCGGAGTTGGTAACGCCCCACTTCGAACGTCCTGCTGTCGTTAAGAAGACGAAGGACCTGCCGGAAGCCGTTGGCAGGGCCTCCGGGAGGGCCAAACTCGCCTTTTCTCTCAGTCTCCTGCTGGGTACTTGACCTGGACATGTGAAACGTCCAGACCAGTTAAAAACACGTCCCTTCCACTCCAGTAACTCATATTCTCTTTGCAGTATTAATATGAAGGGAAATGTTGAGGACTTGGTTGAAAAGTAATAAAATTTTTGATTTTCGTTACATTAACAGCACAGACTTCAACAGCTATTTGATAGATTACCATTCTGCAACCATCAACGAAGGCTGAAACAACAGACGTGGTGGTTAACGGAAATTTGCTGGGTATCATATTCCTACCATAATATGCTCATTCACACCCACTCTCTCTCTCTCTCTCACACACCCACACACACACAACAAAAGCCTCAAACGGAGAGAGAGATGAGATGAGAGAGATAGAGAGAGAGAATGTATTGAAGAATAATTTTTAGCAAAACACCCATTTAAATCTCTCCGTACTTGTTAAACAATATTTAGCAGCCGTCGTTTGTTTTCATGGCGTAGATCAGAATGCAGTGCAGCAGTGAAAGCCTACAGCTATTATTTACTGACTGTCGATTGGCACAGGGCAAGAGCTTTTGCATAAATCGAAGTACACGATAACTCACTCAACTCTGTTTAGAAATATCTTTCATTGATTCCTGGCAACTGAAAGTTGGATTCAGCAATAAATACTGCAAAACTTCGATTTTGATGCATAGGCTGAACCCTCTTTCTCGTATAGTAACACATTTAAAAGTAGGAAAACCTTTATTAATATGAGTTCTTTGTCATTCTAGGAATATGATTTGTTCCAAAATGCGGTGGATGGTGGCGGTACTGACTGAAATTTAAGCGGGTAGTTCGTATCACATTAAAACAAGCAAATTTTTGGTTTAGCATTTAATAGTACCTCTTCTAGTTGTTTGAAGGACGAGTGTTCGGCAATTCCCGTTATTCAGTTCTAGGACTGGTAGATCAGAATGAATACTTAATATTTTGAATAGGAACTCATGTCGAGAAACGTACCGTTTCGGTTCTGCGACAGTTTCAATTCAAATACTTAACTCGTCAACTTCTGGTTGAGGAATTGAATTAGTCGTGACGCAGTACAGTTAGTAGGTAACAATTCAAAACGAAATGTAACGAAACATGCATTTATTACATAAGCAAATGTGTTCGTATTAACGTTCTGTGCGTACAGTACGCTGGGTTATTTTTTATTTTGGAATAATGTAAACACGTACAAACAAATGTGCTTAAGCGATAAGTGGATATTTTGTTACGTTACCTTTCGATTTGGTACCTAGTAACTGTACAGCGTCACGCCCAATTCAATTCATGGAGCAGAAGAGGATGAGTTAAGTATGTGAAGTGGAACCATTGTTCAGCGGAAATAGTACGCTTCCGAACATGGGTCCTATTTAAAACATAATGTACTTATTCTCCTCTACAAATCTTGGAAGTCTGTGACAGGATTATCCGAACACCATATATAATATGGGTATTACACGGTGCTGACGTTGGTATGCGTTATTAATGCTGCGAAACTATCCCTGAGTCTAATGCGCATTGACAATACTGTGAGTTCATATCTGGTCTTCCGGCTGATGCATGATGCTCACCTCCTAATGAATCGATAGGCCATAAAGCGATATAAATATACTCTACTTCCTTGACTAAAGTAGAAATATGACAGTCTACACGTAGTCCAAAGTTCTTTAGGGAACTGTTGTATGAACTACACCATGACATAAAAGACACACATTACACCCGTGGCATTAAAGCGAATGTTCAGTATTAGAAACAGTGTCATATTCTTTGGTTAAATGTTCCTTGGCCTGGGATATTCCGCCACATGGCTAACAGAAATTACATTACTGACTTTTTAGATGTATTTTCAGAAAGAGCTTTTAGAGTGTCTCCTTTAGGAACATTTAATTTCTTGCATGAGTTAAGAAGGACTCCATCCTTTTCTTGAAGCAGGAAATAGGGTGACGACAGAACGTACCTCCAACTGAGCGGGTGAGGCAAATGGAACAGGCTTCAAAACAGAGTGATTTCAAATACTGTAAAAGTAACTACTGCGCCAAATTTGCTCTTTAAAAGAACTAAAATGAAAAAATGAGCTACCATTGTAACGTGGATGGGAAGGTTTCTGTGTTTAAGTGGATCCATTGAGCTATGCTGGTGGGAGCAATGCGCCTGGCAGGTTCACCTATGCCAGACTGGTCATTTGGTATGATTTCAGACGAAGTGTAGTACCCCTAGGGCAGCTACATGGATTCTTAGCTAAGATTAACATTACATCCACTTACTTACATCAGGCTCCTTCTGTTTTTCTTCTCTATCGGCCTCCCTTGGGAAACTCATCTTTTTTCGTATCCCTGAAGGTATTAGGTTACGAGGCCGTGTGTCTTTCATTTTCCTTTTCTATTCCCAACGGTCAAAGGTTGTCAGTCGATCCTAGAGTCTGTTCAGGCTGTGGATACCTACTCATAATGATAACTCTGAGAAACGTCCTCTGAAATTTGATGAATAGATTCGACCTTGAAGAATTCAACAAACTCTACTCCCACGTCCAGGAAAACATGAGTTACGTGAACCGTACTCAATGAATGGCGTGCAACAGCTCTACGTCATGTAGTTAACGGGAGAGTATGAAAGGCGTGTTTCCCGGCGTCTTTAAATAACCAGAACATATCGGATAAGAGAGATAACCCCGAAAAAAAATCCTGGTCCTCCTAGAATGGGACTGAGTGGGTGGTCGAAAACCTACTCTCGCAAAACATATATTACTCCCGTTAGCCCAAGAAGCCCCGGAAACACAATGGTCCTAGAGACTAGTGACAGAGCTATGAAAAAGATCGAACGAAAAGGGATCAACAGATATATCAAAGCAGCAAAGTGGAATGTTAGAGTAATTTCCCGAAAAGACATCGAAATAGCAAATGTAATAAATGACGTGAATATCGATGCTGTGGCAGTCACCGCAACTAAAATGAAATGAGAGAAAATAAATATGTACGCTGTTACTGTATGTTCTGTAGTGGAGACGAACAAAATGAACGAGCAAATAAAGGTGTAGCATTACTTCTGCATAAGAGATGTGAGCAAGGGATCAAAAATTGCACATTCACAAGCGAAAGAATACTCACTGTCAGACAAACTGAGGCCACCATTATAAGCGTATAAGTACCAGAAAAAGGAATAGAACAATGAATCTACTCGAAACTTCCGTGAAGAATTACAGTAGACTTGGAACAAATACAGTGCTACTAACCAGATTATTATGAAGTATGATTTCAATGCCAGAATGTGAAATATTTCAGTAACGAATATTATATGTCCCTTCGGAGAACCGGAGTGTAATGAAAATTGAAAAATTCTGTGAGACTTTGGTACTTATAATAACCTATAAATAACAAACTCATATTTGTAGTAAAACATATACGTAAGTGGACTTGTGCCAGTAGTGGTCTTGGACCAATAACTGATTACATTTTAGTAACTAATAAATTAGCGGCTCAAGTAAGGGAAAGAGGAAAAGTAAAAGGATCACTTCATTCTCTAGTAATCTCCAAAATAGACCTTTTCGTGAAATGGAAGGAGTCACTTCAGATACCTAGGATGTGAAGTGAAGTTTGGTTACAGTAAAGATAGAGAAAGTAAGCTTAGTAAATTCAGCCGGGTAAGTGGAAAAATTTACAGAAACCTTAAAAACAAAACTAGGAAAGATACTCAAATGAAATTCTACAAAACAGTTGCAGTTCCCACACTGCTCTATGGAAGCGAGACCTGGGTGATTCGCAAAAGCAAAAAAGCCGTATTTAGGCACAATAAATGAAATTCCTGAGACGAGTTATTTGTTCCACAGTAGAAGTCAGCCTAAGAAATCAAGATATTAGAAAAAAACCAAAATTTTTTTATTTAAATTATGAAGCTCTAGATTACAGGGGAAAATGGAACGAACACCTAGAAAGAATGGAGATTGACAGACTCCCTTTAAAGGCTAGAAACTACAAGTGCCAAGGAAGAAGAGACGGAGGAAGACCCGACAACGGTGGGTACCGTAACAGGCAATTTCGCCTATTACCTGAAGAGGAGGAAGAGGCAGAGGAGAAGAAGAATGTTTCAGTAGTTACAATATTATTTTGTACCAGTCAGGGAATTAAAGTTGTGATTTTCAGAGTGGAAAATTGCTGAATTAGATAGCAAAGTACTATACAGTAAGGAATGAATAAAAGGCGTAGACCATGGGATAGGCTACATTTGAGTAGAATTGTCAGCAGTACTGAAGTACAAAATGAGGCCCGGGAATTGAAATAGCACAACCGAACGCTAGGATAATAAAACAACAACCCAAACGCTGTCGTTTATCAACAAGTAAAGTCGTCAGAAGATCAAAAAAACTGCAAAACGATTTAGAATATATATATATATATATATATATATATATATATATATATATATATATATATATATATATATGGTGCGAAAATTGGCAATTGACGCTAAATAACGGAAAGTGTGAGGTTATCCATTAAACTTCGGCAACACGATAAATCAGTCAAATCTAAAGGCCGTAAATTCAACTAAATACTTAAGAGTTACACTTACGAACACCTTAAATTGGAAGAACCACATAGAAAATGCTGTGGGAAAGGCTAGCCGAAGACTACGTTTTATTGGCAGGACATTTAGGAAATGTAACAGATCTACTAAGGACACTGCCTACATTACGCCTGTCCGTCCTCTTTTAGACTAGTGCTGCGCGGTGTGGGATCCTTACCGGATAGGTTTTATGGAGTACATCGAAAAGGTTCAAAGAAGGGCGGCACGTTTTGTATTACCTCAAGATAGGGGAGCGAGTGTCACTGAAATGATACAGGAATTGGGCTGGACATCACTAAAACAAAGGCGTTTTTCTTCCTACAAAATTCCATTTTCCAACTTCCTCCTCCGAATGTGAAAATATTTTGTTGACGCCGACCAACATAGAGAGAAACGATCACCATGACAAAATAAGGGAAATTCGAGCTTCTACGGAAAGATATATATGTTCGTTCTTTCCGCGAGCTATACGGAATTGCAATAATATAGAATTGTGAAGGTAATTCCATGAATCCTCTGCCAGACACTTAAATGTGATTTGCAGAGTGTCCATGTAGATGAATATGTAAATGTATATCTGAACTTCTACAGTAAAATGGTGTGGTGAGCTGAGCTAATTTGTACACTGGTTGCACCTTTCATTACACATTTGTTTTTGAATATGCCTCAGTGAAATAATTTAAATGGAAAACAGCCTTCACAATTAAAGTTGTGCCTTGCCTAACGGCACGGCTGTTTACCCTGGCGCCAGCGATATTGCTCTTGGCTATGTGGTACTGGTGCCACCAGGATGAGCCCCACATCTACACAAATCCCCAATCTGAACCCCATTACACATAGTAACACACACTACACAGTCCACTACCAACCAAGAAAGGGTCATCAAAAACCAAACTAAATTACACACAGTAAATTCAGGGGCAGTTATTAAAATACTTAATAAACCTGTAAAACAGTTGCATGCAATTATTAAAGCCTTGCAGCAGGCTAGATTTCAGCAATATACATCTCCCACTCACTCTTACATCTGGAATGGGGAACTCCACATAAACCAATGGATTGTGAGCACTGCCAGAGATTAGAATCAAAATTTTAATATCTCTTAACAACGACAGGGCCAGTTACTTTTAAATGGCCATCTAGAAGAGAAGTAGTATTAATACTATACAGAGGTAGCATAAAGTTTGAAGTTTTATTAAGTCTCATAGGAAGTAAACTGTAGTGTATAAAGCTGAAGTCAGCTGCTTGCATTAACATTTAACGCACTAGGAAAGATCAGCAAAACCCCATCCAACATAATAACATATTAATTCAGATACACAGCAACTATACTTAAAATTACCCCAGCGAGGGTTTCGTTATCGTTAAATAACCAGCGAATCACACACCACGAATGCCATTTAATGGCACCAAACGGCTCAAGATATTACACCGAAGGAAACCAACAAGAAAAGCCCGAAAAACAGGTTGCGATGCAGGCCAAGTTTGTAATAGGCCTACTCTCACTACAGGTAGTACGAATATATTAAACTTGAAACCTCTGTCGTCAATGTCTGCACACAAGTGTCACTTAAGGAAAGCTGAGTATAAACATTGTTCGAGTTACATATCCTGTCCATTCCATTCGACATTTTCATCATCATCATCATCATCATCATCATCATCATAGTCATCATTTCCAAACCCAACGCTGGATGTGTTTGGAACATAACTTTCGCCATCTTATCCTGTTTTCCCATCATATTTCTGAGTTCATTATGGTCCTGTCTTCGCCTCTTTCTTCAGCAAACTACTCCATACGTTTCAGCCGTCTACGAGCCATTGGTCTTGGTCGTTTCCCTGGCAGATCCATTTCGTGTTTCTCCTTGGAAATTCTCTGGTTTTCCATTCTCTTTAAGTGCCCATACTATCTTTACCTTGATGTTTCCATCCGGCTCAGCAAGGATACCTATTTCAGTATTTCCCTAACCCATTCATTCCTGATCCTCTCATCTTGCTGCTCGTATCCTACTTCCGAGGAACCACATTTCACATGCCTGTGATCTGTTTACGTATCTTTTCTTCATTACCCGTGTTTCATGTGCAAGGATCACTAATGGGATGAAGTAACGTCCATTACTTCTTTGCCTTTCTGTACGACATCTTTATTCCAGACAAGTCTCCTCTCAGGAATGTTTCTGCCTGTCTGCCACGTTCACTGATCCCTTTCTCATTTTTCCATTTTCCTCTATCACACTTCCCAAGTACTTGAACACTCCACCTTCTTCAATTGTTCACCTCCAGTCCTTATTCCGCGAGCTTTCCGAGACTAGTTCCCTCGTTGAAAGGTGGTTGTTGATTCACTATTTTGGTAGTTACGCCTATCACAGCTTCACCAGAGCCCGTCAGCAGCCACTTTTCGGAGACCCTACACGGCCCTCACAACCACTGCACCAATCCCCACCGTTCTTCACCCATGTATGCCACCACCACCTTTGTGGGTTTGCTCACCTCCCATGACTTGGATGAGGAGTTGGTCTTCTTCGAGGAGGCTCCGCTTCCGGTTTCTCTTAAATTTTTATGCATGTACTGAAATGTGCCTTAATTTGATTCATTAAATGGCTCTGAGCACTATGGGACTTAACTTCAAAGGTCACCAGTCCCCTGGAACTTAGAACTACCTAAACCTAACTAAACTAAGGACATCACACACATCCATGCCCGAGGAAGGATTCGAACCTGCGACCGTAGCGGTCGCGCGGCTCCAGACTGTAGCGCCTAGAACCGCTCGGCTACCCCGGCCGGCATTTGATTTAGAAACGTCCCCTTAGAAAAATTAGTGAATTACTGTGCCGGTAAACCCCTTACGTTATTTGATATTCAAACAGCTGAGCAAAACTGGACGTACTCAGACATTTCTCTCTTTACTTATTCTGATCATCACTAAACTGACACAAAATATTTTTAGCGCAACGCAATCTGACTTTCAATAATCCCTACAAGAGAATGGCCCTGACTAACATTAACCTATATGTTTCACAAATCACTTACCTCACAAAAATCTTCTTACTCGAAGTACTGCAATACAGCGAGCGCCAATACTGCCAGCTAAGTAATAGATTCTAACTACTGAAGGCACTAACTACTGATAGGCATAGTTTACAAATGAAAGATTTTGATAGAGAATAAACAATGTATTTACCTTAATAGTGTTCAAAAGTCATCATATATATATATATATATATATATATATATATATATATATATATATATATATATATATATATATATATATATATATATATATATCAGTTCATGACATCCAGTCTTACAAATTTACTGTCTTTGATGGACACACGTCCAGATCATCCGCTCTCAAAACTCCGCCATCTCTCTCCCCACATCCACCACTGCTGGCGGCTGACCTCCAACTGAACAACGCTATGCGCTGTTAACCGGCAATTGCCCAACACTACAGTGGCGAATAGTCCAACAACAATGCCAACCAGCCACAGACTCCACACAGCACAGCCAGTGATTTTCATACAGAGCGCTACGTGGCGTTACCAATATAAAACGTAAACAGCCTACTTACAGTTCATTAGATTAATATTGTAGGAGATGGTGTGTTACCGATATCATCAACCTGAAACTCGAAAAGAATGAGAGAAGCTTTACGTAAGAACTTCGAGTGATCGTGAAAGAGTGTGAGGAATCACACATCTCGGATTTTCCGCAGAAGTGGCCCTGTTGTCCAGATCTAAGGAAGAACTGGTTGGAAGTGATTCAATAGATGACCGAGTGTCTGGTGATGAGCAGGACTCATGCCTATTCAAGAGACAAACGGCTGCCTCTGGTAGTCGGAACCCGATCGTACTAAAGCGTTTATAGTTTTACAAGGGACACATCGTTTGAGGCAGAAATCAAAGCCAAAATCCTAAACCCAAACCGATTATACTTCAGTCTTAGTCGGCTTGCAGTTACTTAAGGTATTTCAAATTTCATCTGTATAAAACAATGATCCACTCCGCAGAGCCGTATGGTTGCGGAACTTGGAGCATCCGAAAAAGGGACTTACATGGCCTTCTCGTTTTCGTGTGAGAAGATGTAAGGCGCAAAATAAGATCATTGGAGAGTGGAGCATCCGGAATAATTGTGAGGTGTATGAAACCTATAACAGGCCAAATATTGTACTCCTGAAGAGAAGTAAGCCATCATGCGTGCAGGACATGTTGCTCGGATGGATAAACACCGAAGGCCTTTAAAATCCACGGAGTTTACTCAACCTTGTGTGAATGCTCAGAAAAGCTAATAATTTGCATATCACAGAATCTTCTTCCTGGCGCTTAAATTTCGCGTCTGTAGCACGTCATCTTCGAGGTGTAGCAATTTTAATGACCAGTAGTGTATTTTTATTCCTTCGTGGTGCAAATTTTTTTGTAGTCAGCATGAGTGATGATTTATGTAGTGAAAATACCGTACCTTTACTACTCTTTTAGTGAATAAGTCAATTTTCACGATGTTCCTGCAATAGATTAATTCGACAGATGGACTATACACAGTGTGATGTATGTCCCTGTATGTAAGTCGTCATTCTCATGACAGCATGGAGGAAAATAGTTGCCCTTGTGCTGCCAGTGCTTCTGCGTCACCTTATCGTGCCCGTGCCCTCGATCTGAATATTTATTACTACTTAATGGTATCAGCAAGGGTAGAACTAAAATTTTCGTTATCAGCAATTGACAGTTTATTGGTCATTCATTTCGTGAATCCTAATAATTAATTAGACAACACTGGGGTAGTTCTTCACTTGCTTTCTTCTCACACTTTTTTTCCAGTTTTATGTACAGCTTAGTACGGAAATCAATATATTTTCTGACAGAACTCGAGTCAAACCATCCAAAGATGGACCAATCTGATATTCACAAATAGAGAGCAGAATAACGGCATCGACTAAGATTCTCATGGGGTGTCTCTAACAAGTTCATTACATCTCTGATCAGCAAGTAAGTTTCCATTAGTTCTGAATTATTACGTATGTTCCTTTTGTATAAATCTTTGTAATGGTAGAGCTTGGTCACAAAAGGAGATAATACATACATCAAAAAAAGTTTTGCATCACTCTGGTTCCCAGAACTCCTCAAGATAGATGTTGACTGTGGATATTGTATCTCAGACACAGTCCCTTTGGCCGTCCGCGGTGGTCTTGCGGTTCAGGCGCTCAGTCCGGAACCGCTTGACTGCTACGGTCGCAGGTTCGAATCCTGCCTCGGGCATGGATGTGTGTGATGTCCTTAGGTTAGTTAGGTTTAAGTAGTTCTAAGTTCTAGGGGACTGATGACCACAGATGTTAAGTCCAATAGTGCTCAGAGCCATTTGAACACAGTCCCTTTGACTGTTCAGAGATGTCTCTAAACCCGCCCAAAGATGTAAACAACCATGCATGAGCAGCGTCTTTTAGACGGAGGGGATCCGACAGCCGATCAGTTCCAGTCATTGCAGCAGGAAGGAGGTATACGGCTCTTGTTGTCTGTAGTTTAACCATGCCTAGACGGTCAATACTGCGGTTCGATCGCATCCGCATTGTCACTTTGTGCCAGGAAGGGCTCTCAACAAGTGTCCAGGCGTCTCGGAGTGAACCAAAGCGATGTTGTTCGGAGATGGAGGAAACTGTGCACAATAGGCAGTGGACCGCTCAGGATTGGCATCACGTACTCTTCACCGATGAGTGTCGCAAATGCCTTCGACCAGACATTCGTTGGATACGTGTTTGGAGGCAACCCGGTCAGACTGAAAGCTTTAGTCACACTGTCCAGCGAGTGCCGCAAGGTGGATGTTCCCTGATGTTCCAACCATATTGGCAGCATATTGTCGCGACATTCGTCTTCATGGACGACAATTCGCGCCCCCCATCGTGCACATCTTGTGAACGTTCCCTTCAGGATGACGACATCGGTCGACTAGAGTGGCCTGCATGCTCCCCAAACCTGAATCCTGGCGAACACGTCTGTGATTGATTGAAAATGGCTGTTTATGGACGACCTAACCCATCGACCACTCTGAGGAATCTATCCCGAATCGCCGTTGAGGAATGGGACAATCTGGACTAACAGTGCCTTGATGAACTTGTGGATAGTATGCCACGACGAATACATGCATGCATCACTTCAAGAAGACGCAATACTGCGTATTAGAGGTACCGGTGTGTACATCAGTCTGGCTCATCATCTCTGAAGGTGTCGCTGTATAGTGGTACAACATGCAATGTGTGGTTTTCGGGAGCAATAAAAAGGGCGGAAATAATGTTTATGTTGATCTCTATTCCCATTTTCCGTACAGGTTCCGGAACTCTCGGAACCGAGGTGATGCAAAACTTTTTTTGATGTGTTTATATAGCTATGGTTTTGTTATTTATGATTTTGTAGCTGTATGTGTTGCGCATGCTTATGTGTTCCTCCAATGAGCAGTGTAATTTTATTTATTTATATACTTTTTCATGTGGATCTTAAACATCGCACCGATGCGAAAGCTGTTACAAATAAAATACTAATTTACCTTCAATGCACGTGTATGAAACTGTCATTAACCTGTCAATAACAGTATTATGACTGACAAATTATCGAAATATAATGTGCACTACGAATGAAATGTATTTGTCCATCTAAAACAACTGACAGTAGGCCTACACGGAGAATTCTCTGGTCTGCGCTCTGTGAGATGATGAAATATATTTGACCGAATTGTGCAGCAGTAGCTTTTGTCCACGCTGACAAGCCATGCGAAAGAGTAGAAGGCTGACAGATGTCAACCGTTCGGTCGACATAGAGCGGTCCGTAACAGCAGCGGGAGCCGTGACTTATGTGGCAGTTATGTCGACAGCCACAATCCGTATGCGAACAACTGTCTCTCCTCACTTACTTGCATGTATTTCTGGAGAGACTTTTAGCCTGTTTATGGTAGCGACACATCACAGAGCTGCGTGGCCTAAGTAGTCGAAGGTCGCTCATTAAGCACGTGACTCATGGCTACGATCCAGAATAGGCGATGATTCTCCTCCGTCCACACACTTCCCGGTGCACGATATTGCTCGACACGTCTTGTTCCATACTGGACGATATTTACGCCGTATCTCCAAGTAGCTCTGTCATAATAAAAGCAGTTGATGCAGCACTACAGTATAAACGTCAGTCGAATATAAAAATGATTCTCGAGCAGTTGTCTAATACTGATGAACTTTTGTACACATGCAATTTGCATATGGCCAAAACCAGAGAATCATACCCGTTTGGACAGATTTCCTTGCATAGCAAATTCAGTACTTATATGATCTGCTTCCAGACATTATCTTGTCCTGAAACTTCCTAGCAGATTAAAACTGTGTGCCGGACCGGGCCTCGAACTCGGGACCTTTGACTTTCACGGACAAGTGCTCTACGAACTGAGCTACCCAAGCACGACTCACGAACCGTCCTCATAGCTTCATTTCTGCCAGTACTTCGTCTCCTACCTTCCAGTGCTCTCCTGTCATTGTGATTAACAGCGATTATAGAAGTGGCGGATGTAATCTTGACAGATAGTACAGCAATGTTTCCAACTGTTGTCGTTAACGTAATTGGGCTCTGGATGATGCTGCCAGTGCAGAGTAGGTCAGAAGCTATCTATCGAATCCTTTACATACAGATCAGTGAACATGTCCGTCCATCGTTCAGGTAGGCTGAAACAAAGGTTCGCGGGAAGTCTGTACAAGAGTAAGTTTGTAGCAAGTTTATGGAAGGAGCCGAAAGAATTGTCTATACGTCCTATACCGTTCAGTATTCCTCTCAAGAAACAGCCTACACTGATCGAGCAATTTTGCTTTCATCCCCACCCATACCACGATGAGTGGATAACGTGTGTGTCATTGTTTGATTCACGTCCCTAGTTTTCTCAAACAGACTCCGGAATGAATTTTCACCCTATAGCGGACTGTGCGCTTACTGAATCTGAATGCCGGACTGGCTCTCAAACCTGTGATCTATGCCTTTCGCGGGCAAGTGCTCTACTGACACATGGCCCGCCCTCACAGCTTTACTTCCACCAACACCACATCTCCTACATTCCAGACTACACAGAAGTTCTCCTGCAAACCTTCTGTTGCTACTGACCTGTCGAGATGTCTCAAAACAGCGCACAGTTCACTCAGAGTGAAAATTAATTCTCGGAAGAATCCCCTAGGCTGTGGCTAAGTCATGTCTCCTCATTATCCTTCTTCCAGGACTGGTATTCATGCAAGGGATACTGTAGAACTTCTGCGTAGTTCAGAAGGTTGCAAATGAATTATTGTTGGAGACGAATCGTGAGTGCGCTTGGAGTAGACAGACACATGCAAAGAGGGAAGGTCGCAGGCTCGAGTGCCTATCCGGCACTAAGTTTCACTCTGTCACGAATTTCCGAGACGACTGAGGCATATCTTGCTCTCATTACCAGACACAACTTCCCTCACTACACAGTTTATGGCATGATGCGAGGTTATATGCACATGTTGTAATTAGTGGTACATCATTACTGTTTTTATTAGTAATACTTGACCGCATTCCCTGTACCGACACATAGCGCATTACCAAAACCAAAGTTTCGTAGTGCATTTGTATGTTTACAAACGTCCAACAAGAACAGAATACAGTTTATATGTGCCACTCACCATTCGACAGTACATAGGTTGCAACCACTAACTGTTCATATTGCAACAGCCCATTCTTGAAATTGCTATCTATGTATGTAGCAAAGCGATTGGCGAATAACGCATGACCAACTTCAAAATATATCGGCGTATATTTTCAAATCCTTCAAAACGAATTGCACTATACATGTGACAATGGTTAAAAACACGCTTGTGGCTGGAACTAATTCTTCATTGTTCATTACTGTACGAGGAAGTGGAATCAAGTTTCTGCTCGTAAGTCCTGGTATCGTACTGCGAGTAAACACGTTTAGACAATTCACGTTTACAATTCAGTTTAGCAATGTTCCTGAAATTTCTCAGAGATACGGTCGCAAATGTATCGATGTATCCTTTCTTTCAGGAGTGCTAGTTCTGCAAGGTTCGCAGGAGAGCTTCTGTAAAGTTTCGAAGGTAGGAGACGAGATACTGGCAGATGTAAAGCTGTGACGACGGGGCGTGAGTCGTGCTTGGGTAGCTCAGTTGGTAGAGCACTTGCCCACGAAAGGCAAAGGTCCCGAGTTAGGGTCTCGGTCCGGCACACAGTTTTATTCTGCCAGGAAGTTTCGTGTCGATTATAATTTATGATCGTGTGCACATAAACAATGCCGGTAACAGCACTTTTCATTTCTTTGTGCATACAGAAAAGATATATAAAAATACTTCCGTCTGATCCTTCGCCATATTCAAGCCACCATGCAACAAAGCATTCGCAGAGGTGTTTACACGATCTGCGTAACGCAATTTACACACCGATTCGGCAATGTCTAACTCAGCGTTATTCAACCTGTTTTATCTGTTACACACTTTCGAATCTGTTAGTAGTAAAATTTTCTAAGTGCCCATTGGTTCCACAGTAATATTGATTTATAAAATAGGGGAATAACTTAACTGTATAGAATTCATAAAGCAGACTTACAGGTTAGACCACAAAATAATAATTAAAAGCCTAATACTTTATGTAAATGGTCATCAATTTTTTGTTTATTCAAGAGCCGATACTGACATTTTAGGGCAACGACTCAGGTCGCATAGGAGGGGGCGGTTGGGGGGGGGGGGGATGGGGTGAAAAGTGGCCACTCAAACAGAAATTCAATTTCCAGCAAACCATAGTTATTGACAGCTTATCACTTGCATTTTTTGACGCTAAATATTCGAAGATATCACATTAAATATCATTACGTGGAGAACCAAATAAAGTATTGCTACTAAACACATGTTTCTGAATGTTGACATATAGTTACAAGGGCACCCATGCGATAGTTTGTAAGGGTTGAGGGTGAGGGTGGGCTAGACCTGGAGGTATGGAGTATTTTTAATATTTTGGAAGACGAATGTCGATTTCTAAGTAACAAAACAAAAGTTCCAATTCCGACCATGTTAAACTTTATTAAACTTTCAATTCATTTTCTTGAAAGAAGAACACCTGACTAGACTGTATTTCCTCACTCTGTGAGCAACAAGTGGTTGCGGTGGGAAGGAGAGGGGGAGGGGGGGAGGGCAGCTCCCCTCGCCTCTGGGTATGGGCGCCCTTGAATATTGATCTATTTTCCGTACCTAAGCGGACACTGGTCAGTACCTTCACAACAGGACTTCTTGTTTCTTGTTCTGAATTAGGGGCGCATTTTCTTCACGGCCCAGTTACTGAAAGAATACCAAGCAGCTGAAACAGACCTTTTTCAATCGGACTTTTGTATTAAGCCAAATACAAAGACGATGGCGGTTTCAAGCGATATGCGTGTTTAACCACCGAGTCAAGGTGGCGTAGATGGTTAACGCATCTACCTATTAAGCAGGAGATCTGGGTTTGTACTAATTTTCATTTGGAGCTAATGGTTACTTTCATTTCTCGAATGCGGCGAAGATCATAATTTCTTCTTTCTGAATATGTTCTTTTTCCGGCCGCGGGATCAAACACAGAAATCTTGTCTGTTGTTTACAACATGTCCAAAAGAATAGATACCACTCATGTAGAAATATACGTGCCGTGAAGGCAACTATGATCATTCAAGGCAGAAGAGCAGACAGTGTAATGAGTAAATCGAAAAAAGACGGAAGTAGCGAAAAGTAGCAGAAATGAGAGCTACGAGAAACTTAACATCAGGATTGATGGTCTCGTAGTAGATGACATTAACGAATTCTGCTGTCTAGGGAGCAAAATAGCCAATAACGGATGGAGCAAGGAGGACATCAAAAGCAGAGTAGCACTGGCAAAAAGGGCATTCCTGGCTAAGAGAAGTCTAATAGTATTAAATATAAGCCTTAATTTGAGGACGAAATTTCCTGAGAATGTACTTTTTGAGTGCAGCATTTTATGGTAGTGAAACATGGACTGTGAGAAACCGGAACACAAGAGAATGGTAGCATTTGAGATGTGGTGCTACAGACGAATGTTGAAAATTAGGTATACTGATGAGATAAGGAATGAGGGTGTTCCGCGCAGAATCGTAGGGGAAAGGAATTATGTGAAAACACTGACAAGAAGAAGAGACAGGGTGATAGGTCATCTGTTAAGACATCAGGGAATGACTTCCATGGTGCTAGAGGGAGCTGCAGTGGGCAGAAACTGTAGAGGAAGGCAGAGATTGGAATACATCCAGCAGATAATTGAGGACTTAGGTTGCAAATGCTACTCTGAAATGAAGAGGTCAGTACAGGAGAGTAATTCGTTGCGGGCCACATAAAACGAGTCAGAAGACTGATGACTCAAAAAAAAAAAAAGGAACTAGTGATTACTCGCCAAAAACTGTAAGGGACTATGGTGCGTGGCCGTAGACATGATGTGGTGAGGCGGGAGAATCCCTCTATGCATCATATTTTTCACTATCATTGACACCACAGACAACTCTAAGATCACAGTTGGTCACCTGCCAAGCAGACACAGTTGACAGCTCTGTCAAACATTATCGGCGCGTCTACTGTGACAATGATGTGGCCATCCTGCACTTCGACCCTGCCGCCGTTGACGTTCCACGGGCCTTCAAGCTTGACAAATGGGTTACATTAATAGAACCTTTCGCCTCCGGGGAGGTCACTACATCTACTTTCATGGGTGCGTCAGGCATCGACGGACTCCACATTGAATCTTATCGTACGTTTTGTGGTCTCATATCTACACGATGAGCGGAGATGTGTAATGAACCACTTCCGCAACTTCGATTCCACAAGCTTTCGTCGAGGGCATTATTGTTCCCGTTCATAAACCGACACCTTGAATTACTACTGCCCACTACCGCCTTATCACCTTATTAAATAATGATTAAAATATTTTTGCGAGGTTATTATAGGCATGCAGCGGACGCTCTTACTACGGCCAGGAGACACAGTCAACACCAAAACAGACATTGGAGGCCGTCGTGACGTGACTGCGCTGGCAGAGACATGCAGACTTCTTGTGGCTATCTTAGACATAGGTTTTGACTGCGCGTATTTCTATATCCTGTCTTAGAACGGATGGGCTTCCCTGCCCGGTTCATCAGAGCCTTCGGCGACTCTTTAGCAGCGCGCGTTCTTTGGTCCATGTCAATGAGTTTCTGACGAGTCCACTACCGATCTATTGGTCAATCCGGCAAAGCTGCCCCCTATCCGTGTATCTGTATGCAGTGGTTCTGGAGCCGCCCATAGGGCTGCGCACGACGCAGTTGTCTGGACTCGCCTTCCGATGTCGCTCATACGTAGGTGACCTGCTGCTGGTTCGTTCTCGGGAGGAGGGCGCACGGATCCTCGACACCATCACGGCTCATGGGAGAGTGGATGGAAGTGTGATGAATGTGCGCAAATTCACGGCGCTGTCTATTGGTCGAGGTCTATCCCCGGAAGATCTGGCGTCCCTGACCTGTGTCCAACGTTTCCGCTATCTTGGGATTACCTTTACGTCGTCAATGCGCAGCACAGCGGCGGTCAATTTTCATCAAGATTTGCGAATTACCCGTATGACCAGTCATAACTCCCTACGGCGCGTCGATTCTTTGCAGCGTGTTGCATCCAGAATGGATGTCGATTACGAAAGTGCATTGTATTCAAGCGGCATTCGGCTGGATCCATCTTCAAAGTACTCTGTCAGACACTTATTCGCCCTCCGCGTGCAGGAGGGCATAGTCTTAGGAACTTATGCTGCTGTGTGGCGTCAGTTTACATGTTCACGGTGTATAAACATTGGTACAGTGTCGAGTCTTCAATTACGCGCCATTTTCGTGCGGTCCTAGTGCAATGGCCCCTCTTTCCGCCGGAGCACTCGGCCGCCTGCCATTCTTTATTACCTTGGGGTTTCCATGAATTGGCTGGGTAGACTAGTTTTATTTTTCAATTGTATATATGTGTGTTTCAAAATATTCAGAAATTGTAAGGAGTTTAATACTCAAAAAAGAGGGCAGAACAATGAAAAAGTCGGTCGAGTACGAAAAAAGAGGAATGGCCTAGATGATTAACGCATCTGCCTAGCAAGCAGACGAAACGGATTCGACTCACGGATTGCTTCAAATTTTCAATTCTCACCAGTGAATTCTTTCGTTGCCTGATTGCGGGAGAGGTTGGAATTTCTGTTTTCTGAACATTTTCTTTGTCTAACCTTGGCATCAAACAAAGCAGTGGTTTCTGGGCTTTCGGACATGTTCGACAGAGCAGACACCACTCATATATCTATAAATTATTATGTTATATTAATTAATAACAGTTACTGTCACAAGAGACACTATCACTGATGTTTACTAAATGTTTTGAATATCATTTTTCTTTTACTGTTTGCATTGTATTACGACAGACTTAATTTGATTCCATTCTAGTTGCTACAAACATGTACCACACTTGAAGATGACCGTAACTGTAACACGCATTCACGAATTCTTGCTACTTCCATTTGATTTGAGATTTACACTGAAGAGCCAAAGAAGCTTGTACACCGGCCTAATATCGTGTAGGGCGCCCGCGAGCACGCAGAAGTGACGCAAGACGACGTTCCATGGACTCGACTAACGTCTGAAGCAGTGCTGGAGGAAATTGACACCATGACTCTTGCAGGACAGTCCATGAATCCGTATGAGTACGAGGGGGTGGAGATCTCTTCTGAACAGCACGTCGCAAGTATCTCAGATATGCTCAATAATGTTCATGTCTGAGGAAGTGTTAAAACGCAGAAGAAGGTTCCCGGAGCCCCTCTATAGCAATTCTGGAGGTGTGGGTTGTCGCACTGTCCTGCTGGAATTGCACAACTCCATCGGAATGCATGATGAACATGTATGTAGGCAGGTGATCAAACAGGATGCTTACGTACGTGTCCCCTGTCAGAGTCACATCTAGACGTATCAGGGGGCCCACATCAATTCAGCTGCTAACGCCCCACACCATTGCAGAGCCTCCACCAGCTTCAACAGTCCACTGCAGACATGCGGGATACATGGATTCATGAGGTTGTCTCCATACCCGTATACGTCCATCCGTTCAACACAATTTGAAACGAGATTCGTTCGACAAGGCAACAAGTAGCCAGTCATCAAAAGTCCAATGTTGGCGTTGAGGGGCCCAGACGAGGCGAAAAATTTGTGTTGTGCAGTCATCAAGGGTACACAAGTGGTCATTCGGCTCCGAAAGTCCACATCGATGATGATTCGTTGAATGGTTCGCAGACTGACACTTGTTGATGGTCTAGCATTGAAATCTGCAGCAATTTGCGGAAGGGTTGCACTCCTGTCACGTTGAACGATTCTCTTCAGTCGTCGTTGGTACCGTTCTTGCAGGATCTTTTTCCAGCCGCAGCGATGTCGGAGATTTGATGTGTTACCGTATTCCTGATAAGTGTACACTCGTGAAATGATCGTACGGGAAAATCGTCAGATAATCGCTAGCTCGGAGATGCTGTGTCCCATCGCTCGTGCACCGACTATAACACCACGTGCAAACTCACTTAAATCTTTATAGCCTGCCTTTGTAGCAGCAGTAACTGATCTAACAACTGAGCCAGGCACTTTTGTCTTGTGTAGGCGTTACCGACCGCAGCGCCGTATTCTGCCCGTCTACATATATCTGCATTTGAATACGCATGCCTACACCAGTTTCTCTGGCGGTTCAGTGTATAACGAAGCAGCTTATCGGTGCTTGTTGCGCACGCTCGTGAGGTGGCAGCATTGGAATACAAATAATAAAATATTCCCCCTCTCTCTTCTCTCACCCCGAAGTGGTCGTGTTACACACCGCTCAGCGCCTGACGTAAGCGGCAAACTTTACGTAGCTCACTGCCGAATTCACCAACGCCAATTAAAAATGAGCGCATTTTAAAATTTTGCAGTCTATGAAAGTATTTTTGTTTGTTACTGAGTAAGAAAAATACGGCCTTAAGAATCCCTTAATGTTAGTTTACGCTTTTTGTTTCTGCTGTTAGTTGTTAGAAGTATATTTTTATAAAACAGCGGGCCACACGAAAATTTGATTCCGGCCGCACGCGACCAACGGGCTGCAGTTTGACGACCATAGCCATATCTAAATCTACATATACATCTACATGATTACTCTGCAATTAACATTTAAGTGCTTGGCAGAGGGTTCATCGAACCACAATCATACTATCTCCCTACCATTCCACTCCCGAACAGCACACGGGAGAAACGAACACCTAAACCTTTCTGTTCGAGCTCTGATTTCTCTTATTTTATTTTGATGATCATTCCTACCTATGTAGGTTGGGCTCAACAAAATATTTTCGCATTCGGAAGAGAACGTTGGTGACTGAAATTTCGTAAATAGATCTCGCCGTGACGAAAAACGTCTTTGCTTTAATGACTTCCATCCCAACTCGTGTATCATATCTGCCACACTCTCTCCCCTATTACGTGATAATACATAACGAGCTGCCCTTTTTTGCACCCTTTCGATGTCCTCCGTCAATCCCACCTGGTAAGGATCCCACACCGCACAGCAATATTCTAACACAGGACGAACGAGTGTAGCGTAAGCTGTCTCTTTAGTGGACTTGTTGCATCTTCTAAGTGTCCTGCCAACGAAACGCAACCTTTGACTCGCTTTCCCCACAATATTATCTATGTGGTGTTTCCAACTGAAGTTGTTCGCAATTTTAACACCCAGGTACTTAGTTGAATTGACAGCCTTGAGAATTGTACTATTTATCGAGTAATTGAATTCCAACGGATTTCTTTTGGAACTCATGTGGATCACCTCACACTTTCGTTATTTAGCGTCAACTACCACCTGCCACACCACGCAGCAATCTTTTCTAAATCGCTTTGCAACTGATACTGGTCTTCGGATGACCTTACTAGACCGTAAATTACAGCATCATCTGCGAACAACCTAAGAGAACTGCTCAGATTGTCGCCCAGGTCATTTACATAGATCAGGAACAGCAGAGGTCCCAGGACGCTTCCCTGGGGAACACCTGATATCACTTCAGTTTTACTAGATGATTTGCCGTCTATTACTACGAACTGCGACCTTCCTGACAGGAAATCACGAATCCAGTCGCACAACTGAGACGATACCCCATAGGCCCGCAGCTTGATTAGAAGTCGCTTGTGAGGAACGGTGTCAAAAGCTTTCCGGAAATCTAGAAATACGAAATCAACTTGGGATCCCCTGTCGATAGCGGCCATTACTTCGTGCGAATAAAGAGCTAGCTGCGTTGCACAAGAACGATGTGTCTTGAAACCATGCTGATTGCGTATCAATAGATCGTTCCCTTCGAGGTGATTCATAATGTTTATATACAGTATATGCTCCAAACCGCTACTGCAAACCGACGTCAGTGATATAGGTCTGTAGTTCGATGGATTACTCCTACTACCCTTCTTAAACACTGGTGCGACCTGTGCAATTTTCCAATCTGCAGGTACAGATCTATCGGTGAGCGAGCGGTTGTATATGAGTGCTAAGTAGGGAGCTATTGTATCAGCGTAATCTGAAAGGAACCTAATCGGTATACAATCTGGACCTGAAGACTTACCCGTATCAAGCTATTTGAGTTGCTTCGCAACCCCTAAGGTATCTACTTCTAAGAAACTCATGCTAGCAGCTGTTCGTGTTTCAAATTCTGGAATATTCCATTCGTCCTCCCTGGTGAAGGAATTTCGGAAAACTGTGTTCAATAACTCCGCTTCAGCGGCACAGTCGTCGGTAACAGTACCGTCGGCACTGCGCAGCGAAGGTATTGACTGCGTCTTGTCGCTTGTGTACTTTACATACTACCAGAATTTCTTCGCATTTTCTACCAAATTTCGAGACAATGTTTCGTTGTGGAACCTATTAAAGGCATCCCGCATTGAAGTCGGTGCGAAATTTCGCGCGTCTGTAAATTTTAGCCAATCATCGGGATTTCGCGTTCTCCTGAACTTCGCATGCTTTTTCCGTTGCCTCTGCAACAGCGTTCGGACCTGTTTTGTGTACCATGGGGGATCAGTTCCATCTCTTACCAATTTATGGGGTATGAATCTCTCAATTGCTGTTGCTACTATATCTTTGAATTTGAGCCACATCTCGTCTACATTTGCATAGTCAGTTCGGAAGGAATGGAGATTGTCTCTTAGGAAGGCTTCTAGTGACACTTTATCAGCTTTTTTAAATAAAATTATTTTGCGTTTGTTTCTGGTGGATTTGGAAGAAACGGTATTGACCCTAGCTATAACGACCTTGTGATCACTAATCCCTGTATCAGTCATGATGCTCTCTATTAGCTCTGGATTGTTTGTGGCTACGAGGTCAAGTGTGTTTTCGCAGCCATTTACAATTCGCGTGGGTTCGTGGACTAACTGCTCGAAATAATTTTCAGAGAAAGCGTTTAGGACAATCTCGGAAGATGTTTTCTGCCTACCACCGGGTTTGAACAAATATTTTTGCCAACATATCGAGGGAAGGTTGAAGTCCCCACCAACTATAACCGTATGAGTGGGGTATTTATTTGTTACGAGACTCAAATTTTCTCAGAACTCTTCAGCAACTATATTATCGGAGTCTGAGGGTCGGTAGAAGTAGCCAGTTCGGCTGTTAAGTATAACCTCCACTCATAGCAATTCGCACGGAGTATTAACTTCGACTTCACTACAAGATAAACCACTACTGACAGACACAAACACTCCACCACCAATTCTGCCTAATCTATCTTTCCTGAATACCGTCTGAGACTTTGTAAAAATTTCCGCAGAACTTATTTCAGGCTTTAGCCAGCTTTCTGTATCTGTAACGATTTCAGCTTCTCTGCTTTCTATTAGCGCTTGAAGCTCTGGGACTTTCCCAGCACAACTACAACAATTTACAACTACAATTCCGACTGTTCCTTGATCCAAGCACGTCCTGTATTTGCCATACACCCTTTGAGATTGCAGCCCACCCCGTACTTTCCCAAGGCCTTCTAACCTAAAAAACCGCCCAGTCCACGCCACACAGCCTCCGCTACCCGTGTAGCCTCCAGCTGAGTGTAGTGAACTCCTGGCCTATTCAGCGGAACCCGAAACCCCACCACCCTATGGCGCAAGTCAAGGAATCTGCAGCCAACACAGTCGCAAAACCGTCTTAGCCTCTGATTATGTCAAAGTGTTATGAAAAACCAACTAATTTTCTTTTAGAAACCTTATCTTGTACCGTCCACCGTGGCAGGTAGAACTCCTACTGTGGGCAGCAGAGACCGGATTGAAACTTCCTGACAGATTAAAACTGTGTGACGGACCGAGACTCGAATTCGGGACCTTTGCTTTTCGCGGGCAAATATGGAACGTAGGAGACGAGATACTTGCAGAACTGAAGCTGTGAAGGCGGGGTGTGAGTCGTGCTTGGGTAGCTCAGTTGGTAGAGTACTTGCCCGCGAAAAGCAAAGGTCTCGAGTTCGAGTCTCGGTCCGGCACACAGTTTTAATCTGTCAGGAAGTTTCATATCAGTGCACACTCCGCTGCAGAGTGAAAATCTCATTCTAGAGACCGGAATGACTACCACTGGCGTAACTGGTTACGCGGGTCCCCGATACACGATGACCGCTTCATATCCATGTTGGCGACAGCGACCAGATACGGCAACAATGCCTCAAATGAAATTACAGGAGACAGCGCACTACTTAAGTGTTAAAATACTGTGTAGCGTTGGATGACAGTAAGCTCACGAGCTACTAAGTTTAGCTGAATCCTAGCGAGCTACACATTTCTTTACACTTTTATACCCAGACTGCTGACGATAGCCACAAGTTACACTGAACGTGAAATGGAGAAGGTTGCTGGTCTAGCACTCTGGTCTTGTGAGTTCACTGATATCGTCAGGAGTCAATATCATAAGAATGTGTACTTCCTTTAACTACCAGCAAAACATTAAATATATCTCGGTTGCAGACTACGTTGTATAAACTGATGCATCAACATTTTGACATTGTTGTAAGTAGCATTCTTCCTTGTACATTTATTGTTCTACATTATGAATAATAACGTGGTAACGGACTCTGGTTGGGAAAGCCTAAGATATTACACGAATACAAGTATGGATCCACAACTGAAACATGGTGCGTAATTAGTTGTAAAGACTATCCAGCGATCAGTCATTAAATGTACTGGTCCGCTATTGCCCACAATTGTATTCGTTTACCTCACTGACATGAACGTATTGTTAACCTAGTCAGTAGTTCAAAATCCTTTACCATACCTTCAGTCAACTAGAGTTGTTATTGACTCGGCAATTTATGCTCATCGTGTATCATGTATCCGATCCACAGGCGCTTAGAATTACTGGCCTCACTGATATCTCCCAGAGCCAAGCGCACCAAGCGCAATCGTAATGTTTTTTCTTCATTTCTCGAGATCCGATAATACCATGTTTTCCAGTTGTAGATGTTGTGGTTTCCATCGGTTCACTTGTAAACGAACGGACGTGGTGATAGGCATGATAGAAATTGAAATTGCTGCCTGACTTCCGATTCCCTATTAAGAGGTATATTTAACATTAACTGTTAGTGTTCTGCTGTCTTGACTGTGGCCGGTATCGGACCTCATCTCTTCTAGCATGGGTTTCTAATCATTAATCAATGGTTTGCAGGAGGCAAAAAGCAAATTCTACAGAAGTCGAACAGATCTAATAAAACCTTGCATATATTTCCATAAACACACACACTAAAATGAGAGATAGCCAGTTAAAATTAAAATATCAGGTACTACACGCAGGAATAGCACAAATATGACATAGAAAACGTCTTGCTGGAGGACAAGGCAAAGGGAACAATTATGCAACTTAAACGAGCATTCCATTAACTCCATCCGTCCATCATAGAGAGAGTGTACACTAAGAGATAAATCCTAATGATTACTATCGACAAGAGCCGGCCGAAGTGGCCGAGCGGTTCTAGGCGCGTTAGTATGGAACCGCGCGACCACTACGGTCGAAGGTTCGAATCCTGCCTCGGGCATGGATGTGTGTGATGTCCTTAGGTTAGTTAGGTTTAAGTAGCTCTAAGTTCTAGGGGACTGATGACCTCAGATGTTGAGTCCCTTAGTGCTCAGAGCCATTTGCAACATTTTTTGAATTGTTGTTGTTGTGGTCTTCAGTCCTGAGACTGGTTTGATGCAGCTCTCCATGCCACTCTATCCTGTGCAAGCTTCTTCATCTCCCAGTACCTACTGCAACCTACATCCTTCTGAATCTGCTTAGTGTATTCATCTCTTGGTCTCCCTCTACGATTTTTACCCTCCACGCTGCCCTGCAATGCTAAATTTGTGATCCCTTGATGCCTCAAAACATGTCCTACCAACCGATCCCTTCTTCTAGCCAAGTTGTGCCACAAACTTCTCTTCTCCCCAATCCTATTCAATACCTCCTCATTAGATACGTGATCCACCCACCTTATCTTCAGCATTCTTCTGTAGCACCACATTTCGAAAGCTTCTATTCTCTTCTTGTCACAACTGGTTATCGTCCATATTTCACTTCCATATATGCCTACACTCCATACAAATACTTTCAGAAACGCCTTCCTGACACTTAAATCTATACTCGATGTTAACAAATTTCTCTTCTTCAGAAACGATTTCCTTGCCATTGCTAGTCTACATTTTATATCCTCTCTACTTCGACCACCATCAGTTATTTTGCTCCCCAAATAGCAAAGCTCCTTTACAACTTTAAGTGTCTCATTTCCTAATCTAATTCCCTCATCATCACCCGATTTAATTTGACTACATTCCATTATCCTCGTTTTGCTTTTGTTGATGTTCATCTTATATCCTCCTTTCAAGACACTGTCCATTCCGTTCAACTGCTCTTCCAAGTCCTTTGCTGTCTCTGACAGAATTACAATGTCATCGGTGAACCTCAAAGTTTTTACTTCTTCTCCATGAATTTTAATACCTACTCCGAATTTTTCTTTTCTTTCCTTTACTGCTTGCTCAATATACAGATCGAATAACATCGAGGAGAGGCTACAACCCTGTCTCACTCCTTTCCCAACCACTGCTTTCCTTTCATGCCCCTCGACTCTTATAACTGCCATCTGGTTTCTGTACAAACTGTAAATAGCCTTTCGCTCCCTGTATTTTACCCCTGTCAACTTCAGAATTTGAAAGAGAGTATTCCAGTTAATGTTGTCAAAAGCTTTCTCAAAGTCTACAAATGCTAGAAATGTAGGTTTGCCTTTTCTTAGTCTTTCTTCTAAGATAAGTCGTAAGGTTAGTATTGCCTCACGTGTTCCAACATTTCTACGGAATCCAAACTGATCTTCCCCGAAGTCCGCTTCTACCAGTTTTTCCATTCGTCTATAAATAATTCGCGTTAGGATTTTGCAGCTGTGACTTATTAAACTGATAGTTCGGTAATTTTCACATCTGTGAACACCTGATTTCTTTGGGATTGGAATTATTATATTCTTCTTGAAATCTGTGGGTAGTTCAACTGTCTCATACATCTTGCTCACCAGATGGTAGAGTTTTGTCATGACTGGCTCTCCCAAGGCCATCAGTAGTTCTAATGGAATGTTGTCTACTCCTGGGGCCTTGTTTCGACTCAGGTCTTTCAGTGCTCTGTCAAACTCTTCACGCAGTATCTTATCTCCCATTTCATCTTCATCTACATCCTCTTCCATTTCCATAATATTGTCTTCAAGTACATCGCCCTTGTATAAACCCTCTATATACTCCTTCCACCTTTCTGCCTTCCCTTCTTTGCTTAGAACTGGGATGCCATCTGAGCTCTTGATATTCATATAAGTGGTTCTCTTCTCTCCAAAGGTCTCTTTAATTTTCCTGTAGGCAATATCTATCTTACCCCCAGTGAGACAATCCTCTACATCTTTTTTGAATTATCGACAAGAAAAAATAAACTGAAGCCTAGGCCGGGACAGTTGTAATATTATCTTCCCACTCGTCACTATTAAAATTCTCTGTCTCTGTACAAGTTTTGAAAGCTTCGTGAGGCATAAGATATACAAAAGGGAACTTTTTAGTTATCTTAATTTTCTCTTCTTGTTGTTGGCTGCGGTTATAGCGTAAAGGGGTACATTCTTGCAGTTAAAAATTTAATATAACATTGTGGGTTCCTGACGACTAAATAACTGATTAAGATCTACCTGTATATTTCTTGAATTTTATTCTTTGTCACAGTTTTCAACACCACACCGTCTTTACAAATTCCACTTCTATCGCACCACAAATTACATTATTAGTGACAATCAAAAACTCGTCTGTTTCCGTCAGACGCATGCCCGCTACTACCTACATTCTGTGGTACTCACACTATTCCAAAGAGTTTACAAAGCAAAAGAGTTTACAAACTTCCTTGACAAAAGAACAATCATCACCAAGACATAACTTTATTTAATAATTGAATCCAGAAATAAATTTATTAATCAGCGTTAGATTGTGCAATTAATAATAGGAATTTCAAGAGTTCCAGAAATTTCATAATTTCAAATATTTCTAAAAGAAGAATAATTTTAACCGTCCATATAGAGTGTAACAAATTAATTTCTTTTTATACATTTTAGTCTGAAATTTAGTAGATCGTATACAAAATAAAATGAAATCCTTTCCGTAAAACAGCCGAGAATGTTCACCTGTACAAGATTCGAAATTAATCCGGGTATCGGCTACTGCTGTACAAATGGTTATGTTAGAAACGGGTGCCCCATTACACAGCACAAAGTGCTATCGCGTAACGATGGTTAACTTTTCCAGCCTACCGATCGACTGGCAAACCGTTGCATTTCTGATGGCTCACGATTTAAATGACTTCGGTTGCATTACCTTTAATGGGAAACAGTCCGGAGTTACTAGGCCCATGGCTGCTATTGAGAGCAGTAAGCAAGCACAATGACATACAAACGGCTTCTTCGACCAACTCCAACTAGGAACTGCTACTACTCAGGGCGAGAGGGCCTGTCCCGTCAGTCCTGTTACAGAGGATATCGCAACCCAGTAAGCCTCCGCCGGGAAAAAGAGGAGGCCGTAGGCAGCCTAAGCAGAGTGACGATTTTGTTCCGGCCCGCAGGGTCTGGTCTCACCGTTCCGATGTTGGATTCCCTGGAGTGACGGCAATCCGGCGAAAAGGAAAGAACAGACTGGCGTCCCTCCGCCGCGAAGCTGTCGTCTGGAATGCAAGTAACAGCTCGAACAGACTTTGTGTTTGCTCGCTATGTTGCAAATTACTAGGGACAATTAAATCAGGGATCGGAAAATTGCTCCGCTTCAGAAAGACAACAGTGCACCGGTTAGGCAAGCGTATGCTGCAAATTAGTTTGATGTGGTTTAATCGACGAGTAATTTCAGTATTGATCAGATGACCTTCGTGATATGTCAGATGATTTGTAAATTTGCGCATAGTTTCAATCTACCGTCAGAAAAATAAAAGGTGTTTTTTATGACACAGACATAAGGCTGCACTGGGTGCTAGTCGTTCCTGCTACGCACCTTTTGATTTGTCAGAGGAAAGTCTCTCTTCTACACAGCTGCACTACTGGCCATAGTCACGCACTCACAGAAAAGCATTCGTGGCAATAGTTAGTATTACATCTGGCAGTCTACTTACTCGTCCCTTTACTAGGTATTCAGCTGTCCGTTAACAGCTTTGTTGATAGGAGAATGAACCTTGTTTTGCACGACCTGTTGTGGGATCATGATGAAACAATAACCTAGAATCTGAGAAGATGTTTATTGAAGCCCTCTGGCGACTGTTCCTACCAATTCCTTTCCTCTGTCGGTTGATCTCAGACCTGGCGATTTATGTTCTCAGCGGAAGGCCAGGTTTGTTTCTTTAGTAACTCAGCGGTAGGATTTCTTGTGCGTCTTTGTCAAACCGAGTGCTCCGTATTTAATGGCACCGTAGCGGACGAAAGTTTAACCATTTCTTTCTGTACATTTAAATCTTATTTCAAATGATTACAACAGAATTCCATTGTTCCTGTGTGAGGGTACATTTGGATAGTGCACCTTTACTCCCAGTACCAAAGGGGGTGGGGGTACTTTATGCCCACCTTTTCAGATTATTGTAATATTATCATGAACTCCATATTTTAAAAGTTTGAAAAAATATTTATTGTTTTTAATGATTGCTTACACGAGATTCATCTTGAGCCTTGTATGGACTCGTGCTACACCTTATGTTTAGATTGCATTGGTTATCCTTTTCTACCCCTGACATCTTTGTTTGATATGTTGTCTGTCATTAAGTGGCTGCTTGGTTGTCTTTTCCCTCTGCTATCGACATCTGCGTTTTTCCTTCCGGGAAACTTCTATGGAGGAAGTGAGATCTTTGACCGGTTGTAAACTCGTGTGGTGGCGCGGAAGTAGGGGGTTGCGCGTAGAGAGTATGGTGGACACGGGAGGGCAATGTGGCTCTCCAGCGCGAAGCAGGCGTGGTCGGTTGTACCGAGTCGCCACGTGATGTATGTCGGTTGTGTGTAACGAGCGGGTCGAGTTGGCGAAAGAGCTCCCCACGTTTTGGTTGTATACATAATCGCCCCACGAGTAGTTGCTGTTCATTTCGCCTTGGTGGGACGTTAACAAGCTTCTTTAAATCCTCTGTTTCAACACTGGAGTTTAAAAGGAGACACCTAACATGATGGAGCGATCACTACCCGTCAACGTTGCAGAGAAGACGTGAACTCCGGTGACAGAGCGTGTTGTCGCGTGACCGTGGCGTGTTGGGGACGCTGGCGACGCGTGCGCGGTCGGATGTGTGGATCTTTGCCATCGGGGGTCGTGTACTGCCTGTTCGAGCATAATTGCAAGTTTAGTTCGTGGAAGGTTTGATCATTAAGTAATAATTTTGTGTAACCAGCGTCTCTTCTGCCTTGTGGCCTCCGGCGACCGGGTTTCCTGTCCCTGGCACGGGTGTAATTGAAGACAGTGATCTTCTCTCCTCCTCTCGTTACTGTCCGATGGGAAGTGTAGTTTTGGCAGTTTGTTTCACTATTCTGTCGTGGGTTATGAGTAAATTCATGCTTCTTGTTGGTTGATCATGTGGTCTTTCATTCAGGACTGTGTGGTGTAATATTTCCTTGCACGAGGTTAGCTGTAATTCTGTCAGCAAGTTAAGCCATCTTATACAAGTTTTTGCTGGATAAAAGTCGGTGCAGTGACCAGCCTGAGGGTGGAAATTGTTTACGGGCGTATTTAAATTGCTCAGTATTCTGTCTAGACTGAGCATGCCTGAGTTAGTGATTTGTGGCCGCCTTACATGGGTCCGTCATATCTGTTATGTTCTAATGATATTCCAGGACACTTTTGTTTATTTTTTTTTAAATTCCTCCAAGTTTGTAAATTCCTTTTATTGCCATTAATCGTGTGTTTGCTGAGACCTGTTTAACTTTTTTTAATGGCAGTGTCGGTAGCTTCACAACCTCACCGTACTTTGTTAATAAAGTTCTGTATTTACTTTAGTAGCCTGTTTATTAATGTTCTTCAAATTTTTTAAAATTGTTTTATTACTATAAATTATTTTGATTGCCGTTAGCGGCCTGTTTAAAAGGCTATTTATTGCCGTACTGCTAGTTTCTGTAAGATACGAATAAAACATTTGTGAAAATCTCAACTCGACATTAAACTACTAGAATTTTGGCCCCATTTCCAAACTTGTGGTGTAGCTTGTAGTAACCGTAACCACTGTGTGTCACATCTTTTGAATTTTTTGTGACGGTCATAAATTGCCGCACCTCTCGCTATACACATTACGGAAAATGCGCTGATATTGCTAAGATAGTGCTAAAAGGTATTTACAGGTTCTGGACCGTACTAATTCATCAGTACCTATTTAAAACGAATGTTGTTAACAAAAGTTAAGAACAATTGACTACATCTGTTCTTTTGGTGTTACATGACATGAAAATCTGATGAGAATTCCATCCACATTTTAATAGATCAACGAAGGACAGATATAATGATCCAACTAGCACTGATCATATTTTTCTGTACCTCATTTGTGAGTTACGGGGTGCACTCAGCCTCGTGATGCCAATTGAGGAGCTACTCGACCGAATAGTAGCGTCTCCGGTCAAAAAAAAAAAAAAATCGTAACGACCGGGAGAGCGGTGTGCTGACGACACGCCCCTCCTATCCACATCCTTAACTGAGGATGACACGGCGGTCGAATGGTCCCGAAGGGCCACTTGTGGCCTGAAGACGGAGTGCTTTATACGCGTGTACTGTAAAACGTGATGAAATGAAACAGTGGGGAGAATAGAAACGAAACTTCCCGAAAGGTTTATTAAATAGTGTTTAAAGAAAAATAGGGGTATCATTCAAAGAGTTGTTTGTCTAGACTGGAAGTGAAGCAGGCTAACAGCGGAATTACGTATATTAAAGTTGCCAACAACTTCAGCTGATGTTTTATTCATTCTAGGACAAACGCTGGATGTATCGATATATGTGTTTTGTTTTAAAGTAAGTACGTCATAAGCAAATATGAAATGCCGTTTCATTAACCTATAGTTGAGTTTTAAAGTACACCTTAATGTGAATTATGTTTCGGCTGCTTGAAAATATGAGATTTTCTTATCATACTATGTGAAGTGCACAGAAACAGTGATAGTCAGTATTTCTTCAGAAGGTCAAGAATTTGACGGAAATGGAGAACGAACTGACACTGTTTTTCATCCAGGAGATATTGTAGTGATCATAAGAAAATAGTAAGCAGTAATGTAGATTTTACGCACTTAAATTTGTTAAGTATAAGGAAATGTCGATTTTTGTAATGCAGTGCTATTAAACACGTTTACGTTTACGTTTTAGTGACAAGGAGATGAAATTCGATACTTCTGCGGGTAGGACTCGTAGATTTAAAGACTTTTCTTTTAAATATTATGTCAGTGACTTAATATATTAACAAAGAAACCAAATTCATCGGACAATAAAGTAATCAGAGATAAAACAATTTGTTTTGGAGAGTAGAATAAAAAATCACAATTCATGTAACAATTTAGAATTTGTATTGAGTTAAAGGTGTGTTGTACCAGATAAATTATAAATTTTGTTTCTTATTCAACTAGAGCCAAAACAGATTTTGACACGTCTCTGGTAACCCCAAATTAACAAACATTGTCGTTTCTATTTACACATCTGTGTGGTGAAAGGAAGACCAAAGTTTCTATTTTTTTTCACTTTATAAAACCACAAGATAGGTCCCAAATCTAATTATAAATTTATAACTTTAATTTTCTTACTACTCTTAAAAATAATGGATTTTAAAAATTGAAAACAGTTTCTATTCACCCTAGTTTTACTATATTTGTTTGGTCTCAATCCATTTTTCTTTAGTCCTCGTTCCGAAGAACATAAAATTGCCGTTCTTTGGACTCAAAATAAGACCTGATCCATATAAAATTGAGACATTACGTTTGCGAAATGCCTAAATGATAACTGAAAATGAAATGCAGATCACAAAAAGTGATCTAACAAATAAAATACAGCCAAAATCAGGAAGCACATTTATTTTTAATTCGATCTAGCAACCATAAAGTTTCTTACGAAATAAATGATTGAATATGGAATATTGATGTATCCCGAAATATATTCTTATATTCGTAGGTGTGAAAACATGCGTTGGAGACGAAATTCTTCTTTCATATTATTTCAATCTTCGCCAAAGTCGTTTACTTCAGAGCGTCAAGCATATTCATCTACAACTGGGGTTTCTCCTGTGTAACGTGCCCGTTTTACGATTGTTCACTACAGATGTACAGTTCTGCATTCCATACGTTTTGGTTGCTCTAGATTTTTGTTTGAAACTCCCTGGAATTCACTGAGCCTTATTTTGCCTTCCTCACTGGAGCACTAGAGCACTGCTGGAGGTAATATCCTCTGTGTCGCCCCTCCCATTCATTTCGCTCCTGGCCCAGCAGAGGGACGTCTATTCACACAGAGGGTCGCGTATTCTCATTTACTCCAAGACTGACAAAGGACGAGTTCCGAAATTAGGCGTCCTGGAAATTTTTACTTCCATTTTTATGTCAACTTCTGCCATTTTCTGCCAGGTAAGGATTGCCATATTGCTGCCCTTTGTAGTTCAGCTTCGATTCGTAAAGATGCGCCACAAAAGATATTGATGGATTGGGGAGCATCATCACTCAAGCAAAGGAGTCCTTCGTTCAATTAAAGAACCGCAGACAGTTCATTTTAGCGAGGTTGTCACGTAATGAAGATGTCTTGCTAAGGGGCAGAGCGGCTTGGCAGACTCTTGCTATAGGAATAAACACATCTTAAATTACTGAAAGAAATAGGCGGGCCTAAAATAAAAGCCACAAAAATCAACCACACAGTTGTTTCAAACTGTAATTAATCATGAGCTGTGTGGTAATTTTGGTGAGTTAAATACGTTTCCTCACATTTCGTTTTGGTATGAAAACGTCCGAAAGTGGGTGAGAGTGAAGTGGTAAAGGTGTGAAAGTAAGTGTGTATAATAACCCACAAAGAAACAAACCCACTATGTACAGCACGACCGAAAACGTAACATTGTGACAAACCATAAAACCCATTAAGGCATGTCAAACTGTACAATCAGTTTTAAAATTAATGCAATACAAAATCAAAACTAGAGATCTAAACGATATACAGGTAACGTAACATTTTTGTAAGAAAATAAAAATGCAGACACTGTACTTTGTAGAAATCATTTTTGCAAATCGTATTTCATTTATTAACACAGTAAAACAGTAACAAGAACTTACAGCTTCAGCAAGGCGAGTGTGGTATAGCTGTTCTGCCTTACAGATAAGAATCATGTGAAATTCTGAAATTGTTGTTGTTGTGGTCTTCAGTCCTGAGACTGGTTTGATGCAGCTCTCCATCCAACTCTATCCTGTGCAAGCTGCTTCATCTCCCAGTACCTACTGCAACCTACATCCTTCTGAATCTGCTCAGCGTATTCATCTCTTGGTCTCCCTCTACGATTTTTACCCTCCACGCTGCTCTCCAGTACTAAATTGGTGATCCCTTGATGCCTCAGAACATGTCCTACCAACCGATTCCTTGTTCTAGTCAAGTTGCGCCACAAACTTCTCTTCTCCCCAATTCTATTCAATACCTCCACATTATGTGATCTACTCATCTTCAGCATTCTTCTGTAGCACCACATTTCCAAAGCTTCTATTCTCTTCTTGTCCGAACTATTTATCGTCCATGTTTCATCTACATCTACATGATTACTCTGCAATTAACATTTAAGTGCTTGGCAGAGGGTTCATCGAACCACAATCATACTATCTCTCTATCATTCCACTCCCGAACAGCGCGCGGGAGAAACGAACACCTAAACCTTTCTGTTCGAGCTCTGATTTCTCTTATTTTATTTTGATGATCATTCCTACCTATGTAGATTGGGCTCAACAAAATATTTTCGCATTCGGAAGAGAACGTTGGTGACTGAAATTTCGTAAATAGATCTCGCCGTGACGAAAAACGTCTTTGCTTTAATGACTTCCATCCCAACTCGCGTATCATATCTGCCACACTCTCTACCCTATTATGTGATAACACATAACGAGCTGCCCTTTTTTGCACCCTTTCGATGTCCTCCGTCAATCCCACCTGGTAAGGATCCCACACCGCGCAGCAATATTCTAACAGAGGACGAACGAGTGTAGTGTAAGCTGTCTCTTTAGTGGACTTGTTGCTTCTTCTAAGTGTCCTGCCAATGAAACGCAACCTTTGGCTCGCCACAATATTATCTATGTGGTCTTTCCAACTGAAGTTGTTCGTAATTTTAACACCCAGGTACTTACTTGAATTGACAGCCTTGAGAAGTGTACTACTTATCGAATAATCTAATTCCAACGGATTCCTTTTGGAACTCATGTGGATCACCTCACACTTTTCGTTATTTAGCGTCAACTGCCACCTGCCACACCACGCAGCAATCTTTTCTAAATCGCTTTGCAACTGATACTGGTTTTCCTAGACGGTAAATTATAGCATCATCTGCGAACAACTTAAAAGAACTGCTCAGATTGTCACCCGGTCATTTATATAGATCAAGAACAGCAGAGGTCCCAGGACGCTTCCCTGGGGAACACCTGATATCACTTCAATTTTACTCGATGATTTGCCGTCTATTACTACGAACTGCGACCTTCCTGACAGGAAATCACGAATCCAGTCGCACAACTGAGACGATACCCCATAGGCCCGCAGCTTGATTAGAAGTCGCTTGTGAGGAGCGGTGTCAAAAGCTTTCCGGAAATCTAAAAATACGGATTCAACTTGGGATCCTCTGTTTATAGCGGCCATTACTTCGTGCGAATAAAGAGCTAGCTGCGTTGCACAAGAACGATGTTTTCTGATTACGTATCAATAGATCGTTCCCTTCGACGTGATTCATAATGTTTGAATACAATATATGCTCAAAATCCCTACTGCAAACCGATGTCAATGATGTAGGTCTGTAATTCGATGGATTACTCCTACTACCCTTCTTAAACACTGGTGCGACCTGCGCAATTTTTCAATCTTTAAGTACAGATCTATCGGTGACCGGTTGTATATGATTGCTAAGTAGGGAACTATTGTGTCAGCGTAATCTGAAAGGAACCTAAAGGGTATACAATCTGGACCTGACTAACTAAAACGACCTTGTGATCACTAATCCATGTATCAGTCATGATGCTCTCTATTAGCTCTGGATTGTTTGTGGCTAAGAGGTCAAATGTGTTTTCGCAACCATCTACAATTCGCGTTGGTTCGTGGACTAACTGCTCGAAATAATTTTCGGAAAAAGCATTTAGGACAATCTCGGAAGATGTTTTCTGCCTTCCACCGGTTTTGAACAAGTATTTCTGCCAACATATCGAGGGAAGGTTGAAGTCCCCATCAACTATAACCGAATGAGTAAGGTATTTATTTGTTACGAGACTCTAATTTTCTCTGAACTGTTCAGCAACTATATCATCGGAGTCTGGGGGTCGGTAGAAGGAGCCAATTATTAACTTAGTTCGGCTGTTAAGTATAACCTCCACTCATACCAATTCGCACGGAGTATCTGCTTCGACTTCACTACAAGGTAAACCACTACTGACAGACACAAACACTCCACCACCAATTCTGCCTAATCCATCTTTCCTGAACACCGTCTGAGACTTCGTAAAAATTTCTGCAGAACTTATTTCAGGCTTTAGCCAGCTTTCTGTACCTATAACGATTTCAGCTTCTCTGCTTTCTATTAGCGCTTGAAGCTCAGGGACTTTCCAGCACAACTACAACAATTTACAACTACAATTCCGACAGTTCTGCAGAACTTATTTCAGGCTTTAGCCAGCTTTCTGTACCTATAACGATTTCAGCTTCTCTGCTTTCTATTAGCGCTTGAAGCTCAGGGACTTTCCAGCACAACTACAACAATTTACAACTACAATTCCGACAGTTCTGCAGAACTTATTTCAGGCTTTAGCCAGCTTTCTGTACCTATAACGATTTCAGCTTCTCTGCTTTCTATTAGCGCTTGAAGCTCAGGGACTTTCCAGCACAACTACAACAATTTACAACTACAATTACGACAGTTCCTTGATCCAAGTACGTCCTGTATTTGCCATGCACCCTTTGAGATTGCAGCCCAACCCGTACTTTCCCGAGGCCTTCTAACCTAAAAAATCGCCCAGTACACGCCACGCAGCCTCCGCTATCCGTGTAGTCGCCAGCTGAGTGTAGTGAACTCCTGACCTATTCAGCGGAACCCGAAAACCAACCACGCTATGTCGCAAGCCAAGGAATCGGCAGCCAACACGGTTGCAAAACCGTCTGAGCCTCTGATTTCACTTCCATACATGGCTGCACTCCAAACAAAAACTTTCAGAAACGACTTCCTGACACTGGATGTTCACGAATTTCTCTTCTTCAGAAACACTTTTCTTGCCATTGCCAGTCTACATTTTTATATCTCCTCGACTTCGATCATCAGCAGTTATTTTGCTCCCCAAATAGCAGAACTCTTTTACTACTTTAAGTGTCCCATTCCCTAATCTAATTTCCTCAGCATCACCCGACTTAATTCGACTACATTCCATTATCATCGTTTTGCTTTCGTTGATGTTCATCTTATATCCTCCTTTCAAGACACTGTCCATTCCGTTCAACTGCTCTTCCAAGTCTTTTGCTGTGTCTGACAGAATTACAGTGTCATCGGCGAACGTCAAAGTTTTAATTTCTTCTCCATGGATTTTAATACCTACTCCGAATTTTTCTTTTGTTTCCTTTACTGCTTGCTCAATATACAGATTGAATAACATCGTGGAGAGGCTACAACCCTGTCTCATTCCCTTCCCAACCACTGCTTCCCTTTCATGCCCATCGCCTTTTATAACTGCCATCTGGTTTCTGTACAAATTGTAAATAGCCTTTCGCTCCCTGTATTTTATCCCTGCCACCCTCAGAATTTGAAAGAGTATTCCACTCAACATTATCAAAAGCTTTCTCTAACTCTACAAATGCTAGAAACGTAGGTTTGATTTTTCTTATTCTAGCTTCTAAGATAAGTCTTAGGGTCAGTATTGCCTCACCTGTTCCAATATTTCTACGGAATCCAAACTGATCTTCCCCGAGGTCGGCTTCTACCAGTTTTTCCATTCGTCTGTAAATAATTCGCGTTAGTATTATGGAGCTGTGACTTATTAAACTGATAGTTCGGTAATTTTCACATCTGTCAACACCTGCTTTTCTTGGGATTGGAATTATTATATTCTTCTTGATGTCTGAGGGTATTTCATCTGTCTCATACATTTTTCTCACCAGATGGTAACGTTTTTTTAGGACTGGCTCTACCAAGGCTGTCAGTAGTTGTAGTGGAATGTTGTCTACTCCTGGGGTCTTGTTTCGAATTAGGTCTTTCAGTGCTCTGTCAAACCCTTCACGCAGTATCGTTTGTCCCATTTCAACTTCATCTCCATCCTCTTCCATTTCCATAATATTGCCCTCAAGTACCTCGCCCTTATATAGACTCTCTATATACTCCTACCTTTCTACTTTCCCTTCTTTGCTTAGAACTGGGTTTCCATCTGAGCTCTTGATATTCATACAAGTGATTCTCTTTTCTCCAAAGGTCTCTTTAATTTTCTTGTAGGCAGTACCTATCTTACCCCTAGTGAGGTAAGCCTCTACATCCTTGCATTTGTCCTCTAGCCATCCCTGCTTAGCCATTTTGCACTTCCTGTCGATCTCCTTTTTGAGACGTTTGTATTCCTTTTTGCCTGCTTCATTAATTGCATTTTTATATTTTCTCCTTTCATCAATTAAATTCAATATATCTTCTCTCACCCAAGGATTTCTACTAGCCCTCGTCTTTTTACCTACTTGATCCTCTGCTGCCTTCACTACTTCATCCCACAAAGCAACCCATTCTTCTTCCAGTGTATTTCTTTCCCTCATTCTTGTCAGTTGTTCCCCTATGCTCTCCCTGAAACTCTGTACAACCTCTGGTTTAGTCAGTTTATCCAGGTCCCATCTCCTTAAATTCCCACTTTTTTGCAGTTTCTACGGTTCATAACCAATAGATTGTGGTCAGAGTCCACATCTGCCGCTGGAATTGTCTTACTATTTAAAATTTGGTTCCTAAATCTGTCTTACCATTATATAATCTATGATACCTCCTAGTATCTCCAGGATTCTTCCATGTATACAACTTTCTTTTATGATTGTCGAACCAAGTGTTAGCTATGATTAAGTTATGCTCTGTGCAAAATTCTATCAGGTGGCTTCCTCTTTCATGCCTTAGTCCCATTCCATATTTACCTACAACGTTTCCTTCTCTTCATTTTCCTACTATCTAGTTCGTCACCCATAACTATTAAATTTTCGTCTCCCTTCACTATCTGAATAATTTATTTAATCTCATCATACATTTCTTCAATTACTTCGTCATCTGCAGAATAAATTAATATGGTGATAATCGTTCCCAAATAGACAATCTCCTGCCATGGGAGCCATACGTAGCTCTGCTGCTTGTGTGTTTACACTTTGTGAGATAACGGGCGAGTTGTGGCACCCTGAAAATATTCTAAGTTGGGAGTTGGTGTGGCCGCGCGGGCTGCTCAGGAGGTCGGCCGCGTCGTGCCGAACGTTAGCCGGTGTCCAGGCCGACGTGTGACGGGGAATTCCATGGTGATGCTATGTCGATGAAGGAGACATGCCAGGAGTGCCAAAGATGGTGGAATTTGTGAAACCTTAATGGCAGACATTTCACAGTTCGTATAGAAATTAATAGTAGCCAGAAGAATCATAATACCTCAAAAAGAAACATGTACATTACCATTATTGACACAAATATTCTGATGGTGTAATCAGATTTTCAATATCTTTATTAGTTTAGAACTTAATATCTGACTGTAAATTATACAAGTAACACCCAGCAAAGAATTCCCAAAATCTAAACGGTTCATCCGATTTCGTCGATCGACATGTCTTTAGAAAGCTATTAGTGTAAACCTAAATCGGTAGGAAATAGTCATGTAACTTGAAAAGTACATGAGTTATTGAAGGTCAAAGTGGCCAGTTACTATTGCTCGCGTCAGGCCCTAAGCACTCCAGTTACACGAAAAAACGGTAGCAGCATGCTTATAAATACATTTATTCGGCTATGTCTTTGTTTATATCCGATATACACTATTCATGAAGAAATTGGTCAATTATTTACTGTGTTTTAGAAAGCACAGAGATATTAGGCTACTGGCCTACTTTTGCTCCTATTCCTTTGATATACGTTTATTTAATTTATGTATTTAATAATGTGTGTTAGAGCGTGTTTATGGTCCAGCCGTAGGAATATTTATTTAATTTCAAGTTATTTAAATGTAAATCCTGTATTTCGAATGTGTTTCATTATGTTTGTGAGTGTACGTGGGCTTGGAGACAGGACGGGAGCGCTCTAGCCAATCCCAGCGATCGTTCCAAAAAGGACGCGTGGAGAGACGGCATAGAGGTGGGGGAGGAGCATCGTATCTAGAGGACAGTAGGGTTCTGCTCATTGCAGCGCGAGGGCCAGTACGGGAGAGAACAAGATAGTCCCGGACAGTACGGCACGACGGACGCAGTCACGGTAAAGACTTCGAGAGTGGAGCAGTTTTGCACATGGTAGCGGGAGATAGAAATATTTCGTAGTGTCGACTTGCGCCGTTGTGAGATTTCCGTGGCTTCTGCAGTGAAGACGTAGTATGCATTTAGCTGTGAATACCTCGTGAGCTATGTTGTTGTACATAACTAATTACGTGAGTAGGAATCTATTGTTTCCCGGTTATTTAACTTATATTTTATTTAATTGCTGGACCATCGACACCAATAACTGTTTTGCAGTAACAAATGGCATTCTAAAAGGTAATTCTGCTATCGTAAACATCATTTAAATTCGTTAAGGTAGTACCTGCAGCTTTTTATTTAATTGCAATCTTTCATATATAAATTACTAAGTTGCATCAGAAATTCGAAATTTCCGAGTGATAGGATCCTTCGACCATTAGATTCATGGGTCTATTCATATTGTATACTGTAGACTCTGCAGTAGTTGGCTTGTAACGTGGCAACCACGTACCCCAGCCCCTAGACAACGAAATCAGCCAAAACTTTTAATACTTTAACGCTGAGTCAGAGGGTACGTAGTTGACGGCCATCACACCACATCTTTTCGTTTTTCTATTAGAAAGCCCGCAACTTCTATGACTGACTCGCACGTACTTTCGAATGATAACGGTTGTTTGGAATATACCAACAAAACAACTAATTTATTTGCAATACATGTCTAAATTAGGAACATAATTATCTGAGGTGGATTTTGCAGTAGACAACAACAGCCATGTGTGATATTTCATACATCCATGAAAATGTCATATAAAATTTATATACAGGTTGACTCACTGACTATTGCCACCAAGAATAACTCCGAAAGTATGATAGGATCTGAGAAGTTTGTGGGGTGAAAGTTGCTTCGGATAATGAGGGGCCAAAATACGACGTTGGTTTTGTGTTGCTAGGTGTGGTCGCGTCGGAGATACGAAGGTCAACTTTGTTTTCTTTTTCGTTTTTTTAATCGAATGCTCCAATTTCATACTTATTTTCTGATAGCGGCTGTGGATTCGAATCCAATGATGTGTAACAGTAGGGTCTTTGAAGGTCAACGAATGTCAAAGACGTGGCATTAACGTCCATTAACGGAAGGTGTCCGAAGTGATACCATTGGTGTCAATGCAGTGCTGCAATCTTCTTATTAGGGATTGATTGATATTCCTTATCACATCGGCACTTATCTAAGCATATGCTTTGACAATTCTCTCTCGTATATCGTGCAAATACCAAATATTCGCCGAATACGGCGAATCCATCTAACGTGCCATTGACATGCGAACACCATTCGACGTTTCGCAATACAACACTAATGGGAACGGTAAGACTGGTACCATTCGATCAAGCGTACGTGAATGATGTATTCCTTCGAAGAACAAGTTGATATGTTTATCATTTACGGAGAATGACAACGAAATCCAGTGAGAGATAAAGATTTATACGCTGAAAGATATCCTCAACGTACTCACTCTGCACGTCATACGTTTAAATATGCGTATGATAAACTGAGAACTGGATATTTAATGCATCGGAAACATATGCGGCAAAGGAAAGATACTTACGAGGAAACGGAAATTGGTAGTCTTGTATCTGTGGTTCGAGATCCTTGTGTTAGTTCGCGTCAAATCGCAAGGGATTCCGGCATGAGCCAGAGCAGTGTGGTTCGTGTTCTGCATCTCCATAAATATCATCCTCACCATATCAGTCTCCACAAAGAATTAACTAGTACGCATTGTGTGAGTCGCATTGAATTCTGCCGATGGGTTCAACTTCAGATTCAGAGGGATGACATATTTATTAATTTGAATTTATTTACTGACGAGGCTACATTCACGAACCATGGAAAAGTTAATTTGCAAAACATGCATTATTGGGCTACTGAAAATCCATGTTGGCTGCGGCAAGTTGCACATCAAAAGCCGTGGTCGGTGAATATATGGTTTAGGATTTTGGAGGAAGGAATTATAGGCCGCTATTTCATAGAAGGAAATCTTAATGGTAGGAAGCAAACCACATTCCTGCAAGAAATATTAGGTCTGTTATTGGAAGAAATACCTTTAGAAACAAGAAATAGAATGTGGTATCAACACGATATGTTTCCGGCCCAGTTTTCGCTGATGGCTATAAATGAGTTGCATAGAGAATTCCCAAATCTCTGGACTGGACACGAAGGTGGTGTGTCGCGGCCAGCTTGTTCGCGAGACTTGACGCCTCTAGATTTTTTCTTGTGTGCATTCGTAAAAGACATTTTTTAAAGACGTTCCAACTACACCTGAAGATATGCGAGAGAGAATTATCAGATCATGTGCTTCGATAAGTGCCGATGTGATAAGGAATACCACTCAGTCCATGAAAAGAATATTGCAGCACTGCATTGGTACCAATGGTATCACTTCGAACACTTCGGGAGAGCAGTTAACTCCACAGCGCACACTCGCCATAAAGTCGGAGGCCAAAGGGATGAAGAAGATGCCAAGAGCGTCAGGTTCTTGCTATGTCTATTTTTGCTAACAAAGAATGAAGAAAGAGGTAAAATTTGTACTGAAAAATGTTCAATCGATCTTGAAACCTGGAAATGTCAAGACTTGTTATCTGATAATATAATTAAAGATTATTACGTGACACAACACTGTATGCATTGTTCCAATAAAACTTTCGTGAAAGAGTTGGAACTGATTTGAAGATGTCTGTGTTCTGATACATCTTGAAAATTTTGTGAAGAGAATATCGGAAAGAGTTGTACTGAGAATAGCAACGCAATTTTCAGAAACTACATAATTAAAGACAAGATTGTAATTGGCGCTAATGAAAAAGTAGAAATGGTCCGTAGTTGACTAAAACTTGTGCAAGGCAGAACTAGAGTTTTATTCATCGGACTAG